>NW_027518705.1:0-1205947 GCF_043159265.1 Tasmannia lanceolata | reverse complement strand
AAAGTGGTGAAATTTATACCAGTTGGAGGTCTTCAAATTCTCTTTCAGTGAAAAAAATCCCATTTAAGATTAGGTGGGGTGAGAGCGTTTTGGTCCATTTTTCAAAGTGTGCGAAACGTCACCCAAAATTAAAACCTCCATAACTCTCTAATTTTAAGTCCAAAAGTGGTGAAATTTCTACCAATCGGAGGTCCTAAGATTCTATTTCAGGGAAAGAAATCTCATTTCAAAATTTGTTGGGATGAGAGTTGTAGTCCATTTTATAAAGAGTGTGCGAAACGTCAACCAAAATTAAAACCTCTATAACTCTCTCACTTTAAGTCCAAAAGTGGTGAAATTTCTACCAATCGGAATTCTTCAAATTTTCTTTCAGGAGAGTGAAATCTCGTTTCACAATTCATTGGGGTGAGAGAGTTGTATTCCGTTTTATAAAGTGTGTTAAACATCACCCAAAATTTAAACCTCCATAACTCTCTCATTGTAAGTGCAATAGTGGTGAAATTTCTACCAATTGGAGGTCTTCAAATTCGCTTTCAGTGGAAAAAATCTCATTTAAGATTAGGTGGGGTGAGAGCGTTTTGGTCCATTTTTTAAAGTGTGCGAAACGTCACCCAAAATTAAAACCTCCATAACTCTCTCATTTTAAGTCCAAAAGTGGTGAAATTTCTACCAATCGGAGGTCCTAAGATTCTATTTCAGGGAAAGAAATCTCATTCCAAAATTTGTTGGGATGAGAGTTGTAGTCCATTTTATAAAGTGTGCGAAAAGTCACCCAAAATTAAAACCTCTATAACTCTCTCACTTTAAGTCCAAAAGTGGTGAAATTTCTGCCTATCAGAGGTCTTCAAATTTTCTTCCAGGGGAGAGAAATCTCGGTTCAAAATTCATTGGGGTGAGAGGGTTGTAGTCCGTTTTATAAATAGTGTGTGTTAAATGACACCAAAATTAAAACCTCCATAACTCTCTCATTTTAAGTGCAAAAGTGGTGAAATTTCTACCAATTGGAGGTCTTCAAATTCTCTTTCAATGGAAAAAATCTTGGTTAAGATTTAGTGGGGTGGGAGCGTTTTGGCCCATTTTATAATGAGTGCGAAACGTCACCCAAAATTTAAACCTTCACAACTCTTTCATTTTAGGTTCAAAAGTGGTGAAATTTCTACCAATCGGAGGTCTTCAAATTCTCTTTCAGGGGAAAGAAATCTCGTTTCAAAATTTGTTGGGGTGAGAGAGTTGTAGTCCATTTTTTAAAGAGTGTTCGAAACGTCACCCAAAATTAAAAGCACCATAAGTCTCATTTTAAGTCCAAAAGTGGTGAAATTTCTACCAACTGGATGTCTTCAAATTCTCTTTTTTGTCCATTTTATAAAGAGTGTGTGAAACGTCACCCAAAATTAAAACCTCAATAAGTCTCGCCTTTTAAGTCCAAATGTGGTGAAGTTTCTACCAATCGGAGGTCCTAAGATTCCATTTCAGGGGAAAGAAATCTCATTCCAAAATACATTGGGGTGAGAGAGTTGTAGTCTGTTTTATAAAGAGTGTGTTAAACATCACCCAAAATTAAAACCTCCATAACTCTCTCATTTTAAGTGCAAAAGTGGTGAAATTTCTACCAGTTGGAGGTCTTCAAATTCTCTTTCAGTGAAAAAAATCTCATTTAAGATTAGGTGGGGTGAGAGCGTTTTGGTCCATTTTTCAAAGTGTGCGAAACGTCACCCAAAATTAAAACCTCCATAACTCTCTAATTTTAAGTCCAAAAGTGGTGAAATTTCTACCAATCGTAGGTCCTAAGATTCTATTTCAGGGAAAGAAATCTCATTTCAAAATTTGTTGGGATGAGAGTTGTAGTCCATTTTATAAAGAGTGTGCGAAACGTCAACCAAAATTAAAACCTCTATAACTCTCACTTTAAGTCCAAAAGTGGTGAAATTTCTACCAATCGGAATTCTTCAAATTTTCTTTCAGGAGAGTGAAATCTCGTTTCACAATTCATTGGGGTGAGAGAGTTGTATTCCGTTTTAAAAAGTGTGTTAAACATCACCCAAAATTAAAACCTCCATAACTCTCTCATTGTAAGTGCAATAGTGGTGAAATTTCTACCAATTGGAGGTCTTCAAATTCTCTTTCGGTGGAAAAAATCTCATTTAAGATTAGGTGGGGTGAGAGCGTTTTGGTCCATTTTTTAAAGTGTGCGAAACGTCACCCAAAATTAAAACCTCCATAACTCTCTCATTTTAAGTCCAAAAGTGGTGAAATTTCTACCAATCGGAGGTCCTAAGATTCCATTTCAGGGAAAGAAATCTCATTCCAAAATTTGTTGGGATGAGAGTTGTAGTCCATTTTATAAAGTGTGTGCGAAAAGTCACCCAAAATTAAAACCTCTATAACTCTCTCACTTTAAGTCCAAAAGTGGTGAAATTTCTGCCTATCAGAGGTCTTCAAATTTTCTTCCAGTGGAGAGAAATCTCGTTACAAAATTCATTGGGGTGAGAGGGTTGTAGTCCGTTTTATAAATAGTGTGTGTTAAATGACACCAAAATTAAAACCTCCATAACTCTCTCATTTTAAGTGCAAAAGTGGTGAAATTTCTACCAATTGGAGGTCTTCAAATTCTCTTTCAATGGAAAAAATCTTGGTTAAGATTTAGTGGGGTGGGAGCGTTTTGGCCCATTTTATAATTAGTGCGAAACGTCACCCAAAATTTAAACCTTCACAACTCTTTCATTTTAGGTTCAAAAGTGGTGAAATTTCTACCAATCGGAGGTCTTCAAATTCTCTTTCAGGGGAAAGAAATATCGTTTCAAAATTTGTTGGGGTGAGAGAGTTGTAGTCCATTTTGTAAAGAGTGTTCGAAACGTCACCCAAAATTAAAAGCACCATAAGTCTCATTTTAAGTCCAAAAGTGGTGAAATTTCTACCAACTGGATGTCTTCAAATTCTCTTTTTTGTCCATTTTATAAAGAGTGTGTGAAACGTCACCCAAAATTAAAACCTCAATAAGTCTCGCCTTTTAAGTCCAAATGTGGTGAAGTTTCTACCAATCGGAGGTCCTAAGATTCCATTTCAGGGGAAAGAAATCTCATTCCAAAATACATTGGGGTGAGAGAGTTGTAGTCTGTTTTATAAAGAGTGTGTTAAACATCACCCAAAATTAAAACCTCCATAACTCTCTCATTTTAAGTGCAAAAGTGGTGAAATTTATACCAGTTGGAGGTCTTCAAATTCTCTTTCAGTGAAAAAAATCCCATTTAAGATTAGGTGGGGTGAGAGCGTTTTGGTCCATTTTTCAAAGTGTGCGAAACGTCACCCAAAATTAAAACCTCCATAACTCTCTAATTTTAAGTCCAAAAGTGGTGAAATTTCTACCAATCGGAGGTCCTAAGATTCTATTTCAGGGAAAGAAATCTCATTTCAAAATTTGTTGGGATGAGAGTTGTAGTCCATTTTATAAAGAGTGTGCGAAACGTCAACCAAAATTAAAACCTCTATAACTCTCACTTTAAGTCCAAAAGTGGTGAAATTTCTACCAATCGGAATTCTTCAAATTTTCTTTCAGGAGAGTGAAATCTCGTTTCACAATTCATTGGGGTGAGAGAGTTGTATTCCGTTTTAAAAAGTGTGTTAAACATCACCCAAAATTAAAACCTCCATAACTCTCTCATTGTAAGTGCAATAGTGGTGAAATTTCTACCAATTGGAGGTCTTCAAATTCTCTTTCGGTGGAAAAAATCTCATTTAAGATTAGGTGGGGTGAGAGCGTTTTGGTCCATTTTTTAAAGTGTGCGAAACGTCACCCAAAATTAAAACCTCCATAACTCTCTCATTTTAAGTCCAAAAGTGGTGAAATTTCTACCAATCGGAGGTCCTAAGATTCTATTTCAGGGAAAGAAATCTCATTCCAAAATTTGTTGGGATGAGAGTTGTAGTCCATTTTATAAAGTGTGTGCGAAAAGTCACCCAAAATTAAAACCTCTATAACTCTCTCACTTTAAGTCCAAAAGTGGTGAAATTTCTGCCTATCAGAGGTCTTCAAATTTTCTTCCAGTGGAGAGAAATCTCGTTACAAAATTCATTGGGGTGAGAGGGTTGTAGTCCGTTTTATAAATAGTGTGTGTTAAATGACACCAAAATTAAAACCTCCATAACTCTCTCATTTTAAGTGCAAAAGTGGTGAAATTTCTACCAATTGGAGGTCTTCAAATTCTCTTTCAATGGAAAAAATCTTGGTTAAGATTTAGTGGGGTGGGAGCGTTTTGGCCCATTTTATAATGAGTGCGAAACGTCACCCAAAATTTAAACCTTCACAACTCTTTCATTTTAGGTTCAAAAGTGGTGAAATTTCTACAATCGGAGGTCTTCAAATTCTCTTTCAGGGGAAAGAAATCTCGTTTCAAAATTTGTTGGGGTGAGAGAGTTGTAGTCCATTTTTTAAAGAGTGTTCGAAACGTCACCCAAAATTAAAAGCACCATAAGTCTCATTTTAAGTCCAAAAGTGGTGAAATTTCTACCAACTGGATGTCTTCAAATTCTCTTTTTTGTCCATTTTATAAAGAGTGTGTGAAACGTCACCCAAAATTAAAACCTCAATAAGTCTCGCCTTTTAAGTCCAAATGTGGTGAAGTTTCTACCAATCGGAGGTCCTAAGATTCCATTTCAGGGGAAAGAAATCTCATTCCAAAATACATTGGGGTGAGAGAGTTGTAGTCTGTTTTATAAAGAGTGTGTTAAACATCACCCAAAATTAAAACCTCCATAACTCTCTCATTTTAAGTGCAAAAGTGGTGAAATTTCTACCAGTTGGAGGTCTTCAAATTCTCTTTCAGTGAAAAAAATCTCATTTAAGATTAGGTGGGGTGAGAGCGTTTTGGTCCATTTTTCAAAGTGTGCGAAACGTCACCCAAAATTAAAACCTCCATAACTCTATCATTTTAAGTCCAAAAGTGGTGAAATTTCTACCAATCGGAGGTCCTAAGATTCTATTTCAGGGAAAGAAATCTCATTTCAAATTTTATTGTGATAGAACTCTCTCTCACTTTAAGTAAAAAAGGGGTGAAATTTCTACCAATCGGATGTCTTCAAATTCTCTTTCAACGGAAAAAATCTCATTTAAAAATTCGGTGGGATGAGGGACTTTTTGTCCATTTTATAAAGAGTGTGTGAAACATCACCCAAAATTAAAAGCACCATAACTCTCTCGTTTTAAGTCCAAAAGTGTTGAAATTTCTACCAATCGGAGGTCCTAAGATTCTATTTCAGGGGAAAGAAATCTCATTTCAAAATTTGTTGGGATGAGCGAGTTATAGTCCATTTTATAAAGAGTGTGTGCCACGTCACCCAAAATTAAAACCTCTATAACTCTCTCTCTCACTTTATGTCCAAAAGTGGTTAAATTTCTACCAATCGGAGGCCTTCAAATTCTCTTTCAGGGGACAGAAATCACGTTTCAAAATTCATTGGGGTTAGAGAGTTGTAGTCTGTTTTATAAAGAGTGTGTTAAATGTCACCAAAAATTAAAATCTCCATAACTCTCTCATTTTAATTGCAAAAGTGGTGAAATTTCTACAAATTGGAGGTCTTCAAATTCTATTTCAATCGAAAAAATCTCATTTAAAATTAGCGGGGGCGAGAGCGTTTTGGTCCATTTTATAAAGAGTGTGAAACGTCACCCAAAATTAAAACCTCCATAACTCTCTGATTTTAAGTGCAAAAGTGGTAAAATTTCTACCAATTGGAGGTCTTCAAATTCTCTTTCAATGGAAAAAATCTCATTCAAGATTAGCGGGGGTGAGAGCGTTTCGGTCCATTTTATAAAAAGACCGAAACGTCACCCAAAATTAAAACCTCCATAAGTCTCCCATTTTAGCTTCAAAAGTGGTGAAATTTCTACCAATAGGAGGTCTTCAAATTCTCTTTCAACGGAAAAAATCTCATTCAAAAATTCGTTGGGATGAGGGACTTTTTGTCCATTTTATAAAGAGTGTGTGAAACATCACCCAAAATTAAAATCACCATAACTCTCTCATTTTAAGTCCAAAAGTGTTGAAATTTCTACCAATCGGAGGTCCTAAGATTCTATTTCAGGGGAAAGAAATCTCATTTCAAAATTTGTTGGGATGAGCGAGTTATAGTCCATTTTATAAAGAGTGTGTGCCACGTCACCCAAAATTAAAACCTCTATAACTCTCTCTCTCACTTTATGTCCAAAAGTGGTGAAATTTCTACCAATAGGAGGTCTTCAAATTCTCTTTTACCGGAAAAAAATCTCATTTAAAAATTCGGTGGGATGACGGAGTTTTTGTCCATTTTATAAAGAGTGTGAGAAACGTCACTCAAAATTAAAACCTCAATAAGTCTCGCCTTTTAAGTCTAAAAGTGGTGAAATTTCTACCAATCGGTGGTCTTAAGATACCATTTCAGGGGAAGGAAACCTCATTCCAAAATTCATTGCGGTGAGAGAGTTGTAGTCCGGTTTATAAAGAGTGTGATAAACATCACCAAAAATTAAAACATCCATAACTCTCTCATTTTAAGTGCAAAAGTGGTGAAATTTCTACCAATTGGAGGTCTTCAAATTCTCTTTCAGTGTAAAAAATCTCATTTAAGATTAGGTGGGGTGAGAGCGTTTTGGTCCATTTTTTAAAGTGTGCGGAACGTCACCCAAAATTAAAACCTCCATAACTCTCTAATTTTAAGTCCAAAAGTGGTGAAATTTCTACCAATCGGAGGTCCTAAGATTCTATTTCAGGGAAAGAAATCTCATTTCAAAATTTGTTGGGATGAGAGTTGTAGTCCATTTTATAAAGAGTGTGCGAAACGTCACCCAAAATTAAAACCACCATAACTCTCACATTTTAAGTCCAAAAGTGGTGAAATTTCTACCAATCGGAGGTCCTAAGTTTCTATTTCAGGGACAGAAATCTGATTTCAAAATTTGTTGGGATGAGAGTTGTAGTCCATTTTATAAAGTCTGTGCGGAACGTCACCCAAAATTAAAACCTCTATAACTCTCTCTCACTTTAAGTCCAAAAGTCGTGAAATTTTTACCAATCGGAGGTCTTCAAATTTCTTTCAGGGGAGAGAAATCTCGTTTCAAAATTCATTGGGGTGTGAGAGTTGTAGTCCGTTTTATAAAGAGTGTGTTAAATGTCACCAAAAATTAAAATCTCCATAACTCTCTCATGTTAATTGCAAAAGTGGTGAAATTTCTACAAATTGGAGGTCTTCAAATTCTATTGCAATCGAAAAAATCTCATTTAAAATTAGCGGGGGCGAGAGCGTTTTGGTCCATTTTATAAAGAGTGTGAAACGTCACCCAAAATTAAAACCTCCATAACTCTAGCATTTTAAGTCCAAAAGTGGTGAAATTTCTACCAATCGGAGGTCCTAAGATTCTATTTCAGGGAAAGAAATCTCATTTCAAATTTTATTGTGATAGAACTCTCTCTCACTTTAAGTAAAAAAGGGGTGAAATTTCTACCAATCGGATGTCTTCAAATTCTCTTTCAACGGAAAAAATCTCATTTAAAAATTCGGTGGGATGAGGGACTTTTTGTCCATTTTATAAAGAGTGTGTGAAACATCACCCAAAATTAAAAGCACCATAACTCTCTCGTTTTAAGTCCAAAAGTGTTGAAATTTCTACCAATCGGAGGTCCTAAGATTCTATTTCAGGGGAAAGAAATCTCATTTCAAAATTTGTTGGGATGAGCGAGTTATAGTCCATTTTATAAAGAGTGTGTGCCACGTCACCCAAAATTAAAACCTCTATAACTCTCTCTCTCACTTTATGTCCAAAAGTGGTTAAATTTCTACCAATCGGAGGCCTTCAAATTCTCTTTCAGGGGACAGAAATCACGTTTCAAAATTCATTGGGGTTAGAGAGTTGTAGTCTGTTTTATAAAGAGTGTGTTAAATGTCACCAAAAATTAAAATCTCCATAACTCTCTCATTTTAATTGCAAAAGTGGTGAAATTTCTACAAATTGGAGGTCTTCAAATTCTATTTCAATCGAAAAAATCTCATTTAAAATTAGCGGGGGCGAGAGCGTTTTGGTCCATTTTATAAAGAGTGTGAAACGTCACCCAAAATTAAAACCTCCATAACTCTCTGATTTTAAGTGCAAAAGTGGTAAAATTTCTACCAATTGGAGGTCTTCAAATTCTCTTTCAATGGAAAAAATCTCATTCAAGATTAGCGGGGGTGAGAGCGTTTCGGTCCATTTTATAAAAAGACCGAAACGTCACCCAAAATTAAAACCTCCATAAGTCTCCCATTTTAGCTTCAAAAGTGGTGAAATTTCTACCAATAGGAGGTCTTCAAATTCTCTTTCAACGGAAAAAATCTCATTCAAAAATTCGTTGGGATGAGGGACTTTTTGTCCATTTTATAAAGAGTGTGTGAAACATCACCCAAAATTAAAATCACCATAACTCTCTCATTTTAAGTCCAAAAGTGTTGAAATTTCTACCAATCGGAGGTCCTAAGATTCTATTTCAGGGGAAAGAAATCTCATTTCAAAATTTGTTGGGATGAGCGAGTTATAGTCCATTTTATAAAGAGTGTGTGCCACGTCACCCAAAATTAAAACCTCTATAACTCTCTCTCTCACTTTATGTCCAAAAGTGGTGAAATTTCTACCAATAGGAGGTCTTCAAATTCTCTTTTACCGGAAAAAAATCTCATTTAAAAATTCGGTGGGATGACGGAGTTTTTGTCCATTTTATAAAGAGTGTGAGAAACGTCACTCAAAATTAAAACCTCAATAAGTCTCGCCTTTTAAGTCTAAAAGTGGTGAAATTTCTACCAATCGGTGGTCTTAAGATACCATTTCAGGGGAAGGAAACCTCATTCCAAAATTCATTGCGGTGAGAGAGTTGTAGTCCGGTTTATAAAGAGTGTGATAAACATCACCAAAAATTAAAACATCCATAACTCTCTCATTTTAAGTGCAAAAGTGGTGAAATTTCTACCAATTGGAGGTCTTCAAATTCTCTTTCAGTGTAAAAAATCTCATTTAAGATTAGGTGGGGTGAGAGCGTTTTGGTCCATTTTTTAAAGTGTGCGGAACGTCACCCAAAATTAAAACCTCCATAACTCTCTAATTTTAAGTCCAAAAGTGGTGAAATTTCTACCAATCGGAGGTCCTAAGATTCTATTTCAGGGAAAGAAATCTCATTTCAAAATTTGTTGGGATGAGAGTTGTAGTCCATTTTATAAAGAGTGTGCGAAACGTCACCCAAAATTAAAACCACCATAACTCTCACATTTTAAGTCCAAAAGTGGTGAAATTTCTACCAATCGGAGGTCCTAAGTTTCTATTTCAGGGACAGAAATCTGATTTCAAAATTTGTTGGGATGAGAGTTGTAGTCCATTTTATAAAGTCTGTGCGGAACGTCACCCAAAATTAAAACCTCTATAACTCTCTCTCACTTTAAGTCCAAAAGTCGTGAAATTTTTACCAATCGGAGGTCTTCAAATTTCTTTCAGGGGAGAGAAATCTCGTTTCAAAATTCATTGGGGTGAGAGAGTTGTAGTCCGTTTTATAAAGAGTGTGTTAAATGTCACCAAAAATTAAAATCTCCATAACTCTCTCATGTTAATTGCAAAAGTGGTGAAATTTCTACAAATTGGAGGTCTTCAAATTCTATTGCAATCGAAAAAATCTCATTTAAAATTAGCGGGGGCGAGAGCGTTTTGGTCCATTTTATAAAGAGTGTGAAACGTCACCCAAAATTAAAACCTCCATAACTCTAGCATTTTAAGTCCAAAAGTGGTGAAATTTCTACCAATCGGAGGTCCTAAGATTCTATTTCAGGGAAAGAAATCTCATTTCAAATTTTATTGTGATAGAACTCTCTCTCACTTTAAGTAAAAAAGGGGTGAAATTTCTACCAATCGGATGTCTTCAAATTCTCTTTCAACGGAAAAAATCTCATTTAAAAATTCGGTGGGATGAGGGACTTTTTGTCCATTTTATAAAGAGTGTGTGAAACATCACCCAAAATTAAAAGCACCATAACTCTCTCGTTTTAAGTCCAAAAGTGTTGAAATTTCTACCAATCGGAGGTCCTAAGATTCTATTTCAGGGGAAAGAAATCTCATTTCAAAATTTGTTGGGATGAGCGAGTTATAGTCCATTTTATAAAGAGTGTGTGCCACGTCACCCAAAATTAAAACCTCTATAACTCTCTCTCTCACTTTATGTCCAAAAGTGGTTAAATTTCTACCAATCGGAGGCCTTCAAATTCTCTTTCAGGGGACAGAAATCACGTTTCAAAATTCATTGGGGTTAGAGAGTTGTAGTCTGTTTTATAAAGAGTGTGTTAAATGTCACCAAAAATTAAAATCTCCATAACTCTCTCATTTTAATTGCAAAAGTGGTGAAATTTCTACAAATTGGAGGTCTTCAAATTCTATTTCAATCGAAAAAATCTCATTTAAAATTAGCGGGGGCGAGAGCGTTTTGGTCCATTTTATAAAGAGTGTGAAACGTCACCCAAAATTAAAACCTCCATAACTCTCTGATTTTAAGTGCAAAAGTGGTAAAATTTCTACCAATTGGAGGTCTTCAAATTCTCTTTCAATGGAAAAAATCTCATTCAAGATTAGCGGGGGTGAGAGCGTTTCGGTCCATTTTATAAAAAGACCGAAACGTCACCCAAAATTAAAACCTCCATAAGTCTCCCATTTTAGCTTCAAAAGTGGTGAAATTTCTACCAATAGGAGGTCTTCAAATTCTCTTTCAACGGAAAAAATCTCATTCAAAAATTCGTTGGGATGAGGGACTTTTTGTCCATTTTATAAAGAGTGTGTGAAACATCACCCAAAATTAAAATCACCATAACTCTCTCATTTTAAGTCCAAAAGTGTTGAAATTTCTACCAATCGGAGGTCCTAAGATTCTATTTCAGGGGAAAGAAATCTCATTTCAAAATTTGTTGGGATGAGCGAGTTATAGTCCATTTTATAAAGAGTGTGTGCCACGTCACCCAAAATTAAAACCTCTATAACTCTCTCTCTCACTTTATGTCCAAAAGTGGTGAAATTTCTACCAATAGGAGGTCTTCAAATTCTCTTTTACCGGAAAAAAATCTCATTTAAAAATTCGGTGGGATGACGGAGTTTTTGTCCATTTTATAAAGAGTGTGAGAAACGTCACTCAAAATTAAAACCTCAATAAGTCTCGCCTTTTAAGTCTAAAAGTGGTGAAATTTCTACCAATCGGTGGTCTTAAGATACCATTTCAGGGGAAGGAAACCTCATTCCAAAATTCATTGCGGTGAGAGAGTTGTAGTCCGGTTTATAAAGAGTGTGATAAACATCACCAAAAATTAAAACATCCATAACTCTCTCATTTTAAGTGCAAAAGTGGTGAAATTTCTACCAATTGGAGGTCTTCAAATTCTCTTTCAGTGTAAAAAATCTCATTTAAGATTAGGTGGGGTGAGAGCGTTTTGGTCCATTTTTTAAAGTGTGCGGAACGTCACCCAAAATTAAAACCTCCATAACTCTCTAATTTTAAGTCCAAAAGTGGTGAAATTTCTACCAATCGGAGGTCCTAAGATTCTATTTCAGGGAAAGAAATCTCATTTCAAAATTTGTTGGGATGAGAGTTGTAGTCCATTTTATAAAGAGTGTGCGAAACGTCACCCAAAATTAAAACCACCATAACTCTCACATTTTAAGTCCAAAAGTGGTGAAATTTCTACCAATCGGAGGTCCTAAGTTTCTATTTCAGGGACAGAAATCTGATTTCAAAATTTGTTGGGATGAGAGTTGTAGTCCATTTTATAAAGTCTGTGCGGAACGTCACCCAAAATTAAAACCTCTATAACTCTCTCTCACTTTAAGTCCAAAAGTCGTGAAATTTTTACCAATCGGAGGTCTTCAAATTTCTTTCAGGGGAGAGAAATCTCGTTTCAAAATTCATTGGGGTGAGAGAGTTGTAGTCCGTTTTATAAAGAGTGTGTTAAATGTCACCAAAAATTAAAATCTCCATAACTCTCTCATGTTAATTGCAAAAGTGGTGAAATTTCTACAAATTGGAGGTCTTCAAATTCTATTGCAATCGAAAAAATCTCATTTAAAATTAGCGGGGGCGAGAGCGTTTTGGTCCATTTTATAAAGAGTGTGAAACGTCACCCAAAATTAAAACCTCCATAACTCTAGCATTTTAAGTCCAAAAGTGGTGAAATTTCTACCAATCGGAGGTCCTAAGATTCTATTTCAGGGAAAGAAATCTCATTTCAAATTTTATTGTGATAGAACTCTCTCTCACTTTAAGTAAAAAAGGGGTGAAATTTCTACCAATCGGATGTCTTCAAATTCTCTTTCAACGGAAAAAATCTCATTTAAAAATTCGGTGGGATGAGGGACTTTTTGTCCATTTTATAAAGAGTGTGTGAAACATCACCCAAAATTAAAAGCACCATAACTCTCTCGTTTTAAGTCCAAAAGTGTTGAAATTTCTACCAATCGGAGGTCCTAAGATTCTATTTCAGGGGAAAGAAATCTCATTTCAAAATTTGTTGGGATGAGCGAGTTATAGTCCATTTTATAAAGAGTGTGTGCCACGTCACCCAAAATTAAAACCTCTATAACTCTCTCTCTCACTTTATGTCCAAAAGTGGTTAAATTTCTACCAATCGGAGGCCTTCAAATTCTCTTTCAGGGGACAGAAATCACGTTTCAAAATTCATTGGGGTTAGAGAGTTGTAGTCTGTTTTATAAAGAGTGTGTTAAATGTCACCAAAAATTAAAATCTCCATAACTCTCTCATTTTAATTGCAAAAGTGGTGAAATTTCTACAAATTGGAGGTCTTCAAATTCTATTTCAATCGAAAAAATCTCATTTAAAATTAGCGGGGGCGAGAGCGTTTTGGTCCATTTTATAAAGAGTGTGAAACGTCACCCAAAATTAAAACCTCCATAACTCTCTGATTTTAAGTGCAAAAGTGGTAAAATTTCTACCAATTGGAGGTCTTCAAATTCTCTTTCAATGGAAAAAATCTCATTCAAGATTAGCGGGGGTGAGAGCGTTTCGGTCCATTTTATAAAAAGACCGAAACGTCACCCAAAATTAAAACCTCCATAAGTCTCCCATTTTAGCTTCAAAAGTGGTGAAATTTCTACCAATAGGAGGTCTTCAAATTCTCTTTCAACGAAAAAAATCTCATTCAAAAATTCGTTGGGATGAGGGACTTTTTGTCCATTTTATAAAGAGTGTGTGAAACATCACCCAAAATTAAAATCACCATAACTCTCTCATTTTAAGTCCAAAAGTGTTGAAATTTCTACCAATCGGAGGTCCTAAGATTCTATTTCAGGGGAAAGAAATCTCATTTCAAAATTTGTTGGGATGAGCGAGTTATAGTCCATTTTATAAAGAGTGTGTGCCACGTCACCCAAAATTAAAACCTCTATAACTCTCTCTCTCACTTTATGTCCAAAAGTGGTGAAATTTCTACCAATAGGAGGTCTTCAAATTCTCTTTTACCGGAAAAAAATCTCATTTAAAAATTCGGTGGGATGACGGAGTTTTTGTCCATTTTATAAAGAGTGTGAGAAACGTCACTCAAAATTAAAACCTCAATAAGTCTCGCCTTTTAAGTCTAAAAGTGGTGAAATTTCTACCAATCGGTGGTCTTAAGATACCATTTCAGGGGAAGGAAACCTCATTCCAAAATTCATTGCGGTGAGAGAGTTGTAGTCCGGTTTATAAAGAGTGTGATAAACATCACCAAAAATTAAAACATCCATAACTCTCTCATTTTAAGTGCAAAAGTGGTGAAATTTCTACCAATTGGAGGTCTTCAAATTCTCTTTCAGTGTAAAAAATCTCATTTAAGATTAGGTGGGGTGAGAGCGTTTTGGTCCATTTTTTAAAGTGTGCGGAACGTCACCCAAAATTAAAACCTCCATAACTCTCTAATTTTAAGTCCAAAAGTGGTGAAATTTCTACCAATCGGAGGTCCTAAGATTCTATTTCAGGGAAAGAAATCTCATTTCAAAATTTGTTGGGATGAGAGTTGTAGTCCATTTTATAAAGAGTGTGCGAAACGTCACCCAAAATTAAAACCACCATAACTCTCACATTTTAAGTCCAAAAGTGGTGAAATTTCTACCAATCGGAGGTCCTAAGTTTCTATTTCAGGGACAGAAATCTGATTTCAAAATTTGTTGGGATGAGAGTTGTAGTCCATTTTATAAAGTCTGTGCGGAACGTCACCCAAAATTAAAACCTCTATAACTCTCTCTCACTTTAAGTCCAAAAGTCGTGAAATTTTTACCAATCGGAGGTCTTCAAATTTCTTTCAGGGGAGAGAAATCTCGTTTCAAAATTCATTGGGGTGAGAGAGTTGTAGTCCGTTTTATAAAGAGTGTGTTAAATGTCACCAAAAATTAAAATCTCCATAACTCTCTCATGTTAATTGCAAAAGTGGTGAAATTTCTACAAATTGGAGGTCTTCAAATTCTATTGCAATCGAAAAAATCTCATTTAAAATTAGCGGGGGCGAGAGCGTTTTGGTCCATTTTATAAAGAGTGTGAAACGTCACCCAAAATTAAAACCTCCATAACTCTAGCATTTTAAGTCCAAAAGTGGTGAAATTTCTACCAATCGGAGGTCCTAAGATTCTATTTCAGGGAAAGAAATCTCATTTCAAATTTTATTGTGATAGAACTCTCTCTCACTTTAAGTAAAAAAGGGGTGAAATTTCTACCAATCGGATGTCTTCAAATTCTCTTTCAACGGAAAAAATCTCATTTAAAAATTCGGTGGGATGAGGGACTTTTTGTCCATTTTATAAAGAGTGTGTGAAACATCACCCAAAATTAAAAGCACCATAACTCTCTCGTTTTAAGTCCAAAAGTGTTGAAATTTCTACCAATCGGAGGTCCTAAGATTCTATTTCAGGGGAAAGAAATCTCATTTCAAAATTTGTTGGGATGAGCGAGTTATAGTCCATTTTATAAAGAGTGTGTGCCACGTCACCCAAAATTAAAACCTCTATAACTCTCTCTCTCACTTTATGTCCAAAAGTGGTTAAATTTCTACCAATCGGAGGCCTTCAAATTCTCTTTCAGGGGACAGAAATCACGTTTCAAAATTCATTGGGGTTAGAGAGTTGTAGTCTGTTTTATAAAGAGTGTGTTAAATGTCACCAAAAATTAAAATCTCCATAACTCTCTCATTTTAATTGCAAAAGTGGTGAAATTTCTACAAATTGGAGGTCTTCAAATTCTATTTCAATCGAAAAAATCTCATTTAAAATTAGCGGGGGCGAGAGCGTTTTGGTCCATTTTATAAAGAGTGTGAAACGTCACCCAAAATTAAAACCTCCATAACTCTCTGATTTTAAGTGCAAAAGTGGTAAAATTTCTACCAATTGGAGGTCTTCAAATTCTCTTTCAATGGAAAAAATCTCATTCAAGATTAGCGGGGGTGAGAGCGTTTCGGTCCATTTTATAAAAAGACCGAAACGTCACCCAAAATTAAAACCTCCATAAGTCTCCCATTTTAGCTTCAAAAGTGGTGAAATTTCTACCAATAGGAGGTCTTCAAATTCTCTTTCAACGAAAAAAATCTCATTCAAAAATTCGTTGGGATGAGGGACTTTTTGTCCATTTTATAAAGAGTGTGTGAAACATCACCCAAAATTAAAATCACCATAACTCTCTCATTTTAAGTCCAAAAGTGTTGAAATTTCTACCAATCGGAGGTCCTAAGATTCTATTTCAGGGGAAAGAAATCTCATTTCAAAATTTGTTGGGATGAGCGAGTTATAGTCCATTTTATAAAGAGTGTGTGCCACGTCACCCAAAATTAAAACCTCTATAACTCTCTCTCTCACTTTATGTCCAAAAGTGGTGAAATTTCTACCAATAGGAGGTCTTCAAATTCTCTTTTACCGGAAAAAAATCTCATTTAAAAATTCGGTGGGATGACGGAGTTTTTGTCCATTTTATAAAGAGTGTGAGAAACGTCACTCAAAATTAAAACCTCAATAAGTCTCGCCTTTTAAGTCTAAAAGTGGTGAAATTTCTACCAATCGGTGGTCTTAAGATACCATTTCAGGGGAAGGAAACCTCATTCCAAAATTCATTGCGGTGAGAGAGTTGTAGTCCGGTTTATAAAGAGTGTGATAAACATCACCAAAAATTAAAACATCCATAACTCTCTCATTTTAAGTGCAAAAGTGGTGAAATTTCTACCAATTGGAGGTCTTCAAATTCTCTTTCAGTGTAAAAAATCTCATTTAAGATTAGGTGGGGTGAGAGCGTTTTGGTCCATTTTTTAAAGTGTGCGGAACGTCACCCAAAATTAAAACCTCCATAACTCTCTAATTTTAAGTCCAAAAGTGGTGAAATTTCTACCAATCGGAGGTCCTAAGATTCTATTTCAGGGAAAGAAATCTCATTTCAAAATTTGTTGGGATGAGAGTTGTAGTCCATTTTATAAAGAGTGTGCGAAACGTCACCCAAAATTAAAACCACCATAACTCTCACATTTTAAGTCCAAAAGTGGTGAAATTTCTACCAATCGGAGGTCCTAAGTTTCTATTTCAGGGACAGAAATCTGATTTCAAAATTTGTTGGGATGAGAGTTGTAGTCCATTTTATAAAGTCTGTGCGGAACGTCACCCAAAATTAAAACCTCTATAACTCTCTCTCACTTTAAGTCCAAAAGTCGTGAAATTTTTACCAATCGGAGGTCTTCAAATTTCTTTCAGGGGAGAGAAATCTCGTTTCAAAATTCATTGGGGTGAGAGAGTTGTAGTCCGTTTTATAAAGAGTGTGTTAAATGTCACCAAAAATTAAAATCTCCATAACTCTCTCATGTTAATTGCAAAAGTGGTGAAATTTCTACAAATTGGAGGTCTTCAAATTCTATTGCAATCGAAAAAATCTCATTTAAAATTAGCGGGGGCGAGAGCGTTTTGGTCCATTTTATAAAGAGTGTGAAACGTCACCCAAAATTAAAACCTCCATAACTCTAGCATTTTAAGTCCAAAAGTGGTGAAATTTCTACCAATCGGAGGTCCTAAGATTCTATTTCAGGGAAAGAAATCTCATTTCAAATTTTATTGTGATAGAACTCTCTCTCACTTTAAGTAAAAAAGGGGTGAAATTTCTACCAATCGGATGTCTTCAAATTCTCTTTCAACGGAAAAAATCTCATTTAAAAATTCGGTGGGATGAGGGACTTTTTGTCCATTTTATAAAGAGTGTGTGAAACATGACCCAAAATTAAAAGCACCATAACTCTCTCGTTTTAAGTCCAAAAGTGTTGAAATTTCTACCAATCGGAGGTCCTAAGATTCTATTTCAGGGGAAAGAAATCTCATTTCAAAATTTGTTGGGATGAGCGAGTTATAGTCCATTTTATAAAGAGTGTGTGCCACGTCACCCAAAATTAAAACCTCTATAACTCTCTCTCTCACTTTATGTCCAAAAGTGGTTAAATTTCTACCAATCGTAGGCCTTCAAATTCTCTTTCAGGGGACAGAAATCACGTTTCAAAATTCATTGGGGTTAGAGAGTTGTAGTCTGTTTTATAAAGAGTGTGTTAAATGTCACCAAAAATTAAAATCTCCATAACTCTCTCATTTTAATTGCAAAAGTGGTGAAATTTCTACAAATTGGAGGTCTTCAAATTCTATTTCAATCGAAAAAATCTCATTTAAAATTAGCGGGGGCGAGAGCGTTTTGGTCCATTTTATAAAGAGTGTGAAACGTCACCCAAAATTAAAACCTCCATAACTCTCTGATTTTAAGTGCAAAAGTGGTAAAATTTCTACCAATTGGAGGTCTTCAAATTCTCTTTCAATGGAAAAAATCTCATTCAAGATTAGCGGGGGTGAGAGCGTTTCGGTCCATTTTATAAAAAGACCGAAACGTCACCCAAAATTAAAACCTCCATAAGTCTCCCATTTTAGCTTCAAAAGTGGTGAAATTTCTACCAATAGGAGGTCTTCAAATTCTCTTTCAACGGAAAAAATCTCATTCAAAAATTCGTTGGGATGAGGGACTTTTTGTCCATTTTATAAAGAGTGTGTGAAACATCACCCAAAATTAAAATCACCATAACTCTCTCATTTTAAGTCCAAAAGTGTTGAAATTTCTACCAATCGGAGGTCCTAAGATTCTATTTCAGGGGAAAGAAATCTCATTTCAAAATTTGTTGGGATGAGCGAGTTATAGTCCATTTTATAAAGAGTGTGTGCCACGTCACCCAAAATTAAAACCTCTATAACTCTCTCTCTCACTTTATGTCCAAAAGTGGTGAAATTTCTACCAATAGGAGGTCTTCAAATTCTCTTTTACCGGAAAAAAATCTCATTTAAAAATTCGGTGGGATGACGGAGTTTTTGTCCATTTTATAAAGAGTGTGAGAAACGTCACTCAAAATTAAAACCTCAATAAGTCTCGCCTTTTAAGTCTAAAAGTGGTGAAATTTCTACCAATCGGTGGTCTTAAGATACCATTTCAGGGGAAGGAAACCTCATTCCAAAATTCATTGCGGTGAGAGAGTTGTAGTCCGGTTTATAAAGAGTGTGATAAACATCACCAAAAATTAAAACCTCCATAACTCTCTCATTTTAAGTGCAAAAGTGGTGAAATTTCTACCAATTGGAGGTCTTCAAATTCTCTTTCAGTGTAAAAAATCTCATTTAAGATTAGGTGGGGTGAGAGCGTTTTGGTCCATTTTTTAAAGTGTGCGGAACGTCACCCAAAATTAAAACCTCCATAACTCTCTAATTTTAAGTCCAAAAGTGGTGAAATTTCTACCAATCGGAGGTCCTAAGATTCTATTTCAGGGAAAGAAATCTCATTTCAAAATTTGTTGGGATGAGAGTTGTAGTCCATTTTATAAAGAGTGTGCGAAACGTCACCCAAAATTAAAACCACCATAACTCTCACATTTTAAGTCCAAAAGTGGTGAAATTTCTACCAATCGGAGGTCCTAAGTTTCTATTTCAGGGACAGAAATCTGATTTCAAAATTTGTTGGGATGAGAGTTGTAGTCCATTTTATAAAGTCTGTGCGGAACGTCACCCAAAATTAAAACCTCTATAACTCTCTCTCACTTTAAGTCCAAAAGTCGTGAAATTTTTACCAATCGGAGGTCTTCAAATTTCTTTCAGGGGAGAGAAATCTCGTTTCAAAATTCATTGGGGTGAGAGAGTTGTAGTCCGTTTTATAAAGAGTGTGTTAAATGTCACCAAAAATTAAAATCTCCATAACTCTCTCATGTTAATTGCAAAAGTGGTGAAATTTCTACAAATTGGAGGTCTTCAAATTCTATTGCAATCGAAAAAATCTCATTTAAAATTAGCGGGGGCGAGAGCGTTTTGGTCCATTTTATAAAGAGTGTGAAACGTCACCCAAAATTAAAACCTCCATAACTCTAGCATTTTAAGTCCAAAAGTGGTGAAATTTCTACCAATCGGAGGTCCTAAGATTCTATTTCAGGGAAAGAAATCTCATTTCAAATTTTATTGTGATAGAACTCTCTCTCACTTTAAGTAAAAAAGGGGTGAAATTTCTACCAATCGGATGTCTTCAAATTCTCTTTCAACGGAAAAAATCTCATTTAAAAATTCGGTGGGATGAGGGACTTTTTGTCCATTTTATAAAGAGTGTGTGAAACATGACCCAAAATTAAAAGCACCATAACTCTCTCGTTTTAAGTCCAAAAGTGTTGAAATTTCTACCAATCGGAGGTCCTAAGATTCTATTTCAGGGGAAAGAAATCTCATTTCAAAATTTGTTGGGATGAGCGAGTTATAGTCCATTTTATAAAGAGTGTGTGCCACGTCACCCAAAATTAAAACCTCTATAACTCTCTCTCTCACTTTATGTCCAAAAGTGGTTAAATTTCTACCAATCGGAGGCCTTCAAATTCTCTTTCAGGGGACAGAAATCACGTTTCAAAATTCATTGGGGTTAGAGAGTTGTAGTCTGTTTTATAAAGAGTGTGTTAAATGTCACCAAAAATTAAAATCTCCATAACTCTCTCATTTTAATTGCAAAAGTGGTGAAATTTCTACAAATTGGAGGTCTTCAAATTCTATTTCAATCGAAAAAATCTCATTTAAAATTAGCGGGGGCGAGAGCGTTTTGGTCCATTTTATAAAGAGTGTGAAACGTCACCCAAAATTAAAACCTCCATAACTCTCTGATTTTAAGTGCAAAAGTGGTAAAATTTCTACCAATTGGAGGTCTTCAAATTCTCTTTCAATGGAAAAAATCTCATTCAAGATTAGCGGGGGTGAGAGCGTTTCGGTCCATTTTATAAAAAGACCGAAACGTCACCCAAAATTAAAACCTCCATAAGTCTCCCATTTTAGCTTCAAAAGTGGTGAAATTTCTACCAATAGGAGGTCTTCAAATTCTCTTTCAACGGAAAAAATCTCATTCAAAAATTCGTTGGGATGAGGGACTTTTTGTCCATTTTATAAAGAGTGTGTGAAACATCACCCAAAATTAAAATCACCATAACTCTCTCATTTTAAGTCCAAAAGTGTTGAAATTTCTACCAATCGGAGGTCCTAAGATTCTATTTCAGGGGAAAGAAATCTCATTTCAAAATTTGTTGGGATGAGCGAGTTATAGTCCATTTTATAAAGAGTGTGTGCCACGTCACCCAAAATTAAAACCTCTATAACTCTCTCTCTCACTTTATGTCCAAAAGTGGTGAAATTTCTACCAATAGGAGGTCTTCAAATTCTCTTTTACCGGAAAAAAATCTCATTTAAAAATTCGGTGGGATGACGGAGTTTTTGTCCATTTTATAAAGAGTGTGAGAAACGTCACTCAAAATTAAAACCTCAATAAGTCTCGCCTTTTAAGTCTAAAAGTGGTGAAATTTCTACCAATCGGTGGTCTTAAGATACCATTTCAGGGGAAGGAAACCTCATTCCAAAATTCATTGCGGTGAGAGAGTTGTAGTCCGGTTTATAAAGAGTGTGATAAACATCACCAAAAATTAAAACCTCCATAACTCTCTCATTTTAAGTGCAAAAGTGGTGAAATTTCTACCAATTGGAGGTCTTCAAATTCTCTTTCAGTGTAAAAAATCTCATTTAAGATTAGGTGGGGTGAGAGCGTTTTGGTCCATTTTTTAAAGTGTGCGGAACGTCACCCAAAATTAAAACCTCCATAACTCTCTAATTTTAAGTCCAAAAGTGGTGAAATTTCTACCAATCGGAGGTCCTAAGATTCTATTTCAGGGAAAGAAATCTCATTTCAAAATTTGTTGGGATGAGAGTTGTAGTCCATTTTATAAAGAGTGTGCGAAACGTCACCCAAAATTAAAACCACCATAACTCTCACATTTTAAGTCCAAAAGTGGTGAAATTTCTACCAATCGGAGGTCCTAAGTTTCTATTTCAGGGACAGAAATCTGATTTCAAAATTTGTTGGGATGAGAGTTGTAGTCCATTTTATAAAGTCTGTGCGGAACGTCACCCAAAATTAAAACCTCTATAACTCTCTCTCACTTTAAGTCCAAAAGTCGTGAAATTTTTACCAATCGGAGGTCTTCAAATTTCTTTCAGGGGAGAGAAATCTCGTTTCAAAATTCATTGGGGTGAGAGAGTTGTAGTCCGTTTTATAAAGAGTGTGTTAAATGTCACCAAAAATTAAAATCTCCATAACTCTCTCATGTTAATTGCAAAAGTGGTGAAATTTCTACAAATTGGAGGTCTTCAAATTCTATTGCAATCGAAAAAATCTCATTTAAAATTAGCGGGGGCGAGAGCGTTTTGGTCCATTTTATAAAGAGTGTGAAACGTCACCCAAAATTAAAACCTCCATAACTCTAGCATTTTAAGTCCAAAAGTGGTGAAATTTCTACCAATCGGAGGTCCTAAGATTCTATTTCAGGGAAAGAAATCTCATTTCAAATTTTATTGTGATAGAACTCTCTCTCACTTTAAGTAAAAAAGGGGTGAAATTTCTACCAATCGGATGTCTTCAAATTCTCTTTCAACGGAAAAAATCTCATTTAAAAATTCGGTGGGATGAGGGACTTTTTGTCCATTTTATAAAGAGTGTGTGAAACATCACCCAAAATTAAAAGCACCATAACTCTCTCGTTTTAAGTCCAAAAGTGTTGAAATTTCTACCAATCGGAGGTCCTAAGATTCTATTTCAGGGGAAAGAAATCTCATTTCAAAATTTGTTGGGATGAGCGAGTTATAGTCCATTTTATAAAGAGTGTGTGCCACGTCACCCAAAATTAAAACCTCTATAACTCTCTCTCTCACTTTATGTCCAAAAGTGGTTAAATTTCTACCAATCGGAGGCCTTCAAATTCTCTTTCAGGGGACAGAAATCACGTTTCAAAATTCATTGGGGTTAGAGAGTTGTAGTCTGTTTTATAAAGAGTGTGTTAAATGTCACCAAAAATTAAAATCTCCATAACTCTCTCATTTTAATTGCAAAAGTGGTGAAATTTCTACAAATTGGAGGTCTTCAAATTCTATTTCAATCGAAAAAATCTCATTTAAAATTAGCGGGGGCGAGAGCGTTTTGGTCCATTTTATAAAGAGTGTGAAACGTCACCCAAAATTAAAACCTCCATAACTCTCTGATTTTAAGTGCAAAAGTGGTAAAATTTCTACCAATTGGAGGTCTTCAAATTCTCTTTCAATGGAAAAAATCTCATTCAAGATTAGCGGGGGTGAGAGCGTTTCGGTCCATTTTATAAAAAGACCGAAACGTCACCCAAAATTAAAACCTCCATAAGTCTCCCATTTTAGCTTCAAAAGTGGTGAAATTTCTACCAATAAGAGGTCTTCAAATTCTCTTTCAACGGAAAAAATCTCATTCAAAAATTCGTTGGGATGAGGGACTTTTTGTCCATTTTATAAAGAGTGTGTGAAACATCACCCAAAATTAAAATCACCATAACTCTCTCATTTTAAGTCCAAAAGTGTTGAAATTTCTACCAATCGGAGGTCCTAAGATTCTATTTCAGGGGAAAGAAATCTCATTTCAAAATTTGTTGGGATGAGCGAGTTATAGTCCATTTTATAAAGAGTGTGTGCCACGTCACCCAAAATTAAAACCTCTATAACTCTCTCTCTCACTTTATGTCCAAAAGTGGTGAAATTTCTACCAATAGGAGGTCTTCAAATTCTCTTTTACCGGAAAAAAATCTCATTTAAAAATTCGGTGGGATGACGGAGTTTTTGTCCATTTTATAAAGAGTGTGAGAAACGTCACTCAAAATTAAAACCTCAATAAGTCTCGCCTTTTAAGTCTAAAAGTGGTGAAATTTCTACCAATCGGTGGTCTTAAGATACCATTTCAGGGGAAGGAAACCTCATTCCAAAATTCATTGCGGTGAGAGAGTTGTAGTCCGGTTTATAAAGAGTGTGATAAACATCACCAAAAATTAAAACATCCATAACTCTCTCATTTTAAGTGCAAAAGTGGTGAAATTTCTACCAATTGGAGGTCTTCAAATTCTCTTTCAGTGTAAAAAATCTCATTTAAGATTAGGTGGGGTGAGAGCGTTTTGGTCCATTTTTTAAAGTGTGCGGAACGTCACCCAAAATTAAAACCTCCATAACTCTCTAATTTTAAGTCCAAAAGTGGTGAAATTTCTACCAATCGGAGGTCCTAAGATTCTATTTCAGGGAAAGAAATCTCATTTCAAAATTTGTTGGGATGAGAGTTGTAGTCCATTTTATAAAGAGTGTGCGAAACGTCACCCAAAATTAAAACCACCATAACTCTCACATTTTAAGTCCAAAAGTGGTGAAATTTCTACCAATCGGAGGTCCTAAGTTTCTATTTCAGGGACAGAAATCTGATTTCAAAATTTGTTGGGATGAGAGTTGTAGTCCATTTTATAAAGTCTGTGCGGAACGTCACCCAAAATTAAAACCTCTATAACTCTCTCTCACTTTAAGTCCAAAAGTCGTGAAATTTTTACCAATCGGAGGTCTTCAAATTTCTTTCAGGGGAGAGAAATCTCGTTTCAAAATTCATTGGGGTGAGAGAGTTGTAGTCCGTTTTATAAAGAGTGTGTTAAATGTCACCAAAAATTAAAATCTCCATAACTCTCTCATGTTAATTGCAAAAGTGGTGAAATTTCTACAAATTGGAGGTCTTCAAATTCTATTGCAATCGAAAAAATCTCATTTAAAATTAGCGGGGGCGAGAGCGTTTTGGTCCATTTTATAAAGAGTGTGAAACGTCACCCAAAATTAAAACCTCCATAACTCTAGCATTTTAAGTCCAAAAGTGGTGAAATTTCTACCAATCGGAGGTCCTAAGATTCTATTTCAGGGAAAGAAATCTTATTTCAAATTTTATTGTGATAGAACTCTCTCTCACTTTAAGTAAAAAAGGGGTGAAATTTCTACCAATCGGATGTCTTCAAATTCTCTTTCAACGGAAAAAATCTCATTTAAAAATTCGGTGGGATGAGGGACTTTTTGTCCATTTTATAAAGAGTGTGTGAAACATCACCCAAAATTAAAAGCACCATAACTCTCTCGTTTTAAGTCCAAAAGTGTTGAAATTTCTACCAATCGGAGGTCCTAAGATTCTATTTCAGGGGAAAGAAATCTCATTTCAAAATTTGTTGGGATGAGCGAGTTATAGTCCATTTTATAAAGAGTGTGTGCCACGTCACCCAAAATTAAAACCTCTATAACTCTCTCTCTCACTTTATGTCCAAAAGTGGTTAAATTTCTACCAATCGGAGGCCTTCAAATTCTCTTTCAGGGGACAGAAATCACGTTTCAAAATTCATTGGGGTTAGAGAGTTGTAGTCTGTTTTATAAAGAGTGTGTTAAATGTCACCAAAAATTAAAATCTCCATAACTCTCTCATTTTAATTGCAAAAGTGGTGAAATTTCTACAAATTGGAGGTCTTCAAATTCTATTTCAATCGAAAAAATCTCATTTAAAATTAGCGGGGGCGAGAGCGTTTTGGTCCATTTTATAAAGAGTGTGAAACGTCACCCAAAATTAAAACCTCCATAACTCTCTGATTTTAAGTGCAAAAGTGGTAAAATTTCTACCAATTGGAGGTCTTCAAATTCTCTTTCAATGGAAAAAATCTCATTCAAGATTAGAGGGGGTGAGAGCGTTTCGGTCCATTTTATAAAAAGACCGAAACGTCACCCAAAATTAAAACCTCCATAAGTCTCCCATTTTAGCTTCAAAAGTGGTGAAATTTCTACCAATAGGAGGTCTTCAAATTCTCTTTCAACGGAAAAAATCTCATTCAAAAATTCGTTGGGATGAGGGACTTTTTGTCCATTTTATAAAGAGTGTGTGAAACATCACCCAAAATTAAAATCACCATAACTCTCTCATTTTAAGTCCAAAAGTGTTGAAATTTCTACCAATCGGAGGTCCTAAGATTCTATTTCAGGGGAAAGAAATCTCATTTCAAAATTTGTTGGGATGAGCGAGTTATAGTCCATTTTATAAAGAGTGTGTGCCACGTCACCCAAAATTAAAACCTCTATAACTCTCTCTCTCACTTTATGTCCAAAAGTGGTGAAATTTCTACCAATAGGAGGTCTTCAAATTCTCTTTTACCGGAAAAAAATCTCATTTAAAAATTCGGTGGGATGACGGAGTTTTTGTCCATTTTATAAAGAGTGTGAGAAACGTCACTCAAAATTAAAACCTCAATAAGTCTCGCCTTTTAAGTCTAAAAGTGGTGAAATTTCTACCAATCGGTGGTCTTAAGATACCATTTCAGGGGAAGGAAACCTCATTCCAAAATTCATTGCGGTGAGAGAGTTGTAGTCCGGTTTATAAAGAGTGTGATAAACATCACCAAAAATTAAAACATCCATAACTCTCTCATTTTAAGTGCAAAAGTGGTGAAATTTCTACCAATTGGAGGTCTTCAAATTCTCTTTCAGTGTAAAAAATCTCATTTAAGATTAGGTGGGGTGAGAGCGTTTTGGTCCATTTTTTAAAGTGTGCGGAACGTCACCCAAAATTAAAACCTCCATAACTCTCTAATTTTAAGTCCAAAAGTGGTGAAATTTCTACCAATCGGAGGTCCTAAGATTCTATTTCAGGGAAAGAAATCTCATTTCAAAATTTGTTGGGATGAGAGTTGTAGTCCATTTTATAAAGAGTGTGCGAAACGTCACCCAAAATTAAAACCACCATAACTCTCACATTTTAAGTCCAAAAGTGGTGAAATTTCTACCAATCGGAGGTCCTAAGTTTCTATTTCAGGGACAGAAATCTGATTTCAAAATTTGTTGGGATGAGAGTTGTAGTCCATTTTATAAAGTCTGTGCGGAACGTCACCCAAAATTAAAACCTCTATAACTCTCTCTCACTTTAAGTCCAAAAGTCGTGAAATTTTTACCAATCGGAGGTCTTCAAATTTCTTTCAGGGGAGAGAAATCTCGTTTCAAAATTCATTGGGGTGTGAGAGTTGTAGTCCGTTTTATAAAGAGTGTGTTAAATGTCACCAAAAATTAAAATCTCCATAACTCTCTCATGTTAATTGCAAAAGTGGTGAAATTTCTACAAATTGGAGGTCTTCAAATTCTATTGCAATCGAAAAAATCTCATTTAAAATTAGCGGGGGCGAGAGCGTTTTGGTCCATTTTATAAAGAGTGTGAAACGTCACCCAAAATTAAAACCTCCATAACTCTAGCATTTTAAGTCCAAAAGTGGTGAAATTTCTACCAATCGGAGGTCCTAAGATTCTATTTCAGGGAAAGAAATCTCATTTCAAATTTTATTGTGATAGAACTCTCTCTCACTTTAAGTAAAAAAGGGGTGAAATTTCTACCAATCGGATGTCTTCAAATTCTCTTTCAACGGAAAAAATCTCATTTAAAAATTCGGTGGGATGAGGGACTTTTTGTCCATTTTATAAAGAGTGTGTGAAACATCACCCAAAATTAAAAGCACCATAACTCTCTCGTTTTAAGTCCAAAAGTGTTGAAATTTCTACCAATCGGAGGTCCTAAGATTCTATTTCAGGGGAAAGAAATCTCATTTCAAAATTTGTTGGGATGAGCGAGTTATAGTCCATTTTATAAAGAGTGTGTGCCACGTCACCCAAAATTAAAACCTCTATAACTCTCTCTCTCACTTTATGTCCAAAAGTGGTTAAATTTCTACCAATCGGAGGCCTTCAAATTCTCTTTCAGGGGACAGAAATCACGTTTCAAAATTCATTGGGGTTAGAGAGTTGTAGTCTGTTTTATAAAGAGTGTGTTAAATGTCACCAAAAATTAAAATCTCCATAACTCTCTCATTTTAATTGCAAAAGTGGTGAAATTTCTACAAATTGGAGGTCTTCAAATTCTATTTCAATCGAAAAAATCTCATTTAAAATTAGCGGGGGCGAGAGCGTTTTGGTCCATTTTATAAAGAGTGTGAAACGTCACCCAAAATTAAAACCTCCATAACTCTCTGATTTTAAGTGCAAAAGTGGTAAAATTTCTACCAATTGGAGGTCTTCAAATTCTCTTTCAATGGAAAAAATCTCATTCAAGATTAGCGGGGGTGAGAGCGTTTCGGTCCATTTTATAAAAAGACCGAAACGTCACCCAAAATTAAAACCTCCATAAGTCTCCCATTTTAGCTTCAAAAGTGGTGAAATTTCTACCAATAAGAGGTCTTCAAATTCTCTTTCAACGGAAAAAATCTCATTCAAAAATTCGTTGGGATGAGGGACTTTTTGTCCATTTTATAAAGAGTGTGTGAAACATCACCCAAAATTAAAATCACCATAACTCTCTCATTTTAAGTCCAAAAGTGTTGAAATTTCTACCAATCGGAGGTCCTAAGATTCTATTTCAGGGGAAAGAAATCTCATTTCAAAATTTGTTGGGATGAGCGAGTTATAGTCCATTTTATAAAGAGTGTGTGCCACGTCACCCAAAATTAAAACCTCTATAACTCTCTCTCTCACTTTATGTCCAAAAGTGGTGAAATTTCTACCAATAGGAGGTCTTCAAATTCTCTTTTACCGGAAAAAAATCTCATTTAAAAATTCGGTGGGATGACGGAGTTTTTGTCCATTTTATAAAGAGTGTGAGAAACGTCACTCAAAATTAAAACCTCAATAAGTCTCGCCTTTTAAGTCTAAAAGTGGTGAAATTTCTACCAATCGGTGGTCTTAAGATACCATTTCAGGGGAAGGAAACCTCATTCCAAAATTCATTGCGGTGAGAGAGTTGTAGTCCGGTTTATAAAGAGTGTGATAAACATCACCAAAAATTAAAACATCCATAACTCTCTCATTTTAAGTGCAAAAGTGGTGAAATTTCTACCAATTGGAGGTCTTCAAATTCTCTTTCAGTGTAAAAAATCTCATTTAAGATTAGGTGGGGTGAGAGCGTTTTGGTCCATTTTTTAAAGTGTGCGGAACGTCACCCAAAATTAAAACCTCCATAACTCTCTAATTTTAAGTCCAAAAGTGGTGAAATTTCTACCAATCGGAGGTCCTAAGATTCTATTTCAGGGAAAGAAATCTCATTTCAAAATTTGTTGGGATGAGAGTTGTAGTCCATTTTATAAAGAGTGTGCGAAACGTCACCCAAAATTAAAACCACCATAACTCTCACATTTTAAGTCCAAAAGTGGTGAAATTTCTACCAATCGGAGGTCCTAAGTTTCTATTTCAGGGACAGAAATCTGATTTCAAAATTTGTTGGGATGAGAGTTGTAGTCCATTTTATAAAGTCTGTGCGGAACGTCACCCAAAATTAAAACCTCTATAACTCTCTCTCACTTTAAGTCCAAAAGTCGTGAAATTTTTACCAATCGGAGGTCTTCAAATTTCTTTCAGGGGAGAGAAATCTCGTTTCAAAATTCATTGGGGTGAGAGAGTTGTAGTCCGTTTTATAAAGAGTGTGTTAAATGTCACCAAAAATTAAAATCTCCATAACTCTCTCATGTTAATTGCAAAAGTGGTGAAATTTCTACAAATTGGAGGTCTTCAAATTCTATTGCAATCGAAAAAATCTCATTTAAAATTAGCGGGGGCGAGAGCGTTTTGGTCCATTTTATAAAGAGTGTGAAACGTCACCCAAAATTAAAACCTCCATAACTCTAGCATTTTAAGTCCAAAAGTGGTGAAATTTCTACCAATCGGAGGTCCTAAGATTCTATTTCAGGGAAAGAAATCTCATTTCAAATTTTATTGTGATAGAACTCTCTCTCACTTTAAGTAAAAAAGGGGTGAAATTTCTACCAATCGGATGTCTTCAAATTCTCTTTCAACGGAAAAAATCTCATTTAAAAATTCGGTGGGATGAGGGACTTTTTGTCCATTTTATAAAGAGTGTGTGAAACATCACCCAAAATTAAAAGCACCATAACTCTCTCGTTTTAAGTCCAAAAGTGTTGAAATTTCTACCAATCGGAGGTCCTAAGATTCTATTTCAGGGGAAAGAAATCTCATTTCAAAATTTGTTGGGATGAGCGAGTTATAGTCCATTTTATAAAGAGTGTGTGCCACGTCACCCAAAATTAAAACCTCTATAACTCTCTCTCTCACTTTATGTCCAAAAGTGGTTAAATTTCTACCAATCGGAGGCCTTCAAATTCTCTTTCAGGGGACAGAAATCACGTTTCAAAATTCATTGGGGTTAGAGAGTTGTAGTCTGTTTTATAAAGAGTGTGTTAAATGTCACCAAAAATTAAAATCTCCATAACTCTCTCATTTTAATTGCAAAAGTGGTGAAATTTCTACAAATTGGAGGTCTTCAAATTCTATTTCAATCGAAAAAATCTCATTTAAAATTAGCGGGGGCGAGAGCGTTTTGGTCCATTTTATAAAGAGTGTGAAACGTCACCCAAAATTAAAACCTCCATAACTCTCTGATTTTAAGTGCAAAAGTGGTAAAATTTCTACCAATTGGAGGTCTTCAAATTCTCTTTCAATGGAAAAAATCTCATTCAAGATTAGAGGGGGTGAGAGCGTTTCGGTCCATTTTATAAAAAGACCGAAACGTCACCCAAAATTAAAACCTCCATAAGTCTCCCATTTTAGCTTCAAAAGTGGTGAAATTTCTACCAATAGGAGGTCTTCAAATTCTCTTTCAACGGAAAAAATCTCATTCAAAAATTCGTTGGGATGAGGGACTTTTTGTCCATTTTATAAAGAGTGTGTGAAACATCACCCAAAATTAAAATCACCATAACTCTCTCATTTTAAGTCCAAAAGTGTTGAAATTTCTACCAATCGGAGGTCCTAAGATTCTATTTCAGGGGAAAGAAATCTCATTTCAAAATTTGTTGGGATGAGCGAGTTATAGTCCATTTTATAAAGAGTGTGTGCCACGTCACCCAAAATTAAAACCTCTATAACTCTCTCTCTCACTTTATGTCCAAAAGTGGTGAAATTTCTACCAATAGGAGGTCTTCAAATTCTCTTTTACCGGAAAAAAATCTCATTTAAAAATTCGGTGGGATGACAGAGTTTTTGTCCATTTTATAAAGAGTGTGAGAAACGTCACTCAAAATTAAAACCTCAATAAGTCTCGCCTTTTAAGTCTAAAAGTGGTGAAATTTCTACCAATCGGTGGTCTTAAGATACCATTTCAGGGGAAGGAAACCTCATTCCAAAATTCATTGCGGTGAGAGAGTTGTAGTCCGGTTTATAAAGAGTGTGATAAACATCACCAAAAATTAAAACATCCATAACTCTCTCATTTTAAGTGCAAAAGTGGTGAAATTTCTACCAATTGGAGGTCTTCAAATTCTCTTTCAGTGTAAAAAATCTCATTTAAGATTAGGTGGGGTGAGAGCGTTTTGGTCCATTTTTTAAAGTGTGCGGAACGTCACCCAAAATTAAAACCTCCATAACTCTCTAATTTTAAGTCCAAAAGTGGTGAAATTTCTACCAATCGGAGGTCCTAAGATTCTATTTCAGGGAAAGAAATCTCATTTCAAAATTTGTTGGGATGAGAGTTGTAGTCCATTTTATAAAGAGTGTGCGAAACGTCACCCAAAATTAAAACCACCATAACTCTCACATTTTAAGTCCAAAAGTGGTGAAATTTCTACCAATCGGAGGTCCTAAGTTTCTATTTCAGGGACAGAAATCTGATTTCAAAATTTGTTGGGATGAGAGTTGTAGTCCATTTTATAAAGTCTGTGCGGAACGTCACCCAAAATTAAAACCTCTATAACTCTCTCTCACTTTAAGTCCAAAAGTCGTGAAATTTTTACCAATCGGAGGTCTTCAAATTTCTTTCAGGGGAGAGAAATCTCGTTTCAAAATTCATTGGGGTGTGAGAGTTGTAGTCCGTTTTATAAAGAGTGTGTTAAATGTCACCAAAAATTAAAATCTCCATAACTCTCTCATGTTAATTGCAAAAGTGGTGAAATTTCTACAAATTGGAGGTCTTCAAATTCTATTGCAATCGAAAAAATCTCATTTAAAATTAGCGGGGGCGAGAGCGTTTTGGTCCATTTTATAAAGAGTGTGAAACGTCACCCAAAATTAAAACCTCCATAACTCTAGCATTTTAAGTCCAAAAGTGGTGAAATTTCTACCAATCGGAGGTCCTAAGATTCTATTTCAGGGAAAGAAATCTCATTTCAAATTTTATTGTGATAGAACTCTCTCTCACTTTAAGTAAAAAAGGGGTGAAATTTCTACCAATCGGATGTCTTCAAATTCTCTTTCAACGGAAAAAATCTCATTTAAAAATTCGGTGGGATGAGGGACTTTTTGTCCATTTTATAAAGAGTGTGTGAAACATCACCCAAAATTAAAAGCACCATAACTCTCTCGTTTTAAGTCCAAAAGTGTTGAAATTTCTACCAATCGGAGGTCCTAAGATTCTATTTCAGGGGAAAGAAATCTCATTTCAAAATTTGTTGGGATGAGCGAGTTATAGTCCATTTTATAAAGAGTGTGTGCCACGTCACCCAAAATTAAAACCTCTATAACTCTCTCTCTCACTTTATGTCCAAAAGTGGTTAAATTTCTACCAATCGGAGGCCTTCAAATTCTCTTTCAGGGGACAGAAATCACGTTTCAAAATTCATTGGGGTTAGAGAGTTGTAGTCTGTTTTATAAAGAGTGTGTTAAATGTCACCAAAAATTAAAATCTCCATAACTCTCTCATTTTAATTGCAAAAGTGGTGAAATTTCTACAAATTGGAGGTCTTCAAATTCTATTTCAATCGAAAAAATCTCATTTAAAATTAGCGGGGGCGAGAGCGTTTTGGTCCATTTTATAAAGAGTGTGAAACGTCACCCAAAATTAAAACCTCCATAACTCTCTGATTTTAAGTGCAAAAGTGGTAAAATTTCTACCAATTGGAGGTCTTCAAATTCTCTTTCAATGGAAAAAATCTCATTCAAGATTAGCGGGGGTGAGAGCGTTTCGGTCCATTTTATAAAAAGACCGAAACGTCACCCAAAATTAAAACCTCCATAAGTCTCCCATTTTAGCTTCAAAAGTGGTGAAATTTCTACCAATAGGAGGTCTTCAAATTCTCTTTCAACGGAAAAAATCTCATTCAAAAATTCGTTGGGATGAGGGACTTTTTGTCCATTTTATAAAGAGTGTGTGAAACATCACCCAAAATTAAAATCACCATAACTCTCTCATTTTAAGTCCAAAAGTGTTGAAATTTCTACCAATCGGAGGTCCTAAGATTCTATTTCAGGGGAAAGAAATCTCATTTCAAAATTTGTTGGGATGAGCGAGTTATAGTCCATTTTATAAAGAGTGTGTGCCACGTCACCCAAAATTAAAACCTCTATAACTCTCTCTCTCACTTTATGTCCAAAAGTGGTGAAATTTCTACCAATAGGAGGTCTTCAAATTCTCTTTTACCGGAAAAAAATCTCATTTAAAAATTCGGTGGGATGACGGAGTTTTTGTCCATTTTATAAAGAGTGTGAGAAACGTCACTCAAAATTAAAACCTCAATAAGTCTCGCCTTTTAAGTCTAAAAGTGGTGAAATTTCTACCAATCGGTGGTCTTAAGATACCATTTCAGGGGAAGGAAACCTCATTCCAAAATTCATTGCGGTGAGAGAGTTGTAGTCCGGTTTATAAAGAGTGTGATAAACATCACCAAAAATTAAAACATCCATAACTCTCTCATTTTAAGTGCAAAAGTGGTGAAATTTCTACCAATTGGAGGTCTTCAAATTCTCTTTCAGTGTAAAAAATCTCATTTAAGATTAGGTGGGGTGAGAGCGTTTTGGTCCATTTTTTAAAGTGTGCGGAACGTCACCCAAAATTAAAACCTCCATAACTCTCTAATTTTAAGTCCAAAAGTGGTGAAATTTCTACCAATCGGAGGTCCTAAGATTCTATTTCAGGGAAAGAAATCTCATTTCAAAATTTGTTGGGATGAGAGTTGTAGTCCATTTTATAAAGAGTGTGCGAAACGTCACCCAAAATTAAAACCACCATAACTCTCACATTTTAAGTCCAAAAGTGGTGAAATTTCTACCAATCGGAGGTCCTAAGTTTCTATTTCAGGGACAGAAATCTGATTTCAAAATTTGTTGGGATGAGAGTTGTAGTCCATTTTATAAAGTCTGTGCGGAACGTCACCCAAAATTAAAACCTCTATAACTCTCTCTCACTTTAAGTCCAAAAGTCGTGAAATTTTTACCAATCGGAGGTCTTCAAATTTCTTTCAGGGGAGAGAAATCTCGTTTCAAAATTCATTGGGGTGAGAGAGTTGTAGTCCGTTTTATAAAGAGTGTGTTAAATGTCACCAAAAATTAAAATCTCCATAACTCTCTCATGTTAATTGCAAAAGTGGTGAAATTTCTACAAATTGGAGGTCTTCAAATTCTATTGCAATCGAAAAAATCTCATTTAAAATTAGCGGGGGCGAGAGCGTTTTGGTCCATTTTATAAAGAGTGTGAAACGTCACCCAAAATTAAAACCTCCATAACTCTAGCATTTTAAGTCCAAAAGTGGTGAAATTTCTACCAATCGGAGGTCCTAAGATTCTATTTCAGGGAAAGAAATCTCATTTCAAATTTTATTGTGATAGAACTCTCTCTCACTTTAAGTAAAAAAGGGGTGAAATTTCTACCAATCGGATGTCTTCAAATTCTCTTTCAACGGAAAAAATCTCATTTAAAAATTCGGTGGGATGAGGGACTTTTTGTCCATTTTATAAAGAGTGTGTGAAACATCACCCAAAATTAAAAGCACCATAACTCTCTCGTTTTAAGTCCAAAAGTGTTGAAATTTCTACCAATCGGAGGTCCTAAGATTCTATTTCAGGGGAAAGAAATCTCATTTCAAAATTTGTTGGGATGAGCGAGTTATAGTCCATTTTATAAAGAGTGTGTGCCACGTCACCCAAAATTAAAACCTCTATAACTCTCTCTCTCACTTTATGTCCAAAAGTGGTTAAATTTCTACCAATCGGAGGCCTTCAAATTCTCTTTCAGGGGACAGAAATCACGTTTCAAAATTCATTGGGGTTAGAGAGTTGTAGTCTGTTTTATAAAGAGTGTGTTAAATGTCACCAAAAATTAAAATCTCCATAACTCTCTCATTTTAATTGCAAAAGTGGTGAAATTTCTACAAATTGGAGGTCTTCAAATTCTATTTCAATCGAAAAAATCTCATTTAAAATTAGCGGGGGCGAGAGCGTTTTGGTCCATTTTATAAAGAGTGTGAAACGTCACCCAAAATTAAAACCTCCATAACTCTCTGATTTTAAGTGCAAAAGTGGTAAAATTTCTACCAATTGGAGGTCTTCAAATTCTCTTTCAATGGAAAAAATCTCATTCAAGATTAGCGGGGGTGAGAGCGTTTCGGTCCATTTTATAAAAAGACCGAAACGTCACCCAAAATTAAAACCTCCATAAGTCTCCCATTTTAGCTTCAAAAGTGGTGAAATTTCTACCAATAGGAGGTCTTCAAATTCTCTTTCAACGGAAAAAATCTCATTCAAAAATTCGTTGGGATGAGGGACTTTTTGTCCATTTTATAAAGAGTGTGTGAAACATCACCCAAAATTAAAATCACCATAACTCTCTCATTTTAAGTCCAAAAGTGTTGAAATTTCTACCAATCGGAGGTCCTAAGATTCTATTTCAGGGGAAAGAAATCTCATTTCAAAATTTGTTGGGATGAGCGAGTTATAGTCCATTTTATAAAGAGTGTGTGCCACGTCACCCAAAATTAAAACCTCTATAACTCTCTCTCTCACTTTATGTCCAAAAGTGGTGAAATTTCTACCAATAGGAGGTCTTCAAATTCTCTTTTACCGGAAAAAAATCTCATTTAAAAATTCGGTGGGATGACGGAGTTTTTGTCCATTTTATAAAGAGTGTGAGAAACGTCACTCAAAATTAAAACCTCAATAAGTCTCGCCTTTTAAGTCTAAAAGTGGTGAAATTTCTACCAATCGGTGGTCTTAAGATACCATTTCAGGGGAAGGAAACCTCATTCCAAAATTCATTGCGGTGAGAGAGTTGTAGTCCGGTTTATAAAGAGTGTGATAAACATCACCAAAAATTAAAACATCCATAACTCTCTCATTTTAAGTGCAAAAGTGGTGAAATTTCTACCAATTGGAGGTCTTCAAATTCTCTTTCAGTGTAAAAAATCTCATTTAAGATTAGGTGGGGTGAGAGCGTTTTGGTCCATTTTTTAAAGTGTGCGGAACGTCACCCAAAATTAAAACCTCCATAACTCTCTAATTTTAAGTCCAAAAGTGGTGAAATTTCTACCAATCGGAGGTCCTAAGATTCTATTTCAGGGAAAGAAATCTCATTTCAAAATTTGTTGGGATGAGAGTTGTAGTCCATTTTATAAAGAGTGTGCGAAACGTCACCCAAAATTAAAACCACCATAACTCTCACATTTTAAGTCCAAAAGTGGTGAAATTTCTACCAATCGGAGGTCCTAAGTTTCTATTTCAGGGACAGAAATCTGATTTCAAAATTTGTTGGGATGAGAGTTGTAGTCCATTTTATAAAGTCTGTGCGGAACGTCACCCAAAATTAAAACCTCTATAACTCTCTCTCACTTTAAGTCCAAAAGTCGTGAAATTTTTACCAATCGGAGGTCTTCAAATTTCTTTCAGGGGAGAGAAATCTCGTTTCAAAATTCATTGGGGTGAGAGAGTTGTAGTCCGTTTTATAAAGAGTGTGTTAAATGTCACCAAAAATTAAAATCTCCATAACTCTCTCATGTTAATTGCAAAAGTGGTGAAATTTCTACAAATTGGAGGTCTTCAAATTCTATTGCAATCGAAAAAATCTCATTTAAAATTAGCGGGGGCGAGAGCGTTTTGGTCCATTTTATAAAGAGTGTGAAACGTCACCCAAAATTAAAACCTCCATAACTCTAGCATTTTAAGTCCAAAAGTGGTGAAATTTCTACCAATCGGAGGTCCTAAGATTCTATTTCAGGGAAAGAAATCTCATTTCAAATTTTATTGTGATAGAACTCTCTCTCACTTTAAGTAAAAAAGGGGTGAAATTTCTACCAATCGGATGTCTTCAAATTCTCTTTCAACGGAAAAAATCTCATTTAAAAATTCGGTGGGATGAGGGACTTTTTGTCCATTTTATAAAGAGTGTGTGAAACATCACCCAAAATTAAAAGCACCATAACTCTCTCGTTTTAAGTCCAAAAGTGTTGAAATTTCTACCAATCGGAGGTCCTAAGATTCTATTTCAGGGGAAAGAAATCTCATTTCAAAATTTGTTGGGATGAGCGAGTTATAGTCCATTTTATAAAGAGTGTGTGCCACGTCACCCAAAATTAAAACCTCTATAACTCTCTCTCTCACTTTATGTCCAAAAGTGGTTAAATTTCTACCAATCGGAGGCCTTCAAATTCTCTTTCAGGGGACAGAAATCACGTTTCAAAATTCATTGGGGTTAGAGAGTTGTAGTCTGTTTTATAAAGAGTGTGTTAAATGTCACCAAAAATTAAAATCTCCATAACTCTCTCATTTTAATTGCAAAAGTGGTGAAATTTCTACAAATTGGAGGTCTTCAAATTCTATTTCAATCGAAAAAATCTCATTTAAAATTAGCGGGGGCGAGAGCGTTTTGGTCCATTTTATAAAGAGTGTGAAACGTCACCCAAAATTAAAACCTCCATAACTCTCTGATTTTAAGTGCAAAAGTGGTAAAATTTCTACCAATTGGAGGTCTTCAAATTCTCTTTCAATGGAAAAAATCTCATTCAAGATTAGCGGGGGTGAGAGCGTTTCGGTCCATTTTATAAAAAGACCGAAACGTCACCCAAAATTAAAACCTCCATAAGTCTCCCATTTTAGCTTCAAAAGTGGTGAAATTTCTACCAATAAGAGGTCTTCAAATTCTCTTTCAACGGAAAAAATCTCATTCAAAAATTCGTTGGGATGAGGGACTTTTTGTCCATTTTATAAAGAGTGTGTGAAACATCACCCAAAATTAAAATCACCATAACTCTCTCATTTTAAGTCCAAAAGTGTTGAAATTTCTACCAATCGGAGGTCCTAAGATTCTATTTCAGGGGAAAGAAATCTCATTTCAAAATTTGTTGGGATGAGCGAGTTATAGTCCATTTTATAAAGAGTGTGTGCCACGTCACCCAAAATTAAAACCTCTATAACTCTCTCTCTCACTTTATGTCCAAAAGTGGTGAAATTTCTACCAATAGGAGGTCTTCAAATTCTCTTTTACCGGAAAAAAATCTCATTTAAAAATTCGGTGGGATGACGGAGTTTTTGTCCATTTTATAAAGAGTGTGAGAAACGTCACTCAAAATTAAAACCTCAATAAGTCTCGCCTTTTAAGTCTAAAAGTGGTGAAATTTCTACCAATCGGTGGTCTTAAGATACCATTTCAGGGGAAGGAAACCTCATTCCAAAATTCATTGCGGTGAGAGAGTTGTAGTCCGGTTTATAAAGAGTGTGATAAACATCACCAAAAATTAAAACATCCATAACTCTCTCATTTTAAGTGCAAAAGTGGTGAAATTTCTACCAATTGGAGGTCTTCAAATTCTCTTTCAGTGTAAAAAATCTCATTTAAGATTAGGTGGGGTGAGAGCGTTTTGGTCCATTTTTTAAAGTGTGCGGAACGTCACCCAAAATTAAAACCTCCATAACTCTCTAATTTTAAGTCCAAAAGTGGTGAAATTTCTACCAATCGGAGGTCCTAAGATTCTATTTCAGGGAAAGAAATCTCATTTCAAAATTTGTTGGGATGAGAGTTGTAGTCCATTTTATAAAGAGTGTGCGAAACGTCACCCAAAATTAAAACCACCATAACTCTCACATTTTAAGTCCAAAAGTGGTGAAATTTCTACCAATCGGAGGTCCTAAGTTTCTATTTCAGGGACAGAAATCTGATTTCAAAATTTGTTGGGATGAGAGTTGTAGTCCATTTTATAAAGTCTGTGCGGAACGTCACCCAAAATTAAAACCTCTATAACTCTCTCTCACTTTAAGTCCAAAAGTCGTGAAATTTTTACCAATCGGAGGTCTTCAAATTTCTTTCAGGGGAGAGAAATCTCGTTTCAAAATTCATTGGGGTGAGAGAGTTGTAGTCCGTTTTATAAAGAGTGTGTTAAATGTCACCAAAAATTAAAATCTCCATAACTCTCTCATGTTAATTGCAAAAGTGGTGAAATTTCTACAAATTGGAGGTCTTCAAATTCTATTGCAATCGAAAAAATCTCATTTAAAATTAGCGGGGGCGAGAGCGTTTTGGTCCATTTTATAAAGAGTGTGAAACGTCACCCAAAATTAAAACCTCCATAACTCTAGCATTTTAAGTCCAAAAGTGGTGAAATTTCTACCAATCGGAGGTCCTAAGATTCTATTTCAGGGAAAGAAATCTCATTTCAAATTTTATTGTGATAGAACTCTCTCTCACTTTAAGTAAAAAAGGGGTGAAATTTCTACCAATCGGATGTCTTCAAATTCTCTTTCAACGGAAAAAATCTCATTTAAAAATTCGGTGGGATGAGGGACTTTTTGTCCATTTTATAAAGAGTGTGTGAAACATCACCCAAAATTAAAAGCACCATAACTCTCTCGTTTTAAGTCCAAAAGTGTTGAAATTTCTACCAATCGGAGGTCCTAAGATTCTATTTCAGGGGAAAGAAATCTCATTTCAAAATTTGTTGGGATGAGCGAGTTATAGTCCATTTTATAAAGAGTGTGTGCCACGTCACCCAAAATTAAAACCTCTATAACTCTCTCTCTCACTTTATGTCCAAAAGTGGTTAAATTTCTACCAATCGGAGGCCTTCAAATTCTCTTTCAGGGGACAGAAATCACGTTTCAAAATTCATTGGGGTTAGAGAGTTGTAGTCTGTTTTATAAAGAGTGTGTTAAATGTCACCAAAAATTAAAATCTCCATAACTCTCTCATTTTAATTGCAAAAGTGGTGAAATTTCTACAAATTGGAGGTCTTCAAATTCTATTTCAATCGAAAAAATCTCATTTAAAATTAGCGGGGGCGAGAGCGTTTTGGTCCATTTTATAAAGAGTGTGAAACGTCACCCAAAATTAAAACCTCCATAACTCTCTGATTTTAAGTGCAAAAGTGGTAAAATTTCTACCAATTGGAGGTCTTCAAATTCTCTTTCAATGGAAAAAATCTCATTCAAGATTAGAGGGGGTGAGAGCGTTTCGGTCCATTTTATAAAAAGACCGAAACGTCACCCAAAATTAAAACCTCCATAAGTCTCCCATTTTAGCTTCAAAAGTGGTGAAATTTCTACCAATAGGAGGTCTTCAAATTCTCTTTCAACGGAAAAAATCTCATTCAAAAATTCGTTGGGATGAGGGACTTTTTGTCCATTTTATAAAGAGTGTGTGAAACATCACCCAAAATTAAAATCACCATAACTCTCTCATTTTAAGTCCAAAAGTGTTGAAATTTCTACCAATCGGAGGTCCTAAGATTCTATTTCAGGGGAAAGAAATCTCATTTCAAAATTTGTTGGGATGAGCGAGTTATAGTCCATTTTATAAAGAGTGTGTGCCACGTCACCCAAAATTAAAACCTCTATAACTCTCTCTCTCACTTTATGTCCAAAAGTGGTGAAATTTCTACCAATAGGAGGTCTTCAAATTCTCTTTTACCGGAAAAAAATCTCATTTAAAAATTCGGTGGGATGACGGAGTTTTTGTCCATTTTATAAAGAGTGTGAGAAACGTCACTCAAAATTAAAACCTCAATAAGTCTCGCCTTTTAAGTCTAAAAGTGGTGAAATTTCTACCAATCGGTGGTCTTAAGATACCATTTCAGGGGAAGGAAACCTCATTCCAAAATTCATTGCGGTGAGAGAGTTGTAGTCCGGTTTATAAAGAGTGTGATAAACATCACCAAAAATTAAAACATCCATAACTCTCTCATTTTAAGTGCAAAAGTGGTGAAATTTCTACCAATTGGAGGTCTTCAAATTCTCTTTCAGTGTAAAAAATCTCATTTAAGATTAGGTGGGGTGAGAGCGTTTTGGTCCATTTTTTAAAGTGTGCGGAACGTCACCCAAAATTAAAACCTCCATAACTCTCTAATTTTAAGTCCAAAAGTGGTGAAATTTCTACCAATCGGAGGTCCTAAGATTCTATTTCAGGGAAAGAAATCTCATTTCAAAATTTGTTGGGATGAGAGTTGTAGTCCATTTTATAAAGAGTGTGCGAAACGTCACCCAAAATTAAAACCACCATAACTCTCACATTTTAAGTCCAAAAGTGGTGAAATTTCTACCAATCGGAGGTCCTAAGTTTCTATTTCAGGGACAGAAATCTGATTTCAAAATTTGTTGGGATGAGAGTTGTAGTCCATTTTATAAAGTCTGTGCGGAACGTCACCCAAAATTAAAACCTCTATAACTCTCTCTCACTTTAAGTCCAAAAGTCGTGAAATTTTTACCAATCGGAGGTCTTCAAATTTCTTTCAGGGGAGAGAAATCTCGTTTCAAAATTCATTGGGGTGTGAGAGTTGTAGTCCGTTTTATAAAGAGTGTGTTAAATGTCACCAAAAATTAAAATCTCCATAACTCTCTCATGTTAATTGCAAAAGTGGTGAAATTTCTACAAATTGGAGGTCTTCAAATTCTATTGCAATCGAAAAAATCTCATTTAAAATTAGCGGGGGCGAGAGCGTTTTGGTCCATTTTATAAAGAGTGTGAAACGTCACCCAAAATTAAAACCTCCATAACTCTAGCATTTTAAGTCCAAAAGTGGTGAAATTTCTACCAATCGGAGGTCCTAAGATTCTATTTCAGGGAAAGAAATCTCATTTCAAATTTTATTGTGATAGAACTCTCTCTCACTTTAAGTAAAAAAGGGGTGAAATTTCTACCAATCGGATGTCTTCAAATTCTCTTTCAACGGAAAAAATCTCATTTAAAAATTCGGTGGGATGAGGGACTTTTTGTCCATTTTATAAAGAGTGTGTGAAACATCACCCAAAATTAAAAGCACCATAACTCTCTCGTTTTAAGTCCAAAAGTGTTGAAATTTCTACCAATCGGAGGTCCTAAGATTCTATTTCAGGGGAAAGAAATCTCATTTCAAAATTTGTTGGGATGAGCGAGTTATAGTCCATTTTATAAAGAGTGTGTGCCACGTCACCCAAAATTAAAACCTCTATAACTCTCTCTCTCACTTTATGTCCAAAAGTGGTTAAATTTCTACCAATCGGAGGCCTTCAAATTCTCTTTCAGGGGACAGAAATCACGTTTCAAAATTCATTGGGGTTAGAGAGTTGTAGTCTGTTTTATAAAGAGTGTGTTAAATGTCACCAAAAATTAAAATCTCCATAACTCTCTCATTTTAATTGCAAAAGTGGTGAAATTTCTACAAATTGGAGGTCTTCAAATTCTATTTCAATCGAAAAAATCTCATTTAAAATTAGCGGGGGCGAGAGCGTTTTGGTCCATTTTATAAAGAGTGTGAAACGTCACCCAAAATTAAAACCTCCATAACTCTCTGATTTTAAGTGCAAAAGTGGTAAAATTTCTACCAATTGGAGGTCTTCAAATTCTCTTTCAATGGAAAAAATCTCATTCAAGATTAGCGGGGGTGAGAGCGTTTCGGTCCATTTTATAAAAAGACCGAAACGTCACCCAAAATTAAAACCTCCATAAGTCTCCCATTTTAGCTTCAAAAGTGGTGAAATTTCTACCAATAGGAGGTCTTCAAATTCTCTTTCAACGGAAAAAATCTCATTCAAAAATTCGTTGGGATGAGGGACTTTTTGTCCATTTTATAAAGAGTGTGTGAAACATCACCCAAAATTAAAATCACCATAACTCTCTCATTTTAAGTCCAAAAGTGTTGAAATTTCTACCAATCGGAGGTCCTAAGATTCTATTTCAGGGGAAAGAAATCTCATTTCAAAATTTGTTGGGATGAGCGAGTTATAGTCCATTTTATAAAGAGTGTGTGCCACGTCACCCAAAATTAAAACCTCTATAACTCTCTCTCTCACTTTATGTCCAAAAGTGGTGAAATTTCTACCAATAGGAGGTCTTCAAATTCTCTTTTACCGGAAAAAAATCTCATTTAAAAATTCGGTGGGATGACGGAGTTTTTGTCCATTTTATAAAGAGTGTGAGAAACGTCACTCAAAATTAAAACCTCAATAAGTCTCGCCTTTTAAGTCTAAAAGTGGTGAAATTTCTACCAATCGGTGGTCTTAAGATACCATTTCAGGGGAAGGAAACCTCATTCCAAAATTCATTGCGGTGAGAGAGTTGTAGTCCGGTTTATAAAGAGTGTGATAAACATCACCAAAAATTAAAACATCCATAACTCTCTCATTTTAAGTGCAAAAGTGGTGAAATTTCTACCAATTGGAGGTCTTCAAATTCTCTTTCAGTGTAAAAAATCTCATTTAAGATTAGGTGGGGTGAGAGCGTTTTGGTCCATTTTTTAAAGTGTGCGGAACGTCACCCAAAATTAAAACCTCCATAACTCTCTAATTTTAAGTCCAAAAGTGGTGAAATTTCTACCAATCGGAGGTCCTAAGATTCTATTTCAGGGAAAGAAATCTCATTTCAAAATTTGTTGGGATGAGAGTTGTAGTCCATTTTATAAAGAGTGTGCGAAACGTCACCCAAAATTAAAACCACCATAACTCTCACATTTTAAGTCCAAAAGTGGTGAAATTTCTACCAATCGGAGGTCCTAAGTTTCTATTTCAGGGACAGAAATCTGATTTCAAAATTTGTTGGGATGAGAGTTGTAGTCCATTTTATAAAGTCTGTGCGGAACGTCACCCAAAATTAAAACCTCTATAACTCTCTCTCACTTTAAGTCCAAAAGTCGTGAAATTTTTACCAATCGGAGGTCTTCAAATTTCTTTCAGGGGAGAGAAATCTCGTTTCAAAATTCATTGGGGTGAGAGAGTTGTAGTCCGTTTTATAAAGAGTGTGTTAAATGTCACCAAAAATTAAAATCTCCATAACTCTCTCATGTTAATTGCAAAAGTGGTGAAATTTCTACAAATTGGAGGTCTTCAAATTCTATTGCAATCGAAAAAATCTCATTTAAAATTAGCGGGGGCGAGAGCGTTTTGGTCCATTTTATAAAGAGTGTGAAACGTCACCCAAAATTAAAACCTCCATAACTCTAGCATTTTAAGTCCAAAAGTGGTGAAATTTCTACCAATCGGAGGTCCTAAGATTCTATTTCAGGGAAAGAAATCTCATTTCAAATTTTATTGTGATAGAACTCTCTCTCACTTTAAGTAAAAAAGGGGTGAAATTTCTACCAATCGGATGTCTTCAAATTCTCTTTCAACGGAAAAAATCTCATTTAAAAATTCGGTGGGATGAGGGACTTTTTGTCCATTTTATAAAGAGTGTGTGAAACATCACCCAAAATTAAAAGCACCATAACTCTCTCGTTTTAAGTCCAAAAGTGTTGAAATTTCTACCAATCGGAGGTCCTAAGATTCTATTTCAGGGGAAAGAAATCTCATTTCAAAATTTGTTGGGATGAGCGAGTTATAGTCCATTTTATAAAGAGTGTGTGCCACGTCACCCAAAATTAAAACCTCTATAACTCTCTCTCTCACTTTATGTCCAAAAGTGGTTAAATTTCTACCAATCGGAGGCCTTCAAATTCTCTTTCAGGGGACAGAAATCACGTTTCAAAATTCATTGGGGTTAGAGAGTTGTAGTCTGTTTTATAAAGAGTGTGTTAAATGTCACCAAAAATTAAAATCTCCATAACTCTCTCATTTTAATTGCAAAAGTGGTGAAATTTCTACAAATTGGAGGTCTTCAAATTCTATTTCAATCGAAAAAATCTCATTTAAAATTAGCGGGGGCGAGAGCGTTTTGGTCCATTTTATAAAGAGTGTGAAACGTCACCCAAAATTAAAACCTCCATAACTCTCTGATTTTAAGTGCAAAAGTGGTAAAATTTCTACCAATTGGAGGTCTTCAAATTCTCTTTCAATGGAAAAAATCTCATTCAAGATTAGCGGGGGTGAGAGCGTTTCGGTCCATTTTATAAAAAGACCGAAACGTCACCCAAAATTAAAACCTCCATAAGTCTCCCATTTTAGCTTCAAAAGTGGTGAAATTTCTACCAATAGGAGGTCTTCAAATTCTCTTTCAACGGAAAAAATCTCATTCAAAAATTCGTTGGGATGAGGGACTTTTTGTCCATTTTATAAAGAGTGTGTGAAACATCACCCAAAATTAAAATCACCATAACTCTCTCATTTTAAGTCCAAAAGTGTTGAAATTTCTACCAATCGGAGGTCCTAAGATTCTATTTCAGGGGAAAGAAATCTCATTTCAAAATTTGTTGGGATGAGCGAGTTATAGTCCATTTTATAAAGAGTGTGTGCCACGTCACCCAAAATTAAAACCTCTATAACTCTCTCTCTCACTTTATGTCCAAAAGTGGTGAAATTTCTACCAATAGGAGGTCTTCAAATTCTCTTTTACCGGAAAAAAATCTCATTTAAAAATTCGGTGGGATGACGGAGTTTTTGTCCATTTTATAAAGAGTGTGAGAAACGTCACTCAAAATTAAAACCTCAATAAGTCTCGCCTTTTAAGTCTAAAAGTGGTGAAATTTCTACCAATCGGTGGTCTTAAGATACCATTTCAGGGGAAGGAAACCTCATTCCAAAATTCATTGCGGTGAGAGAGTTGTAGTCCGGTTTATAAAGAGTGTGATAAACATCACCAAAAATTAAAACATCCATAACTCTCTCATTTTAAGTGCAAAAGTGGTGAAATTTCTACCAATTGGAGGTCTTCAAATTCTCTTTCAGTGTAAAAAATCTCATTTAAGATTAGGTGGGGTGAGAGCGTTTTGGTCCATTTTTTAAAGTGTGCGGAACGTCACCCAAAATTAAAACCTCCATAACTCTCTAATTTTAAGTCCAAAAGTGGTGAAATTTCTACCAATCGGAGGTCCTAAGATTCTATTTCAGGGAAAGAAATCTCATTTCAAAATTTGTTGGGATGAGAGTTGTAGTCCATTTTATAAAGAGTGTGCGAAACGTCACCCAAAATTAAAACCACCATAACTCTCACATTTTAAGTCCAAAAGTGGTGAAATTTCTACCAATCGGAGGTCCTAAGTTTCTATTTCAGGGACAGAAATCTGATTTCAAAATTTGTTGGGATGAGAGTTGTAGTCCATTTTATAAAGTCTGTGCGGAACGTCACCCAAAATTAAAACCTCTATAACTCTCTCTCACTTTAAGTCCAAAAGTCGTGAAATTTTTACCAATCGGAGGTCTTCAAATTTCTTTCAGGGGAGAGAAATCTCGTTTCAAAATTCATTGGGGTGTGAGAGTTGTAGTCCGTTTTATAAAGAGTGTGTTAAATGTCACCAAAAATTAAAATCTCCATAACTCTCTCATGTTAATTGCAAAAGTGGTGAAATTTCTACAAATTGGAGGTCTTCAAATTCTATTGCAATCGAAAAAATCTCATTTAAAATTAGCGGGGGCGAGAGCGTTTTGGTCCATTTTATAAAGAGTGTGAAACGTCACCCAAAATTAAAACCTCCATAACTCTAGCATTTTAAGTCCAAAAGTGGTGAAATTTCTACCAATCGGAGGTCCTAAGATTCTATTTCAGGGAAAGAAATCTCATTTCAAATTTTATTGTGATAGAACTCTCTCTCACTTTAAGTAAAAAAGGGGTGAAATTTCTACCAATCGGATGTCTTCAAATTCTCTTTCAACGGAAAAAATCTCATTTAAAAATTCGGTGGGATGAGGGACTTTTTGTCCATTTTATAAAGAGTGTGTGAAACATCACCCAAAATTAAAAGCACCATAACTCTCTCGTTTTAAGTCCAAAAGTGTTGAAATTTCTACCAATCGGAGGTCCTAAGATTCTATTTCAGGGGAAAGAAATCTCATTTCAAAATTTGTTGGGATGAGCGAGTTATAGTCCATTTTATAAAGAGTGTGTGCCACGTCACCCAAAATTAAAACCTCTATAACTCTCTCTCTCACTTTATGTCCAAAAGTGGTTAAATTTCTACCAATCGGAGGCCTTCAAATTCTCTTTCAGGGGACAGAAATCACGTTTCAAAATTCATTGGGGTTAGAGAGTTGTAGTCTGTTTTATAAAGAGTGTGTTAAATGTCACCAAAAATTAAAATCTCCATAACTCTCTCATTTTAATTGCAAAAGTGGTGAAATTTCTACAAATTGGAGGTCTTCAAATTCTATTTCAATCGAAAAAATCTCATTTAAAATTAGCGGGGGCGAGAGCGTTTTGGTCCATTTTATAAAGAGTGTGAAACGTCACCCAAAATTAAAACCTCCATAACTCTCTGATTTTAAGTGCAAAAGTGGTAAAATTTCTACCAATTGGAGGTCTTCAAATTCTCTTTCAATGGAAAAAATCTCATTCAAGATTAGCGGGGGTGAGAGCGTTTCGGTCCATTTTATAAAAAGACCGAAACGTCACCCAAAATTAAAACCTCCATAAGTCTCCCATTTTAGCTTCAAAAGTGGTGAAATTTCTACCAATAGGAGGTCTTCAAATTCTCTTTCAACGGAAAAAATCTCATTCAAAAATTCGTTGGGATGAGGGACTTTTTGTCCATTTTATAAAGAGTGTGTGAAACATCACCCAAAATTAAAATCACCATAACTCTCTCATTTTAAGTCCAAAAGTGTTGAAATTTCTACCAATCGGAGGTCCTAAGATTCTATTTCAGGGGAAAGAAATCTCATTTCAAAATTTGTTGGGATGAGCGAGTTATAGTCCATTTTATAAAGAGTGTGTGCCACGTCACCCAAAATTAAAACCTCTATAACTCTCTCTCTCACTTTATGTCCAAAAGTGGTGAAATTTCTACCAATAGGAGGTCTTCAAATTCTCTTTTACCGGAAAAAAATCTCATTTAAAAATTCGGTGGGATGACGGAGTTTTTGTCCATTTTATAAAGAGTGTGAGAAACGTCACTCAAAATTAAAACCTCAATAAGTCTCGCCTTTTAAGTCTAAAAGTGGTGAAATTTCTACCAATCGGTGGTCTTAAGATACCATTTCAGGGGAAGGAAACCTCATTCCAAAATTCATTGCGGTGAGAGAGTTGTAGTCCGGTTTATAAAGAGTGTGATAAACATCACCAAAAATTAAAACATCCATAACTCTCTCATTTTAAGTGCAAAAGTGGTGAAATTTCTACCAATTGGAGGTCTTCAAATTCTCTTTCAGTGTAAAAAATCTCATTTAAGATTAGGTGGGGTGAGAGCGTTTTGGTCCATTTTTTAAAGTGTGCGGAACGTCACCCAAAATTAAAACCTCCATAACTCTCTAATTTTAAGTCCAAAAGTGGTGAAATTTCTACCAATCGGAGGTCCTAAGATTCTATTTCAGGGAAAGAAATCTCATTTCAAAATTTGTTGGGATGAGAGTTGTAGTCCATTTTATAAAGAGTGTGCGAAACGTCACCCAAAATTAAAACCACCATAACTCTCACATTTTAAGTCCAAAAGTGGTGAAATTTCTACCAATCGGAGGTCCTAAGTTTCTATTTCAGGGACAGAAATCTGATTTCAAAATTTGTTGGGATGAGAGTTGTAGTCCATTTTATAAAGTCTGTGCGGAACGTCACCCAAAATTAAAACCTCTATAACTCTCTCTCACTTTAAGTCCAAAAGTCGTGAAATTTTTACCAATCGGAGGTCTTCAAATTTCTTTCAGGGGAGAGAAATCTCGTTTCAAAATTCATTGGGGTGAGAGAGTTGTAGTCCGTTTTATAAAGAGTGTGTTAAATGTCACCAAAAATTAAAATCTCCATAACTCTCTCATGTTAATTGCAAAAGTGGTGAAATTTCTACAAATTGGAGGTCTTCAAATTCTATTGCAATCGAAAAAATCTCATTTAAAATTAGCGGGGGCGAGAGCGTTTTGGTCCATTTTATAAAGAGTGTGAAACGTCACCCAAAATTAAAACCTCCATAACTCTAGCATTTTAAGTCCAAAAGTGGTGAAATTTCTACCAATCGGAGGTCCTAAGATTCTATTTCAGGGAAAGAAATCTCATTTCAAATTTTATTGTGATAGAACTCTCTCTCACTTTAAGTAAAAAAGGGGTGAAATTTCTACCAATCGGATGTCTTCAAATTCTCTTTCAACGGAAAAAATCTCATTTAAAAATTCGGTGGGATGAGGGACTTTTTGTCCATTTTATAAAGAGTGTGTGAAACATCACCCAAAATTAAAAGCACCATAACTCTCTCGTTTTAAGTCCAAAAGTGTTGAAATTTCTACCAATCGGAGGTCCTAAGATTCTATTTCAGGGGAAAGAAATCTCATTTCAAAATTTGTTGGGATGAGCGAGTTATAGTCCATTTTATAAAGAGTGTGTGCCACGTCACCCAAAATTAAAACCTCTATAACTCTCTCTCTCACTTTATGTCCAAAAGTGGTTAAATTTCTACCAATCGGAGGCCTTCAAATTCTCTTTCAGGGGACAGAAATCACGTTTCAAAATTCATTGGGGTTAGAGAGTTGTAGTCTGTTTTATAAAGAGTGTGTTAAATGTCACCAAAAATTAAAATCTCCATAACTCTCTCATTTTAATTGCAAAAGTGGTGAAATTTCTACAAATTGGAGGTCTTCAAATTCTATTTCAATCGAAAAAATCTCATTTAAAATTAGCGGGGGCGAGAGCGTTTTGGTCCATTTTATAAAGAGTGTGAAACGTCACCCAAAATTAAAACCTCCATAACTCTCTGATTTTAAGTGCAAAAGTGGTAAAATTTCTACCAATTGGAGGTCTTCAAATTCTCTTTCAATGGAAAAAATCTCATTCAAGATTAGCGGGGGTGAGAGCGTTTCGGTCCATTTTATAAAAAGACCGAAACGTCACCCAAAATTAAAACCTCCATAAGTCTCCCATTTTAGCTTCAAAAGTGGTGAAATTTCTACCAATAGGAGGTCTTCAAATTCTCTTTCAACGGAAAAAATCTCATTCAAAAATTCGTTGGGATGAGGGACTTTTTGTCCATTTTATAAAGAGTGTGTGAAACATCACCCAAAATTAAAATCACCATAACTCTCTCATTTTAAGTCCAAAAGTGTTGAAATTTCTACCAATCGGAGGTCCTAAGATTCTATTTCAGGGGAAAGAAATCTCATTTCAAAATTTGTTGGGATGAGCGAGTTATAGTCCATTTTATAAAGAGTGTGTGCCACGTCACCCAAAATTAAAACCTCTATAACTCTCTCTCTCACTTTATGTCCAAAAGTGGTGAAATTTCTACCAATAGGAGGTCTTCAAATTCTCTTTTACCGGAAAAAAATCTCATTTAAAAATTCGGTGGGATGACGGAGTTTTTGTCCATTTTATAAAGAGTGTGAGAAACGTCACTCAAAATTAAAACCTCAATAAGTCTCGCCTTTTAAGTCTAAAAGTGGTGAAATTTCTACCAATCGGTGGTCTTAAGATACCATTTCAGGGGAAGGAAACCTCATTCCAAAATTCATTGCGGTGAGAGAGTTGTAGTCCGGTTTATAAAGAGTGTGATAAACATCACCAAAAATTAAAACATCCATAACTCTCTCATTTTAAGTGCAAAAGTGGTGAAATTTCTACCAATTGGAGGTCTTCAAATTCTCTTTCAGTGTAAAAAATCTCATTTAAGATTAGGTGGGGTGAGAGCGTTTTGGTCCATTTTTTAAAGTGTGCGGAACGTCACCCAAAATTAAAACCTCCATAACTCTCTAATTTTAAGTCCAAAAGTGGTGAAATTTCTACCAATCGGAGGTCCTAAGATTCTATTTCAGGGAAAGAAATCTCATTTCAAAATTTGTTGGGATGAGAGTTGTAGTCCATTTTATAAAGAGTGTGCGAAACGTCACCCAAAATTAAAACCACCATAACTCTCACATTTTAAGTCCAAAAGTGGTGAAATTTCTACCAATCGGAGGTCCTAAGTTTCTATTTCAGGGACAGAAATCTGATTTCAAAATTTGTTGGGATGAGAGTTGTAGTCCATTTTATAAAGTCTGTGCGGAACGTCACCCAAAATTAAAACCTCTATAACTCTCTCTCACTTTAAGTCCAAAAGTCGTGAAATTTTTACCAATCGGAGGTCTTCAAATTTCTTTCAGGGGAGAGAAATCTCGTTTCAAAATTCATTGGGGTGAGAGAGTTGTAGTCCGTTTTATAAAGAGTGTGTTAAATGTCACCAAAAATTAAAATCTCCATAACTCTCTCATGTTAATTGCAAAAGTGGTGAAATTTCTACAAATTGGAGGTCTTCAAATTCTATTGCAATCGAAAAAATCTCATTTAAAATTAGCGGGGGCGAGAGCGTTTTGGTCCATTTTATAAAGAGTGTGAAACGTCACCCAAAATTAAAACCTCCATAACTCTAGCATTTTAAGTCCAAAAGTGGTGAAATTTCTACCAATCGGAGGTCCTAAGATTCTATTTCAGGGAAAGAAATCTCATTTCAAATTTTATTGTGATAGAACTCTCTCTCACTTTAAGTAAAAAAGGGGTGAAATTTCTACCAATCGGATGTCTTCAAATTCTCTTTCAACGGAAAAAATCTCATTTAAAAATTCGGTGGGATGAGGGACTTTTTGTCCATTTTATAAAGAGTGTGTGAAACATCACCCAAAATTAAAAGCACCATAACTCTCTCGTTTTAAGTCCAAAAGTGTTGAAATTTCTACCAATCGGAGGTCCTAAGATTCTATTTCAGGGGAAAGAAATCTCATTTCAAAATTTGTTGGGATGAGCGAGTTATAGTCCATTTTATAAAGAGTGTGTGCCACGTCACCCAAAATTAAAACCTCTATAACTCTCTCTCTCACTTTATGTCCAAAAGTGGTTAAATTTCTACCAATCGGAGGCCTTCAAATTCTCTTTCAGGGGACAGAAATCACGTTTCAAAATTCATTGGGGTTAGAGAGTTGTAGTCTGTTTTATAAAGAGTGTGTTAAATGTCACCAAAAATTAAAATCTCCATAACTCTCTCATTTTAATTGCAAAAGTGGTGAAATTTCTACAAATTGGAGGTCTTCAAATTCTATTTCAATCGAAAAAATCTCATTTAAAATTAGCGGGGGCGAGAGCGTTTTGGTCCATTTTATAAAGAGTGTGAAACGTCACCCAAAATTAAAACCTCCATAACTCTCTGATTTTAAGTGCAAAAGTGGTAAAATTTCTACCAATTGGAGGTCTTCAAATTCTCTTTCAATGGAAAAAATCTCATTCAAGATTAGCGGGGGTGAGAGCGTTTCGGTCCATTTTATAAAAAGACCGAAACGTCACCCAAAATTAAAACCTCCATAAGTCTCCCATTTTAGCTTCAAAAGTGGTGAAATTTCTACCAATAGGAGGTCTTCAAATTCTCTTTCAACGAAAAAAATCTCATTCAAAAATTCGTTGGGATGAGGGACTTTTTGTCCATTTTATAAAGAGTGTGTGAAACATCACCCAAAATTAAAATCACCATAACTCTCTCATTTTAAGTCCAAAAGTGTTGAAATTTCTACCAATCGGAGGTCCTAAGATTCTATTTCAGGGGAAAGAAATCTCATTTCAAAATTTGTTGGGATGAGCGAGTTATAGTCCATTTTATAAAGAGTGTGTGCCACGTCACCCAAAATTAAAACCTCTATAACTCTCTCTCTCACTTTATGTCCAAAAGTGGTGAAATTTCTACCAATAGGAGGTCTTCAAATTCTCTTTTACCGGAAAAAAATCTCATTTAAAAATTCGGTGGGATGACGGAGTTTTTGTCCATTTTATAAAGAGTGTGAGAAACGTCACTCAAAATTAAAACCTCAATAAGTCTCGCCTTTTAAGTCTAAAAGTGGTGAAATTTCTACCAATCGGTGGTCTTAAGATACCATTTCAGGGGAAGGAAACCTCATTCCAAAATTCATTGCGGTGAGAGAGTTGTAGTCCGGTTTATAAAGAGTGTGATAAACATCACCAAAAATTAAAACATCCATAACTCTCTCATTTTAAGTGCAAAAGTGGTGAAATTTCTACCAATTGGAGGTCTTCAAATTCTCTTTCAGTGTAAAAAATCTCATTTAAGATTAGGTGGGGTGAGAGCGTTTTGGTCCATTTTTTAAAGTGTGCGGAACGTCACCCAAAATTAAAACCTCCATAACTCTCTAATTTTAAGTCCAAAAGTGGTGAAATTTCTACCAATCGGAGGTCCTAAGATTCTATTTCAGGGAAAGAAATCTCATTTCAAAATTTGTTGGGATGAGAGTTGTAGTCCATTTTATAAAGAGTGTGCGAAACGTCACCCAAAATTAAAACCACCATAACTCTCACATTTTAAGTCCAAAAGTGGTGAAATTTCTACCAATCGGAGGTCCTAAGTTTCTATTTCAGGGACAGAAATCTGATTTCAAAATTTGTTGGGATGAGAGTTGTAGTCCATTTTATAAAGTCTGTGCGGAACGTCACCCAAAATTAAAACCTCTATAACTCTCTCTCACTTTAAGTCCAAAAGTCGTGAAATTTTTACCAATCGGAGGTCTTCAAATTTCTTTCAGGGGAGAGAAATCTCGTTTCAAAATTCATTGGGGTGAGAGAGTTGTAGTCCGTTTTATAAAGAGTGTGTTAAATGTCACCAAAAATTAAAATCTCCATAACTCTCTCATGTTAATTGCAAAAGTGGTGAAATTTCTACAAATTGGAGGTCTTCAAATTCTATTGCAATCGAAAAAATCTCATTTAAAATTAGCGGGGGCGAGAGCGTTTTGGTCCATTTTATAAAGAGTGTGAAACGTCACCCAAAATTAAAACCTCCATAACTCTAGCATTTTAAGTCCAAAAGTGGTGAAATTTCTACCAATCGGAGGTCCTAAGATTCTATTTCAGGGAAAGAAATCTCATTTCAAATTTTATTGTGATAGAACTCTCTCTCACTTTAAGTAAAAAAGGGGTGAAATTTCTACCAATCGGATGTCTTCAAATTCTCTTTCAACGGAAAAAATCTCATTTAAAAATTCGGTGGGATGAGGGACTTTTTGTCCATTTTATAAAGAGTGTGTGAAACATCACCCAAAATTAAAAGCACCATAACTCTCTCGTTTTAAGTCCAAAAGTGTTGAAATTTCTACCAATCGGAGGTCCTAAGATTCTATTTCAGGGGAAAGAAATCTCATTTCAAAATTTGTTGGGATGAGCGAGTTATAGTCCATTTTATAAAGAGTGTGTGCCACGTCACCCAAAATTAAAACCTCTATAACTCTCTCTCTCACTTTATGTCCAAAAGTGGTTAAATTTCTACCAATCGGAGGCCTTCAAATTCTCTTTCAGGGGACAGAAATCACGTTTCAAAATTCATTGGGGTTAGAGAGTTGTAGTCTGTTTTATAAAGAGTGTGTTAAATGTCACCAAAAATTAAAATCTCCATAACTCTCTCATTTTAATTGCAAAAGTGGTGAAATTTCTACAAATTGGAGGTCTTCAAATTCTATTTCAATCGAAAAAATCTCATTTAAAATTAGCGGGGGCGAGAGCGTTTTGGTCCATTTTATAAAGAGTGTGAAACGTCACCCAAAATTAAAACCTCCATAACTCTCTGATTTTAAGTGCAAAAGTGGTAAAATTTCTACCAATTGGAGGTCTTCAAATTCTCTTTCAATGGAAAAAATCTCATTCAAGATTAGCGGGGGTGAGAGCGTTTCGGTCCATTTTATAAAAAGACCGAAACGTCACCCAAAATTAAAACCTCCATAAGTCTCCCATTTTAGCTTCAAAAGTGGTGAAATTTCTACCAATAGGAGGTCTTCAAATTCTCTTTCAACGGAAAAAATCTCATTCAAAAATTCGTTGGGATGAGGGACTTTTTGTCCATTTTATAAAGAGTGTGTGAAACATCACCCAAAATTAAAATCACCATAACTCTCTCATTTTAAGTCCAAAGTGTTGAAATTTCTACCAATCGGAGGTCCTAAGATTCTATTTCAGGGGAAAGAAATCTCATTTCAAAATTTGTTGGGATGAGCGAGTTATAGTCCATTTTATAAAGAGTGTGTGCCACGTCACCCAAAATTAAAACCTCTATAACTCTCTCTCTCACTTTATGTCCAAAAGTGGTGAAATTTCTACCAATAGGAGGTCTTCAAATTCTCTTTTACCGGAAAAAAATCTCATTTAAAAATTCGGTGGGATGACGGAGTTTTTGTCCATTTTATAAAGAGTGTGAGAAACGTCACTCAAAATTAAAACCTCAATAAGTCTCTCGCCTTTTAAGTCTAAAAGTGGTGAAATTTCTACCAATCGGTGGTCTTAAGATACCATTTCAGGGGAAGGAAACCTCATTCCAAAATTCATTGCGGTGAGAGAGTTGTAGTCCGGTTTATAAAGAGTGTGATAAACATCACCAAAAATTAAAACATCCATAACTCTCTCATTTTAAGTGCAAAAGTGGTGAAATTTCTACCAATTGGAGGTCTTCAAATTCTCTTTCAGTGTAAAAAATCTCATTTAAGATTAGGTGGGGTGAGAGCGTTTTGGTCCATTTTTTAAAGTGTGCGGAACGTCACCCAAAATTAAAACCTCCATAACTCTCTAATTTTAAGTCCAAAAGTGGTGAAATTTCTACCAATCGGAGGTCCTAAGATTCTATTTCAGGGAAAGAAATCTCATTTCAAAATTTGTTGGGATGAGAGTTGTAGTCCATTTTATAAAGAGTGTGCGAAACGTCACCCAAAATTAAAACCACCATAACTCTCACATTTTAAGTCCAAAAGTGGTGAAATTTCTACCAATCGGAGGTCCTAAGTTTCTATTTCAGGGACAGAAATCTGATTTCAAAATTTGTTGGGATGAGAGTTGTAGTCCATTTTATAAAGTCTGTGCGGAACGTCACCCAAAATTAAAACCTCTATAACTCTCTCTCACTTTAAGTCCAAAAGTCGTGAAATTTTTACCAATCGGAGGTCTTCAAATTTCTTTCAGGGGAGAGAAATCTCGTTTCAAAATTCATTGGGGTGAGAGAGTTGTAGTCCGTTTTATAAAGAGTGTGTTAAAATCACCAAAAATTAAAATCTCCATAACTCTCTCATGTTAATTGCAAAAGTGGTGAAATTTCTACAAATTGGAGGTCTTCAAATTCTATTTCAATCGAAAAAATCTCATTTAAAATTAGCGGGGGCGAGAGCGTTTTGGTCCATTTTATAAAGAGTGTGAAACGTCACCCAAAATTAAAACCTCCATAACTCTCGCATTTTAATTCCAAAAGTGGTGAAATTTCTACCAATCGGAGGTCTTCAAATTCTCTTTCAGGAGGGAGAAATCTCGTTTCAAAATTCATTGGGGTGAGTGAGTTGTAGTCCGTTTTATAAAGAGTTAAACGTCACCAAAATTAAAACCTCCATAAATTTCGCATTTTAAGTGCAAAAGTGGTGAAATTTATTGCAATTGGAGGTCTTCAATTTCTCTTTCAATGGAAGAAATCTTGTTTAAGATTAGGTGGGCTGGGACTGTTTTGGCGCATTTTATAAAGAGTGCGAAACGTCACCCAAAATTAAAACCTCCATAACTCTAGCATTTTAAGTCCAAAAGTGGTGAAATTTCTACCAATCGGAGGTCCTAAGATTCTATTTCAGGTAAAGAAATCTCATTTCAAATTTTATTGTGAAAGAACTCTCTCTCACTTTAAGTAAAAAAGGGGTGAAATTTCTACCAATCGGATGTCTTCAAATTCTCTTTCAACGGAAAAAATCTCATTTAAAAATTCTGTGGGATGAGGGACTTTTTGTCCATTTTATAAAGAGTGTGTGAAACATCACCCAAAATTAAAAGCACCATAACTCTCTCGTTTTAAGTCCAAAAGTGTTGAAATTTCTACCAATCGGAGGTCCTAAGATTCTATTTCAGGGGAAAGAAATCTCATTTCAAAATTTGTTGGGATGAGCGAGTTATAGTCCATTTTATAAAGAGTGTGTGCCACGTCACCCAAAATTAAAACCTCTATAACTCTCTCTCTCACTTTATGTCCAAAAGTGGTGAAATTTCTACCAATAGGAGGTCTTCAAATTCTCTTTTACCGGAAAAAAATCTCATTTAAAAATTCGGTGGGATGACGGAGTTTTTGTCCATTTTATAAAGAGTGTGTGAAACGTCACTCAAAATTAAAACCTCAATAAGTCTCGCCTTTTAAGTCTAAAAGTGGTGAAATTTCTACCAATCGGTGGTCTTAAGATACCATTTCAGGGGAAGGAAACCTCATTCCAAAATTCATTGCGGTGAGAGAGTTGTAGTCCGGTTTATAAAGAGTGTGATAAACATCACCAAAAATTAAAACCTCCATAACTCTCTCATTTTAAGTGCAAAAGTGGTGAAATTTCTACCAATTGGAGGTCTTCAAATTCTCTTTCAGTGGAAAAAATCTCATTTAAGATTAGCTGGGGTGAGAGCGTTTTGGTCCATTTTTTAAAGTGTGCGGAACGTCACCCAAAATTAAAACCTCCATAACTCTCTAATTTTAAGTCCAAAAGTGGTGAAATTTCTACCAATCGGAGGTCCTAAGATTCTATTTCAGTGAAAGAAATCTCATTTCAAAATTTGTTGGGATGAGAGTTGTAGTCCATTTTATAAAGAGTGTGCGAAACGTCACCCAAAATTAAAACCACCATAACTCTCACATTTTAAGTCCAAAAGTGGTGAAATTTCTACCAATCGGAGGTCCTAAGTTTCTATTTCAGGGACAGAAATCTGATTTCAAAATTTGTTGGGATGAGAGTTGTAGTCCATTTTATAAAGTCTGTGCGGAACGTCACCCAAAATTAAAACCTCTATAACTCTCTCTCACTTTAAGTCCAAAAGTCGTGAAATTTTTACCAATCGGAGGTCTTCAAATTTCTTTCAGGGGAGAGAAATCTCGTTTCAAAATTCATTGGGGTGAGAGAGTTGTAGTCCGTTTTATAAAGAGTGTGTTAAATGTCACCAAAAATTAAAATCTCCATAACTCTCTCATGTTAATTGCAAAAGTGGTGAAATTTCTACAAATTGGAGGTCTTCAAATTCTATTGCAATCGAAAAAATCTCATTTAAAATTAGCGGGGGCGAGAGCGTTTTGGTCCATTTTATAAAGAGTGTGAAACGTCACCCAAAATTAAAACCTCCATAACTCTAGCATTTTAAGTCCAAAAGTGGTGAAATTTCTACCAATCGGAGGTCCTAAGATTCTATTTCAGGGAAAGAAATCTCATTTCAAATTTTATTGTGATAGAACTCTCTCTCACTTTAAGTAAAAAAGGGGTGAAATTTGTACCAATCGGATGTCTTCAAATTCTCTTTCAACGGAAAAAATCTCATTTAAAAATTCGGTGGGATGAGGGACTTTTTGTCCATTTTATAAAGAGTGTGTGAAACATCACCCAAAATTAAAAGCACCATAACTCTCTCGTTTTAAGTCCAAAAGTGTTGAAATTTCTACCAATCGGAGGTCCTAAGATTCTATTTCAGGGGAAAGAAATCTCATTTCAAAATTTGTTGGGATGAGCGAGTTATAGTCCATTTTATAAAGAGTGTGTGCCACGTCACCCAAAATTAAAACCTCTATAACTCTCTCTCTCACTTTATGTCCAAAAGTGGTTAAATTTCTACCAATCGGAGGTCTTCAAATTCTCTTTCAGGGGACAGAAATCACGTTTCAAAATTCATTGGGGTTAGAGAGTTGTAGTCTGTTTTATAAAGAGTGTGTTAAATGTCACCAAAAATTAAAATCTCCATAACTCTCTCATTTTAATTGCAAAAGTGGTGAAATTTCTACAAATTGGAGGTCTTCAAATTCTATTTCAACCGAAAAAATCTCATTTAAAATTAGCGGGGGCGAGAGCGTTTTGGTCCATTTTATAAAGAGTGTGAAACGTCACCCAAAATTAAAACCTCCATAACTCTCTGATTTTAAGTGCAAAAGTGGTAAAATTTCTACCAATTGGAGGTCTTCAAATTCGCTTTCAATGGAAAAAATCTCATTCAAGATTAGCGGGGGTGAGAGCGTTTCGGTCCATTTTATAAAAAGACCGAAACGTCACCCAAAATTAAAACCTCCATAAGTCTCTCATTTTAGCTTCAAAAGTGGTGAAATTTCTACCAATAGGAGGTCTTCAAATTCTCTTTCAACGGAAAAAATCTCATTCAAAAATTCGGTGGGATGAGGGACTTTTTGTCCATTTTATAAAGAGTGTGTGAAACATCACCCAAAATTAAAATCACCATAACTCTCTCATTTTAAGTCCAAAAGTGTTGAAATTTCTACCAATCGGAGGTCCTAAGATTCTATTTCAGGGGAAAGAAATCTCATTTCAAAATTTGTTGGGATGAGCGAGTTATAGTCCATTTTATAAAGAGTGTGTGCCACGTCACCCAAAATTAAAACCTCTATAACTCTCTCTCTCACTTTATGTCCAAAAGTGGTGAAATTTCTACCAATAGGAGGTCTTCAAATTCTCTTTTACCGGAAAAAAATCTCATTTAAAAATTCGGTGGGATGGCGGAGTTTTTGTCCATTTTATAAAGAGTGTGTGAAACGTCACTCAAAATTAAAACCTCAATAAGTCTCGCCTTTTAAGTCTAAAAGTGGTGAAATTTCTACCAATCAGTGGTCTTAAGATACCATTTCAGGGGAAGGAAACCTCATTCCAAAATTCATTGCGGTGAGAGAGTTGTAGTCCGGTTTATAAAGAGTGTGATAAACATCACCAAAAATTAAAACCTCCATAACTCTCTCATTTTAAGTGCAAAAGTGGTGAAATTTCTACCAATTGGAGGTCTTCAAATTCTCTTTCAGTGGAAAAAATCTTATTTAAGATTAGGTGGGGTGAGAGCGTCTTGGTCCATTTTTTAAAGTGTGCGGAACGTCACCCAAAATTAAAACCTCCATAACTCTCTAATTTTAAGTCCAAAAGTGGTGAAATTTCTACCAATCGGAGGTCCTAAGATTCTATTTCAGGGAAAGAAATCTCATTTCAAAATTTGTTGGGATGAGAGTTGTAGTCCATTTTATAAAGAGTGTGCGAAACGTCACCCAAAATTAAAACCACCATAACTCTCACATTTTAAGTCCAAAAGTGGTGAAATTTCTACCAATCGGAGGTCCTAAGTTTCTATTTCAGGGACAGAAATCTGATTTCAAAATGTGTTGGGATGAGAGTTGTAGTCCATTTTACAAAGTCTGTGCGGAACGTCACCCAAAATTAAAACCTCTATAACTCTCTCTCACTTTAAGTCCAAAAGTCGTGAAATTTTTACCAATCGGAGGTCTTCAAATTTCTTTCAGGGGAGAGAAATCTCGTTTCAAAATTCATTGGGGTGAGAGAGTTGTAGTCCGTTTTATAAAGAGTGTGTTAAATGTCACCAAAAATTAAAATCTCCATAACTCTCTCATGTTAATTGCAAAAGTGGTGAAATTTCTACAAATTGGAGGTCTTCAAATTCTATTTCAATCGAAAAAATCTCATTTAAAATTAGCGGGGGCGAGAGCGTTTTGGTCCATTTTATAAAGAGTGTGAAACGTCACCCAAAATTAAAACCTCCATAACTCTCGCATTTTAATTCCAAAAGTGGTGAAATTTCTACCAATCGGAGGTCTTCAAATTCTCTTTCAGGAGAGAGAAATCTCGTTTCAAAATTCATTGGGGTGAGTGAGTTGTAGTCCGTTTTATAAAGAGTTAAACGTCACCAAAATTAAAACCTCCATAAATTTCGCATTTTAAGTGCAAAAGTGGTGAAATTTATTGCAATTGGAGGTCTTCAATTTCTCTTTCAATGGAAGAAATCTTGTTTAAGATTAGGTGGGCTGGGACTGTTTTGGCGCATTTTATAAAGAGTGCGAAACGTCACCCAAAATTAAAACCTCCATAACTCTAGCATTTTAAGTCCAAAAGTGGTGAAATTTCTACCAATCGGAGGTCCTAAGATTCTATTTCAGGTAAAGAAATCTCATTTCAAATTTTATTGTGAAAGAACTCTCTCTCACTTTAAGTAAAAAAGGGGTGAAATTTCTACCAATCGGATGTCTTCAAATTCTCTTTCAACGGAAAAAATCTCATTTAAAAATTCTGTGGGATGAGGGACTTTTTGTCCATTTTATAAAGAGTGTGTGAAACATCACCCAAAATTAAAAGCACCATAACTCTCTCGTTTTAAGTCCAAAAGTGTTGAAATTTCTACCAATCGGAGGTCCTAAGATTCTATTTAAGGGGAAAGAAATCTCATTTCAAAATTTGTTGGGATGAGCGAGTTATAGTCCATTTTATAAAGAGTGTGTGCCACGTCACCCAAAATTAAAACCTCTATAACTCTCTCTCTCACTTTATGTCCAAAAGTGGTTAAATTTCTACCAATCGGAGGTCTTCAAATTCTCTTTCAGGGGACAGAAATCACGTTTCAAAATTCATTGGGGTTAGAGAGTTGTAGTCTGTTTTATAAAGAGTGTGTTAAATGTCACCAAAAATTAAAATCTCCATAACTCTCTCATTTTAATTGCAAAAGTGGTGAAATTTCTACAAATTGGAGGTCTTCAAATTCTATTTCAATCGAAAAAATCTCATTTAAAATTAGCGGGGGCGAGAGCGTTTTGGTCCATTTTATAAAGAGTGTGAAACGTCACCCAAAATTAAAACCTCCATAACTCTCTGATTTTAAGTGCAAAAGTGGTAAAATTTCTACCAATTGGAGGTCTTCAAATTCTCTTTCAATGGAAAAAATCTCATTCAAGATTAGCGGGGGTGAGAGCGTTTCGGTCCATTTTATAAAAAGACCGAAACGTCACCCAAAATTAAAACCTCCATAAGTCTCCCATTTTAGCTTCAAAAGTGGTGAAATTTCTACCAATAGGAGGTCGTCAAATTCTCTTTCAACGGAAAAAATCTCATTCAAAAATTCGGTGGGATGAGGGACTTTTTGTCCATTTTATAAAGAGTGTGTGAAACATCACCCAAAATTAAAATCACCATAACTCTCTCATTTTAAGTCCAAAAGTGTTGAAATTTCTACCAATCGGAGGTCCTAAGATTCTATTTCAGGGGAAAGAAATCTCATTTCAAAATTTGTTGGGATGAGCGAGTTATAGTCCATTTTATAAAGAGTGTGTGCCACGTCACCCAAAATTAAAACCTCTATAACTCTCTCTCTCACTTTATGTCCAAAAGTGGTGAAATTTCTACCAATAGGAGGTCTTCAAATTCTCTTTTACCGGAAAAAAATCTCATTTAAAAATTCGGTGGGATGACGGAGTTTTTGTCCATTTTATAAAGAGTGTGTGAAACGTCACTCAAAATTAAAACCTCAATAAGTCTCGCCTTTTAAGTCTAAAAGTGGTGAAATTTCTACCAATCGGTGGTCTTAAGATACCATTTCAGGGGAAGGAAACCTCATTCCAAAATTCATTGCGGTGAGAGAGTTGTAGTCCGGTTTATAAAGAGTGTGATAAACATCACCAAAAATTAAAACCTCCATAACTCTCTCATTTTAAGTGCAAAAGTGGTGAAATTTCTACCAATTGGAGGTCTTCAAATTCTCTTTCAGTGGAAAAAATCTCATTTAAGATTAGCTGGGGTGAGAGCGTTTTGGTCCATTTTTTAAAGTGTGCGGAACGTCACCCAAAATTAAAACCTCCATAACTCTCTAATTTTAAGTCCAAAAGTGGTGAAATTTCTACCAATCGGAGGTCCTAAGATTCTATTTCAGGGAAAGAAATCTCATTTCAAAATTTGTTGGGATGAGAGTTGTAGTCCATTTTATAAAGAGTGTGCGAAACGTCACCCAAAATTAAAACCACCATAACTCTCACATTTTAAGTCCAAAAGTGGTGAAATTTCTACCAATCGGAGGTCCTAAGTTTCTATTTCAGGGACAGAAATCTGATTTCAAAATTTGTTGGGATGAGAGTTGTAGTCCATTTTATAAAGTCTGTGCGGAACGTCACCCAAAATTAAAACCTCTATAACTCTCTCTCACTTTAAGTCCAAAAGTCGTGAAATTTTTACCAATCGGAGGTCTTCAAATTTCTTTCAGGGGAGAGAAATCTCGTTTCAAAATTCATTGGGGTGAGAGAGTTGTAGTCCGTTTTATAAAGAGTGTGTTAAATGTCACCAAAAATTAAAATCTCCATAACTCTCTCATGTTAATTGCAAAAGTGGTGAAATTTCTACAAATTGGAGGTCTTCAAATTCTATTGCAATCGAAAAAATCTCATTTAAAATTAGCGGGGGCGAGAGCGTTTTGGTCCATTTTATAAAGAGTGTGAAACGTCACCCAAAATTAAAACCTCCATAACTCTAGCATTTTAAGTCCAAAAGTGGTGAAATTTCTACCAATCGGAGGTCCTAAGATTCTATTTCAGGGAAAGAAATCTCATTTCAAATTTTATTGTGATAGAACTCTCTCTCACTTTAAGTAAAAAAGGGGTGAAATTTGTACCAATCGGATGTCTTCAAATTCTCTTTCAACGGAAAAAATCTCATTTAAAAATTCGGTGGAATGAGGGACTTTTTGTCCATTTTATAAAGAGTGTGTGAAACATCACCCAAAATTAAAAGCACCATAACTCTCTCGTTTTAAGTCCAAAAGTGTTGAAATTTCTACCAATCGGAGGTCCTAAGATTCTATTTCAGGGGAAAGAAATCTCATTTCAAAATTTGTTGGGATGAGCGAGTTATAGTCCATTTTATAAAGAGTGTGTGCCACGTCACCCAAAATTAAAACCTCTATAACTCTCTCTCTCACTTTATGTCCAAAAGTGGTTAAATTTCTACCAATCGGAGGTCTTCAAATTCTCTTTCAGGGGACAGAAATCACGTTTCAAAATTCATTGGGGTTAGAGAGTTGTAGTCTGTTTTATAAAGAGTGTGTTAAATGTCACCAAAAATTAAAATCTCCATAACTCTCTCATTTTAATTGCAAAAGTGGTGAAATTTCTACAAATTGGAGGTCTTCAAATTCTATTTCAACCGAAAAAATCTCATTTAAAATTAGCGGGGGCGAGAGCGTTTTGGTCCATTTTATAAAGAGTGTGAAACGTCACCCAAAATTAAAACCTCCATAACTCTCTGATTTTAAGTGCAAAAGTGGTAAAATTTCTACCAATTGGAGGTCTTCAAATTCTCTTTCAATGGAAAAAATCTCATTCAAGATTAGCGGGGGTGAGAGCGTTTCGGTCCATTTTATAAAAAGACCGAAACGTCACCCAAAATTAAAACCTCCATAAGTCTCTCATTTTAGCTTCAAAAGTGGTGAAATTTCTACCAATAGGAGGTCTTCAAATTCTCTTTCAACGGAAAAAATCTCATTCAAAAATTCGGTGGGATGAGGGACTTTTTGTCCATTTTATAAAGAGTGTGTGAAACATCACCCAAAATTAAAATCACCATAACTCTCTCATTTTAAGTCCAAAAGTGTTGAAATTTCTACCAATCGGAGGTCCTAAGATTCTATTTCAGGGGAAAGAAATCTCATTTCAAAATTTGTTGGGATGAGCGAGTTATAGTCCATTTTATAAAGAGTGTGTGCCACGTCACCCAAAATTAAAACCTCTATAACTCTCTCTCTCACTTTATGTCCAAAAGTGGTGAAATTTCTACCAATAGGAGGTCTTCAAATTCTCTTTTACAGGAAAAAAATCTCATTTAAAAATTCGGTGGGATGACGGAGTTTTTGTCCATTTTATAAAGAGTGTGTGAAACGTCACTCAAAATTAAAACCTCAATAAGTCTCGCCTTTTAAGTCTAAAAGTGGTGAAATTTCTACCAATCCGTGGTCTTAAGATACCATTTCAGGGGAAGGAAACCTCATTCCAAAATTCATTGCGGTGAGAGAGTTGTAGTCCGGTTTATAAAGAGTGTGATAAACATCACCAAAAATTAAAACCTCCATAACTCTCTCATTTTAAGTGCAAAAGTGGTGAAATTTCTACCAATTGGAGGTCTTCAAATTCTCTTTCAGTGGAAAAAATCTTATTTAAGATTAGGTGGGGTTAGAGCGTCTTGGTCCATTTTTTAAAGTGTGCGGAACGTCACCCAAAATTAAAACCTCCATAACTCTCTAATTTTAAGTCCAAAAGTGGTGAAATTTCTACCAATCGGAGGTCCTAAGATTCTATTTCAGGGAAAGAAATCTCATTTCAAAATTTGTTGGGATGAGAGTTGTAGTCCATTTTATAAAGAGTGTGCGAAACGTCACCCAAAATTAAAACCACCATAACTCTCACATTTTAAGTCCAAAAGTGGTGAAATTTCTACCAATCGGAGGTCCTAAGTTTCTATTTCAGGGACAGAAATCTGATTTCAAAATGTGTTGGGATGAGAGTTGTAGTCCATTTTACAAAGTCTGTGCGGAACGTCACCCAAAATTAAAACCTCTATAACTCTCTCTCACTTTAAGTCCAAAAGTCGTGAAATTTTTACCAATCGGAGGTCTTCAAATTTCTTTCAGGGGAGAGAAATCTCGTTTCAAAATTCATTGGGGTGAGAGAGTTGTAGTCCGTTTTATAAAGAGTGTGTTAAATGTCACCAAAAATTAAAATCTCCATAACTCTCTCATGTTAATTGCAAAAGTGGTGAAATTTCTACAAATTGGAGGTCTTCAAATTCTATTTCAATCGAAAAAATCTCATTTAAAATTAGCGGGGGCGAGAGCGTTTTGGTCCATTTTATAAAGAGTGTGAAACGTCACCCAAAATTAAAACCTCCATAACTCTCGCATTTTAATTCCAAAAGTGGTGAAATTTCTACCAATCGGAGGTCTTCAAATTCTCTTTCAGGAGAGAGAAATCTCGTTTCAAAATTCATTGGGGTGAGTGAGTTGTAGTCCGTTTTATAAAGAGTTAAACGTCACCAAAATTAAAACCTCCATAAATTTCGCATTTTAAGTGCAAAAGTGGTGAAATTTATTGCAATTGGAGGTCTTCAATTTCTCTTTCAATGGAAGAAATCTTGTTTAAGATTAGGTGGGCTGGGACTGTTTTGGCGCATTTTATAAAGAGTGCGAAACGTCACCCAAAATTAAAACCTCCATAACTCTAGCATTTTAAGTCCAAAAGTGGTGAAATTTCTACCAATCGGAGGTCCTAAGATTCTATTTCAAGTAAAGAAATCTCATTTCAAATTTTATTGTGAAAGAACTCTCTCTCACTTTAAGTAAAAAAGGGGTGAAATTTCTACCAATCGGATGTCTTCAAATTCTCTTTCAACGGAAAAAATCTCATTTAAAAATTCTGTGGGATGAGGGACTTTTTGTCCATTTTATAAAGAGTGTGTGAAACATCACCCAAAATTAAAAGCACCATAACTCTCTCGTTTTAAGTCCAAAAGTGTTGAAATTTCTACCAATCGGAGGTCCTAAGATTCTATTTCAGGGGAAAGAAATCTCATTTCAAAATTTGTTGGGATGAGCGAGTTATAGTCCATTTTATAAAGAGTGTGTGCCACGTCACCCAAAATTAAAACCTCTATAACTCTCTCTCTCACTTTATGTCCAAAAGTGGTTAAATTTCTACCAATCGGAGGTCTTCAAATTCTCTTTCAGGGGACAGAAATCACGTTTCAAAATTCATTGGGGTTAGAGAGTTGTAGTCTGTTTTATAAAGAGTGTTAAATGTCACCAAAAATTAAAATCTCCATAACTCTCTCATTTTAATTGCAAAAGTGGTGAAATTTCTACAAATTGGAGGTCTTCAAATTCTATTTCAATCGAAAAAATCTCATTTAAAATTAGCGGGGGGAGAGCGTTTTGGTCCATTTTATAAAGAGTGTGAAACGTCACCCAAAATTAAAACCTCCATAACTCTCTGATTTTAAGTGCAAAAGTGGTAAAATTTCTACCAATTGGAGGTCTTCAAATTCTCTTTCAATGGAAAAAATCTCATTCAAGATTAGCGGGGGTGAGAGCGTTTCGGTCCATTTTATAAAAAGACCGAAACGTCACCCAAAATTAAAACCTCCATAAGTCTCCCATTTTAGCTTCAAAAGTGGTGAAATTTCTACCAATAGGAGGTCTTCAAATTCTCTTTCAACGGAAAAAATCTCATTCAAAAATTCGGTGGGATGAGGGACTTTTTGTCCATTTTATAAAGAGTGTGTGAAACATCACCCAAAATTAAAATCACCATAACTCTCTCATTTTAAGTCCAAAAGTGTTGAAATTTCTACCAATCGGAGGTCCTAAGATTCTATTTCAGGGGAAAGAAATCTCATTTCAAAATTTGTTGGGATGAGCGAGTTATAGTCCATTTTATAAAGAGTGTGTGCCACGTCACCCAAAATTAAAACCTCTATAACTCTCTCTCTCACTTTATGTCCAAAAGTGGTGAAATTTCTACCAATAGGAGGTCTTCAAATTCTCTTTTACCGGAAAAAAATCTCATTTAAAAATTCGGTGGGATGACGGAGTTTTTGTCCATTTTATAAAGAGTGTGTGAAACGTCACTCAAAATTAAAACCTCAATAAGTCTCGCCTTTTAAGTCTAAAAGTGGTGAAATTTCTACCAATCCGTGGTCTTAAGATACCATTTCAGGGGAAGGAAACCTCATTCCAAAATTCATTGCGGTGAGAGAGTTGTAGTCCGGTTTATAAAGAGTGTGATAAACATCACCAAAAATTAAAACCTCCAAAACTCTCTCATTTTAAGTGCAAAAGTGGTGAAATTTCTACCAATTGGAGGTCTTCAAATTCTCTTTCAGTGGAAAAAATCTTATTTAAGATTAGGTGGGGTTAGAGCGTCTTGGTCCATTTTTTAAAGTGTGCGGAACGTCACCCAAAATTAAAACCTCCATAACTCTCTAATTTTAAGTCCAAAAGTGGTGAAATTTCTACCAATCGGAGGTCCTAAGATTCTATTTCAGGGAAAGAAATCTCATTTCAAAATTTGTTGGGATGAGAGTTGTAGTCCATTTTATAAAGAGTGTGCGAAACGTCACCCAAAATTAAAACCACCATAACTCTCACATTTTAAGTCCAAAAGTGGTGAAATTTCTACCAATCGGAGGTCCTAAGTTTCTATTTCAGGGACAGAAATCTGATTTCAAAATGTGTTGGGATGAGAGTTGTAGTCCATTTTACAAAGTCTGTGCGGAACGTCACCCAAAATTAAAACCTCTATAACTCTCTCTCACTTTAAGTCCAAAAGTCGTGAAATTTTTACCAATCGGAGGTCTTCAAATTTCTTTCAGGGGAGAGAAATCTCGTTTCAAAATTCATTGGGGTGAGAGAGTTGTAGTCCGTTTTATAAAGAGTGTGTTAAATGTCACCAAAAATTAAAATCTCCATAACTCTCTCATGTTAATTGCAAAAGTGGTGAAATTTCTACAAATTGGAGGTCTTCAAATTCTATTTCAATCGAAAAAATCTCATTTAAAATTAGCGGGGGCGAGAGCGTTTTGGTCCATTTTATAAAGAGTGTGAAACGTCACCCAAAATTAAAACCTCCATAACTCTCGCATTTTAATTCCAAAAGTGGTGAAATTTCTACCAATCGGAGGTCTTCAAATTCTCTTTCAGGAGGGAGAAATCTCGTTTCAAAATTCATTGGGGTGAGTGAGTTGTAGTCCGTTTTATAAAGAGTTAAACGTCACCAAAATTAAAACCTCCATAAATTTCGCATTTTAAGTGCAAAAGTGGTGAAATTTATTGCAATTGGAGGTCTTCAATTTCTCTTTCAATGGAAGAAATCTTGTTTAAGATTAGGTGGGCTGGGACTGTTTTGGCGCATTTTATAAAGAGTGCGAAACGTCACCCAAAATTAAAACCTCCATAACTCTAGCATTTTAAGTCCAAAAGTGGTGAAATTTCTACCAATCGGAGGTCCTAAGATTCTATTTCAGGTAAAGAAATCTCATTTCAAATTTTATTGTGAAAGAACTCTCTCTCACTTTAAGTAAAAAAGGGGTGAAATTTCTACCAATCGGATGTCTTCAAATTCTCTTTCAACGGAAAAAATCTCATTTAAAAATTCTGTGGGATGAGGGACTTTTTGTCCATTTTATAAAGAGTGTGTGAAACATCACCCAAAATTAAAAGCACCATAACTCTCTCGTTTTAAGTCCAAAAGTGTTGAAATTTCTACCAATCGGAGGTCCTAAGATTCTATTTCAGGGGAAAGAAATCTCATTTCAAAATTTGTTGGGATGAGCGAGTTATAGTCCATTTTATAAAGAGTGTGTGCCACGTCACCCAAAATTAAAACCTCTATAACTCTCTCTCTCACTTTATGTCCAAAAGTGGTGAAATTTCTACCAATAGGAGGTCTTCAAATTCTCTTTTACCGGAAAAAAATCTCATTTAAAAATTCGGTGGGATGACGGAGTTTTTGTCCATTTTATAAAGAGTGTGTGAAACGTCACTCAAAATTAAAACCTCAATAAGTCTCGCCTTTTAAGTCTAAAAGTGGTGAAATTTCTACCAATCGGTGGTCTTAAGATACCATTTCAGGGGAAGGAAACCTCATTCCAAAATTCATTGCGGTGAGAGAGTTGTAGTCCGGTTTATAAAGAGTGTGATAAACATCACCAAAAATTAAAACCTCCATAACTCTCTCATTTTAAGTGCAAAAGTGGTGAAATTTCTACCAATTGGAGGTCTTCAAATTCTCTTTCAGTGGAAAAAATCTCATTTAAGATTAGCTGGGGTGAGAGCGTTTTGGTCCATTTTTTAAAGTGTGCGGAACGTCACCCAAAATTAAAACCTCCATAACTCTCTAATTTTAAGTCCAAAAGTGGTGAAATTTCTACCAATCGGAGGTCCTAAGATTCTATTTCAGTGAAAGAAATCTCATTTCAAAATTTGTTGGGATGAGAGTTGTAGTCCATTTTATAAAGAGTGTGCGAAACGTCACCCAAAATTAAAACCACCATAACTCTCACATTTTAAGTCCAAAAGTGGTGAAATTTCTACCAATCGGAGGTCCTAAGTTTCTATTTCAGGGACAGAAATCTGATTTCAAAATTTGTTGGGATGAGAGTTGTAGTCCATTTTATAAAGTCTGTGCGGAACGTCACCCAAAATTAAAACCTCTATAACTCTCTCTCACTTTAAGTCCAAAAGTCGTGAAATTTTTACCAATCGGAGGTCTTCAAATTTCTTTCAGGGGAGAGAAATCTCGTTTCAAAATTCATTGGGGTGAGAGAGTTGTAGTCCGTTTTATAAAGAGTGTGTTAAATGTCACCAAAAATTAAAATCTCCATAACTCTCTCATGTTAATTGCAAAAGTGGTGAAATTTCTACAAATTGGAGGTCTTCAAATTCTATTGCAATCGAAAAAATCTCATTTAAAATTAGCGGGGGCGAGAGCGTTTTGGTCCATTTTATAAAGAGTGTGAAACGTCACCCAAAATTAAAACCTCCATAACTCTAGCATTTTAAGTCCAAAAGTGGTGAAATTTCTACCAATCGGAGGTCCTAAGATTCTATTTCAGGGAAAGAAATCTCATTTCAAATTTTATTGTGATAGAACTCTCTCTCACTTTAAGTAAAAAAGGGGTGAAATTTGTACCAATCGGATGTCTTCAAATTCTCTTTCAACGGAAAAAATCTCATTTAAAAATTCGGTGGGATGAGGGACTTTTTGTCCATTTTATAAAGAGTGTGTGAAACATCACCCAAAATTAAAAGCACCATAACTCTCTCGTTTTAAGTCCAAAAGTGTTGAAATTTCTACCAATCGGAGGTCCTAAGATTCTATTTTAGGGGAAAGAAATCTCATTTCAAAATTTGTTGGGATGAGCGAGTTATAGTCCATTTTATAAAGAGTGTGTGCCACGTCACCCAAAATTAAAACCTCTATAACTCTCTCTCTCACTTTATGTCCAAAAGTGGTTAAATTTCTACCAATCGGAGGTCTTCAAATTCTCTTTCAGGGGACAGAAATCACGTTTCAAAATTCATTGGGGTTAGAGAGTTGTAGTCTGTTTTATAAAGAGTGTGTTAAATGTCACCAAAAATTAAAATCTCCATAACTCTCTCATTTTAATTGCAAAAGTGGTGAAATTTCTACAAATTGGAGGTCTTCAAATTCTATTTCAACCGAAAAAATCTCATTTAAAATTAGCGGGGGCGAGAGCGTTTTGGTCCATTTTATAAAGAGTGTGAAACGTCACCCAAAATTAAAACCTCCATAACTCTCTGATTTTAAGTGCAAAAGTGGTAAAATTTCTACCAATTGGAGGTCTTCAAATTCGCTTTCAATGGAAAAAATCTCATTCAAGATTAGCGGGGGTGAGAGCGTTTCGGTCCATTTTATAAAAAGACCGAAACGTCACCCAAAATTAAAACCTCCATAAGTCTCTCATTTTAGCTTCAAAAGTGGTGAAATTTCTACCAATAGGAGGTCTTCAAATTCTCTTTCAACGGAAAAAATCTCATTCAAAAATTCGGTGGGATGAGGGACTTTTTGTCCATTTTATAAAGAGTGTGTGAAACATCACCCAAAATTAAAATCACCATAACTCTCTCATTTTAAGTCCAAAAGTGTTGAAATTTCTACCAATCGGAGGTCCTAAGATTCTATTTCAGGGGAAAGAAATCTCATTTCAAAATTTGTTGGGATGAGCGAGTTATAGTCCATTTTATAAAGAGTGTGTGCCACGTCACCCAAAATTAAAACCTCTATAACTCTCTCTCTCACTTTATGTCCAAAAGTGGTGAAATTTCTACCAATAGGAGGTCTTCAAATTCTCTTTTACCGGAAAAAAATCTCATTTAAAAATTCGGTGGGATGGCGGAGTTTTTGTCCATTTTATAAAGAGTGTGTGAAACGTCACTCAAAATTAAAACCTCAATAAGTCTCGCCTTTTAAGTCTAAAAGTGGTGAAATTTCTACCAATCAGTGGTCTTAAGATACCATTTCAGGGGAAGGAAACCTCATTCCAAAATTCATTGCGGTGAGAGAGTTGTAGTCCGGTTTATAAAGAGTGTGATAAACATCACCAAAAATTAAAACCTCCATAACTCTCTCATTTTAAGTGCAAAAGTGGTGAAATTTCTACCAATTGGAGGTCTTCAAATTCTCTTTCAGTGGAAAAAATCTTATTTAAGATTAGGTGGGGTGAGAGCGTCTTGGTCCATTTTTTAAAGTGTGCGGAACGTCACCCAAAATTAAAACCTCCATAACTCTCTAATTTTAAGTCCAAAAGTGGTGAAATTTCTACCAATCGGAGGTCCTAAGATTCTATTTCAGGGAAAGAAATCTCATTTCAAAATTTGTTGGGATGAGAGTTGTAGTCCATTTTATAAAGAGTGTGCGAAACGTCACCCAAAATTAAAACCACCATAACTCTCACATTTTAAGTCCAAAAGTGGTGAAATTTCTACCAATCGGAGGTCCTAAGTTTCTATTTCAGGGACAGAAATCTGATTTCAAAATGTGTTGGGATGAGAGTTGTAGTCCATTTTACAAAGTCTGTGCGGAACGTCACCCAAAATTAAAACCTCTATAACTCTCTCTCACTTTAAGTCCAAAAGTCGTGAAATTTTTACCAATCGGAGGTCTTCAAATTTCTTTCAGGGGAGAGAAATCTCGTTTCAAAATTCATTGGGGTGAGAGAGTTGTAGTCCGTTTTATAAAGAGTGTGTTAAATGTCACCAAAAATTAAAATCTCCATAACTCTCTCATGTTAATTGCAAAAGTGGTGAAATTTCTACAAATTGGAGGTCTTCAAATTCTATTTCAATCGAAAAAATCTCATTTAAAATTAGCGGGGGCGAGAGCGTTTTGGTCCATTTTATAAAGAGTGTGAAACGTCACCCAAAATTAAAACCTCCATAACTCTCGCATTTTAATTCCAAAAGTGGTGAAATTTCTACCAATCGGAGGTCTTCAAATTCTCTTTCAGGAGAGAGAAATCTCGTTTCAAAATTCATTGGGGTGAGTGAGTTGTAGTCCGTTTTATAAAGAGTTAAACGTCACCAAAATTAAAACCTCCATAAATTTCGCATTTTAAGTGCAAAAGTGGTGAAATTTATTGCAATTGGAGGTCTTCAATTTCTCTTTCAATGGAAGAAATCTTGTTTAAGATTAGGTGGGCTGGGACTGTTTTGGCGCATTTTATAAAGAGTGCGAAACGTCACCCAAAATTAAAACCTCCATAACTCTAGCATTTTAAGTCCAAAAGTGGTGAAATTTCTACCAATCGGAGGTCCTAAGATTCTATTTCAGGTAAAGAAATCTCATTTCAAATTTTATTGTGAAAGAACTCTCTCTCACTTTAAGTAAAAAAGGGGTGAAATTTCTACCAATCGGATGTCTTCAAATTCTCTTTCAACGGAAAAAATCTCATTTAAAAATTCTGTGGGATGAGGGACTTTTTGTCCATTTTATAAAGAGTGTGTGAAACATCACCCAAAATTAAAAGCACCATAACTCTCTCGTTTTAAGTCCAAAAGTGTTGAAATTTCTACCAATCGGAGGTCCTAAGATTCTATTTAAGGGGAAAGAAATCTCATTTCAAAATTTGTTGGGATGAGCGAGTTATAGTCCATTTTATAAAGAGTGTGTGCCACGTCACCCAAAATTAAAACCTCTATAACTCTCTCTCTCACTTTATGTCCAAAAGTGGTTAAATTTCTACCAATCGGAGGTCTTCAAATTCTCTTTCAGGGGACAGAAATCACGTTTCAAAATTCATTGGGGTTAGAGAGTTGTAGTCTGTTTTATAAAGAGTGTGTTAAATGTCACCAAAAATTAAAATCTCCATAACTCTCTCATTTTAATTGCAAAAGTGGTGAAATTTCTACAAATTGGAGGTCTTCAAATTCTATTTCAATCGAAAAAATCTCATTTAAAATTAGCGGGGGCGAGAGCGTTTTGGTCCATTTTATAAAGAGTGTGAAACGTCACCCAAAATTAAAACCTCCATAACTCTCTGATTTTAAGTGCAAAAGTGGTAAAATTTCTACCAATTGGAGGTCTTCAAATTCTCTTTCAATGGAAAAAATCTCATTCAAGATTAGCGGGGGTGAGAGCGTTTCGGTCCATTTTATAAAAAGACCGAAACGTCACCCAAAATTAAAACCTCCATAAGTCTCCCATTTTAGCTTCAAAAGTGGTGAAATTTCTACCAATAGGAGGTCGTCAAATTCTCTTTCAACGGAAAAAATCTCATTCAAAAATTCGGTGGGATGAGGGACTTTTTGTCCATTTTATAAAGAGTGTGTGAAACATCACCCAAAATTAAAATCACCATAACTCTCTCATTTTAAGTCCAAAAGTGTTGAAATTTCTACCAATCGGAGGTCCTAAGATTCTATTTCAGGGGAAAGAAATCTCATTTCAAAATTTGTTGGGATGAGCGAGTTATAGTCCATTTTATAAAGAGTGTGTGCCACGTCACCCAAAATTAAAACCTCTATAACTCTCTCTCTCACTTTATGTCCAAAAGTGGTGAAATTTCTACCAATAGGAGGTCTTCAAATTCTCTTTTACCGGAAAAAAATCTCATTTAAAAATTCGGTGGGATGACGGAGTTTTTGTCCATTTTATAAAGAGTGTGTGAAACGTCACTCAAAATTAAAACCTCAATAAGTCTCGCCTTTTAAGTCTAAAAGTGGTGAAATTTCTACCAATCGGTGGTCTTAAGATACCATTTCAGGGGAAGGAAACCTCATTCCAAAATTCATTGCGGTGAGAGAGTTGTAGTCCGGTTTATAAAGAGTGTGATAAACATCACCAAAAATTAAAACCTCCATAACTCTCTCATTTTAAGTGCAAAAGTGGTGAAATTTCTACCAATTGGAGGTCTTCAAATTCTCTTTCAGTGGAAAAAATCTCATTTAAGATTAGCTGGGGTGAGAGCGTTTTGGTCCATTTTTTAAAGTGTGCGGAACGTCACCCAAAATTAAAACCTCCATAACTCTCTAATTTTAAGTCCAAAAGTGGTGAAATTTCTACCAATCGGAGGTCCTAAGATTCTATTTCAGGGAAAGAAATCTCATTTCAAAATTTGTTGGGATGAGAGTTGTAGTCCATTTTATAAAGAGTGTGCGAAACGTCACCCAAAATTAAAACCACCATAACTCTCACATTTTAAGTCCAAAAGTGGTGAAATTTCTACCAATCGGAGGTCCTAAGTTTCTATTTCAGGGACAGAAATCTGATTTCAAAATTTGTTGGGATGAGAGTTGTAGTCCATTTTATAAAGTCTGTGCGGAACGTCACCCAAAATTAAAACCTCTATAACTCTCTCTCACTTTAAGTCCAAAAGTCGTGAAATTTTTACCAATCGGAGGTCTTCAAATTTCTTTCAGGGGAGAGAAATCTCGTTTCAAAATTCATTGGGGTGAGAGAGTTGTAGTCCGTTTTATAAAGAGTGTGTTAAATGTCACCAAAAATTAAAATCTCCATAACTCTCTCATGTTAATTGCAAAAGTGGTGAAATTTCTACAAATTGGAGGTCTTCAAATTCTATTGCAATCGAAAAAATCTCATTTAAAATTAGCGGGGGCGAGAGCGTTTTGGTCCATTTTATAAAGAGTGTGAAACGTCACCCAAAATTAAAACCTCCATAACTCTAGCATTTTAAGTCCAAAAGTGGTGAAATTTCTACCAATCGGAGGTCCTAAGATTCTATTTCAGGGAAAGAAATCTCATTTCAAATTTTATTGTGATAGAACTCTCTCTCACTTTAAGTAAAAAAGGGGTGAAATTTGTACCAATCGGATGTCTTCAAATTCTCTTTCAACGGAAAAAATCTCATTTAAAAATTCGGTGGAATGAGGGACTTTTTGTCCATTTTATAAAGAGTGTGTGAAACATCACCCAAAATTAAAAGCACCATAACTCTCTCGTTTTAAGTCCAAAAGTGTTGAAATTTCTACCAATCGGAGGTCCTAAGATTCTATTTCAGGGGAAAGAAATCTCATTTCAAAATTTGTTGGGATGAGCGAGTTATAGTCCATTTTATAAAGAGTGTGTGCCACGTCACCCAAAATTAAAACCTCTATAACTCTCTCTCTCACTTTATGTCCAAAAGTGGTTAAATTTCTACCAATCGGAGGTCTTCAAATTCTCTTTCAGGGGACAGAAATCACGTTTCAAAATTCATTGGGGTTAGAGAGTTGTAGTCTGTTTTATAAAGAGTGTGTTAAATGTCACCAAAAATTAAAATCTCCATAACTCTCTCATTTTAATTGCAAAAGTGGTGAAATTTCTACAAATTGGAGGTCTTCAAATTCTATTTCAACCGAAAAAATCTCATTTAAAATTAGCGGGGGCGAGAGCGTTTTGGTCCATTTTATAAAGAGTGTGAAACGTCACCCAAAATTAAAACCTCCATAACTCTCTGATTTTAAGTGCAAAAGTGGTAAAATTTCTACCAATTGGAGGTCTTCAAATTCTCTTTCAATGGAAAAAATCTCATTCAAGATTAGCGGGGGTGAGAGCGTTTCGGTCCATTTTATAAAAAGACCGAAACGTCACCCAAAATTAAAACCTCCATAAGTCTCTCATTTTAGCTTCAAAAGTGGTGAAATTTCTACCAATAGGAGGTCTTCAAATTCTCTTTCAACGGAAAAAATCTCATTCAAAAATTCGGTGGGATGAGGGACTTTTTGTCCATTTTATAAAGAGTGTGTGAAACATCACCCAAAATTAAAATCACCATAACTCTCTCATTTTAAGTCCAAAAGTGTTGAAATTTCTACCAATCGGAGGTCCTAAGATTCTATTTCAGGGGAAAGAAATCTCATTTCAAAATTTGTTGGGATGAGCGAGTTATAGTCCATTTTATAAAGAGTGTGTGCCACGTCACCCAAAATTAAAACCTCTATAACTCTCTCTCTCACTTTATGTCCAAAAGTGGTGAAATTTCTACCAATAGGAGGTCTTCAAATTCTCTTTTACAGGAAAAAAATCTCATTTAAAAATTCGGTGGGATGACGGAGTTTTTGTCCATTTTATAAAGAGTGTGTGAAACGTCACTCAAAATTAAAACCTCAATAAGTCTCGCCTTTTAAGTCTAAAAGTGGTGAAATTTCTACCAATCCGTGGTCTTAAGATACCATTTCAGGGGAAGGAAACCTCATTCCAAAATTCATTGCGGTGAGAGAGTTGTAGTCCGGTTTATAAAGAGTGTGATAAACATCACCAAAAATTAAAACCTCCATAACTCTCTCATTTTAAGTGCAAAAGTGGTGAAATTTCTACCAATTGGAGGTCTTCAAATTCTCTTTCAGTGGAAAAAATCTTATTTAAGATTAGGTGGGGTTAGAGCGTCTTGGTCCATTTTTTAAAGTGTGCGGAACGTCACCCAAAATTAAAACCTCCATAACTCTCTAATTTTAAGTCCAAAAGTGGTGAAATTTCTACCAATCGGAGGTCCTAAGATTCTATTTCAGGGAAAGAAATCTCATTTCAAAATTTGTTGGGATGAGAGTTGTAGTCCATTTTATAAAGAGTGTGCGAAACGTCACCCAAAATTAAAACCACCATAACTCTCACATTTTAAGTCCAAAAGTGGTGAAATTTCTACCAATCGGAGGTCCTAAGTTTCTATTTCAGGGACAGAAATCTGATTTCAAAATGTGTTGGGATGAGAGTTGTAGTCCATTTTACAAAGTCTGTGCGGAACGTCACCCAAAATTAAAACCTCTATAACTCTCTCTCACTTTAAGTCCAAAAGTCGTGAAATTTTTACCAATCGGAGGTCTTCAAATTTCTTTCAGGGGAGAGAAATCTCGTTTCAAAATTCATTGGGGTGAGAGAGTTGTAGTCCGTTTTATAAAGAGTGTGTTAAATGTCACCAAAAATTAAAATCTCCATAACTCTCTCATGTTAATTGCAAAAGTGGTGAAATTTCTACAAATTGGAGGTCTTCAAATTCTATTTCAATCGAAAAAATCTCATTTAAAATTAGCGGGGGCGAGAGCGTTTTGGTCCATTTTATAAAGAGTGTGAAACGTCACCCAAAATTAAAACCTCCATAACTCTCGCATTTTAATTCCAAAAGTGGTGAAATTTCTACCAATCGGAGGTCTTCAAATTCTCTTTCAGGAGAGAGAAATCTCGTTTCAAAATTCATTGGGGTGAGTGAGTTGTAGTCCGTTTTATAAAGAGTTAAACGTCACCAAAATTAAAACCTCCATAAATTTCGCATTTTAAGTGCAAAAGTGGTGAAATTTATTGCAATTGGAGGTCTTCAATTTCTCTTTCAATGGAAGAAATCTTGTTTAAGATTAGGTGGGCTGGGACTGTTTTGGCGCATTTTATAAAGAGTGCGAAACGTCACCCAAAATTAAAACCTCCATAACTCTAGCATTTTAAGTCCAAAAGTGGTGAAATTTCTACCAATCGGAGGTCCTAAGATTCTATTTCAAGTAAAGAAATCTCATTTCAAATTTTATTGTGAAAGAACTCTCTCTCACTTTAAGTAAAAAATGGGTGAAATTTCTACCAATCGGATGTCTTCAAATTCTCTTTCAACGGAAAAAATCTCATTTAAAAATTCTGTGGGATGAGGGACTTTTTGTCCATTTTATAAAGAGTGTGTGAAACATCACCCAAAATTAAAAGCACCATAACTCTCTCGTTTTAAGTCCAAAAGTGTTGAAATTTCTACCAATCGGAGGTCCTAAGATTCTATTTCAGGGGAAAGAAATCTCATTTCAAAATTTGTTGGGATGAGCGAGTTATAGTCCATTTTATAAAGAGTGTGTGCCACGTCACCCAAAATTAAAACCTCTATAACTCTCTCTCTCACTTTATGTCCAAAAGTGGTTAAATTTCTACCAATCGGAGGTCTTCAAATTCTCTTTCAGGGGACAGAAATCACGTTTCAAAATTCATTGGGGTTAGAGAGTTGTAGTCTGTTTTATAAAGAGTGTTAAATGTCACCAAAAATTAAAATCTCCATAACTCTCTCATTTTAATTGCAAAAGTGGTGAAATTTCTACAAATTGGAGGTCTTCAAATTCTATTTCAATCGAAAAAATCTCATTTAAAATTAGCGGGGGGAGAGCGTTTTGGTCCATTTTATAAAGAGTGTGAAACGTCACCCAAAATTAAAACCTCCATAACTCTCTGATTTTAAGTGCAAAAGTGGTAAAATTTCTACCAATTGGAGGTCTTCAAATTCTCTTTCAATGGAAAAAATCTCATTCAAGATTAGCGGGGGTGAGAGCGTTTCGGTCCATTTTATAAAAAGACCGAAACGTCACCCAAAATTAAAACCTCCATAAGTCTCCCATTTTAGCTTCAAAAGTGGTGAAATTTCTACCAATAGGAGGTCTTCAAATTCTCTTTCAACGGAAAAAATCTCATTCAAAAATTCGGTGGGATGAGGGACTTTTTGTCCATTTTATAAAGAGTGTGTGAAACATCACCCAAAATTAAAATCACCATAACTCTCTCATTTTAAGTCCAAAAGTGTTGAAATTTCTACCAATCGGAGGTCCTAAGATTCTATTTCAGGGGAAAGAAATCTCATTTCAAAATTTGTTGGGATGAGCGAGTTATAGTCCATTTTATAAAGAGTGTGTGCCACGTCACCCAAAATTAAAACCTCTATAACTCTCTCTCTCACTTTATGTCCAAAAGTGGTGAAATTTCTACCAATAGGAGGTCTTCAAATTCTCTTTTACCGGAAAAAAATCTCATTTAAAAATTCGGTGGGATGACGGAGTTTTTGTCCATTTTATAAAGAGTGTGTGAAACGTCACTCAAAATTAAAACCTCAATAAGTCTCGCCTTTTAAGTCTAAAAGTGGTGAAATTTCTACCAATCGGTGGTCCTAAGTTTCTATTTCAGGGACAGAAATCTGATTTCAAAATTTGTTGGGATGAGAGTTGTAGTCCATTTTATAAAGTCTGTGCGGAACGTCACCCAAAATTAAAACCTCTATAACTCTCTCTCACTTTAAGTCCAAAAGTCGTGAAATTTTTACCAATCGGAGGTCTTCAAATTTCTTTCAGGGGAGAGAAATCTCGTTTCAAAATTCATTGGGGTGAGAGAGTTGTAGTCCGTTTTATAAAGAGTGTGTTAAATGTCACCAAAAATTAAAATCTCCATAACTCTCTCATGTTAATTGCAAAAGTGGTGAAATTTCTACAAATTGGAGGTCTTCAAATTCTATTTCAATCGAAAAAATCTCATTTAAAATTAGCGGGGGCGAGAGCGTTTTGGTCCATTTTATAAAGAGTGTGAAACGTCACCCAAAATTAAAACCTCCATAACTCTCGCATTTTAATTCCAAAAGTGGTGAAATTTCTACCAATCGGAGGTCTTCAAATTCTCTTTCAGGAGAGAGAAATCTCGTTTCAAAATTCATTGGGGTGAGTGAGTTGTAGTCCGTTTTATAAAGAGTTAAACGTCACCAAAATTAAAACCTCCATAAGTTTCGCATTTTAAGTGCAAAAGTGGTGAAATTTATTGCAATTGGAGGTCTTCAATTTCTCTTTCAATGGAAGAAATCTTGTTTAAGATTAGGTGGGCTGGGACTGTTTTGGCGCATTTTATAAAGAGTGCGAAACGTCACCCAAAATTAAAACCTCCATAACTCTAGCATTTTAAGTCCAAAAGTGGTGAAATTTCTACCAATCTCCTAAGATTCTATTTCAGGGAAAGAAATCTCATTTCAAATTTTATTGTGAAAGAACTCTCTCTCACTTTAAGTAAAAAAGGGGTGAAATTTCTACCAATCGGATGTCTTCAAATTCTCTTTCAACGGAAAAAATCTCATTTAAAAATTCGGTGGGATGAGGGACTTTTTGTCCATTTTATAAAGAGTGTGTGAAACATCACCCAAAATTAAAAGCACCATAACTCTCTCGTTTTAAGTCCAAAAGTGTTGAAATTTCTACCAATCGGAGGTCCTAAGATTCTATTTCAGGGGAAAGAAATCTCATTTCAAAATTTGTTGGGATGAGCGAGTTATAGTCCATTTTATAAAGAGTGTGTGCCACGTCACCCAAAATTAAAACCTCTATAACTATCTCTCTCACTTTATGTCCAAAAGTGGTTAAATTTCTACCAATCGGAGGTCTTCAAATTCTCTTTCAGGGGACAGAAATCACGTTTCAAAATTCATTGGGGTTAGAGAGTTGTAGTCTGTTTTATAAAGAGTGTGTTAAATGTCACCAAAAATTAAAATCTCCATAACTCTCTCATTTTAATTGCAAAAGTGGTGAAATTTCTACAAATTGGAGGTCTTCAAATTCTATTTCAATCGAAAAAATCTCATTTAAAATTAGCGGGGGCGAGAGCGTTTTGGTCCATTTTATAAAGAGTGTGAAACGTCACCCAAAATTAAAACCTCCATAACTCTCTGATTTTAAGTGCAAAAGTGGTAAAATTTCTACCAATTGGAGGTCTTCAAATTCTCTTTCAATGGAAAAAATCTCATTCAAGATTAGCGGGGGTGAGAGCGTTTCGGTCCATTTTATAAAAAGACCGAAACGTCACCCAAAATTAAAACCTCCATAAGTCTCCCATTTTAGCTTCAAAAGTGGTGAAATTTCTACCAATAGGAGGTCTTCAAATTCTCTTTCAACGGAAAAAATCTCATTCAAAAATTCGGTGGGATGAGGGACTTTTTGTCCATTTTATAAAGAGTGTGTGAAACATCACCCAAAATTAAAATCACCATAACTCTCTCATTTTAAGTCCAAAAGTGTTGAAATTTCTACCAATCGGAGGTCCTAAGATTCTATTTCAGGGGAAAGAAATCTCATTTCAAAATTTGTTGGGATGAGCGAGTTATAGTCCATTTTATAAAGAGTGTGTGCCACGTCACCCAAAATTAAAACCTCTATAACTCTCTCTCTCACTTTATGTCCAAAAGTGGTGAAATTTCTACCAATAGGAGGTCTTCAAATTCTCTTTTACCGGAAAAAAATCTCATTTAAAAATTCGGTGGGATGACGGAGTTTTTGTCCATTTTATAAAGAGTGTGTGAAACGTCACTCAAAATTAAAACCTCAATAAGTCTCGCCTTTTAAGTCTAAAAGTGGTGAAATTTCTACCAATCGGTGGTCCTAAGTTTCTATTTCAGGGACAGAAATCTGATTTCAAAATTTGTTGGGATGAGAGTTGTAGTCCATTTTATAAAGTCTGTGCGGAACGTCACCCAAAATTAAAACCTCTATAACTCTCTCTCACTTTAAGTCCAAAAGTCGTGAAATTTTTACCAATCGGAGGTCTTCAAATTTCTTTCAGGGGAGAGAAATCTCGTTTCAAAATTCATTGGGGTGAGAGAGTTGTAGTCCGTTTTATAAAGAGTGTGTTAAATGTCACCAAAAATTAAAATCTCCATAACTCTCTCATGTTAATTGCAAAAGTGGTGAAATTTCTACAAATTGGAGGTCTTCAAATTCTATTTCAATCGAAAAAATCTCATTTAAAATTAGCGGGGGCGAGAGCGTTTTGGTCCATTTTATAAAGAGTGTGAAACGTCACCCAAAATTAAAACCTCCATAACTCTCGCATTTTAATTCCAAAAGTGGTGAAATTTCTACCAATCGGAGGTCTTCAAATTCTCTTTCAGGAGAGAGAAATCTCGTTTCAAAATTCATTGGGGTGAGTGAGTTGTAGTCCGTTTTATAAAGAGTTAAACGTCACCAAAATTAAAACCTCCATAAGTTTCGCATTTTAAGTGCAAAAGTGGTGAAATTTATTGCAATTGGAGGTCTTCAAATTCTCTTTCAATGGAAGAAATCTTGTTTAAGATTAGGTGGGCTGGGACTGTTTTGGCGCATTTTATAAAGAGTGCGAAACGTCACCCAAAATTAAAACCTCCATAACTCTAGCATTTTAAGTCCAAAAGTGGTGAAATTTCTACCAATCGGAGGTCCTAAGATTCTATTTCAGGGTAAGAAATCTCATTTCAAATTTTATTGTGAAAGAACTCTCTCTCACTTTAAGTAAAAAAGGGGTGAAATTTCTACCAATCGGATGTCTTCAAATTCTCTTTCAACGGAAAAAATCTCATTTAAAAATTCGGGGGGATGAGGGACTTTTTGTCCATTTTATAAAGAGTGTGTGAAACATCACCCAAAATTAAAAGCACCATAACTCTCTCGTTTTAAGTCCAAAAGTGTTGAAATTTCTACCAATCGGAGGTCCTAAGATTCTATTTCAGGAGAAAGAAATCTCATTTCAAAATTTGTTGGGATGAGCGAGTTATAGTCCATTTTATAAAGAGTGTGTGCCACGTCACCCAAAATTAAAACCTCTATAACTCTCTCTCTCACTTTATGTCCAAAAGTGGTTAAATTTCTACCAATCGGAAGTCTTCAAATTCTCTTTCAGGGGACAGAATTCACGTTTCAAAATTCATTGGGGTTAGAGAGTTGTAGTCTGTTTTATAAAGAGTGTGTTAAATGTCACCAAAAATTAAAATCTCCATAACTCTCTCATTTTAATTGCAAAAGTGGTGAAATTTCTACAAATTGGAGGTCTTCATATTCTATTTCAATCGAAAAAATCTCATTTAAAATTAGCGGGGGCGAGAGCGTTTTGGTCCATTTTATAAAGAGTGTGAAACGTCACCCAAAATTAAAACCTCCATAACTCTCTGATTTTAAGTGCAAAAGTGGTAAAATTTCTACCAATTGGAGGTCTTCAAATTCTCTTTCAATGGAAAAAATCTCATTCAAGATTAGCGGGGGTGAGAGCGTTTCGGTCCATTTTATAAAAAGACCGAAACGTCACCCAAAATTAAAACCTCCATAAGTCTCCCATTTTAGCTTCAAAAGTGGTGAAATTTCTACCAATAGGAGGTCTTCAAATTCTCTTTCAACGGAAAAAATCTCATTCAAAAATTCGGTGGGATGAGGGACTTTTTGTCCATTTTATAAAGAGTGTGTGAAACATCACCCAAAATTAAAATCACCATAACTCTCTCATTTTAAGTCCAAAAGTGTTGAAATTTCTACCAATCGGAGGTCCTAAGATTCTATTTCAGGGGAAAGAAATCTCATTTCAAAATTTGTTGGGATGAGCGAGTTATAGTCCATTTTATAAAGAGTGTGTGCCACGTCACCCAAAATTAAAACCTCTATAACTCTCTCTCTCACTTTATGTCCAAAAGTGGTTAAATTTCTACCAATCGGAGGTCTTCAAATTCTCTTTCAGGGGACAGAAATCACGTTTCAAAATTCATTGGGGTTAGAGAGTTGTAGTCTGTTTTATAAAGAGTGTGTTAAATGTCACCAAAAATAGAAATCTCCATAACTCTCTCATTTTAATTGCAAAAGTGGTGAAATTTCTACAAATTGGAGGTATTCAAATTCTATTTCAATCGAAAAAATCTCATTTAAAATTAGCGGGGGCGAGAGCGTTTTGGTCCATTTTATAAAGAGTGTGAAACGTCACCCAAAATTAAAACCTCCATAACTCTCTCATTTTAAGTGCAAAAGTGGTAAAATTTCTACCAATTGGAGGTCTTCAAATTCTCTTTCAATGGAAAAAATCTCATTCAAGATTAGCAGGGGTGAGAGCGTTTCGGTCCATTTTATAAAAAGACCGAAACGTCACCCAAAATTAAAACCTCCATAAGTCTCCCATTTTAGCTTCAAAAGTGGTGAAATTTCTACCAATAGGAGGTCTTCAAATTCTCTTTCAACGGAAAAAATCTCATTCAAAAATTCGGTGGGATGAGGGACTTTTTGTCCATTTTTTAAAGAGTGTGTGAAACATCACCCAAAATTAAAATCACCATAACTCTCTCCTTTTAAGTCCAAAAGTGTTGAAATTTCTACCAATCGGAGGTCCTAAGATTCTATTTCAGGGGAAAGAAATCTCATTTCAAAATTTGTTGGGATGAGCGAGTTATAGTCCATTTTATAAAGAGTGTGTGCCACGTCACCCAAAATTAAAACCTCTATAACTCTCTCTCTCACTTTATGTCCAAAAGTGGTTAAATTTCTACCAATCGGAGGCCTTCAAATTCTCTTTCAGGGGACAGAAATCACGTTTCAAAATTCATTGGGGTTAGAGAGTTGTAGTCTATTTTATAAAGAGTGTGTTAAATGTCACCAAAAATTAAAATCTCCATAACTCTCTCATTTTAATTGCAAAAGTGGTGAAATTTCTACAAATTGGAGGTCTTCAAATTCTATTTCAATCGAAAAAATCTCATTTAAAATTAGCGGGGGCGAGAGCGTTTTGGTCCATTTTATAAAGAGTGTGAAACGTCACCCAAAATTAAAACCTCCTTAACTCTCTGATTTTAAGTGCAAAAGTGGTAAATTTCTACCAATTGGAGGTCTTCAAATTCTATTTCAATGGAAAAAATCTCATTCAAGATTAGCGGGGGTGAGAGCGTTTCGGTCCATTTTATAAAAAGACCGAAACGTCACCCAAAATTAAAACCTCCATAAGTCTCTCATTTTAGCTTCAAAAGTGGTGAAATTTCTACCAATAGGAGGTCTTCAAATTCTCATTCAACGGAAAAAATCTCATTTAAAAATTCGGTGGGATGAGGGACTTTTTGTCCATTTTAAAAAGAGTGTGTGAAACATCACCAAAAATTAAAATCACCATAACTCTCTCATTTTAAGTCCAAAAGTGTTGAAATTTCTACCAATCGGAGGTCCTAAGATTCTATTTCAGGGGAAAGAAATCTCATTTCAAAATTTGTTGGGATGAGCGAGTTATAGTCCATTTTATAAAGAGTGTGTGCCACGTCACCCAAAATTAAAACCTCTATAACTCTCTCTCTCACTTTATGTCCAAAAGTGGTGAAATTTCTACCAATAGGAGGTCTTCAAATTCTCTTTTACCGGAAAAAAATCTCATTTAAAAATTCGATGGGATGACGGAGTTTTTGTCCATTTTATAAAGAGTGTGTGAAACGTCACTCAAAATTAAAACCTCAATAAGTCTCGCCTTTTAAGTCTAAAAGTGGTGAAATTTCTACCAATCGGTGGTCTTAAAAGATACCATTTCAGGGGAAGGAAACCTCATTCCAAAATTCATTGCGGTGAGAGAGTTGTAGTCCGGTTTATAAAGAGTGTGATAAACATCACCAAAAATTAAAACCTCCATAACTCTCTCATTTTAAGTGCAAAAGTGGTGAAATTTCTACCAATTGGAGGTCTTCAAATTCTCTTTCAGTGGAAAAAATCTCATTTAAGATTAGGTGGGGTGAGAGCGTTTTGGTCCATTTTTTAAAGTGTGCGAAACGTCACCCAAAATTAAAACCTCCATAACTCTCTAATTTTAAGTCCAAAAGTGGTGAAATTTCTACCAATCGGAGGTCTTAAGATTCTATTTCAGGGAAAAAAATCTCATTTCAAAATTTGTTGGGATGAGAGTTGTAGTCCATTTTATAAAGAGTGTGCGAAACGTCAACCAAAATTAAAACCTCTATAACTCTCTCACTTTAAGTCCAAAAGTGGTGAAATTTCTACCAATCGGAATTCTTCAAATTTTCTTTCAGGAGAGTGAAATCTCCTTTCACAATTCATTGGGGTGAGAGAGTTGTATTCCGTTTTATAAAGTGTGTTAAACATCACCCAAAATTAAAACCTCCATAACTCTCTCATTGTAAGTGCAATAGTGGTGAAATTTCTACCAATTGGAGGTCTTCAAATTCTCTTTCAGTGGAAAAAATCTCATTTAAGATTAGGTGGGGTGAGAGCGTTTTGGTCCATTTTTTAAAGTGTGCGAAACGTCACCCAAAATTAAAACCTCCATAACTCTCTAATTTTAAGTCCAAAAGTGGTGAAATTTCTACCAATCGGAGGTCCTATGATTCTATTTCGGGGAAAAAAATCTCATTTCAAAATTTGTTGGGATGAGAGTTGTAGTCCATTTTATAAAGAGTATGCGAAACGTCAACCAAAATTAAAACCTCTATAACTCTCTCACTTTAAGTCCAAACGTGGTGAAATTTCTACCAATCGGAATTCTTCAAATTTTCTTTCAGGAGAGTGAAATCTCGTTTCACAATTCATTGGGGTGAGAGAGTTGTATTCTGTTTTATAAAGTGTGTTAAACATCACCCAAAATTAAAACCTCCATAACTCTCTCATTGTAAGTGCAATAGTGGTGAAATTTCTACCAATTGGAGGTCTTCAAATTCTCTTTCAGTGGAAAAAATCTCATTTAAGATTGGTGGGGTGAGAGCGTTCTGGTCCATTTTTTAAAGTGTGCGAAACGTCACCCAAAATTAAAACCTCCATAACTCTCTAATTTTAAGTCCAAAAGTGGTGAAATTTCTACCAATCGGAGGTCTTAAGATTCTATTTCGGGGAAAGAAATCTCATTTCAAAATTTGTTGGGATGATAGTTGTAGTCCATTTTATAAAGAGTGTGCGAAACGTCAACCAAAATTAAAACCTCTATAACTCTCTCACTTTAAGTCCAAAAGTGGTGAAATTTCTACCAATCGGAATTCTTCAAATTTTCTTTCAGGAGAGTGAAATCTCGTTTCACAATTCATTGGGGTGAGAGAGTTGTATTCCGTTTTATAAAGTGTGTTAAATATCACCCAAAATTAAAACCTCCATAACTCTCTCATTGTAAGTGCAATAGTGGTGAAATTTCTACCAATTGGAGGTCTTCAAATTCTCTTTCAGTGGAAAAAACTCATTTAAGATTAGGTGGGGTGAGAGCGTTTTGGTCCATTTTTTAAAGTGTGCGAAACGTCACCCAAAATTAAAACCTCCATAACTCTCTAATTTTAAGTCCAAAAGTGGTGAAATTTCTACCAATCGGAGGTCTTAAGATTCTATTTCGGGGAAAGAAATCTCATTTCAAAATTTGTTGGGATGATAGTTGTAGTCCATTTTATAAAGAGTGTGCGAAACGTCAACCAAAATTAAAACCTCTATAACTCTCTCACTTTAAGTCCAAAAGTGGTGAAATTTCTACCAATCGGAATTCTTCAAATTTTCTTTCAGGAGAGTGAAATCTCGTTTCACAATTCATTGGGGTGAGAGAGTTGTATTCCGTTTTATAAAGTGTGTTAAATATCACCCAAAATTAAAACCTCCATAACTCTCTCATTGTAAGTGCAATAGTGGTGAAATTTCTACCAATTGGAGGTCTTCAAATTCTCTTTCAGTGGAAAAAACTCATTTAAGATTAGGTGGGGTGAGAGCGTTTTGGTCCATTTTTTAAAGTGTGCGAAACGTCACCCAAAATTAAAACCTCCATAACTCTCTAATTTTAAGTCCAAAAGTGGTGAAATTTCTACCAATCGGACGTCCTAAGATTCTATTTCAGGGGAAAGAAATCTCATTTCAAAATTTGTTGGGATGAGCGAGTTATAGTCCATTTTATAAAGAGTGTGTGCCACGTCACCCAAAATTAAAACCTCTATAACTCTCTCTCTCACTTTATGTCCAAAAGTGGTGAAATTTCTACCAATAGGAGGTCTTCAAATTCTCTTTTACCGGAAAAAAATCTCATTTAAAAATTCGGTGGGATGGCGGAGTTTTTGTCCATTTTATAAAGAGTGTGTGAAACGTCACTCAAAATTAAAACCTCAATAAGTCTCGCCTTTTAAGTCTAAAAGTGGTGAAATTTCTACCAATCAGTGGTCTTAAGATACCATTTCAGGGGAAGGAAACCTCATTCCAAAATTCATTGCGGTGAGAGAGTTGTAGTCCGGTTTATAAAGAGTGTGATAAACATCACCAAAAATTAAAACCTCCATAACTCTCTCATTTTAAGTGCAAAAGTGGTGAAATTTCTACCAATTGGAGGTCTTCAAATTCTCTTTCAGTGGAAAAAATCTTATTTAAGATTAGGTGGGGTGAGAGCGTCTTGGTCCATTTTTTAAAGTGTGCGGAACGTCACCCAAAATTAAAACCTCCATAACTCTCTAATTTTAAGTCCAAAAGTGGTGAAATTTCTACCAATCGGAGGTCCTAAGATTCTATTTCAGGGAAAGAAATCTCATTTCAAAATTTGTTGGGATGAGAGTTGTAGTCCATTTTATAAAGAGTGTGCGAAACGTCACCCAAAATTAAAACCACCATAACTCTCACATTTTAAGTCCAAAAGTGGTGAAATTTCTACCAATCGGAGGTCCTAAGTTTCTATTTCAGGGACAGAAATCTGATTTCAAAATGTGTTGGGATGAGAGTTGTAGTCCATTTTACAAAGTCTGTGCGGAACGTCACCCAAAATTAAAACCTCTATAACTCTCTCTCACTTTAAGTCCAAAAGTCGTGAAATTTTTACCAATCGGAGGTCTTCAAATTTCTTTCAGGGGAGAGAAATCTCGTTTCAAAATTCATTGGGGTGAGAGAGTTGTAGTCCGTTTTATAAAGAGTGTGTTAAATGTCACCAAAAATTAAAATCTCCATAACTCTCTCATGTTAATTGCAAAAGTGGTGAAATTTCTACAAATTGGAGGTCTTCAAATTCTATTTCAATCGAAAAAATCTCATTTAAAATTAGCGGGGGCGAGAGCGTTTTGGTCCATTTTATAAAGAGTGTGAAACGTCACCCAAAATTAAAACCTCCATAACTCTCGCATTTTAATTCCAAAAGTGGTGAAATTTCTACCAATCGGAGGTCTTCAAATTCTCTTTCAGGAGAGAGAAATCTCGTTTCAAAATTCATTGGGGTGAGTGAGTTGTAGTCCGTTTTATAAAGAGTTAAACGTCACCAAAATTAAAACCTCCATAAATTTCGCATTTTAAGTGCAAAAGTGGTGAAATTTATTGCAATTGGAGGTCTTCAATTTCTCTTTCAATGGAAGAAATCTTGTTTAAGATTAGGTGGGCTGGGACTGTTTTGGCGCATTTTATAAAGAGTGCGAAACGTCACCCAAAATTAAAACCTCCATAACTCTAGCATTTTAAGTCCAAAAGTGGTGAAATTTCTACCAATCGGAGGTCCTAAGATTCTATTTCAGGGAAAGAAATCTCATTTCAAATTTTATTGTGAAAGAACTCTCTCTCACTTTAAGTAAAAAAGGGGTGAAATTTCTACCAATCGGATGTCTTCAAATTCTCTTTCAACGGAAAAAATCTCATTTAAAAATTCGGTGGGATGAGGGACTTTTTGTCCATTTTATAAAGAGTGTGTGAAACATCACCCAAAATTAAAAGCACCATAACTCTCTCGTTTTAAGTCCAAAAGTGTTGAAATTTCTACCAATCGGAGGTCCTAAGATTCTATTTCAGGGGAAAGAAATCTCATTTCAAAATTTGTTGGGATGAGCGAGTTATAGTCCATTTTATAAAGAGTGTGTGCCACGTCACCCAAAATTAAAACCTCTATAACTCTCTCTCTCACTTTATGTCCAAAAGTGGTTAAATTTCTACCAATCGGAGGTCTTCAAATTCTCTTTCAGGGGACAGAAATCACGTTTCAAAATTCATTTGGGTTAGAGAGTTGTAGTCTGTTTTATAAAGAGTGTGTTAAATGTCACCAAAAATTAAAATCTCCATAACTCTCTCATTTTAATTGCAAAAGTGGTGAAATTTCTACAAATTGGAGGTCTTCAAATTCTATTTCAATCGAAAAAATCTCATTTAAAATTAGCGGGGGCGAGAGCGTTTTGGTCCATTTTATAAATAGTGTGAAACGTCACCCAAAATTAAAACCTCCATAACTCTCTGATTTTAAGTGCAAAAGTGGTAAAATTTCTACCAATTGTAGGTCTTCAAATTCTCTTTCAATGGAAAAAATCTCATTCAAGATTAGCGGGGGTGAGAGTGTTTCGGTCCATTTTATAAAAAGACCGAAACGTCACCCAAAATTAAAACCTCCATAAGTCTCCCATTTTAGCTTCAAAAGTGGTGAAATTTCTACCAATAGGAGGTCTTCAAATTCTCTTTCAACGGAAAAAATCTCATTCAAAAATTCGGTGGGATGAGGGACTTTTTGTCCATTTTATAAAGAGTGTGTGAAACATCACCCAAAATTAAAATCACCATAACTCTCTCATTTTAAGTCCAAAAGTGTTGAAATTTCTACCAATCGGAGGTCCTAAGATTCTATTTCAGGGGAAAGAAATCTCATTTCAAAATTTGTTGGGATGAGCGAGTTATAGTCCATTTTATAAAGAGTGTGTGCCACGTCACCCAAAATTAAAACCTCTATAACTCTCTCTCTCACTTTATGTCCAAAAGTGGTGAAATTTCTACCAATAGGAGGTCTTCAAATTCTCTTTTACCGGAAAAAAATCTCATTTAAAAATTCGGTGGGATGACGGAGTTTTTGTCCATTTTATAAAGAGTGTGTGAAACGTCACTCAAAATTAAAACCTCAATAAGTCTCGCCTTTTAAGTCTAAAAGTGGTGAAATTTCTACCAATCGGTGGTCCGAAGTTTCTATTTCAGGGACAGAAATCTGATTTCAAAATTTGTTGGGATGAGAGTTGTAGTCCATTTTATAAAGTCTGTGCGGAACGTCACCCAAAATTAAAACCTCTATAACTCTCTCTCACTTTAAGTCCAAAAGTCGTGAAATTTTTACCAATCGGAGGTCTTCAAATTTCTTTCAGGGGAGAGAAATCTCGTTTCAAAATTCATTGGGGTGAGAGAGTTGTAGTCCGTTTTATAAAGAGTGTGTTAAATGTCACCAAAAATTAAAATCTCCATAACTCTCTCATGTTAATTGCAAAAGTGGTGAAATTTCTACAAATTGGAGGTCTTCAAATTCTATTTCAATCGAAAAAATCTCATTTAAAATTAGCGGGGGCGAGAGCGTTTTGGTCCATTTTATAAAGAGTGTGAAACGTCACCCAAAATTAAAACCTCCATAACTCTCGCATTTTAATTCCAAAAGTGGTGAAATTTCTACCAATCGGAGGTCTTCAAATTCTCTTTCAGGAGAGAGAAATCTCGTTTCAAAATTCATTGGGGTGAGTGAGTTGTAGTCCGTTTTATAAAGAGTTAAACGTCACCAAAATTAAAACCTCCATAAGTTTCGCATTTTAAGTGCAAAAGTGGTGAAATTTATTGCAATTGGAGGTCTTCAATTTCTCTTTCAATGGAAGAAATCTTGTTTAAGATTAGGTGGGCTGGGACTGTTTTGGCGCATTTTATAAAGAGTGCGAAACGTCACCCAAAATTAAAACCTCCATAACTCTAGCATTTTAAGTCCAAAAGTGGTGAAATTTCTACCAATCGGAGGTCCTAAGATTCTATTTCAGGGAAAGAAATCTCATTTCAAATTTTATTGTGAAAGAACTCTCTCTCACTTTAAGTAAAAAAGGGGTGAAATTTCTACCAATCGGATGTCTTCAAATTCTCTTTCAACGGAAAAAATCTCATTTAAAAATTCGGTGGGATGAGGGACTTTTTGTCCATTTTATAAAGAGTGTGTGAAACATCACCCAAAATTAAAAGCACCATAACTCTCTCGTTTTAAGTCCAAAAGTGTTGAAATTTCTACCAATCGGAGGTCCTAAGATTCTATTTCAGGGGAAAGAAATCTCATTTCAAAATTTGTTGGGATGAGCGAGTTATAGTCCATTTTATAAAGAGTGTGTGCCACGTCACCCAAAATTAAAACCTCTATAACTCTCTCTCTCACTTTATGTCCAAAAGTGGTTAAATTTCTACCAATCGGAGGTCTTCAAATTCTCTTTCAGGGGACAGAAATCACGTTTCAAAATTCATTGGGGTTAGAGAGTTGTAGTCTGTTTTATAAAGAGTGTGTTAAATGTCACCAAAAATTAAAATCTCCATAACTCTCTCATTTTAATTGCAAAAGTGGTGAAATTTCTACAAATTGGAGGTCTTCAAATTCTATTTCAATCGAAAAAATCTCATTTAAAATTAGCGGGGGCGAGAGCGTTTTGGTCCATTTTATAAAGAGTGTGAAACGTCACCCAAAATTAAAACCTCCATAACTCTCTGATTTTAAGTGCAAAAGTGGTAAAATTTCTACCAATTGGAGGTCTTCAAATTCTCTTTCAATGGAAAAAATCTCATTCAAGATTAGCGGGGGTGAGAGCGTTTCGGTCCATTTTATAAAAAGACCGAAACGTCACCCAAAATTAAAACCTCCATAAGTCTCCCATTTTAGCTTCAAAAGTGGTGAAATTTCTACCAATAGGAGGTCTTCAAATTCTCTTTCAACGGAAAAAATCTCATTCAAAAATTCGGTGGGATGAGGGACTTTTTGTCCATTTTATAAAGAGTGTGTGAAACATCACCCAAAATTAAAATCACCATAACTCTCTCATTTTAAGTCCAAAAGTGTTGAAATTTCTACCAATCGGAGGTCCTAAGATTCTATTTCAGGGGAAAGAAATCTCATTTCAAAATTTGTTGGGATGAGCGAGTTATAGTCCATTTTATAAAGAGTGTGTGCCACGTCACCCAAAATTAAAACCTCTATAACTCTCTCTCTCACTTTATGTCCAAAAGTGGTGAAATTTCTACCAATAGGAGGTCTTCAAATTCTCTTTTACCGGAAAAAAATCTCATTTAAAAATTCGGTGGGATGACGGAGTTTTTGTCCATTTTATAAAGAGTGTGTGAAACGTCACTCAAAATTAAAACCTCAATAAGTCTCGCCTTTTAAGTCTAAAAGTGGTGAAATTTCTACCAATCGGTGGTCCTAAGTTTCTATTTCAGGGACAGAAATCTGATTTCAAAATTTGTTGGGATGAGAGTTGTAGTCCATTTTATAAAGTCTGTGCGGAACGTCACCCAAAATTAAAACCTCTATAACTCTCTCTCACTTTAAGTCCAAAAGTCGTGAAATTTTTACCAATCGGAGGTCTTCAAATTTCTTTCAGGGGAGAGAAATCTCGTTTCAAAATTCATTGGGGTGAGAGAGTTGTAGTCCGTTTTATAAAGAGTGTGTTAAATGTCACCAAAAATTAAAATCTCCATAACTCTCTCATGTTAATTGCAAAAGTGGTGAAATTTCTACAAATTGGAGGTCTTCAAATTCTATTTCAATCGAAAAAATCTCATTTAAAATTAGCGGGGGCGAGAGCTTTTTGGTCCATTTTATAAAGAGTGTGAAACGTCACCCAAAATTAAAACCTCCATAACTCTCGCATTTTAATTACAAAAGTGGTGAAATTTCTACCAATCGGAGGTCTTCAAATTCTCTTTCAGGAGAGAGAAATCTCGTTTCAAAATTCATTGGGGTGAGTGAGTTGTAGTCCGTTTTATAAAGAGTTAAACGTCACCAAAATTAAAACCTCCATAAGTTTCGCATTTTAAGTGCAAAAGTGGTGAAATTTATTGCAATTGGAGGTCTTCAAATTCTCTTTCAATGGAAGAAATCTTGTTTAAGATTAGGTGGGCTGGGACTGTTTTGGCGCATTTTATAAAGAGTGCGAAACGTCACCCAAAATTAAAACCTCCATAACTCTAGCATTTTAAGTCCAAAAGTGGTGAAATTTCTACCAATCGGAGGTCCTAAGATTCTATTTCAGGGTAAGAAATCTCATTTCAAATTTTATTGTGAAAGAACTCTCTCTCACTTTAAGTAAAAAAGGGGTGAAATTTCTACCAATCGGATGTCTTCAAATTCTCTTTCAACGGAAAAAATCTCATTTAAAAATTCGGGGGGATGAGGGACTTTTTGTCCATTTTATAAAGAGTGTGTGAAACATCACCCAAAATTAAAAGCACCATAACTCTCTCGTTTTAAGTCCAAAAGTGTTGAAATTTCTACCAATCGGAGGTCCTAAGATTCTATTTCAGGAGAAAGAAATCTCATTTCAAAATTTGTTGGGATGAGCGAGTTATAGTCCATTTTATAAAGAGTGTGTGCCACGTCACCCAAAATTAAAACCTCTATAACTCTCTCTCTCACTTTATGTCCAAAAGTGGTTAAATTTCTACCAATCGGAAGTCTTCAAATTCTCTTTCAGGGGACAGAATTCACGTTTCAAAATTCATTGGGGTTAGAGAGTTGTAGTCTGTTTTATAAAGAGTGTGTTAAATGTCACCAAAAATTAAAATCTCCATAACTCTCTCATTTTAATTGCAAAAGTGGTGAAATTTCTACAAATTGGAGGTCTTCATATTCTATTTCAATCGAAAAAATCTCATTTAAAATTAGCGGGGGCGAGAGCGTTTTGGTCCATTTTATAAAGAGTGTGAAACGTCACCCAAAATTAAAACCTCCATAACTCTCTGATTTTAAGTGCAAAAGTGGTAAAATTTCTACCAATTGGAGGTCTTCAAATTCTCTTTCAATGGAAAAAATCTCATTCAAGATTAGCGGGGGTGAGAGCGTTTCGGTCCATTTTATAAAAAGACCGAAACGTCACCCAAAATTAAAACCTCCATAAGTCTCCCATTTTAGCTTCAAAAGTGGTGAAATTTCTACCAATAGGAGGTCTTCAAATTCTCTTTCAACGGAAAAAATCTCATTCAAAAATTCGGTGGGATGAGGGACTTTTTGTCCATTTTATAAAGAGTGTGTGAAACATCACCCAAAATTAAAATCACCATAACTCTCTCATTTTAAGTCCAAAAGTGTTGAAATTTCTACCAATCGGAGGTCCTAAGATTCTATTTCAGGGGAAAGAAATCTCATTTCAAAATTTGTTGGGATGAGCGAGTTATAGTCCATTTTATAAAGAGTGTGTGCCACGTCACCCAAAATTAAAACCTCTATAACTCTCTCTCTCACTTTATGTCCAAAAGTGGTTAAATTTCTACCAATCGGAGGTCTTCAAATTCTCTTTCAGGGGACAGAAATCACGTTTCAAAATTCATTGGGGTTAGAGAGTTGTAGTCTGTTTTATAAAGAGTGTGTTAAATGTCACCAAAAATAGAAATCTCCATAACTCTCTCATTTTAATTGCAAAAGTGGTGAAATTTCTACAAATTGGAGGTATTCAAATTCTATTTCAATCGAAAAAATCTCATTTAAAATTAGCGGGGGCGAGAGCGTTTTGGTCCATTTTATAAAGAGTGTGAAACGTCACCCAAAATTAAAACCTCCATAACTCTCTCATTTTAAGTGCAAAAGTGGTAAAATTTCTACCAATTGGAGGTCTTCAAATTCTCTTTCAATGGAAAAAATCTCATTCAAGATTAGCAGGGGTGAGAGCGTTTCGGTCCATTTTATAAAAAGACCGAAACGTCACCCAAAATTAAAACCTCCATAAGTCTCCCATTTTAGCTTCAAAAGTGGTGAAATTTCTACCAATAGGAGGTCTTCAAATTCTCTTTCAACGGAAAAAATCTCATTCAAAAATTCGGTGGGATGAGGGACTTTTTGTCCATTTTTTAAAGAGTGTGTGAAACATCACCCAAAATTAAAATCACCATAACTCTCTCCTTTTAAGTCCAAAAGTGTTGAAATTTCTACCAATCGGAGGTCCTAAGATTCTATTTCAGGGGAAAGAAATCTCATTTCAAAATTTGTTGGGATGAGCGAGTTATAGTCCATTTTATAAAGAGTGTGTGCCACGTCACCCAAAATTAAAACCTCTATAACTCTCTCTCTCACTTTATGTCCAAAAGTGGTTAAATTTCTACCAATCGGAGGCCTTCAAATTCTCTTTCAGGGGACAGAAATCACGTTTCAAAATTCATTGGGGTTAGAGAGTTGTAGTCTATTTTATAAAGAGTGTGTTAAATGTCACCAAAAATTAAAATCTCCATAACTCTCTCATTTTAATTGCAAAAGTGGTGAAATTTCTACAAATTGGAGGTCTTCAAATTCTATTTCAATCGAAAAAATCTCATTTAAAATTAGCGGGGGCGAGAGCGTTTTGGTCCATTTTATAAAGAGTGTGAAACGTCACCCAAAATTAAAACCTCCTTAACTCTCTGATTTTAAGTGCAAAAGTGGTAAATTTCTACCAATTGGAGGTCTTCAAATTCTATTTCAATGGAAAAAATCTCATTCAAGATTAGCGGGGGTGAGAGCGTTTCGGTCCATTTTATAAAAAGACCGAAACGTCACCCAAAATTAAAACCTCCATAAGTCTCTCATTTTAGCTTCAAAAGTGGTGAAATTTCTACCAATAGGAGGTCTTCAAATTCTCATTCAACGGAAAAAATCTCATTTAAAAATTCGGTGGGATGAGGGACTTTTTGTCCATTTTAAAAAGAGTGTGTGAAACATCACCAAAAATTAAAATCACCATAACTCTCTCATTTTAAGTCCAAAAGTGTTGAAATTTCTACCAATCGGAGGTCCTAAGATTCTATTTCAGGGGAAAGAAATCTCATTTCAAAATTTGTTGGGATGAGCGAGTTATAGTCCATTTTATAAAGAGTGTGTGCCACGTCACCCAAAATTAAAACCTCTATAACTCTCTCTCTCACTTTATGTCCAAAAGTGGTGAAATTTCTACCAATAGGAGGTCTTCAAATTCTCTTTTACCGGAAAAAAATCTCATTTAAAAATTCGATGGGATGACGGAGTTTTTGTCCATTTTATAAAGAGTGTGTGAAACGTCACTCAAAATTAAAACCTCAATAAGTCTCGCCTTTTAAGTCTAAAAGTGGTGAAATTTCTACCAATCGGTGGTCTTAAAAGATACCATTTCAGGGGAAGGAAACCTCATTCCAAAATTCATTGCGGTGAGAGAGTTGTAGTCCGGTTTATAAAGAGTGTGATAAACATCACCAAAAATTAAAACCTCCATAACTCTCTCATTTTAAGTGCAAAAGTGGTGAAATTTCTACCAATTGGAGGTCTTCAAATTCTCTTTCAGTGGAAAAAATCTCATTTAAGATTAGGTGGGGTGAGAGCGTTTTGGTCCATTTTTTAAAGTGTGCGAAACGTCACCCAAAATTAAAACCTCCATAACTCTCTAATTTTAAGTCCAAAAGTGGTGAAATTTCTACCAATCGGAGGTCTTAAGATTCTATTTCAGGGAAAAAAATCTCATTTCAAAATTTGTTGGGATGAGAGTTGTAGTCCATTTTATAAAGAGTGTGCGAAACGTCAACCAAAATTAAAACCTCTATAACTCTCTCACTTTAAGTCCAAAAGTGGTGAAATTTCTACCAATCGGAATTCTTCAAATTTTCTTTCAGGAGAGTGAAATCTCCTTTCACAATTCATTGGGGTGAGAGAGTTGTATTCCGTTTTATAAAGTGTGTTAAACATCACCCAAAATTAAAACCTCCATAACTCTCTCATTGTAAGTGCAATAGTGGTGAAATTTCTACCAATTGGAGGTCTTCAAATTCTCTTTCAGTGGAAAAAATCTCATTTAAGATTAGGTGGGGTGAGAGCGTTTTGGTCCATTTTTTAAAGTGTGCGAAACGTCACCCAAAATTAAAACCTCCATAACTCTCTAATTTTAAGTCCAAAAGTGGTGAAATTTCTACCAATCGGAGGTCCTATGATTCTATTTCGGGGAAAAAAATCTCATTTCAAAATTTGTTGGGATGAGAGTTGTAGTCCATTTTATAAAGAGTATGCGAAACGTCAACCAAAATTAAAACCTCTATAACTCTCTCACTTTAAGTCCAAACGTGGTGAAATTTCTACCAATCGGAATTCTTCAAATTTTCTTTCAGGAGAGTGAAATCTCGTTTCACAATTCATTGGGGTGAGAGAGTTGTATTCTGTTTTATAAAGTGTGTTAAACATCACCCAAAATTAAAACCTCCATAACTCTCTCATTGTAAGTGCAATAGTGGTGAAATTTCTACCAATTGGAGGTCTTCAAATTCTCTTTCAGTGGAAAAAATCTCATTTAAGATTGGTGGGGTGAGAGCGTTCTGGTCCATTTTTTAAAGTGTGCGAAACGTCACCCAAAATTAAAACCTCCATAACTCTCTAATTTTAAGTCCAAAAGTGGTGAAATTTCTACCAATCGGAGGTCTTAAGATTCTATTTCGGGGAAAGAAATCTCATTTCAAAATTTGTTGGGATGATAGTTGTAGTCCATTTTATAAAGAGTGTGCGAAACGTCAACCAAAATTAAAACCTCTATAACTCTCTCACTTTAAGTCCAAAAGTGGTGAAATTTCTACCAATCGGAATTCTTCAAATTTTCTTTCAGGAGAGTGAAATCTCGTTTCACAATTCATTGGGGTGAGAGAGTTGTATTCCGTTTTATAAAGTGTGTTAAATATCACCCAAAATTAAAACCTCCATAACTCTCTCATTGTAAGTGCAATAGTGGTGAAATTTCTACCAATTGGAGGTCTTCAAATTCTCTTTCAGTGGAAAAAACTCATTTAAGATTAGGTGGGGTGAGAGCGTTTTGGTCCATTTTTTAAAGTGTGCGAAACGTCACCCAAAATTAAAACCTCCATAACTCTCTAATTTTAAGTCCAAAAGTGGTGAAATTTCTACCAATCGGACGTCCTAAGATTCTATTTCGGGGAAAAAAATCTCATTTCAAAATTTGTTGGGATGAGAGTTGTAGTCCATTTTATAAAGAGTATGCGAAACGTCAACCAAAATTAAAACCTCTATAACTCTCTCACTTTAAGTCCAAAAGTGGTGAAATTTCAACCAATCGGAATTCTTCAAATTTTCTTTCAGGAGAGTGAAATCTCGTTTCACAATTCATTGGGGTGAGAGAGTTGTATTCCGTTTTATAAAGTGTGTTAAATATCACCCAAAATTAAAACCTCCATAACTCTCTCATTGTAAGTGCAATAGTGGTGAAATTTCTACCAATTGGAGGTCTTCAAATTCTGTTTCAGTGGAAAAAACTCATTTAAGATTAGGTGGGGTGAGAGCGTTTTGGTCCATTTTTTAAAGTGTGCGAAACGTCACCCAAAATTAAAACCTCCATAACTCTCTAATTTTAAGTCCAAAAGTGGTGAAATTTCTACCAATCGGACGTCCTAAGATTCTATTTCGGGGAAAAAAATCTCATTTCAAAATTTGTTGGGATGAGAGTTGTAGTCCATTTTATAAAGAGTATGCGAAACGTCAACCAAAATTAAAACCTCTATAACTCTCTCACTTTAAGTCCAAAAGTGGTGAAATTTCTACCAATCGGAATTCTTCAAATTTTCTTTCAGGAGAGTGAAATCTCGTTTCACAATTCATTGGGGTGAGAGAGTTGTATTCCGTTTTATAAAGTGTGTTAAATATCACCCAAAATTAAAACCTCCATAACTCTCTCATTGTAAGTGCAATAGTGGTGAAATTTCTACCAATTGGAGGTCTTCAAATTCTCTTTCAGTGGAAAAAACTCATTTAAGATTAGGTGGGGTGAGAGCGATTTGGTCCATTTTTTAAAGTGTGCGAAACGTCACCCAAAATTAAAACCTCCATAACTCTCTAATTTTAAGTCCAAAAGTGGTGAAATTTTTACCAATCGGACGTCCTAAGATTCTATTTCGGGGAAAAAAATCTCATTTCAAAATTTGTTGGGATGAGAGTTGTAGTCCATTTTATAAAGAGTATGCGAAACGTCAACCAAAATTAAAACCTCTATAACTCTCTCACTTTAAGTCCAAAAGTGGTGAAATTTCTACCAATCGGAATTCTTCAAATTTTCTTTCAGGAGAGTGAAATCTCGTTTCACAATTCATTGGGGTGAGAGAGTTGTATTCTGTTTTATAAAGTGTGTTAAACATCACCCAAAATTAAAACCTCCATAACTCTCTCATTGTAAGTGCAATAGTGGTGAAATTTCTACCAATTGGAGGTCTTCAAATTCTCTTTCAGTGGAAAAAACTCATTTAAGATTAGGTGGGGTGAGAGCGTTTTGGTCCATTTTTTAAAGTGTGCGAAACGTCACCCAAAATTAAAACCTCCATAACTCTCTAATTTTAAGTCCAAAAGTGGTGAAATTTCTACCAATCGGACGTCCTAAGATTCTATTTCGGGGAAAAAAATCTCATTTCAAAATTTGTTGGGATGAGAGTTGTAGTCCATTTTATAAAGAGTATGCGAAACGTCAACCAAAATTAAAACCTCTATAACTCTCTCACTTTAAGTCCAAAAGTGGTGAAATTTCAACCAATCGGAATTCTTCAAATTTTCTTTCAGGAGAGTGAAATCTCGTTTCACAATTCATTGGGGTGAGAGAGTTGTATTCCGTTTTATAAAGTGTGTTAAATATCACCCAAAATTAAAACCTCCATAACTCTCTCATTGTAAGTGCAATAGTGGTGAAATTTCTACCAATTGGAGGTCTTCAAATTCTGTTTCAGTGGAAAAAACTCATTTAAGATTAGGTGGGGTGAGAGCGTTTTGGTCCATTTTTTAAAGTGTGCGAAACGTCACCCAAAATTAAAACCTCCATAACTCTCTAATTTTAAGTCCAAAAGTGGTGAAATTTCTACCAATCGGACGTCCTAAGATTCTATTTCGGGGAAAAAAATCTCATTTCAAAATTTGTTGGGATGAGAGTTGTAGTCCATTTTATAAAGAGTATGCGAAACGTCAACCAAAATTAAAACCTCTATAACTCTCTCACTTTAAGTCCAAAAGTGGTGAAATTTCTACCAATCGGAATTCTTCAAATTTTCTTTCAGGAGAGTGAAATCTCGTTTCACAATTCATTGGGGTGAGAGAGTTGTATTCCGTTTTATAAAGTGTGTTAAATATCACCCAAAATTAAAACCTCCATAACTCTCTCATTGTAAGTGCAATAGTGGTGAAATTTCTACCAATTGGAGGTCTTCAAATTCTCTTTCAGTGGAAAAAACTCATTTAAGATTAGGTGGGGTGAGAGCGATTTGGTCCATTTTTTAAAGTGTGCGAAACGTCACCCAAAATTAAAACCTCCATAACTCTCTAATTTTAAGTCCAAAAGTGGTGAAATTTTTACCAATCGGACGTCCTAAGATTCTATTTCGGGGAAAAAAATCTCATTTCAAAATTTGTTGGGATGAGAGTTGTAGTCCATTTTATAAAGAGTATGCGAAACGTCAACCAAAATTAAAACCTCTATAACTCTCTCACTTTAAGTCCAAAAGTGGTGAAATTTCTACCAATCGGAATTCTTCAAATTTTCTTTCAGGAGAGTGAAATCTCGTTTCACAATTCATTGGGGTGAGAGAGTTGTATTCTGTTTTATAAAGTGTGTTAAACATCACCCAAAATTAAAACCTCCATAACTCTCTCATTGTAAGTGCAATAGTGGTGAAATTTCTACCAATTGGAGGTCTTCAAATTCTCTTTCAGTGGAAAAAATCTCATTTAAGATTAGGTGGGGTGAGAGCGTTTTGGTCCATTTTTTAAAGTGTGCGAAACGTCACCCAAAATTAAAACCTCCATAACTCCCTCATTTTAAGTCCAAAAGTGGTGAAATTTCTACCAATCGGAGGTCCTAAGATTCTATTTCAGGGAAAGAAATCTCATTCCAAAATTTGTTAAGTGTGTGCGAAAAGTCACCCAAAATTAAAACCTCTATAACTCTCTCACTTTAAGCCCAAAAGTGGTAAAATTTCTGCCTATCAGAGGTCTTCAAATTTTCTTCCAGGGGAGAGAAATCTCGTTTCAAAATTCATTGGGGTGAGCGGGTTGTAGCCCGTTTTATAAATAGTGTGTGTTAAATGACACCAAAATTAAAACCTCCATAACTCTCATTTTAAGTGCAAAAGTGGTGAAATTTCTACCAATCGGAGGTCCTAAGATTCTATTTCAGGGGAAAGAAATCTCATTTCAAAATTTGTTGGGATGAGCGAGTTATAGTCCATTTTATAAAGAGTGTGTGCCACGTCACCCAAAATTAAAACCTCTATAACTCTCTCTCTCACTTTATGTCCAAAAGTGGTGAAATTTCTACCAATAGGAGGTCTTCAAATTCTCTTTTACCGGAAAAAAATCTCATTTAAAAATTCGATGGGATGACGGAGTTTTTGTCCATTTTATAAAGAGTGTGTGAAACGTCACTCAAAATTAAAACCTCAATAAGTCTCGCCTTTTAAGTCTAAAAGTGGTGAAATTTCTACCAATCGGTGGTCTTAAAAGATACCATTTCAGGGGAAGGAAACCTCATTCCAAAATTCATTGCGGTGAGAGAGTTGTAGTCCGGTTTATAAAGAGTGTGATAAACATCACCAAAAATTAAAACCTCCATAACTCTCTCATTTTAAGTGCAAAAGTGGTGAAATTTCTACCAATTGGAGGTCTTCAAATTCTCTTTCAGTGGAAAAAATCTCATTTAAGATTAGGTGGGGTGAGAGCGTTTTGGTCCATTTTTTAAAGTGTGCGAAACGTCACCCAAAATTAAAACCTCCATAACTCTCTAATTTTAAGTCCAAAAGTGGTGAAATTTCTACCAATCGGAGGTCTTAAGATTCTATTTCAGGGAAAAAAATCTCATTTCAAAATTTGTTGGGATGAGAGTTGTAGTCCATTTTATAAAGAGTGTGCGAAACGTCAACCAAAATTAAAACCTCTATAACTCTCTCACTTTAAGTCCAAAAGTGGTGAAATTTCTACCAATCGGAATTCTTCAAATTTTCTTTCAGGAGAGTGAAATCTCATTTCACAATTCATTGGGGTGAGAGAGTTGTATTCCGTTTTATAAAGTGTGTTAAACATCACCCAAAATTAAAACCTCCATAACTCTCTCATTGTAAGTGCAATAGTGGTGAAATTTCTACCAATTGGAGGTCTTCAAATTCTCTTTCAGTGGAAAAAATCTCATTTAAGATTAGGTGGGGTGAGAGCGTTTTGGTCCATTTTTTAAAGTGTGCGAAACGTCACCCAAAATTAAAACCTCCATAACTCTCTAATTTTAAGTCCAAAAGTGGTGAAATTTCTATCAATCGGAGGTCCTATGATTCTATTTCGGGGAAAAAAATCTCATTTCAAAATTTGTTGGTATCAGAGTTGTAGTCCATTTTATAAAGAGTATGCGAAACGTCAACCAAAATTAAAACCTCTATAACTCTCTCACTTTAAGTCCAAAAGTGGTGAAATTTCTACCAATCGGAATTCTTCAAATTTTCTTTCAGGAGAGTGAAATCTCGTTTCACAATTCATTGGGGTGAGAGAGTTGTATTCTGTTTTATAAAGTGTGTTAAACATCACCCAAAATTAAAACCTCCATCACTCTCTCATTGTAAGTGCAATAGTGGTGAAATTTCTACCAATTGGAGGTCTTCAAATTCTCTTTCAGTGGAAAAAATCTCATTTAAGATTAGGTGGGGTGAGAGCGTTTTGGTCCATTTTTTAAAGTGTGCGAAACGTCACCCAAAATTAAAACCTCCATAACTCTCTAATTTTAAGTCCAAAAGTGGTGAAATTTCTACCAATCGGAGGTCTTAAGATTCTATTTCGGGGAAAGAAATCTCATTTCAAAATTTGTTGGGATGAGAGTTGTAGTCCATTTTATAAAGAGTGTGCGAAACGTCAACCAAAATTAAAACCTCTATAACTCTCTCACTTTAAGTCCAAAAGTGGTGAAATTTCTACCAATCGGAATTCTTCAAATTTTCTTTCAGGAGAGTGAAATCTCGTTTCACAATTCATTGGGGTGAGAGAGTTGTATTCCGTTTTATAAAGTGTGTTAAATATCACCCAAAATTAAAACCTCCATAACTCTCTCATTGTAAGTGCAATAGTGGTGAAATTTCTACCAATTGGAGGTCTTCAAATTCTCTTTCAGTGGAAAAAACTCATTTAAGATTAGGTGGGGTGAGAGCGTTTTGGTCCATTTTTTAAAGTGTGCGAAACGTCACCCAAAATTAAAACCTCCATAACTCTCTAATTTTAAGTCCAAAAGTGGTGAAATTTCTACCAATCGGACGTCCTAAGATTCTATTTCGGGGAAAAAAATCTCATTTCAAAATTTGTTGGGATGAGAGTTGTAGTCCATTTTATAAAGAGTATGCGAAACGTCAACCAAAATTAAAACCTCTATAACTCTCTCACTTTAAGTCCAAAAGTGGTGAAATTTCTACCAATCGGAATTCTTCAAATTTTCTTTCAGGAGAGTGAAATCTCGTTTCACAATTCATTGGGGTGAGAGAGTTGTATTCTGTTTTATAAAGTGTGTTAAACATCACCCAAAATTAAAACCTCCATAACTCTCTCATTGTAAGTGCAATAGTGGTGAAATTTCTACCAATTGGAGGTCTTCAAATTCTCTTTCAGTGGAAAAAATCTCATTTAAGATTAGGTGGGGTGAGAGCGTTTTGGTCCATTTTTTAAAGTGTGCGAAACGTCACCCAAAATTAAAACCTCCATAACTCTCTAATTTTAAGTCCAAAAGTGGTGAAATTTCTACCAATCGGACGTCCTAAGATTCTATTTCGGGGAAAAAAATCTCATTTCAAAATTTGTTGGGATGAGAGTTGTAGTCCATTTTATAAAGAGTATGCGAAACGTCAACCAAAATTAAAACCTCTATAACTCTCTCACTTTAAGTCCAAAAGTGGTGAAATTTCTACCAATCGGAATTCTTCAAATTTTCTTTCAGGAGAGTGAAATCTCGTTTCACAATTCATTGGGGTGAGAGAGTTGTATTCCGTTTTATAAAGTGTGTTAAACATCACCCAAAATTAAAACCTCCATAACTCTCTCATTGTAAGTGCAATAGTGGTGAAATTTCTACCAATTGGAGGTCTTCAAATTCTCTTTCAGTGGAAAAAATCTCATTTAAGATTAGGTGGGGTGAGAGCGTTTTGGTCCATTTTTTAAAGTGTGCGAAACGTCACCCAAAATTAAAACATCCATAACTCTCTAATTTTAAGTCTAAAAGTGGTGAAATTTCTACCAATCGGTGGTCTTAAGATACCATTTCAGGGGAAGAAAATCTCACTCCAAAATTCATTGCGGTGAGAGATTTGTAGTCCGCTTTATAAAGAGTGTGATAAACATCACCAAAAATTAAAACCTCCATAACTCTCTCATTGTAAGTGCAATAGTGGTGAAATTTCTACCAATTGGAGGTCTTCAAATTCTCTTTCAGTGGAAAAAATCTCATTTAAGATTAGGTGGGGTGAGAGCGTTTTGGTCCATTTTTTAAAGTGTGCGAAACGTCACCCAAAATTAAAACCTCCATAACTCTCTCATTTTAAGTCCAAAAGTGGTGAAATTTCTACCAATCGGAGGTCCTAAGATTCTATTTCAGGGAAAGAAATCTCATTCCAAAATTTGTTAAGTGTGTGCGAAAAGTCACCCAAAATTAAAACCTCTATAACTCTCTCACTTTAAGCCCAAAAGTGGTAAAATTTCTGCCTATCAGAGGTTTTCAAATTTTCTTCCAGGGGAGAGAAATCTCGTTTCAAAATTCATTGGGGTGAGAGGGTTGTAGCCCGTTTTATAAATAGTGTGTGTTAAATGACACCAAAATTAAAACCTCCATAACTCTCATTTTAAGTGCAAAAGTGGTGAAATTTCTACCAATTGGAGGTCTGCAAATTCTCTTTCAATGGAAAAAATCTTGGTTAAGATTTAGTGGGGTGGGAGCGTTTTGGCCCATTTTATAATGAGTGCGAAACGTCACCCAAAATTTAAACCTTCACAACTCTTTCATTTTAGGTTCAAAAGTGGAGAAATTTCTACCAATCGGAGGTCTTCAAATTCTCTTTCAGGGGAAAGAAATCTCGTTTGAAAATTTGTTGGGGTGAGAGAGTTGTAGTCCATTTTGTAAAGAGTGTTCGAAACGTCACCCAAAATTAAAATCACCATAAGTCTCATTTTAAGTCCAAAAGTGGTGAAATTTCTACCAACTGGATGTCTTCAAATTCTCTTTTTTGTCCATTTTATAAAGAGTGTGTGAAACGTCACTCAAAATTAAAACCTCAATAAGTCTCGCCTTTTAAGTCTAAAAGTGGTGAAATTTCTACCAATCGGTGGTCTTAAGATACCATTTCAGGGGAAGAAAATCTCACTCCAAAATTCATTGCGGTGAGAGATTTGTAGTCCGCTTTATAAAGAGTGTGATAAACATCACCAAAAATTAAAACCTCCATAACTCTCTCATTTTAAATGCAAAAGTGGTGAAATTTCTACCAATTGGAGGTCTTCAAATTCTCTTTCAGTGGAAAAAATCTCATTTAAGATTAGGTGGGGTGAGAGCATTTTGGTCCATTTTTTAAAGTGTGCGGAACGTCACCCAAAATTAAAACCTCCATAACTCTCTAATTTTAAGTCCAAAAGTGGTGAAATTTCTACCAATCGGAGGTCCTAAGATTCTATTTCAGGGAAAGAAATCTCATTTCAAAATTTGTTGGGATGAGAGTTGTAGTCCATTTTTTAAAGAGTGTGCGAAACGTCACCCAAAATTAAAACCACCATAACTCTCACATTTTAAGTCCAAAAGTGGCGAAATTTCTACCAATCGGAGGTCCTAAGATTCTATTTTAGGGACAGAAATCTGATTTCAAAATTTGTTGGGATGAGAGTTGTAGTCCATTTTATAAAGTCTGTGCGGAACGTCACCCAAAATTAAAACCTCTATAACTCTCTCTCACTTTAAGTCCAAAAGTCGTGAAATTTCTACCAATCGGAGGTCTTCAAAGTTAAAACCTCTATAACTCTCTCTCACTTTAATTCCAAAATTAAAACCTCTATAACTCTCTCTCACTTTTGTCCATTTTTTAAAGTGTGCGGAACGTCACCCAAAATTAAAACCTCCATAACTCTCTAATTTTAAGTCCAAAAGTGGTGAAATTTCTACCAATCGGAGGTCTTAAGATTCTATTTCGGGGAAAGAAATCTCATTTCAAAATTTGTTGGGATGAGAGTTGTAGTCCATTTTATAAAGAGTGTGCGAAACGTCAACCACAATTAAAACCTCTATAACTCTCTCACTTTAAGTCCAAAAGTGGTGAAATTTCTACCAATCGGAATTCTTCAAATTTTCTTTCAGGAGAGTGAAATCTCGTTTCACAATTCATTGGGGTGAGAGAGTTGTATTCCGTTTTATAAAGTGTGTTAAACATCACCCAAAATTAAAACCTCCATAACTCTCTCATTGTAAGTGCAATAGTGGTGAAATTTCTACCAATTGGAAGTCTTCAAATTATCTTTCAGTGGAAAAAATCTCAATTAAGATTAGGTGGGGTGAGAGCGTTTTGGTGCATTTTTTAAAGTGTGCGAAACATCACTCAAAATTAAAACCTCCATAACTCACTAATTTTAAGTCCAAAAGTACTGAAATTTCTACCAATCGAAGGTCCTAAGATTCTATTTCGGGGAAAAAAATCTCATTTCAAAATTTGTTGGGATGAGAGTTGTAGTCCATTTTATAAAGAGTATGCGAAACGTCAACCAAAATTAAAACCTCTATAACTCTCTCACTTTAAGTCCAAAAGTGGTGAAATTTCTACCAATCGGAATTCTTCAAATTTTCTTTCAGGAGAGTGAAATCTCGTTTCACAATTCATTGGGGTGAGAGAGTTGTATTCCGTTTTATAAAGTGTGTTAAACATCACCCAAAATTAAAACCTCCATAACTCTCTCATTGTAAGTGCAATAGTGGTGAAATTTCTACCAATTGGAGGTCTTCAAATTCTCTTTCAGTGGAAAAAATCTCATTTAAGATTAGGTGGGGTGAGAGCGTTTTGGTCCATTTTTTAAAGTGTGCGAAACGTCACCCAAAATTAAAACCTCCATAACTCTCTAATTTTAAGTCTAAAAGTGGTGAAATTTCTACCAATCGGTGGTCTTAAGATACCATTTCAGGGGAAGAAAATCTCACTCCAAAATTCATTGCGGTGAGAGATTTGTAGTCCGCTTTATAAAGAGTGTGATAAACATCACCAAAAATTAAAACCTCCATAACTCTCTCATTGTAAGTGCAATAGTGGTGAAATTTCTACCAATTGGAGGTCTTCAAATTCTCTTTCAGTGGAAAAAATCTCATTTAAGATTAGGTGGGGTGAGAGCGTTTTGGTCCATTTTTTAAAGTGTGCGAAACGTCACCCAAAATTAAAACCTCCATAACTCTCTAATTTTAAGTCCAAAAGTGGTGAAATTTCTACCAATCGGAGGTCTTAAGATTCTATTTCGGGGAAGGAAATCTCATTTCAAAATTTGTTGGGATGAGAGTTGTAGTCCATTTTATAAAGAGTGTGCGAAACGTCAACCACAATTAAAACCTCTATAACTCTCTCACTTTAAGTCCAAAAGTGGTGAAATTTCTACCAATCGGAATTCTTCAAATTTTCTTTCAGGAGAGTGAAATCTCGTTTCACAATTCATTGGGGTGAGAGAGTTGTATTCCGTTTTATAAAGTGTGTTAAACATCACCCAAAATTAAAACCTCCATAACTCTCTCATTGTAAGTGCAATAGTGGTGAAATTTCTACCAATTGGAGGTCTTCAAATTCTCTTTCAGTGGAAAAAATCTCAATTAAGATTAGGTGGGGTGAGAGCGTTTTGGTGCATTTTTTAAAGTGTGCGAAACATCACCCAAAATTAAAACCTCCATAACTCACTAATTTTAAGTCCAAAAGTACTGAAATTTCTACCAATCGGAGGTCCTAAGATTCTATTTCGGGGAAAAAAATCTCATTTCAAAATTTGTTGGGATGAGAGTTGTAGTCCATTTTATAAAGAGTATGCGAAACGTCAACCAAAATTAAAACCTCTATAACTCTCTCACTTTAAGTCCAAAAGTGGTGAAATTTCTACCAATCGGAATTCTTCAAATTTTCTTTCAGGAGAGTGAAATCTCGTTTCACAATTCATTGGGGTGAGAGAGTTGTATTCCGTTTTATAAAGTGTGTTAAACATCACCCAAAATTAAAACCTCCATAACTCTCTCATTGTAAGTGCAATAGTGGTGAAATTTCTACCAATTGGAGGTCTTCAAATTCTCTTTCAGTGAAAAAAATCTCATTTAAGATTAGGTGGGGTGAGAGCGTTTTGGTCCATTTTTTAAAGTGTGCGAAACGTCACCCAAAATTAAAACCTCCATAACTCTCTAATTTTAAGTCTAAAAGTGGTGAAATTTCTACCAATCGGTGGTCTTAAGATACCATTTCAGGGGAAGAAAATCTCACTCCAAAATTCATTGCGGTGAGAGATTTGTAGTCCGCTTTATAAAGAGTGTGATAAACATCACCAAAAATTAAAACCTCCATAACTCTCTCATTGTAAGTGCAATAGTGGTGAAATTTCTACCAATTGGAGGTCTTCAAATTCTCTTTCAGTGGAAAAAACTCATTTAAGATTAGGTGGGGTGAGAGCGTTTTGGTCCATTTTTTAAAGTGTGCGAAACGTCACCCAAAATTAAAACCTCCATAACTCTCTAATTTTAAGTCCAAAAGTGGTGAAATTTCTACCAATCGGACGTCCTAAGATTCTATTTCGGGGAAAAAATCTCATTTCAAAATTTGTTGGGATGAGAGTTGTAGTCCATTTTATAAAGAGTATGCGAAACGTCAACCAAAATTAAAACCTCTATAACTCTCTCACTTTAAGTCCAAAAGTGGTGAAATTTCTACCAATCGGAATTCTTCAAATTTTCTTTCAGGAGAGTGAAATCTCGTTTCACAATTCATTGGGGTGAGAGAGTTGTATTCTGTTTTATAAAGTGTGTTAAACATCACCCAAAATTAAAACCTCCATAACTCTCTCATTGTAAGTGCAATAGTGGTGAAATTTCTACCAATTGGAGGTTTTCAAATTCTCTTTCAGTGGAAAAAATCTCATTTAAGATTAGGTGGGGTGAGAGCGTTTTGGTCCATTTTTTAAAGTGTGCGAAACGTCACCCAAAATTAAAACCTCCATAACTCTCTCATTTTAAGTCCAAAAGTGGTGAAATTTCTACCAATCGGAGGTCCTAAGATTCTATTTCAGGGAAAGAAATCTCATTCCAAAATTTGTTAAGTGTGTGCGAAAAGTCACCCAAAATTAAAACCTCTATAACTCTCTCACTTTAAGCCCAAAAGTGGTAAAATTTCTGCCTATCAGAGGTCTTCAAATTTTCTTCCAGGGGAGAGAAATCTCGTTTCAAAATTCATTGGGGTGAGAGGGTTGTAGCCCGTTTTATAAATAGTGTGTGTTAAATGACACCAAAATTAAAACCTCCATAACTCTCATTTTAAGTGCAAAAGTGGTGAAATTTCTACCAATTGGAGGTCTGCAAATTCTCTTTCAATGGAAAAAATCTTGGTTAAGATTTAGTGGGGTGGGAGCGTTTTGGCCCATTTTATAATGAGTGCGAAACGTCACCCAAAATTTAAACCTTCACAACTCTTTCATTTTAGGTTCAAAAGTGGAGAAATTTCTACCAATCGGAGGTCTTCAAATTCTCTTTCAGGGGAAAGAAATCTCGTTTGAAAATTTGTTGGGGTGAGAGAGTTGTAGTCCATTTTGTAAAGAGTGTTCGAAACGTCACCCAAAATTAAAATCACCATAAGTCTCATTTTAAGTCCAAAAGTGGTGAAATTTCTACCAACTGGATGTCTTCAAATTCTCTTTTTTGTCCATTTTATAAAGAGTGTGTGAAACGTCACTCAAAATTAAAACCTCAATAAGTCTCGCCTTTTAAGTCTAAAAGTGGTGAAATTTCTACCAATCGGTGGTCTTAAGATACCATTTCAGGGGAAGAAAATCTCACTCCAAAATTCATTGCGGTGAGAGATTTGTAGTCCGCTTTATAAAGAGTGTGATAAACATCACCAAAAATTAAAACCTCCATAACTCTCTCATTTTAAATGCAAAAGTGGTGAAATTTCTACCAATTGGAGGTCTTCAAATTCTCTTTCAGTGGAAAAAATCTCATTTAAGATTAGGTGGGGTGAGAGCGTTTTGGTCCATTTTTTAAAGTGTGCGGAACGTCACCCAAAATTAAAACCTCCATAACTCTCTAATTTTAAGTCCAAAAGTGGTGAAATTTCTACCAATCGGAGGTCCTAAGATTCTATTTCAGGGAAAGAAATCTCATTTCAAAATTTGTTGGGATGAGAGTTGTAGTCCATTTTATAAAGAGTGTGCGAAACGTCACCCAAAATTAAAACCACCATAACTCTCACATTTTAAGTCCAAAAGTGGCGAAATTTCTACCAATCGGAGGTCCTAAGATTCTATTTCAGGGACAGAAATCTGATTTCAAAATTTGTTGGGAAGAGAGTTGTAGTCCATTTTATAAAGTCTGTGCGGAACGTCACCCAAAATTAAAACCTCTATAACTCTCTCTCACTTTAAGTCCAAAAGTCGTGAAATTTCTACCAATCGGAGGTCTTCAAAGTTAAAACCTCTATAACTCTCTCTCACTTTTGTCTATTTTTTAAAGTGTGCGGAACGTCACCCAAAATTAAAACCTCCATAACTCTCTAATTTTAAGTCCAAAAGTGGTGAAATTTCTACAAATCGGAGGTCTTAAGATTCTATTTCGGGGAAAGAAATCTCATTTCAAAATTTGTTGGGATGAGAGTTGTAGTCCATTTTATAAAGAGTGTGCGAAACGTCAACCACAATTAAAACCTCTATAACTCTCTCACTTTAAGTCCAAAAGTGGTGAAATTTCTACCAATCGGAATTCTTCAAATTTTCTTTCAGGAGAGTGAAATCTCGTTTCACAATTCATTGGGGTGAGAGAGTTGTATTCCGTTTTATAAAGTGTGTTAAACATCACCCAAAATTAAAACCTCCATAACTCTCTCATTGTAAGTGCAATAGTGGTGAAATTTCTAGCAATTGGAGGTCTTCAAATTCTCTTTCAGTGGAAAAAATCTCAATTAAGATTAGGTGGGGTGAGAGCGTTTTGGTGCATTTTTTAAAGTGTGCGAAACATCACCCAAAATTAAAACCTCCATAACTCATTAATTTTAAGTCCAAAAGTACTGAAATTTCTACCAATCGGAGGTCCTAAGATTCTATTTCGGGGAAAAAAATCTCATTTCAAAATTTGTTGGGATGAGAGTTGTAGTCCATTTTATAAAGAGTATGCGAAACGTCAACCAAAATTAAAACCTCTATAACTCTCTCACTTTAAGTCCAAAAGTGGTGAAATTTCTACCAATCGGAATTCTTCAAATTTTCTTTCAGGAGAGTGAAATCTCGTTTCACAATTCATTGGGGTGAGAGAGTTGTATTCCGTTTTATAAAGTGTGTTAAACATCACCCAAAATTAAAACCTCCATAACTCTCTCATTGTAAGTGCAATAGTGGTGAAATTTCTACCAATTGGAGGTCTTCAAATTCTCTTTCAGTGGAAAAAATCTCATTTAAGATTAGGTGGGGTGAGAGCGTTTTGGTCCATTTTTTAAAGTGTGCGAAACGTCACCCAAAATTAAAACCTCCATAACTCTCTAATTTTAAGTCTAAAAGTGGTGAAATTTCTACCAATCGGTGGTCTTAAGATACCATTTCAGGGGAAGAAAATCTCACTCCAAAATTCATTGCGGTGAGAGATTTGTAGTCCGCTTTATAAAGAGTGTGATAAACATCACCAAAAATTAAAACCTCCATAACTCTCTCATTGTAAGTGCAATAGTGGTGAAATTTCTACCAATTGGAGGTCTTCAAATTCTCTTTCAGTGGAAAAAACTCAATTAAGATTAGGTGGGGTGAGAGCGTTTTGGTCCATTTTTTAAAGTGTGCGAAACGTCACCCAAAATTAAAACCTCCATAACTCTCTAATTTTAAGTCCAAAAGTGGTGAAATTTCTACCAATCGGACGTCCTAAGATTCTATTTCGGGGAAAAAAATCTCATTTCAAAATTTGTTGGGATGAGAGTTGTAGTCCATTTTATAAAGAGTATGCGAAACGTCAACCAAAATTAAAACCTCTATAACTCTCTTACTTTAAGTCCAAAAGTGGTGAAATTTCTACCAATCGGAATTCTTCAAATTTTCTTTCAGGAGAGTGAAATCTCGTTTCACAATTCATTGGGGTGAGAGAGTTGTATTCTGTTTTATAAAGTGTGTTAAACATCACCCAAAATTAAAACCTCCATAACTCTCTCATTGTAAGTGCAATAGTGGTGAAATTTCTACCAATTGGAGGTCTTCAAATTCTCTTTCAGTGGAAAAAATCTCATTTAAGATTAGGTGGGGTGAGAGCGTTTTGGTCCATTTTTTAAAGTGTGCGAAACGTCACCCAAAATTAAAACCTCCATAACTCTCTCATTTTAAGTCCAAAAGTGGTGAAACTTCTACCAATCGGAGGTCCTAAGATTCTATTTCAGGGAAAGAAATCTCATTCCAAAATTTGTTAAGTGTGTGCGAAAAGTCACCCAAAATTAAAACCTCTATAACTCTCTCACTTTAAGCCCAAAAGTGGTAAAATTTCTGCCTATCAGAGGTCTTCAAATTTTCTTCCAGGGGAGAGAAATCTCGTTTCAAAATTCATTGGGGTGAGAGGGTTGTAGCCCGTTTTATAAATAGTGTGTGTTAAATGACACCAAAATTAAAACCTCCATAACTCTCATTTTAAGTGCAAAAGTGGTGAAATTTCTACCAATTGGAGGTCTGCAAATTCTCTTTCAATGGAAAAAATCTTGGTTAAGATTTAGTGGGGTGGGAGCGTTTTGGCCCATTTTAAAATGAGTGCGAAACGTCACCCAAAATTTAAACCTTCACAACTCTTTCATTTTAGGTTCAAAAGTGGAGAAATTTCTACCAATCGAAGGTCTTCAAATTCTCTTTCAGGGGAAAGAAATCTCGTTTGAAAATTTGTTGGGGTGAGAGAGTTGTAGTCCATTTTGTAAAGAGTGTTCGAAACGTCACCCAAAATTAAAATCACCATAAGTCTCATTTTAAGTCCAAAAGTGGTGAAATTTCTACCAACTGGATGTCTTCAAATTCTCTTTTTTGTCCATTTTATAAAGAGTGTGTGAAACGTCACTCAAAATTAAAACCTCAATAAGTCTCGCCTTTTAAGTCTAAAAGTGGTGAAATTTCTACCAATCGGTGGTCTTAAGATACCATTTCAGGGGAAGAAAATCTCACTCCAAAATTCATTGCGGTGAGAGATTTGTAGTCCGCTTTATAAAGAGTGTGATAAACATCACCAAAAATTAAAACCTCCATAACTCTCTCATTTTAAATGCAAAAGTGGTGAAATTTCTACCAATTGGAGGTCTTCAAATTCTCTTTCAGTGGAAAAAATCTCATTTAAGATTAGGTGGGGTGAGAGCGTTTTGGTCCATTTTTTAAAGTGTGCGGAACGTCACCCAAAATTAAAACCTCCATAACTCTCTAATTTTAAGTCCAAAAGTGGTGAAATTTCTACCAATCGGAGGTCCTAAGATTCTATTTCAGGGAAAGAAATCTCATTTCAAAATTTGTTGGGATGAGAGTTGTAGTCCATTTTATAAAGAGTGTGCGAAACGTCACCCAAAATTAAAACCACCATAACTCTCACATTTTAAGTCCAAAAGTGGCGAAATTTCTACCAATCGGAGGTCCTAAGATTCTATTTCAGGGACAGAAATCTGATTTCAAAATTTGTTGGGATGAGAGTTGTAGTCCATTTTATAAAGTCTGTGCGGAACGTCACCCAAAATTAAAACCTCTATAACTCTCTCTCACTTTAAGTCCAAAAGTCGTGAAATTTCTACCAATCGGAGGTCTTCAAAGTTAAAACCTCTATAACTCTCTCTCACTTTAAGTCCAAAATTAAAACCTCTATAACTCTCTCTCACTTTTGTCCATTTTTTAAAGTGTGCGGAACGTCACCCAAAATTAAAACCTCCATAACTCTCTAATTTTAAGTCCAAAAGTGGTGAAATTTCTACCAATCGGAGGTCTTAAGATTCTATTTCGGGGAAAGAAATCTCATTTCAAAATTTGTTGGGATGAGAGTTGTAGTCCATTTTATAAAGAGTGTGCGAAACGTCAACCACAATTAAAACCTCTATAACTCTCTCACTTTAAGTCCAAAAGTGGTGAAATTTCTACCAATCGGAATTCTTCAAATTTTCTTTCAGGAGAGTGAAATCTCGTTTCACAATTCATTGGGGTGAGAGAGTTGTATTCCGTTTTATAAAGTGTGTTAAACATCACCCAAAATTAAAACCTCCATAACTCTCTCATTGTAAGTGCAATAGTGGTGAAATTTCTACCAATTGGAAGTCTTCAAATTCTCTTTCAGTGGAAAAAATCTCAATTAAGATTAGGTGGGGTGAGAGCGTTTTGGTGCATTTTTTAAAGTGTGCGAAACATCACTCAAAATTAAAACCTCCATAACTCACTAATTTTAAGTCCAAAAGTACTGAAATTTCTACCAATCGGAGGTCCTAAGATTCTATTTCGGGGAAAAAAATCTCATTTCAAAATTTGTTGGGATGAGAGTTGTAGTCCATTTTATAAAGAGTATGCGAAACGTCAACCAAAATTAAAACCTCTATAACTCTCTCACTTTAAGTCCAAAAGTGGTGAAATTTCTACCAATCGGAATTCTTCAAATTTTCTTTCAGGAGAGTGAAATCTCGTTTCACAAGTCATTGGGGTGAGAGAGTTGTATTCCGTTTTATAAAGTGTGTTAAACATCACCCAAAATTAAAACCTCCATAACTCTCTCATTGTAAGTGCAATAGTGGTGAAATTTCTACCAATTGGAGGTCTTCAAATTCTCTTTCAGTGGAAAAAATCTCATTTAAGATTAGGTGGGGTGAGAGCGTTTTGGTCCATTTTTTAAAGTGTGCGAAACGTCACCCAAAATTAAAACCTCCATAACTCTCTAATTTTAAGTCTAAAAGTGGTGAAATTTCTACCAATCGGTGGTCTTAAGATACCATTTCAGGGGAAGAAAATCTCACTCCAAAATTCATTGCGGTGAGAGATTTGTAGTCCGCTTTATAAAGAGTGTGATAAACATCACCAAAAATTAAAACCTCCATAACTCTCTCATTATAAGTGCAATAGTGGTGAAATTTCTACCAATTGGAGGTCTTCAAATTCTCTTTCAGTGGAAAAAATCTCATTTAAGATTAGGTGGGGTGAGAGCGTTTTGGTCCATTTTTTAAAGTGTGCGAAACGTCACCCAAAATTAAAACCTCCATAACTCTCTCATTTTAAGTCCAAAAGTGGTGAAATTTCTACCAATCGGAGGTCCTAAGATTCTATTTCAGGGAAAGAAATCTCATTCCAAAATTTGTTAAGTGTGTGCGAAAAGTCACCCAAAATTAAAACCTCTATAACTCTCTCACTTTAAGCCCAAAAGTGGTAAAATTTCTGCCTATCAGAGGTCTTCAAATTTTCTTCCAGGGGAGAGAAATCTCGTTTCAAAATTCATTGGGGTGAGAGGGTTGTAGCCCGTTTTATAAATAGTGTGTGTTAAATGACACCAAAATTAAAACCTCCATAACTCTCATTTTAAGTGCAAAAGTGGTGAAATTTCTACCAATTGGAGGTCTGCAAATTCTCTTTCAATGGAAAAAATCTTGGTTAAGATTTAGTGGGGTGGGAGCGTTTTGGCCCATTTTATAATGAGTGCGAAACGTCACCCAAAATTTAAACCTTCACAACTCTTTCATTTTAGGTTCAAAAGTGGAGAAATTTCTACCAATCGGAGGTCTTCAAATTCTCTTTCAGGGGAAAGAAATCTCGTTTGAAAATTTGTTGGGGTGAGAGAGTTGTAGTCCATTTTGTAAAGAGTGTTCGAAACGTCACCCAAAATTAAAATCACCATAAGTCTCATTTTAAGTCCAAAAGTGGTGAAATTTCTACCAACTGGATGTCTTCAAATTCTCTTTTTTGTCCATTTTATAAAGAGTGTGTGAAACGTCACTCAAAATTAAAACCTCAATAAGTCTCGCCTTTTAAGTCTAAAAGTGGTGAAATTTCTACCAATCGGTGGTCTTAAGATACCATTTCAGGGGAAGAAAATCTCACTCCAAAATTCATTGCGGTGAGAGATTTGTAGTCCGCTTTATAAAGAGTGTGATAAACATCACCAAAAATTAAAACCTCCATAACTCTCTCATTTTAAATGCAAAAGTGGTGAAATTTCTACCAATTGGAGGTCTTCAAATTCTCTTTCAGTGGAAAAAATCTCATTTAAGATTAGGTGGGGTGAGAGCGTTTTGGTCCATTTTTTAAAGTGTGCGGAACGTCACCCAAAATTAAAACCTCCATAACTCTCTAATTTTAAGTCCAAAAGTGGTGAAATTTCTACCAATCGGAGGTCCTAAGATTCTATTTCAGGGAAAGAAATCTCATTTCAAAATTTGTTGGGATGAGAGTTGTAGTCCATTTTATAAAGAGTGTGCGAAACGTCACCCAAAATTAAAACCACCATAACTCTCACATTTTAAGTCCAAAAGTGGCGAAATTTCTACCAATCGAAGGTCCTAAGATTCTATTTCAGGGACAGAAATCTGATTTCAAAATTTGTTGGGATGAGAGTTGTAGTCCATTTTATAAAGTCTGTGCGGAACGTCACCCAAAATTAAAACCTCTATAACTCTCTCTCACTTTAAGTCCAAAAGTCGTGAAATTTCTACCAATCGGAGGTCTTCAAAGTTAAAACCTCTATAACTCTCTCTCACTTTTGTCCATTTTTTAAAGTGTGCGGAACGTCACCCAAAATTAAAACCTCCATAACACTCTAATTTTAAGTCCAAAAGTGGTGAAATTTCTACCAATCGGAGGTCTTAAGATTCTATTTCGGGGAAAGAAATCTCATTTCAAAATTTGTTGGGATGAGAGTTGTAGTCCATTTTATAAAGAGTGTGCGAAACGTCAACCACAATTAAAACCTCTATAACTCTCTCACTTTAAGTCCAAAAGTGGTGAAATTTCTACCAATCGGAATTCTTCAAATTTTCTTTCAGGAGAGTGAAATCTCGTTTCACAATTCATTGGGGTGAGAGAGTTGTATTCCGTTTTATAAAGTGTGTTAAACATCACCCAAAATTAAAACCTCCATAACTCTCTCATTGTAAGTGCAATAGTGGTGAAATTTCTACCAATTGGAGGTCTTCAAATTCTCTTTCAGTGGAAAAAATCTCATTTAAGATTAGGTGGGGTGAGAGCGTTTTGGTCCATTTTTTAAAGTGTGCGGAACGTCACCCAAAATTAAAACCTCCATAACTCTCTAATTTTAAGTCCAAAAGTGGTGAAATTTCTACCAATCGGAGGTCCTAAGATTCTATTTCAGGGAAAGAAATCTCATTTCAAAATTTGTTGGGATGAGAGTTGTAGTCCATTTTATAAAGAGTGTGCGAAACGTCACCCAAAATTAAAACCACCATAACTCTCACATTTTAAGTCCAAAAGTGGCGAAATTTCTACCAATCGAAGGTCCTAAGATTCTATTTCAGGGACAGAAATCTGATTTCAAAATTTGTTGGGATGAGAGTTGTAGTCCATTTTATAAAGTCTGTGCGGAACGTCACCCAAAATTAAAACCTCTATAACTCTCTCTCACTTTAAGTCCAAAAGTCGTGAAATTTCTACCAATCGGAGGTCTTCAAAGTTAAAACCTCTATAACTCTCTCTCACTTTTGTCCATTTTTTAAAGTGTGCGGAACGTCACCCAAAATTAAAACCTCCATAACACTCTAATTTTAAGTCCAAAAGTGGTGAAATTTCTACCAATCGGAGGTCTTAAGATTCTATTTCGGGGAAAGAAATCTCATTTCAAAATTTGTTGGGATGAGAGTTGTAGTCCATTTTATAAAGAGTGTGCGAAACGTCAACCACAATTAAAACCTCTATAACTCTCTCACTTTAAGTCCAAAAGTGGTGAAATTTCTACCAATCGGAATTCTTCAAATTTTCTTTCAGGAGAGTGAAATCTCGTTTCACAATTCATTGGGGTGAGAGAGTTGTATTCCGTTTTATAAAGTGTGTTAAACATCACCCAAAATTAAAACCTCCATAACTCTCTCATTGTAAGTGCAATAGTGGTGAAATTTCTACCAATTGGAGGTCTTCAAATTCTCTTTCAGTGGAAAAAATCTCATTTAAGATTAGGTGGGGTGAGAGCGTTTTGGTCCATTTTTTAAAGTGTGCGAAACGTCACCCAAAATTAAAACCTCCATAACTCTCTAATTTTAAGTCTAAAAGTGGTGAAATTTCTACCAATCGGTGGTCTTAAGATACCATTTCAGGGGAAGAAAATCTCACTCCAAAATTCATTGCGGTGAGAGATTTGTAGTCCGCTTTATAAAGAGTGTGATAAACATCACCAAAAATTAAAACCTCCATAACTCTCTCATTGTAAGTGCAATAGTGGTGAAATTTCTACCAATTGGAGGTCTTCAAATTCTCTTTCAGTGGAAAAAATCTCATTTAAGATTAGGTGGGGTGAGAGCGTTTTGGTCCATTTTTTAAAGTGTGCGAAACGTCACCCAAAATTAAAACCTCCATAACTCTCTCATTTTAAGTCCAAAAGTGGTGAAATTTCTACCAATCGGAGGTCCTAAGATTCTATTTCAGGGAAAGAAATCTCATTCCAAAATTTGTTAAGTGTGTGCGAAAAGTCACCCAAAATTAAAACCTCTATAACTCTCTCACTTTAAGCCCAAAAGTGGTAAAATTTCTGCCTATCAGAGGTTTTCAAATTTTCTTCCAGGGGAGAGAAATCTCGTTTCAAAATTCATTGGGGTGAGAGGGTTGTAGCCCGTTTTATAAATAGTGTGTGTTAAATGACACCAAAATTAAAACCTCCATAACTCTCATTTTAAGTGCAAAAGTGGTGAAATTTCTACCAATTGGAGGTCTGCAAATTCTCTTTCAATGGAAAAAATCTTGGTTAAGATTTAGTGGGGTGGGAGCGTTTTGGCCCATTTTATAATGAGTGCGAAACGTCACCCAAAATTTAAACCTTCACAACTCTTTCATTTTAGGTTCAAAAGTGGAGAAATTTCTACCAATCGGAGGTCTTCAAATTCTCTTTCAGGGGAAAGAAATCTCGTTTGAAAATTTGTTGGGGTGAGAGAGTTGTAGTCCATTTTGTAAAGAGTGTTCGAAACGTCACCCAAAATTAAAATCACCATAAGTCTCATTTTAAGTCCAAAAGTGGTGAAATTTCTACCAACTGGATGTCTTCAAATTCTCTTTTTTGTCCATTTTATAAAGAGTGTGTGAAACGTCACTCAAAATTAAAACCTCAATAAGTCTCGCCTTTTAAGTCTAAAAGTGGTGAAATTTCTACCAATCGGTGGTCTTAAGATACCATTTCAGGGGAAGAAAATCTCACTCCAAAATTCATTGCGGTGAGAGATTTGTAGTCCGCTTTATAAAGAGTGTGATAAACATCACCAAAAATTAAAACCTCCATAACTCTCTCATTTTAAATGCAAAAGTGGTGAAATTTCTACCAATTGGAGGTCTTCAAATTCTCTTTCAGTGGAAAAAATCTCATTTAAGATTAGGTGGGGTGAGAGCGTTTTGGTCCATTTTTTAAAGTGTGCGGAACGTCACCCAAAATTAAAACCTCCATAACTCTCTAATTTTAAGTCCAAAAGTGGTGAAATTTCTACCAATCGGAGGTCCTAAGATTCTATTTCAGGGAAAGAAATCTCATTTCAAAATTTGTTGGGATGAGAGTTGTAGTCCATTTTATAAAGAGTGTGCGAAACGTCACCCAAAATTAAAACCACCATAACTCTCACATTTTAAGTCCAAAAGTGGCGAAATTTCTACCAATCGGAGGTCCTAAGATTCTATTTCAGGGACAGAAATCTGATTTCAAAATTTGTTGGGAAGAGAGTTGTAGTCCATTTTATAAAGTCTGTGCGGAACGTCACCCAAAATTAAAACCTCTATAACTCTCTCTCACTTTAAGTCCAAAAGTCGTGAAATTTCTACCAATCGGAGGTCTTCAAAGTTAAAACCTCTATAACTCTCTCTCACTTTTGTCTATTTTTTAAAGTGTGCGGAACGTCACCCAAAATTAAAACCTCCATAACTCTCTAATTTTAAGTCCAAAAGTGGTGAAATTTCTACCAATCGGAGGTCTTAAGATTCTATTTCGGGGAAAGAAATCTCATTTCAAAATTTGTTGGGATGAGAGTTGTAGTCCATTTTATAAAGAGTGTGCGAAACGTCAACCACAATTAAAACCTCTATAACTCTCTCACTTTAAGTCCAAAAGTGGTGAAATTTCTACCAATCGGAATTCTTCAAATTTTCTTTCAGGAGAGTGAAATCTCGTTTCACAATTCATTGGGGTGAGAGAGTTGTATTCCGTTTTATAAAGTGTGTTAAACATCACCCAAAATTAAAACCTCCATAACTCTCTCATTGTAAGTGCAATAGTGGTGAAATTTCTAGCAATTGGAGGTCTTCAAATTCTCTTTCAGTGGAAAAAATCTCAATTAAGATTAGGTGGGGTGAGAGCGTTTTGGTGCATTTTTTAAAGTGTGCGAAACATCACCCAAAATTAAAACCTCCATAACTCATTAATTTTAAGTCCAAAAGTACTGAAATTTCTACCAATCGGAGGTCCTAAGATTCTATTTCGGGGAAAAAAATCTCATTTCAAAATTTGTTGGGATGAGAGTTGTAGTCCATTTTATAAAGAGTATGCGAAACGTCAACCAAAATTAAAACCTCTATAACTCTCTCACTTTAAGTCCAAAAGTGGTGAAATTTCTACCAATCGGAATTCTTCAAATTTTCTTTCAGGAGAGTGAAATCTCGTTTCACAATTCATTGGGGTGAGAGAGTTGTATTCCGTTTTATAAAGTGTGTTAAACATCACCCAAAATTAAAACCTCCATAACTCTCTCATTGTAAGTGCAATAGTGGTGAAATTTCTACCAATTGGAGGTCTTCAAATTCTCTTTCAGTGGAAAAAATCTCATTTAAGATTAGGTGGGGTGAGAGCGTTTTGGTCCATTTTTTAAAGTGTGCGAAACGTCACCCAAAATTAAAACCTCCATAACTCTCTAATTTTAAGTCTAAAAGTGGTGAAATTTCTACCAATCGGTGGTCTTAAGATACCATTTCAGGGGAAGAAAATCTCACTCCAAAATTCATTGCGGTGAGAGATTTGTAGTCCGCTTTATAAAGAGTGTGATAAACATCACCAAAAATTAAAACCTCCATAACTCTCTCATTGTAAGTGCAATAGTGGTGAAATTTCTACCAATTGGAGGTCTTCAAATTCTCTTTCAGTGGAAAAAATCTCATTTAAGATTAGGTGGGGTGAGAGCGTTTTGGTCCATTTTTTAAAGTGTGCGTAACGTCACCCAAAATTAAAACCTCCATAACTCTCTAATTTTAAGTCCAAAAGTGGTGAAATTTCTACCAATCGGAGGTCTTAAGATTCTATTTCGGGGAAAGAAATCTCATTTCAAAATTTGTTGGGATGAGAGTTGTAGTCCATTTTATAAAGAGTGTGCGAAACGTCAACCAAAATTAAAACCTCTATAACTCTCTCACTTTAAGTCCAAAAGTGGTGAAATTTCTACCAATCGGAATTCTTCAAATTTTCTTTCAGGAGAGTGAAATCTCGTTTCACAATTCATTGGGGTGAGAGAGTTGTATTCCGTTTTATAAAGTGTGTTAAATATCACCCAAAATTAAAACCTCCATAACTCTCTCATTGTAAGTGCAATAGTGGTGAAATTTCTACCAATTGGAGGTCTTCAAATTCTCTTTCAGTGGAAAAAACTCATTTAAGATTAGGTGGGGTGAGAGCGTTTTGGTCCATTTTTTAAAGTGTGCGAAACGTCACCCAAAATTAAAACCTCCATAACTCTCTAATTTTAAGTCCAAAAGTGGTGAAATTTCTACCAATCGGACGTCCTAAGATTCTATTTCGGGGAAAAAAATCTCATTTCAAAATTTGTTGGGATGAGAGTTGTAGTCCATTTTATAAAGAGTATGCGAAACGTCAACCAAAATTAAAACCTCTATAACTCTCTCACTTTAAGTCCAAAAGTGGTGAAATTTCTACCAATCGGAATTCTTCAAATTTTCTTTCAGGAGAGTGAAATCTCGTTTCACAATTCATTGGGGTGAGAGAGTTGTATTCTGTTTTATAAAGTGTGTTAAACATCACCCAAAATTAAAACCTCCATAACTCTCTCATTGTAAGTGCAATAGTGGTGAAATTTCTACCAATTGGAGGTCTTCAAATTCTCTTTCAGTGGAAAAAATCTCATTTAAGATTAGGTGGGGTGAGAGCGTTTTGGTCCATTTTTTAAAGTGTGCGAAACGTCACCCAAAATTAAAACCTCCATAACTCTCTAATTTTAAGTCCAAAAGTGGTGAAATTTCTACCAATCGGACGTCCTAAGATTCTATTTCGGGGAAAAAAATCTCATTTCAAAATTTGTTGGGATGAGAGTTGTAGTCCTTTTTATAAAGAGTATGCGAAACGTCAACCAAAATTAAAACCTCTATAACTCTCTCACTTTAAGTCCAAAAGTGGTGAAATTTCTACCAATCGGAATTCTTCAAATTTTCTTTCAGGAGAGTGAAATCTCGTTTCACAATTCATTGGGGTGAGAGAGTTGTATTCCGTTTTATAAAGTGTGTTAAACATCACCCAAAATTAAAACCTCCATAACTCTCTCATTGTAAGTGCAATAGTGGTGAAATTTCTACCAATTGGAGGTCTTCAAATTCTCTTTCAGTGGAAAAAATCTCATTTAAGATTAGGTGGGGTGAGAGCGTTTTGGTCCATTTTTTAAAGTGTGCGAAACGTCACCCAAAATTAAAACCTCCATAACTCTCTAATTTTAAGTCTAAAAGTGGTGAAATTTCTACCAATCGGTGGTCTTAAGATACCATTTCAGGGGAAGAAAATCTCACTCCAAAATTCATTGCGGTGAGAGATTTGTAGTCCGCTTTATAAAGAGTGTGATAAACATCACCAAAAATTAAAACCTCCATAACTCTCTCATTGTAAGTGCAATAGTGGTGAAATTTCTACCAATTGGAGGTCTTCAAATTCTCTTTCAGTGGAAAAAATCTCATTTAAGATTAGGTGGGGTGAGAGCGTTTTGGTCCATTTTTTAAAGTGTGCGAAACGTCACCCAAAATTAAAACCTCCATAACTCTCTCATTTTAAGTCCAAAAGTGGTGAAATTTCTACCAATCGGAGGTCCTAAGATTCTATTTCAGGGAAAGAAATCTCATTCCAAAATTTGTTAAGTGTGTGCGAAAAGTCACCCAAAATTAAAACCTCTATAACTCTCTCACTTTAAGCCCAAAAGTGGTAAAATTTCTGCCTATCAGAGGTTTTCAAATTTTCTTCCAGGGGAGAGAAATCTCGTTTCAAAATTCATTGGGGTGAGAGGGTTGTAGCCCGTTTTATAAATAGTGTGTGTTAAATGACACCAAAATTAAAACCTCCATAACTCTCATTTTAAGTGCAAAAGTGGTGAAATTTCTACCAATTGGAGGTCTGCAAATTCTCTTTCAATGGAAAAAATCTTGGTTAAGATTTAGTGGGGTGGGAGCGTTTTGGCCCATTTTATAATGAGTGCGAAACGTCACCCAAAATTTAAACCTTCACAACTCTTTCATTTTAGGTTCAAAAGTGGAGAAATTTCTACCAATCGGAGGTCTTCAAATTCTCTTTCAGGGGAAAGAAATCTCGTTTGAAAATTTGTTGGGGTGAGAGAGTTGTAGTCCATTTTGTAAAGAGTGTTCGAAACGTCACCCAAAATTAAAATCACCATAAGTCTCATTTTAAGTCCAAAAGTGGTGAAATTTCTACCAACTGGATGTCTTCAAATTCTCTTTTTTGTCCATTTTATAAAGAGTGTGTGAAACGTCACTCAAAATTAAAACCTCAATAAGTCTCGCCTTTTAAGTCTAAAAGTGGTGAAATTTCTACCAATCGGTGGTCTTAAGATACCATTTCAGGGGAAGAAAATCTCACTCCAAAATTCATTGCGGTGAGAGATTTGTAGTCCGCTTTATAAAGAGTGTGATAAACATCACCAAAAATTAAAACCTCCATAACTCTCTCATTTTAAATGCAAAAGTGGTGAAATTTCTACCAATTGGAGGTCTTCAAATTCTCTTTCAGTGGAAAAAATCTCATTTAAGATTAGGTGGGGTGAGAGCGTTTTGGTCCATTTTTTAAAGTGTGCGGAACGTCACCCAAAATTAAAACCTCCATAACTCTCTAATTTTAAGTCCAAAAGTGGTGAAATTTCTACCAATCGGAGGTCCTAAGATTCTATTTCAGGGAAAGAAATCTCATTTCAAAATTTGTTGGGATGAGAGTTGTAGTCCATTTTATAAAGAGTGTGCGAAACGTCACCCAAAATTAAAACCACCATAACTCTCACATTTTAAGTCCAAAAGTGGCGAAATTTCTACCAATCGGAGGTCCTAAGATTCTATTTCAGGGACAGAAATCTGATTTCAAAATTTGTTGGGATGAGAGTTGTAGTCCATTTTATAAAGTCTGTGCGGAACGTCACCCAAAATTAAAACCTCTATAACTCTCTCTCACTTTAAGTCCAAAAGTCGTGAAATTTCTACCAATCGGAGGTCTTCAAAGTTAAAACCTCTATAACTCTCTCTCACTTTAAGTCCAAAATTAAAACCTCTATAACTCTCTCTCACTTTTGTCCATTTTTTAAAGTGTGCGGAACGTCACCCAAAATTAAAACCTCCATAACTCTCTAATTTTAAGTCCAAAAGTGGTGAAATTTCTACCAATCGGAGGTCTTAAGATTCTATTTCGGGGAAAGAAATCTCATTTCAAAATTTGTTGGGATGAGAGTTGTAGTCCATTTTATAAAGAGTGTGCGAAACGTCAACCACAATTAAAACCTCTATAACTCTCTCACTTTAAGTCCAAAAGTGGTGAAATTTCTACCAATCGGAATTCTTCAAATTTTCTTTCAGGAGAGTGAAATCTCGTTTCACAATTCATTGGGGTGAGAGAGTTGTATTCCGTTTTATAAAGTGTGTTAAACATCACCCAAAATTAAAACCTCCATAACTCTCTCATTGTAAGTGCAATAGTGGTGAAATTTCTACCAATTGGAAGTCTTCAAATTATCTTTCAGTGGAAAAAATCTCAATTAAGATTAGGTGGGGTGAGAGCGTTTTGGTGCATTTTTTAAAGTGTGCGAAACATCACTCAAAATTAAAACCTCCATAACTCACTAATTTTAAGTCCAAAAGTACTGAAATTTCTACCAATCGAAGGTCCTAAGATTCTATTTCGGGGAAAAAAATCTCATTTCAAAATTTGTTGGGATGAGAGTTGTAGTCCATTTTATAAAGAGTATGCGAAACGTCAACCAAAATTAAAACCTCTATAACTCTCTCACTTTAAGTCCAAAAGTGGTGAAATTTCTACCAATCGGAATTCTTCAAATTTTCTTTCAGGAGAGTGAAATCTCGTTTCACAATTCATTGGGGTGAGAGAGTTGTATTCCGTTTTATAAAGTGTGTTAAACATCACCCAAAATTAAAACCTCCATAACTCTCTCATTGTAAGTGCAATAGTGGTGAAATTTCTACCAATTGGAGGTCTTCAAATTCTCTTTCAGTGGAAAAAATCTCATTTAAGATTAGGTGGGGTGAGAGCGTTTTGGTCCATTTTTTAAAGTGTGCGAAACGTCACCCAAAATTAAAACCTCCATAACTCTCTAATTTTAAGTCTAAAAGTGGTGAAATTTCTACCAATCGGTGGTCTTAAGATACCATTTCAGGGGAAGAAAATCTCACTCCAAAATTCATTGCGGTGAGAGATTTGTAGTCCGCTTTATAAAGAGTGTGATAAACATCACCAAAAATTAAAACCTCCATAACTCTCTCATTGTAAGTGCAATAGTGGTGAAATTTCTACCAATTGGAGGTCTTCAAATTCTCTTTCAGTGGAAAAAATCTCATTTAAGATTAGGTGGGGTGAGAGCGTTTTGGTCCATTTTTTAAAGTGTGCGAAACGTCACCCAAAATTAAAACCTCCATAACTCTCTAATTTTAAGTCCAAAAGTGGTGAAATTTCTACCAATCGGAGGTCTTAAGATTCTATTTCGGGGAAAGAAATCTCATTTCAAAATTTGTTGGGATGAGAGTTGTAGTCCATTTTATAAAGAGTGTGCGAAACGTCAACCACAATTAAAACCTCTATAACTCTCTCACTTTAAGTCCAAAAGTGGTGAAATTTCTACCAATCGGAATTCTTCAAATTTTCTTTCAGGAGAGTGAAATCTCGTTTCACAATTCATTGGGGTGAGAGAGTTGTATTCCGTTTTATAAAGTGTGTTAAACATCACCCAAAATTAAAACCTCCATAACTCTCTCATTGTAAGTGCAATAGTGGTGAAATTTCTAGCAATTGGAGGTCTTCAAATTCTCTTTCAGTGGAAAAAATCTCAATTAAGATTAGGTGGGGTGAGAGCGTTTTGGTGCATTTTTTAAAGTGTGCGAAACATCACCCAAAATTAAAACCTCCATAACTCATTAATTTTAAGTCCAAAAGTACTGAAATTTCTACCAATCGGAGGTCCTAAGATTCTATTTCGGGGAAAAAAATCTCATTTCAAAATTTGTTGGGATGAGAGTTGTAGTCCATTTTATAAAGAGTATGCGAAACGTCAACCAAAATTAAAACCTCTATAACTCTCTCACTTTAAGTCCAAAAGTGGTGAAATTTCTACCAATCGGAATTCTTCAAATTTTCTTTCAGGAGAGTGAAATCTCGTTTCACAATTCATTGGGGTGAGAGAGTTGTATTCCGTTTTATAAAGTGTGTTAAACATCACCCAAAATTAAAACCTCCATAACTCTCTCATTGTAAGTGCAATAGTGGTGAAATTTCTACCAATTGGAGGTCTTCAAATTCTCTTTCAGTGGAAAAAATCTCATTTAAGATTAGGTGGGGTGAGAGCGTTTTGGTCCATTTTTTAAAGTGTGCGAAACGTCACCCAAAATTAAAACCTCCATAACTCTCTAATTTTAAGTCTAAAAGTGGTGAAATTTCTACCAATCGGTGGTCTTAAGATACCATTTCAGGGGAAGAAAATCTCACTCCAAAATTCATTGCGGTGAGAGATTTGTAGTCCGCTTTATAAAGAGTGTGATAAACATCACCAAAAATTAAAACCTCCATAACTCTCTCATTGTAAGTGCAATAGTGGTGAAATTTCTACCAATTGGAGGTCTTCAAATTCTCTTTCAGTGGAAAAAACTCATTTAAGATTAGGTGGGGTGAGAGCGTTTTGGTCCATTTTTTAAAGTGTGCGAAACGTCACCCAAAATTAAAACCTCCATAACTCTCTAATTTTAAGTCCAAAAGTGGTGAAATTTCTACCAATCGGACGTCCTAAGATTCTATTTCGGGGAAAAAATCTCATTTCAAAATTTGTTGGGATGAGAGTTGTAGTCCATTTTATAAAGAGTATGCGAAACGTCAACCAAAATTAAAACCTCTATAACTCTCTCACTTTAAGTCCAAAAGTGGTGAAATTTCTACCAATCGGAATTCTTCAAATTTTCTTTCAGGAGAGTGAAATCTCGTTTCACAATTCATTGGGGTGAGAGAGTTGTATTCTGTTTTATAAAGTGTGTTAAACATCACCCAAAATTAAAACCTCCATAACTCTCTCATTGTAAGTGCAATAGTGGTGAAATTTCTACCAATTGGAGGTTTTCAAATTCTCTTTCAGTGGAAAAAATCTCATTTAAGATTAGGTGGGGTGAGAGCGTTTTGGTCCATTTTTTAAAGTGTGCGAAACGTCACCCAAAATTAAAACCTCCATAACTCTCTCATTTTAAGTCCAAAAGTGGTGAAATTTCTACCAATCGGAGGTCCTAAGATTCTATTTCAGGGAAAGAAATCTCATTCCAAAATTTGTTAAGTGTGTGCGAAAAGTCACCCAAAATTAAAACCTCTATAACTCTCTCACTTTAAGCCCAAAAGTGGTAAAATTTCTGCCTATCAGAGGTCTTCAAATTTTCTTCCAGGGGAGAGAAATCTCGTTTCAAAATTCATTGGGGTGAGAGGGTTGTAGCCCGTTTTATAAATAGTGTGTGTTAAATGACACCAAAATTAAAACCTCCATAACTCTCATTTTAAGTGCAAAAGTGGTGAAATTTCTACCAATTGGAGGTCTGCAAATTCTCTTTCAATGGAAAAAATCTTGGTTAAGATTTAGTGGGGTGGGAGCGTTTTGGCCCATTTTATAATGAGTGCGAAACGTCACCCAAAATTTAAACCTTCACAACTCTTTCATTTTAGGTTCAAAAGTGGAGAAATTTCTACCAATCGGAGGTCTTCAAATTCTCTTTCAGGGGAAAGAAATCTCGTTTGAAAATTTGTTGGGGTGAGAGAGTTGTAGTCCATTTTGTAAAGAGTGTTCGAAACGTCACCCAAAATTAAAATCACCATAAGTCTCATTTTAAGTCCAAAAGTGGTGAAATTTCTACCAACTGGATGTCTTCAAATTCTCTTTTTTGTCCATTTTATAAAGAGTGTGTGAAACGTCACTCAAAATTAAAACCTCAATAAGTCTCGCCTTTTAAGTCTAAAAGTGGTGAAATTTCTACCAATCGGTGGTCTTAAGATACCATTTCAGGGGAAGAAAATCTCACTCCAAAATTCATTGCGGTGAGAGATTTGTAGTCCGCTTTATAAAGAGTGTGATAAACATCACCAAAAATTAAAACCTCCATAACTCTCTCATTTTAAATGCAAAAGTGGTGAAATTTCTACCAATTGGAGGTCTTCAAATTCTCTTTCAGTGGAAAAAATCTCATTTAAGATTAGGTGGGGTGAGAGCGTTTTGGTCCATTTTTTAAAGTGTGCGGAACGTCACCCAAAATTAAAACCTCCATAACTCTCTAATTTTAAGTCCAAAAGTGGTGAAATTTCTACCAATCGGAGGTCCTAAGATTCTATTTCAGGGAAAGAAATCTCATTTCAAAATTTGTTGGGATGAGAGTTGTAGTCCATTTTATAAAGAGTGTGCGAAACGTCACCCAAAATTAAAACCACCATAACTCTCACATTTTAAGTCCAAAAGTGGCGAAATTTCTACCAATCGGAGGTCCTAAGATTCTATTTCAGGGACAGAAATCTGATTTCAAAATTTGTTGGGAAGAGAGTTGTAGTCCATTTTATAAAGTCTGTGCGGAACGTCACCCAAAATTAAAACCTCTATAACTCTCTCTCACTTTAAGTCCAAAAGTCGTGAAATTTCTACCAATCGGAGGTCTTCAAAGTTAAAACCTCTATAACTCTCTCTCACTTTTGTCTATTTTTTAAAGTGTGCGGAACGTCACCCAAAATTAAAACCTCCATAACTCTCTAATTTTAAGTCCAAAAGTGGTGAAATTTCTACCAATCGGAGGTCTTAAGATTCTATTTCGGGGAAAGAAATCTCATTTCAAAATTTGTTGGGATGAGAGTTGTAGTCCATTTTATAAAGAGTGTGCGAAACGTCAACCACAATTAAAACCTCTATAACTCTCTCACTTTAAGTCCAAAAGTGGTGAAATTTCTACCAATCGGAATTCTTCAAATTTTCTTTCAGGAGAGTGAAATCTCGTTTCACAATTCATTGGGGTGAGAGAGTTGTATTCCGTTTTATAAAGTGTGTTAAACATCACCCAAAATTAAAACCTCCATAACTCTCTCATTGTAAGTGCAATAGTGGTGAAATTTCTAGCAATTGGAGGTCTTCAAATTCTCTTTCAGTGGAAAAAATCTCAATTAAGATTAGGTGGGGTGAGAGCGTTTTGGTGCATTTTTTAAAGTGTGCGAAACATCACCCAAAATTAAAACCTCCATAACTCATTAATTTTAAGTCCAAAAGTACTGAAATTTCTACCAATCGGAGGTCCTAAGATTCTATTTCGGGGAAAAAAATCTCATTTCAAAATTTGTTGGGATGAGAGTTGTAGTCCATTTTATAAAGAGTATGCGAAACGTCAACCAAAATTAAAACCTCTATAACTCTCTCACTTTAAGTCCAAAAGTGGTGAAATTTCTACCAATCGGAATTCTTCAAATTTTCTTTCAGGAGAGTGAAATCTCGTTTCACAATTCATTGGGGTGAGAGAGTTGTATTCCGTTTTATAAAGTGTGTTAAACATCACCCAAAATTAAAACCTCCATAACTCTCTCATTGTAAGTGCAATAGTGGTGAAATTTCTACCAATTGGAGGTCTTCAAATTCTCTTTCAGTGGAAAAAATCTCATTTAAGATTAGGTGGGGTGAGAGCGTTTTGGTCCATTTTTTAAAGTGTGCGAAACGTCACCCAAAATTAAAACCTCCATAACTCTCTAATTTTAAGTCTAAAAGTGGTGAAATTTCTACCAATCGGTGGTCTTAAGATACCATTTCAGGGGAAGAAAATCTCACTCCAAAATTCATTGCGGTGAGAGATTTGTAGTCCGCTTTATAAAGAGTGTGATAAACATCACCAAAAATTAAAACCTCCATAACTCTCTCATTGTAAGTGCAATAGTGGTGAAATTTCTACCAATTGGAGGTCTTCAAATTCTCTTTCAGTGGAAAAAACTCAATTAAGATTAGGTGGGGTGAGAGCGTTTTGGTCCATTTTTTAAAGTGTGCGAAACGTCACCCAAAATTAAAACCTCCATAACTCTCTAATTTTAAGTCCAAAAGTGGTGAAATTTCTACCAATCGGACGTCCTAAGATTCTATTTCGGGGAAAAAAATCTCATTTCAAAATTTGTTGGGATGAGAGTTGTAGACCATTTTATAAAGAGTATGCGAAACGTCAACCAAAATTAAAACCTCTATAACTCTCTTACTTTAAGTCCAAAAGTGGTGAAATTTCTACCAATCGGAATTCTTCAAATTTTCTTTCAGGAGAGTGAAATCTCGTTTCACAATTCATTGGGGTGAGAGAGTTGTATTCTGTTTTATAAAGTGTGTTAAACATCACCCAAAATTAAAACCTCCATAACTCTCTCATTGTAAGTGCAATAGTGGTGAAATTTCTACCAATTGGAGGTCTTCAAATTCTCTTTCAGTGGAAAAAATCTCATTTAAGATTAGGTGGGGTGAGAGCGTTTTGGTCCATTTTTTAAAGTGTGCGAAACGTCACCCAAAATTAAAACCTCCATAACTCTCTCATTTTAAGTCCAAAAGTGGTGAAACTTCTACCAATCGGAGGTCCTAAGATTCTATTTCAGGGAAAGAAATCTCATTCCAAAATTTGTTAAGTGTGTGCGAAAAGTCACCCAAAATTAAAACCTCTATAACTCTCTCACTTTAAGCCCAAAAGTGGTAAAATTTCTGCCTATCAGAGGTCTTCAAATTTTCTTCCAGGGGAGAGAAATCTCGTTTCAAAATTCATTGGGGTGAGAGGGTTGTAGCCCGTTTTATAAATAGTGTGTGTTAAATGACACCAAAATTAAAACCTCCATAACTCTCATTTTAAGTGCAAAAGTGGTGAAATTTCTACCAATTGGAGGTCTGCAAATTCTCTTTCAATGGAAAAAATCTTGGTTAAGATTTAGTGGGGTGGGAGCGTTTTGGCCCATTTTAAAATGAGTGCGAAACGTCACCCAAAATTTAAACCTTCACAACTCTTTCATTTTAGGTTCAAAAGTGGAGAAATTTCTACCAATCGAAGGTCTTCAAATTCTCTTTCAGGGGAAAGAAATCTCGTTTGAAAATTTGTTGGGGTGAGAGAGTTGTAGTCCATTTTGTAAAGAGTGTTCGAAACGTCACCCAAAATTAAAATCACCATAAGTCTCATTTTAAGTCCAAAAGTGGTGAAATTTCTACCAACTGGATGTCTTCAAATTCTCTTTTTTGTCCATTTTATAAAGAGTGTGTGAAACGTCACTCAAAATTAAAACCTCAATAAGTCTCGCCTTTTAAGTCTAAAAGTGGTGAAATTTCTACCAATCGGTGGTCTTAAGATACCATTTCAGGGGAAGAAAATCTCACTCCAAAATTCATTGCGGTGAGAGATTTGTAGTCCGCTTTATAAAGAGTGTGATAAACATCACCAAAAATTAAAACCTCCATAACTCTCTCATTTTAAATGCAAAAGTGGTGAAATTTCTACCAATTGGAGGTCTTCAAATTCTCTTTCAGTGGAAAAAATCTCATTTAAGATTAGGTGGGGTGAGAGCGTTTTGGTCCATTTTTTAAAGTGTGCGGAACGTCACCCAAAATTAAAACCTCCATAACTCTCTAATTTTAAGTCCAAAAGTGGTGAAATTTCTACCAATCGGAGGTCCTAAGATTCTATTTCAGGGAAAGAAATCTCATTTCAAAATTTGTTGGGATGAGAGTTGTAGTCCATTTTATAAAGAGTGTGCGAAACGTCACCCAAAATTAAAACCACCATAACTCTCACATTTTAAGTCCAAAAGTGGCGAAATTTCTACCAATCGGAGGTCCTAAGATTCTATTTCAGGGACAGAAATCTGATTTCAAAATTTGTTGGGATGAGAGTTGTAGTCCATTTTATAAAGTCTGTGCGGAACGTCACCCAAAATTAAAACCTCTATAACTCTCTCTCACTTTAAGTCCAAAAGTCGTGAAATTTCTACCAATCGGAGGTCTTCAAAGTTAAAACCTCTATAACTCTCTCTCACTTTTGTCCATTTTTTAAAGTGTGCGGAACGTCACCCAAAATTAAAACCTCCATAACACTCTAATTTTAAGTCCAAAAGTGGTGAAATTTCTACCAATCGGAGGTCTTAAGATTCTATTTCGGGGAAAGAAATCTCATTTCAAAATTTGTTGGGATGAGAGTTGTAGTCCATTTTATAAAGAGTGTGCGAAACGTCAACCACAATTAAAACCTCTATAACTCTCTCACTTTAAGTCCAAAAGTGGTGAAATTTCTACCAATCGGAATTCTTCAAATTTTCTTTCAGGAGAGTGAAATCTCGTTTCACAATTCATTGGGGTGAGAGAGTTGTATTCCGTTTTATAAAGTGTGTTAAACATCACCCAAAATTAAAACCTCCATAACTCTCTCATTGTAAGTGCAATAGTGGTGAAATTTCTACCAATTGGAGGTCTTCAAATTCTCTTTCAGTGGAAAAAATCTCAATTAAGATTAGGTGGGGTGAGAGCGTTTTGGTGCATTTTTTAAAGTGTGCGAAACATCACCCAAAATTAAAACCTCCATAACTCACTAATTTTAAGTCCAAAAGTACTGAAATTTCTACCAATCGGAGGTCCTAAGATTCTATTTCGGGGAAAAAAAATCTCATTTCAAAATTTGTTGGGATGAGAGTTGTAGTCCATTTTATAAAGAGTATGCGAAACGTCAACCAAAATTAAAACCTCTATAACTCTCTCACTTTAAGTCCAAAAGTGGTGAAATTTCTACCAATCGGAATTCTTCAAATTTTCTTTCAGGAGAGTGAAATCTCGTTTCACAATTCATTGGGGTGAGAGAGTTGTATTCCGTTTTATAAAGTGTGTTAAACATCACCCAAAATTAAAACCTCCATAACTCTCTCATTGTAAGTGCAATAGTGGTGAAATTTCTACCAATTGGAGGTCTTCAAATTCTCTTTCAGTGGAAAAAATCTCATTTAAGATTAGGTGGGGTGAGAGCGTTTTGGTCCATTTTTTAAAGTGTGCGAAACGTCACCCAAAATTAAAACCTCCATAACTCTCTAATTTTAAGTCTAAAAGTGGTGAAATTTCTACCAATCGGTGGTCTTAAGATACCATTTCAGGGGAAGAAAATCTCACTCCAAAATTCATTGCGGTGAGAGATTTGTAGTCCGCTTTATAAAGAGTGTGATAAACATCACCAAAAATTAAAACCTCCATAACTCTCTCATTGTAAGTGCAATAGTGGTGAAATTTCTACCAATTGGAGGTCTTCAAATTCTCTTTCAGTGGAAAAAATCTCATTTAAGATTAGGTGGGGTGAGAGCGTTTTGGTCCATTTTTTAAAGTGTGCGTAACGTCACCCAAAATTAAAACCTCCATAACTCTCTAATTTTAAGTCCAAAAGTGGTGAAATTTCTACCAATCGGAGGTCCTAAGATTCTATTTCAGGGAAAGAAATCTCATTTCAAAATTTGTTGGGATGAGAGTTGTAGTCCATTTTATAAAGAGTGTGCGAAACTTCACCCAAAATTAAAACCACCATAACTCTCACATTTTAAGTCCAAAAGTGGCGAAATTTCTACCAATCGGAGGTCCTAAGATTCTATTTCAGGGACAGAAATCTGATTTCAAAATTTGTTGGGATGAGAGTTGTAGTCCATTTTATAAAGTCTGTGCGGAACGTCACCCAAAATTAAAACCTCTATAACTCTCTCTCACTTTAAGTCCAAAAGTCGTGAAATTTCTACCAATCGGAGGTCTTCAAAGTTAAAACCTCTATAACTCTCTCTCACTTTAAGTCCAAAATTAAAACCTCTATAACTCTCTCTCACTTTTGTCCATTTTTTAAAGTGTGCGGAACGTCACCCAAAATTAAAACCTCCACAACTCTCTAATTTTAAGTCCAAAAGTGGTGAAATTTCTACCAATCGGAGGTCTTAAGATTCTATTTCGGGGAAAGAAATCTCATTTCAAAATTTGTTGGGATGAGAGTTGTAGTCCATTTTATAAAGAGTGTGCGAAACGTCAACCACAATTAAAACCTCTATAACTCTCTCACTTTAAGTCCAAAAGTGGTGAAATTTCTACCAATCGGAATTCTTCAAATTTTCTTTCAGGAGAGTGAAATCTCGTTTCACAATTCATTGGGGTGAGAGAGTTGTATTCCGTTTTATAAAGTGTGTTAAACATCACCCAAAATTAAAACCTCCATAACTCTCTCATTGTAAGTGCAATAGTGGTGAAATTTCTACCAATTGGAGGTCTTCAAATTCTCTTTCAGTGGAAAAAATCTCAATTAAGATTAGGTGGGGTGAGAGCGTTTTGGTGCATTTTTTAAAGTGTGCGAAACATCACCCAAAATTAAAACCTCCATAACTCACTAATTTTAAGTCCAAAAGTACTGAAATTTCTACCAATCGGAGGTCCTAAGATTCTATTTCGGGGAAAAAAAATCTCATTTCAAAATTTGTTGGGATGAGAGTTGTAGTCCATTTTATAAAGAGTATGCGAAACGTCAACCAAAATTAAAACCTCTATAACTCTCTCACTTTAAGTCCAAAAGTGGTGAAATTTCTACCAATCGGAATTCTTCAAATTTTCTTTCAGGAGAGTGAAATCTCGTTTCACAATTCATTGGGGTGAGAGAGTTGTATTCCGTTTTATAAAGTGTGTTAAACATCACCCAAAATTAAAACCTCCATAACTCTCTCATTGTAAGTGCAATAGTGGTGAAATTTCTACCAATTGGAGGTCTTCAAATTCTCTTTCAGTGGAAAAAATCTCATTTAAGATTAGGTGGGGTGAGAGCGTTTTGGTCCATTTTTTAAAGTGTGCAAAACGTCACCCAAAATTAAAACCTCCATAACTCTCTAATTTTAAGTCCAAAAGTGGTGAAATTTCTACCAATCGGAGGTTCTAAGATTCTATTTCGGGGAAAGAAATCTCATTTCAAAATTTGTTGGGATGAGAGTTGTAGTCCATTTTATAAAGAGTGGGTGAAACGTCAACCAAAATTAAAACCTCTATAACTCTCTCACTTTAAGTCCAAAAGTGTTGAAATTTCTACCGATCGGAGGTCCTAAGATTCTATTTCAGGGGAAAGAAATCTCATTTCAAAATTTGTTGGGATGAGCGAGTTATAGTCCATTTTATAAAGAGTGTGTGCCACGTCACCCAAAATTAAAACCTCTATAACTCTCTCTCTCACTTTATGTCCAAAAGTGGTGAAATTTCTACCAATAAGAGGTCTTCAAATTCTCTTTTACCGGAAAAAAATCTCATTTAAAAATTCGGTGGGATGACGGAGTTTTTGTCCATTTTATAAAGAGTGTGTGAAACGTCACTCAAAATTAAAACCTCAATAAGTCTCGCCTTTTAAGTCTAAAAGTGGTGAAATTTCTACCAATCGGTGGTCTTAAGATACCATTTCAGGGGAAGGAAACCTCATTCCAAAATTCATTGCGGTGAGAGAGTTGTAGTCCGGTTTATAAAGAGTGTGATAAACATCACCAAAAATTAAAACCTCCATAACTCTCTCAATTTAAGTCCAAAAGTGGTGAAATTTCTACCAATCGGAGGTCTTAAGATTCTATTTCGGAGAAAGATATATCATTTCAAAATGTGTTGGGATGAGAGTTGTAGTCCATTTTATAAAGAGTGTGCGAAACGTCAACCAAAATTAAAACCTCTATAACTCTCTCACTTTAAGTCTAAAAGTGGTGAAATTTCTACCAATCGGAATTCTTCAAATTTTCTTTCAGGAGAGTGAAATCTCGTTTCACAATTCATTGGGGTGAGAGAGTTGTATTCCGTTTTATAAAGTGTGTTAAACATCACCCAAAATTAAAACATCCATAACTCTCTCATTGTAAGTGCAATAGTGGTGAAATTTCTACCAATTGGAGGTCTTCAAATTCTCTTTCAGTGGAAAAAATCTCATTTAAGATTACGTGGGGTGAGAGCGTTTTGGTCCATTTTTTAAAGTGTGCGAAACGTCACCCAAAATTAAAACCTCCATAACTCTCTAATTTTAAGTCCAAAAGTGGTGAAATTTCTCGCAATCGGAGGTCCTAAGATTCTATTTCGGGAAAAAAAATCTCATTTCAAAATTTGTTGCGATGAGAGTTGTAGTCCATTTTATAAAGAGTATGCGAAACGTCAACCAAAATTAAAACCTCTATAACTCTCTCACTTTAAGTCCAAAAGTGGTGAAATTTCTACCAATCGGAATTCTTCAAATTTTCTTTCAGGAGAGTGAAATCTCGTTTCACAATTCATTGGGGTGAGAGAGTTGTATTCCGTTTTATAAAGTGTGTTAAACATCACCCAAAATTAAAACCTCCATAACTCTCTCATTGTAAGTGCAATAGTGGTGAAATTTCTACCAATTGGAGGTCTTCAAATTCTCTTTCAGTGGAAAAAATCTCATTTAAGATTAGGTGGGGTGAGAGCATTTTGGTCCATTTTTTAAAGTGTGCGAAACGTCACCCAAAATTAAAACCTCCATAACTCTCTAATTTTAAGTCCAAAAGTGGTGAAATTTCTACCAATCGGAGGTTCTAAGATTCTATTTCGGGGAAAGAAATCTCATTTCAAAATTTGTTGGGATGAGAGTTGTAGTCCATTTTATAAAGAGTGTGGGAAACGTCAACCAAAATTAAAACCTCTATAACTCTCTCACTTTAAGTCCAAAAGTGGTGAAATTTCTACCAATCGGAATTCTTCAAATTTTCTTTCAGGAGAGTGAAATCTCGTTTCACAATTCATTGGGGTGAGAGAGTTGTATTCCGTTTTATAAAGTGTGTTAAACATCACCCAAAATTAAAACCTCTATAACTCTCTCTCTCACTTTATGTCCAAAAGTGGTTAAATTTCTACCAATCGGAGGTCTTCAAATTCTCTTTCAGGGGACAGAAATCACGTTTCAAAATTCATTGGGGTTAGAGAGTTGTAGTCTGTTTTATAAAGAGTGTGTTAAACGTCACCAAAAATTAAAACCTCCATAACTCTCTGATTTTAAGTGCAAAAGTGGTAAAATTTCTACCAATTGGAGGTCTTCAAATTCTCTTTCAATGGAAAAAATCTCATTCAAGATTAGCAGGGGTGAGAGCGTTTCGGTCCATTTTATAAATAGAGCGAAACGTCACCCAAAATTAAAACATCCATAAGTCTCTCATTTTAGCTTCAAAAGTGGTGAAATTTCTACCAATAGGAGGTCTTCAAATTCTCTTTTACCGGAAAAAAATCTCATTTAAAAATTCGGTGGGATGACGGAGTTTTTGTCCATTTTATAAAGAGTGTGTGAAACGTCACTCAAAAATTAAAACCTCAATAAGTCTCGCCTTTTAAGTCTAAAAGTGGTGAAATTTCTACCAATCGGTGGTCTTAAGATACCATTTCAGGGGAAGGAAATCTCATTCCAAAATTCATTGCGGTGAGAGAGTTGTAGTCCGGTTTATAAAGAGTGTGATAAACATCACCAAAAATTAAAACCCCCGTAACTCTCTCATTTTAAGTGCAAAAGTGGTGAAATTTCTACCAATTGGAGGTCTTCAAATTCTCTTTCAGTGGAAAAAATCTCATTTAAGATTAAGTGGGGTGAGAGCGTTTTGGTCCATTTTTTAAAGTGTGCGAAACGTCACCCAAAATTAAAACCTCCATAACTCTCTAATTTTAAGTCCAAAAGTTGTGAAATTTCTACCAATCGGGGGTCCTAAGATTCTATTTCGGGGAAAGAAATCTCATTTCAAAATTTGTTGGGATAAGAGTTGTAGTCCATTTTATAAAGAGTGTGCGAAACGTCAACCAAAATTAAAACCTCTATAACTCTCTCACTTTAAGTCCAAAAGTGGTGAAATTTCTACCAATCGGAATTCGTCAAATTTTCTTTCAGGAGAGTGAAATCTCGTTTCACAATTCATTGGGGTGAGAGAGTTGTATTCCGTTTTATAAAGTGTGTTAAACATCACCCAAAATTAAAACCTCCATAACTCTTTCATTGTAAGTGCAATAGTAGTGAAATTTCTACCAATTGGAGGTCTTCAAATTCTCTTTCAGTGGAAAAAATCTCATTTAAGATTAGGTGGGGTGAGAGCGTTTTGGTCCATTTTTTAAAGTGTGCGAAACGTCACCCAAAATTAAAACCTCCATAACTCTCTAATTTTAAGTCCAAAAGTGGTGAAATTTCTACCAATCGGAGGTCTTAAGATTCTATTTCGAGGAAAGATATCTCATTTCAAAATTTGTTGGGATGAGAGTTGTAGTCCATTTTATAAAGAGTGTGCGAAACGTCAACGAAAATTAAAACCTCTATAACTCTCTCACTTTAAGTCCAAAAGTGGTGAAATTTCTACCAATCGGAATTCTTCAAATTTTCTTTCAGGAGAGTGAAATCTCGTTTCACAATTCATTGGGGTGAGAGAGTTGTATTCCGTTTTATAAAGTGTGTTAAACATCACCCAAAATTAAAACCTCCATAACTCTCTCATTGTAAGTGCAATAGTGGTGAAATTTCTACCAATTGGAGCTCTTCAAATTCTCTTTCAGTGGAAAAAATCTCATTTAAGATTAGGTGGGGTGAGAGCGTTTTGGTCCATTTTTTAAAGTGTGCGAAACGTCACCCAAAATTAAAACCTCCATAACTCTCTAATTTTAAGTCCAAAAGTGGTGAAATTTCTACCAATCGGAGGTTCTAAGATTCTATTTCGGGGAAAGAAATCTCATTTCAAAATTTGTTGGGATGAGAGTTGTAGTCCATTTTATAAAGAGTGTGCGAAACGTCACCCAAAATTAAAACCACCATAACTCTCACATTTTAAGTCCAAAAGTGGTGAAATTTCTACCAATCGGAGGTCCTAAGATTCTATTTCAGGGACAGAAATCTGATTTCAAAATTTGTTGGGATGAGAGTTGTAGTCCATTTTATAAAGTCTGTGCGGAACGTCACCCAAAAGTAAAACCTCTATAACTCTCTCTCACTTTAAGTCCAAAAGTCGTGAAATTTCTACCAATCGGAGGTCTTCAAATTTCTTACAGGGGAGAGAAATCTCGTTTCAAAATTCATTGGGGTGAGAGAGTTGTAGTCCGTTTTATAAAGAGTGTGTTAAATGTCACCAAAAATTAAAATCTCCATAACTCTCTCATTTTAATTGCAAAAGTGGTGAAATTTCTACAAATTGGAGGTCTTCACAAATTCTATTTCAATCGAAAAAATCTCATTTAAAATTAGCGGGGGCGAGAGCGTTTTGGTCCATTTTATAAAGAGTGTGAAACGTCACCCAAAATTAAAACCTCCATAACTCTCGCATTTTAATTCCAAAAGTGGTGAAATTTCTACCAATCGGAGGTCTTCAAATTCTCTTTCAGGAGAGAGAAATCACGTTTCAAAATTCATTGGGGTGAGTGAGTTGTAGTCCGTTTTATAAAGAGTTAAACGTCACCAAAATTAAAACCTCCATAAGTTTCGCATTTTAAGTGCAAAAGTGGTGAAATTTATTGCAATTGGAGGTCTTCAAATTCTCTTTCAATGGAAGAAATCTTGTTTAAGATTAGTTGGGCTGGGACTGTTTTGGTGCATTTTATAAAGAGTGCGAAACGTCACCCAAAATTAAAACCTCCATAACTCTAGCATTTTAAGTCCAAAAGTGGTGAAATTTCTACCAATCAGAGGTCCTAAGATTCTATTTCAGGGAAAGAAATCTCATTTCAAAATTTATTGGGAAAGAACTCTCTCTCACTTTAAGTAAAAAAGGGGTGAAATTTCTACCAATCGGATGTCTTCAAATTCTCTTTCAACGGAAAAAATCTCATTTAAAAATTCGGTGGGATGAGGGACTTTTTGTCCATTTTATAAAGAGTGTGTGAAACATCACCCAAAATTAAAAGCACCATAACTCTCTCATTTTAAGTCCAAAAGTGTTGAAATTTCTACCAATCGGAGGTCCTAAGATTCTATTTCAGGGGAAAGAAATCTCATTTCAAAATTTGTTGGGATGAGCGAGTTATAGTCCATTTTATAAAGAGTGTGTGCCACGTCACCCAAAATTAAAACCTCTATAACTCTCTCTCTCACTTTATGTCCAAAAGTGGTGAAATTTCTACCAATTGGAGGTCTTCAAATTCTCTTTTACCGGAAAAAAATCTCATTTAAAAATTCGGTGGGATGACGGAATTTTTGTCCATTTTATAAAGAGTGTGTGAAACGTCACTCAAAATTAAAACCTCAATAAGTCTCGCCTTTTAAGTCTAAAAGTGGTGAAATTTCTACCAATCGGTGGTCTTAAGATACCATTTCAGGGGAAGGAAACCTCATTCCAAAATTCATTGCGGTGAGAGAGTTGTAGTCCGGTTTATAAAGAGTGTGATAAACATCACCAAAAATTAAAACCTCCATAACTCTCTCATTTTAAGTGCAAAAGTGGTGAAATTTCTACCAATTGGAGGTCTTCAAATTCTCGTTCAGTGGAAAAAATCTCATTTAAGATTAGGTGAGGTGAGAGCGTTTTGGTCCATTTTTTAAAGTGTGCGAAACGTCACCCAAAATTAAAACCTCCATAACTCTCTAATTTTAAGTCCAAAAGTGGTGAAATTTCTACCAATCGGAGGTCTTAAGATTCTATTTCGGAGAAAGAAATCTCATTTCAAAATTTGTTGGGATGACAGTTGTAGTCCATTTTATAAAGAGTGCGCGAAACGTCAACCAAAATTAAAACCTCTATAACACTCTCACTTTAAGTCCAAAAGTGGTGAAATTTCTACCAATCGGAATTCTTCAAATTTTCTTTCAGGAGAGTGAAATCTCGTTTCACAATTCATTGGGGTGAGAGAGTTGTATTCCGTTTTATAAAGTGTGTTAAACATCACCCAAAATTAAAACCTCCATAACTCTCTCATTGTAAGTGCAATAGTGGTGAAATTTCTACCAATTGGAGCTCTTCAAATTCTCTTTCAGTGGAAAAAATCTCATTTAAGATTAGGTGGGGTGAGAGCGTTTTGGTCCATTTTTTAAAGTGTGCGAAACGTCACCCAAAATTAAAACCTCCATAACTCTCTAATTTTAAGTCCAAAAGTGGTGAAATTTCTACCAATCGGAGGTCCTAAGATTCTATTTCGGGGAAAAAAATCTCATTTCAAAATTTGTTGGGATGAGAGTTGTAGTCCATTTTATAAAGAGTATGCGAAACGTCAACCAAAATTAAAACCTCTATAACTCTCTCACTTTAAGTCCAAAAGTGGTGAAATTTCTACCAATCGGAATTCTTCAAATTTTCTTTCAGGAGAGTGAAATCTCGTTTCACAATTCATTGGGGTGAGAGAGTTGTATTCCGTTTTATAAAGTGTGTTAAACATCACCCAAAATTAAAACCTCCATAACTCTCTCATTGTAAGTGCAATAGTGGTGAAATTTCTACCAATTGGAGCTCTTCAAATTCTCTTTCAGTGGAAAAAATCTCATTTAAGATTAGGTGGGGTGAGAGCGTTTTGGTCCATTTTTTAAAGTGTGCGAAACGTCACCCAAAATTAAAACCTCCATAACTCTCTAATTTTAAGTCCAAAAGTGGTGAAATTTCTACCAATCGGAGGTTCTAAGATTCTATTTCGGGGAAAGAAATCTCATTTCAAAATTTGTTGGGATGAGAGTTGTAGTCCATTTTATAAAGAGTTTGTGAAACGTCAACCATAATTAAAACCTCTATAACTCTCTCACTTTAAGTCCAAAAGTGGTGAAATTTCTACCAATCGGAATTCTTCAAATTTTCTTTTAGGAGAGTGAAATCTCGTTTCACAATTCATTGGGGTGAGAGAGTTGTATTCCGTTTTATAAAGTGTGTTAAACATCACCCAAAATTAAAACCTCTATAACTCTCTCTCTCACTTTATGTCCAAAAGTGGTTAAATTTCTACCAATCGGAGGTCTTCAAATTCTCTTTCAGGGGACAGAAATCACGTTTCAAAATTCATTGGGGTTAGAGAGTTGTAGTCTGTTTTATAAAGAGTGTGTTAAACGTCACCAAAAATTAAAACCTCCATAACTCTCTGATTTTAAGTGCAAAAGTGGTAAAATTTCTACCAATTGGAGGTTTTCAAATTCTCTTTCAATGGAAAAAATCTCATTCAAGATTAGCGGGGGTGAGAGCGTTTCGGTCCATTTTATAAAAAGATCGAAACGTCACCCAAAATTAAAACCTCCATAAGTCTCTCATTTTAGCTTCAAAAGTGGTGAAATTTCTACCAATAGGAGGTCTTCAAATTCTCTTTTACCGGAAAAAAATCTCATTTAAAAATTCGGTGGGATGACGGAGTTTTTGTCCATTTTATAAAGAGTGTGTGAAATGTCACTCAAAATTAAAACCTCAATAAGTCTCGCCTTTTAAGTCTAAAAGTGGTGAAATTTCTACCAATCGGTGGTCTTAAGATACCATTTCAGGGGAAGGAAACCTCATTCCAAAATTCATTGCGGTGAGAGAGTTGTAGTCCGGTTTATAAAGAGTGTGATAAACATCACCAAAAATTAAAACCTCCATAACTCTCTCATTTTAAGTGCAAAAGTGGTGAAATTTCTACCAATTGGAGGTCTTCAAATTCTCTTTCAGTGGAAAAAATCTCATTTAAGATTAGGTGGGGTGAGAGCGTTTTGGTCCATTTTTTAAAGTGTGTGAAACGTCACCCAAAATTAAAACCTCCATAACTCTCTAATTTTAAGTCCAAAAGTGGTGAAATTTCTACCAATCGGAGGTCTTAAGATTCTATTTCGGGGAAAGAAATCTCATTTCAAAATTTGTTGGGATGAGAGTTGTAGTCCATTTTATAAAGAGTGTGCGAAACGTCAACCAAAATTAAAACCTCTATAACACTCTCACTTTAAGTCCAAAAGTGGTGAAATTTCTACCAATCGGAATTCTTCAAATTTTCTTTCAGGAGAGTGAAATCTCGTTTCACAATTCATTGGGGTGAGAGAGTTGTATTCCGTTTTATAAAGTGTGTTAAACATCACCCAAAATTAAAACCTCCATAACTCTCTCATTGTAAGTGCAATAGTGGTGAAATTTCTACCAATTGGAGGTCTTCAAATTCTCTTTCAGTGGAAAAAATCTCATTTAAGACTAGGTGGGGTGAGAGCGTTTTGGTCCATTTTTTAATGTGTGCGAAACGTCACCCAAAATTAAAACCTCCATAACTCTCTAATTTTAAGTCCAAAAGTGGTGAAATTTCTACCAATCGGAGGTTCTAAGATTCTATTTCGGGGAAAGAAATCTCATTTCAAAATTTGTTGGGATGAGAGTTGTAGTCCATTTTATAAAGAGTGTGTGAAACGTCAACCAAAATTAAAACCTCTATAACTCTCTCACTTTAAGTCCAAAACTGGTGAAATTTCTACCAATCGGATTGGGGTGAGAGGGTTGTAGCCCGTTTTATAAATAGTGTGTGTTAAATGACACCAAAATTAAAACCTCCATAACTCTCTCATTTTAAGTGCAAAAGTGGTGAAATTTCTACCAATTGGAGGTCTTCAAATTATCTTTCAATGGAAAAAATCTTGGTTAAGATTTAGTGGGGTGGCAGCGTTTTGGCCCATTTTATAATGAGTGCGAAACGTCACCCAAAATTTAAACCTTCACAACTCTTTCATTTTAGGTTCAAAAGTGGAGAAATTTCTACCAATCGGAGGTCTTCAAACTCTCTTTTAGGGGAAAAAAATCTCGTTTCAAAATTTGTTGGGGTGAGAGAGTTGTAGTCCATTTTGTAAAGAGTGTTCGAAACGTCACCCAAAATTAAAATCACCATAAGTCTCATTTTAAGTCCAAAAGTGGTGAAATTTCTACCAACTGGATGTCTTCAAATTCTCTTTTTTGTCCATTTTGTAAAGAGTGTGTGAAACGTCACTCAAAATTAAAACCTCATTAAGTCTCGCCTTTTAAGTCTAAAAGTGGGGTAATTTCTACCAATCGGTGGTCTTAAGATAGGTGGGGTGAGAGCGTTTTGGTCCATTTTTTAAAGTGTGCGAAACGTCACCCAAAATTAAAACCTCCATAACTCTCTAATTTTAAGTCCAAAAGTGGTGAAATTTCTACCAATCGGAGGTCTTAAGATTCTATTTCGGAGAAAGAAATCTCATTTCAAAATTTGTTGGGATGACAGTTGTAGTCCATTTTATAAAGAGTGCGCGAAACGTCAACCAAAATTAAAACCTCTATAACACTCTCACTTTAAGTCCAAAAGTGGTGAAATTTCTACCAATCGGAATTCTTCAAATTTTCTTTCAGGAGAGTGAAATCTCGTTTCACAATTCATTGGGGTGAGAGAGTTGTATTCCGTTTTATAAAGTGTGTTAAACATCACCCAAAATTAAAACCTCCATAACTCTCTCATTGTAAGTGCAATAGTGGTGAAATTTCTACCAATTGGAGGTCTTCAAATTCTCTTTCAGTGGAAAAAATCTCATTTAAGATTAGGTGGGGTGAGAGCGTTTTGGTCCATTTTTTAATGTGTGCGAAACGTCACCCAAAATTAAAACCTCCATAACTCTCTAATTTTAAGTCCAAAAGTGGTGAAATTTCTACCAATCGGAGGTTCTAAGATTCTATTTCGGGGAAAGAAATCTCATTTCAAAATTTGTTGGGATGAGAGTTGTAGTCCATTTTATAAAGAGTGTGTGAAACGTCAACCAAAATTAAAACCTCTATAACTCTCTCACTTTAAGTCCAAAACTGGTGAAATTTCTACCAATCGGATTGGGGTGAGAGGGTTGTAGCCCGTTTTATAAATAGTGTGTGTTAAATGACACCAAAATTAAAACCTCCATAACTCTCTCATTTTAAGTGCAAAAGTGGTGAAATTTCTACCAATTGGAGGTCTTCAAATTCTCTTTCAATGGAAAAAATCTTGGTTAAGATTTAGTGGGGTGGCAGCGTTTTGGCCCATTTTATAATGAGTGCGAAACGTCACCCAAAATTTTAACCTTCACAACTCTTTCATTTTAGGTTCAAAAGTGGAGAAATTTCTACCAATCGGAGGTCTTCAAATTCTCTTTGAGGGGAAAAAAATCTCGTTTCAAAATTTGTTGGGGTGAGAGAGTTGTAGACCATTTTGTAAAGAGTGTTCGAAACGTCACCCAAAATTAAAATCACCATAAGTCTCATTTTAAGTCCAAAAGTGGTGAAATTTCTACCAACTGGATGTCTTCAAATTCTCTTTTTTGTCCATTTTGTAAAGAGTGTGTGAAACGTCACTCAAAATTAAAACCTCATTAAGTCTCGCCTTTTAAGTCTAAAAGTGGGGTAATTTCTACCAATCGGTGGTCTTAAGATAGGTGGGGTGAGAGCGTTTTGGTCCATTTTTTAAAGTGTGCGAAACGTCACCCAAAATTAAAACCTCCATAACTCTCTAATTTTAAGTCCAAAAGTGGTGAAATTTCTACCAATCGGAGGTCTTAAGATTCTATTTCGGAGAAAGAAAACTCATTTCAAAATTTGTTGGGATGACAGTTGTAGTCCATTTTATAAAGAGTATGCGAAACGTCAACCAAAATTAAAACCTCTATAACTCTCTCACTTTAAGTCCAAAAGTGGTGAAATTTCTACCAATCGGAATTCTTCAAATTTTCTTTCAGGAGAGTGAAATCTCGTTTCACAATTCATTGGGGTGAGAGAGTTGTATTCCGTTTTATAAAGTGTGTTAAACATCACCCAAAATTAAAACCTCCATAACTCTCTCATTGTAAGTGCAATAGTGGTGAAATTTCTACCAATTGGAGCTCTTCAAATTCTCTTTCAGTGGAAAAAATCTCATTTAAGATTAGGTGGGGTGAGAGCGTTTTGGTCCATTTTTTAAAGTGTGCGAAACGTCACCCAAAATTAAAACCTCCATAACTCTCTAATTTTAAGTCCAAAAGTGGTGAAATTTCTACCAATCGGAGGTTCTAAGATTCTATTTCGGGGAAAGAAATCTCATTTCAAAATTTGTTGGGATGAGAGTTGTAGTCCATTTTATAAAGAGTTTGTGAAACGTCAACCATAATTAAAACCTCTATAACTCTCTCACTTTAAGTCCAAAAGTGGTGAAATTTCTACCAATCGGAATTCTTCAAATTTTCTTTTAGGAGAGTGAAATCTCGTTTCACAATTCATTGGGGTGAGAGAGTTGTATTCCGTTTTATAAAGTGTGTTAAACATCACCCAAAATTAAAACCTCTATAACTCTCTCTCTCACTTTATGTCCAAAAGTGGTTAAATTTCTACCAATCGGAGGTCTTCAAATTCTCTTTCAGGGGACAGAAATCACGTTTCAAAATTCATTGGGGTTAGAGAGTTGTAGTCTGTTTTATAAAGAGTGTGTTAAACGTCACCAAAAATTAAAACCTCCATAACTCTCTGATTTTAAGTGCAAAAGTGGTAAAATTTCTACCAATTGGAGGTTTTCAAATTCTCTTTCAATGGAAAAAATCTCATTCAAGATTAGCGGGGGTGAGAGCGTTTCGGTCCATTTTATAAAAAGATCGAAACGTCACCCAAAATTAAAACCTCCATAAGTCTCTCATTTTAGCTTCAAAAGTGGTGAAATTTCTACCAATAGGAGGTCTTCAAATTCTCTTTTACCGGAAAAAAATCTCATTTAAAAATTCGGTGGGATGACGGAGTTTTTGTCCATTTTATAAAGAGTGTGTGAAATGTCACTCAAAATTAAAACCTCAATAAGTCTCGCCTTTTAAGTCTAAAAGTGGTGAAATTTCTACCAATCGGTGGTCTTAAGATACCATTTCAGGGGAAGGAAACCTCATTCCAAAATTCATTGCGGTGAGAGAGTTGTAGTCCGGTTTATAAAGAGTGTGATAAACATCACCAAAAATTAAAACCTCCATAACTCTCTCATTTTAAGTGCAAAAGTGGTGAAATTTCTACCAATTGGAGGTCTTCAAATTCTCTTTCAGTGGAAAAAATCTCATTTAAGATTAGGTGGGGTGAGAGCGTTTTGGTCCATTTTTTAAAGTGTGTGAAACGTCACCCAAAATTAAAACCTCCATAACTCTCTAATTTTAAGTCCAAAAGTGGTGAAATTTCTACCAATCGGAGGTCTTAAGATTCTATTTCGGGGAAAGAAATCTCATTTCAAAATTTGTTGGGATGAGAGTTGTAGTCCATTTTATAAAGAGTGTGCGAAACGTCAACCAAAATTAAAACCTCTATAACACTCTCACTTTAAGTCCAAAAGTGGTGAAATTTCTACCAATCGGAATTCTTCAAATTTTCTTTCAGGAGAGTGAAATCTCGTTTCACAATTCATTGGGGTGAGAGAGTTGTATTCCGTTTTATAAAGTGTGTTAAACATCACCCAAAATTAAAACCTCCATAACTCTCTCATTGTAAGTGCAATAGTGGTGAAATTTCTACCAATTGGAGGTCTTCAAATTCTCTTTCAGTGGAAAAAATCTCATTTAAGACTAGGTGGGGTGAGAGCGTTTTGGTCCATTTTTTAATGTGTGCGAAACGTCACCCAAAATTAAAACCTCCATAACTCTCTAATTTTAAGTCCAAAAGTGGTGAAATTTCTACCAATCGGAGGTTCTAAGATTCTATTTCGGGGAAAGAAATCTCATTTCAAAATTTGTTGGGATGAGAGTTGTAGTCCATTTTATAAAGAGTGTGTGAAACGTCAACCAAAATTAAAACCTCTATAACTCTCTCACTTTAAGTCCAAAACTGGTGAAATTTCTACCAATCGGATTGGGGTGAGAGGGTTGTAGCCCGTTTTATAAATAGTGTGTGTTAAATGACACCAAAATTAAAACCTCCATAACTCTCTCATTTTAAGTGCAAAAGTGGTGAAATTTCTACCAATTGGAGGTCTTCAAATTATCTTTCAATGGAAAAAATCTTGGTTAAGATTTAGTGGGGTGGCAGCGTTTTGGCCCATTTTATAATGAGTGCGAAACGTCACCCAAAATTTAAACCTTCACAACTCTTTCATTTTAGGTTCAAAAGTGGAGAAATTTCTACCAATCGGAGGTCTTCAAACTCTCTTTTAGGGGAAAAAAATCTCGTTTCAAAATTTGTTGGGGTGAGAGAGTTGTAGTCCATTTTGTAAAGAGTGTTCGAAACGTCACCCAAAATTAAAATCACCATAAGTCTCATTTTAAGTCCAAAAGTGGTGAAATTTCTACCAACTGGATGTCTTCAAATTCTCTTTTTTGTCCATTTTGTAAAGAGTGTGTGAAACGTCACTCAAAATTAAAACCTCATTAAGTCTCGCCTTTTAAGTCTAAAAGTGGGGTAATTTCTACCAATCGGTGGTCTTAAGATAGGTGGGGTGAGAGCGTTTTGGTCCATTTTTTAAAGTGTGCGAAACGTCACCCAAAATTAAAACCTCCATAACTCTCTAATTTTAAGTCCAAAAGTGGTGAAATTTCTACCAATCGGAGGTCTTAAGATTCTATTTCGGAGAAAGAAATCTCATTTCAAAATTTGTTGGGATGACAGTTGTAGTCCATTTTATAAAGAGTGCGCGAAACGTCAACCAAAATTAAAACCTCTATAACACTCTCACTTTAAGTCCAAAAGTGGTGAAATTTCTACCAATCGGAATTCTTCAAATTTTCTTTCAGGAGAGTGAAATCTCGTTTCACAATTCATTGGGGTGAGAGAGTTGTATTCCGTTTTATAAAGTGTGTTAAACATCACCCAAAATTAAAACCTCCATAACTCTCTCATTGTAAGTGCAATAGTGGTGAAATTTCTACCAATTGGAGGTCTTCAAATTCTCTTTCAGTGGAAAAAATCTCATTTAAGATTAGGTGGGGTGAGAGCGTTTTGGTCCATTTTTTAATGTGTGCGAAACGTCACCCAAAATTAAAACCTCCATAACTCTCTAATTTTAAGTCCAAAAGTGGTGAAATTTCTACCAATCGGAGGTTCTAAGATTCTATTTCGGGGAAAGAAATCTCATTTCAAAATTTGTTGGGATGAGAGTTGTAGTCCATTTTATAAAGAGTGTGTGAAACGTCAACCAAAATTAAAACCTCTATAACTCTCTCACTTTAAGTCCAAAACTGGTGAAATTTCTACCAATCGGATTGGGGTGAGAGGGTTGTAGCCCGTTTTATAAATAGTGTGTGTTAAATGACACCAAAATTAAAACCTCCATAACTCTCTCATTTTAAGTGCAAAAGTGGTGAAATTTCTACCAATTGGAGGTCTTCAAATTCTCTTTCAATGGAAAAAATCTTGGTTAAGATTTAGTGGGGTGGCAGCGTTTTGGCCCATTTTATAATGAGTGCGAAACGTCACCCAAAATTTTAACCTTCACAACTCTTTCATTTTAGGTTCAAAAGTGGAGAAATTTCTACCAATCGGAGGTCTTCAAATTCTCTTTGAGGGGAAAAAAATCTCGTTTCAAAATTTGTTGGGGTGAGAGAGTTGTAGACCATTTTGTAAAGAGTGTTCGAAACGTCACCCAAAATTAAAATCACCATAAGTCTCATTTTAAGTCCAAAAGTGGTGAAATTTCTACCAACTGGATGTCTTCAAATTCTCTTTTTTGTCCATTTTGTAAAGAGTGTGTGAAACGTCACTCAAAATTAAAACCTCATTAAGTCTCGCCTTTTAAGTCTAAAAGTGGGGTAATTTCTACCAATCGGTGGTCTTAAGATAGGTGGGGTGAGAGCGTTTTGGTCCATTTTTTAAAGTGTGCGAAACGTCACCCAAAATTAAAACCTCCATAACTCTCTAATTTTAAGTCCAAAAGTGGTGAAATTTCTACCAATCGGAGGTCTTAAGATTCTATTTCGGAGAAAGAAAACTCATTTCAAAATTTGTTGGGATGACAGTTGTAGTCCATTTTATAAAGAGTATGCGAAACGTCAACCAAAATTAAAACCTCTATAACTCTCTCACTTTAAGTCCAAAAGTGGTGAAATTTCTACCAATCGGAATTCTTCAAATTTTCTTTCAGGAGAGTGAAATCTCGTTTCACAATTCATTGGGGTGAGAGAGTTGTATTCCGTTTTATAAAGTGTGTTAAACATCACCCAAAATTAAAACCTCCATAACTCTCTCATTGTAAGTGCAATAGTGGTGAAATTTCTACCAATTGGAGGTCTTCAAATTCTCTTTCAGTGGAAAAAATCTCATTTAAGATTAGGTGGGGTGAGAGCGTTTTGGTCCATTTTTTAAAGTGTGCGAAACGTCACCCAAAATTAAAACCTCCATAACTCTCTAATTTTAAGTCCAAAAGTGGTGAAATTTCTACCAATCGGAGGTTCTAAGATTCTATTTCGGGGAAAGAAATCTCATTTCAAAATTTGTTGGGATGAGAGTTGTAGTCCATTTTATAAAGAGTTTGTGAAACGTCAACCATAATTAAAACCTCTATAACTCTCTCACTTTAAGTCCAAAAGTGGTGAAATTTCTACCAATCGGAATTCTTCAAATTTTCTTTCAGGAGAGTGAAATCTCGTTTCACAATTCATTGGGGTGAGAGAGTTGTATTCCGTTTTATAAAGTGTGTTAAACATCACCCAAAATTAAAACCTCTATAACTCTCTCTCTCACTTTATGTCCAAAAGTGGTTAAATTTCTACCAATCGGAGGTCTTCAAATTCTCTTTCAGGGGACAGAAATCACGTTTCAAAATTCATTGGGGTTAGAGAGTTGTAGTCTGTTTTAAAAAGAGTGTGTTAAACGTCACCAAAAATTAAAACCTCCATAACTCTCTGATTTTAAGTGCAAAAGTGGTAAAATTTCTACCAATTGGTGGTCTTCAAATTCTCTTTCAATGGAAAAAATCTCATTCAAGATTAGAGGGGGTGAGAGCGTTTCGGTCCATTTTATAAAAAGACCGAAACGTCACCCAAAATTAAAACCTCCATAAGTCTCTCATTTTAGCTTCAAAAGTGGTGAAATTTCTACCAATAGGAGGTCTTCAAATTCTCTTTTACCGGAAAAAAATCTCATTTAAAAATTCGGTGGGATGACGGAGTTTTTGTCCATTTTATAAAGAGTGTGTGAAACGTCACTCAAAATTAAAACCTCAATAAGTCTCGCCTTTTAAGTCTAAAAGTGGTGAAATTTCGACCAATCGGTGGTCTTAAGATACCATTTCAGGGAAAGGAAACCTCATTCCAAAATTCATTGCGGTGAGAGAGTTGTAGTCCGGTTTATAAAGAGTGTGATAAACATCACCAAAAATTAAAACCTCCATAACTCTCTCATTTTAAGTGCAAAAGTGGTGAAATTTCTACCAATTGGAGGTCTTCAAATTCTCGTTCAGTGGAAAAAATCTCATTTAAGATTAGGTGGGGTGAGAGCGTTTTGGTCCATTTTTTAAAGTGTGCGAAACGTCACCCAAAATTAAAACCTCCATAACTCTCTAATTTTAAGTCCAAAAGTGGTGAAATTTCTACCAATCGGAGGTCTTAAGATTCTATTTCGGGGAAAGAAATCTCATTTCAAAATTTGTTGGGATGAGAGTTATAGTCCATTTTATAAAGAGTGTGCGAAACGTCAACCAAAATTAAAACCTCTATAACACTCTCACTTTAAGTCCAAAAGTGGTGAAATTTCTACCAATCAGAATTCTTCAAATTTTCTTTCAGGAGAGTGAAATATCGTTTCACAATTCATTGGCGTGAGAGAGTTGTATTCCGTTTTATAAAGTGTGTTAAACATCACCCAAAATTAAAACCTCCATAACTCTCTCATTGTAAGTGCAATAGTGGTGAAATTTCTACCAATTGGAGGTCTTCAAATTCTCTTTCAGTGGAAAAAATCTCATTTAAGATTAGGTGGGGTGAGAGCGTTTTGGTCCATTTTTTAAAGTGTGCGAAACGTCACCCAAAATTAAAACCTCCATAACTCTTTAATTTTAAGTCCAAAAGTGGTGAAATTTCTACCAATCGGAGGTTCTAAGATTCTATTTCGGGGAAAGAAATCTCATTTCAAAATTTGTTGGGATGACAGTTGTAGTCCATTTTATAAAGAGTGTGTGAAACGTCAACCAAAATTAAAACCTCTATAACTGTCTCACTTTAAGTCCAAAAGTGGTGAAATTTCTAGCAATCAGAATTCTTCAAATTTTCTTTCAGGAGAGCGAAATCTCGTTTCACAATTCATTGGGGTGAGAGAGTTCTATTCCGTTTTATAAAGTGTGTTAAACATCACCCAAAATTAAAACCTCCATAACTCTCTCATTGTAAGTACAATAGTGGTGAAATTTCTACCAATTGGAGGTCTTCAAATTCTCTTTCAGTGGAAAAAATCTCATTTAAGATTAGGTGGGGTGAGAGCGTTTTGGTCCATTTTTTAAAGTGTGCGAAACGTCACCCAAAATTAAAACCTCCATAACTCTCTCATTTCAAGTCCAAAAGTGGTGAATGTTCTACCAATCGGAGGTCCTAAGATTCTATTTCAGGGAAAGAAATCTCATTCCAAAATTTGTTAAGTGTGTGCGAAAAGTCACCCAAAATTAAAACCTCTATAACTCTCTCACTTTAAGTCCAAAAGTGGTGAAATTTCTGCCTATCAGAGGTCTTCAAATTTTCTTCCAGGGGAGAGAAATCTCGTTTCAAAATTCATTGGGGTGAGAGGGTTGTAGCCCGTTTTATAAATAGTGTGTGTTAAATGACACCAAAATTAAAACCTCCATAACTCTCTCATTTTAAGTGCAAAAGTGGTGAAATTTCTACCAATTGGAGGTCTTCAAATTCTCTTTCAATGGAAAAAATCTTGGTTAAGATTTAGTGGGGTGGCAGCGTTTTGGCCCATTTTATAATGAGTGCGAAACGTCACCCAAAATTTAAACCTTCACAACTCTTTCATTTTAGGTTCAAAAGTGGAGAAATTTCTACCAATCGGAGGTCTTCAAATTCTCTTTCAGGGGAAAGAAATCTCGTTTCAAAATTTGTTGGGGTGAGAGAGTTGTAGTCCATTTTGTAAAGAGTGTTCGAAACGTCACCCAAAATTAAAATCACCATAAGTCTCATTTTAAGTCCAAAAGTGGTGAAATTTCTACCAACTGGATGTCTTCAAATTCTCTTTTTTGTCCATTTTATAAAGAGTGTGTGAAACGTCCCTCAAAATTAAAACCTCATTAAGTCTCGCCTTTTAAGTCTAAAAGTGGTGAAATTTCTACCAATCGGTGGTCTTAAGATACCATTTCAGGGGAAGAAAATCTCATTCCAAAATTCATTGCGGTGAGAGATTTGTAGTCCGGTTTATAAAGAGTGTGATAAACATCACCAAAAATTAAAACCTCCATAACTCTCTCATTTTAAGTGCAAAAGTGGTGAAATTTCTACCAATTGGAGGTCTTCAAATTCTCTTTCAGTGGAAAAAATCTCATTTAAGATTAGGTGGGGTGAGAGCGTTTTGGTCCATTTTTTAAAGTGTGAGAAACGTCACCCAAAATTAAAACCTCCATAACTCTCTAATTTCAAGTCCAATAGTGGTGAAATTTCTACCAATCTGAGGTCTTAAGATTCTATTTCGGGGAAAGAAATCTCATTTCAAAATTTGTTGGGATGAGAGTTGTAGTCCATTTTATAAAGAGTGTGCGAAACGTCAACCAAATTTAAAACCTCTATAACACTCTCACTTTAAGTCCAAAAGTGGTGAAATTTCTACCAATCGGAATTCTTCAAATTTTCTTTCAGGAGAGTGAAATCTCGTTTCACAATTCATTGGGGTGAGAGAGTTGTATTCCGTTTTATAAAGTGTGTTAAACATCACCCAAAATTAAAACCTCCATAACTCTCTCATTGTAAGTGCAATAGTAGTGAAATTTCTACCAATTGGAGGTCTTCAAATTCTCTTTCAGTGGAAAAAATCTCATTTAAGATTAGGTGGGGTGAGAGCGTTTTGGTCCATTTTTTAAAGTGTGCGAAACGTCACCCAAAATTAAAACCTCCATAACTCTCAAATTTTAAGTCCAAAAGTGGTGAAATTTCTACCAATCGGAGGTTCTAAGATTCTATTTCGGGGAAAGAAATCTCAATTCAAAATTTGTTGGGATGAGAGTTGTAGTCCATTTTATAAAGAGTGTGTGAAACGTCAACCAAAATTAAAACCTCTATAACTCTCTCACTTTAAGTCCAAAAGTGGTGAAATTTCTACCAATCGGATTGGGGTGAGAGGGTTGTAGCCCGTTTTATAAATAGTGTGTGTTAAATGACACCAAAATTAAAACCTCCATAACTCTCTCATTTTAAGTGCAAAAGTGGTGAAATTTCTACCAATTGGAGGTCTTCAAATTCTCTTTCAATGGAAAAAATCTTAGTTAAGATTTAGTGGGGTGGCAGCGTTTTGGCCCATTTTATAATGAGTGCGAAACGTCACCCAAAATTTAAACCTTCACAACTCTTTCATTTTAGGTTCAAAAGTGGTGAAATTTCTACCAATTGGAGGTCTTCAAATTCTCGTTCAGTGGAAAAAATCTCATTTAAGATTAGGTGGGGTGAGAGCGTTTTGGTCCATTTTTTAAAGTGTGCGAAACGTCACCCAAAATTAAAACCTCCATAACTCTCTAATTTTAAGTCCAAAAGTGGTGAAATTTCTACCAATCGGAGGTCTTAAGATTCTATTTCGGGGAAAGAAATCTCATTTCAAAATTTGTTGGGATGAGAGTTGTAGTCCATTTTATAAAGAGTGCGCGAAACGTCAACCAAAATTAAAACCTCTATAACACTCTCACTTTAAGTCCAAAAGTGGTGAAATTTCTACCAATCGGAATTCTTCAAATTTTCTTTCAGGAGAGTGAAATCTCGTTTCACAATTCATTGGGGTGAGAGAGTTGTATTCCGTTTTATAAAGTGTGTTAAACATCACCCAAAATTAAAACCTCCATAACTCTCTCATTGTAAGTGCAATAGTGGTGAAATTTCTACCAATTGGAGGTCTTCAAATTCTCTTTCAGTGGAAAAAATCTCATTTAAGATTAGGTGGGGTGAGAGCGTTTTGGTCCATTTTTTAAAGTGTGCGAAACGTCACCCAAAATTAAAACCTCCATAACTCTTTAATTTTAAGTCCAAAAGTGGTGAAATTTCTACCAATCGGAGGTTCTAAGATTCTATTTCGGGGAAAGAAATCTCATTTCAAATTTTGTTGGGATGACAGTTGTAGTCCATTTTATAAAGAGTGTGTGAAACGTCAACCAAAATTAAAACCTCTATAACTGTCTCACTTTAAGTCCAAAAGTGGTGAAATTTCTAGCAATCAGAATTCTTCAAATTTTCTTTCAGGAGAGCGAAATCTCGTTTCACAATTCATTGGGGTGAGAGAGTTCTATTCCGTTTTATAAAGTGTGTTAAACATCACCCAAAATTAAAACCTCCATAACTCTCTCATTGTAAGTGCAATAGTGGTGAAATTTCTACCAATTGGAGGTCTTCAAATTCTCTTTCAGTGGAAAAAATCTCATTTAAGATTAGGTGGGGTGAGAGCGTTTTGGTCCATTTTTTAAAGTGTGCGAAACGTCACCCAAAATTAAAACCTCCATAACTCTCTCATTTCAAGTCCAAAAGTGGTGAATGTTCTACCAATCGGAGGTCCTAAGATTCTATTTCAGGGAAAGAAATCTCATTCCAAAATTTGTTAAGTGTGTGCGAAAAGTCACCCAAAATTAAAACCTCTATAACTCTCTCACTTTAAGTCCAAAAGTGGTGAAATTTCTGCCTATCAGAGGTCTTCAAATTTTCTTCCAGGGGAGAGAAATCTCGTTTCAAAATTCATTGGGGTGAGAGGGTTGTAGCCCGTTTTATAAATAGTGTGTGTTAAATGACACCAAAATTAAAACCTCCATAACTCTCTCATTTTAAGTGCAAAAGTGGTGAAATTTCTACCAATTGGAGGTCTTCAAATTCTCTTTCAATGGAAAAAATCTTGGTTAAGATTTAGTGGGGTGGCAGCGTTTTGGCCCATTTTATAATGAGTGCGAAACGTCACCCAAAATTTAAACCTTCACAACTCTTTCATTTTAGGTTCAAAAGTGGAGAAATTTCTACCAATCGGAGGTCTTCAAATTCTCTTTCAGGGGAAAGAAATCTCGTTTCAAAATTTGTTGGGGTGAGAGAGTTGTAGTCCATTTTGTAAAGAGTGTTCGAAACGTCACCCAAAATTAAAATCACCATAAGTCTCATTTTAAGTCCAAAAGTGGTGAAATTTCTACCAACTGGATGTCTTCAAATTCTCTTTTTTGTCCATTTTATAAAGAGTGTGTGAAACGTCCCTCAAAATCAAAACCTCATTAAGTCTCGCCTTTTAAGTCTAAAAGTGGTGAAATTTCTACCAATCGGTGGTCTTAAGATACCATTTCAGGGGAAGAAAATCTCATTCCAAAATTCATTGCGGTGAGAGATTTGTAGTCCGGTTTATAAAGAGTGTGATAAACATCACCAAAAATTAAAACCTCCATAACTCTCTCATTTTAAGTGCAAAAGTGGTGAAATTTCTACCAATTGGAGGTCTTCAAATTCTCTTTCAGTGGAAAAAATCTCATTTAAGATTAGGTGGGGTGAGAGCGTTTTGGTCCATTTTTTAAAGTGTGAGAAACGTCACCCAAAATTAAAACCTCCATAACTCTCTAATTTCAAGTCCAATAGTGGTGAAATTTCTACCAATCTGAGGTCTTAAGATTCTATTTCGGGGAAAGAAATCTCATTTCAAAATTTGTTGGGATGAGAGTTGTAGTCCATTTTATAAAGAGTGTGCGAAACGTCAACCAAATTTAAAACCTCTATAACACTCTCACTTTAAGTCCAAAAGTGGTGAAATTTCTACCAATCGGAATTCTTCAAATTTTCTTTCAGGAGAGTGAAATCTCGTTTCACAATTCATTGGGGTGAGAGAGTTGTATTCCGTTTTATAAAGTGTGTTAAACATCACCCAAAATTAAAACCTCCATAACTCTCTCATTGTAAGTGCAATAGTAGTGAAATTTCTACCAATTGGAGGTCTTCAAATTCTCTTTCAGTGGAAAAAATCTCATTTAAGATTAGGTGGGGTGAGAGCGTTTTGGTCCATTTTTTAAAGTGTGCGAAACGTCACCCAAAATTAAAACCTCCATAACTCTCTAATTTTAAGTCCAAAAGTGGTGAAATTTCTACCAATCGGAGGTTCTAAGATTCTATTTCGGGGAAAGAAATCTCAATTCAAAATTTGTTGGGATGAGAGTTGTAGTCCATTTTATAAAGAGTGTGTGAAACGTCAACCAAAATTAAAACCTCTATAACTCTCTCACTTTAAGTCCAAAAGTGGTGAAATTTCTACCAATCGGATTGGGGTGAGAGGGTTGTAGCCCGTTTTATAAATAGTGTGTGTTAAATGACACCAAAATTAAAACCTCCATAACTCTCTCATTTTAAGTGCAAAAGTGGTGAAATTTCTACCAATTGGAGGTCTTCAAATTCTCTTTCAATGGAAAAAATCTTAGTTAAGATTTAGTGGGGTGGCAGCGTTTTGGCCCATTTTATAATGAGTGCGAAACGTCACCCAAAATTTAAACCTTCACAACTCTTTCATTTTAGGTTCAAAAGTGGTGAAATTTCTACCAATTGGAGGTCTTCAAATTCTCGTTCAGTGGAAAAAATCTCATTTAAGATTAGGTGGGGTGAGAGCGTTTTGGTCCATTTTTTAAAGTGTGCGAAACGTCACCCAAAATTAAAACCTCCATAACTCTCTAATTTTAAGTCCAAAAGTGGTGAAATTTCTACCAATCGGAGGTCTTAAGATTCTATTTCGGGGAAAGAAATCTCATTTCAAAATTTGTTGGGATGAGAGTTGTAGTCCATTTTATAAAGAGTGCGCGAAACGTCAACCAAAATTAAAACCTCTATAACACTCTCACTTTAAGTCCAAAAGTGGTGAAATTTCTACCAATCGGAATTCTTCAAATTTTCTTTCAGGAGAGTGAAATCTCGTTTCACAATTCATTGGGGTGAGAGAGTTGTATTCCGTTTTATAAAGTGTGTTAAACATCACCCAAAATTAAAACCTCCATAACTCTCTCCTTGTAAGTGCAATAGTGGTGAAATTTCTACCAATTGGAGGTCTTCAAATTCTCTTTCAGTGGAAAAAATCTCATTTAAGATTAGGTGGGGTGAGAGCGTTTTGGTCCATTTTTTAAAGTGTGCGAAACGTCACCCAAAATTAAAACCTCCATAACTCTCTAATTTTAAGTCCAAAAGTGGTGAAATTTCTACCAATCGGAGGTCCTAAGATTCTATTTCGGGGAAAAAAATCTCATTTCAAAATTTGTTGGGATGAGAGTTGTAGTCCATTTTATAAAGAGTATGCGAAACGTCAACCAAAATTAAAACCTCTATAACTCTCTCACTTTAAGTCCAAAAGTGGTGAAATTTCTACCAATCGGAATTCTTCAAATTTTCTTTCAGGAGAGTGAAATCTCGTTTCACAATTCATTGGGGTGAGAGAGTTGTATTCCGTTTTATAAAGTGTGTTAAACATCACCCAAAATTAAAACCTCCATAACTCTCTCATTGTAAGTGCAATAGTGGTGAAATTTCTACCAATTGGAGGTCTTCAAATTCTCTTTCAGTGGAAAAAATCTCATTTAAGATTAGGTGGGGTGAGAGCGTTTTGGTCCATTTTTTAAAGTGTGCGAAACGTCACCCAAAATTAAAACCTCCATAACTCTCTAATTTTAAGTCCAAAAGTGGTGAAATTTCTACCAATCGGAGGTTCTAAGATTCTATTTCGGGGAAAGAAATCTCATTTCAAAATTTGTTGGGATGAGAGTTGTAGTCCATTTTATAAAGAGTTTGTGAAACGTCAACCATAATTAAAACCTCTATAACTCTCTCACTTTAAGTCCAAAAGTGGTGAAATTTCTACCAATCGGAATTCTTCAAATTTTCTTTTAGGAGAGTGAAATCTCGTTTCACAATTCATTGGGGTGAGAGAGTTGTATTCCGTTTTATAAAGTGTGTTAAACATCACCCAAAATTAAAACCTCTATAACTCTCTCTCTCACTTTATGTCCAAAAGTGGTTAAATTTCTACCAATCGGAGGTCTTCAAATTCTCTTTCAGGGGACAGAAATCACGTTTCAAAATTCATTGGGGTTAGAGAGTTGTAGTCTGTTTTATAAAGAGTGTGTTAAACGTCACCAAAAATTAAAACCTCCATAACTCTCTGATTTTAAGTGCAAAAGTGGTAAAATTTCTACCAATTGGAGGTTTTCAAATTCTCTTTCAATGGAAAAAATCTCATTCAAGATTAGCGGGGGTGAGAGCGTTTCGGTCCATTTTATAAAAAGATCGAAACGTCACCCAAAATTAAAACCTCCATAAGTCTCTCATTTTAGCTTCAAAAGTGGTGAAATTTCTACCAATAGGAAGTCTTCAAATTCTCTTTTACCGGAAAAAAATCTCATTTAAAAATTCGGTGGGATGACGGAGTTTTTGTCCATTTTATAAAGAGTGTGTGAAATGTCACTCAAAATTAAAACCTCAATAAGTCTCGCCTTTTAAGTCAAAAAGTGGTGAAATTTCTACCAATCGGTGGTCTTAAGATACCATTTCAGGGGAAGGAAACCTCATTCCAAAATTCATTGCGGTGAGAGAGTTGTAGTCCGGTTTATAGAGAGTGTGATAAACATCACCAAAAATTAAAACCTCCATAACTCTCTCATTTTAAGTGCAAAAGTGGTGAAATTTCTACCAATTGGAGGTCTTCAAATTCTCTTTCAGTGGAAAAAATCTCATTTAAGATTAGGTGGGGTGAGAGCGTTTTGGTCCATTTTTTAAAGTGTGTGAAACGTCACCCAAAATTAAAACCTCCATAACTCTCTAATTTTAAGTCCAAAAGTGGTGAAATTTCTACCAATCGGAGGTCTTAAGATTCTATTTCGGGGAAAGAAATCTCATTTCAAAATTTGTTGGGATGAGAGTTGTAGTCCATTTTATAAAGAGTGTGCGAAACGTCAACCAAAATTAAAACCTCTATAACACTCTCACTTTAAGTCCAAAAGTGGTGAAATTTCTACCAATCGGAATTCTTCAAATTTTCTTTAGGAGAGTGAAATCTCGTTTCACAATTCATTGGGGTGAGAGAGTTGTATTCCGTTTTATAAAGTGTGTTAAACATCACCCAAAATTAAAACCTCCATAACTCTCTCATTGTAAGTGCAATAGTGGTGAAATTTCTACCAATTGGAGGTCTTCAAATTCTCTTTCAGTGGAAAAAATCTCATTTAAGATTAGGTGGGGTGAGAGCGTTTTGGTCCATTTTTTAATGTGTGCGAAACGTCACCCAAAATTAAAACCTCCATAACTCTCTAATTTTAAGTCCAAAAGTGGTGAAATTTCTACCAATCGGAGGTTCTAAGATTCTATTTCGGGGAAAGAAATCTCATTTCAAAATTTGTTGGGATGAGAGTTGTAGTCCATTTTATAAAGAGTGTGTGAAACGTCAACCAAAATTAAAACCTCTATAACTCTCTCACTTTAAGTCCAAAACTGGTGAAATTTCTACCAATCGGATTGGGGTGAGAGGGTTGTAGCCCGTTTTATAAATAGTGTGTGTTAAATGACACCAAAATTAAAACCTCCATAACTCTCTCATTTTAAGTGCAAAAGTGGTGAAATTTCTACCAATTGGAGGTCTTCAAATTATCTTTCAATGGAAAAAATCTTGGTTAAGATTTAGTGGGGTGGCAGCGTTTTGGCCCATTTTATAATGAGTGCGAAACGTCACCCAAAATTTAAACCTTCACAACTCTTTCATTTTAGGTTCAAAAGTGGAGAAATTTCTACCAATCGGAGGTCTTCAAATTCTCTTTTAGGGGAAAAAAATCTCGTTTCAAAATTTGTTGGGGTGAGAGAGTTGTAGTCCATTTTGTAAAGAGTGTTCGAAACGTCACCCAAAATTAAAATCACCATAAGTCTCATTTTAAGTCCAAAAGTGGTGAAATTTCTACCAACTGGATGTCTTCAAATTCTCTTTTTTGTCCATTTTGTAAAGAGTGTGTGAAACGTCACTCAAAATTAAAACCTCATTAAGTCTCGCCTTTTAAGTCTAAAAGTGGGGTAATTTCTACCAATCGGTGGTCTTAAGATAGGTGGGGTGAGAGCGTTTTGGTCCATTTTTTAAAGTGTGCGAAACGTCACCCAAAATTAAAACCTCCATAACTCTCTAATTTTAAGTCCAAAAGTGGTGAAATTTCTACCAATCGGAGGTCTTAAGATTCTATTTCGGAGAAAGAAATCTCATTTCAAAATTTGTTGGGATGACAATTGTAGTCCATTTTATAAAGAGTGCGCGAAACGTCAACCAAAATTAAAACCTCTATAACACTCTCACTTTAAGTCCAAAAGTGGTGAAATTTCTACCAATCGGAATTCTTCAAATTTTCTTTCAGGAGAGTGAAATCTCGTTTCACAATTCATTGGGGTGAGAGAGTTGTATTCCGTTTTATAAAGTGTGTTAAACATCACCCAAAATTAAAACCTCCATAACTCTCTCATTGTAAGTGCAATAGTGGTGAAATTTCTACCAATTGGAGGTCTTCAAATTCTCTTTCAGTGGAAAAAATCTCATTTAAGATTAGGTGGGGTGAGAGCGTTTTGGTCCATTTTTTAATGTGTGCGAAACGTCACCCAAAATTAAAACCTCCATAACTCTCTAATTTTAAGTCCAAAAGTGGTGAAATTTCTACCAATCGGAGGTTCTAAGATTCTATTTCGGGGAAAGAAATCTCATTTCAAAATTTGTTGGGATGAGAGTTGTAGTCCATTTTATAAAGAGTGTGTGAAACGTCAACCAAAATTAAAACCTCTATAACTCTCTCACTTTAAGTCCAAAAGTGGTGAAATTTCTACCAATCGGATTGGGGTGAGAGGGTTGTAGCCCGTTTTATAAATAGTGTGTGTTAAATGACACCAAAATTAAAACCTCCATAACTCTCTCATTTTAAGTGCAAAAGTGGTGAAATTTCTACCAATTGGAGGTCTTCAAATTCTCTTTCAATGGAAAAAATCTTGGTTAAGATTTAGTGGGGTGGCAGCGTTTTGGCCCATTTTATAATGAGTGCGAAACGTCACCCAAAATTTTAACCTTCACAACTCTTTCATTTTAGGTTCAAAAGTGGAGAAATTTCTACCAATCGGAGGTCTTCAAATTCTCTTTTAGGGGAAAAAAATCTCGTTTCAAAATTTGTTGGGGTGAGAGAGTTGTAGACCATTTTGTAAAGAGTGTTCGAAACGTCACCCAAAATTAAAATCACCGTAAGTCTCATTTTAAGTCCAAAAGTGGTGAAATTTCTACCAACTGGATGTCTTCAAATTCTCTTTTTTGTCCATTTTGTAAAGAGTGTGTGAAACGTCACTCAAAATTAAAACCTCATTAAGTCTCGCCTTTTAAGTCTAAAAGTGGGGTAATTTCTACCAATCGGTGGTCTTAAGATAGGTGGGGTGAGAGCGTTTTGGTCCATTTTTTAAAGTGTGCGAAACGTCACCCAAAATTAAAACCTCCATAACTCTCTAATTTTAAGTCCAAAAGTGGTGAAATTTCTACCAATCGGAGGTCTTAAGATTCTATTTCGGAGAAAGAAAACTCATTTCAAAATTTGTTGGGATGACAGTTGTAGTCCATTTTATAAAGAGTGCGCGAAACGTCAACCAAAATTAAAACCTCTATAACACTCTCACTTTAAGTCCAAAAGTGGTGAAATTTCTACCAATCGGAATTCTTCAAATTTTCTTTCAGGAGAGTGAAATCTCGTTTCACAATTCATTGGGGTGAGAGAGTTGTATTCCGTTTTATAAAGTGTGTTAAACATCACCCAAAATTAAAACCTCCATAACTCTCTCATTGTGAGTGCAATAGTGGTGAGATTTCTACCAATTGGAGGTCTTCAAATTCTCTTTCAGTGGAAAAAATCTCATTTAAGATTAGGTGGGGTGAGAGCGTTTTGGTCCATTTTTTAAAGTGTGCGAAACGTCACCCAAAATTAAAACCTCCATAACTCTCTAATTTTAAGTCCAAAAGTGGTGAAATTTCTACCAATCGGAGGACCTAAGATTCTATTTCGGGGAAAAAAATCTCATTTCAAAATTTGTTGGGATGAGAGTTGTAGTCCATTTTATAAAGAGTATGCGAAACGTCAACCAAAATTAAAACCTCTATAACTCTCTCACTTTAAGTCCAAAAGTGGTGAAATTTCTACCAATCGGAATTCTTCAAATTTTCTTTCAGGAGAGTGAATTCTCGTTTCACAATTCATTGGGGTGAGAGAGTTGTATTCCGTTTTATAAAGTGTGTTAAACATCACCCAAAATTAAAACCTCCATAACTCTCTCATTGTAAGTGCAATAGTGGTGAAATTTCTACCAATTGGAGGTCTTCAAATTCTCTTTCAGTGGAAAAAATCTCATTTAAGATTAGGTGGGGTGAGAGCGTTTTGGTCCATTTTTTAAAGTGTGCGAAACGTCACCCAAAATTAAAACCTCCATAACTCTCTAATTTTAAGTCCAAAAGTGGTGAAATTTCTACCAATCGGAGGTCCTAAGATTCTATTTCGGGGAAAAAAATCTCATTTCAAAATTTGTTGGGATGAGAGTTGTAGTCCATTTTATAAAGAGTATGTGAAACGTCAACCATAATTAAAACCTCTATAACTCTCTCACTTTAAGTCCAAAAGTGGTGAAATTTCTACCAATCGGAATTCTTCAAATTTTCTTTCAGGAGAGTGAAATCTCGTTTCACAATTCATTGGGGTGAGAGAGTTGTATTCCGTTTTATAAAGTGTGTTAAACATCACCCAAAATTAAAACCTCTATAACTCTCTCTCTCACTTTATGTCCAAAAGTGGTTAAATTTCTACCAATCGGAGGTCTTCAAATTCTCTTTCAGGGGACAGAAATCACGTTTCAAAATTCATTGGGGTTAGAGAGTTGTAGTCTGTTTTAAAAAGAGTGTGTTAAACGTCACCAAAAATTAAAACCTCCATAACTCTCTGATTTTAAGTGCAAAAGTGGTAAAATTTCTACCAATTGGTGGTCTTCAAATTCTCTTTCAATGGAAAAAATCTCATTCAAGATTAGCGGGGGTGAGAGCGTTTCGGTCCATTTTATAAAAAGACCGAAACGTCACCCAAAATTAAAACCTCCATAAGTCTCTCATTTTAGCTTCAAAAGTGGTGAAATTTCTACCAATAGGAGGTCTTCAAATTCTCTTTTACCGGAAAAAAATCTCATTTAAAAATTCGGTGGGATGACGGAGTTTTTGTCCATTTTATAAAGAGTGTGTGAAACGTCACTCAAAATTAAAACCTCAATAAGTCTCGCCTTTTAAGTCTAAAAGTGGTGAAATTTCGACCAATCGGTGGTCTTAAGATGCCATTTCAGGGAAAGGAAACCTCATTCCAAAATTCATTGCGGTGAGAGAGTTGTAGTCCGGTTTATAAAGAGTGTGATAAACATCACCAAAAATTAAAACCTCCATAACTCTCTCATTTTAAGTGCAAAAGTGGTGAAATTTCTACCAATTGGAGGTCTTCAAATTCTCGTTCAGTGGAAAAAATCTCATTTAAGATTAGGTGGGGTGAGAGCGTTTTGGTCCATTTTTTAAAGTGTGCGAAACGTCACCCAAAATTAAAACCTCCATAACTCTCTAATTTTAAGTCCAAAAGTGGTGAAATTTCTACCAATCGGAGGTCTTAAGATTCTATTTCGGGGAAAAAAATCTCATTTCAAAATTTGTTGGGATGAGAGTTGTAGTCCATTTTATAAAGAGTGTGCGAAACGTCAACCAAAATTAAAACCTCTATAACACTCTCACTTTAAGTCCAAAAGTGGTGAAATTTCTACCAATCAGAATTCTTCAAATTTTCTTTCAGGAGAGTGAAATCTCGTTTCACAATTCATTGGGGTGAGAGAGTTGTATTCCGTTTTATAAAGTGTGTTAAACATCACCCAAAATTAAAACCTCCATAACTCTCTCATTGTAAGTGCAATAGTGGTGAAATTTCTACCAATTGGAGGTCTTCAAATTCTCTTTCAGTGGAAAAAATCTCATTTAAGATTAGGTGGGGTGAGAGCGTTTTGGTCCATTTTTTAAAGTGTGCGAAACGTCACCCAAAATTAAAACCTCCATAACTCTTTAATTTTAAGTCCAAAAGTGGTGAAATTTCTACCAATCGGAGGTTCTAAGATTCTATTTCGGGGAAAGAAATCTCATTTCAAAATTTGTTGGGATGACAGTTGTAGTCCATTTTATAAAGAGTGTGTGAAACGTCAACCAAAATTAAAACCTCTATAACTGTCTCACTTTAAGTCCAAAAGTGGTGAAATTTCTAGCAATCAGAATTCTTCAAATTTTCTTTCAGGAGAGCGAAATCTCGTTTCACAATTCATTGGGGTGAGAGAGTTCTATTCCGTTTTATAAAGTGTGTTAAACATCACCCAAAATTAAAACCTCCATAACTCTCTCATTGTAAGTGCAATAGTGGTGAAATTTCTACCAATTGGAGGTCTTCAAATTCTCTTTCAGTGGAAAAAATCTCATTTAAGATTAGGTGGGGTGAGAGCGTTTTGGTCCATTTTTTAAAGTGTGAGAAACGTCACCCAAAATTAAAACCTCCATAACTCTCTAATTTCAAGTCCAATAGTGGTGAAATTTCTACCAATCGGAGGTCTTAAGATTCTATTTCGGGGAAAGAAATCTCATTTCAAAATTTGTTGGGATGAGAGTTGTAGTCCATTTTATAAAGAGTGTGCGAAACGTCAACCAAATTTAAAACCTCTATAACACTCTCACTTTAAGTCCAAAAGTGGTGAAATTTCTACCAATCGGAATTCTTCAAATTTTCTTTCAGGAGAGTGAAATCTCGTTTCACAATTCATTGGGGTGAGAGAGTTGTATTCCGTTTTATAAAGTGTGTTAAACATCACCCAAAATTAAAACCTCCATAACTCTCTCATTGTAAGTGCAATAGTAGTGAAATTTCTACCAATTGGAGGTCTTCAAATTCTCTTTCAGTGGAAAAAAGCTCATTTAAGATTAGGTGGGGTGAGAGCGTTTTGGTCCATTTTTTAAAGTGTGCGAAACGTCACCCAAAATTAAAACCTCCATAACTCTCTAATTTTAAGTCCAAAAGTGGTGAAATTTCTACCAATCGGAGGTTCTAAGATTCTATTTCGGGGAAACAAATCTCATTTCAAAATTTGTTGGGATGAGAGTTGTAGTCCATTTTATAAAGAGTGTGTGAAACGTCAACCAAAATTAAAACCTCTATAACTCTCTCACTTTAAGTCCAAAAGTGGTGAAATTTCTACCAATCGGATTGGGGTGAGAGGGTTGTAGCCCGTTTTATAAATAGTGTGTGTTAAATGACACCAAAATTAAAACCTCCATAACTCTCTCATTTTAAGTGCAAAAGTGGTGAAATTTCTACCAATTGGAGGTATTCAAATTCTCTTTCAATGGAAAAAATCTTGGTTAAGATTTAGTGGGGTGGCAGCGTTTTGGCCCATTTTATAATGAGTGCGAAACGTCACCCAAAATTTAAACCTTCACAACTCTTTCATTTTAGGTTCAAAAGTGGAGAAATTTCTACCAATCGGAGGTCTTCAAATTCTCTTTCAGGGGAAAGAAATCTCGTTTCAAAATTTGTTGGGGTGAGAGAGTTGTAGTCCATTTTGTAAAGAGTGTTCGAAACGTCACCCAAAATTAAAATCACCATAAGTCTCATTTTAAGTCCAAAAGTGGTGAAATTTCTACCAACTGGATGTCTTCAAATTCTCTTTTTTGTCCATTTTATAAAGAGTGTGTGAAACGTCCCTCAAAATTAAAACCTCATTAAGTCTCGCCTTTTATGTCTAAAAGTGGTGAAATTTCTACCAATCGGTGGTCTTAAGATACCATTTCAGGGGAAGAAAATCTCATTCCAAAATTCATTGCGGTGAGAGATTTATAGTCCGGTTTATAAAGAGTGTGATAAACATCACCAAAAATTAAAACCTCCATAACTCTCTCATTTTAAGTGCAAAAGTGGTGAAATTTCTACCAATTGGAGGTCTTCAAATTCTCTTTCAGTGGAAAAAATCTCATTTAAGATTAGGTGGGGTGAGAGCGTTTTGGTCCATTTTTTAAAGTGTGAGAAACGTCACCCAAAATTAAAACCTCCATAACTCTCTAATTTCAAGTCCAATAGTGGTGAAATTTCTACCAATCGGAGGTCTTAAGATTCTATTTCGGGGAAAGAAATCTCATTTCAAAATTTGTTGGGATGAGAGTTGTAGTCCATTTTATAAAGAGTGTGCGAAACGTCAACCAAATTTAAAACCTCTATAACACTCTCACTTTAAGTCCAAAAGTGGTGAAATTTCTACCAATCGGAATTCTTCAAATTTTCTTTCAGGAGAGTGAAATCTCGTTTCACAATTCATTGCGGTGAGAGAGTTGTATTCCGTTTTATAAAGTGTGTTAAACATCACCCAAAATTAAAACCTCCATAACTCTCTCATTGTAAGTGCAATAGTAGTGAAATTTCTACCAATTGGAGGTCTTCAAATTCTCTTTCAGTGGAAAAAATCTCATTTAAGATTAGGTGGGGTGAGAGCGTTTTGGTCCATTTTTTAAAGTGTGTGAAACGTCACCCAAAATTAAAACCTCCATAACTCTCTAATTTTAAGTCCAAAAGTGGTGAAATTTCTACCAATCGGAGGTTCTAAGATTCTATTTCGGGGAAAGAAATCTCATTTCAAAATTTGTTGGGATGAGAGTTGTAGTCCATTTTATAAAGAGTGTGTGAAACGTCAACCAAAATTAAAACCTCTATAACTCTCTCACTTTAAGTCCAAAAGTGGTGAAATTTCTACCAATCGGAATTCTTCAAATTTTCTTTCAGGAGAGCGAAATCTCGTTTCACAATTCGTTGGGGTGAGAGAGTTGTATTCCGTTTTATAAAGTGTGTTAAACATCACCCAAAATTAAAACCTCCATAACTCTCTCATTGTAAGTGCAATAGTGGTGAAATTTCTACCAATTGGAGGTCTTAAAATTCTCTTTCAGTGGAAAAAATCTCATTTAAGATTAGGTGGGGTGAGAGCGTTTTGGTCCATTTTTTAAAGTGTGCGAAACGTCACCCAAAATTAAAACCTCCATAACTCTCTAATTTTAAGTCCAAAAGTGGTGAAATTTCTACCAATCGGAGGTTCTAAGATTCTATTTCGGGGAAAGAAATCTCATTTCAAAATTTGTTGGGATGAGAGTTGTAGTCCATTTTATAAAGAGTGTGCGAAACGTCAACCAAAATTAAAACCTCTATAACTCTCTCACTTTAAGTCCAAAAGTGGTGAAATTTCTACCAATCGGAATTCTTCAAATTTTCTTTCAGGAGAGCGAAATCTCGTTTCACAATTCATTGGGGTGAGAGAGTTGTATTCCGTTTTATAAAGTGTGTTAAACATCACCCAAAATTAAAACCTCCATAACTCTCTCATTGTAAGTGCAATAGTGGTGAAATTTCTACCAATTGGAGGTCTTCAAATTCTCTTTCAGTGGAAAAAATCTCATTTAAGATTAGGTGGGGTGAGAGCGTTTTGGTCCATTTTTTAAAGTGTGAGAAACGTCACCCAAAATTAAAACCTCCATAACTCTCTAATTTTATGTCCAATAGTGGTGAAATTTCTACCAATCGGAGGTCTTAAGATTCTATTTCGGGGAAAGAAATCTCATTTCAAAATTTGTTGGGATGAAAGTTGTAGTCCATTTTATAAAGAGTGTGCGAAACGTCAACCAAAATTAAAACCTCTATAACACTCTCACTTTAAGTCCAAAAGTGGTGAAATTTCTACCAATCGGAATTCTTCAAATTTTCTTTCAGGAGAGTGAAATCTCGTTTCACAATTCATTGGGGTGAGAGAGTTGTATTCCGTTTTATAAAGTGTGTTAAACATCACCCAAAATTAAAACCTCCATAACTCTCTCATTGTAAGTGCAATAGTGGTGAAATTTCTACCAACTGGAGGTCTTCAAATTCTCTTTCAGTGAAAAAAATCTCATTTAAGATTAGGTGGGGTGAGAGCGTTTTGGTCCATTTTTTAAAGTGGGCGAAACGTCACCCAAAATTAAAACCTCCATCACTCTCTAATTTTAAGTCCAAAAGTGGTGAAATTTCTACCAATCGGAGGTTCTAAGATTCTATTTCGGGGAAAGAAATCTCATTTCAAAATTTGTTGGGATGAGAGTTGTAGTCCATTTTATAAAGAGTGTGTGAAACGTCAACCAAAATTAAAACCTCTATAACTCTCTCACTTTAAGTCCAAAAGTGGTGAAATTTCTACCAATCGGAATTCTTCAAATTTTCTTTCAGGAGAGCGAAATCTCGTTTCACAATTCATTGGAGTGAGAGAGTTGTATTCCGTTTTATAAAGTGTGTTAAACATCACCCAAAATTAAAACCTCCATAACTCTCTCATTGTAAGTGCAATAGTGGTGAAATTTCTACCAATTGGAGGTCTTCAAATTCTCTTTCAGTGGAAAAAATCTCATTTAAGATTAGGTGGGGTGAGAGCGTTTTGTTCCATTTTTTAAAGTGTGCGAAACGTCACCCAAAATTAAAACCTCCATAACTCTCTCATTTCAAGTCCAAAAGTGGTGAAAATTCTACCAATCGGAGGTCCTAAGATTCTATTTCAGGGAAAGAAATCTCATTCCAAAATTTGTTAAGTGTGTGCGAAAAGTCACCCAAAATTAAAACTTCTATAACTCTCTCACTTTAAGTCCAAAAGTGGTGAAATTTCTGCCTATCAGAGGTCTTCAAATTTTCTTCCAGGGGAGAGAAATCTCGTTTCAAAATTCATTGGGGTGAGAGGGTTGTAGCCCGTTTTATAAATAGTGTGTGTTAAATGACACCAAAATTAAAACCTCCATAACTCTCTCATTTTAGGTGCAAAAGTGGTGAAATTTCTACCAATTGGAGGTCTTCAAATTCTCTTTCAATGGAAAAAATCTTGGTTAAGATTTAGTGGGGTGGCAGCGTTTTGGCCCATTTTATAATGAGTGCGAAACGTCACCCAAAATTTAAACCTTCACAACTCTTTCATTTTAGGTTCAAAAGTGGAGAAATTTCTACCAATCGGAGGACTTCAAATTCTCTTTCAGGGGAAAGAAATCTCGTTTCAAAATTTGTTGGGGTGAGAGAGTTGTAGTCCATTTTGTAAAGAGTGTTCGAAACGTCACCCAAAATTAAAATCACCATAAGTCTCATTTTAAGTCCAAAAGTGGTGAAATTTCTACCAACTGGATGTCTTCAAATTCTCTTTTTTGTCCATTTTATAAAGAGTGTGTGAAACGTCCCTCAAAATTAAAACCTCATTAAGTCTCGCCTTTTAAGTCTAAAAGTGGTGAAATTTCTACCAATCGGTGGTCTTAAGATACCATTTCAGGGGAAGAAAATCTCATTTCAAAATTCATTGCGGTGAGAGATTTGTAGTCCGGTTTATAAAGAGTGTGATAAACATCACCAAAAATTAAAACCTCCATAACTCTCTCATTTTAAGTGCAAAAGTGGTGAAATTTCTACCAATTGGAGGTCTTCAAATTCTCTTTCAGTGGAAAAAATCTCATTTAAGATTAGGTGGGGTGAGAGCGTTTTGGTCCATTTTTTAAAGTGTGAGAAACGTCACCCAAAATTAAAACCTCCATAACTCTCTAATTTTAAGTCCAAAAGTGGTGAAATTTCTACCAATCGGAGGTCTTAAGATTCTATTTCGGGGAAAGGAATCTCATTTCAAAATTTGTTGGGATGAGAGTTGTAGTCCATTTTATAAAGAGTGTGCGAAACGTCAACCAAAATTAAAACCTCTATAACACTCTCACTTTAAGTCCAAAAGTGGTGAAATTTCTACCAATTGGAGGTCTTCAAATTCTCTTTCAGTGGAAAAAATCTCATTTAAGATTAGGTGGGGTGAGAGCGTTTTGGTCCATTTTTTAAAGTGTGTGAAACGTCACCCAAAATTAAAACCTCCATAACTCTCTAATTTTAAGTCCAAAAGTGGTGAAATTTCTACCAATCGGAGGTTCTAAGATTCTATTTCGGGGAAAGAAATCTCATTTCAAAATTTGTTGGGATGAGAGTTGTAGTCCATTTTATAAAGAGTGTGTGAAACGTCAACCAAAATTAAAACCTCTATAACTCTCTCACTTTAAGTCCAAAAGTGGTGAAATTTCTACCAATCGGAATTCTTCAAATTTTCTTTCAGGAGAGCGAAATCTCGTTTCACAATTCATTGGGGTGAGAGAGTTGTATTCCGTTTTATAAAGTGTGTTAAACATCACCCAAAATTAAAACCTCCATAACTCTCTCATTGTAAGTGCAATAGTGGTGAAATTTCTACCAATTGGAGGTCTTCAAATTCTCTTTCAGTGGAAAAAATCTCATTTAAGATTAGGTGGGGTGAGAGCGTTTTGTTCCATTTTTTAAAGTGTACGAAACGTCACCCAAAATTAAAACCTCCATAACTCTCTCATTTCAAGTCCAAAAGTGGTGAAAATTCTACCAATCGGAGGTCCTAAGATTCTATTTCAGGGAAAGAAATCTCATTCCAAAATTTGTTAAGTGTGTGCGAAAAGTCACCCAAAATTAAAACTTCTATAACTCTCTCACTTTAAGTCCAAAAGTGGTGAAATTTCTGCCTATCAGAGGTCTTCAAATTTTCTTCCAGGGGAGAGAAATCTCGTTTCAAAATTCATTGGGGTGAGAGGGTTGTAGCCCGTTTTATAAATAGTGTGTGTTAAATGACACCAAAATTAAAACCTCCATAACTCTCTCATTTTAAGTGCAAAAGTGGTGAAATTTCTACCAATTGGAGGTCTTCAAATTCTCTTTCAATGGAAAAAATCTTGGTTAAGATTTAGTGGGGTGGCAGCGTTTTGGCCCATTTTATAATGAGTGCGAAACGTCACCCAAAATTTAAACCTTCACAACTCTTTCATTTTAGGTTCAAAAGTGGAGAAATTTCTACCAATCGGAGGACTTCAAATTCTCTTTCAGGGGAAAGAAATCTCGTTTCAAAATTTGTTGGGGTGAGAGAGTTGTAGTCCATTTTGTAAAGAGTGTTCGAAACGTCACCCAAAATTAAAATCACCATAAGTCTCATTTTAAGTCCAAAAGTGGTGAAATTTCTACCAACTGGATGTCTTCAAATTCTCTTTTTTGTCCATTTTATAAAGAGTGTGTGAAACGTCCCTCAAAATTAAAACCTCATTAAGTCTCGCCTTTTAAGTCTAAAAGTGGTGAAATTTCTACCAATCGGTGGTCTTAAGATACCATTTCAGGGGAAGAAAATCTCATTCCAAAATTCATTGCGGTGAGAGATTTGTAGTCCGGTTTATAAAGAGTGTGATAAACATCACCAAAAATTAAAACCTCCATAACTCTCTCATTTTAAGTGCAAAAGTGGTGAAATTTCTACCAATTGGAGGTCTTCAAATTCTCTTTCAGTGGAAAAAATCTCATTTAAGATTAGGTGGGGTGAGAGCGTTTTGGTCCATTTTTTAAAGTGTGAGAAACGTCACCCAAAATTAAAACCTCCATAACTCTCTAATTTTAAGTCCAAAAGTGGTGAAATTTCTACCAATCGGAGGTCTTAAGATTCTATTTCGGGGAAAGGAATCTCATTTCAAAATTTGTTGGGATGAGAGTTGTAGTCCATTTTATAAAGAGTGTGCGAAACGTCAACCAAAATTAAAACCTCTATAACACTCTCACTTTAAGTCCAAAAGTGGTGAAATTTCTACCAATCGGAATTCTTAAAATTTTCTTTCAGGAGAGTGAAATCTCGTTTCACAATTCATTGGGGTGAGAGAGTTGTATTCCGTTTTATAAAGTGTGTTAAACATCACCCAAAATTAAAACCTCCATAACTCTCTCATTGTAAGTGCAATAGTGGTGAAATTTCTACCAATTGGAGCTCTTCAAATTCTCTTTCAGTGGAAAAAATCTCATTTAAGATTAGGTGGGGTGAGAGCGTTTTGGTCCATTTTTTAAAGTGTGCGAAACGTCACCCAAAATTATAACCTCCATAACTCTCTAATTTTAAGTCCAAAAGTGGTGAAATTTCTACCAATCGGAGGTTCTAAGATTCTATTTCGGGGAAAGAAATCTCATTTCAAAATTTGTTGGGATGAGAGTTGTAGTCCATTTTATAAAGAGTGTGTGAAACGTCAACCAAAATTAAAACCTCTATAACTCTCTCACTTTAAGTCCAAAAGTGGTGAAATTTCTACCAATCGGAATTCTTCAAATTTTCTTTCAGGAGAGCGAAATCTCGTTTCACAATTCATTGGGGTGAGAGAGTTGTATTCCGTTTTATAAAGTGTGTTAAACATCACCCAAAATTAAAACCTCCATAACTCTCTCATTGTAAGTGCAATAGTGGTGAAATTTCTACCAATTGGAGGTCTTCAAATTCTCTTTCAGTGGAAAAAATCTCATTTAAGATTAGGTGGGGTGAGAGCGTTTTGGTCCATTTTTTAAAGTGTGAGAAACGTCACCCAAAATTAAAACCTCCATAACTCTCTAATTTTATGTCCAATAGTGGTGAAATTTCTACCAATCGGAGGTCTTAAGATTCTATTTCGGGGAAAGAAATCTCATTTCAAAATTTGTTGGGATGAAAGTTGTAGTCCATTTTATAAAGAGTGTGCGAAACGTCAACCAAAATTAAAACCTCTATAACACTCTCACTTTAAGTCCAAAAGTGGTGAAATTTCTACCAATCGGAATTCTTCAAATTTTCTTTCAGGAGAGTGAAATCTCGTTTCACAATTCATTGGGGTGAGAGAGTTGTATTCCGTTTTATAAAGTGTGTTAAACATCACCCAAAATTAAAACCTCCATAACTCTCTCATTGTAAGTGCAATAGTGGTGAAATTTCTACCAACTGGAGGTCTTCAAATTCTCTTTCAGTGAAAAAAATCTCATTTAAGATTAGGTGGGGTGAGAGCGTTTTGCTCCATTTTTTAAAGTGTGCGAAACGTCACCCAAAATTAAAACCTCCATCACTCTCTAATTTTAAGTCCAAAAGTGGTGAAATTTCTACCAATCGGAGGTTCTAAGATTCTATTTCGGGGAAAGAAATCTCATTTCAAAATTTGTTGGGATGAGAGTTGTAGTCCATTTTATAAAGAGTGTGTGAAACGTCAACCAAAATTAAAACCTCTATAACTCTCTCACTTTAAGTCCAAAAGTGGTGAAATTTCTACCAATCGGAATTCTTCAAATTTTCTTCAGGAGAGCGAAATCTCGTTTCACAATTCATTGGGGTGAGAGAGTTGTATTCCGTTTTATAAAGTGTGTTAAACATCACCCAAAATTAAAACCTCCATAACTCTCTCATTGTAAGTGCAATAGTGGTGAAATTTCTACCAATTGGAGGTCTTCAAATTCTCTTTCAGTGGAAAAAATCTCATTTAAGATTAGGTGGGGTGAGAGCGTTTTGTTCCATTTTTTAAAGTGTGCGAAACGTCACCCAAAATTAAAACCTCCATAACTCTCTCATTTCAAGTCCAAAAGTGGTGAAAATTCTACCAATCGGAGGTCCTAAGATTCTATTTCAGGGAAAGAAATCTCATTCCAAAATTTGTTAAGTGTGTGCGAAAAGTCACCCAAAATTAAAACTTCTATAACTCTCTCACTTTAAGTCCAAAAGTGGTGAAATTTCTGCCTATCAGAGGTCTTCAAATTTTCTTCCAGGGGAGAGAAATCTCGTTTCAAAATTCATTGGGGTGAGAGGGTTGTAGCCCGTTTTATAAATAGTGTGTGTTAAATGACACCAAAATTAAAACCTCCATAACTCTCTCATTTTAAGTGCAAAAGTGGTGAAATTTCTACCAATTGGAGGTCTTCAAATTCTCTTTCAATGGAAAAAATCTTGGTTAAGATTTAGTGGGGTGGCAGCGTTTTGGCCCATTTTATAATGAGTGCGAAACGTCACCCAAAATTTAAACCTTCACAACTCTTTCATTTTAGGTTCAAAAGTGGAGAAATTTCTACCAATCGGAGGACTTCAAATTCTCTTTCAGGGGAAAGAAATCTCGTTTCAAAATTTGTTGGGGTGAGAGAGTTGTAGTCCATTTTGTAAAGAGTGTTCGAAACGTCACCCAAAATTAAAATCACCATAAGTCTCATTTTAAGTCCAAAAGTGGTGAAATTTCTACCAACTGGATGTCTTCAAATGCTCTTTTTTGTCCATTTTATAAAGAGTGTGTGAAACGTCCCTCAAAATTAAAACCTCATTAAGTCTCGCCTTTTAAGTCTAAAAGTGGTGAAATTTCTACCAATCGGTGGTCTTAAGATACCATTTCAGGGGAAGAAAATCTCATTCCAAAATTCATTGCGGTGAGAGATTTGTAGTCCGGTTTATAAAGAGTGTGATAAACATCACCAAAAATTAAAACCTCCATAACTCTCTCATTTTAAGTGCAAAAGTGGTGAAATTTCTACCAATTGGAGGTCTTCAAATTCTCTTTCAGTGGAAAAAATCTCATTTAAGATTAGGTGGGGTGAGAGCGTTTTGGTCCATTTTTTAAAGTGTGAGAAACGTCACCCAAAATTAAAACCTCCATAACTCTCTAATTTTAAGTCCAAAAGTGGTGAAATTTCTACCAATCGGAGGTCTTAAGATTCTATTTCGGGGAAAGGAATCTCATTTCAAAATTTGTTGGGATGAGAGTTGTAGTCCATTTTATAAAGAGTGTGCGAAACGTCAACCAAAATTAAAACCTCTATAACACTCTCACTTTAAGTCCAAAAGTGGTGAAATTTCTACCAATCGGAATTCTTCAAATTTTCTTTCAGGAGAGTGAAATCTCGTTTCACAATTCATTGGGGTGAGAGAGTTGTATTCCGTTTTATAAAGTGTGTTAAACATCACCCAAAATTAAAACCTCCATAACTCTCTCATTGTAAGTGCAATAGTGGTGAAATTTCTACCAATTGGAGGTCTTCAAATTCTCTTTCAGTGGAAAAAATCTCATTTAAGATTAGGTGGGGTGAGAGAGTTTTGGTCCATTTTTTAAAGTGTGCGAAACGTCACCCAAAATTAAAACCTCCATAACTCTCTAATTTTAAGTCCAAAAGTGGTGAAATTTCTACCAATCGGAGGTCTTATGATTCTATTTCGGGGAAAGAAATCTCATTTCAAAATTTGTTGGGATGAGAGTTGTAGTCCATTTTATAAAGAGTGTGCGAAACGTCAACCAAAATTAAAACCTCTATAACTCTCTCACTTTAAGTCCAAAAGTGGTGAAATTTCTACCAATCGGAATTCTTCAAATTTTCTTTCAGGAGAGTGAAATCTCGTTTCACAATTCATTGCGGTGAGAGAGTTGTATTCCGTTTTATAAAGTGTGTTAAACATCACCCAAAATTAAAACCTCCATAACTCTCTCATTGTAAGTGCAATAGTAGTGAAATTTCTACCAATTGGAGGTCTTCAAATTCTCTTTCAGTGGAAAAAATCTCATTTAAGATTAGGTGGGGTGAGAGCGTTTTGGTCCATTTTTTAAAGTGTGTGAAACGTCACCCAAAATTAAAACCTCCATAACTCTCTAATTTTAAGTCCAAAAGTGGTGAAATTTCTACCAATCGGAGGTTCTAAGATTCTATTTCGGGGAAAGAAATCTCATTTCAAAATTTGTTGGGATGAGAGTTGTAGTCCATTTTATAAAGAGTGTGTGAAACGTCAACCAAAATTAAAACCTCTATAACTCTCTCACTTTAAGTCCAAAAGTGGTGAAATTTCTACCAATCGGAATTCTTCAAATTTTCTTTCAGGAGAGCGAAATCTCGTTTCACAATTCGTTGGGGTGAGAGAGTTGTATTCCGTTTTATAAAGTGTGTTAAACATCACCCAAAATTAAAACCTCCATAACTCTCTCATTGTAAGTGCAATAGTGGTGAAATTTCTACCAATTGGAGGTCTTAAAATTCTCTTTCAGTGGAAAAAATCTCATTTAAGATTAGGTGGGGTGAGAGCGTTTTGGTCCATTTTTTAAAGTGTGCGAAACGTCACCCAAAATTAAAACCTCCATAACTCTCTAATTTTAAGTCCAAAAGTGGTGAAATTTCTACCAATCGGAGGTTCTAAGATTCTATTTCGGGGAAAGAAATCTCATTTCAAAATTTGTTGGGATGAGAGTTGTAGTCCATTTTATAAAGAGTGTGCGAAACGTCAACCAAAATTAAAACCTCTATAACTCTCTCACTTTAAGTCCAAAAGTGGTGAAATTTCTACCAATCGGAATTCTTCAAATTTTCTTTCAGGAGAGCGAAATCTCGTTTCACAATTCATTGGGGTGAGAGAGTTGTATTCCGTTTTATAAAGTGTGTTAAACATCACCCAAAATTAAAACCTCCATAACTCTCTCATTGTAAGTGCAATAGTGGTGAAATTTCTACCAATTGGAGGTCTTCAAATTCTCTTTCAGTGGAAAAAATCTCATTTAAGATTAGGTGGGGTGAGAGCGTTTTGGTCCATTTTTTAAAGTGTGAGAAACGTCACCCAAAATTAAAACCTCCATAACTCTCTAATTTTATGTCCAATAGTGGTGAAATTTCTACCAATCGGAGGTCTTAAGATTCTATTTCGGGGAAAGAAATCTCATTTCAAAATTTGTTGGGATGAAAGTTGTAGTCCATTTTATAAAGAGTGTGCGAAACGTCAACCAAAATTAAAACCTCTATAACACTCTCACTTTAAGTCCAAAAGTGGTGAAATTTCTACCAATCGGAATTCTTCAAATTTTCTTTCAGGAGAGTGAAATCTCGTTTCACAATTCATTGGGGTGAGAGAGTTGTATTCCGTTTTATAAAGTGTGTTAAACATCACCCAAAATTAAAACCTCCATAACTCTCTCATTGTAAGTGCAATAGTGGTGAAATTTCTACCAATTGGAGGTCTTCAAATTCTCTTTCAGTGGAAAAAATCTCATTTAAGATTAGGTGGGGTGAGAGCGTTTTGTTCCATTTTTTAAAGTGTGCGAAACGTCACCCAAAATTAAAACCTCCATAACTCTCTCATTTCAAGTCCAAAAGTGGTGAAAATTCTACCAATCGGAGGTCCTAAGATTCTATTTCAGGGAAAGAAATCTCATTCCAAAATTTGTTAAGTGTGTGCGAAAAGTCACCCAAAATTAAAACTTCTATAACTCTCTCACTTTAAGTCCAAAAGTGGTGAAATTTCTGCCTATCAGAGGTCTTCAAATTTTCTTCCAGGGGAGAGAAATCTCGTTTCAAAATTCATTGGGGTGAGAGGGTTGTAGCCCGTTTTATAAATAGTGTGTGTTAAATGACACCAAAATTAAAACCTCCATAACTCTCTCATTTTAAGTGCAAAAGTGGTGAAATTTCTACCAATTGGAGGTCTTCAAATTCTCTTTCAATGGAAAAAATCTTGGTTAAGATTTAGTGGGGTGGCAGCGTTTTGGCCCATTTTATAATGAGTGCGAAACGTCACCCAAAATTTAAACCTTCACAACTCTTTCATTTTAGGTTCAAAAGTGGAGAAATTTCTACCAATCGGAGGACTTCAAATTCTCTTTCAGGGGAAAGAAATCTCGTTTCAAAATTTGTTGGGGTGAGAGAGTTGTAGTCCATTTTGTAAAGAGTGTTCGAAACGTCACCCAAAATTAAAATCACCATAAGTCTCATTTTAAGTCCAAAAGTGGTGAAATTTCTACCAACTGGATGTCTTCAAATGCTCTTTTTTGTCCATTTTATAAAGAGTGTGTGAAACGTCCCTCAAAATTAAAACCTCATTAAGTCTCGCCTTTTAAGTCTAAAAGTGGTGAAATTTCTACCAATCGGTGGTCTTAAGATACCATTTCAGGGGAAGAAAATCTCATTCCAAAATTCATTGCGGTGAGAGATTTGTAGTCCGGTTTATAAAGAGTGTGATAAACATCACCAAAAATTAAAACCTCCATAACTCTCTCATTTTAAGTGCAAAAGTGGTGAAATTTCTACCAATTGGAGGTCTTCAAATTCTCTTTCAGTGGAAAAAATCTCATTTAAGATTAGGTGGGGTGAGAGCGTTTTGGTCCATTTTTTAAAGTGTGAGAAACGTCACCCAAAATTAAAACCTCCATAACTCTCTAATTTTAAGTCCAAAAGTGGTGAAATTTCTACCAATCGGAGGTTCTAAGATTCTATTTCGGGGAAAGAAATCTCATTTCAAAATTTGTTGGGATGAGAGTTGTAGTCCATTTTATAAAGAGTGTGTGAAACGTCAACCAAAATTAAAACCTCTATAACTCTCTCACTTTAAGTCCAAAAGTGGTGAAATTTCTACCAATCGGAATTCTTCAAATTTTCTTTCAGGAGAGCGAAATCTCGTTTCACAATTCATTGGAGTGAGAGAGTTGTATTCCGTTTTATAAAGTGTGTTAAACATCACCCAAAATTAAAACCTCCATAACTCTCTCATTGTAAGTGCAATAGTGGTGAAATTTCTACCAATTGGAGGTCTTCAAATTCTCTTTCAGTGGAAAAAATCTCATTTAAGATTAGGTGGGGTGAGAGCGTTTTGTTCCATTTTTTAAAGTGTGCGAAACGTCACCCAAAATTAAAACCTCCATAACTCTCTCATTTCAAGTCCAAAAGTGGTGAAAATTCTACCAATCGGAGGTCCTAAGATTCTATTTCAGGGAAAGAAATCTCATTCCAAAATTTGTTAAGTGTGTGCGAAAAGTCACCCAAAATTAAAACTTCTATAACTCTCTCACTTTAAGTCCAAAAGTGGTGAAATTTCTGCCTATCAGAGGTCTTCAAATTTTCTTCCAGGGGAGAGAAATCTCGTTTCAAAATTCATTGGGGTGAGAGGGTTGTAGCCCGTTTTATAAATAGTGTGTGTTAAATGACACCAAAATTAAAACCTCCATAACTCTCTCATTTTAGGTGCAAAAGTGGTGAAATTTCTACCAATTGGAGGTCTTCAAATTCTCTTTCAATGGAAAAAATCTTGGTTAAGATTTAGTGGGGTGGCAGCGTTTTGGCCCATTTTATAATGAGTGCGAAACGTCACCCAAAATTTAAACCTTCACAACTCTTTCATTTTAGGTTCAAAAGTGGAGAAATTTCTACCAATCGGAGGACTTCAAATTCTCTTTCAGGGGAAAGAAATCTCGTTTCAAAATTTGTTGGGGTGAGAGAGTTGTAGTCCATTTTGTAAAGAGTGTTCGAAACGTCACCCAAAATTAAAATCACCATAAGTCTCATTTTAAGTCCAAAAGTGGTGAAATTTCTACCAACTGGATGTCTTCAAATTCTCTTTTTTGTCCATTTTATAAAGAGTGTGTGAAACGTCCCTCAAAATTAAAACCTCATTAAGTCTCGCCTTTTAAGTCTAAAAGTGGTGAAATTTCTACCAATCGGTGGTCTTAAGATACCATTTCAGGGGAAGAAAATCTCATTTCAAAATTCATTGCGGTGAGAGATTTGTAGTCCGGTTTATAAAGAGTGTGATAAACATCACCAAAAATTAAAACCTCCATAACTCTCTCATTTTAAGTGCAAAAGTGGTGAAATTTCTACCAATTGGAGGTCTTCAAATTCTCTTTCAGTGGAAAAAATCTCATTTAAGATTAGGTGGGGTGAGAGCGTTTTGGTCCATTTTTTAAAGTGTGAGAAACGTCACCCAAAATTAAAACCTCCATAACTCTCTAATTTTAAGTCCAAAAGTGGTGAAATTTCTACCAATCGGAGGTCTTAAGATTCTATTTCGGGGAAAGGAATCTCATTTCAAAATTTGTTGGGATGAGAGTTGTAGTCCATTTTATAAAGAGTGTGCGAAACGTCAACCAAAATTAAAACCTCTATAACACTCTCACTTTAAGTCCAAAAGTGGTGAAATTTCTACCAATTGGAGGTCTTCAAATTCTCTTTCAGTGGAAAAAATCTCATTTAAGATTAGGTGGGGTGAGAGCGTTTTGGTCCATTTTTTAAAGTGTGTGAAACGTCACCCAAAATTAAAACCTCCATAACTCTCTAATTTTAAGTCCAAAAGTGGTGAAATTTCTACCAATCGGAGGTTCTAAGATTCTATTTCGGGGAAAGAAATCTCATTTCAAAATTTGTTGGGATGAGAGTTGTAGTCCATTTTATAAAGAGTGTGTGAAACGTCAACCAAAATTAAAACCTCTATAACTCTCTCACTTTAAGTCCAAAAGTGGTGAAATTTCTACCAATCGGAATTCTTCAAATTTTCTTTCAGGAGAGCGAAATCTCGTTTCACAATTCATTGGGGTGAGAGAGTTGTATTCCGTTTTATAAAGTGTGTTAAACATCACCCAAAATTAAAACCTCCATAACTCTCTCATTGTAAGTGCAATAGTGGTGAAATTTCTACCAATTGGAGGTCTTCAAATTCTCTTTCAGTGGAAAAAATCTCATTTAAGATTAGGTGGGGTGAGAGCGTTTTGTTCCATTTTTTAAAGTGTACGAAACGTCACCCAAAATTAAAACCTCCATAACTCTCTCATTTCAAGTCCAAAAGTGGTGAAAATTCTACCAATCGGAGGTCCTAAGATTCTATTTCAGGGAAAGAAATCTCATTCCAAAATTTGTTAAGTGTGTGCGAAAAGTCACCCAAAATTAAAACTTCTATAACTCTCTCACTTTAAGTCCAAAAGTGGTGAAATTTCTGCCTATCAGAGGTCTTCAAATTTTCTTCCAGGGGAGAGAAATCTCGTTTCAAAATTCATTGGGGTGAGAGGGTTGTAGCCCGTTTTATAAATAGTGTGTGTTAAATGACACCAAAATTAAAACCTCCATAACTCTCTCATTTTAAGTGCAAAAGTGGTGAAATTTCTACCAATTGGAGGTCTTCAAATTCTCTTTCAATGGAAAAAATCTTGGTTAAGATTTAGTGGGGTGGCAGCGTTTTGGCCCATTTTATAATGAGTGCGAAACGTCACCCAAAATTTAAACCTTCACAACTCTTTCATTTTAGGTTCAAAAGTGGAGAAATTTCTACCAATCGGAGGACTTCAAATTCTCTTTCAGGGGAAAGAAATCTCGTTTCAAAATTTGTTGGGGTGAGAGAGTTGTAGTCCATTTTGTAAAGAGTGTTCGAAACGTCACCCAAAATTAAAATCACCATAAGTCTCATTTTAAGTCCAAAAGTGGTGAAATTTCTACCAACTGGATGTCTTCAAATTCTCTTTTTTGTCCATTTTATAAAGAGTGTGTGAAACGTCCCTCAAAATTAAAACCTCATTAAGTCTCGCCTTTTAAGTCTAAAAGTGGTGAAATTTCTACCAATCGGTGGTCTTAAGATACCATTTCAGGGGAAGAAAATCTCATTCCAAAATTCATTGCGGTGAGAGATTTGTAGTCCGGTTTATAAAGAGTGTGATAAACATCACCAAAAATTAAAACCTCCATAACTCTCTCATTTTAAGTGCAAAAGTGGTGAAATTTCTACCAATTGGAGGTCTTCAAATTCTCTTTCAGTGGAAAAAATCTCATTTAAGATTAGGTGGGGTGAGAGCGTTTTGGTCCATTTTTTAAAGTGTGAGAAACGTCACCCAAAATTAAAACCTCCATAACTCTCTAATTTTAAGTCCAAAAGTGGTGAAATTTCTACCAATCGGAGGTCTTAAGATTCTATTTCGGGGAAAGGAATCTCATTTCAAAATTTGTTGGGATGAGAGTTGTAGTCCATTTTATAAAGAGTGTGCGAAACGTCAACCAAAATTAAAACCTCTATAACACTCTCACTTTAAGTCCAAAAGTGGTGAAATTTCTACCAATCGGAATTCTTAAAATTTTCTTTCAGGAGAGTGAAATCTCGTTTCACAATTCATTGGGGTGAGAGAGTTGTATTCCGTTTTATAAAGTGTGTTAAACATCACCCAAAATTAAAACCTCCATAACTCTCTCATTGTAAGTGCAATAGTGGTGAAATTTCTACCAATTGGAGCTCTTCAAATTCTCTTTCAGTGGAAAAAATCTCATTTAAGATTAGGTGGGGTGAGAGCGTTTTGGTCCATTTTTTAAAGTGTGCGAAACGTCACCCAAAATTATAACCTCCATAACTCTCTAATTTTAAGTCCAAAAGTGGTGAAATTTCTACCAATCGGAGGTTCTAAGATTCTATTTCGGGGAAAGAAATCTCATTTCAAAATTTGTTGGGATGAGAGTTGTAGTCCATTTTATAAAGAGTGTGCGAAACGTCAACCAAAATTAAAACCTCTATAACTCTCTCACTTTAAGTCCAAAAGTGGTGAAATTTCTACCAATCGGAATTCTTCAAATTTTCTTTCAGGAGAGCGAAATCTCGTTTCACAATTCATTGGGGTGAGAGAGTTGTATTCCGTTTTATAAAGTGTGTTAAACATCACCCAAAATTAAAACCTCCATAACTCTCTCATTGTAAGTGCAATAGTGGTGAAATTTCTACCAATTGGAGGTCTTCAAATTCTCTTTCAGTGGAAAAAATCTCATTTAAGATTAGGTGGGGTGAGAGCGTTTTGGTCCATTTTTTAAAGTGTGAGAAACGTCACCCAAAATTAAAACCTCCATAACTCTCTAATTTTATGTCCAATAGTGGTGAAATTTCTACCAATCGGAGGTCTTAAGATTCTATTTCGGGGAAAGAAATCTCATTTCAAAATTTGTTGGGATGAAAGTTGTAGTCCATTTTATAAAGAGTGTGCGAAACGTCAACCAAAATTAAAACCTCTATAACACTCTCACTTTAAGTCCAAAAGTGGTGAAATTTCTACCAATCGGAATTCTTCAAATTTTCTTTCAGGAGAGTGAAATCTCGTTTCACAATTCATTGGGGTGAGAGAGTTGTATTCCGTTTTATAAAGTGTGTTAAACATCACCCAAAATTAAAACCTCCATAACTCTCTCATTGTAAGTGCAATAGTGGTGAAATTTCTACCAACTGGAGGTCTTCAAATTCCCTTTCAGTGAAAAAAATCTCATTTAAGATTAGGTGGGGTGAGAGCGTTTTGCTCCATTTTTTAAAGTGTGCGAAACGTCACCCAAAATTAAAACCTCCATCACTCTCTAATTTTAAGTCCAAAAGTGGTGAAATTTCTACCAATCGGAGGTTCTAAGATTCTATTTCGGGGAAAGAAATCTCATTTCAAAATTTGTTGGGATGAGAGTTGTAGTCCATTTTATAAAGAGTGTGTGAAACGTCAACCAAAATTAAAACCTCTATAACTCTCTCACTTTAAGTCCAAAAGTGGTGAAATTTCTACCAATCGGAATTCTTCAAATTTTCTTCAGGAGAGCGAAATCTCGTTTCACAATTCATTGGGGTGAGAGAGTTGTATTCCGTTTTATAAAGTGTGTTAAACATCACCCAAAATTAAAACCTCCATAACTCTCTCATTGTAAGTGCAATAGTGGTGAAATTTCTACCAATTGGAGGTCTTCAAATTCTCTTTCAGTGGAAAAAATCTCATTTAAGATTAGGTGGGGTGAGAGAGTTTTGGTCCATTTTTTAAAGTGTGCGAAACGTCACCCAAAATTAAAACCTCCATAACTCTCTAATTTTAAGTCCAAAAGTGGTGAAATTTCTACCAATCGGAGGTCTTATGATTCTATTTCGGGGAAAGAAATCTCATTTCAAAATTTGTTGGGATGAGAGTTGTAGTCCATTTTATAAAGAGTGTGCGAAACGTCAACCAAAATTAAAACCTCTATAACTCTCTCACTTTAAGTCCAAAAGTGGTGAAATTTCTACCAATCGGAATTCTTCAAATTTTCTTTCAGGAGAGTGAAATCTCGTTTCACAATTCATTGCGGTGAGAGAGTTGTATTCCGTTTTATAAAGTGTGTTAAACATCACCCAAAATTAAAACCTCCATAACTCTCTCATTGTAAGTGCAATAGTAGTGAAATTTCTACCAATTGGAGGTCTTCAAATTCTCTTTCAGTGGAAAAAATCTCATTTAAGATTAGGTGGGGTGAGAGCGTTTTGGTCCATTTTTTAAAGTGTGTGAAACGTCACCCAAAATTAAAACCTCCATAACTCTCTAATTTTAAGTCCAAAAGTGGTGAAATTTCTACCAATCGGAGGTTCTAAGATTCTATTTCGGGGAAAGAAATCTCATTTCAAAATTTGTTGGGATGAGAGTTGTAGTCCATTTTATAAAGAGTGTGTGAAACGTCAACCAAAATTAAAACCTCTATAACTCTCTCACTTTAAGTCCAAAAGTGGTGAAATTTCTACCAATCGGAATTCTTCAAATTTTCTTTCAGGAGAGCGAAATCTCGTTTCACAATTCGTTGGGGTGAGAGAGTTGTATTCCGTTTTATAAAGTGTGTTAAACATCACCCAAAATTAAAACCTCCATAACTCTCTCATTGTAAGTGCAATAGTGGTGAAATTTCTACCAATTGGAGGTCTTAAAATTCTCTTTCAGTGGAAAAAATCTCATTTAAGATTAGGTGGGGTGAGAGCGTTTTGGTCCATTTTTTAAAGTGTGCGAAACGTCACCCAAAATTAAAACCTCCATAACTCTCTAATTTTAAGTCCAAAAGTGGTGAAATTTCTACCAATCGGAGGTTCTAAGATTCTATTTCGGGGAAAGAAATCTCATTTCAAAATTTGTTGGGATGAGAGTTGTAGTCCATTTTATAAAGAGTGTGCGAAACGTCAACCAAAATTAAAACCTCTATAACTCTCTCACTTTAAGTCCAAAAGTGGTGAAATTTCTACCAATCGGAATTCTTCAAATTTTCTTTCAGGAGAGCGAAATCTCGTTTCACAATTCATTGGGGTGAGAGAGTTGTATTCCGTTTTATAAAGTGTGTTAAACATCACCCAAAATTAAAACCTCCATAACTCTCTCATTGTAAGTGCAATAGTGGTGAAATTTCTACCAATTGGAGGTCTTCAAATTCTCTTTCAGTGGAAAAAATCTCATTTAAGATTAGGTGGGGTGAGAGCGTTTTGGTCCATTTTTTAAAGTGTGAGAAACGTCACCCAAAATTAAAACCTCCATAACTCTCTAATTTTATGTCCAATAGTGGTGAAATTTCTACCAATCGGAGGTCTTAAGATTCTATTTCGGGGAAAGAAATCTCATTTCAAAATTTGTTGGGATGAAAGTTGTAGTCCATTTTATAAAGAGTGTGCGAAACGTCAACCAAAATTAAAACCTCTATAACACTCTCACTTTAAGTCCAAAAGTGGTGAAATTTCTACCAATCGGAATTCTTCAAATTTTCTTTCAGGAGAGTGAAATCTCGTTTCACAATTCATTGGGGTGAGAGAGTTGTATTCCGTTTTATAAAGTGTGTTAAACATCACCCAAAATTAAAACCTCCATAACTCTCTCATTGTAAGTGCAATAGTGGTGAAATTTCTACCAATTGGAGGTCTTCAAATTCTCTTTCAGTGGAAAAAATCTCATTTAAGATTAGGTGGGGTGAGAGCGTTTTGTTCCATTTTTTAAAGTGTGCGAAACGTCACCCAAAATTAAAACCTCCATAACTCTCTCATTTCAAGTCCAAAAGTGGTGAAAATTCTACCAATCGGAGGTCCTAAGATTCTATTTCAGGGAAAGAAATCTCATTCCAAAATTTGTTAAGTGTGTGCGAAAAGTCACCCAAAATTAAAACTTCTATAACTCTCTCACTTTAAGTCCAAAAGTGGTGAAATTTCTGCCTATCAGAGGTCTTCAAATTTTCTTCCAGGGGAGAGAAATCTCGTTTCAAAATTCATTGGGGTGAGAGGGTTGTAGCCCGTTTTATAAATAGTGTGTGTTAAATGACACCAAAATTAAAACCTCCATAACTCTCTCATTTTAAGTGCAAAAGTGGTGAAATTTCTACCAATTGGAGGTCTTCAAATTCTCTTTCAATGGAAAAAATCTTGGTTAAGATTTAGTGGGGTGGCAGCGTTTTGGCCCATTTTATAATGAGTGCGAAACGTCACCCAAAATTTAAACCTTCACAACTCTTTCATTTTAGGTTCAAAAGTGGAGAAATTTCTACCAATCGGAGGACTTCAAATTCTCTTTCAGGGGAAAGAAATCTCGTTTCAAAATTTGTTGGGGTGAGAGAGTTGTAGTCCATTTTGTAAAGAGTGTTCGAAACGTCACCCAAAATTAAAATCACCATAAGTCTCATTTTAAGTCCAAAAGTGGTGAAATTTCTACCAACTGGATGTCTTCAAATGCTCTTTTTTGTCCATTTTATAAAGAGTGTGTGAAACGTCCCTCAAAATTAAAACCTCATTAAGTCTCGCCTTTTAAGTCTAAAAGTGGTGAAATTTCTACCAATCGGTGGTCTTAAGATACCATTTCAGGGGAAGAAAATCTCATTCCAAAATTCATTGCGGTGAGAGATTTGTAGTCCGGTTTATAAAGAGTGTGATAAACATCACCAAAAATTAAAACCTCCATAACTCTCTCATTTTAAGTGCAAAAGTGGTGAAATTTCTACCAATTGGAGGTCTTCAAATTCTCTTTCAGTGGAAAAAATCTCATTTAAGATTAGGTGGGGTGAGAGCGTTTTGGTCCATTTTTTAAAGTGTGAGAAACGTCACCCAAAATTAAAACCTCCATAACTCTCTAATTTTAAGTCCAAAAGTGGTGAAATTTCTACCAATCGGAGGTTCTAAGATTCTATTTCGGGGAAAGAAATCTCATTTCAAAATTTGTTGGGATGAGAGTTGTAGTCCATTTTATAAAGAGTGTGTGAAACGTCAACCAAAATTAAAACCTCTATAACTCTCTCACTTTAAGTCCAAAAGTGGTGAAATTTCTACCAATCGGAATTCTTCAAATTTTCTTTCAGGAGAGCGAAATCTCGTTTCACAATTCATTGGAGTGAGAGAGTTGTATTCCGTTTTATAAAGTGTGTTAAACATCACCCAAAATTAAAACCTCCATAACTCTCTCATTGTAAGTGCAATAGTGGTGAAATTTCTACCAATTGGAGGTCTTCAAATTCTCTTTCAGTGGAAAAAATCTCATTTAAGATTAGGTGGGGTGAGAGCGTTTTGTTCCATTTTTTAAAGTGTGCGAAACGTCACCCAAAATTAAAACCTCCATAACTCTCTCATTTCAAGTCCAAAAGTGGTGAAAATTCTACCAATCGGAGGTCCTAAGATTCTATTTCAGGGAAAGAAATCTCATTCCAAAATTTGTTAAGTGTGTGCGAAAAGTCACCCAAAATTAAAACTTCTATAACTCTCTCACTTTAAGTCCAAAAGTGGTGAAATTTCTGCCTATCAGAGGTCTTCAAATTTTCTTCCAGGGGAGAGAAATCTCGTTTCAAAATTCATTGGGGTGAGAGGGTTGTAGCCCGTTTTATAAATAGTGTGTGTTAAATGACACCAAAATTAAAACCTCCATAACTCTCTCATTTTAGGTGCAAAAGTGGTGAAATTTCTACCAATTGGAGGTCTTCAAATTCTCTTTCAATGGAAAAAATCTTGGTTAAGATTTAGTGGGGTGGCAGCGTTTTGGCCCATTTTATAATGAGTGCGAAACGTCACCCAAAATTTAAACCTTCACAACTCTTTCATTTTAGGTTCAAAAGTGGAGAAATTTCTACCAATCGGAGGACTTCAAATTCTCTTTCAGGGGAAAGAAATCTCGTTTCAAAATTTGTTGGGGTGAGAGAGTTGTAGTCCATTTTGTAAAGAGTGTTCGAAACGTCACCCAAAATTAAAATCACCATAAGTCTCATTTTAAGTCCAAAAGTGGTGAAATTTCTACCAACTGGATGTCTTCAAATTCTCTTTTTTGTCCATTTTATAAAGAGTGTGTGAAACGTCCCTCAAAATTAAAACCTCATTAAGTCTCGCCTTTTAAGTCTAAAAGTGGTGAAATTTCTACCAATCGGTGGTCTTAAGATACCATTTCAGGGGAAGAAAATCTCATTTCAAAATTCATTGCGGTGAGAGATTTGTAGTCCGGTTTATAAAGAGTGTGATAAACATCACCAAAAATTAAAACCTCCATAACTCTCTCATTTTAAGTGCAAAAGTGGTGAAATTTCTACCAATTGGAGGTCTTCAAATTCTCTTTCAGTGGAAAAAATCTCATTTAAGATTAGGTGGGGTGAGAGCGTTTTGGTCCATTTTTTAAAGTGTGAGAAACGTCACCCAAAATTAAAACCTCCATAACTCTCTAATTTTAAGTCCAAAAGTGGTGAAATTTCTACCAATCGGAGGTCTTAAGATTCTATTTCGGGGAAAGGAATCTCATTTCAAAATTTGTTGGGATGAGAGTTGTAGTCCATTTTATAAAGAGTGTGCGAAACGTCAACCAAAATTAAAACCTCTATAACACTCTCACTTTAAGTCCAAAAGTGGTGAAATTTCTACCAATTGGAGGTCTTCAAATTCTCTTTCAGTGGAAAAAATCTCATTTAAGATTAGGTGGGGTGAGAGCGTTTTGGTCCATTTTTTAAAGTGTGTGAAACGTCACCCAAAATTAAAACCTCCATAACTCTCTAATTTTAAGTCCAAAAGTGGTGAAATTTCTACCAATCGGAGGTTCTAAGATTCTATTTCGGGGAAAGAAATCTCATTTCAAAATTTGTTGGGATGAGAGTTGTAGTCCATTTTATAAAGAGTGTGTGAAACGTCAACCAAAATTAAAACCTCTATAACTCTCTCACTTTAAGTCCAAAAGTGGTGAAATTTCTACCAATCGGAATTCTTCAAATTTTCTTTCAGGAGAGCGAAATCTCGTTTCACAATTCATTGGGGTGAGAGAGTTGTATTCCGTTTTATAAAGTGTGTTAAACATCACCCAAAATTAAAACCTCCATAACTCTCTCATTGTAAGTGCAATAGTGGTGAAATTTCTACCAATTGGAGGTCTTCAAATTCTCTTTCAGTGGAAAAAATCTCATTTAAGATTAGGTGGGGTGAGAGCGTTTTGTTCCATTTTTTAAAGTGTACGAAACGTCACCCAAAATTAAAACCTCCATAACTCTCTCATTTCAAGTCCAAAAGTGGTGAAAATTCTACCAATCGGAGGTCCTAAGATTCTATTTCAGGGAAAGAAATCTCATTCCAAAATTTGTTAAGTGTGTGCGAAAAGTCACCCAAAATTAAAACTTCTATAACTCTCTCACTTTAAGTCCAAAAGTGGTGAAATTTCTGCCTATCAGAGGTCTTCAAATTTTCTTCCAGGGGAGAGAAATCTCGTTTCAAAATTCATTGGGGTGAGAGGGTTGTAGCCCGTTTTATAAATAGTGTGTGTTAAATGACACCAAAATTAAAACCTCCATAACTCTCTCATTTTAAGTGCAAAAGTGGTGAAATTTCTACCAATTGGAGGTCTTCAAATTCTCTTTCAATGGAAAAAATCTTGGTTAAGATTTAGTGGGGTGGCAGCGTTTTGGCCCATTTTATAATGAGTGCGAAACGTCACCCAAAATTTAAACCTTCACAACTCTTTCATTTTAGGTTCAAAAGTGGAGAAATTTCTACCAATCGGAGGACTTCAAATTCTCTTTCAGGGGAAAGAAATCTCGTTTCAAAATTTGTTGGGGTGAGAGAGTTGTAGTCCATTTTGTAAAGAGTGTTCGAAACGTCACCCAAAATTAAAATCACCATAAGTCTCATTTTAAGTCCAAAAGTGGTGAAATTTCTACCAACTGGATGTCTTCAAATTCTCTTTTTTGTCCATTTTATAAAGAGTGTGTGAAACGTCCCTCAAAATTAAAACCTCATTAAGTCTCGCCTTTTAAGTCTAAAAGTGGTGAAATTTCTACCAATCGGTGGTCTTAAGATACCATTTCAGGGGAAGAAAATCTCATTCCAAAATTCATTGCGGTGAGAGATTTGTAGTCCGGTTTATAAAGAGTGTGATAAACATCACCAAAAATTAAAACCTCCATAACTCTCTCATTTTAAGTGCAAAAGTGGTGAAATTTCTACCAATTGGAGGTCTTCAAATTCTCTTTCAGTGGAAAAAATCTCATTTAAGATTAGGTGGGGTGAGAGCGTTTTGGTCCATTTTTTAAAGTGTGAGAAACGTCACCCAAAATTAAAACCTCCATAACTCTCTAATTTTAAGTCCAAAAGTGGTGAAATTTCTACCAATCGGAGGTCTTAAGATTCTATTTCGGGGAAAGGAATCTCATTTCAAAATTTGTTGGGATGAGAGTTGTAGTCCATTTTATAAAGAGTGTGCGAAACGTCAACCAAAATTAAAACCTCTATAACACTCTCACTTTAAGTCCAAAAGTGGTGAAATTTCTACCAATCGGAATTCTTAAAATTTTCTTTCAGGAGAGTGAAATCTCGTTTCACAATTCATTGGGGTGAGAGAGTTGTATTCCGTTTTATAAAGTGTGTTAAACATCACCCAAAATTAAAACCTCCATAACTCTCTCATTGTAAGTGCAATAGTGGTGAAATTTCTACCAATTGGAGCTCTTCAAATTCTCTTTCAGTGGAAAAAATCTCATTTAAGATTAGGTGGGGTGAGAGCGTTTTGGTCCATTTTTTAAAGTGTGCGAAACGTCACCCAAAATTATAACCTCCATAACTCTCTAATTTTAAGTCCAAAAGTGGTGAAATTTCTACCAATCGGAGGTTCTAAGATTCTATTTCGGGGAAAGAAATCTCATTTCAAAATTTGTTGGGATGAGAGTTGTAGTCCATTTTATAAAGAGTGTGTGAAACGTCAACCAAAATTAAAACCTCTATAACTCTCTCACTTTAAGTCCAAAAGTGGTGAAATTTCTACCAATCGGAATTCTTCAAATTTTCTTTCAGGAGAGCGAAATCTCGTTTCACAATTCATTGGGGTGAGAGAGTTGTATTCCGTTTTATAAAGTGTGTTAAACATCACCCAAAATTAAAACCTCCATAACTCTCTCATTGTAAGTGCAATAGTGGTGAAATTTCTACCAATTGGAGGTCTTCAAATTCTCTTTCAGTGGAAAAAATCTCATTTAAGATTAGGTGGGGTGAGAGCGTTTTGGTCCATTTTTTAAAGTGTGAGAAACGTCACCCAAAATTAAAACCTCCATAACTCTCTAATTTTATGTCCAATAGTGGTGAAATTTCTACCAATCGGAGGTCTTAAGATTCTATTTCGGGGAAAGAAATCTCATTTCAAAATTTGTTGGGATGAAAGTTGTAGTCCATTTTATAAAGAGTGTGCGAAACGTCAACCAAAATTAAAACCTCTATAACACTCTCACTTTAAGTCCAAAAGTGGTGAAATTTCTACCAATCGGAATTCTTCAAATTTTCTTTCAGGAGAGTGAAATCTCGTTTCACAATTCATTGGGGTGAGAGAGTTGTATTCCGTTTTATAAAGTGTGTTAAACATCACCCAAAATTAAAACCTCCATAACTCTCTCATTGTAAGTGCAATAGTGGTGAAATTTCTACCAACTGGAGGTCTTCAAATTCTCTTTCAGTGAAAAAAATCTCATTTAAGATTAGGTGGGGTGAGAGCGTTTTGCTCCATTTTTTAAAGTGTGCGAAACGTCACCCAAAATTAAAACCTCCATCACTCTCTAATTTTAAGTCCAAAAGTGGTGAAATTTCTACCAATCGGAGGTTCTAAGATTCTATTTCGGGGAAAGAAATCTCATTTCAAAATTTGTTGGGATGAGAGTTGTAGTCCATTTTATAAAGAGTGTGTGAAACGTCAACCAAAATTAAAACCTCTATAACTCTCTCACTTTAAGTCCAAAAGTGGTGAAATTTCTACCAATCGGAATTCTTCAAATTTTCTTCAGGAGAGCGAAATCTCGTTTCACAATTCATTGGGGTGAGAGAGTTGTATTCCGTTTTATAAAGTGTGTTAAACATCACCCAAAATTAAAACCTCCATAACTCTCTCATTGTAAGTGCAATAGTGGTGAAATTTCTACCAATTGGAGGTCTTCAAATTCTCTTTCAGTGGAAAAAATCTCATTTAAGATTAGGTGGGGTGAGAGCGTTTTGTTCCATTTTTTAAAGTGTGCGAAACGTCACCCAAAATTAAAACCTCCATAACTCTCTCATTTCAAGTCCAAAAGTGGTGAAAATTCTACCAATCGGAGGTCCTAAGATTCTATTTCAGGGAAAGAAATCTCATTCCAAAATTTGTTAAGTGTGTGCGAAAAGTCACCCAAAATTAAAACTTCTATAACTCTCTCACTTTAAGTCCAAAAGTGGTGAAATTTCTGCCTATCAGAGGTCTTCAAATTTTCTTCCAGGGGAGAGAAATCTCGTTTCAAAATTCATTGGGGTGAGAGGGTTGTAGCCCGTTTTATAAATAGTGTGTGTTAAATGACACCAAAATTAAAACCTCCATAACTCTCTCATTTTAAGTGCAAAAGTGGTGAAATTTCTACCAATTGGAGGTCTTCAAATTCTCTTTCAATGGAAAAAATCTTGGTTAAGATTTAGTGGGGTGGCAGCGTTTTGGCCCATTTTATAATGAGTGCGAAACGTCACCCAAAATTTAAACCTTCACAACTCTTTCATTTTAGGTTCAAAAGTGGAGAAATTTCTACCAATCGGAGGACTTCAAATTCTCTTTCAGGGGAAAGAAATCTCGTTTCAAAATTTGTTGGGGTGAGAGAGTTGTAGTCCATTTTGTAAAGAGTGTTCGAAACGTCACCCAAAATTAAAATCACCATAAGTCTCATTTTAAGTCCAAAAGTGGTGAAATTTCTACCAACTGGATGTCTTCAAATGCTCTTTTTTGTCCATTTTATAAAGAGTGTGTGAAACGTCCCTCAAAATTAAAACCTCATTAAGTCTCGCCTTTTAAGTCTAAAAGTGGTGAAATTTCTACCAATCGGTGGTCTTAAGATACCATTTCAGGGGAAGAAAATCTCATTCCAAAATTCATTGCGGTGAGAGATTTGTAGTCCGGTTTATAAAGAGTGTGATAAACATCACCAAAAATTAAAACCTCCATAACTCTCTCATTTTAAGTGCAAAAGTGGTGAAATTTCTACCAATTGGAGGTCTTCAAATTCTCTTTCAGTGGAAAAAATCTCATTTAAGATTAGGTGGGGTGAGAGCGTTTTGGTCCATTTTTTAAAGTGTGAGAAACGTCACCCAAAATTAAAACCTCCATAACTCTCTAATTTTAAGTCCAAAAGTGGTGAAATTTCTACCAATCGGAGGTCTTAAGATTCTATTTCGGGGAAAGGAATCTCATTTCAAAATTTGTTGGGATGAGAGTTGTAGTCCATTTTATAAAGAGTGTGCGAAACGTCAACCAAAATTAAAACCTCTATAACACTCTCACTTTAAGTCCAAAAGTGGTGAAATTTCTACCAATCGGAATTCTTCAAATTTTCTTTCAGGAGAGTGAAATCTCGTTTCACAATTCATTGGGGTGAGAGAGTTGTATTCCGTTTTATAAAGTGTGTTAAACATCACCCAAAATTAAAACCTCCATAACTCTCTCATTGTAAGTGCAATAGTGGTGAAATTTCTACCAATTGGAGGTCTTCAAATTCTCTTTCAGTGGAAAAAATCTCATTTAAGATTAGGTGGGGTGAGAGAGTTTTGGTCCATTTTTTAAAGTGTGCGAAACGTCACCCAAAATTAAAACCTCCATAACTCTCTAATTTTAAGTCCAAAAGTGGTGAAATTTCTACCAATCGGAGGTCTTATGATTCTATTTCGGGGAAAGAAATCTCATTTCAAAATTTGTTGGGATGAGAGTTGTAGTCCATTTTATAAAGAGTGTGCGAAACGTCAACCAAAATTAAAACCTCTATAACTCTCTCACTTTAAGTCCAAAAGTGGTGAAATTTCTACCAATCGGAATTCTTCAAATTTTCTTTCAGGAGAGTGAAATCTCGTTTCACAATTCATTGCGGTGAGAGAGTTGTATTCCGTTTTATAAAGTGTGTTAAACATCACCCAAAATTAAAACCTCCATAACTCTCTCATTGTAAGTGCAATAGTAGTGAAATTTCTACCAATTGGAGGTCTTCAAATTCTCTTTCAGTGGAAAAAATCTCATTTAAGATTAGGTGGGGTGAGAGCGTTTTGGTCCATTTTTTAAAGTGTGTGAAACGTCACCCAAAATTAAAACCTCCATAACTCTCTAATTTTAAGTCCAAAAGTGGTGAAATTTCTACCAATCGGAGGTTCTAAGATTCTATTTCGGGGAAAGAAATCTCATTTCAAAATTTGTTGGGATGAGAGTTGTAGTCCATTTTATAAAGAGTGTGTGAAACGTCAACCAAAATTAAAACCTCTATAACTCTCTCACTTTAAGTCCAAAAGTGGTGAAATTTCTACCAATCGGAATTCTTCAAATTTTCTTTCAGGAGAGCGAAATCTCGTTTCACAATTCGTTGGGGTGAGAGAGTTGTATTCCGTTTTATAAAGTGTGTTAAACATCACCCAAAATTAAAACCTCCATAACTCTCTCATTGTAAGTGCAATAGTGGTGAAATTTCTACCAATTGGAGGTCTTAAAATTCTCTTTCAGTGGAAAAAATCTCATTTAAGATTAGGTGGGGTGAGAGCGTTTTGGTCCATTTTTTAAAGTGTGCGAAACGTCACCCAAAATTAAAACCTCCATAACTCTCTAATTTTAAGTCCAAAAGTGGTGAAATTTCTACCAATCGGAGGTTCTAAGATTCTATTTCGGGGAAAGAAATCTCATTTCAAAATTTGTTGGGATGAGAGTTGTAGTCCATTTTATAAAGAGTGTGCGAAACGTCAACCAAAATTAAAACCTCTATAACTCTCTCACTTTAAGTCCAAAAGTGGTGAAATTTCTACCAATCGGAATTCTTCAAATTTTCTTTCAGGAGAGCGAAATCTCGTTTCACAATTCATTGGGGTGAGAGAGTTGTATTCCGTTTTATAAAGTGTGTTAAACATCACCCAAAATTAAAACCTCCATAACTCTCTCATTGTAAGTGCAATAGTGGTGAAATTTCTACCAATTGGAGGTCTTCAAATTCTCTTTCAGTGGAAAAAATCTCATTTAAGATTAGGTGGGGTGAGAGCGTTTTGGTCCATTTTTTAAAGTGTGAGAAACGTCACCCAAAATTAAAACCTCCATAACTCTCTAATTTTATGTCCAATAGTGGTGAAATTTCTACCAATCGGAGGTCTTAAGATTCTATTTCGGGGAAAGAAATCTCATTTCAAAATTTGTTGGGATGAAAGTTGTAGTCCATTTTATAAAGAGTGTGCGAAACGTCAACCAAAATTAAAACCTCTATAACACTCTCACTTTAAGTCCAAAAGTGGTGAAATTTCTACCAATCGGAATTCTTCAAATTTTCTTTCAGGAGAGTGAAATCTCGTTTCACAATTCATTGGGGTGAGAGAGTTGTATTCCGTTTTATAAAGTGTGTTAAACATCACCCAAAATTAAAACCTCCATAACTCTCTCATTGTAAGTGCAATAGTGGTGAAATTTCTACCAATTGGAGGTCTTCAAATTCTCTTTCAGTGGAAAAAATCTCATTTAAGATTAGGTGGGGTGAGAGCGTTTTGTTCCATTTTTTAAAGTGTGCGAAACGTCACCCAAAATTAAAACCTCCATAACTCTCTCATTTCAAGTCCAAAAGTGGTGAAAATTCTACCAATCGGAGGTCCTAAGATTCTATTTCAGGGAAAGAAATCTCATTCCAAAATTTGTTAAGTGTGTGCGAAAAGTCACCCAAAATTAAAACTTCTATAACTCTCTCACTTTAAGTCCAAAAGTGGTGAAATTTCTGCCTATCAGAGGTCTTCAAATTTTCTTCCAGGGGAGAGAAATCTCGTTTCAAAATTCATTGGGGTGAGAGGGTTGTAGCCCGTTTTATAAATAGTGTGTGTTAAATGACACCAAAATTAAAACCTCCATAACTCTCTCATTTTAAGTGCAAAAGTGGTGAAATTTCTACCAATTGGAGGTCTTCAAATTCTCTTTCAATGGAAAAAATCTTGGTTAAGATTTAGTGGGGTGGCAGCGTTTTGGCCCATTTTATAATGAGTGCGAAACGTCACCCAAAATTTAAACCTTCACAACTCTTTCATTTTAGGTTCAAAAGTGGAGAAATTTCTACCAATCGGAGGACTTCAAATTCTCTTTCAGGGGAAAGAAATCTCGTTTCAAAATTTGTTGGGGTGAGAGAGTTGTAGTCCATTTTGTAAAGAGTGTTCGAAACGTCACCCAAAATTAAAATCACCATAAGTCTCATTTTAAGTCCAAAAGTGGTGAAATTTCTACCAACTGGATGTCTTCAAATGCTCTTTTTTGTCCATTTTATAAAGAGTGTGTGAAACGTCCCTCAAAATTAAAACCTCATTAAGTCTCGCCTTTTAAGTCTAAAAGTGGTGAAATTTCTACCAATCGGTGGTCTTAAGATACCATTTCAGGGGAAGAAAATCTCATTCCAAAATTCATTGCGGTGAGAGATTTGTAGTCCGGTTTATAAAGAGTGTGATAAACATCACCAAAAATTAAAACCTCCATAACTCTCTCATTTTAAGTGCAAAAGTGGTGAAATTTCTACCAATTGGAGGTCTTCAAATTCTCTTTCAGTGGAAAAAATCTCATTTAAGATTAGGTGGGGTGAGAGCGTTTTGGTCCATTTTTTAAAGTGTGAGAAACGTCACCCAAAATTAAAACCTCCATAACTCTCTAATTTTAAGTCCAAAAGTGGTGAAATTTCTACCAATCGGAGGTTCTAAGATTCTATTTCGGGGAAAGAAATCTCATTTCAAAATTTGTTGGGATGAGAGTTGTAGTCCATTTTATAAAGAGTGTGTGAAACGTCAACCAAAATTAAAACCTCTATAACTCTCTCACTTTAAGTCCAAAAGTGGTGAAATTTCTACCAATCGGAATTCTTCAAATTTTCTTTCAGGAGAGCGAAATCTCGTTTCACAATTCATTGGAGTGAGAGAGTTGTATTCCGTTTTATAAAGTGTGTTAAACATCACCCAAAATTAAAACCTCCATAACTCTCTCATTGTAAGTGCAATAGTGGTGAAATTTCTACCAATTGGAGGTCTTCAAATTCTCTTTCAGTGGAAAAAATCTCATTTAAGATTAGGTGGGGTGAGAGCGTTTTGTTCCATTTTTTAAAGTGTGCGAAACGTCACCCAAAATTAAAACCTCCATAACTCTCTCATTTCAAGTCCAAAAGTGGTGAAAATTCTACCAATCGGAGGTCCTAAGATTCTATTTCAGGGAAAGAAATCTCATTCCAAAATTTGTTAAGTGTGTGCGAAAAGTCACCCAAAATTAAAACTTCTATAACTCTCTCACTTTAAGTCCAAAAGTGGTGAAATTTCTGCCTATCAGAGGTCTTCAAATTTTCTTCCAGGGGAGAGAAATCTCGTTTCAAAATTCATTGGGGTGAGAGGGTTGTAGCCCGTTTTATAAATAGTGTGTGTTAAATGACACCAAAATTAAAACCTCCATAACTCTCTCATTTTAGGTGCAAAAGTGGTGAAATTTCTACCAATTGGAGGTCTTCAAATTCTCTTTCAATGGAAAAAATCTTGGTTAAGATTTAGTGGGGTGGCAGCGTTTTGGCCCATTTTATAATGAGTGCGAAACGTCACCCAAAATTTAAACCTTCACAACTCTTTCATTTTAGGTTCAAAAGTGGAGAAATTTCTACCAATCGGAGGACTTCAAATTCTCTTTCAGGGGAAAGAAATCTCGTTTCAAAATTTGTTGGGGTGAGAGAGTTGTAGTCCATTTTGTAAAGAGTGTTCGAAACGTCACCCAAAATTAAAATCACCATAAGTCTCATTTTAAGTCCAAAAGTGGTGAAATTTCTACCAACTGGATGTCTTCAAATTCTCTTTTTTGTCCATTTTATAAAGAGTGTGTGAAACGTCCCTCAAAATTAAAACCTCATTAAGTCTCGCCTTTTAAGTCTAAAAGTGGTGAAATTTCTACCAATCGGTGGTCTTAAGATACCATTTCAGGGGAAGAAAATCTCATTTCAAAATTCATTGCGGTGAGAGATTTGTAGTCCGGTTTATAAAGAGTGTGATAAACATCACCAAAAATTAAAACCTCCATAACTCTCTCATTTTAAGTGCAAAAGTGGTGAAATTTCTACCAATTGGAGGTCTTCAAATTCTCTTTCAGTGGAAAAAATCTCATTTAAGATTAGGTGGGGTGAGAGCGTTTTGGTCCATTTTTTAAAGTGTGAGAAACGTCACCCAAAATTAAAACCTCCATAACTCTCTAATTTTAAGTCCAAAAGTGGTGAAATTTCTACCAATCGGAGGTCTTAAGATTCTATTTCGGGGAAAGGAATCTCATTTCAAAATTTGTTGGGATGAGAGTTGTAGTCCATTTTATAAAGAGTGTGCGAAACGTCAACCAAAATTAAAACCTCTATAACACTCTCACTTTAAGTCCAAAAGTGGTGAAATTTCTACCAATTGGAGGTCTTCAAATTCTCTTTCAGTGGAAAAAATCTCATTTAAGATTAGGTGGGGTGAGAGCGTTTTGGTCCATTTTTTAAAGTGTGTGAAACGTCACCCAAAATTAAAACCTCCATAACTCTCTAATTTTAAGTCCAAAAGTGGTGAAATTTCTACCAATCGGAGGTTCTAAGATTCTATTTCGGGGAAAGAAATCTCATTTCAAAATTTGTTGGGATGAGAGTTGTAGTCCATTTTATAAAGAGTGTGTGAAACGTCAACCAAAATTAAAACCTCTATAACTCTCTCACTTTAAGTCCAAAAGTGGTGAAATTTCTACCAATCGGAATTCTTCAAATTTTCTTTCAGGAGAGCGAAATCTCGTTTCACAATTCATTGGGGTGAGAGAGTTGTATTCCGTTTTATAAAGTGTGTTAAACATCACCCAAAATTAAAACCTCCATAACTCTCTCATTGTAAGTGCAATAGTGGTGAAATTTCTACCAATTGGAGGTCTTCAAATTCTCTTTCAGTGGAAAAAATCTCATTTAAGATTAGGTGGGGTGAGAGCGTTTTGTTCCATTTTTTAAAGTGTACGAAACGTCACCCAAAATTAAAACCTCCATAACTCTCTCATTTCAAGTCCAAAAGTGGTGAAAATTCTACCAATCGGAGGTCCTAAGATTCTATTTCAGGGAAAGAAATCTCATTCCAAAATTTGTTAAGTGTGTGCGAAAAGTCACCCAAAATTAAAACTTCTATAACTCTCTCACTTTAAGTCCAAAAGTGGTGAAATTTCTGCCTATCAGAGGTCTTCAAATTTTCTTCCAGGGGAGAGAAATCTCGTTTCAAAATTCATTGGGGTGAGAGGGTTGTAGCCCGTTTTATAAATAGTGTGTGTTAAATGACACCAAAATTAAAACCTCCATAACTCTCTCATTTTAAGTGCAAAAGTGGTGAAATTTCTACCAATTGGAGGTCTTCAAATTCTCTTTCAATGGAAAAAATCTTGGTTAAGATTTAGTGGGGTGGCAGCGTTTTGGCCCATTTTATAATGAGTGCGAAACGTCACCCAAAATTTAAACCTTCACAACTCTTTCATTTTAGGTTCAAAAGTGGAGAAATTTCTACCAATCGGAGGACTTCAAATTCTCTTTCAGGGGAAAGAAATCTCGTTTCAAAATTTGTTGGGGTGAGAGAGTTGTAGTCCATTTTGTAAAGAGTGTTCGAAACGTCACCCAAAATTAAAATCACCATAAGTCTCATTTTAAGTCCAAAAGTGGTGAAATTTCTACCAACTGGATGTCTTCAAATTCTCTTTTTTGTCCATTTTATAAAGAGTGTGTGAAACGTCCCTCAAAATTAAAACCTCATTAAGTCTCGCCTTTTAAGTCTAAAAGTGGTGAAATTTCTACCAATCGGTGGTCTTAAGATACCATTTCAGGGGAAGAAAATCTCATTCCAAAATTCATTGCGGTGAGAGATTTGTAGTCCGGTTTATAAAGAGTGTGATAAACATCACCAAAAATTAAAACCTCCATAACTCTCTCATTTTAAGTGCAAAAGTGGTGAAATTTCTACCAATTGGAGGTCTTCAAATTCTCTTTCAGTGGAAAAAATCTCATTTAAGATTAGGTGGGGTGAGAGCGTTTTGGTCCATTTTTTAAAGTGTGAGAAACGTCACCCAAAATTAAAACCTCCATAACTCTCTAATTTTAAGTCCAAAAGTGGTGAAATTTCTACCAATCGGAGGTCTTAAGATTCTATTTCGGGGAAAGGAATCTCATTTCAAAATTTGTTGGGATGAGAGTTGTAGTCCATTTTATAAAGAGTGTGCGAAACGTCAACCAAAATTAAAACCTCTATAACACTCTCACTTTAAGTCCAAAAGTGGTGAAATTTCTACCAATCGGAATTCTTAAAATTTTCTTTCAGGAGAGTGAAATCTCGTTTCACAATTCATTGGGGTGAGAGAGTTGTATTCCGTTTTATAAAGTGTGTTAAACATCACCCAAAATTAAAACCTCCATAACTCTCTCATTGTAAGTGCAATAGTGGTGAAATTTCTACCAATTGGAGCTCTTCAAATTCTCTTTCAGTGGAAAAAATCTCATTTAAGATTAGGTGGGGTGAGAGCGTTTTGGTCCATTTTTTAAAGTGTGCGAAACGTCACCCAAAATTATAACCTCCATAACTCTCTAATTTTAAGTCCAAAAGTGGTGAAATTTCTACCAATCGGAGGTTCTAAGATTCTATTTCGGGGAAAGAAATCTCATTTCAAAATTTGTTGGGATGAGAGTTGTAGTCCATTTTATAAAGAGTGTGTGAAACGTCAACCAAAATTAAAACCTCTATAACTCTCTCACTTTAAGTCCAAAAGTGGTGAAATTTCTACCAATCGGAATTCTTCAAATTTTCTTTCAGGAGAGCGAAATCTCGTTTCACAATTCATTGGGGTGAGAGAGTTGTATTCCGTTTTATAAAGTGTGTTAAACATCACCCAAAATTAAAACCTCCATAACTCTCTCATTGTAAGTGCAATAGTGGTGAAATTTCTACCAATTGGAGGTCTTCAAATTCTCTTTCAGTGGAAAAAATCTCATTTAAGATTAGGTGGGGTGAGAGCGTTTTGGTCCATTTTTTAAAGTGTGAGAAACGTCACCCAAAATTAAAACCTCCATAACTCTCTAATTTTATGTCCAATAGTGGTGAAATTTCTACCAATCGGAGGTCTTAAGATTCTATTTCGGGGAAAGAAATCTCATTTCAAAATTTGTTGGGATGAAAGTTGTAGTCCATTTTATAAAGAGTGTGCGAAACGTCAACCAAAATTAAAACCTCTATAACACTCTCACTTTAAGTCCAAAAGTGGTGAAATTTCTACCAATCGGAATTCTTCAAATTTTCTTTCAGGAGAGTGAAATCTCGTTTCACAATTCATTGGGGTGAGAGAGTTGTATTCCGTTTTATAAAGTGTGTTAAACATCACCCAAAATTAAAACCTCCATAACTCTCTCATTGTAAGTGCAATAGTGGTGAAATTTCTACCAACTGGAGGTCTTCAAATTCCCTTTCAGTGAAAAAAATCTCATTTAAGATTAGGTGGGGTGAGAGCGTTTTGCTCCATTTTTTAAAGTGTGCGAAACGTCACCCAAAATTAAAACCTCCATCACTCTCTAATTTTAAGTCCAAAAGTGGTGAAATTTCTACCAATCGGAGGTTCTAAGATTCTATTTCGGGGAAAGAAATCTCATTTCAAAATTTGTTGGGATGAGAGTTGTAGTCCATTTTATAAAGAGTGTGTGAAACGTCAACCAAAATTAAAACCTCTATAACTCTCTCACTTTAAGTCCAAAAGTGGTGAAATTTCTACCAATCGGAATTCTTCAAATTTTCTTCAGGAGAGCGAAATCTCGTTTCACAATTCATTGGGGTGAGAGAGTTGTATTCCGTTTTATAAAGTGTGTTAAACATCACCCAAAATTAAAACCTCCATAACTCTCTCATTGTAAGTGCAATAGTGGTGAAATTTCTACCAATTGGAGGTCTTCAAATTCTCTTTCAGTGGAAAAAATCTCATTTAAGATTAGGTGGGGTGAGAGCGTTTTGTTCCATTTTTTAAAGTGTGCGAAACGTCACCCAAAATTAAAACCTCCATAACTCTCTCATTTCAAGTCCAAAAGTGGTGAAAATTCTACCAATCGGAGGTCCTAAGATTCTATTTCAGGGAAAGAAATCTCATTCCAAAATTTGTTAAGTGTGTGCGAAAAGTCACCCAAAATTAAAACTTCTATAACTCTCTCACTTTAAGTCCAAAAGTGGTGAAATTTCTGCCTATCAGAGGTCTTCAAATTTTCTTCCAGGGGAGAGAAATCTCGTTTCAAAATTCATTGGGGTGAGAGGGTTGTAGCCCGTTTTATAAATAGTGTGTGTTAAATGACACCAAAATTAAAACCTCCATAACTCTCTCATTTTAAGTGCAAAAGTGGTGAAATTTCTACCAATTGGAGGTCTTCAAATTCTCTTTCAATGGAAAAAATCTTGGTTAAGATTTAGTGGGGTGGCAGCGTTTTGGCCCATTTTATAATGAGTGCGAAACGTCACCCAAAATTTAAACCTTCACAACTCTTTCATTTTAGGTTCAAAAGTGGAGAAATTTCTACCAATCGGAGGACTTCAAATTCTCTTTCAGGGGAAAGAAATCTCGTTTCAAAATTTGTTGGGGTGAGAGAGTTGTAGTCCATTTTGTAAAGAGTGTTCGAAACGTCACCCAAAATTAAAATCACCATAAGTCTCATTTTAAGTCCAAAAGTGGTGAAATTTCTACCAACTGGATGTCTTCAAATGCTCTTTTTTGTCCATTTTATAAAGAGTGTGTGAAACGTCCCTCAAAATTAAAACCTCATTAAGTCTCGCCTTTTAAGTCTAAAAGTGGTGAAATTTCTACCAATCGGTGGTCTTAAGATACCATTTCAGGGGAAGAAAATCTCATTCCAAAATTCATTGCGGTGAGAGATTTGTAGTCCGGTTTATAAAGAGTGTGATAAACATCACCAAAAATTAAAACCTCCATAACTCTCTCATTTTAAGTGCAAAAGTGGTGAAATTTCTACCAATTGGAGGTCTTCAAATTCTCTTTCAGTGGAAAAAATCTCATTTAAGATTAGGTGGGGTGAGAGCGTTTTGGTCCATTTTTTAAAGTGTGAGAAACGTCACCCAAAATTAAAACCTCCATAACTCTCTAATTTTAAGTCCAAAAGTGGTGAAATTTCTACCAATCGGAGGTCTTAAGATTCTATTTCGGGGAAAGGAATCTCATTTCAAAATTTGTTGGGATGAGAGTTGTAGTCCATTTTATAAAGAGTGTGCGAAACGTCAACCAAAATTAAAACCTCTATAACACTCTCACTTTAAGTCCAAAAGTGGTGAAATTTCTACCAATCGGAATTCTTCAAATTTTCTTTCAGGAGAGTGAAATCTCGTTTCACAATTCATTGGGGTGAGAGAGTTGTATTCCGTTTTATAAAGTGTGTTAAACATCACCCAAAATTAAAACCTCCATAACTCTCTCATTGTAAGTGCAATAGTGGTGAAATTTCTACCAATTGGAGCTCTTCAAATTCTCTTTCAGTGGAAAAAATCTCATTTAAGATTAGGTGGGGTGAGAGCGTTTTGGTCCATTTTTTAAAGTGTGCGAAACGTCACCCAAAATTAAAACCTCCATAACTCTCTAATTTTAAGTCCAAAAGTGGTGAAATTTCTACCAATCGGAGGTTCTAAGATTCTATTTCGGGGAAAGAAATCTCATTTCAAAATTTGTTGGGATGAGAGTTGTAGTCCATTTTATAAAGAGTGTGTGAAACGTCAACCAAAATTAAAACCTCTATAACTCTCTCACTTTAAGTCCAAAAGTGGTGAAATTTCTACCAATCGGAATTCTTCAAATTTTCTTTCAGGAGAGCGAAATCTCGTTTCACAATTCATTGGGGTGAGAGAGTTGTATTCCGTTTTATAAAGTGTGTTAAACATCACCCAAAATTAAAACCTCCATAACTCTCTCATTGTAAGTGCAATAGTGGTGAAATTTCTACCAATTGGAGGTCTTCAAATTCTCTTTCAGTGGAAAAAATCTCATTTAAGATTAGGTGGGGTGAGAGTGTTTTGGTCCATTTTTTAAAGTGTGAGAAACGTCACCCAAAATTAAAACCTCCATAACTCTCTAATTTTAAGTCCAATAGTGGTGAAATTTCTACCAATCGGAGGTCTTAAGATTCTATTTCGGGGAAAGAAATCTCATTTCAAAATTTGTTGGGATGAGAGTGGTAGTCCATTTTATAAAGAGTGTGCGAAACGTCAACCAAAATTAAAACCTCTATAACACTCTCACTTTAAGTCCAAAAGTGGTGAAATTTCTACCAATCGGAATTCTTCAAATTTTCTTTCAGGAGAGTGAACTCTCGTTTCACAATTCATTGGGGTGAGAGAGTTGTATTCCGTTTTATAAAGTGTGTTAAACATCACCCAAAATTAAAACCTCCATAACTCTCTCATTGTAAGTGCAATAGTGGTGAAATTTCTACCAACTGGAGGTCTTGAAATTCTCTTTCAGTGGAAAAAATCTCATTTAAGATTAGGTGGGGTGAGAGCGTTTTGGTCCATTTTTTAAAGTGTGCGAAACGTCACCCAAAATTAAAACCTCCATCACTCTCTAATTTTAAGTCCAAAAGTGGTGAAATTTCTACCAATCGGAGGTTCTAAGATTCTATTTCGGGGAAAGAAATCTCATTTCAAAATTTGTTGGGATGAGAGTTGTAGTCCATTTTATAAAGAGTGTGTGAAACGTCAACCAAAATTAAAGCCTCTATAACTCTCTCACTTTAAGTCCAAAAGTGGTGAAATTTCTACCAATCGGAATTCTTCAAATTTTCTTTCAGGAGAGCGAAATCTCGTTTCACAATTCATTGGGGTGAGAGAGTTGTATTCCGTTTTATAAAGTGTGTTAAACATCACCCAAAATTAAAACCTCCATAACTCTCTCATTGTAAGTGCAATAGTGGTGAAATTTCTACCAATTGGAGGTCTTCAAATTCTCTTTCAGTGGAAAAAATCTCATTTAAGATTAGGTGGGGTGAGAGCGTTTTGTTCCATTTTTTAAAGTGTGCGAAACGTCACCCAAAATTAAAACCTCCATAACTCTCTCATTTCAAGTCCAAAAGTGGTGAAAATTCTACCAATCGGAGATCCTAAGATTCTATTTCAGGGAAAGAAATCTCATTCCAAAATTTGTTAAGTGTGTGCGAAAAGTCACCCAAAATTAAAACTTCTATAACTCTCTCACTTTAAGTCCAAAAGTGGTGAAATTTCTGCCTATCAGAGGTCTTCAAATTTTCTTCCAGGGGAGAGAAATCTCGTTTCAAAATTCATTGGGGTGAGAGGGTTGTAGCCCGTTTTATAAATAGTGTGTGTTAAATGACACCAAAATTAAAACCTCCATAACTCTCTCATTTTAAGTGCAAAAGTGGTGAAATTTCTACCAATTGGAGGTCTTCAAATTCTCTTTCAATGGAAAAAATCTTGGTTAAGATTTAGTGGGGTGGCAGCGTTTTGGCCCATTTTATAATGAGTGCGAAACGTCACCCAAAATTTAAACCTTCACAACTCTTTCATTTTAGGTTCAAAAGTGGAGAAATTTCTACCAATCGGAGGTCTTCAAATTCTCTTTCAGGGGAAAGAAATCTCGTTTCAAAATTTGTTGGGGTGAGAGAGTTGTAGTCCATTTTGTAAAGAGTGTTCGAAACGTCACCCAAAATTAAAATCACCATAAGTCTCATTTTAAGTCCAAAAGTGGTGAAATATCTACCAACTAGATGTCTTCAAATTCTCTTTTTTGTCCATTTTGTATAGAGTGTGTGAAACGTCACTCAAAATTAAAACCTCATTAAGTCTCGCCTTTTAAGTCTAAAAGTGGTGAAATTTCTACCAATCGGTGGTCTTAAGATACCATTTCAGGGGAAGAAAATCTTATTCCAAAATTCATTGCGGTGAGAGATTTGTAGTCCGGTTTATAAAGAGTGTGATAAACATCACCAAAAATTAAAACCTCCATAACTCTCTCATTTTAAGTGCAAAAGTGGTGAAATTTCTACCAATTGGAGGTCTTCAAATTCTCTTTCAGTGGAAAAAATCTCATTTGAGATTAGGTGGGGTGAGAGCGTTTTGGTCCATTTTTTAAAGTGTGAGAAACGTCACCCAAAATTAAAACCTCCATTACTCTCTAATTTTAAGTCCAAAAGTGGTGAAATTTCTACCAATCGGAGGTCTTAAGATTCTATTTCGGGGAAAGAAATCTCATTTCAAAATTTGTTGGGATGAGAGTTGTAGTCCATTTTATAAAGAGTGTGCGAAACGTCAACCAAAATTAAAACCTCTATAACACTCTCACTTTAAGTCCAAAAGTGGTGAAATTTCTACCAATCGGAATTCTTCAAATTTTCTTTCAGGAGAGTGAAATCTCGTTTCACAATTCATTGGGGTGAGAGAGTTGTATTCCGTTTTATAAAGTGTGTTAAACATCACCCAAAATTAAAACCTCCATAACTCTCTCATTGTAAGTGCAATAGTGGTGAAATTTCTACCAATTGGAGGTCTTCAAATTCTCTTTCAGTGGAAAAAATGTCATTTAAGATTAGGTGGGGTGAGAGCGTTTTGGTCCATTTTTTAAAGTGTGCGAAACGTCACCCAAAATTAAAACCTCCATAACTCTCTAATTTTAAGTCCAAAAGTGGTGAAATTTCTACCAATCGGAGGTTCTAAGATTCTATTTCGGGGAAAGAAATCTCATTTCAAAATTTGTTGGGATGAGAGTTGTAGTCCATTTTATAAAGAGTGTGTGAAACGTCAACCAAAATTAAAACCTCTATAACTCTCTCACTTTAAGTCCAAAAGTGGTGAAATTTCTACCAATCGGAATTCTTCAAATTTTCTTTCAGGAGAGCGAAATCTCGTTTCACAATTCATTGGGGTGAGAGAGTTGTATTCCGTTTTATAAAGTGTGTTAAACATCACCCAAAATTAAAACCTCCATAACTCTCTCATTGTAAGTGCAATAGTGGTGAAATTTCTACCAATTGGAGGTCTTCAAATTCTCTTTCAGTGGAAAAAATCTCATTTAAGATTAGGTGGGGTGAGAGCGTTTTGTTCCATTTTTTAAAGTGTGCGAAACGTCACCCAAAATTAAAACCTCCATAACTCTCTCATTTCAAGTCCAAAAGTGGTGAAAATTCTACCAATCGGAGGTCCTAAGATTCTATTTCAGGGAAAGAAATCTCATTCCAAAATTTGTTAAGTGTGTGCGAAAAGTCACCCAAAATTAAAACTTCTATAACTCTCTCACTTTAAGTCCAAAAGTGGTGAAATTTCTGCCTATCAGAGGTCTTCAAATTTTCTTCCAGGGGAGAGAAATCTCGTTTCAAAATTCATTGGGGTGAGAGGGTTGTAGCCCGTTTTATAAATAGTGTGTGTTAAATGACACCAAAATTAAAACCTCCATAACTCTCTCATTTTAAGTGCAAAAGTGGTGAAATTTCTACCAATTGGAGGTCTTCAAATTCTCTTTCAATGGAAAAAATCTTGGTTAAGATTTAGTGGGGTGGCAGCGTTTTGGCCCATTTTATAATGAGTGCGAAACGTCACCCAAAATTTAAACCTTCACAACTCTTTCATTTTAGGTTCAAAAGTGGAGAAATTTCTACCAATCGGAGGTCTTCAAATTCTCTTTCAGGGGAAAGAAATCTCGTTTCAAAATTTGTTGGGGTGAGAGAGTTGTAGTCCATTTTGTAAAGAGTGTTCGAAACGTCACCCAAAATTAAAATCACCATAAGTCTCATTTTAAGTCCAAAAGTGGTGAAATTTCTACCAACTGGATGTCTTCAAATTCTCTTTTTTGTCCATTTTATAAAGAGTGTGTGAAACGTCCCTCAAAATTAAAACCTCATTAAGTCTCGCCTTTTAAGTCTAAAAGTGGTGAAATTTCTACCAATCGGTGGTCTTAAGATACCATTTCAGGGGAAGAAAATCTCATTCCAAAATTCATTGCGGTGAGAGATTTGTAGTCCGGTTTATAAAGAGTGTGATAAACATCACCAAAAATTAAAACCTCCATAACTCTCTCATTTTAAGTGCAAAAGTGGTGAAATTTCTACCAATTGGAGGTCTTCAAATTCTCTTTCAGTGGAAAAAATCTCATTTAAGATTAGGTGGGGTGAGAGCGTTTTGGTCCATTTTTTAAAGTGTGAGAAACGTCACCCAAAATTAAAACCTCCATAACTCTCTAATTTTAAGTCCAAAAGTGGTGAAATTTCTACCAATCGGAGGTCTTAAGATTCTATTTCGGGGAAAGGAATCTCATTTCAAAATTTGTTGGGATGAGAGTTGTAGTCCATTTTATAAAGAGTGTGCGAAACGTCAACCAAAATTAAAACCTCTATAACACTCTCACTTTAAGTCCAAAAGTGGTGAAATTTCTACCAATCGGAATTCTTCAAATTTTCTTTCAGGAGAGTGAAATCTCGTTTCACAATTCATTGGGGTGAGAGAGTTGTATTCCGTTTTATAAAGTGTGTTAAACATCACCCAAAATTAAAACCTCCATAACTCTCTCATTGTAAGTGCAATAGTGGTGAAATTTCTACCAATTGGAGGTCTTCAAATTCTCTTTCAGTGGAAAAAATCTCATTTAAGATTAGGTGGGGTGAGAGCGTTTTGGTCCATTTTGTAAAGTGTGCGAAACGTCACCCAAAATTAAAACCTCCATAACTCTCTAATTTTAAGTCCAAAAGTGGTGAAATTTCTACCAATCGGAGGTTCTAAGATTCTATTTCGGGGAAAGAAATCTCATTTCAAAATTTGTTGGGATGAGAGTTGTAGTCCATTTTATAAAGAGTGTGTGAAACGTCAACCAAAATTAAAACCTCTATAACTCTCTCACTTTAAGTCCAAAAGTGGTGAAATTTCTACCAATCGGAATTCTTCAAATTTTCTTTCAGGAGAGCGAAATCTCGTTTCACAATTCATTGGGGTGAGAGAGTTGTATTCCGTTTTATAAAGTGTGTTAAACATCACCCAAAATTAAAACCTCCATAACTCTCTCATTGTAAGTGCAATAGTGGTGAAATTTCTACCGATTGGAGGTCTTCAAATTCTCTTTCAGTGGAAAAAATCTCATTTAAGATTAGGTGGGGTGAGAGCGTTTTGTTCCATTTTTTAAAGTGTGCGAAACGTCACCCAAAATTAAAACCTCCATAACTCTCTCATTTCAAGTCCAAAAGTGGTGAAAATTCTACCAATCGGAGGTCCTAAGATTCTATTTAAGGGAAAGAAATCTCATTCCAAAATTTGTTAAGTGTGTGCGAAAAGTCACCCAAAATTAAAACTTCTATAACTCTCTCACTTTGAGTCCAAAAGTGGTGAAATTTCTGCCTATCAGAGGTCTTCAAATTTTCTTCCAGGGGAGAGAAATCTCGTTTCAAAATTCATTGGGGTGAGAGGGTTGTAGCCCGTTTTATAAATAGTGTGTGTTAAATGACACCAAAATTGAAACCTCCATAACTCTCTCATTTTAAGTGCAAAAGTGGTGAAATTTCTACCAATTGGAGGTCTTCAAATTCTCTTTCAATGGAAAAAATCTTGGTTAAGATTTAGTGGGGTGGCAGAGTTTTGGCCCATTTTATAATGAGTGCGAAACGTCACCCAAAATTTAAACCTTCACAACTCTTTCAATTTAGGTTCAAAAGTGGAGAAATTTCTACCAATCGGAGGTCTTCAAATTCTCTTTCATGGGAAAAAAATCTCGTTTCAAAATTTGTTGGGGTGAGAGAGTTGTAGTCCATTTTGTAAAGAGTGTTCGAAACGTCACCCAAAATTAAAATCACCATAAGTCTCATTTTAAGTCCAAAAGTGGTGAAATATCTACCAACTAGATGTCTTCAAATTCTCTTTTTTGTCCATTTTGTATAGAGTGTGTGAAACGTCACTCAAAATTAAAACCTCATTAAGTCTCGCCTTTTAAGTCTAAAAGTGGTGAAATTTCTACCAATCGGTGGTCTTAAGATACCATTTCAGGGGAAGAAAATCTTATTCCAAAATTCATTGCGGTGAGAGATTTGTAGTCCGGTTTATAAAGAGTGTGATAAACATCACCAAAAATTAAAACCTCCATAACTCTCTCATTTTAAGTGCAAAAGTGGTGAAATTTCTACCAATTGGAGGTCTTCAAATTCTCTTTCAGTGGAAAAAATCTCATTTGAGATTAGGTGGGGTGAGAGCGTTTTGGTCCATTTTTTAAAGTGTGAGAAACGTCACCCAAAATTAAAACCTCCATTACTCTCTAATTTTAAGTCCAAAAGTGGTGAAATTTCTACCAATCGGAGGTCTTAAGATTCTATTTCGGGGAAAGAAATCTCATTTCAAAATTTGTTGGGATGAGAGTTGTAGTCCATTTTATAAAGAGTGTGCGAAACGTCAACCAAAATTAAAACCTCTATAACACTCTCACTTTAAGTCCAAAAGTGGTGAAATTTCTACCAATCGGAATTCTTCAAATTTTCTTTCAGGAGAGTGAAATCTCGTTTCACAATTCATTGGGGTGAGAGAGTTGTATTCCGTTTTATAAAGTGTGTTAAACATCACCCAAAATTAAAACCTCCATAACTCTCTCATTGTAAGTGCAATAGTGGTGAAATTTCTACCAATTGGAGGTCTTCAAATTCTCTTTCAGTGGAAAAAATGTCATTTAAGATTAGGTGGGGTGAGAGCGTTTTGGTCCATTTTTTAAAGTGTGCGAAACGTCACCCAAAATTAAAACCTCCATAACTCTCTAATTTTAAGTCCAAAAGTGGTGAAATTTCTACCAATCGGAGGTTCTAAGATTCTATTTCGGGGAAAGAAATCTCATTTCAAAATTTGTTGGGATGAGAGTTGTAGTCCATTTTATAAAGAGTGTGTGAAACGTCAACCAAAATTAAAACCTCTATAACTCTCTCACTTTAAGTCCAAAAGTGGTGAAATTTCTACCAATCGGAATTCTTCAAATTTTCTTTCAGGAGAGCGAAATCTCGTTTCACAATTCATTGGGGTGAGAGAGTTGTATTCCGTTTTATAAAGTGTGTTAAACATCACCCAAAATTAAAACCTCCATAACTCTCTCATTGTAAGTGCAATAGTGGTGAAATTTCTACCAATTGGAGGTCTTCAAATTCTCTTTCAGTGGAAAAAATCTCATTTAAGATTAGGTGGGGTGAGAGTGTTTTGGTCCATTTTTTAAAGTGTGAGAAACGTCACCCAAAATTAAAACCTCCATAACTCTCTAATTTTAAGTCCAATAGTGGTGAAATTTCTACCAATCGGAGGTCTTAAGATTCTATTTCGGGGAAAGAAATATCATTTCAAAATTTGTTGGGATGAGAGTGGTAGTCCATTTTATAAAGAGTGTGCGAAACGTCAACCAAAATTAAAACCTCTATAACACTCTCACTTTAAGTCCAAAAGTGGTGAAAATTCTACCAATCGGAATTCTTCAAATTTTCTTTCAGGAGAGTGAACTCTCGTTTCACAATTCATTGGGGTGAGAGAGTTGTATTCCGTTTTATAAAGTGTGTTAAACATCACCCAAAATTAAAACCTCCATAACTCTCTCATTGTAAGTGCAATAGTGGTGAAATTTCTACCAACTGGAGGTCTTCAAATTCTCTTTCAGTGGAAAAAATCTCATTTAAGATTAGGTGGGGTGAGAGCGTTTTGGTCCATTTTTTAAAGTGTGCGAAACGTCACCCAAAATTAAAACCTCCATCACTCTCTAATTTTAAGTCCAAAAGTGGTGAAATTTCTACCAATCGGAGGTTCTAAGATTCTATTTCGGGGAAAGAAATCTCATTTCAAAATTTGTTGGGATGAGAGTTGTAGTCCATTTTATAAAGAGTGTGTGAAACGTCAACCAAAATTAAAACCTCTATAACTCTCTCACTTTAAGTCCAAAAGTGGTGAAATTTCTACCAATCGGAATTCTTCAAATTTTCTTTCAGGAGAGCGAAATCTCGTTTCACAATTCATTGGGGTGAGAGAGTTGTATTCCGTTTTATAAAGTGTGTTAAACATCACCCAAAATTAAAACCTCCATAACTCTCTCATTGTAAGTGCAATAGTGGTGAAATTTCTACCAATTGGAGGTCTTCAAATTCTCTTTCAGTGGAAAAAATCTCATTTAAGATTAGGTGGGGTGAGAGCGTTTTGTTCCATTTTTTAAAGTGTGCGAAACGTCACCCAAAATTAAAACCTCCATAACTCTCTCATTTCAAGTCCAAAAGTGGTGAAAATTCTACCAATCGGAGGTCCTAAGATTCTATTTCAGGGAAAGAAATCTCATTCCAAAATTTGTTAAGTGTGTGCGAAAAGTCACCCAAAATTAAAACTTCTATAACTCTCTCACTTTAAGTCCAAAAGTGGTGAAATTTCTGCCTATCAGAGGTCTTCAAATTTTCTTCCAGGGGAGAGAAATCTCGTTTCAAAATTCATTGGGGTGAGAGGGTTGTAGCCCGTTTTATAAATAGTGTGTGTTAAATGACACCAAAATTAAAACCTCCATAACTCTCTCATTTTAAGTGCAAAAGTGGTGAAATTTCTACCAATTGGAGGTCTTCAAATTCTCTTTCAATGAAAAAAATCTTGGTTAAGATTTAGTGGGGTGGCAGCGTTTTGGCCCATTTTATAATGAGTGCGAAACGTCACCCAAAATTTAAACCTTCACAACTCTTTCATTTTAGGTTCAAAAGTGGAGAAATTTCTACCAATCGGAGGTCTTCAAATTCTCTTTCAGGGGAAAGAAATCTCGTTTCAAAATTTGTTGGGGTGAGAGAGTTGTAGTCCATTTTGTAAAGAGTGTTCGAAACGTCACCCAAAATTAAAATCACCATAAGTCTCATTTTAAGTCCAAAAGTGGTGAAATTTCTACCAACTGGATGTCTTCAAATTCTCTTTTTTGTCCATTTTATAAAGAGTGTGTGAAACGTCCCTCAAAATTAAAACCTCATTAAGTCTCGCCTTTTAAGTCTAAAAGTGGTGAAATTTCTACCAATCGGTGGTCTTAAGATACCATTTCAGGGGAAGAAAATCTCATTCCAAAATTCATTGCGGTGAGAGATTTGTAGTCCGGTTTATAAAGAGTGTGATAAACATCACCAAAAATTAAAACCTCCATAACTCTCTCATTTTAAGTGCAAAAGTGGTGAAATTTCTACCAATTAGAGGTCTTCAAATTCTCTTTCAGTGGAAAAAATCTCATTTAAGATTAGGTGGGGTGAGAGCGTTTTGGTCCATTTTTTAAAGTGTGAGAAACGTCACCCAAAATTAAAACCTCCATAACTCTCTAATTTTAAGTCCAAAAGTGGTGAAATTTCTACCAATCGGAGGTCTTAAGATTCTATTTCGGGCAAAGGAATCTCATTTCAAAATTTGTTGGGATGAGAGTTGTAGTCCATTTTATAAAGAGTGTGCGAAACGTCAACCAAAATTAAAACCTCTATAACACTCTCACTTTAAGTCCAAAAGTGGTGAAATTTCTACCAATCGGAATTCTTCAAATTTTCTTTCAGGAGAGTGAAATCTCGTTTCACAATTCATTGGGGTGAGAGAGTTGTATTCCGTTTTATAAAGTGTGTTAAACATCACCCAAAATTAAAACCTCCATAACTCTCTCATTGTAAGTGCAATAGTGGTGAAATTTCTACCAATTGGAGGTCTTCAAATTCTCTTTCAGTGGAAAAAATCTCATTTAAGATTAGGTGGGGTGAGAGCGTTTTGGTCCATTTTTTAAAGTGTGCGAAACGTCACCCAAAATTAAAACCTCCATAACTCTCTAATTTTAAGTCCAAAAGTGGTGAAATTTCTACCAATCGGAGGTTCTAAGATTCTATTTCGGGGAAAGAAATCTCATTTCAAAATTTGTTGGGATGAGAGTTGTAGTCCATTTTATAAAGAGTGTGTGAAACGTCAACCAAAATTAAAACCTCTATAACTCTCTCACTTTAAGTCCAAAAGTGGTGAAATTTCTACCAATCGGAATTCTTCAAATTTTCTTTCAGGAGAGCGAAATCTCGTTTCACAATTCATTGGGGTGAGAGAGTTGTATTCCGTTTTATAAAGTGTGTTAAACATCACCCAAAATTAAAACCTCCATAACTCTCTCATTGTAAGTGCAATAGTGGTGAAATTTCTACCAATTGGAGGTCTTCAAATTCTCTTTCAGTGGAAAAAATCTCATTTAAGATTAGGTGGGGTGAGAGCGTTTTGTTCCATTTTTTAAAGTGTGCGAAACGTCACCCAAAATTAAAACCTCCATAACTCTCTCATTTCAAGTCCAAAAGTGGTGAAAATTCTACCAATCGGAGGTCCTAAGATTCTATTTAAGGGAAAGAAATCTCATTCCAAAATTTGTTAAGTGTGTGCGAAAAGTCACCCAAAATTAAAACTTCTATAACTCTCTCACTTTGAGTCCAAAAGTGGTGAAATTTCTGCCTATCAGAGGTCTTCAAATTTTCTTCCAGGGGAGAGAAATCTCGTTTCAAAATTCATTGGGGTGAGAGGGTTGTAGCCCGTTTTATAAATAGTGTGTGTTAAATGACACCAAAATTAAAACCTCCATAACTCTCTCATTTTAAGTGCAAAAGTGGTGAAATTTCTACCAATTGGAGGTCTTCAAATTCTCTTTCAATGGAAAAAATCTTGGTTAAGATTTAGTGGGGTGGCAGCGTTTTGGCCCATTTTATAATGAGTGCGAAACGTCACCCAAAATTTAAACCTTCACAACTCTTTCAATTTAGGTTCAAAAGTGGAGAAATTTCTACCAATCGGAGGTCTTCAAATTCTCTTTCATGGGAAAAAAATCTCGTTTCAAAATTTGTTGGGGTGAGAGAGTTGTAGTCCATTTTGTAAAGAGTGTTCGAAACGTCACCCAAAATTAAAATCACCATAAGTCTCATTTTAAGTCCAAAAGTGGTGAAATATCTACCAACTAGATGTCTTCAAATTCTCTTTTTTGTCCATTTTGTATAGAGTGTGTGAAACGTCACTCAAAATTAAAACCTCATTAAGTCTCGCCTTTTAAGTCTAAAAGTGGTGAAATTTCTACCAATCGGTGGTCTTAAGATACCATTTCAGGGGAAGAAAATCTTATTCCAAAATTCATTGCGGTGAGAGATTTGTAGTCCGGTTTATAAAGAGTGTGATAAACATCACCAAAAATTAAAACCTCCATAACTCTCTCATTTTAAGTGCAAAAGTGGTGAAATTTCTACCAATTGGAGGTCTTCAAATTCTCTTTCAGTGGAAAAAATCTCATTTGAGATTAGGTGGGGTGAGAGCGTTTTGGTCCATTTTTTAAAGTGTGAGAAACGTCACCCAAAATTAAAACCTCCATTACTCTCTAATTTTAAGTCCAAAAGTGGTGAAATTTCTACCAATCGGAGGTCTTAAGATTCTATTTCGGGGAAAGAAATCTCATTTCAAAATTTGTTGGGATGAGAGTTGTAGTCCATTTTATAAAGAGTGTGCGAAACGTCAACCAAAATTAAAACCTCTATAACACTCTCACTTTAAGTCCAAAAGTGGTGAAATTTCTACCAATCGGAATTCTTCAAATTTTCTTTCAGGAGAGTGAAATCTCGTTTCACAATTCATTGGGGTGAGAGAGTTGTATTCCGTTTTATAAAGTGTGTTAAACATCACCCAAAATTAAAACCTCCATAACTCTCTCATTGTAAGTGCAATAGTGGTGAAATTTCTACCAATTGGAGGTCTTCAAATTCTCTTTCAGTGGAAAAAATCTCATTTAAGATTAGGTGGGGTGAGAGCGTTTTGGTCCATTTTTTAAAGTGTGCGAAACGTCACCCAAAATTAAAACCTCCATAACTCTCTAATTTTAAGTCCAAAAGTGGTGAAATTTCTACCAATCGGAGGTTCTAAGATTCTATTTCGGGGAAAGAAATCTCATTTCAAAATTTGTTGGGATGAGAGTTGTAGTCCATTTTATAAAGAGTGTGTGAAACGTCAACCAAAATTAAAACCTCTATAACTCTCTCACTTTAAGTCCAAAAGTGGTGAAATTTCTACCAATCGGAATTCTTCAAATTTTCTTTCAGGAGAGCGAAATCTCGTTTCACAATTCATTGGGGTGAGAGAGTTGTATTCCGTTTTATAAAGTGTGTTAAACATCACCCAAAATTAAAACCTCCATAACTCTCTCATTGTAAGTGCAATAGTGGTGAAATTTCTACCAATTGGAAGTCTTCAAATTCTCTTTCAGTGGAAAAAATCTCATTTAAGATTAGGTGGGGTGAGAGCGTTTTGTTCCATTTTTTAAAGTGTGCGAAACGTCACCCAAAATTAAAACCTCCATAACTCTCTCATTTCAAGTCCAAAAGTGGTGAAAATTCTACCAATCGGAGGTCCTAAGATTCTATTTCAGGGAAAGAAATCTCATTCCAAAATTTGTTAAGTGTGTGCGAAAAGTCACCCAAAATTAAAACTTCTATAACTCTCTCACTTTAAGTCCAAAAGTGGTGAAATTTCTGCCTATCAGAGGTCTTCAAATTTTCTTCCAGGGGAGAGAAATCTCGTTTCAAAATTCATTGGGGTGAGAGGGTTGTAGCCCGTTTTATAAATAGTGTGTGTTAAATGACACCAAAATTAAAACCTCCATAACTCTCTCATTTTAAGTGCAAAAGTGGTGAAATTTCTACCAATTGGAGGTCTTCAAATTCTCTTTCAATGGAAAAAATCTTGGTTAAGATTTAGTGGGGTGGCAGCGTTTTGGCCCATTTTATAATGAGTGCGAAACGTCACCCAAAATTTAAACCTTCACAACTCTTTCATTTTAGGTTCAAAAGTGGAGAAATTTCTAACAATCGGAGGTCTTCAAATTCTCTTTCAGGGGAAAGAAATCTCGTTTCAAAATTTGTTGGGGTGAGAGAGTTGTAGTCCATTTTGTAAAGAGTGTTCGAAACGTCACCCAAAATTAAAATCACCATAAGTCTCATTTTAAGTCCAAAAGTGGTGAAATTTCTACCAACTGGATGTCTTCAAATTCTCTTTTTTGTCCATTTTATAAAGAGTGTGTGAAACGTCCCTCAAAATTAAAACCTCATTAAGTCTCGCCTTTTAAGTCTAAAAGTGGTGAAATTTCTACCAATCGGTGGTCTTAAGATACCATTTCAGGGGAAGAAAATCTCATTCCAAAATTCATTGCGGTGAGAGATTTGTAGTCCGGTTTATAAAGAGTGTGATAAACATCACCAAAAATTAAAACCTCCATAACTCTCTCATTTTAAGTGCAAAAGTGGTGAAATTTCTACCAATTGGAGGTCTTCAAATTCTCTTTCAGTGGAAAAAATCTCATTTAAGATTAGGTGGGGTGAGAGCGTTTTGGTCCATTTTTTAAAGTGTGAGAAACGTCACCCAAAATTAAAACCTCCATAACTCTCTAATTTTAAGTCCAAAAGTGGTGAAATTTCTACCAATCGGAGGTCTTAAGATTCTATTTCGGGGAAAGGAATCTCATTTCAAAATTTGTTGGGATGAGAGTTGTAGTCCATTTTATAAAGAGTGTGCGAAACGTCAACCAAAATTAAAACCTCTATAACACTCTCACTTTAAGTCCAAAAGTGGTGAAATTTCTACCAATCGGAATTCTTCAAATTTTCTTTCAGGAGAGTGAAATCTCGTTTCACAATTCATTGGGGTGAGAGAGTTGTATTCCGTTTTATAAAGTGTGTTAAACATCACCCAAAATTAAAACCTCCATGACTCTCTCATTGTAAGTGCAATAGTGGTGAAATTTCTACCAATTGGAGGTCTTCAAATTCTCTTTCAGTGGAAAAAATCTCATTTAAGATTAGGTGGGGTGAGAGCCTTTTGATCCATTTTTTAAAGTGTGCGAAACGTCACCCAAAATTAAAACCTCCATAACTCTCTAATTTTAAGTCCAAAAGTGGTGAAATTTCTACCAATCGGAGGTTCTAAGATTCTATTTCGGGGAAAGAAATCTCATTTCAAAATTTGTTGGGATGAGAGTTGTAGTCCATTTTATAAAGAGTGTGTGAAACGTCAACCAAAATTAAAACCTCTATAACTCTCTCACTTTAAGTCCAAAAGTGGTGAAATTTCTACCAATCGGAATTCTTCAAATTTTCTTTCAGGAGAGCGAAATCTCGTTTCACAATTCATTGGGGTGAGAGAGTTGTATTCCGTTTTATAAAGTGTGTTAAACATCACCCAAAATTAAAACCTCCATAACTCTCTCATTGTAAGTGCAATAGTGGTGAAATTTCTACCAATTGGAGGTCTTCAAATTCTCTTTCAGTGGAAAAAATCTCATTTAAGATTAGGTGGGGTGAGAGCGTTTTGTTCCATTTTTTAAAGTGTGCGAAACGTCACCCAAAATTAAAACCTCCATAACTCTCTCATTTCAAGTCCAAAAGTGGTGAAAATTCTACCAATCGGAGGTCCTAAGATTCTATTTAAGGGAAAGAAATCTCATTCCAAAATTTGTTAAGTGTGTGCGAAAAGTCACCCAAAATTAAAACTTCTATAACTCTCTCACTTTGAGTCCAAAAGTGGTGAAATTTCTGCCTATCAGAGGTCTTCAAATTTTCTTCCAGGGGAGAGAAATCTCGTTTCAAAATTCATTGGGGTGAGAGGGTTGTAGCCCGTTTTATAAATAGTGTGTGTTAAATGACACCAAAATTAAAACCTCCATAACTCTCTCATTTTAAGTGCAAAAGTGGTGAAATTTCTACCAATTGGAGGTCTTCAAATTCTCTTTCAATGGAAAAAATCTTGGTTAAGATTTAGTGGGGTGGCAGCGTTTTGGCCCATTTTATAATGAGTGCGAAACGTCACCCAAAATTTAAACCTTCACAACTCTTTCATTTTAGGTTCAAAAGTGGAGAAATTTCTAACAATCGGAGGTCTTCAAATTCTCTTTCAGGGGAAAGAAATCTCGTTTCAAAATTTGTTGGGGTGAGAGAGTTGTAGTCCATTTTGTAAAGAGTGTTCGAAACGTCACCCAAAATTAAAATCACCATAAGTCTCATTTTAAGTCCAAAAGTGGTGAAATTTCTACCAACTGGATGTCTTCAAATTCTCTTTTTTGTCCATTTTATAAAGAGTGTGTGAAACGTCCCTCAAAATTAAAACCTCATTAAGTCTCGCCTTTTAAGTCTAAAAGTGGTGAAATTTCTACCAATCGGTGGTCTTAAGATACCATTTCAGGGGAAGAAAATCTCATTCCAAAATTCATTGCGGTGAGAGATTTGTAGTCCGGTTTATAAAGAGTGTGATAAACATCACCAAAAATTAAAACCTCCATAACTCTCTCATTTTAAGTGCAAAAGTGGTGAAATTTCTACCAATTGGAGGTCTTCAAATTCTCTTTCAGTGGAAAAAATCTCATTTAAGATTAGGTGGGGTGAGAGCGTTTTGGTCCATTTTTTAAAGTGTGAGAAACGTCACCCAAAATTAAAACCTCCATAACTCTCTAATTTTAAGTCCAAAAGTGGTGAAATTTCTACCAATCGGAGGTCTTAAGATTCTATTTCGGGGAAAGGAATCTCATTTCAAAATTTGTTGGGATGAGAGTTGTAGTCCATTTTATAAAGAGTGTGCGAAACGTCAACCAAAATTAAAACCTCTATAACACTCTCACTTTAAGTCCAAAAGTGGTGAAATTTCTACCAATCGGAATTCTTCAAATTTTCTTTCAGGAGAGTGAAATCTCGTTTCACAATTCATTGGGGTGAGAGAGTTGTATTCCGTTTTATAAAGTGTGTTAAACATCACCCAAAATTAAAACCTCCATAACTCTCTCATTGTAAGTGCAATAGTGGTGAAATTTCTACCAATTGGAGGTCTTCAAATTCTCTTTCAGTGGAAAAAATCTCATTTAAGATTAGGTGGGGTGAGAGCGTTTTGGTCCATTTTTTAAAGTGTGCGAAACGTCACCCAAAATTAAAACCTCCATAACCCTCTAATTTTAAGTCCAAAAGTGGTGAAATTTCTACCAATCGGAGGTTCTAAGATTCTATTTCGGGGAAAGAAATCTCATTTCAAAATTTGTTGGGATGAGAGTTGTAGTCCATTTTATAAAGAGTGTGTGAAACGTCAACCAAAATTAAAACCTCTATAACTCTCTCACTTTAAGTCCAAAAGTGGTGAAATTTCTACCAATCGGAATTCTTCAAATTTTCTTTCAGGAGAGCGAAATCTCGTTTCACAATTCATTGGGGTGAGAGAGTTGTATTCCGTTTTATAAAGTGTGTTAAACATCACCCAAAATTAAAACCTCCATAACTCTCTCATTGTAAGTGCAATAGTGGTGAAATTTCTACCAATTGGAGGTCTTCAAATTCTCTTTCAGTGGAAAAAATCTCATTTAAGATTAGTTGGGGTGAGAGCGTTTTGTTCCATTTTTTAAAGTGTGCGAAACGTCACCCAAAATTAAAACCTCCATAACTCTCTCATTTCAAGTCCAAAAGTGGTGAAAATTCTACCAATCGGAGGTCCTAAGATTCTATTTAAGGGAAAGAAATCTCATTCCAAAATTTGTTAAGTGTGTGCGAAAAGTCACCCAAAATTAAAACTTCTATAACTCTCTCACTTTGAGTCCAAAAGTGGTGAAATTTCTGCCTATCAGAGGTCTTCAAATTTTCTTCCAGGGGAGAGAAATCTCGTTTCAAAATTCATTGGGGTGAGAGGGTTGTAGCCCGTTTTATAAATAGTGTGTGTTAAATGACACCAAAATTAAAACCTCCATAACTCTCTCATTTTAAGTGCAAAAGTGGTGAAATTTCTACCAATTGGAGGTCTTCAAATTCTCTTTCAATGGAAAAAATCTTGGTTAAGATTTAGTTGGGTGGCAGCGTTTTGGCCCATTTTATAATGAGTGCGAAACGTCACCCAAAATTTAAACCTTCACAACTCTTTCAATTTAGGTTCAAAAGTGGAGAAATTTCTACCAATCGGAGGTCTTCAAATTCTCTTTCATGGGAAAAAAATCTCGTTTCAAAATTTGTTGGGGTGAGAGAGTTGTAGTCCATTTTGTAAAGAGTGTTCGAAACGTCACCCAAAATTAAAATCACCATAAGTCTCATTTTAAGTCCAAAAGTGGTGAAATATCTACCAACTAGATGTCTTCAAATTCTCTTTTTTGTCCATTTTGTATAGAGTGTGTGAAACGTCACTCAAAATTAAAACCTCATTAAGTCTCGCCTTTTAAGTCTAAAAGTGGTGAAATTTCTACCAATCGGTGGTCTTAAGATACCATTTCAGGGGAAGAAAATCTTATTCCAAAATTCATTGCGGTGAGAGATTTGTAGTCCGGTTTATAAAGAGTGTGATAAACATCACCAAAAATTAAAACCTCCATAACTCTCTCATTTTAAGTGCAAAAGTGGTGAAATTTCTACCAATTGGAGGTCTTCAAATTCTCTTTCAGTGGAAAAAATCTCATTTAAGATTAGGTGGGGTGAGAGCGTTTTGGTCCATTTTTTAAAGTGTGAGAAACGTCACCCAAAATTAAAACCTCCATTACTCTCTAATTTTAAGTCCAAAAGTGGTGAAATTTCTACCAATCGGAGGTCTTAAGATTCTATTTCGGGGAAAGAAATCTCATTTCAAAATTTGTTGGGATGAGAGTTGTAGTCCATTTTATAAAGAGTGTGCGAAACGTCAACCAAAATTAAAACCTCTATAACACTCTCACTTTAAGTCCAAAAGTGGTGAAATTTCTACCAATCGGAATTCTTCAAATTTTCTTTCAGGAGAGTGAAATCTCGTTTCACAATTCATTGGGGTGAGAGAGTTGTATTCCGTTTTATAAAGTGTGTTAAACATCACCCAAAATTAAAACCTCCATAACTCTCTCATTGTAAGTGCAATAGTGGTGAAATTTCTACCAATTGGAGGTCTTCAAATTCTCTTTCAGTGGAAAAAATCTCATTTAAGATTAGGTGGGGTGAGAGCGTTTTGGTCCATTTTTTAAAGTGTGCGAAACGTCACCCAAAATTAAAACCTCCATAACTCTCTAATTTTAAGTCCAAAAGTGGTGAAATTTCTACCAATCGGAGGTTCTAAGATTCTATTTCGGGGAAAGAAATCTCATTTCAAAATTTGTTGGGATGAGAGTTGTAGTCCATTTTATAAAGAGTGTGTGAAACGTCAACCAAAATTAAAACCTCTATAACTCTCTCACTTTAAGTCCAAAAGTGGTGAAATTTCTACCAATCGGAATTCTTCAAATTTTCTTTCAGGAGAGCGAAATCTCGTTTCACAATTCATTGGGGTGAGAGAGTTGTATTCCGTTTTATAAAGTGTGTTAAACATCACCCAAAATTAAAACCTCCATAACTCTCTCATTGTAACTGCAATAGTGGTGAAATTTCTACCAATTGGAAGTCTTCAAATTCTCTTTCAGTGGAAAAAATCTCATTTAAGATTAGGTGGGGTGAGAGCGTTTTGTTCCATTTTTTAAAGTGTGCGAAACGTCACCCAAAATTAAACCCTCCATAACTCTCTCATTTCAAGTCCAAAAGTGGTGAAAATTCTACCAATCGGAGGTCCTAAGATTCTATTTCAGGGAAAGAAATCTCATTCCAAAATTTGTTAAGTGTGTGCGAAAAGTCACCCAAAATTAAAACTTCTATAACTCTCTCACTTTAAGTCCAAAAGTGGTGAAATTTCTGCCTATCAGAGGTCTTCAAATTTTCTTCCAGGGGAGAGAAATCTCGTTTCAAAATTCATTGGGGTGAGAGGGTTGTAGCCCGTTTTATAAATAGTGTGTGTTAAATGACACCAAAATTAAAACCTCCATAACTCTCTCATTTTAAGTGCAAAAGTGGTGAAATTTCTACCAATTGGAGGTCTTCAAATTCTCTTTCAATGGAAAAAATCTTGGTTAAGATTTAGTGGGGTGGCAGCGTTTTGGCCCATTTTATAATGAGTGCGAAACGTCACCCAAAATTTAAACCTTCACAACTCTTTCATTTTAGGTTCAAAAGTGGAGAAATTTCTAACAATCGGAGGTCTTCAAATTCTCTTTCAGGGGAAAGAAATCTCGTTTCAAAATTTGTTGGGGTGAGAGAGTTGTAGTCCATTTTGTAAAGAGTGTTCGAAACGTCACCCAAAATTAAAATCACCATAAGTCTCATTTTAAGTCCAAAAGTGGTGAAATTTCTACCAACTGGATGTCTTCAAATTCTCTTTTTTGTCCATTTTATAAAGAGTGTGTGAAACGTCCCTCAAAATTAAAACCTCATTAAGTCTCGCCTTTTAAGTCTAAAAGTGGTGAAATTTCTACCAATCGGTGGTCTTAAGATACCATTTCAGGGGAAGAAAATCTCATTCCAAAATTCATTGCGGTGAGAGATTTGTAGTCCGGTTTATAAAGAGTGTGATAAACATCACCAAAAATTAAAACCTCCATAACTCTCTCATTTTAAGTGCAAAAGTGGTGAAATTTCTACCAATTGGAGGTCTTCAAATTCTCTTTCAGTGGAAAAAATCTCATTTAAGATTAGGTGGGGTGAGAGCGTTTTGGTCCATTTTTTAAAGTGTGAGAAACGTCACCCAAAATTAAAACCTCCATAACTCTCTAATTTTAAGTCCAAAAGTGGTGAAATTTCTACCAATCGGAGGTCTTAAGATTCTATTTCGGGGAAAGGAATCTCATTTCAAAATTTGTTGGGATGAGAGTTGTAGTCCATTTTATAAAGAGTGTGCGAAACGTCAACCAAAATTAAAACCTCTATAACACTCTCACTTTAAGTCCAAAAGTGGTGAAATTTCTACCAATCGGAATTCTTCAAATTTTCTTTCAGGAGAGTGAAATCTCGTTTCACAATTCATTGGGGTGAGAGAGTTGTATTCCGTTTTATAAAGTGTGTTAAACATCACCCAAAATTAAAACCTCCATAACTCTCTCATTGTAAGTGCAATAGTGGTGAAATTTCTACCAATTGGAGGTCTTCAAATTCTCTTTCAGTGGAAAAAATCTCATTTAAGATTAGGTGGGGTGAGAGCGTTTTGGTCCATTTTTTAAAGTGTGCGAAACGTCACCCAAAATTAAAACCTCCATAACTCTCTAATTTTAAGTCCAAAAGTGGTGAAATTTCTACCAATCGGAGGTTCTAAGATTCTATTTCGGGGAAAGAAATCTCATTTCAAAATTTGTTGGGATGAGAGTTGTAGTCCATTTTATAAAGAGTGTGTGAAACGTCAACCAAAATTAAAACCTCTATAACTCTCTCACTTTAAGTCCAAAAGTGGTGAAATTTCTACCAATCGGAATTCTTCAAATTTTCTTTCAGGAGAGCGAAATCTCGTTTCACAATTCATTGGGGTGAGAGAGTTGTATTCCGTTTTATAAAGTGTGTTAAACATCACCCAAAATTAAAACCTCCATAACTCTCTCATTGTAAGTGCAATAGTGGTGAAATTTCTACCAATTGGAGGTCTTCAAATTCTCTTTCAGTGGAAAAAATTTCATTTAAGATTAGGTGGGGTGAGAGCGTTTTGTTCCATTTTTTAAAGTGTGCGAAACGTCACCCAAAATTAAAACCTCCATAACTCTCTCATTTCAAGTCCAAAAGTGGTGAAAATTCTACCAATCGGAGGTCCTAAGATTCTATTTAAGGGAAAGAAATCTCATTCCAAAATTTGTTAAGTGTGTGCGAAAAGTCACCCAAAATTAAAACTTCTATAACTCTCTCACTTTGAGTCCAAAAGTGGTGAAATTTCTGCCTATCAGAGGTCTTCAAATTTTCTTCCAGGGGAGAGAAATCTCGTTTCAAAATTCATTGGGGTGAGAGGGTTGTAGCCCGTTTTATAAATAGTGTGTGTTAAATGACACCAAAATTAAAACCTCCATAACTCTCTCATTTTAAGTGCAAAAGTGGTGAAATTTCTACCAATTGGAGGTCTTCAAATTCTCTTTTAATGGAAAAAATCTTGGTTAAGATTTAGTGGGGTGGCAGCGTTTTGGCCCATTTTATAATGAGTGCGAAACGTCACCCAAAATTTAAACCTTCACAACTCTTTCAATTTAGGTTCAAAAGTGGAGAAATTTCTACCAATCGGAGGTCTTCAAATTCTCTTTCATGGGAAAAAAATCTCGTTTCAAAATTTGTTGGGGTGAGAGAGTTGTAGTCCATTTTGTAAAGAGTGTTCGAAACGTCACCCAAAATTAAAATCACCATAAGTCTCATTTTAAGTCCAAAAGTGGTGAAATATCTACCAACTAGATGTCTTCAAATTCTCTTTTTTGTCCATTTTGTATAGAGTGTGTGAAACGTCACTCAAAATTAAAACCTCATTAAGTCTCGCCTTTTAAGTCTAAAAGTGGTGAAATTTCTACCAATCGGTGGTCTTAAGATACCATTTCAGGGGAAGAAAATCTTATTCCAAAATTCATTGCGGTGAGAGATTTGTAGTCCGGTTTATAAAGAGTGTGATAAACATCACCAAAAATTAAAACCTCCATAACTCTCTCATTTTAAGTGCAAAAGTGGTGAAATTTCTACCAATTGGAGGTCTTCAAATTCTCTTTCAGTGGAAAAAATCTCATTTAAGATTAGGTGGGGTGAGAGCGTTTTGGTCCATTTTTTAAAGTGTGAGAAACGTCACCCAAAATTAAAACCTCCATTACTCTCTAATTTTAAGTCCAAAAGTGGTGAAATTTCTACCAATCGGAGGTCTTAAGATTCTATTTCGGGGAAAGAAATCTCATTTCAAAATTTGTTGGGATGAGAGTTGTAGTCCATTTTATAAAGAGTGTGCGAAACGTCAACCAAAATTAAAACCTCTATAACACTCTCACTTTAAGTCCAAAAGTGGTGAAATTTCTACCAATCGGAATTCTTCAAATTTTCTTTCAGGAGAGTGAAATCTCGTTTCACAATTCATTGGGGTGAGAGAGTTGTATTCCGTTTTATAAAGTGTGTTAAACATCACCCAAAATTAAAACCTCCATAACTCTCTCATTGTAAGTGCAATAGTGGTGAAATTTCTACCAATTGGAGGTCTTCAAATTCTCTTTCAGTGGAAAAAATCTCATTTAAGATTAGGTGGGGTGAGAGCGTTTTGGTCCATTTTTTAAAGTGTGCGAAACGTCACCCAAAATTAAAACCTCCATAACTCTCTAATTTTAAGTCCAAAAGTGGTGAAATTTCTACCAATCGGAGGTTCTAAGATTCTATTTCGGGGAAAGAAATCTCATTTCAAAATTTGTTGGGATGAGAGTTGTAGTCCATTTTATAAAGAGTGTGTGAAACGTCAACCAAAATTAAAACCTCTATAACTCTCTCACTTTAAGTCCAAAAGTGGTGAAATTTCTACCAATCGGAATTCTTCAAATTTTCTTTCAGGAGAGCGAAATCTCGTTTCACAATTCATTGGGGTGAGAGAGTTGTATTCCGTTTTATAAAGTGTGTTAAACATCACCCAAAATTAAAACCTCCATAACTCTCTCATTGTAAGTGCAATAGTGGTGAAATTTCTACCAATTGGAAGTCTTCAAATTCTCTTTCAGTGGAAAAAATCTCATTTAAGATTAGGTGGGGTGAGAGCGTTTTGTTCCATTTTTTAAAGTGTGCGAAACGTCACCCAAAATTAAAACCTCCATAACTCTCTCATTTCAAGTCCAAAAGTGGTGAAAATTCTACCAATCGGAGGTCCTAAGATTCTATTTCAGGGAAAGAAATCTCATTCCAAAATTTGTTAAGTGTGTGCGAAAAGTCACCCAAAATTAAAACTTCTATAACTCTCTCACTTTAAGTCCAAAAGTGGTGAAATTTCTGCCTATCAGAGGTCTTCAAATTTTCTTCCAGGGGAGAGAAATCTCGTTTCAAAATTCATTGGGGTGAGAGGGTTGTAGCCCGTTTTATAAATAGTGTGTGTTAAATGACACCAAAATTAAAACCTCCATAACTCTCTCATTTTAAGTGCAAAAGTGGTGAAATTTCTACCAATTGGAGGTCTTCAAATTCTCTTTCAATGGAAAAAATCTTGGTTAAGATTTAGTGGGGTGGCAGCGTTTTGGCCCATTTTATAATGAGTGCGAAACGTCACCCAAAATTTAAACCTTCACAACTCTTTCATTTTAGGTTCAAAAGTGGAGAAATTTCTAACAATCGGAGGTCTTCAAATTCTCTTTCAGGGGAAAGAAATCTCGTTTCAAAATTTGTTGGGGTGAGAGAGTTGTAGTCCATTTTGTAAAGAGTGTTCGAAACGTCACCCAAAATTAAAATCACCATAAGTCTCATTTTAAGTCCAAAAGTGGTGAAATTTCTACCAACTGGATGTCTTCAAATTCTCTTTTTTGTCCATTTTATAAAGAGTGTGTGAAACGTCCCTCAAAATTAAAACCTCATTAAGTCTCGCCTTTTAAGTCTAAAAGTGGTGAAATTTCTACCAATCGGTGGTCTTAAGATACCATTTCAGGGGAAGAAAATCTCATTCCAAAATTCATTGCGGTGAGAGATTTGTAGTCCGGTTTATAAAGAGTGTGATAAACATCACCAAAAATTAAAACCTCCATAACTCTCTCATTTTAAGTGCAAAAGTGGTGAAATTTCTACCAATTGGAGGTCTTCAAATTCTCTTTCAGTGGAAAAAATCTCATTTAAGATTAGGTGGGGTGAGAGCGTTTTGGTCCATTTTTTAAAGTGTGAGAAACGTCACCCAAAATTAAAACCTCCATAACTCTCTAATTTTAAGTCCAAAAGTGGTGAAATTTCTACCAATCGGAGGTCTTAAGATTCTATTTCGGGGAAAGGAATCTCATTTCAAAATTTGTTGGGATGAGAGTTGTAGTCCATTTTATAAAGAGTGTGCGAAACGTCAACCAAAATTAAAACCTCTATAACACTCTCACTTTAAGTCCAAAAGTGGTGAAATTTCTACCAATCGGAATTCTTCAAATTTTCTTTCAGGAGAGTGAAATCTCGTTTCACAATTCATTGGGGTGAGAGAGTTGTATTCCGTTTTATAAAGTGTGTTAAACATCACCCAAAATTAAAACCTCCATAACTCTCTCATTGTAAGTGCAATAGTGGTGAAATTTCTACCAATTGGAGGTCTTCAAATTCTCTTTCAGTGGAAAAAATCTCATTTAAGATTAGGTGGGGTGAGAGCGTTTTGGTCCATTTTTTAAAGTGTGCGAAACGTCACCCAAAATTAAAACCTCCATAACTCTCTAATTTTAAGTCCAAAAGTGGTGAAATTTCTACCAATCGGAGGTTCTAAGATTCTATTTCGGGGAAAGAAATCTCATTTCAAAATTTGTTGGGATGAGAGTTGTAGTCCATTTTATAAAGAGTGTGTGAAACGTCAACCAAAATTAAAACCTCTATAACTCTCTCACTTTAAGTCCAAAAGTGGTGAAATTTCTACCAATCGGAATTCTTCAAATTTTCTTTCAGGAGAGCGAAATCTCGTTTCACAATTCATTGGGGTGAGAGAGTTGTATTCCGTTTTATAAAGTGTGTTAAACATCACCCAAAATTAAAACCTCCATAACTCTCTCATTGTAAGTGCAATAGTGGTGAAATTTCTACCAATTGGAGGTCTTCAAATTCTCTTTCAGTGGAAAAAATTTCATTTAAGATTAGGTGGGGTGAGAGCGTTTTGTTCCATTTTTTAAAGTGTGCGAAACGTCACCCAAAATTAAAACCTCCATAACTCTCTCATTTCAAGTCCAAAAGTGGTGAAAATTCTACCAATCGGAGGTCCTAAGATTCTATTTAAGGGAAAGAAATCTCATTCCAAAATTTGTTAAGTGTGTGCGAAAAGTCACCCAAAATTAAAACTTCTATAACTCTCTCACTTTGAGTCCAAAAGTGGTGAAATTTCTGCCTATCAGAGGTCTTCAAATTTTCTTCCAGGGGAGAGAAATCTCGTTTCAAAATTCATTGGGGTGAGAGGGTTGTAGCCCGTTTTATAAATAGTGTGTGTTAAATGACACCAAAATTAAAACCTCCATAACTCTCTCATTTTAAGTGCAAAAGTGGTGAAATTTCTACCAATTGGAGGTCTTCAAATTCTCTTTTAATGGAAAAAATCTTGGTTAAGATTTAGTGGGGTGGCAGCGTTTTGGCCCATTTTATAATGAGTGCGAAACGTCACCCAAAATTTAAACCTTCACAACTCTTTCAATTTAGGTTCAAAAGTGGAGAAATTTCTACCAATCGGAGGTCTTCAAATTCTCTTTCATGGGAAAAAAATCTCGTTTCAAAATTTGTTGGGGTGAGAGAGTTGTAGTCCATTTTGTAAAGAGTGTTCGAAACGTCACCCAAAATTAAAATCACCATAAGTCTCATTTTAAGTCCAAAAGTGGTGAAATATCTACCAACTAGATGTCTTCAAATTCTCTTTTTTGTCCATTTTGTATAGAGTGTGTGAAACGTCACTCAAAATTAAAACCTCATTAAGTCTCGCCTTTTAAGTCTAAAAGTGGTGAAATTTCTACCAATCGGTGGTCTTAAGATACCATTTCAGGGGAAGAAAATCTTATTCCAAAATTCATTGCGGTGAGAGATTTGTAGTCCGGTTTATAAAGAGTGTGATAAACATCACCAAAAATTAAAACCTCCATAACTCTCTCATTTTAAGTGCAAAAGTGGTGAAATTTCTACCAATTGGAGGTCTTCAAATTCTCTTTCAGTGGAAAAAATCTCATTTAAGATTAGGTGGGGTGAGAGCGTTTTGGTCCATTTTTTAAAGTGTGAGAAACGTCACCCAAAATTAAAACCTCCATTACTCTCTAATTTTAAGTCCAAAAGTGGTGAAATTTCTACCAATCGGAGGTCTTAAGATTCTATTTCGGGGAAAGAAATCTCATTTCAAAATTTGTTGGGATGAGAGTTGTAGTCCATTTTATAAAGAGTGTGCGAAACGTCAACCAAAATTAAAACCTCTATAACACTCTCACTTTAAGTCCAAAAGTGGTGAAATTTCTACCAATCGGAATTCTTCAAATTTTCTTTCAGGAGAGTGAAATCTCGTTTCACAATTCATTGGGGTGAGAGAGTTGTATTCCGTTTTATAAAGTGTGTTAAACATCACCCAAAATTAAAACCTCCATAACTCTCTCATTGTAAGTGCAATAGTGGTGAAATTTCTACCAATTGGAGGTCTTCAAATTCTCTTTCAGTGGAAAAAATCTCATTTAAGATTAGGTGGGGTGAGAGCGTTTTGGTCCATTTTTTAAAGTGTGCGAAACGTCACCCAAAATTAAAACCTCCATAACTCTCTAATTTTAAGTCCAAAAGTGGTGAAATTTCTACCAATCGGAGGTTCTAAGATTCTATTTCGGGGAAAGAAATCTCATTTCAAAATTTGTTGGGATGAGAGTTGTAGTCCATTTTATAAAGAGTGTGTGAAACGTCAACCAAAATTAAAACCTCTATAACTCTCTCACTTTAAGTCCAAAAGTGGTGAAATTTCTACCAATCGGAATTCTTCAAATTTTCTTTCAGGAGAGCGAAATCTCGTTTCACAATTCATTGGGGTGAGAGAGTTGTATTCCGTTTTATAAAGTGTGTTAAACATCACCCAAAATTAAAACCTCCATAACTCTCTCATTGTAAGTGCAATAGTGGTGAAATTTCTACCAATTGGAAGTCTTCAAATTCTCTTTCAGTGGAAAAAATCTCATTTAAGATTAGGTGGGGTGAGAGCGTTTTGTTCCATTTTTTAAAGTGTGCGAAACGTCACCCAAAATTAAAACCTCCATAACTCTCTCATTTCAAGTCCAAAAGTGGTGAAAATTCTACCAATCGGAGGTCCTAAGATTCTATTTCAGGGAAAGAAATCTCATTCCAAAATTTGTTAAGTGTGTGCGAAAAGTCACCCAAAATTAAAACTTCTATAACTCTCTCACTTTAAGTCCAAAAGTGGTGAAATTTCTGCCTATCAGAGGTCTTCAAATTTTCTTCCAGGGGAGAGAAATCTCGTTTCAAAATTCATTGGGGTGAGAGGGTTGTAGCCCGTTTTATAAATAGTGTGTGTTAAATGACACCAAAATTAAAACCTCCATAACTCTCTCATTTTAAGTGCAAAAGTGGTGAAATTTCTACCAATTGGAGGTCTTCAAATTCTCTTTCAATGGAAAAAATCTTGGTTAAGATTTAGTGGGGTGGCAGCGTTTTGGCCCATTTTATAATGAGTGCGAAACGTCACCCAAAATTTAAACCTTCACAACTCTTTCATTTTAGGTTCAAAAGTGGAGAAATTTCTAACAATCGGAGGTCTTCAAATTCTCTTTCAGGGGAAAGAAATCTCGTTTCAAAATTTGTTGGGGTGAGAGAGTTGTAGTCCATTTTGTAAAGAGTGTTCGAAACGTCACCCAAAATTAAAATCACCATAAGTCTCATTTTAAGTCCAAAAGTGGTGAAATTTCTACCAACTGGATGTCTTCAAATTCTCTTTTTTGTCCATTTTATAAAGAGTGTGTGAAACGTCCCTCAAAATTAAAACCTCATTAAGTCTCGCCTTTTAAGTCTAAAAGTGGTGAAATTTCTACCAATCGGTGGTCTTAAGATACCATTTCAGGGGAAGAAAATCTCATTCCAAAATTCATTGCGGTGAGAGATTTGTAGTCCGGTTTATAAAGAGTGTGATAAACATCACCAAAAATTAAAACCTCCATAACTCTCTCATTTTAAGTGCAAAAGTGGTGAAATTTCTACCAATTGGAGGTCTTCAAATTCTCTTTCAGTGGAAAAAATCTCATTTAAGATTAGGTGGGGTGAGAGCGTTTTGGTCCATTTTTTAAAGTGTGAGAAACGTCACCCAAAATTAAAACCTCCATAACTCTCTAATTTTAAGTCCAAAAGTGGTGAAATTTCTACCAATCGGAGGTCTTAAGATTCTATTTCGGGGAAAGGAATCTCATTTCAAAATTTGTTGGGATGAGAGTTGTAGTCCATTTTATAAAGAGTGTGCGAAACGTCAACCAAAATTAAAACCTCTATAACACTCTCACTTTAAGTCCAAAAGTGGTGAAATTTCTACCAATCGGAATTCTTCAAATTTTCTTTCAGGAGAGTGAAATCTCGTTTCACAATTCATTGGGGTGAGAGAGTTGTATTCCGTTTTATAAAGTGTGTTAAACATCACCCAAAATTAAAACCTCCATAACTCTCTCATTGTAAGTGCAATAGTGGTGAAATTTCTACCAATTGGAGGTCTTCAAATTCTCTTTCAGTGGAAAAAATCTCATTTAAGATTAGGTGGGGTGAGAGCGTTTTGGTCCATTTTTTAAAGTGTGCGAAACGTCACCCAAAATTAAAACCTCCATAACTCTCTAATTTTAAGTCCAAAAGTGGTGAAATTTCTACCAATCGGAGGTTCTAAGATTCTATTTCGGGGAAAGAAATCTCATTTCAAAATTTGTTGGGATGAGAGTTGTAGTCCATTTTATAAAGAGTGTGTGAAACGTCAACCAAAATTAAAACCTCTATAACTCTCTCACTTTAAGTCCAAAAGTGGTGAAATTTCTACCAATCGGAATTCTTCAAATTTTCTTTCAGGAGAGCGAAATCTCGTTTCACAATTCATTGGGGTGAGAGAGTTGTATTCCGTTTTATAAAGTGTGTTAAACATCACCCAAAATTAAAACCTCCATAACTCTCTCATTGTAAGTGCAATAGTGGTGAAATTTCTACCAATTGGAGGTCTTCAAATTCTCTTTCAGTGGAAAAAATCTCATTTAAGATTAGGTGGGGTGAGAGCGTTTTGTTCCATTTTTTAAAGTGTGCGAAACGTCACCCAAAATTAAAACCTCCATAACTCTCTCATTTCAAATCCAAAAGTGGTGAAAATTCTACCAATCGGAGGTCCTAAGATTCTATTTAAGGGAAAGAAATCTCATTCCAAAATTTGTTAAGTGTGTGCGAAAAGTCACCCAAAATTAAAACTTCTATAACTCTCTCACTTTGAGTCCAAAAGTGGTGAAATTTCTGCCTATCAGAGGTCTTCAAATTTTCTTCCAGGGGAGAGAAATCTCGTTTCAAAATTCATTGGGGTGAGAGGGTTGTAGCCCGTTTTATAAATAGTGTGTGTTAAATGACACCAAAATTAAAACCTCCATAACTCTCTCATTTTAAGTGCAAAAGTGGTGAAATTTCTACCAATTGGAGGTCTTCAAATTCTCTTTCAATGGAAAAAATCTTGGTTAAGATTTAGTGGGGTGGCAGCGTTTTGGCCCATTTTATAATGAGTGCGAAACGTCACCCAAAATTTAAACCTTCACAACTCTTTCAATTTAGGTTCAAAAGTGGAGAAATTTCTACCAATCGGAGGTCTTCAAATTCTCTTTCATGGGAAAAAAATCTCGTTTCAAAATTTGTTGGGGTGAGAGAGTTGTAGTCCATTTTGTAAAGAGTGTTCGAAACGTCACCCAAAATTAAAATCACCATAAGTCTCATTTTAAGTCCAAAAGTGGTGAAATATCTACCAACTAGATGTCTTCAAATTCTCTTTTTTGTCCATTTTGTATAGAGTGTGTGAAACGTCACTCAAAATTAAAACCTCATTAAGTCTCGCCTTTTAAGTCTAAAAGTGGTGAAATTTCTACCAATCGGTGGTCTTAAGATACCATTTCAGGGGAAGAAAATCTTATTCCAAAATTCATTGCGGTGAGAGATTTGTAGTCCGGTTTATAAAGAGTGTGATAAACATCACCAAAAATTAAAACCTCCATAACTCTCTCATTTTAAGTGCAAAAGTGGTGAAATTTCTACCAATTGGAGGTCTTCAAATTCTCTTTCAGTGGAAAAAATCTCATTTAAGATTAGGTGGGGTGAGAGCGTTTTGGTCCATTTTTTAAAGTGTGAGAAACGTCACCCAAAATTAAAACCTCCATTACTCTCTAATTTTAAGTCCAAAAGTGGTGAAATTTCTACCAATCGGAGGTCTTAAGATTCTATTTCGGGGAAAGAAATCTCATTTCAAAATTTGTTGGGATGAGAGTTGTAGTCCATTTTATAAAGAGTGTGCGAAACGTCAACCAAAATTAAAACCTCTATAACACTCTCACTTTAAGTCCAAAAGTGGTGAAATTTCTACCAATCGGAATTCTTCAAATTTTCTTTCAGGAGAGTGAAATCTCGTTTCACAATTCATTGGGGTGAGAGAGTTGTATTCCGTTTTATAAAGTGTGTTAAACATCACCCAAAATTAAAACCTCCATAACTCTCTCATTGTAAGTGCAATAGTGGTGAAATTTCTACCAATTGGAGGTCTTCAAATTCTCTTTCAGTGGAAAAAATCTCATTTAAGATTAGGTGGGGTGAGAGCGTTTTGGTCCATTTTTTAAAGTGTGCGAAACGTCACCCAAAATTAAAACCTCCATAACTCTCTAATTTTAAGTCCAAAAGTGGTGAAATTTCTACCAATCGGAGGTTCTAAGATTCTATTTCGGGGAAAGAAATCTCATTTCAAAATTTGTTGGGATGAGAGTTGTAGTCCATTTTATAAAGAGTGTGTGAAACGTCAACCAAAATTAAAACCTCTATAACTCTCTCACTTTAAGTCCAAAAGTGGTGAAATTTCTACCAATCGGAATTCTTCAAATTTTCTTTCAGGAGAGCGAAATCTCGTTTCACAATTCATTGGGGTGAGAGAGTTGTATTCCGTTTTATAAAGTGTGTTAAACATCACCCAAAATTAAAACCTCCATAACTCTCTCATTGTAAGTGCAATAGTGGTGAAATTTCTACCAATTGGAAGTCTTCAAATTCTCTTTCAGTGGAAAAAATCTCATTTAAGATTAGGTGGGGTGAGAGCGTTTTGTTCCATTTTTTAAAGTGTGCGAAACGTCACCCAAAATTAAAACCTCCATAACTCTCTCATTTCAAGTCCAAAAGTGGTGAAAATTCTACCAATCGGAGGTCCTAAGATTCTATTTCAGGGAAAGAAATCTCATTCCAAAATTTGTTAAGTGTGTGCGAAAAGTCACCCAAAATTAAAACTTCTATAACTCTCTCACTTTAAGTCCAAAAGTGGTGAAATTTCTGCCTATCAGAGGTCTTCAAATTTTCTTCCAGGGGAGAGAAATCTCGTTTCAAAATTCATTGGGGTGAGAGGGTTGTAGCCCGTTTTATAAATAGTGTGTGTTAAATGACACCAAAATTAAAACCTCCATAACTCTCTCATTTTAAGTGCAAAAGTGGTGAAATTTCTACCAATTGGAGGTCTTCAAATTCTCTTTCAATGGAAAAAATCTTGGTTAAGATTTAGTGGGGTGGCAGCGTTTTGGCCCATTTTATAATGAGTGCGAAACGTCACCCAAAATTTAAACCTTCACAACTCTTTCATTTTAGGTTCAAAAGTGGAGAAATTTCTAACAATCGGAGGTCTTCAAATTCTCTTTCAGGGGAAAGAAATCTCGTTTCAAAATTTGTTGGGGTGAGAGAGTTGTAGTCCATTTTGTAAAGAGTGTTCGAAACGTCACCCAAAATTAAAATCACCATAAGTCTCATTTTAAGTCCAAAAGTGGTGAAATTTCTACCAACTGGATGTCTTCAAATTCTCTTTTTTGTCCATTTTATAAAGAGTGTGTGAAACGTCCCTCAAAATTAAAACCTCATTAAGTCTCGCCTTTTAAGTCTAAAAGTGGTGAAATTTCTACCAATCGGTGGTCTTAAGATACCATTTCAGGGGAAGAAAATCTCATTCCAAAATTCATTGCGGTGAGAGATTTGTAGTCCGGTTTATAAAGAGTGTGATAAACATCACCAAAAATTAAAACCTCCATAACTCTCTCATTTTAAGTGCAAAAGTGGTGAAATTTCTACCAATTGGAGGTCTTCAAATTCTCTTTCAGTGGAAAAAATCTCATTTAAGATTAGGTGGGGTGAGAGCGTTTTGGTCCATTTTTTAAAGTGTGAGAAACGTCACCCAAAATTAAAACCTCCATAACTCTCTAATTTTAAGTCCAAAAGTGGTGAAATTTCTACCAATCGGAGGTCTTAAGATTCTATTTCGGGGAAAGGAATCTCATTTCAAAATTTGTTGGGATGAGAGTTGTAGTCCATTTTATAAAGAGTGTGCGAAACGTCAACCAAAATTAAAACCTCTATAACACTCTCACTTTAAGTCCAAAAGTGGTGAAATTTCTACCAATCGGAATTCTTCAAATTTTCTTTCAGGAGAGTGAAATCTCGTTTCACAATTCATTGGGGTGAGAGAGTTGTATTCCGTTTTATAAAGTGTGTTAAACATCACCCAAAATTAAAACCTCCATAACTCTCTCATTGTAAGTGCAATAGTGGTGAAATTTCTACCAATTGGAGGTCTTCAAATTCTCTTTCAGTGGAAAAAATCTCATTTAAGATTAGGTGGGGTGAGAGCGTTTTGGTCCATTTTTTAAAGTGTGCGAAACGTCACCCAAAATTAAAACCTCCATAACTCTCTAATTTTAAGTCCAAAAGTGGTGAAATTTCTACCAATCGGAGGTTCTAAGATTCTATTTCGGGGAAAGAAATCTCATTTCAAAATTTGTTGGGATGAGAGTTGTAGTCCATTTTATAAAGAGTGTGTGAAACGTCAACCAAAATTAAAACCTCTATAACTCTCTCACTTTAAGTCCAAAAGTGGTGAAATTTCTACCAATCGGAATTCTTCAAATTTTCTTTCAGGAGAGCGAAATCTCGTTTCACAATTCATTGGGGTGAGAGAGTTGTATTCCGTTTTATAAAGTGTGTTAAACATCACCCAAAATTAAAACCTCCATAACTCTCTCATTGTAAGTGCAATAGTGGTGAAATTTCTACCAATTGGAGGTCTTCAAATTCTCTTTCAGTGGAAAAAATCTCATTTAAGATTAGGTGGGGTGAGAGCGTTTTGTTCCATTTTTTAAAGTGTGCGAAACGTCACCCAAAATTAAAACCTCCATAACTCTCTCATTTCAAGTCCAAAAGTGGTGAAAATTCTACCAATCGGAGGTCCTAAGATTCTATTTAAGGGAAAGAAATCTCATTCCAAAATTTGTTAAGTGTGTGCGAAAAGTCACCCAAAATTAAAACTTCTATAACTCTCTCACTTTGAGTCCAAAAGTGGTGAAATTTCTGCCTATCAGAGGTCTTCAAATTTTCTTCCAGGGGAGAGAAATCTCGTTTCAAAATTCATTGGGGTGAGAGGGTTGTAGCCCGTTTTATAAATAGTGTGTGTTAAATGACACCAAAATTAAAACCTCCATAACTCTCTCATTTTAAGTGCAAAAGTGGTGAAATTTCTACCAATTGGAGGTCTTCAAATTCTCTTTCAATGGAAAAAATCTTGGTTAAGATTTAGTGGGGTGGCAGCGTTTTGGCCCATTTTATAATGAGTGCGAAACGTCACCCAAAATTTAAACCTTCACAACTCTTTCAATTTAGGTTCAAAAGTGGAGAAATTTCTACCAATCGGAGGTCTTCAAATTCTCTTTCATGGGAAAAAAATCTCGTTTCAAAATTTGTTGGGGTGAGAGAGTTGTAGTCCATTTTGTAAAGAGTGTTCGAAACGTCACCCAAAATTAAAATCACCATAAGTCTCATTTTAAGTCCAAAAGTGGTGAAATATCTACCAACTAGATGTCTTCAAATTCTCTTTTTTGTCCATTTTGTATAGAGTGTGTGAAACGTCACTCAAAATTAAAACCTCATTAAGTCTCGCCTTTTAAGTCTAAAAGTGGTGAAATTTCTACCAATCGGTGGTCTTAAGATACCATTTCAGGGGAAGAAAATCTTATTCCAAAATTCATTGCGGTGAGAGATTTGTAGTCCGGTTTATAAAGAGTGTGATAAACATCACCAAAAATTAAAACCTCCATAACTCTCTCATTTTAAGTGCAAAAGTGGTGAAATTTCTACCAATTGGAGGTCTTCAAATTCTCTTTCAGTGGAAAAAATCTCATTTAAGATTAGGTGGGGTGAGAGCGTTTTGGTCCATTTTTTAAAGTGTGAGAAACGTCACCCAAAATTAAAACCTCCATTACTCTCTAATTTTAAGTCCAAAAGTGGTGAAATTTCTACCAATCGGAGGTCTTAAGATTCTATTTCGGGGAAAGAAATCTCATTTCAAAATTTGTTGGGATGAGAGTTGTAGTCCATTTTATAAAGAGTGTGCGAAACGTCAACCAAAATTAAAACCTCTATAACACTCTCACTTTAAGTCCAAAAGTGGTGAAATTTCTACCAATCGGAATTCTTCAAATTTTCTTTCAGGAGAGTGAAATCTCGTTTCACAATTCATTGGGGTGAGAGAGTTGTATTCCGTTTTATAAAGTGTGTTAAACATCACCCAAAATTAAAACCTCCATAACTCTCTCATTGTAAGTGCAATAGTGGTGAAATTTCTACCAATTGGAGGTCTTCAAATTCTCTTTCAGTGGAAAAAATCTCATTTAAGATTAGGTGGGGTGAGAGCGTTTTGGTCCATTTTTTAAAGTGTGCGAAACGTCACCCAAAATTAAAACCTCCATAACTCTCTAATTTTAAGTCCAAAAGTGGTGAAATTTCTACCAATCGGAGGTTCTAAGATTCTATTTCGGGGAAAGAAATCTCATTTCAAAATTTGTTGGGATGAGAGTTGTAGTCCATTTTATAAAGAGTGTGTGAAACGTCAACCAAAATTAAAACCTCTATAACTCTCTCACTTTAAGTCCAAAAGTGGTGAAATTTCTACCAATCGGAATTCTTCAAATTTTCTTTCAGGAGAGCGAAATCTCGTTTCACAATTCATTGGGGTGAGAGAGTTGTATTCCGTTTTATAAAGTGTGTTAAACATCACCCAAAATTAAAACCTCCATAACTCTCTCATTGTAAGTGCAATAGTGGTGAAATTTCTACCAATTGGAAGTCTTCAAATTCTCTTTCAGTGGAAAAAATCTCATTTAAGATTAGGTGGGGTGAGAGCGTTTTGTTCCATTTTTTAAAGTGTGCGAAACGTCACCCAAAATTAAAACCTCCATAACTCTCTCATTTCAAGTCCAAAAGTGGTGAAAATTCTACCAATCGGAGGTCCTAAGATTCTATTTCAGGGAAAGAAATCTCATTCCAAAATTTGTTAAGTGTGTGCGAAAAGTCACCCAAAATTAAAACTTCTATAACTCTCTCACTTTAAGTCCAAAAGTGGTGAAATTTCTGCCTATCAGAGGTCTTCAAATTTTCTTCCAGGGGAGAGAAATCTCGTTTCAAAATTCATTGGGGTGAGAGGGTTGTAGCCCGTTTTATAAATAGTGTGTGTTAAATGACACCAAAATTAAAACCTCCATAACTCTCTCATTTTAAGTGCAAAAGTGGTGAAATTTCTACCAATTGGAGGTCTTCAAATTCTCTTTCAATGGAAAAAATCTTGGTTAAGATTTAGTGGGGTGGCAGCGTTTTGGCCCATTTTATAATGAGTGCGAAACGTCACCCAAAATTTAAACCTTCACAACTCTTTCATTTTAGGTTCAAAAGTGGAGAAATTTCTAACAATCGGAGGTCTTCAAATTCTCTTTCAGGGGAAAGAAATCTCGTTTCAAAATTTGTTGGGGTGAGAGAGTTGTAGTCCATTTTGTAAAGAGTGTTCGAAACGTCACCCAAAATTAAAATCACCATAAGTCTCATTTTAAGTCCAAAAGTGGTGAAATTTCTACCAACTGGATGTCTTCAAATTCTCTTTTTTGTCCATTTTATAAAGAGTGTGTGAAACGTCCCTCAAAATTAAAACCTCATTAAGTCTCGCCTTTTAAGTCTAAAAGTGGTGAAATTTCTACCAATCGGTGGTCTTAAGATACCATTTCAGGGGAAGAAAATCTCATTCCAAAATTCATTGCGGTGAGAGATTTGTAGTCCGGTTTATAAAGAGTGTGATAAACATCACCAAAAATTAAAACCTCCATAACTCTCTCATTTTAAGTGCAAAAGTGGTGAAATTTCTACCAATTGGAGGTCTTCAAATTCTCTTTCAGTGGAAAAAATCTCATTTAAGATTAGGTGGGGTGAGAGCGTTTTGGTCCATTTTTTAAAGTGTGAGAAACGTCACCCAAAATTAAAACCTCCATAACTCTCTAATTTTAAGTCCAAAAGTGGTGAAATTTCTACCAATCGGAGGTCTTAAGATTCTATTTCGGGGAAAGGAATCTCATTTCAAAATTTGTTGGGATGAGAGTTGTAGTCCATTTTATAAAGAGTGTGCGAAACGTCAACCAAAATTAAAACCTCTATAACACTCTCACTTTAAGTCCAAAAGTGGTGAAATTTCTACCAATCGGAATTCTTCAAATTTTCTTTCAGGAGAGTGAAATCTCGTTTCACAATTCATTGGGGTGAGAGAGTTGTATTCCGTTTTATAAAGTGTGTTAAACATCACCCAAAATTAAAACCTCCATAACTCTCTCATTGTAAGTGCAATAGTGGTGAAATTTCTACCAATTGGAGGTCTTCAAATTCTCTTTCAGTGGAAAAAATCTCATTTAAGATTAGGTGGGGTGAGAGCGTTTTGGTCCATTTTGTAAAGTGTGCGAAACGTCACCCAAAATTAAAACCTCCATAACTCTCTAATTTTAAGTCCAAAAGTGGTGAAATTTCTACCAATCGGAGGTTCTAAGATTCTATTTCGGGGAAAGAAATCTCATTTCAAAATTTGTTGGGATGAGAGTTGTAGTCCATTTTATAAAGAGTGTGTGAAACGTCAACCAAAATTAAAACCTCTATAACTCTCTCACTTTAAGTCCAAAAGTGGTGAAATTTCTACCAATCGGAATTCTTCAAATTTTCTTTCAGGAGAGCGAAATCTCGTTTCACAATTCATTGGGGTGAGAGAGTTGTATTCCGTTTTATAAAGTGTGTTAAACATCACCCAAAATTAAAACCTCCATAACTCTCTCATTGTAAGTGCAATAGTGGTGAAATTTCTACCAATTGGAGGTCTTCAAATTCTCTTTCAGTGGAAAAAATCTCATTTAAGATTAGGTGGGGTGAGAGCGTTTTGTTCCATTTTTTAAAGTGTGCGAAACGTCACCCAAAATTAAAACCTCCATAACTCTATCATTTCAAGTCCAAAAGTGGTGAAAATTCTACCAATCGGAGGTCCTAAGATTCTATTTAAGGGAAAGAAATCTCATTCCAAAATTTGTTAAGTGTGTGCGAAAAGTCACCCAAAATTAAAACTTCTATAACTCTCTCACTTTGAGTCCAAAAGTGGTGAAATTTCTGCCTATCAGAGGTCTTCAAATTTTCTTCCAGGGGAGAGAAATCTCGTTTCAAAATTCATTGGGGTGAGAGGGTTGTAGCCCGTTTTATAAATAGTGTGTGTTAAATGACACCAAAATTAAAACCTCCATAACTCTCTCATTTTAAGTGCAAAAGTGGTGAAATTTCTACCAATTGGAGGTCTTCAAATTCTCTTTCAATGGAAAAAATCTTGGTTAAGATTTAGTGGGGTGGCAGCGTTTTGGCCCATTTTATAATGAGTGCGAAACGTCACCCAAAATTTAAACCTTCACAACTCTTTCAATTTAGGTTCAAAAGTAGAGAAATTTCTACCAATCGGAGGTCTTCAAATTCTCTTTCATGGGAAAAAAATCTAGTTTCAAAATTTGTTGGGGTGAGAGAGTTGTAGTCCATTTTGTAAAGAGTGTTCGAAACGTCACCCAAAATTAAAATCACCATAAGTCTCATTTTAAGTCCAAAAGTGGTGAAATATCTACCAACTAGATGTCTTCAAATTCTCTTTTTTGTCCATTTTGTATAGAGTGTGTGAAACGTCACTCAAAATTAAAACCTCATTAAGTCTCGCCTTTTAAGTCTAAAAGTGGTGAAATTTCTACCAATCGGTGGTCTTAAGATACCATTTCAGGGGAAGAAAATCTTATTCCAAAATTCATTGCGGTGAGAGATTTGTAGTCCGGTTTATAAAGAGTGTGATAAACATCACCAAAAATTAAAACCTCCATAACTCTCTCATTTTAAGTGCAAAAGTGGTGAAATTTCTACCAATTGGAGGTCTTCAAATTCTCTTTCAGTGGAAAAAATCTCATTTAAGATTAGGTGGGGTGAGAGCGTTTTGGTCCATTTTTTAAAGTGTGAGAAACGTCACCCAAAATTAAAACCTCCATTACTCTCTAATTTTAAGTCCAAAAGTGGTGAAATTTCTACCAATCGGAGGTCTTAAGATTCTATTTCGGGGAAAGAAATCTCATTTCAAAATTTGTTGGGATGAGAGTTGTAGTCCATTTTATAAAGAGTGTGCGAAACGTCAACCAAAATTAAAACCTCTATAACACTCTCACTTTAAGTCCAAAAGTGGTGAAATTTCTACCAATCGGAATTCTTCAAATTTTCTTTCAGGAGAGTGAAATCTCGTTTCACAATTCATTGGGGTGAGAGAGTTGTATTCCGTTTTATAAAGTGTGTTAAACATCACCCAAAATTAAAACCTCCATAACTCTCTCATTGTAAGTGCAATAGTGGTGAAATTTCTACCAATTGGAGGTCTTCAAATTCTCTTTCAGTGGAAAAAATCTCATTTAAGATTAGGTGGGGTGAGAGCGTTTTGGTCCATTTTTTAAAGTGTGCGAAACGTCACCCAAAATTAAAACCTCCATAACTCTCTAATTTTAAGTCCAAAAGTGGTGAAATTTCTACCAATCGGAGGTTCTAAGATTCTATTTCGGGGAAAGAAATCTCATTTCAAAATTTGTTGGGATGAGAGTTGTAGTCCATTTTATAAAGAGTGTGTGAAACGTCAACCAAAATTAAAACCTCTATAACTCTCTCACTTTAAGTCCAAAAGTGGTGAAATTTCTACCAATCGGAATTCTTCAAATTTTCTTTCAGGAGAGCGAAATCTCGTTTCACAATTCATTGGGGTGAGAGAGTTGTATTCCGTTTTATAAAGTGTGTTAAACATCACCCAAAATTAAAACCTCCATAACTCTCTCATTGTAAGTGCAATAGTGGTGAAATTTCTACCAATTGGAAGTCTTCAAATTCTCTTTCAGTGGAAAAAATCTCATTTAAGATTAGGTGGGGTGAGAGCGTTTTGTTCCATTTTTTAAAGTGTGCGAAACGTCACCCAAAATTAAAACCTCCATAACTCTCTCATTTCAAGTCCAAAAGTGGTGAAAATTCTACCAATCGGAGGTCCTAAGATTCTATTTCAGGGAAAGAAATCTCATTCCAAAATTTGTTAAGTGTGTGCGAAAAGTCACCCAAAATTAAAACTTCTATAACTCTCTCACTTTAAGTCCAAAAGTGGTGAAATTTCTGCCTATCAGAGGTCTTCAAATTTTCTTCCAGGGGAGAGAAATCTCGTTTCAAAATTCATTGGGGTGAGAGGGTTGTAGCCCGTTTTATAAATAGTGTGTGTTAAATGACACCAAAATTAAAACCTCCATAACTCTCTCATTTTAAGTGCAAAAGTGGTGAAATTTCTACCAATTGGAGGTCTTCAAATTCTCTTTCAATGGAAAAAATCTTGGTTAAGATTTAGTGGGGTGGCAGCGTTTTGGCCCATTTTATAATGAGTGCGAAACGTCACCCAAAATTTAAACCTTCACAACTCTTTCATTTTAGGTTCAAAAGTGGAGAAATTTCTAACAATCGGAGGTCTTCAAATTCTCTTTCAGGGGAAAGAAATCTCGTTTCAAAATTTGTTGGGGTGAGAGAGTTGTAGTCCATTTTGTAAAGAGTGTTCGAAACGTCACCCAAAATTAAAATCACCATAAGTCTCATTTTAAGTCCAAAAGTGGTGAAATTTCTACCAACTGGATGTCTTCAAATTCTCTTTTTTGTCCATTTTATAAAGAGTGTGTGAAACGTCCCTCAAAATTAAAACCTCATTAAGTCTCGCCTTTTAAGTCTAAAAGTGGTGAAATTTCTACCAATCGGTGGTCTTAAGATACCATTTCAGGGGAAGAAAATCTCATTCCAAAATTCATTGCGGTGAGAGATTTGTAGTCCGGTTTATAAAGAGTGTGATAAACATCACCAAAAATTAAAACCTCCATAACTCTCTCATTTTAAGTGCAAAAGTGGTGAAATTTCTACCAATTGGAGGTCTTCAAATTCTCTTTCAGTGGAAAAAATCTCATTTAAGATTAGGTGGGGTGAGAGCGTTTTGGTCCATTTTTTAAAGTGTGAGAAACGTCACCCAAAATTAAAACCTCCATAACTCTCTAATTTTAAGTCCAAAAGTGGTGAAATTTCTACCAATCGGAGGTCTTAAGATTCTATTTCGGGGAAAGGAATCTCATTTCAAAATTTGTTGGGATGAGAGTTGTAGTCCATTTTATAAAGAGTGTGCGAAACGTCAACCAAAATTAAAACCTCTATAACACTCTCACTTTAAGTCCAAAAGTGGTGAAATTTCTACCAATCGGAATTCTTCAAATTTTCTTTCAGGAGAGTGAAATCTCGTTTCACAATTCATTGGGGTGAGAGAGTTGTATTCCGTTTTATAAAGTGTGTTAAACATCACCCAAAATTAAAACCTCCATAACTCTCTCATTGTAAGTGCAATAGTGGTGAAATTTCTACCAATTGGAGGTCTTCAAATTCTCTTTCAGTGGAAAAAATCTCATTTAAGATTAGGTGGGGTGAGAGCGTTTTGGTCCATTTTGTAAAGTGTGCGAAACGTCACCCAAAATTAAAACCTCCATAACTCTCTAATTTTAAGTCCAAAAGTGGTGAAATTTCTACCAATCGGAGGTTCTAAGATTCTATTTCGGGGAAAGAAATCTCATTTCAAAATTTGTTGGGATGAGAGTTGTAGTCCATTTTATAAAGAGTGTGTGAAACGTCAACCAAAATTAAAACCTCTATAACTCTCTCACTTTAAGTCCAAAAGTGGTGAAATTTCTACCAATCGGAATTCTTCAAATTTTCTTTCAGGAGAGCGAAATCTCGTTTCACAATTCATTGGGGTGAGAGAGTTGTATTCCGTTTTATAAAGTGTGTTAAACATCACCCAAAATTAAAACCTCCATAACTCTCTCATTGTAAGTGCAATAGTGGTGAAATTTCTACCAATTGGAGGTCTTCAAATTCTCTTTCAGTGGAAAAAATCTCATTTAAGATTAGGTGGGGTGAGAGCGTTTTGTTCCATTTTTTAAAGTGTGCGAAACGTCACCCAAAATTAAAACCTCCATAACTCTCTCATTTCAAGTCCAAAAGTGGTGAAAATTCTACCAATCGGAGGTCCTAAGATTCTATTTAAGGGAAAGAAATCTCATTCCAAAATTTGTTAAGTGTGTGCGAAAAGTCACCCAAAATTAAAACTTCTATAACTCTCTCACTTTGAGTCCAAAAGTGGTGAAATTTCTGCCTATCAGAGGTCTTCAAATTTTCTTCCAGGGGAGAGAAATCTCGTTTCAAAATTCATTGGGGTGAGAGGGTTGTAGCCCGTTTTATAAATAGTGTGTGTTAAATGACACCAAAATTAAAACCTCCATAACTCTCTCATTTTAAGTGCAAAAGTGGTGAAATTTCTACCAATTGGAGGTCTTCAAATTCTCTTTCAATGGAAAAAATCTTGGTTAAGATTTAGTGGGGTGGCAGCGTTTTGGCCCATTTTATAATGAGTGCGAAACGTCACCCAAAATTTAAACCTTCACAACTCTTTCAATTTAGGTTCAAAAGTAGAGAAATTTCTACCAATCGGAGGTCTTCAAATTCTCTTTCATGGGAAAAAAATCTAGTTTCAAAATTTGTTGGGGTGAGAGAGTTGTAGTCCATTTTGTAAAGAGTGTTCGAAACGTCACCCAAAATTAAAATCACCATAAGTCTCATTTTAAGTCCAAAAGTGGTGAAATATCTACCAACTAGATGTCTTCAAATTCTCTTTTTTGTCCATTTTGTATAGAGTGTGTGAAACGTCACTCAAAATTAAAACCTCATTAAGTCTCGCCTTTTAAGTCTAAAAGTGGTGAAATTTCTACCAATCGGTGGTCTTAAGATACCATTTCAGGGGAAGAAAATCTTATTCCAAAATTCATTGCGGTGAGAGATTTGTAGTCCGGTTTATAAAGAGTGTGATAAACATCACCAAAAATTAAAACCTCCATAACTCTCTCATTTTAAGTGCAAAAGTGGTGAAATTTCTACCAATTGGAGGTCTTCAAATTCTCTTTCAGTGGAAAAAATCTCATTTAAGATTAGGTGGGGTGAGAGCGTTTTGGTCCATTTTTTAAAGTGTGAGAAACGTCACCCAAAATTAAAACCTCCATTACTCTCTAATTTTAAGTCCAAAAGTGGTGAAATTTCTACCAATCGGAGGTCTTAAGATTCTATTTCGGGGAAAGAAATCTCATTTCAAAATTTGTTGGGATGAGAGTTGTAGTCCATTTTATAAAGAGTGTGCGAAACGTCAACCAAAATTAAAACCTCTATAACACTCTCACTTTAAGTCCAAAAGTGGTGAAATTTCTACCAATCGGAATTCTTCAAATTTTCTTTCAGGAGAGTGAAATCTCGTTTCACAATTCATTGGGGTGAGAGAGTTGTATTCCGTTTTATAAAGTGTGTTAAACATCACCCAAAATTAAAACCTCCATAACTCTCTCATTGTAAGTGCAATAGTGGTGAAATTTCTACCAATTGGAGGTCTTCAAATTCTCTTTCAGTGGAAAAAATCTCATTTAAGATTAGGTGGGGTGAGAGCGTTTTGGTCCATTTTTTAAAGTGTGCGAAACGTCACCCAAAATTAAAACCTCCATAACTCTCTAATTTTAAGTCCAAAAGTGGTGAAATTTCTACCAATCGGAGGTTCTAAGATTCTATTTCGGGGAAAGAAATCTCATTTCAAAATTTGTTGGGATGAGAGTTGTAGTCCATTTTATAAAGAGTGTGTGAAACGTCAACCAAAATTAAAACCTCTATAACTCTCTCACTTTAAGTCCAAAAGTGGTGAAATTTCTACCAATCGGAATTCTTCAAATTTTCTTTCAGGAGAGCGAAATCTCGTTTCACAATTCATTGGGGTGAGAGAGTTGTATTCCGTTTTATAAAGTGTGTTAAACATCACCCAAAATTAAAACCTCCATAACTCTCTCATTGTAAGTGCAATAGTGGTGAAATTTCTACCAATTGGAAGTCTTCAAATTCTCTTTCAGTGGAAAAAATCTCATTTAAGATTAGGTGGGGTGAGAGCGTTTTGTTCCATTTTTTAAAGTGTGCGAAACGTCACCCAAAATTAAAACCTCCATAACTCTCTCATTTCAAGTCCAAAAGTGGTGAAAATTCTACCAATCGGAGGTCCTAAGATTCTATTTCAGGGAAAGAAATCTCATTCCAAAATTTGTTAAGTGTGTGCGAAAAGTCACCCAAAATTAAAACTTCTATAACTCTCTCACTTTAAGTCCAAAAGTGGTGAAATTTCTGCCTATCAGAGGTCTTCAAATTTTCTTCCAGGGGAGAGAAATCTCGTTTCAAAATTCATTGGGGTGAGAGGGTTGTAGCCCGTTTTATAAATAGTGTGTGTTAAATGACACCAAAATTAAAACCTCCATAACTCTCTCATTTTAGGTGCAAAAGTGGTGAAATTTCTACCAATTGGAGGTCTTCAAATTCTCTTTCAATGGAAAAAATCTTGGTTAAGATTTAGTGGGGTGGCAGCGTTTTGGCCCATTTTATAATGAGTGCGAAACGTCACCCAAAATTTAAACCTTCACAACTCTTTCATTTTAGGTTCAAAAGTGGAGAAATTTCTACCAATCGGAGGTCTTCAAATTCTCTTTCAGGGGAAAGAAATCTCGTTTCAAAATTTGTTGGGGTGAGAGAGTTGTAGTCCATTTTGTAAAGAGTGTTCGAAACGTCACCCAAAATTAAAATCACCATAAGTCTCATTTTAAGTCCAAAAGTGGTGAAATTTCTACCAACTGGATGTCTTCAAATTCTCTTTTTTGTCCATTTTATAAAGAGTGTGTGAAACGTCCCTCAAAATTAAAACCTCATTAAGTCTCGCCTTTTAAGTCTAAAAGTGGTGAAATTTCTACCAATCGGTGGTCTTAAGATACCATTTCAGGGGAAGAAAATCTCATTCCAAAATTCATTGCGGTGAGAGATTTGTAGTCCGGTTTATAAAGAGTGTGATAAACATCACCAAAAATTAAAACCTCCATAACTCTCTCATTTTAAGTGCAAAAGTGGTGAAATTTCTACCAATTGGAGGTCTTCAAATTCTCTTTCGGTGGAAAAAATCTCATTTAAGATTAGGTGGGGTGAGAGCGTTTTGGTCCATTTTTTAAAGTGTGAGAAACGTCACCCAAAATTAAAACCTCCATAACTCTCTAATTTTAAGTCCAAAAGTGGTGAAATTTCTCCCAATCGGAGGTCTTAAGATTCTATTTCGGGGAAAGGAATCTCATTTCAAAATTTGTTGGGATGAGAGTTGTAGTCCATTTTATAAAGAGTGTGCGAAACGTCAACCAAAATTAAAACCTCTATAACACTCTCACTTTAAGTCCAAAAGTGGTGAAATTTCTACCAATCGGAATTCTTCAAATTTTCTTTCAGGAGAGTGAAATCTCGTTTCACAATTCATTGGGGTGAGAGTTGTATTCCGTTTTATAAAGTGTGTTAAACATCACCCAAAATTAAAACCTCCATAACTCTCTCATTGTAAGTGCAATAGTGGTGAAATTTCTACCAATTGGAAGTCTTCAAATTCTCTTTCAGTGGAAAAAATCTCATTTAAGATTAGGTGGGGTGAGAGCATTTTGTTCCATTTTTTAAAGTGTGCGAAACGTCACCCAAAATTAAAACCTCCATAACTCTCTCATTTCAAGTCCAAAAGTGGTGAAAATTCTACCAATCGGAGGTCCTAAGATTCTATTTCAGGGAAAGAAATCTCATTCCAAAATTTGTTAAGTGTGTGCGAAAAGTCACCCAAAATTAAAACTTCTATAACTCTCTCACTTTAAGTCCAAAAGTGGTGAAATTTCTGCCTATCAGAGGTCTTCCAATTTTCTTCCAGGGGAGAGAAATCTCGTTTCAAAATTCATTGGGGTGAGAGGGTTGTAGCCCGTTTTATAAATAGTGTGTGTTAAATGACACCAAAATTAAAACCTCCATAACTCTCTCATTTTAAGTGCAAAAGTGGTGAAATTTCTACCAATTGGAGGTCTTCAAATTCTCTTTCAATGGAAAAAATCTTGGTTAAGATTTAGTGGGGTGGCAGCGTTTTGGCCCATTTTATAATGAGTGCGAAACGTCACCCAAAATTTAAACCTTCACAACTCTTTCATTTTAGGTTCAAAAGTGGAGAAATTTCTACCAATCGGAGGTCTTCAAATTCTCTTTCATGGGAAAAAAATCTCGTTTCAAAATTTGTTGGGGTGAGAGAGTTGTAGTCCATTTTGTAAAGAGTGTTCGAAACGTCACCCAAAATTAAAATCACCATAAGTCTCATTTTAAGTCCAAAAGTGGTGAAATATCTACCAACTGGATGTCTTCAAATTCTCTTTTTTGTCCATTTTGTATAGAGTGTGTGAAACGTCACTCAAAATTAAAACCTCATTAAGTCTCGCCTTTTAAGTCTAAAAGTGGTGAAATTTCTACCAATCGGTGGTCTTAAGATACCATTTCAGGGGAAGAAAATCTCATTCCAAAATTCATTGCGGTGAGAGATTTGTAGTCCGGTTTATAAAGAGTGTGATAAACATCACCAAAAATTAAAACCTCCATAACTCTCTCATTTTAAGTGCAAAAGTGGTGAAATTTCTACCAATTGGAGGTCTTCAAATTCTCTTTCAGTGGAAAAACTCTCATTTAAGATTAGGTGGGGTGAGAGCGTTTTTGTCCATTTTTTAAAGTGTGAGAAACGTCACCCAAAATTAAAACCTCCATAACTCTCTAATTTTAAGTCCAAAAGTGGTGAAATTTCTACCAATCGGAGGTCTTAAGATTCTATTTCGGGGAAAGAAATCTCATTTCAAAATTTGTTGGGATGAGAGTTGTAGTCCATTTTATAAAGAGTGTGCGAAACGTCAACCAAAATTAAAACCTCTATAACACTCTCACTTTAAGTCCAAAAGTGGTGAAATTTCTACCAATCGGAATTCTTCAAATTTTCTTTCAGGAGAGTGAAATCTCGTTTCACAATTCATTGGGGTGAGAGTTGTATTCCGTTTTATAAAGTGTGTTAAACATCACCCAAAATTAAAACCTCCATAACTCTCTCATTGTAAGTGCAATAGTGGTGAAATTTCTACCAATTGGAGGTCTTCAAATTCTCTTTCAGTGGAAAAAATCTCATTTAAGATTAGGTGGGGTGAGAGCGTTTTGGTCCATTTTTTAAAGTGTGCGAAACGTCACCCAAAATTAAAACCTCCATAACTCTCTAATTTTAAGTCCAAAAGTGGTGAAATTTCTACCAATTGGAGGTTCTAAGATTCTATTTCGGGGAAAGAAATCTCATTTCAAAATTTGTTGGGATGAGAGTTGTAGTCCATTTTATAAAGAGTGTGTGAAACGTCAACCAAAATTAAAACCTCTATAACTCTCTCACTTTAAGTCCAAAAGTGGTGAAATTTCTACCAATCGGAATTCTTCAAATTTTCTTTCAGGAGAGCGAAATCTCGTTTCACAATTCATTGGGGTGAGAGAGTTGTATTCCGTTTTATAAAGTGTGTTAAACATCACCCAAAATTAAAACCTCCATAACTCTCTCATTGTAAGTGCAATAGTGGTGAAATTTCTACCAATTTGAGGTCTTCAAATTCTCTTTCAGTGGAAAAAAATCTCATTTAAGATTAGGTGGGGTGAGAGCATTTTGTTCCATTTTTTAAAGTGTGCGAAGCGTCACCCAAAATTAAAACCTCCATAACTCTCTCATTTCAAGTCCAAAAGTGGTGAAAATTCTACCAATCGGAGGTCCTAAGATTCTATTTCAGGGAAAGAAATTGAAATACTCAAGAGGGGGGGTGAATTGAATTTAACTCAAAATTAGGCCTTTTGAAAATTACCTATGAACCCTAATTGGAATTTTCTTCACTTAGTTAAATATTTGGTTAGTGTAAATAATTAGAAACAAAAAGGAAATGTCAAACCAAAAGTTAATAATGGAAATGCAAGACAAGAAAGAACACACCGATGTATAGTGGTTCGGGCAAAGCCCTACTCGACTCTTCTTAAGATCGTACTTAAGGATTTCCACTATTGGAGACCTCCAGGATGCCCGGCTCCGAGGCGGTTATACTTCCAAGGGATATTAAATGAGGATGCCCTTACACCTTTACAAAGACTCTCCTTCTCCGCCGAGTTCTAAGCGGTTGCTCTCTAGGGAATTAAAATAAGGAATGCCCTAGCCACCTATTCAAGGAATGAAGATTGAATAGCTTGGCTTCTTCTTGAAAGCTTGATGCTCTTTGTAGATCCTTGATTGCTCTTCAATGATGGTTGCAAGTGAAAGCTCTAAAATCCCAACTCAAATAGATTTGCAAGTTGCAAGGCAAGTTTGGGGAAAACAAAATTCTCAAGCAATAATAGGTTGCAAGTTTTCTTTGATGCTCAAGGATGTTTTCAAATGATCAAGAGAAGTGAGAAAAACTTCTCTACATATTGTATTTATAGCCTCTCCAAAGAATATGACCGTTTGGGGGTGGAAATATCAAAATACAAGAATTAATTCAAATCCCAACGGCTATATTCTGAGCTGTCGCAGGGTTCTCGGAGTTCCGAGAATCATTCTCGGAGTTCCGAGAATTCTCGGAGTTCCGAGAAATATTCTCGGAGTTCCGAGACAACGGCCAGAAGAAATAAAATTTCTACTGGACCATTTCTCGGAGTTCCGAGAAATTTTCTCGGAGTTCCGAGAAAATGTCCAGACGCTACTGGACCTTTTCTCGGAGTTCCGAGGGAACTCTCGGAGTTCCGAGCTCGGAGCTCCGAGAAAAATCTCGGAGTTCCGAGAAGCCTAAAAATCCGCAGTTTTTTATTTTTATTGCTTGTTTGATTTTTAGCTTTTTGGAACTCAACAACTATGGTTATTTTGGAATGTTCATGAGGGTCCCAACATGTTGGTCCACCACATAACCATTCACTAATCCATTTTAAGTTCTTAAGTGTTCTTTGAAAAACAAATTGAAAACACTTTGAAAATGTTTTGCCTTGACTTGAAAATCTAAAGAGAAAGGATGTACAATGATACCTATGCAATCTTCGATCCCTCTTTAGCTTAGGTCTTCAAATGATCTTCCATCTTTGGATGCTTGCTTGAGTGATGATGTGAGCTACACTTAGCTCCTTTGGCTCTTGTTTGGTACACCTTTAAGCATGACCAAGTTGAGTGTTGGTTTCTTCAACGATTAATCCTATCTTAAACACAACACTTCAAAGCAAATTGATTAGTATTCAAAAACACAATCAATTATGTTTAGAATCATCAAAACAAGATAGGAGAGTAGACCCTTGGGCTTACAATCTCCCCCTTTTTGATGATGACAAACAAAATTGATTATGAGGTGTGTGTGGAGTGACATAGTAGGCAAGTGAATACTGGAACTCCCCCTCAATATATGCACACATATAAATGATACAAGTTATAAGCAAGTGGTGCATATAGTCAATTGAATAGATAATCAATTTCAAACTTCTCCCCCTTTTGTCATCGACAGAAAGGGTGTAAAAAAAAAATTTAGGAGTGGATAACTCCCCCTAAATCAATGCTTATGGTATAAAAATATATAACCAAGTAATGCACATATACCTGTTCATGATCGAGATGTTGACATATGTCAAGATGTTAGGTATTTTAATTAAAGTGAAGATACCTCTCCAACTTAGAAAAACTAAGAAGGCTAAGAATATCAATTGAGTGATTTTTAAGATTAAAAATTTGACATCTCATTCCTGCAGATACTACCAAACAAAGATTATATATATAAATACTATATAGATAAGCTGGTTAAAGGCACAAAGTATTTATTTGGCAATTTCTTTGATTTGATCCGCACTCCATATGTTTAAGGCACTTCGGATATAGCAAATTCTATCATCACTAAGGGGTTTTGTAAAGATATCCGCTAATTGTTCTTCAGTGTTGATATATTTTAAGCAAATATCCCCTTTTTGTGAGTGATCTCTAATGAAGTGGTGCCTGATCTCAATATGTTTTGTTCTTGAGTGTTGTATGGGGTTCTTTGTTAAGCTTATAGCACTAGTGTTGTCACATTGGATGAGAATATTTTCCATTTTGATTGCATAGTCCATCAATGTGCTTTTCATCCATAGGACTTGAGCACAGCAAGCTCCAGCTGCCACATATTCTGCTTTTGTTGTGGACAGAGCTACTGAATTTTGCTTCTTGCTAAACCATGAAACAAGTGATTTACCCAAGAATTGGCAAGTCCCACTAGTGCTTTTCCTATCTACTCTACATCCAGCAAAGTCTGCGTCTGAATATCCGATGAGAGTGAAGGAAGATGATCTTTCATACCACAGTCCTAGACTTTGGGTTCCTCTTAAGTACTTGAAGATCTTCTTAACTGCTGATAGGTGAGATTCTGTAGGATCCGATTGAAATCGAGCACAGAGACAGACATTAAACATAATGTCTGGTCTGCTGGCTGTCAAATAGAGCAAACTACCTATCATACCCCTATACAATTTCTGATCCACAGATTTGCCAAATTCATCTTTTTCTAGCTTAGCAGAAGTACTCATGGGAATTCTTGATGTCTTACTGCTATCCATGCCATACTTCTTTAATAACTCCTTTGTATATTTTTCTTGATTTAAAAATATTCCATTTTTGTATTGTTTAATTTGGAGTCCTAAGAAGTAGGTTAATTCTCCTATCATGCTCATTTCAAATTCATTTTTCATTAAGGTTGCAAATTCATCACACAATTTTTGATTAGTTGAGCCACAGATGGTATCATCCACATAGATTTGGACAAGGAGGATATCATGATTTTCTCTTTTGATAAACAAGGTTTTATCCACCTTTCCCATCTCGAATCCCTTTTCAACTAAGAAAGTGCAAAGCCTCTCATACCAAGCTCTAGGAGCTTGTTTTAATCCATATAAAGCTTTATCAAGCCTGAAGACATGATTTGGATGTTTGAAGTCTTCAAAACCTGGAGGTTGCTCAACATACACTTCCTCTTGGATATAGCCATTTAGGAAGGCACTTTTGACATCCATTTGATATAGTTTAAATCCTTTATGAGATGCATATGCCAAAAGTATCCTAATAGCCTCCATACGGGCAACAGGAGCAAATGTCTCATCATAATCTATCCCTTCCTCCTGATTGTACCCTTGGGCTACAAGCCTAGCTTTATTCCTAGTGATAATTCCATTTTCATCCAATTTATTTCTATACACCCATCTCGTGCCAATGACTGGATGATCACTAGGTCTAGGCACTAGCCTCCACACTTTGTTCCTTTCGAATTGACTTAGCTCTTCTTGCATAGCCATCAACCAATATTCATCCTTTTCAGCTTCCTTGATGGATTTTGGTTCTAATTCGGATAGGAACGCCAAATTGTTACTCACACTACGATAGTATGATCTAGTTCTTACTTGCAATGTGGCATCACCTAAAATTTGGGATTCAGGATGATCTACCAATGTTCTCCTATCCCTAGGCAATGAGTCATCATTTTCATTTTCTACTTCCTCACTAGGTAATGTATGACTTGTTGATACATGAGGAGGAGCACTCAATTTTGGAAAAAGATGTTCAATTGGTTCATCCTCATCATGTGGCATTTCTTGTGTTGTTGGCTCTCTTTCATCAAATGTCACATGCATGGATTCTTCTACTACTAGGGTTCTCCTATTAAATACTCTATATGCCTTACTATGAGAAGAATACCCTAAGAATATTCCATCATCCGATTTCCTATCAAATTTGTGTAAATTATCTTTAATGTTCAAAATGAAGCATTTACATCCAAACACTCTAAAATAGCTTATATTTGGTTTCAAGTTTTTCCAAAGCTCATAAGGTGTTTTCTTAGAAATTGGCCTTAAATATACCCTGTTTATAATATAGCAAGCGGTGCTAACCGCTTCCGCCCAAAAATATCTAGGGAGATCATTTTCATGCAACATAGTTCTAGCCATTTCTTGGAGAGTTCGATTCTTTCTTTCTACTACTCCATTTTGTTGAGGTGTTCTAGGTGCGGAAAAATTATGTTTTATGCCATGTTCATTACAATAAGTGTCAAAATGTACATTTTCAAATTCAGTTCCATGATCACTTCTAATGTAAGAGATAGCAACACCTTTTTCATTTTGTATTTGATTGCACAATGTAAGGAAGTTTTCATAAGTTTCATCTTTGTGTGCTAGAAATATGACCCATGTGAATCGTGAGTAGTCATCCACAACTACAAACACGTACCTCTTTCCACCTAGGCTACTAGTCTTCATTGGTCCAAAAAGATCCATATGAAGTAGCTCCAAGGGGTAGGAAGTTGAAATCATATTTTTAGGTGCAAATGAGCTTTTCAATTGTTTTCCTAATTGACAAGTTCTACAAATGTGATCCTTGATGAATTTGAACTTAGGCAATCCTCTAACACTTTCTTTTGAGGAGAGGGTCGAAATGAGATCCATTCCGACATGACCCAACCTCCTATGCCATAGCCAAGAATCCTCACTAATGGCATTAAGACAAGTTACATTTTGGAGTCTAAGATCATCTAATCCAATTGTGTAAATGTTATTGTCTCTAGAACCTATGAATTTGACTACTCCATCTATCTTATTTTTAACAATGCATTTATCGGGATTGAAGACAACTTCAAAACCATTATCACATAATTGACTAATGCTAATAAGATTATGGGACAAGCCATCAACAAATAGTACATCATGTATGGGAGAGGTAGAGTTACCTATGGTGCCTTCACCTTTGACTTTTCCTTTCTTATTATCTCCAAAGGTAACGTCTCCACCATCCTTGAGCGATAGGGATGCGAATTGAGTAAGGTCTCCGGTCATATGTCTAGAGCATCCACTATCAAGGTACCATGTGTTCTTCTTGTTATGGCTTTTAAGGCATACCTACATATGAATAGGCAAGTGAGATCCCTTAGGTACCCAAATCTTCCTAATCTTGCTATGTTCATTTGTTTTCACATTAGAGTTCAACTTAATCTTATCTTGTTTAGCATGTAAGCAAGCAACCTTGTAATGACCTTCTAGACCACAATAAAAGCAAATTTTGGTACCGCTAGAAGAAACCTTTTCAAGTTTAGTTTTATAGTTGGATATTGTGGTGTTCCATTTATGTCCAAGTCCACTTTTGTCACTTGACATTCTTTGAAGATTTACAAGCCTATCCAATTTTAATGAACTATTTTCAAAATTTTCAAAAAGTTTCTTTAGTTCATCATACTCAAAAGATAATCTACCATTTTCATGCTTTAGATTGTTGTTTTCATTTGAGAGTTCTTGTCGGTTTTTATTTAAGATTTTGATAGAAGCATTTAACTCATGAATTTCTACTTTGTATTTTTCATTCTTATCATCTAAAAATTCATGATCCTTTTTTAACCAACCAAATTCTTTTGTCATGTTAGCAAGAGAATTTTCAAGTGATGCAATTTTATCAAATTGAATTTCAAGTTCATCATTTGCATTTTGTAGGGAATCAAGAACTTCTTTTAAAACAATAACATCATTTAAAGTGTTTACCTCATTGTTGTCGTTTGTTGAGGCCATGAAGCATACGTTCCTTGCTATCAAGCAATCTTCGCCATCATTTTGTTCGCCTTCGCTTTCAATTTCCTCATCCCATGTGGCGGTCATTCCTTTCTTGCCTTCTCTTCTCTTGAAGCGGTTGTTTGAAGTGGGTTCATTGTTGAGTAGACAATCCGGGCGAATGTGTCCAAGCTTCTTGCAACCGTAACATCGTGGTTGAGAAGATCCATCACCGAGTTCTTCTTTCTTCTTGAATGGAGGGTTTGTCCTTCTATTTCTCATCCCTCCCATGTTCCTTTGCAAGAATTTGATCCTTCTTGTTAGGAGGGCAACTTCATCTTCCATGTCTTCTTTTGCATCTTCATTTTCACCTATATTACAAGCAAAAGCAATTCCTTTTCCTTTTTCGATTTTAGTTTCGATTTCGGGTGCTTTTGTTTTGAAAATCATTTCATGGGTGATCAAGGACCCTATTAGTTCATCTAGGTTCAATGTGTTCATGTCCTTGGCTTCGGTGATTGCGGAGGTTTTGGATTCCCAAGACAAAGGTAAGGACCTAAGGATTTTAGTCACTAAATCTCTATTGGAAAATTGTTTTCCAAGACCCCTTAATCCATTTACAAGATTTGTGAATCTAGTGTACATGTCGGCAATTGTTTCATCGGGTGTCATTTGAAAGAGTTCGTATTGCCGAAAAAGATGGTTCATTTTAGATTCTTTTACTTGATTGGTTCCCTCATGGGTGACATCTAGAGTGTCCCAAATTTCCTTAGCCGAATTCAAATTTGATACTCTATTGAATTCTCCGGGAGATAGAGCACAAATAAGAGAATTCATGGCTTTGGCATTATAATTCGAAGCTTGTTGTTCGGCTTCGGTCCAATCATTTAAATTTCTTGTGGGTAAGATGTATTCATTATTAATTGCTCTCCACATTTGATAGTCTTGGGTTAAAAAAATTTTCATTTTGGTTTTCCAAAAACCATAGTTTGTTCCATCAAAATAGGGTGGCCTAGTGTTTGAATAACCTTCATGGTGTTGAGGGTAGTTTGCCATTTTAGAATCTTTACTCTAGACCGGTTAGGATTTTCTAAAAATTAGAGACGAGGCTCTGATACCAATTGAAATACTCAAGAGGGGGGGTGAATTGAATTTAACTCAAAATTAGGCCTTTTGAAAATTACCTATGAACCCTAATTGGAATTTTCTTTACTTAGTTAAATATTTGGTTAGTGTAAATAATTAGAAACAAAAAGGAAATGTCAAACCAAAAGTTAATAATGGAAATGCAAGACAAGAAAGAACACACCGATGTATAGTGGTTCGGGCAAAGCCCTACTCCACTCTTCTTAAGATCGTCCTTAAGGATTTCCACTATTGGAGACCTCCACGATGCCCGGCTCCGAGGCGGTTACACTTCCAAGGGATATTAAATGAGGATGCCCTTACACCTTTACAAAGACTCTCCTTCTCCGCCGAGTTCTAAGCGGTTGCTCTCTAGGGAATTAAAATAAGGAATGCCCTAGCCACCTATACAAGGAATGAAGATTGAATAGCTTGGCTTCTTCTTGAAAGCTTGATGCTCTTTGTAGATCCTTGATTGCTCTTCAATGATGGTTGCAAGTGAAAGCTCTAAAATCCCAACTCAAATAGATTTGCAAGTTGCAAGGCAAGTTTGGGGAAAACAAAAATCTCAAGCAATAATAGGTTGCAAGTTTTCTTTGATGCTCAACGATGTTTTCAAATGATCAAGAGAAGTGAGAAAAACTTCTCTACATATTGTATTTATAGCATCTCCAAAGAATATGACCGTTTGGGGGTGGAAATATCAAAATACAAGAATTAATTCAAATCCCAACGGCTATATTCTGAGCTGTCGCAGGGTTCTCGGAGTTCCGAGAATCATTCTCGGAGTTCCGAGAAATATTCTCGGAGTTCCGAGACAACGGCCAGAAGAAATAAAATTTCTACTGGACCATTTCTCGGAGTTCCGAGAAATTTTCTCGGAGTTCCGAGAAAATGTCCAGACGCTATTGGACCTTTTCTCGGAGCTCCGAGAAAAATCTCGGAGTTCCGAGAAGCCTAAAAATCCGCAGTTTTTTATTTTTATTGCTTGTTTGATTTTTAGCTTTTTGGAACTCAACTCCTATGGTTATTTTGGAATGTTCATGAGGGTCCCAACATGTTGGTCCACCACATAACCATTCACTAATCCATTTTAAGTTCTTAAGTGTTCTTTGAAAAACAAATTGAAAACACTTTGAAAACGTTTTGCCTTGACTTGAAAATCTAAAGAGAAAGGATGTACAATGATACCTATGCAATCTTCGATCCCTCTTTAGCTTAGGTCTTCAAATGATCTTCCATCTTTGGATGCTTGCTTGAGTGATGATGTGAGCTACACTTAGCTCCTTTGGCTCTTGTTTGTTACACCTTTAAGCATGACCAAGTTGAGTGTTGGTTTCTTCAACGATTAATCCTATCTTAAACACAACACTTCAAAGCAAATTGATTAGTATTCAAAAACACAATCAATTATGTTTAGAATCATCAAAACAAGATAAGAGAGTAGACCCTTGGGCTTACAGAAATCTCATTCCAAAATTTGTTAAGTGTGTGCGAAAAGTCACCCAAAATTAAAACCTCTATAACTCTCTCACTTTAAGTCCAAAAGTGGTGAAATTTCTGCCTATCAGAGGTCTTCAAATTTTCTTCCAGGGGAGAGAAATCTCGTTTCAAAATTCATTGGGGTGAGAGGGTTGTAGCCCGTTTTATAAATAGTGTGTGTTAAATGACACCAAAATTAAAACCTCCATAACTCTCTCATTTTAAGTGCAAAAGTGGTGAAATTTCTACCAATTGGAGGTCTTCAAATTCTCTTTCAATAGAAAAAATCTTGGTTAAGATTTAGTGGGGTGGCAGCGTTTTGGCCCATTTTATAATGAGTGCGAAACGTCACCCAAAATTTAAACCTTCACAACTCTTTCATTTTAGGTTCAAAAGTGGAGAAATTTCTACCAATCGGAGGTCTTTAAATTCTCTTTCAGGGGAAAGAAATCTCGTTTCAAAATTTGTTGGGGTGAGAGAGTTGTAGTCCATTTTGTAAAGAGTGTTCGAAACGTCACCCAAAATTAAAATCACCATAAGTCTCATTTTAAGTCCAAAAGTGGTGAAATTTCTACCAACTGGATGTCTTCAAATTCTCTTTTTTGTCCATTTTATAAAGAGTGTGTGAAACGTCACTCAAAATTAAAACCTCAATAAGTCTCGCCTTTTAAGTCTAAAAGTGGTGAAATTTCTACCAATCGGTGGTCTTAAGATTCCATTTCAGGGGAAGAAAATCTCATTCCAAAATTCATTGCGGTGAGAGATTTGTAGTCCGGTTTATAAAGAGTGTGATAAACATCACCAAAAATTAAAACCTCCATAACTCTCTCATTTTAAGTGCAAAAGTGGTGAAATTTCTACTAATTGGAGGTCTTCAAATTCTCTTTTAGTGGAAAAAATCTCATTTAAGATTAGGTGGGGTGAGAGCGTTTTGGTCCATTTTTTAAAGTGTGCGGAACGTCACCCAAAATTAAAACCTCCATAACTCTCTAATTTTAAGTCCAAAAGTGGTGAAATTTCTACCAATCGGAGGTCCTAAGATTCTATTTCAGGGAAAGAAATCTCATTTCAAAATTTGTTGGGATGAGAGTTGTAGTCCATTTTATAAAGAGTGTGCAAAACGTCACCCAAAATTAAAACCACCATAACTCTCGCATTTTAAGTCCAAAAGTGGTGAAATTTCTACCAATCGGAGGTCATAAGATTCTATTTCATGGACAGAAATCTGATTTCAAAATTTGTTGGGATGAGAGTTGTAGTCCATTTTATAAAGTCTGTGCGGAACGTCACCCAAAAGTAAAACCTCTATAACTCTCTCTCACTTTAAGTCCAAAAGTCGTGAAATTTCTACCAATCGGAGGTCTTCAAATTTCTTTCAGGGGAGAGAAATCTCGTTTCAAAATTCATTGGGGGGAGAGAGTTGTAGTCCGTTTTATAAAGAGTGTGTTAAATGTCACCAAAAATTAAAATCTCCATTACTCTCTCATTTTAATTGCAAAAGTGGTGAAATTTCTACAAATTGGAGGTCTTCAAATTCTATTTCAATCGAAAAAATCTCATTTAAAATTAGCGGGGGCGAGAGCGTTTTGGTCCATTTTATAAAGAGTGTGAAACGTCACCCAAAATTAAAACCTCCATAACTCTCGCATTTTAATTCCAAAAGTGGTGAAATTTCTACCAATCGGAGGTCTTCAAATTCTCTTTAAGGAGAGAGAAATCTCGTTTCAAAATTCATTGGGGTGAGTGAGTTGAATTCCGTTTTATAAAGTGTGTTAAACATCACCCAAAATTAAAACCTCCATAACTCTCTCATTGTAAGTGCAATAGTGGTGAAATTTCTACCAATTGGAGGTCTTCAAATTCTCTTTCAATGGAAAAAATCTTTGTTAAGATTTAGTGGGGTGGGAGCGTTTTGGCCCATTTTATAATGAGTGCCCCGTCACCCAAAATTTAAACCTTCACAACTCTTTCATTTTAGGTTCAAAAGTGGTGAAATTTCTACCAATCGGAGGTCTTCAAATTCTCTTTCAGGGGAAAGAAATCTTGTTTCTAAATTTGTTGGGGTGAGAGAGTTGTAGTCCATTTTGTAAAGAGTGTTCGAAACATCACCCAAAATTAAAAGCACCATAAGTCTCATTTTAAGTCCAAAAGTGGTGAAATTTCTACCAACTGGATGTCTTCAAATTCTCTTTTTTGTCCATTTTATAAAGAGTGTGTGAAACGTCACCCAAAATTAAAACCTCAATAAGTCTCGCCTTTTAAGTCCAAATGTGGTGAAGTTTCTACCAATCGGAGGTCCTAAGATTCCATTTCAGGGGAAAGAAATCTCATTCCAAAATACATTGGGGTGAGAGAGTTGTAGTCTGTTTTATAAAGAGTGTGTTAAACATCACCCAAAATTAAAACCTCCACAACTCTCTCATTTTAAGAGCAAAAGTGGTGAAATTTCTAACAATTGGAGGTCTTCAAATTCTCTTTCAATGGAAAAAACCTCAATTAAGATTAGGTGGGGTGAGAGCGTTTTGGTCCATTTTTTTAAGAGTGCGAAACGTCACCCAAAATTAAAACCTGCATACCTCTCGCATTTTAGGTCCAAAAGTGGTGAAATTTCTACCAATCGGAGGTCCTAAGATTCTATTTCAGGGAAAGAAATCTCATTTCAAAATTTGTTGGGATGAGAGTTGTAGTCCATTTTATAAAGAGTGTGCGAAACGTCACCCAAAATTAAAACCACCATAACTCATGCAATTTAAGTCCAAAAGTGGTGAAATTTCTACCAATCGGAAGTCCTAAGATTCTATTTCAGGGACACAAATCTGATTTCAAAATTTGTTGGGATGAGAGTTGTAGTCCATTTTATAAAGTGTGTGCGCAACGTCACCCAAAATTAAAACCTCTATAACTCTCTCTCACTTTATGTCCAAAAGTCGTGAAATTTCTACCAATCGGAGGTCTTCAAATTTCTTCCAGGGGAGAGAAATCTCGTTTCAAAATTCATTGGGGTGAGAGAGTTGTAGTCCGTTTTATAAAGAGTGTGTTAAAATGTCACAAAAAATTAAAATCTCCATAACTCTCTCATTTTAATTGCAAAAGTGGTGAAATTTCTACAAATTGGAGGTCTTCAAATTCTATTTCAATCGAAAAAATTTCATTTAAAATTAGCGGGGGCGAGAGCGTTTTTGTCCATTTTATAAAGAGTGTGAAACGTCACCCAAAATTAAAACCTCCATAACTCTCGCATTTTAATTCCAAAAGTGGTGAAATTTCTACCAATCGGAGGTCTTCAAATTCTCTTTCAGGAGAGAGAAATCTCGTTTCAAAATTCATTAGGTTGAGTGAGTTGTAGTCCGTTTTATAAAGAGTTAAACGTCACCAAAATTAAAACCTCCATAAGTTTCGCATTTTAAGTGCAAAAGTGGTGAAATTTATTGCAATTGGAGGTCTTCAAATTCTCTTTCAATGGAAGAAATCTTGTTTAAGATTAGGTGGGCTGGGACTGTTTTGGCGCATTTTATAAAGAGTGCGAAACGTCACCCAAAATTAAAACCTCCATAACTCTAGCATTTTAAGTCCAAAAGTGGTGAAATTTCTACCAATCGGAGGTCCTAAGATTCTATTTCAGGGAAAGAAATCTCATTTCAAATTTTATTGTGAAAGAACTCTCTCTCACTTTAAGTAAAAAAGGGGTGAAATTTCTACCAATCGGATGTCTTCAAATTCTCTTTCAACGGAAAAAATCTCATTTAAAAATTCGGTGGGATGAGGGACTTTTTGTCCATTTTATAAAGAGTGTGTGAAACATCACCCAAAATTAAAAGCACCATAACTCTCTCCTTTTAAGTCCAAAAGTGTTGAAATTTCCACCAATCGGATGTCCTAAGATTCTATTTCAGGGGAAAGAAATCTCATTTCAAAATTTGTTGGGATGAGCGAGTTATAGTCCATTTTATAAAGAGTGTGTGCCACGTCACCCAAAATTAAAACCTATATAACTCTCTCTCTCTCACTTTATGTCCAAAAGTGGTTAAATTTCTACCAATCGGAGGTCTTCAAATTCTCTTTCAGGGGACAGAAATCACGTTTCAAAATTCATTGGGGTTAGAGAGTTGTAGTCTGTTTTATAAAGAGTGTGTTAAACGTCACCAAAAATTAAAACCTCCATAACTCTCTGATTTTAAGTGCAAAAGTGGTAAAATTTCTACCAATTGGAGGTCTTCAAATTCTCTTTCAATGGAAAAAATCTCATTCAAGATTAGCGGGGGTGAGAGCGTTTCGGTCCATTTTATAAAAAGAGCGAAACGTCACCCAAAATTAAAACCTCCATAAGTCTCTCATTTTAGCTTCAAAAGTGGTGAAATTTCTACCAATAGGAGGTCTTCAAATTCTCTTTTACCGGAAAAAAATCTCATTTAAAAATTCGGTGGGATGACGGAGTTTTTGTCCATTTTATAAAGAGTGTGTGAAACGTCACTCTAAATTAAAACCTCAATAAGTCTCGCCTTTTAAGTCTAAAAGTGGTGAAATTTCTACCAATCGGTGGTCTTAAGATACCATTTCAGGGGAAGGAAATCTCATTCCAAAATTCAATGCGGTGAGAGAGTTGTAGTCCGGTTTATAAAGAGTGTGATAAACATCACCAAAAATTAAAACCTCCATAACTCTCTCATTTTAAGTGCAAAAGTGATGAAATTTCTACCAATTGGAGGTCTTCAAATTCTCTTTCAGTGGAAAAAATCTCATTTAAGATTAGGTGGGGTGAGAGCGTTTTGGTCCATTTTTTGAAGTGTGCGAAACGTCACCCAAAATTAAAACCTCCATAACTCTCTAATTTTAAGTCCAAAAGTGGTGAAATTTCTACCAATCGGAGGTTCTAAGATTCTATTTCGGGGAAAGAAATCTCATTTCAAAATTTGTTGGGATGAGAGTTGTAGTCCATTTTATAAAGAGTGTGCGAAACGTCAACCAAAATTAAAACCTCTATAACTCTCTCACTTTAGGTCCAAAAGTGGTGAAATTTCTACCAATCGGAATTCTTCAAATTTTCTTTCAGGAGAGTGAAATCTCGTTTCACAATTCATTGGGGTGAGAGAGTTGTATTCTGTTTTATAAAGTGTGTTAAACATCACCCAAAATTAAAACCTCCATAACTCTCTCATTCTAAGTGCAATAGTGGTGAAATTTCTACCAATTGGAGGTCTTCAAATTCTCTTTCAGTGGAAAAAATCTCATTTAAGATTAGGTGGGGTGAGAGCGTTTTGGTCCATTTTTTAAAGTGTGCGAAACGTCACCCAAAATTAAAACCTCCATAACTCTCTCATTTTAAGTCCAAAAGTGGTGAAATTTCTACCAAGCGGAGGTCCTAAGATTCTATTTCCGGGAAAGAAATCTCATTCCAAAATTTGTTGGGATGAGAGTTGTAGTCCATTTTATAAAGTGTGTGCGAAAAGTCACCCAAAATTAAAACCTCTATAACTCTCTCACTTTAAGTCCAAAAGTGGTGAAATTTCTGCCTATCAGAGGTCTTCAAATTTTCTTCCAGGGGAGAGAAATCTCGTTTCAAAATTCATTGGGGTGAGAGGGTTGTAGCCCGTTTTATAAATAGTGTGTGTTAAATGACACCAAAATTAAAACCTCCATAACTCTCTCATTTTAAGTGCAAAAGTGGTGAAATTTCTACCAATTGGAGGTCTTCAAATTCTCTTTCAATGGAAAAAATCTTGGTTAAGATTTAGTGGGGTTGGAGCGTTTTGGCCCATTTTATAATGAGTGCGAAACGTCACCCAAAATTTAAACCTTCACAACTCTTTCATTTTAGGTTCAAAAGTGGTGAAATTTCTACCAATCGGAGGTCTTCAAATTCTCTTTCAGGGGAAAGAAATCTCGTTTCAAAATTTGTTGGGGTGAGAGAGTTGTAGTCCATTTTCTAAAGAGTGTTCGAAACGTCACCCAAAATTAAAAGCACCATAAGTCTCATTTTAAGTCCAAAAGTGGTGAAATTTCTACCAACTGGATGTCTTCAAATTCTCTTTTTTGTCCATTTTAAAAAGAGTGTGTGAAACGTCACCCAAAATTAAAACCTCAATAAGTCTCGCCTTTTAAGTCCAAATGTGGTAAAGTTTCTACCAATCGGAGGTCCTAAGATTCCATTTCAGGGGAAAGAAATCTCATTCCAAAATACATTGGGGTGAGAGTGTTGTAGTCTGTTTTATAAAGAGTGTGTTAACATCACCCAAAATTAAAACCTCCATAACTCTCTCATTTTAAGTGCAAAAGTGGTGAAATTTGTACCAATTGGAGTTCTTCAAATTCTCTTTCAATGGAAAAAACCTCATTTAAGATTAGGTGGGGTGAGAGCGTTTTGGTCCATTTTTTTAAGAGTGCGAAACGTCACCCAAAATTAAAACCTCCATAACTCTCGCATTTTAGGTCCAAAAGTGGTGAAATTTCTACCAATCGGAGGTCCTAAGATTCTATTTCAGGGAAAGAAATCTCATTTCAAAACTTGTTGGGATGAGAGTTGTAGTCCATTTTATAAAGAGTGTGCGAAACGTCACCCAAAATTAAAACCACCATAACTCATGCAATTTAAGTCCAAAAGTGGTGAAATTTCTACCAATCGGAAGTCCTAAGATTCTATTTCAGGGACACAAATCTGATTTCAAAATTTGTTGGGATGAGAGTTGTAGTCCATTTTATAAAGTGTGTGCGCAACGTCACCCAAAATTAAAACCTCTATAACTCTCTCTCACTTTAAGTCCAAAAGTCGTGAAATTTCTACCAATCGGAGGTCTTCAAATTTCTTCCAGGGGAGAGAAATCTCGTTTCAAAATTCATTGGGGTGAGAGAGTTGTAGTCCGTTTTATAAAGAGTGTGTTAAAATGTCACAAAAAATTAAAATCTCCATAACTCTCTCATTTTAATTGCAAAAGTGGTGAAATTTCTACAAATTGGAGGTCTTCAAATTCTATTTCAATCGAAAAAATTTCATTTAAAATTAGCGGGTGCGAGAGCGTTTTGGTCCATTTTATAAAGAGTGTGAAACGTCACCCAAAATTAAAACCTCCATAACTCTCGCATTTTAATTCCAAAAGTGGTGAAATTTCTACCAATCGGAGGTCTTCAAATTCTCTTTCAGGAGAGAGAAATCTCGTTTCAAAATTCATTAGGTTGAGTGAGTTGTAGTCCGTTTTATAAAGAGTTAAACGTCACCAAAATTAAAACCTCCATAAGTTTCGCATTTTAAGTGCAAAAGTGGTGAAATTTATTGCAATTGGAGGTCTTCAAATTCTCTTTCAATGGAAGAAATCTTGTTTAAGATTAGGTGGGCTGGGACTGTTTTGGCGCATTTTATAAAGAGTGCGAAACGTCACCCAAAATTAAAACCTCCATAACTCTAGCATTTTAAGTCCAAAAGTGGTGAAATTTCTACCAATCGGAGGTCCTAAGATTCTATTTCAGGGAAAGAAATCTCATTTCAAATTTTATTGTGAAAGAACTCTCTCTCACTTTAAGTAAAAAAGGGGTGAAATTTCTACCAATCGGATGTCTTCAAATTCTCTTTCAACGGAAAAAATCTCATTTAAAAATTCGGTGGGATGAGGGACTTTTTGTCCATTTTATAAAGAGTGTGTGAAACATCACCCAAAATTAAAAGCACCATAACTCTCTCCTTTTAAGTCCAAAAGTGTTGAAATTTCCACCAATCGGATGTCCTAAGATTCTATTTCAGGGGAAAGAAATCTCATTTCAAAATTTGTTGGGATGAGCGAGTTATAGTCCATTTTATAAAGAGTGTGTGCCACGTCACCCAAAATTAAAACCTATATAACTCTCTCTCTCTCACTTTATGTCCAAAAGTGGTTAAATTTCTACCAATCGGAGGTCTTCAAATTCTCTTTCAGGGGACAGAAATCACGTTTCAAAATTCATTGGGGTTAGAGAGTTGTAGTCTGTTTTATAAAGAGTGTGTTAAACGTCACCAAAAATTAAAACCTCCATAACTCTCTGATTTTAAGTGCAAAAGTGGTAAAATTTCTACCAATTGGAGGTCTTCAAATTCTCTTTCAATGGAAAAAATCTCATTCAAGATTAGCGGGGGTGAGAGCGTTTCGGTCCATTTTATAAAAAGAGCGAAACGTCACCCAAAATTAAAACCTCCATAAGTCTCTCATTTTAGCTTCAAAAGTGGTGAAATTTCTACCAATAGGAGGTCTTCAAATTCTCTTTTACCGGAAAAAAATCTCATTTAAAAATTCGGTGGGATGACGGAGTTTTTGTCCATTTTATAAAGAGTGTGTGAAACGTCACTCTAAATTAAAACCTCAATAAGTCTCGCCTTTTAAGTCTAAAAGTGGTGAAATTTCTACCAATCGGTGGTCTTAAGATACCATTTCAGGGGAAGGAAATCTCATTCCAAAATTCAATGCGGTGAGAGAGTTGTAGTCCGGTTTATAAAGAGTGTGATAAACATCACCAAAAATTAAAACCTCCATAACTCTCTCATTTTAAGTGCAAAAGTGATGAAATTTCTATCAATTGGAGGTCTTCAAATTCTCTTTCAGTGGAAAAAATCTCATTTAAGATTAGGTGGGGTGAGAGCGTTTTGGTCCATTTTTTGAAGTGTGCGAAACGTCACCCAAAATTAAAACCTCCATAACTCTCTAATTTTAAGTCCAAAAGTGGTGAAATTTCTACCAATCGGAGGTTCTAAGATTCTATTTCGGGGAAAGAAATCTCATTTCAAAATTTGTTGGGATGAGAGTTGTAGTCCATTTTATAAAGAGTGTGCGAAACGTCAACCAAAATTAAAACCTCTATAACTCTCTCACTTTAGGTCCAAAAGTGGTGAAATTTCTACCAATCGGAATTCTTCAAATTTTCTTTCAGGAGAGTGAAATCTCGTTTCACAATTCATTGGGGTGAGAGAGTTGTATTCTGTTTTATAAAGTGTGTTAAACATCACCCAAAATTAAAACCTCCATAACTCTCTCATTCTAAGTGCAATAGTGGTGAAATTTCTACCAATTGGAGGTCTTCAAATTCTCTTTCAGTGGAAAAAATCTCATTTAAGATTAGGTGGGGTGAGAGCGTTTTGGTCCATTTTTTAAAGTGTGCGAAACGTCACCCAAAATTAAAACCTCCATAACTCTCTCATTTTAAGTCCAAAAGTGGTGAAATTTCTACCAATCGGAGGTCCTAAGATTCTATTTCCGGGAAAGAAATCTCATTCCAAAATTTGTTGGGATGAGAGTTGTAGTCCATTTTATAAAGTGTGTGCGAAAAGTCACCCAAAATTAAAACCTCTATAACTCTCTCACTTTAAGTCCAAAAGTGGTGAAATTTCTGCCTATCAGAGGTCTTCAAATTTTCTTCCAGGGGAGAGAAATCTCGTTTCAAAATTCATTGGGGTGAGAGGGTTGTAGCCCGTTTTATAAATAGTGTGTGTTAAATGACACCAAAATTAAAACCTCCATAACTCTCTCATTTTAAGTGCAAAAGTGGTGAAATTTCTACCAATTGGAGGTCTTCAAATTCTCTTTCAATGGAAAAAATCTTGGTTAAGATTTAGTGGGGTTGGAGCGTTTTGGCCCATTTTATAATGAGTGCGAAACGTCACCCAAAATTTAAACCTTCACAACTCTTTCATTTTAGGTTCAAAAGTGGTGAAATTTCTACCAATCGGAGGTCTTCAAATTCTCTTTCAGGGGAAAGAAATCTCGTTTCAAAATTTGTTGGGGTGAGAGAGTTGTAGTCCATTTTCTAAAGAGTGTTCGAAACGTCACCCAAAATTAAAAGCACCATAAGTCTCATTTTAAGTCCAAAAGTGGTGAAATTTCTACCAACTGGATGTCTTCAAATTCTCTTTTTTGTCCATTTTAAAAAGAGTGTGTGAAACGTCACCCAAAATTAAAACCTCAATAAGTCTCGCCTTTTAAGTCCAAATGTGGTAAAGTTTCTACCAATCGGAGGTCCTAAGATTCCATTTCAGGGGAAAGAAATCTCATTCCAAAATACATTGGGGTGAGAGTGTTGTAGTCTGTTTTATAAAGAGTGTGTTAACATCACCCAAAATTAAAACCTCCATAACTCTCTCATTTTAAGTGCAAAAGTGGTGAAATTTGTACCAATTGGAGTTCTTCAAATTCTCTTTCAATGGAAAAAACCTCATTTAAGATTAGGTGGGGTGAGAGCGTTTTGGTCCATTTTTTTAAGAGTGCGAAACGTCACCCAAAATTAAAACCTCCATAACTCTCGCATTTTAGGTCCAAAAGTGGTGAAATTTCTACCAATCGGAGGTCCTAAGATTCTATTTCAGGGAAAGAAATCTCATTTCAAAATTTGTTGGGATGAGAGTTGTAGTCCATTTTATAAAGAGTGTGCGAAACGTCACCCAAAATTAAAACCACCATAACTCATGCAATTTAAGTCCAAAAGTGGTGAAATTTCTACCAATCGGAAGTCCTAAGATTCTATTTCAGGGACACAAATCTGATTTCAAAATTTGTTGGGATGAGAGTTGTAGTCCATTTTATAAAGTGTGTGCGCAACGTCACCCAAAATTAAAACCTCTATAACTCTCTCTCACTTTAAGTCCAAAAGTCGTGAAATTTCTACCAATCGGAGGTCTTCAAATTTCTTCCAGGGGAGAGAAATCTCGTTTCAAAATTCATTGGGGTGAGAGAGTTGTAGTCCGTTTTATAAAGAGTGTGTTAAAATGTCACAAAAAATTAAAATCTCCATAACTCTCTCATTTTAATTGCAAAAGTGGTGAAATTTCTACAAATTGGAGGTCTTCAAATTCTATTTCAATCGAAAAAATTTCATTTAAAATTAGCGGGTGCGAGAGCGTTTTGGTCCATTTTATAAAGAGTGTGAAACGTCACCCAAAATTAAAACCTCCATAACTCTCGCATTTTAATTCCAAAAGTGGTGAAATTTCTACCAATCGGAGGTCTTCAAATTCTCTTTCAGGAGAGAGAAATCTCGTTTCAAAATTCATTAGGTTGAGTGAGTTGTAGTCCGTTTTATAAAGAGTTAAACGTCACCAAAATTAAAACCTCCATAAGTTTCGCATTTTAAGTGCAAAAGTGGTGAAATTTATTGCAATTGGAGGTCTTCAAATTCTCTTTCAATGGAAGAAATCTTGTTTAAGATTAGGTGGGCTGGGACTGTTTTGGCGCATTTTATAAAGAGTGCGAAACGTCACCCAAAATTAAAACCTCCATAACTCTAGCATTTTAAGTCCAAAAGTGGTGAAATTTCTACCAATCGGAGGTCCTAAGATTCTATTTCAGGGAAAGAAATCTCATTTCAAATTTTATTGTGAAAGAACTCTCTCTCACTTTAAGTAAAAAAGGGGTGAAATTTCTACCAATCGGATGTCTTCAAATTCTCTTTCAACGGAAAAAATCTCATTTAAAAATTCGGTGGGATGAGGGACTTTTTGTCCATTTTATAAAGAGTGTGTGAAACATCACCCAAAATTAAAAGCACCATAACTCTCTCCTTTTAAGTCCAAAAGTGTTGAAATTTCCACCAATCGGATGTCCTAAGATTCTATTTCAGGGGAAAGAAATCTCATTTCAAAATTTGTTGGGATGAGCGAGTTATAGTCCATTTTATAAAGAGTGTGTGCCACGTCACCCAAAATTAAAACCTATATAACTCTCTCTCTCTCACTTTATGTCCAAAAGTGGTTAAATTTCTACCAATCGGAGGTCTTCAAATTCTCTTTCAGGGGACAGAAATCACGTTTCAAAATTCATTGGGGTTAGAGAGTTGTAGTCTGTTTTATAAAGAGTGTGTTAAACGTCACCAAAAATTAAAACCTCCATAACTCTCTGATTTTAAGTGCAAAAGTGGTAAAATTTCTACCAATTGGAGGTCTTCAAATTCTCTTTCAATGGAAAAAATCTCATTCAAGATTAGCGGGGGTGAGAGCGTTTCGGTCCATTTTATAAAAAGAGCGAAACGTCACCCAAAATTAAAACCTCCATAAGTCTCTCATTTTAGCTTCAAAAGTGGTGAAATTTCTACCAATAGGAGGTCTTCAAATTCTCTTTTACCGGAAAAAAATCTCATTTAAAAATTCGGTGGGATGACGGAGTTTTTGTCCATTTTATAAAGAGTGTGTGAAACGTCACTCTAAATTAAAACCTCAATAAGTCTCGCCTTTTAAGTCTAAAAGTGGTGAAATTTCTACCAATCGGTGGTCTTAAGATACCATTTCAGGGGAAGGAAATCTCATTCCAAAATTCAATGCGGTGAGAGAGTTGTAGTCCGGTTTATAAAGAGTGTGATAAACATCACCAAAAATTAAAACCTCCATAACTCTCTCATTTTAAGTGCAAAAGTGATGAAATTTCTACCAATTGGAGGTCTTCAAATTCTCTTTCAGTGGAAAAAATCTCATTTAAGATTAGGTGGGGTGAGAGCGTTTTGGTCCATTTTTTGAAGTGTGCGAAACGTCACCCAAAATTAAAACCTCCATAACTCTCTAATTTTAAGTCCAAAAGTGGTGAAATTTCTACCAATCGGAGGTTCTAAGATTCTATTTCGGGGAAAGAAATCTCATTTCAAAATTTGTTGGGATGAGAGTTGTAGTCCATTTTATAAAGAGTGTGCGAAACGTCAACCAAAATTAAAACCTCTATAACTCTCTCACTTTAGGTCCAAAAGTGGTGAAATTTCTACCAATCGGAATTCTTCAAATTTTCTTTCAGGAGAGTGAAATCTCGTTTCACAATTCATTGGGGTGAGAGAGTTGTATTCTGTTTTATAAAGTGTGTTAAACATCACCCAAAATTAAAACCTCCATAACTCTCTCATTCTAAGTGCAATAGTGGTGAAATTTCTACCAATTGGAGGTCTTCAAATTCTCTTTCAGTGGAAAAAATCTCATTTAAGATTAGGTGGGGTGAGAGCGTTTTGGTCCATTTTTTAAAGTGTGCGAAACGTCACCCAAAATTAAAACCTCCATAACTCTCTCATTTTAAGTCCAAAAGTGGTGAAATTTCTACCAATCGGAGGTCCTAAGATTCTATTTCCGGGAAAGAAATCTCATTCCAAAATTTGTTGGGATGAGAGTTGTAGTCCATTTTATAAAGTGTGTGCGAAAAGTCACCCAAAATTAAAACCTCTATAACTCTCTCACTTTAAGTCCAAAAGTGGTGAAATTTCTGCCTATCAGAGGTCTTCAAATTTTCTTCCAGGGGAGAGAAATCTCGTTTCAAAATTCATTGGGGTGAGAGGGTTGTAGCCCGTTTTATAAATAGTGTGTGTTAAATGACACCAAAATTAAAACCTCCATAACTCTCTCATTTTAAGTGCAAAAGTGGTGAAATTTCTACCAATTGGAGGTCTTCAAATTCTCTTTCAATGGAAAAAATCTTGGTTAAGATTTAGTGGGGTTGGAGCGTTTTGGCCCATTTTATAATGAGTGCGAAACGTCACCCAAAATTTAAACCTTCACAACTCTTTCATTTTAGGTTCAAAAGTGGTGAAATTTCTACCAATCGGAGGTCTTCAAATTCTCTTTCAGGGGAAAGAAATCTCGTTTCAAAATTTGTTGGGGTGAGAGAGTTGTAGTCCATTTTCTAAAGAGTGTTCGAAACGTCACCCAAAATTAAAAGCACCATAAGTCTCATTTTAAGTCCAAAAGTGGTGAAATTTCTACCAACTGGATGTCTTCAAATTCTCTTTTTTGTCCATTTTAAAAAGAGTGTGTGAAACGTCACCCAAAATTAAAACCTCAATAAGTCTCGCCTTTTAAGTCCAAATGTGGTAAAGTTTCTACCAATCGGAGGTCCTAAGATTCCATTTCAGGGGAAAGAAATCTCATTCCAAAATACATTGGGGTGAGAGTGTTGTAGTCTGTTTTATAAAGAGTGTGTTAACATCACCCAAAATTAAAACCTCCATAACTCTCTCATTTTAAGTGCAAAAGTGGTGAAATTTGTACCAATTGGAGTTCTTCAAATTCTCTTTCAATGGAAAAAACCTCATTTAAGATTAGGTGGGGTGAGAGCGTTTTGGTCCATTTTTTTAAGAGTGCGAAACGTCACCCAAAATTAAAACCTCCATAACTCTCGCATTTTAGGTCCAAAAGTGGTGAAATTTCTACCAATCGGAGGTCCTAAGATTCTATTTCAGGGAAAGAAATCTCATTTCAAAATTTGTTGGGATGAGAGTTGTAGTCCATTTTATAAAGAGTGTGCGAAACGTCACCCAAAATTAAAACCACCATAACTCATGCAATTTAAGTCCAAAAGTGGTGAAATTTCTACCAATCGGAAGTCCTAAGATTCTATTTCAGGGACACAAATCTGATTTCAAAATTTGTTGGGATGAGAGTTGTAGTCCATTTTATAAAGTGTGTGCGCAACGTCACCCAAAATTAAAACCTCTATAACTCTCTCTCACTTTAAGTCCAAAAGTCGTGAAATTTCTACCAATCGGAGGTCTTCAAATTTCTTCCAGGGGAGAGAAATCTCGTTTCAAAATTCATTGGGGTGAGAGAGTTGTAGTCCGTTTTATAAAGAGTGTGTTAAAATGTCACAAAAAATTAAAATCTCCATAACTCTCTCATTTTAATTGCAAAAGTGGTGAAATTTCTACAAATTGGAGGTCTTCAAATTCTATTTCAATCGAAAAAATTTCATTTAAAATTAGCGGGTGCGAGAGCGTTTTGGTCCATTTTATAAAGAGTGTGAAACGTCACCCAAAATTAAAACCTCCATAACTCTCGCATTTTAATTCCAAAAGTGGTGAAATTTCTACCAATCGGAGGTCTTCAAATTCTCTTTCAGGAGAGAGAAATCTCGTTTCAAAATTCATTAGGTTGAGTGAGTTGTAGTCCGTTTTATAAAGAGTTAAACGTCACCAAAATTAAAACCTCCATAAGTTTCGCATTTTAAGTGCAAAAGTGGTGAAATTTATTGCAATTGGAGGTCTTCAAATTCTCTTTCAATGGAAGAAATCTTGTTTAAGATTAGGTGGGCTGGGACTGTTTTGGCGCATTTTATAAAGAGTGCGAAACGTCACCCAAAATTAAAACCTCCATAACTCTAGCATTTTAAGTCCAAAAGTGGTGAAATTTCTACCAATCGGAGGTCCTAAGATTCTATTTCAGGGAAAGAAATCTCATTTCAAATTTTATTGTGAAAGAACTCTCTCTCACTTTAAGTAAAAAAGGGGTGAAATTTCTACCAATCGGATGTCTTCAAATTCTCTTTCAACGGAAAAAATCTCATTTAAAAATTCGGTGGGATGAGGGACTTTTTGTCCATTTTATAAAGAGTGTGTGAAACATCACCCAAAATTAAAAGCACCATAACTCTCTCCTTTTAAGTCCAAAAGTGTTGAAATTTCCACCAATCGGATGTCCTAAGATTCTATTTCAGGGGAAAGAAATCTCATTTCAAAATTTGTTGGGATGAGCGAGTTATAGTCCATTTTATAAAGAGTGTGTGCCACGTCACCCAAAATTAAAACCTATATAACTCTCTCTCTCTCACTTTATGTCCAAAAGTGGTTAAATTTCTACCAATCGGAGGTCTTCAAATTCTCTTTCAGGGGACAGAAATCACGTTTCAAAATTCATTGGGGTTAGAGAGTTGTAGTCTGTTTTATAAAGAGTGTGTTAAACGTCACCAAAAATTAAAACCTCCATAACTCTCTGATTTTAAGTGCAAAAGTGGTAAAATTTCTACCAATTGGAGGTCTTCAAATTCTCTTTCAATGGAAAAAATCTCATTCAAGATTAGCGGGGGTGAGAGCGTTTCGGTCCATTTTATAAAAAGAGCGAAACGTCACCCAAAATTAAAACCTCCATAAGTCTCTCATTTTAGCTTCAAAAGTGGTGAAATTTCTACCAATAGGAGGTCTTCAAATTCTCTTTTACCGGAAAAAAATCTCATTTAAAAATTCGGTGGGATGACGGAGTTTTTGTCCATTTTATAAAGAGTGTGTGAAACGTCACTCTAAATTAAAACCTCAATAAGTCTCGCCTTTTAAGTCTAAAAGTGGTGAAATTTCTACCAATCGGTGGTCTTAAGATACCATTTCAGGGGAAGGAAATCTCATTCCAAAATTCAATGCGGTGAGAGAGTTGTAGTCCGGTTTATAAAGAGTGTGATAAACATCACCAAAAATTAAAACCTCCATAACTCTCTCATTTTAAGTGCAAAAGTGATGAAATTTCTACCAATTGGAGGTCTTCAAATTCTCTTTCAGTGGAAAAAATCTCATTTAAGATTAGGTGGGGTGAGAGCGTTTTGGTCCATTTTTTGAAGTGTGCGAAACGTCACCCAAAATTAAAACCTCCATAACTCTCTAATTTTAAGTCCAAAAGTGGTGAAATTTCTACCAATCGGAGGTTCTAAGATTCTATTTCGGGGAAAGAAATCTCATTTCAAAATTTGTTGGGATGAGAGTTGTAGTCCATTTTATAAAGAGTGTGCGAAACGTCAACCAAAATTAAAACCTCTATAACTCTCTCACTTTAGGTCCAAAAGTGGTGAAATTTCTACCAATCGGAATTCTTCAAATTTTCTTTCAGGAGAGTGAAATCTCGTTTCACAATTCATTGGGGTGAGAGAGTTGTATTCTGTTTTATAAAGTGTGTTAAACATCACCCAAAATTAAAACCTCCATAACTCTCTCATTATAAGTGCAATAGTGGTGAAATTTCTACCAATTGGAGGTCTTCAAATTCTCTTTCAGTGGAAAAAATCTCATTTAAGATTAGGTGGGGTGAGGGCGTTTTGGTCCATTTTTTAAAGTGTGCGAAACGTCACCCAAAATTAAAACCTCCATAACTCTCTCATTTTAAGTCCAAAAGTGGTGAAATTTCTACCAATCGGAGGTCCTAAGATTCTATTTCCGGGAAAGAAATCTCATTCCAAAATTTGTTGGGATGAGAGTTGTAGTCCATTTTATAAAGTGTGTGCGAAAAGTCACCCAAAATTAAAACCTCTATAACTCTCTCACTTTAAGTCCAAAAGTGGTGAAATTTCTGCCTATCAGAGGTCTTCAAATTTTCTTCCAGGGGAGAGAAATCTCGTTTCAAAATTCATTGGGGTGAGAGGGTTGTAGCCCGTTTTATAAATAGTGTGTGTTAAATGACACCAAAATTAAAACCTCCATAACTCTCTCATTTTAAGTGCAAAAGTGGTGAAATTTCTACCAATTGGAGGTCTTCAAATTCTCTTTCAATGGAAAAAATCTTGGTTAAGATTTAGTGGGGTTGGAGCGTTTTGGCCCATTTTATAATGAGTGCGAAACGTCACCCAAAATTTAAACCTTCACAACTCTTTCATTTTAGGTTCAAAAGTGGTGAAATTTCTACCAATCGGAGGTCTTCAAATTCTCTTTCAGGGGAAAGAAATCTCGTTTCAAAATTTGTTGGGGTGAGAGAGTTGTAGTCCATTTTCTAAAGAGTGTTCGAAACGTCACCCAAAATTAAAAGCACCATAAGTCTCATTTTAAGTCCAAAAGTGGTGAAATTTCTACCAACTGGATGTCTTCAAATTCTCTTTTTTGTCCATTTTAAAAAGAGTGTGTGAAACGTCACCCAAAATTAAAACCTCAATAAGTCTCGCCTTTTAAGTCCAAATGTGGTAAAGTTTCTACCAATCGGAGGTCCTAAGATTCCATTTCAGGGGAAAGAAATCTCATTCCAAAATACATTGGGGTGAGAGTGTTGTAGTCTGTTTTATAAAGAGTGTGTTAACATCACCCAAAATTAAAACCTCCATAACTCTCTCATTTTAAGTGCAAAAGTGGTGAAATTTGTACCAATTGGAGTTCTTCAAATTCTCTTTCAATGGAAAAAACCTCATTTAAGATTAGGTGGGGTGAGAGCGTTTTGGTCCATTTTTTTAAGAGTGCGAAACGTCACCCAAAATTAAAACCTCCATAACTCTCGCATTTTAGGTCCAAAAGTGGTGAAATTTCTACCAATCGGAGGTCCTAAGATTCTATTTCAGGGAAAGAAATCTCATTTCAAAATTTGTTGGGATGAGAGTTGTAGTCCATTTTATAAAGAGTGTGCGAAACGTCACCCAAAATTAAAACCTCTATAACTCTCTCACTTTAAGTCCAAAAGTGGTGAAATTTCTACCAATCGGAATTCTTCAAATTTTCTTTCAGGAGAGTGAAATCTCGTTTCACAATTCATTGGGGTGAGAGAGTTGTATTCCGTTTTATAAAGTGTGTTAAACATCACCCAAAATTAAAACCTCCATAACTCTCTCATTGTAAGTGCAATAGTGGTGAAATTTCTACCAATTGGAGGTCTTCAAATTCTCTTTCAGTGGAAAAAATCTCATTTAAGATTAGGTGGGGTGAGAGCGTTTTGGTCCACTTTTTGAAGTGTGCGAAACGTCACCCAAAATTAAAACCTCCATAACTCTCTAATTTTAAGTCCAAAAGTGGTGAAATTTCTACCAATCGGAGGTTCTAAGATTCTATTTCGGGGAAAGAAATCTCATTTCAAAATTTGTTGGGATGAGAGTTGTAGTCCATTTTATAAAGAGTGTGCGAAACGTCACCCAAAATTAAAACCTCCATAACTCTCTAATTTTAAGTCCAAAAGTGGTGAAATTTCTACCAATCGGGGGTCCTAAGATTCTATTTTGGGGAAAGAAATCTCATTTCAAAATTTGTTGGGATGAGAGTTGTAGTCCATTTTATAAAGAGTGTGCGAAACGTCAACCAAAATTAAAACCTCTATAACTCTCTCACTTTTAGTCCAAAAGTGGTGAAATTTCTACCAATCGGAATTCTTCAAATTTTCTTTCACGAGAGTGAAATCTCGTTTCACAATTCATTGGGGTGAGAGAGTTGTATTCCGTTTTATCAAGTGTGTTAAACATCACCCAAAATTAAAACCTCCATAACTCTCTCATTGTAAGTGCAATAGTGGTGAAATTTCTACCAATTGGAGGTCTTCAAATTCTCTTTCAGTGGAAAAAATCTCATTTAAGATTAGGTGGGGTGAGAGCGTTTTGGTCCATTTTTTAAAGTGTGCGAAACGTCACCCAAAATTAAAACCTCCATAACTCTCTCATTTCAAGTCCAAAAGAGGTCAAATTTCTACCAATCGGAGGTCCTAAGATTCTATTTCAGGGAAAGAACTTTCATTCCAAAATTTGTTAAGTGTGTGCGAAAAGTCACCCAAAATTAAAACCTCTATAACTCTCTCACTTTAAGTCCAAAAGTGGTGAAATTTCTGCCTATCAGAGGTCTTCAAATTTTCTTCCAGGGGAGAGAAATCTCGTTTCAAAATTCATTGGGGTGAGAGGGTTGTAGCCCGTTTTATAAATAGTGTGTGATAAATGACACAAAAATTAAAACCTCCATAACCCTCTCATTTTAAGTGCAAAAGTGGTGAAATTTCTACCAATTGGAGGTCTTCAAATTCTCTTTCAATGGAAAAAATCTTGGTTAAGATTTAGTGGGGTGGGAGCGTTTTGGCCCATTTTATAATGAGTGCCCCGTCACCCAAAATTTAAACCTTCACAACTCTTTCATTTTAGGTTCAAAAGTGGTGAAATTTCTACCAATCGGAGGTCTTCAAATTCTCTTTCAGGGGAAAGAAATCTTGTTTCTAAATTTGTTGGGGTGAGAGAGTTGTAGTCCATTTTGTAAAGAGTGTTCGAAACGTCACCCAAAATTAAAAGCACCATAAGTCTCATTTTAAGTCCAAAAGTGGTGAAATTTCTACCAACTGGATGTCTTCAAATTCTTTTTTTTGTCCATTTTATAAAGAGTGTGTGAAACGTCACCCAAAATTAAAACCTCAATAAGTCTCGCCTTTTAAGTCCAAATGTGGTGAAGTTTCTACCAATCGGAGGTCCTAAGATTCCATTTCAGGGGAAAGAAATCTCATTCCAAAATACATTGGGGTGAGAGAGTTGTAGACTGTTTTATAAAGAGTGTGTTAAACATCACCCAAAATTAAAACCTCCATAACTCTCTCATTTTAAGTGCAAAAGTGGTGAAATTTCTAACAATTGGAGGTCTTCAAATTCTCTTTCAATGGAAAAAACCTCAATTAAGATTAGGTGGGGTGAGAGCGTTTTGGTCCATTTTTTTAAGAGTGCGAACGTCACCCAAAATTAAAACCTGCATACATCTCGCATTTTAGGTCCAAAAGTGGTGAAATTTCTACCAATCGGAAGTCCTAAGATTCTATTTCAGGGACAAAAATCTGATTTCAAAATTTGTTGGGATGAGAGTTGTAGTCCATTTTATAAAGTGTGTGCGCAACGTCACCCAAAATTAAAACCTCTATAACTCTCTCTCACTTTAAGTCCAAAAGTCGTGAAATTTCTACCAATCGGAGGTCTTCAAATTTCTTCCAGGGGAGAGAAATCTCGTTTCAAAATTCATTGGGGTGAGAGAGTTGTAGTCCGTTTTATAAAGAGTGTGTTAAAATGTCACCAAAAATTAAAATCTCCATAACTCTCTCATTTTAATTGCAAAAGTGGTGAAATTTCTACAAATTGGAGGTCTTCAAATTCTATTTCAATCGAAAAAATCTCATTTAAAATTAGCGAGGGCGAGAGCGTTTTGGTCCATTTTATAAAGAGTGTGAAACGTCACCCAAAATTAAAACCTCCATAACTCTCTGATTTTAAGTGCAAAAGTGGTAAAATTTCTACCAATTGGAGGTCTTCAAATTCTCTTTCAATGGAAAAAATCTCATTCAAGATTAGCGGGGGTGAGAGCGTTTCGGTCCATTTTATAAAAAGAGCAAAACGTCACCCAAAATTAAAACCTCCATAAGTCTCTCATTTTAGCTTCAAAAGTGGTGAAATTTCTACCAATAGGAGGTCTTCAAATTCTCTTTTACCGGAAAAAAATCTCATTTAAAAATTCGGTGGGATGACGGAGTTTTTGTCCATTTTATAAAGAGTGTGTGAAACGTCACTCAAAATTAAAACCTCAATAAGTCTCGCCTTTTAAGTCTAAAAGTGGTGAAATTTCTACCAATCGGTGGTCTTAAGATACCATTTCAGGGGAAGGAAATCTCATTCCAAAATTCATTGCGGTGAGAGAGTTGTAGTCCGGTTTATAAAGAGTGTGATAAACATCACCAAAAATTAAAACCTCCATAACTCTCTCATTTTAAGTGCAAAAGTGATGAAATTTCTACCAATTGGAGGTCTTCAAATTCTCTTTCAGTGGAAAAAATCTCATTTAAGATTAGGTGGGGTGAGAGCGTTTTGGTCCATTTTTTGAAGTGTGCGAAACGTCACCCAAAATTAAAACCTCCATAACTCTCTAATTTTAAGTCCAAAAGTGGTGAAATTTCTACCAATCGGAGGTTCTAAGATTCTATTTCGGGGAAAGAAATCTCATTTCAAAATTTGTTGGGATGAGAGTTGTAGTCCATTTTATAAAGAGTGTGCGAAACGTCAACCAAAATTAAAATCTCTATAACTCTCTCACTTTAAGTCCAAAAGTGGTGAAATTTCTACCAATCGGAATTCTTCAAATTTTCTTTCAGGAGAGTGAAATCTCGTTTCACAATTCATTGGGGTGAGAGAGTTGTATTCTGTTTTATAAAGTGTGTTAAACATCACCCAAAATTAAAACCTCCATAACTCTCTCATTGTAAGTGCAATAGTGGTGAAATTTCTACCAATTGGAGGTCTTCAAATTCTCTTTCAGTGGAAAAAATCTCATTTAAGATTAGGTGGGGTGAGAGCGTTTTGGTCCATTTTTTAAAGTGTGCGAAACGTCACCCAAAATTAAAACCTCCATAACTCTCTCATTTTAAGTCCAAAAGTGGTGAAATTTCTACCAATCGGAGGTCCTAAGATTCTATTTCCGGGAAAGAAATCTCATTCCAAAATTTGTTGGGATGAGAGTTGTAGTCCATTTTATAAAGTGTGTGCGAAAAGTCACCCAAAATTAAAACCTCTATAACTCTCTCACTTTAAGTCCAAAAGTGGTGAAATTTCTGCCTATCAGAGGTCTTCAAATTTTCTTCCAGGGGAGAGAAATCTCGTTTCAAAATTCATTGGGGTGAGAGGGTTGTAGCCCGTTTTATAAATAGTGTGTGTTAAATGACACCAAAATTAAAACCTCCATAACTCTCTCATTTTAAGTGCAAAAGTGGTGAAATTTCTACCAATTGGAGGTCTTCAAATTCTCTTTCAATGGAAAAAATTTTGGTTAAGATTTAGTGGGGTTGGAGCGTTTTGGCCCATTTTATAATGATTGCGAAACGTCACCCAAAATTTAAACCTTCACAACTCTTTCATTTTAGGTTCAAAAGTGGTGAAATTTCTACCAATCGGAGGTCTTCAAATTCTCTTTCAGGGGAAAGAAATCTCGTTTCAAAATTTGTTGGGGTGAGAGAGTTGTAGTCCATTTTCTAAAGAGTGTTCGAAACGTCACCCAAAATTAAAAGCACCATAAGTCTCATTTTAAGTCCAAAAGTGGTGAAATTTCTACCAACTGGATGTCTTCAAATTCTCTTTTTTGTCCATTTTAAAAAGAGTGTGTGAAACGTCACCCAAAATTAAAACCTCAATAAGTCTCGCCTTTTAAGTCCAAATGTGGTAAAGTTTCTACCAATCGGAGGTCCTAAGATTCCATTTCAGGGGAAAGAAATCTCATTCCAAAATACATTGGGGTGAGAGTGTTGTAGTCTGTTTTATAAAGAGTGTGTTAACATCACCCAAAATTAAAACCACCATAACTCTCTCATTTTAAGTGCAAAAGTGGTGAAATTTGTACCAATTGGAGTTCTTCAAATTCTCTTTCAATGGAAAAAACCTCATTTAAGATTAGGTGGGGTGAGAGCGTTTTGGTCCATTTTTTTAAGAGTGCGAAACGTCACCCAAAATTAAAACCTCCATAACTCTCGCATTTTAGGTCCAAAAGTGGTGAAATTTCTACCAATCGGAGGTCCTAAGATTCTATTTCAGGGAAAGAAATCTCATTTCAAAATTTGTTGGGATGAGAGTTGTAGTCCATTTTATAAAGAGTGTGCGAAACGTCACCCAAAATTAAAACCTCTATAACTCTCTCACTTTAAGTCCAAAAGTGGTGAAATTTCTACCAATCGGAATTCTTCAAATTTTCTTTCAGGAGAGTGAAATCTCGTTTCACAATTCATTGGGGTGAGAGAGTTGTATTCCGTTTTATAAAGTGTGTTAAACATCACCCAAAATTAAAACCTCCATAACTCTCTCATTGTAAGTGCAATAGTGGTGAAATTTCTACCAATTGGAGGTCTTCAAATTCTCTTTCAGTGGAAAAAATCTCATTTAAGATTAGGTGGGGTGAGAGCGTTTTGGTCCACTTTTTGAAGTGTGCGAAACGTCACCCAAAATTAAAACCTCCATAACTCTCTAATTTTAAGTCCAAAAGTGGTGAAATTTCTACCAATCGGAGGTTCTAAGATTCTATTTCGGGGAAAGAAATCTCATTTCAAAATTTGTTGGGATGAGAGTTGTAGTCCATTTTATAAAGAGTGTGCGAAACGTCACCCAAAATTAAAACCTCCATAACTCTCTAATTTTAAGTCCAAAAGTGGTGAAATTTCTACCAATCGGTGGTCCTAAGATTCTATTTCGGGGAAAGAAATCTCATTTCAAAATTTGTTGGGATGAGAGTTGTAGTCCATTTTATAAAGAGTGTGCGAAACGTCAACCAAAATTAAAACCTCTATAACTCTCTCACTTTTAGTCCAAAAGTGGTGAAATTTCTACCAATCGGAATTCTTCAAATTTTCTTTCACGAGAGTGAAATCTCGTTTCACAATTCATTGGGGTGAGAGAGTTGTATTCCGTTTTATCAAGTGTGTTAAACATCACCCAAAATTAAAACCTCCATAACTCTCTCATTGTAAGTGCAATAGTGGTGAAATTTCTACCAATTGGAGGTCTTCAAATTCTCTTTCAGTGGAAAAAATCTCATTTAAGATTAGGTGGGGTGAGAGCGTTTTGGTCCATTTTTTAAAGTGTGCGAAACGTCACCCAAAATTAAAACCTCCATAACTCTCTCATTTCAAGTCCAAAAGTGGTCAAATTTCTACCAATCGGAGGTCCTAAGATTCTATTTCAGGGAAAGAAATTTCATTCCAAAATTTGTTAAGTGTGTGCGAAAAGTCACCCAAAATTAAAACCTCTATAACTCTCTCACTTTAAGTCCAAAAGTGGTGAAATTTCTGCCTATCAGAGGTCTTCAAATTTTCTTCCAGGGGAGAGAAATCTCGTTTCAAAATTCATTGGGGTGAGAGGGTTGTAGCCCGTTTTATAAATAGTGTGTGATAAATGACACAAAAATTAAATCCTCCATAACTCTCTCATTTTAAGTGCAAAAGTGGTGAAATTTCTACCAATTGGAGGTTTTCAAATTCTCTTTCAATGGAAAAAATCTTGGTTAAGATTTAGTGGGGTGGGAGCGTTTTGGCCCATTTTATAATGAGTGCCCCGTCACCCAAAATTTAAACCTTCACAACTCTTTCATTTTAGGTTCAAAAGTGGTGAAATTTCTATCAATCGGAGGTCTTCAAATTCTCTTTCAGGGGAAAGAAATCTTGTTTCTAAATTTGTTGGGGTGAGAGAGTTGTAGTCCATTTTGTAAAGAGTGTTCGAAACGTCACCCAAAATTAAAAGCACCATAAGTCTCATTTTAAGTCCAAAAGTGGTGAAATTTCTACCAACTGGATGTCTTCAAATTCTTTTTTTTGTCCATTTTATAAAGAGTGTGTGAAACGTCACCCAAAATTAAAACCTCAATAAGTCTCGCCTTTTAAGTCCAAATGTGGTGAAGTTTCTACCAATCGGAGGTCCTAAGATTCCATTTCAGGGGAAAGAAATCTCATTCCAAAATACATTGGGGTGAAAGAGTTGTAGTCTGTTTTATAAAGAGTGTGTTAAACATCACCCAAAATTAAAACCTCCATAACTCTCTCATTTTAAGTGCAAAAGTGGTGAAATTTCTAACAATTGGAGGTCTTCAAATTCTCTTTCAATGGAAAAAACCTCAATTAAGATTAGGTGGGGTGAGAGCGTTTTGGTCCATTTTTTTAAGAGTGCGAAACGTCACCCAAAATTAAAACCTGCATACCTCTCGCATTTTAGGTCCAAAAGTGGTGAAATTTCTACCAATCGGAGGTCCTAAGATTTTATTTCAGGGAAAGAAATCTCATTTCAAAATTTGTTGGGATGAGAGTTGTAGTCCATTTTATAAAGAGTGTGCGAAACGTCACCCAAAATTAAAACCACCATAACTCTCGCAATTTAAGTCCAAAAGTGGTGAAATTTCTACCAATCGGAAGTCCTAAGATTCTATTTCAGGGACAAAAATCTGATTTCAAAATTTGTTGGGATGAGAGTTGTAGTCCATTTTATAAAGTGTGTGCGCAACGTCACCCAAAATTAAAACCTCTATAACTCTCTCTCACTTTAAGTCCAAAAGTCGTGAAATTTCTACCAATCGGAGGTCTTCAAATTTCTTCCAGGGGAGAGAAATCTCGTTTCAAAATTCATTGGGGTGAGAGAGTTGTAGTCCGTTTTATAAAGAGTGTGTTAAAATGTCACCAAAAATTAAAATCTCCATAACTCTCTCATTTTAATTGCAAAAGTGGTGAAATTTCTACAAATTGGAGGTCTTCAAATTCTATTTCAATCGAAAAAATCTCATTTAAAATTAGCGGGGGCGAGAGCGTTTTGGTCCATTTTATAAAGAGTGTGAAACGTCACCCAAAATTAAAACCTCCATAACTCTCGCATTTTAATTCCAAAAGTGGTGAAATTTCTACCAATCGGAGGTCTTCAAATTCTCTTTCAGGAGAGAGAAATCTCGTTTCAAAATTCATTGGGGTGAGTGAGTTGTAGTCCGTTTTATAAAGAGTTAAACGTCACCAAAATTAAAACCTCCATAAGTTTCGCATTTTAAGTGCAAAAGTGGTGAAATTTATTGCAATTGGAGGAGGTCTTCAAATTCTCTTTCAATGGAAGAAATCTTGTTTAAGATTAGGTGGGCTGGGACTGTTTTGGCGCATTTTATAAAGAGTGCGAAACGTCACCCAAAATTAAAACCTCCATAACTCTAGCATTTTAAGTCCAAAACTGGTGAAATTTCTACCAATCGGAGGTCCTAAGATTCTATTTCAGGGAAAGAAATCTCATTTCAAAATTTGTTGGGAAAGAACTCTCTCTCACTTTAAGTAAAAAAGGGGTGAAATTTCTACCAATTGGATGTCTTCAAATTCTCTTTCAACGGAAAAAATCTCATTTAAAAATTCGGTGGGATGAGGGACTATTTGTCCATTTTATAAAGAGTGTGTGCCACGTCACCCAAAATTAAAACCTCTATAACTCTCTCTCTCACTTTATGTCCAAAAGTGGTTAACTTTCTACCAATCGGAGATCATCAAATTCTCTTTCAGGGGACAGAAATCACGTTTCAAAATTCATTGGGGTTAGAGAGTTGTAGTCTGTTTTATAAAGAGTGTGTTAAACGTCACCAAAAATTAAAACCTCCATAACTCTCTGATTTTAAGTGCAAAAGTGGTAAAATTTCTACCAATTGGAGGTCTTCAAATTCTCTTTCAATGGAAAAAATCTCATTCAAGATTAGCGGGGGTGAGAGCGTTTCGGTCCATTTTATAAAAAGAGCGAAACGTCACCCAAAATTAAAACCTCCATAAGTCTCTCATTTTAGCTTCAAAAGTGGTGAAATTTCTACCAATAGGAGGTCTTCAAATTCTCTTTTATCGGAAAAAAATCTCATTTAAAAATTCGGTGGGATGACGGAGTTTTTGTCCATTTTATAAAGAGTGTGTGAAACATCACTCAAAATTAAAACCTCAATAAGTCTCGCCTTTTAAGTCTAAAAGTGGTGAAATTTCTACCAATCGGTGGTCTTAAGATACCATTTTAGGGGAAGGAAATCTCATTCCAAAATTCATTGCGGTGAGAGAGTTGTAGTCCGGTTTATAAAGAGTGTGATAAACATCACCAAAAATTAAAACCTCCATAACTCTCTCATTTTAAGTGCAAAAGTGATGAAATTTCTACCAATTGGAGGTCTTCAAATTCTCTTTCAGTGGAAAAAATCTCATTTAAGATTAGGTGGGTTGAGAGCATTTTGGTCCATTTTTTAAAGTGTGCGAAACGTCACCCAAAATTAAAACCTCCATAACTCTCTAATTTTAAGTCCAAAAGTGGTGAAATTTCTACCAATCGGAGGTCCTAAGATTCTATTTCAGGGAAAGAAATCTCATTTCAAAATTTGTTGGGATGAGAGTTGTAGTCCATTTTATAAAGAGTGTGCGAAACGTCAACCAAAATTAAAACCTCTATAACTCTCTCACTTTAAGTCCAAAAGTGGTGAAATTTCTACCAATCGGAATTCTTCAAATTTTCTTTCAGGAGAGTGAAATCTCGTTTCACAATTCATTGGGGTGAGAGAGTTGTATTCCGTTTTATAAAGTGTGTTAAACATCACCCAAAATTAAAACCTCCATAACTCTCTCATTGTAAGTGCAATAGTGGTGAAATTTCTACCAATTGGAGGTCTTCAAATTCTCTTTCAGTGGAAAAAATCTCATTTAAGATTAGGTGGGGTGAGAGCGTTTTGGTCCATTTTTTAAAGTGTGCGAAACGTCACCCAAAATTAAAACCTCCATAACTCATTCATTTTAAGTCCAAAAGTGGTGAAATTTCTACCAATCGGAGGTCCTAAGATTCTATTTCAGGGAAAGAAATCTCATTCCAAAATTTGTTGGGATGAGAGTTGTAGTCCATTTTATAAAGTGTGTGCGAAAAGTCACCCAAAATTAAAACCTCTATAACTCTCTCACTTTAAGCCCAAAAGTGGTGAAATTTCTGCCTATCAGAGGTCTTCAAATTTTCTTCCAGGGGAGAGAAATCTCGTTTCAAAATTCATTGGGGTGAGAGGGTTGTAGCCCGTTTTATAAATAGTGTGTGATAAATGACACAAAAATTAAAACCTCCATAACAATCTCATTTTAAGTGGAAAAGTGGTGAAATTTCTACCAATTGGAGGTCTTCAAATTCTCTTTCAATGGAAAAAATCTTGGTTAAGATTTAGTGGGGTGGGAGCGTTTTGGCCCATTTTATAATGAGTGCCCCGTCACCCAAAATTTAAACCTTCACAACTCTTTCATTTTAGGTTCAAAAGTGGTGAAATTTCTACCAATCGGAGGTCTTCAAATTCTCTTTCAGGGGAAAGAAATCTTGTTTCAAAATTTGTTGGGGTGAGAGAGTTGTAGTCCATTTTGTAAAGAGTGTTCGAAACGTCACCCAAAATTAAAAGCACCATAAGTCTCATTTTAAGTCCAAAAGTGGTGAAATTTCTACCAACTGGATGTCTTCAAATTCTCTTTTTTGTCCATTTTATAAAGAGTGTGTGAAACGTCACCCAAAATTAAAACCTCAATAAGTCTCGCCTTTTAAGTCCAAATGTGGTGAAGTTTCTACCAATCGGAGGTCCTAAGATTCCATTTCAGGGGAAAGAAATCTCATTCCAAAATACATTGGGGTGAGAGAGTTGTAGTCTGTTTTATAAAGAGTGTGTTAAACATCACCCAAAATTAAAACCTCTATAACTCTCTCATTTTAAGTGCAAAAGTAGTGAAATTTCTACCAATTGGAGGTCTTCAAATTCTCTTTCAATGGAAAAAACCTCAATTAAGATTAGGTGGGGTGAGAGCGTTTTGGTCCATTTTTTTAAGAGTGCGAAACGTCACCCAAAGTTAAAACCTGCATACCTCTCGCATTTTAGGTCCAAAAGTGGTGAAATTTCTACCAATCGGAGGTCCTAAGATTCTATTTCAGGGAAAGAAATCTCATTTCAAAATTTGTTGGGATGAGAGTTGTAGTCCATTTTATAAAGAGTGTGCGAAACGTCACCCAAAATTAAAACCACCATAACTCTCGCAATTTAAGTCCAAAAGTGGTGAAATTTCTACCAATCGGAAGTCCTAAGATTCTATTTCAGGGACAGAAATCTGATTTCAAAATTTGTTGGGATGAGAGTTGTAGTCCATTTTATAAAGTGTGTGCGCAACGTCACCCAAAATTAAAACCTCTATAACTCTCTCTCACTTTAAGTCCAAAAGTCGTGAAATTTCTACCAATCGGAGGTCTTCAAATTTCTTCCAGGGGAGAGAAATCTCGTTTCAAAATTCATTGGGGTGAGAGAGTTGTAGTCCGTTTTATAAAGAGTGTGTTAAAATGTCACCAAAAATTAAAATCTCCATAACTCTCTCATTTTAATTGCAAAAGTGGTGAAATTTCTACAAATTGGAGGTCTTCAAATTCTATTTCAATCGAAAAAATCTCATTTAAAATTAGCGGGGGCGAGAGCGTTTTGGTCCATTTTATAAAGAGTGTGAAACGTCACCCAAAATTAAAACCTCCATAACTCTCGCATTTTAATTCCAAAAGTGGTGAAATTTCTACCAATCGGAGGTCTTCAAATTCTCTTTCAGGAGAGAGAAATCTCGTTTCAAAATTCATTGGGGTGAGTGAGTTGTAGTCCGTTTTATAAAGAGTTAAACGTCACCAAAATTAAAACCTCCATAAGTTTCGCATTTTAAGTGCAAAAGTGGTGAAATTTATTGCAATTGGAGGTCTTCAAATTCTCTTTCAATGGAAGAAATCTTGTTTAAGATTAGGTGGGCTGGGACTGTTTTGGCGCATTTTATAAAGAGTGCGAAACGTCACCCAAAATTAAAACCTCCATAACTCTAGCATTTTAAGTCCAAAACTGGTGAAATTTCTACCAATCGGAGGTCCTAAGATTCTATTTCAGGGAAAGAAATCTCATTTCAAAATTTGTTGGGAAAGAACTCTCTCTCACTTTAAGTAAAAAAGGGGTGAAATTTCTACCAATTGGATGTCTTCAAATTCTCTTTCAACGGAAAAAATCTCATTTAAAAATTCGGTGGGATGAGGGACTATTTGTCCATTTTATAAAGAGTGTGTGAAACATCACCCAAAATTAAAAGCACCATAACTCTCTCCTTTTAAGTCCAAAAGTGTTGAAATTTCTACCAATCGGATGTCCTAAGATTCTATTTCAGGGGAAAGAAATCTCATTTCAAAATTTGTTGGGATGAGCGAGTTATAGTCCATTTTATAAAGAGTGTGTGCCACGTCACCCAAAATTAAAACCTCTATAACTCTCTCTCTCACTTTATGTCCAAAAGTGGTTAAATTTCTACCAATCGGAGGTCATCAAATTCTCTTTCAGGGGACAGAAATCACGTTTCAAAATTCATTGGGGTTAGAGAGTTGTAGTCTGTTTTATAAAGGGTGTGTTAAACTTCACCAAAAATTAAAACCTCCATAACTCTCTGATTTTAAGTGCAAAAGTGGTAAAATTTCTACCAATTGGAGGTCTTCAAATTCTCTTTCAATGGAAAAAATCTCATTCAAGATTAGCGGGGGTGAGAGCGTTTCGGTCCATTTTATAAAAAGAGCGAAACGTCACCCAAAATTAAACCCTCCATAAGTCTCTCATTTTAGCTTCAAAAGTGGTGAAATTTCTACCAATAGGAGGTCTTCAAATTCTCTTTTATCGGAAAAAAATCTCATTTAAAAATTCGGTGCGATGACGGAGTTTTTGTCCATTTTATAAAGAGTGTGTGAAACGTCACTCAAAATTAAAACCTCAATAAGTCTCGCCTTTTAAGTCTAAAAGTGGTGAAATTTCTACCAATCGGTGGTCTTAAGATACCATTTCAGGGGAAGGAAATCTCATTCCAAAATTCATTGCGGTGAGAGAGTTGTAGTCCGGTTTATAAAGAGTGTGATAAACATCACCAAAAATTAAAACCTCCATAACTCTCTCATTTTAAGTGCAAAAGTGATGAAATTTCTACCAATTGGAGGTCTTCAAATTCTCTTTCAGTGGAAAAAATCTCATTTAAGATTAGGTGGGGTGAGAGCATTTTGGTCCATTTTTTAAAGTGTGCGAAACGTCACCCAAAATTAAAACCTCCATAACTCTCTAATTTTAAGTCCAAAAGTGGTGAAATTTCTACCAATCGGAGGTCCTAAGATTCTATTTCAGGGAAAGAAATCTCATTTCAAAATTTGTTGGGATGAGAGTTGTAGTCCATTTTATAAAGAGTGTGCGAAACGTCAACCAAAATTAAAACCTCTATAACTCTCTCACTTTAAGTCCAAAAGTGGTTAAATTTCTACCAATCGGAATTCTTCAAATTTTCTTTCAGGAGAGTGAAATCTCGTTTCACAATTCATTGGGGTGAGAGAGTTGTATTCCGTTTTATAAAGTGTGTTAAACATCACCCAAAATTAAAACCTCCATAACTCTCTCATTGTAAGTGCAATAGTGGTGAAATTTCTACCAATTGGAGGTCTTCAAATTCTCTTTCAGTGGAAAAAATCTCATTTAAGATTAGGTGGGGTGAGAGCGTTTTGGTCCATTTTTTAAAGTGTGCGAAACGTCACCCAAAATTAAAACCTCCATAACTCTCTCATTTTAAGTCCAAAAGTGGTGAAATTTCTACCAATCGGAGGTCCTAAGATTCTATTTCAGGGAAAGAAATCTCATTCCAAAATTTGTTGGGATGAGAGTTGTAGTCCATTTTATAAAGTGTGTGCGAAAAGTCACCCAAAATTAAAACCTCTATAACTCTCTCACTTTAAGTCCAAAAGTGGTGAAATTTCTGCCTATCAGAGGTCTTCAAATTTTCTTCCAGGGGAGAGAAATCTCGTTTCAAAATTCATTGGGGTGAGAGGGTTGTAGCCCGTTTTATAAATAGTGTGTGTTAAATGAAACCAAAATTAAAACCTCCATAACTCTCTCATTTTAAGTGCAAAAGTGGTGAAATTTCTACCAATTGGAGGTCTTCAAATTCTCTTTCAATGGAAAAAATCTTGGTTAAGATTTAAGGGGGTTGGAGCGTTTTGGCCCTTTTTATAATGAGTGCGAAACGTCACCCAAAATTTAAACCTTCACAACTCTTTCATTTTAGGTTCAAAAGTGGTGAAATTTCTACCAATCGGAGGTCTTCAAATTCTCTTTCAGGGGAAAGAAATCTCGTTTCAAAATTTGTTGGGGTGAGAGAGTTGTAGTCCATTTTGTAAAGAGTGTTCGAAACGTCACCCAAAATTAAAAGCACCATAAGTCTCATTTTAAGTCCAAAAGTGGTGAAATTTCTACCAACTGGATGTCTTCAAATTCTCTTTTTTGTCCATTATAAAAAGAGTGTGTGAAACGTCCCCCAAAATTAAAACCTCAATAAGTCTCGCCTTTTAAGTCCAAATGTGGTGAAGTTTCTAACAATCGGAGGTCCTAAGATTCCATTTCAGGGGAAAGAAATCTCATTCCAAAATACATTGGGGTGAGAGAGTTGTAGTCTGTTTTATAAAGAGTGTGTTAAACATCACCCAAAATTAAAACCTCCATAACTCTCGCATTTTAGGTCCAAAAGTGGTGAAATTTCTACCAATCGGAGGTCCTAAGATTCTATTTCAGGAAAAGAAATCTCATTTCAAAATTTGTTGGGATGAGAGTTGTAGTCCATTTTATAAAGAGTGTGCGAAACGTCACCCAAAATTAAAACCTCTATAACTCTCTCACTTTAAGTCCAAAAGTGGTGAAATTTCTACCAATCGAAATTCTTCAAATTTTCTTTCAGGAGAGTGAAATCTCGTTTCACAATTCATTGGGGTGAGAGAGTTGAATTCCGTTTTATAAAGTGTGTTAAACATCACCCAAAATTAAAACCTCAATAACTCTCTCATTGTAAGTGCAATAGTGGTGAAATTTCTACCAATTGGAGGTCTTCAAATTCTCTTTCAGTGGAAAAAATCTCATTTAAGATTAGGTGGGGTGAGAGCGTTTTGGTCCATTTTTTAAAGTGTGCGAAACGTCACCCAAAATTAAAACCTCCATAACTCTCTCATTTCAAGTCCAAAAGTGGTGAAATTTCTACCAATCGGAGTTTATAAGATTCTATTTCAGGGAAAGAAATCTCATTCCAAAATTTGTTAAGTGTGTGCGAAAAGTCACCCAAAATTAAAACCTCTATAACTCTCTCACTTTAAGTCCAAAAGTGGTGAAATTTCTGCCTATCAGAGGTCTTCAAATTTTCTTCCAGGGGAGAGAAATCTCGTTTCAAAATTCATTGGGGTGAGAGGGTTGTAGCCCGTTTTATAAATAGTGTGTGATAAATGACACAAAAATTAAAACCTCCATAACAATCTCATTTTAAGTGCAAAAGTGGTGAAATTTCTACCAATTGGAGGTCTTCAAATTCTCTTTCAATGGAAAAAAATCTTGGTTAAGATTTAGTGGGGTGGGAGCGTTTTGGCCCATTTTATAATGAGTGCCCCGTCACCCAAAATTTAAGCCTTCACAACTCTTTCATTTTAGGTTCAAAAGTGGTGAAATTTCTACCAATCGGAGGTCTTCAAATTCTCTTTCAGGGGAAAGAAATCTCGTTTCAAAATTTGTTGGGGTGAGAGAGTTGTAGTCCATTTTGTAAAGAGTGTTCGAAACATCACCCAAAATTAAAAGCACCATAAGTCTCATTTTAAGTCCAAAAGTGGTGAAATTTCTACCAACTGGATGTCTTCAAATTCTCTTTTTTGTCCATTTTATAAAGAGTGTGTGAAACGTCACCCAAAATTAAAACCTCAATAAGTCTCGCCTTTTAAGTCCAAATGTGGTGAAGTTTCTACCAATCGGAGGTCCTAAGATTCCATTTCAGGGGAAAGAAATCTCATTCCAAAATACATTGGGGTGAGAGAGTTGTAGTCTGTTTTATAAAGAGTGTGTTAAACATCACCCAAAATTAAAACCTCCATAACTCTTTGATTTTAAGTGCAAAAGTGGTAAAATTTTTACCAATTTGAGGTCTTCGAATTCTCTTTCAATGGAAAAAATCTCATTCAAGATTAGCGGGGGTGAGAGCGTTTCGGTCCATTTTATAAAAAGAGTGAAACGTCACCCAAAATTAAAACCTCCATAAGTCTCTCATTTTAGCTTCAAAAGTGGTGAAATTTCTACCAATAGGAGGCCTTCAAATTCTCTTTTACCGGAAAAAAATCTCATTTAAAAATTCGGTGGGATGACGGAGTTTTTGTCCATTTTATAAAGAGTGTGTGAAACGTCACTCAAAATTAAAACCTCAATAAGTCTCGCCTTTTAAGTCTAAAAGTGGTGAAATTTCTACCAATCGGTGGTCTTAAGATACCATTTCAGGGGAAGGAAACCTCATTCCAAAATTCATTGCGGTGAGAGAGTTGTAGTCCGGTTTATAAAGAGTGTGATAAACATCACCAAAAATTAAAACCTCCATAACTCTCTCATTTTAAGTGCAAAAGTGGTGAAATTTCTACCAATTGGAGGTCTTCAAATTCTCTTTCAGTGGAAAAAATCTCATTTAAGATTAGGTGGGGTGAGAGCGTTTTTGTCCATTTTTTAAAGTGTGCGAAACGTCACCCAAAATTAAAACCTCCATAACTCTCTAATTTTAATTCCAAAAGTGGTGAAATTTCTACCAATCGGAGGTCTTAAGATTCTATTTCGGGGAAAGAAATCTCATTTCAAAATTTGTTGGGATGAGAGTTGTAGTCCATTTTATAAAGAGTGTGCGAAACGTCAACCAAAATTAAAACCTCTATAACACTCTCACTTTAAGTCCAAAAGTGGTGAAATTTCTACCAATCGGAATTCTTCAAATTTTCTTTCAGGAGAGTGAAATCTCGTTTCACAATTCATTGGGGTGAGAGAGTTGTATTCCGTTTTATAAAGTGTGTTAAACAACACCCAAAATTAAAACCTCCATAACTCTCTCATTGTAAGTGCAATAGTGGTGAAATTTCTACCAATTGGAGGTCTTCAAATTCTCTTTCAGTGGAAAAAATCTCATTTAAGATTAGGTGGGGTGAGAGCGTTTTGGTCCATTTTTTAAAGTGTGCGAAACGTCACCCAAAATTAAAACCTCCATAACTCTCTAATTTTAAGTCCAAAAGTGGTGAAATTTCTACCAATCGGAGGTCCTAAGATTCTATTTCGGGGAAAAAAATCTCATTTCAAAATTTGTTGGGATGAGAGTTGTAGTCCATTTTATAAAGAGTATGCGAAACGTCAACCAAAATTAAAACCTCTATAACTCTCTCACTTTAAGTCCAAAAGTGGTGAAATTTCTACCAATCCGAATTCTTCAAATTTTCTTTCAGGAGAGTGAAATCTCGTTTCACAATTCATTGGGGTGAGAGAGTTGTATTCCGTTTTATAAAGTGTGTTAAACATCACCCAAAATTAAAACCTCCATAACTCTCTCATTGTAAGTGCAATAGTGGTGAAATTTCTACCAATTGGAGGTCTTCAAATTCTCTTTCAGTGGAAAAAATCTCATTTAAGATTAGGTGGGGTGAGAGCGTTTTGGTCCATTTTTTAAAGTGTGCGAAACGTCACCCAAAATTAAAACCTCCATAACTCTCTAATTTTAGTTCCAAAAGTGGTGAAAATTCTACCAATCGGAGGTCCTAAGATTCTATTTCGGGGAAAAAAATCTCATTTCAAAATTTGTTGGGATGAGAGTTGTAGTCCATTTTATAAAGAGTATGCGAAACGTCAACCAAAATTAAAACCTCTATAACTCTCTCACTTTAAGTCCAAAAGTGGTGAAATTTCTACCAATCGGAATTCTTCAAATTTTCTTTCAGGAGAGTGAAATCTAGTTTCACAATTCATTGGGGTGAGAGAGTTGTATTCCGTTTTATAAAGTGTGTTAAACATCACCCAAAATTAAAACCTCCATAACTCTCTCATTGTAAGTGCAATAGTGGTGAAATTTCTACCAATTGGAGGTCTTCAAATTCTCTTTCAGTGGAAAAAATCTCATTTAAGATTAGGTGGGGTGAGAGCGTTTTGGTCCATTTTTTAAAGTGTGCGAAACGTCACCCAAAATTAAAACCTCCATAACTCTCTAATTTTAAGTCCAAAAGTGGTGAAATTTCTACCAATCGGAGGTCCTAAGATTCTATTTCGGGGAAAACAATCTCATTTCAAAATTTGTTGGGATGAGAGTTGTAGTCCATTTTATAAAGAGTATGCGAAACGTCAACCAAAATTAAAACCTCTATAACTCTCTCACTTTAAGTCCAAAAGTGGTGAAATTTCTACCAATCGGAATTCTTCAAATTTTCTTTCAGGAGAGTGAAATCTCGTTTCACAATTCATTGGGGTGAGAGAGTTGTATTCCGTTTTATAAAGTGTGTTAAACATCACCCAAAATTAAAACCTCCATAACTCTCTCATTGTAAGTGCAATAGTGGTGAAATTTCTACCAATTGGAGGTCTTCAAATTCTCTTTCAGTGGAAAAAATCTCATTTAAGATTAGGTGGGGTGAGAGCGTTTTGGTCCATTTTTTAAAGTGTGCGAAACGTCACCCAAAATTAAAACCTCCATAACTCTCTAATTTTAAGTCCAAAAGTGGTGAAATTTCTACCAATCGGAGGTTCTAAGATTCTATTTCGGGGAAAAAAATCTCATTTCAAAATTTGTTGGGATGAGAGTTGTAGTCCATTTTATAAAGAGTATGCGAAACGTCAACCAAAATTAAAACCTCTATAACTCTCTCACTTTAAGTCCAAAAGTGGTGAAATTTCTACCAATCGGAATTCTTCAAATTTTCTTTCAGGAGAGTGAAATCTCGTTTCACAATTCATTGGGGTGAGAGAGTTGTATTCCGTTTTATAAAGTGTGTTAAACATCACCCAAAATTAAAACCTCCATAACTCTCTCATTGTAAGTGCAATAGTGGTGAAATTTCTACCAATTGGAGGTCTTCAAATTCTCATTCAGTGGAAAAAATCTCATTTAAGATTAGGTGGGGTGAGAGCATTTTGGTCCATTTTTTAAAGTGTGCGAAACGTCACCCAAAATTAAAACCTCCATAACTCTCTAATTTTAAGTCCAAAAGTGGTGAAATTTCTACCAATCGGAGGTTCTAAGATTCTATTTCGGGGAAAGAAATCTCATTTCAAAATTTGTTGGGATGAGAGTTGTAGTCCATTTTATAAAGAGTGTGTGAAACGTCAACCAAAATTAAAACCTCTATAACTCTCTCACTTTAAGTCCAAAAGTGGTGAAATCTCTACCAATCGGAATTCTTCAAATTTTCTTTCAGGAGAGTGAAATCTGGTTTCACAATTCATTGGGGTGAGAGAGTTGTATTCCGTCTTATAAAGTGTGTTAAACATCACCCAAAATTAAAACCTCTATAACTCTCTCTCTCACTTTATGTCCAAAAGTGGTTAAATTTCTACCAATCGGAGGTCTTCAAATTCTCTTTCAGGGGACAGAAATCACGTTTCAAAATTCATTGGGGTTTGAGAGTTGTAGTCTGTTTTATAAAGAGTGTGTTAAACGTCACCAAAAATTAAAACCTCCATAACTCTCTGATTTTAAGTGCAAAAGTGGTAAATTTCTACCAATTGGAGGTCTTCAAATTCTCTTTCAATGGAAAAAATCTCATTCAAGATTAGCGGGGGTGAGAGCGTTTCGGTCCATTTTATAAAAAGAGCGAAACGTCACCCAAAATTAAAACCTCCATAAGTCTCTCATTTTAGCTTCAAAAGTGGTGAAATTTCTACCAATAGGAGGTCTTCAAATTCTCTTTTACCGGAAAAAAATCTCATTTAAAAATTCGGTGGGATGACGGAGTTTTTGTCCATTTTATAAAGAGTTAGTGAAACGTCACTCAAAATTAAAACCTCAATAAGTCTCGCCTTTTAAGTCTAAAAGTGGTGAAATTTCTACCAATCGGTGGTCTTAAGATACCATTTCAGGGGAAGGAAATCTCATTCCAAAATTCATTGCGGTGAAAGAGTTGTAGTCCGGTTTATAAAGAGTGTGATAAACATCACCCAAAATTAAAACCTCCATAACTCTCTCATTTTAAGTGCAAAAGTGGTGAAATTTCTACCAATTGGAGGTCTTCAAATTCTCTTTCAGTGGAAAAAATCTCATTTAAGATTAAGTGGGGTGAGAGCGTTTTGGTCCATTTTTTAAAGTGTGCGAAACGTCACCCAAAATTAAAACCTCCATAACTCTCTAATTTTAAGTCCAAAAGTGGTGAAATTTCTACCAATCGGAGGTCTTAAGATTCTATTTCGGGGAAAGAAATCTCATTTCAAAATTTGTTGGGATGAGAGTTGTAGTCCATTTTATAAAGAGTGTGCGAAACGTCAACCAAAATTAAAACCTCTATAACACTCTCACTTTAAGTCCAAAAGTGGTGAAATTTCTACCAATCGGAATTCTTCAAATTTTCTTTCAGGAGAGTGAAATCTCGTTTCACAATTCATTGGGGTGAGAGAGTTGTATTCCGTTTTATAAAGTGTGTTAAACATCACCCAAAATTAAAACCTCCATAACTCTCTCATTGTAAGTGCAATAGTGGTGAAATTTCTACCAATTGGAGGTCTTCAAATTCTCTTTCAGTGGAAAAAATCTCATTTAAGATTAGGTGGGGTGAGAGCGTTTTGGTCCATTTTTTAAAGTGTGCGAAACGTCACCCAAAATTAAAACCTCCATAACTCTCTAATTTTAAGTCAAAAAGTGGTGAAATTTCTACCAATCGGAGGTCCTAAGATTCTATTTCGGGGAAAAAATCTCATTTCAAAATTTGTTGGGATGAGAGTTGTAGTCCATTTTATAAAGAGTATGCGAAACGTCAACCAAAATTAAAACCTCTATAACTCTCTCACTTTAAGTCCAAAAGTGGTGAAATTTCTACCAATCCGAATTCTTCAAATTTTCTTTCAGGAGAGTGAAATCTCGTTTCACAATTCATTGGGGTGAGAGAGTTGTATTCCGTTTTATAAAGTGTGTTAAACATCACCCAAAATTAAAACCTCCATAACTCTCTCATTGTAAGTGCAATAGTGGTGAAATTTCTACCAATTGGAGGTCTTCAAATTCTCTTTCAGTAGAAAAAATCTCATTTAAGATTAGGTGGGGTGAGAGCGTTTTGGTCCATTTTTTAAAGTGTGCGAAACGTCACCCAAAATTAAAACCTCCATAACTCTCTAATTTTAAGTCCAAAAGTGGTGAAAATTCTACCAATCGGAGGTCCTAAGATTCTATTTCGGGGAAAAAAATCTCATTTCAAAATTTGTTGGGATGAGAGTTGTAGTCCATTTTATAAAGAGTATGCGAAACGTCAACCAAAATTAAAACCTCTATAACTCTCTCACTTTAAGTCCAAAAGTGGTGAAATTTCTACCAATCGGAATTCTTCAAATTTTCTTTCAGGAGAGTGAAATCTAGTTTCACAATTCATTGGGGTGAGAGAGTTGTATTCCGTTTTATAAAGTGTGTTAAACATCACCCAAAATTAAAACCTCCATAACTCTCTCATTGTAAGTGCAATAGTGGTGAAATTTCTACCAATTGGAGGTCTTCAAATTCTCTTTCAGTGGAAAAAATCTCATTTAAGATTAGGTGGGGTGAGAGCGTTTTGGTCCATTTTTTAAAGTGTGCGAAACGTCACCCAAAATTAAAACCTCCATAACTCTCTAATTTTAAGTCCAAAAGTGGTGAAATTTCTACCAATCGGAGGTCCTAAGATTCTATTTCGGGGAAAACAATCTCATTTCAAAATTTGTTGGGATGAGAGTTGTAGTCCATTTTATAAAGAGTATGCGAAACGTCAACCAAAATTAAAACCTCTATAACTCTCTCACTTTAAGTCCAAAAGTGGTGAAATTTCTACCAATCGGAATTCTTCAAATTTTCTTTCAGGAGAGTGAAATCTCGTTTCACAATTCATTGGGGTGAGAGAGTTGTATTCCGTTTTATAAAGTGTGTTATCACCCAAAATTAAAACCTCCATAACTCTCTCATTGTAAGTGCAATAGTGGTGAAATTTCTACCAATTGGAGGTCTTCAAATTCTCTTTCAGTGGAAAAAATCTCATTTAAGATTAGGTGGGGTGAGAGCGTTTTGGTCCATTTTTTAAAGTGTGCGAAACGTCACCCAAAATTAAAACCTCCATAACTCTCTAATTTTAAGTCCAAAAGTGGTGAAATTTCTACCAATCGGAGGTTCTAAGATTCTATTTCGGGGAAAAAAATCTCATTTCAAAATTTGTTGGGATGAGAGTTGTAGTCCATTTTATAAAGAGTATGCGAAACGTCAACCAAAATTAAAACCTCTATAACTCTCTCACTTTAAGTCCAAAAGTGGTGAAATTTCTACCAATCGGAATTCTTCAAATTTTCTTTCAGGAGAGTGAAATCTCGTTTCACAATTCATTGGGGTGAGAGAGTTGTATTCCGTTTTATAAAGTGTGTTAAACATCACCCAAAATTAAAACCTCCATAACTCTCTCATTGTAAGTGCAATAGTGGTGAAATTTCTACCAATTGGAGGTCTTCAAATTCTCTTTCAGTGGAAAAAATCTCATTTAAGATTAGGTGGGGTGAGAGCATTTTGGTCCATTTTTTAAAGTGTGCGAAACGTCACCCAAAATTAAAACCTCCATAACTCTCTAATTTTAAGTCCAAAAGTGGTGAAATTTCTACCAATCGGAGGTTCTAAGATTCTATTTCGGGGAAAGAAATCTCATTTCAAAATTTGTTGGGATGAGAGTTGTAGTCCATTTTATAAAGAGTGTGTGAAACGTCAACCAAAATTAAAACCTCTATAACTCTCTCACTTTAAGTCCAAAAGTGGTGAAATTTCTACCAATCGGAATTCTTCAAATTTTCTTTCAGGAGAGTGAAATCTCGTTTCACAATTCATTGGGGTGAGAGAGTTGTATTCCGTGTTATAAAGTGTGTTAAACATCACCCAAAATTAAAACCTCTATAACTCTGTCTCTCACTTTATGTCCAAAAGTGGTTAAATTTCTACCAATCGGAGGTCTTCAAATTCTCTTTCAGGGGACAGAAATCACGTTTCAAAATTCATTGGGGTTTGAGAGTTGTAGTCTGTTTTATAAAGAGTGTGTTAAACGTCACCAAAAATTAAAACCTCCATAACTCTCTGATTTTAAGTGCAAAAGTGGTAAATTTCTACCAATTGGAGGTCTTCAAATTCTCTTTCAATGGAAAAAATCTCATTCAAGATTAGCGGGGGTGAGAGCGTTTCGGTCCATTTTATAAAAAGAGCGAAACGTCACCCAAAATTAAAACCTCCATAAGTCTCTCATTTTAGCTTCAAAAGTGGTGAAATTTCTACCAATAGGAGGTCTTGAAATTCTCTTTTACCGGAAAAAAATCTCATTTAAAAATTCGGTGGGATGACGGAGTTTTTGTCCATTTTATAAAGAGTGTGTGAAATGTCACTCAAAATTAAAACCTCAATAAGTCTCGCCTTTTAAGTCTAAAAGTGGTGAAATTTCTACCAATCGGTGGTCTTAAGATACCATTTCAGGGGAAGGAAATCTCATTCCAAAATTCATTGCGGTGAGAGTGTTGTAGTCCGGTTTATAAAGAGTGTGATAAACATCACCCAAAATTAAAACCTCCATAACTCTCTCATTTTAAGTGCAAAAGTGGTGAAATTTCTACCAATTGGAGGTCTTCAAATTCTCTTTCAGTGGAAAAAATCTCATTTAAGATTAAGTGGGGTGAGAGCGTTTTGGTCCATTTTTTAAAGTGTGCGAAACGTCACCCAAAATTAAAACCTCCATAACTCTCTAATTTTAAGTCCAAAAGTGGTGAAATTTCTACCAATCGGAGGTCTTAAGATTCTATTTCGGGGAAAGAAATCTCATTTCAAAATTTGTTGGGATGAGAGTTGTAGTCCATTTTATAAAGAGTGTGCGAAACGTCAACCAAAATTAAAACCTCTATAACACTCTCACTTTAAGTCCAAAAGTGGTGAAATTTCTACCAATCGGAATTCTTCAAATTTTCTTTGAGGAGAGTGAAATCTCGTTTCACAATTCATTGGGGTGAGAGAGTTGTATTCCGTTTTATAAAGTGTGTTAAACATCACCCAAAATTAAAACCTCCATAATTCTCTCATTGTAAGTGCAATAGTGGTGAAATTTCTACCAATTGGAGGTCTTCAAATTCTCTTTCAGTGGAAAAAATCTCATTTAAGATTAGGTGGGGTGAGAGCGTTTTGGTCCATTTTTTAAAGTGTGCGAAACGTCACCCAAAATTAAAACCTCCATAACTCTCTAATTTTAAGTCCAAAAGTGGTGAAATTTCTACCAATCGGAGGTCCTAAGATTCTATTTCGGGGAAAAAAATCTCATTTCAAAATTTGTTGGGATGAGAGTTGTAGTTAATTTTATAAAGAGTATGCGAAACGTCAACCAAAATTAAAACCTCTATAACTCTCTCACTTTAAGTCCAAAAGTGGTGAAATTTCTACCAATCGGAATTCTTCAAATTTTCTTTCAGGAGAGTGAAATCTCGTTTCACAATTCATTGGGGTGAGAGAGTTGTATTCCGTTTTATAAAGTGTGTTAAACATCACCCAAAATTAAAACCTCCATAACTCTCTCATTGTAAGTGCAATAGTGGTGAAATTTCTACCAATTGGAGGTCTTCAAATTCTCTTTTAGTGGAAAAAATCTCATTTAAGATTAGGTGGGGTGAGAGCGTTTTGGTCCATTTTTTAAAGTGTGCGAAACGTCACCCAAAATTAAAACCTCCATAACTCTCTAATTTTAAGTCCAAAAGTGGTGAAATTTCTACCAATCGGAGTTCCTAAGATTCTATTTCGGGGAAAAAAATCTCATTTCAAAATTTGTTGGGATGAGAGTTGTAGTTCATTTTATAAAGAGTATGCGAAACGTCAACCAAAATGAAAACCTCTATAACTCTCTCACTTTAAGTCCAAAAGTGGTGAAATTTCTACCAATCGGAATTCTTCAAATTTTCTTTCAGGAGAGTGAAATCTCGTTTCACAATTCATTGGGGTGAGAGAGTTGTATTCCGTTTTATAAAGTGTGTTAAACATCACCCAAAATTAAAACCCCATAACTCTCTCATTGTAAGTGCAATAGTGGTGAAATTTCTACCAATTGGAGGTCTTCAAATTCTCTTTCAGTGGAAAAAATCTCATTTAAGATTAGGTGGGGTGAGAGCATTTTGGTCCATTTTTTAAAGTGTGCGAAACGTCACCCAAAATTAAAACCTCCATAACTCTCTAATTTTAAGTCCAAAAGTGGTGAAATTTCTACCAATCGGAGGTCCTAAGATTCTATTTCGGGGAAAAAAATCTCATTTCAAAATTTGTTGGGATGAGAGTTGTAGTTCATTTTATAAAGAGTATGCGAAACGTCAACCAAAATTAAAACCTCTATAACTCTCTCACTTTAAGTCCAAAAGTGGTGAAATTTCTACCAATCGGAATTCTTCAAATTTTCTTTCAGGAGAGTGAAATCTCGTTTCACAATTCATTGGGGTGAGAGAGTTGTATTCCGTTTTATAAAGTGTGTTAAACATCACCCAAAATTAAAACCTCCATAACTCTCTCATTGTAAGTGCAATAGTGGTGAAATTTCTACCAATTGGAGGTCTTCAAATTCTCTTTTAGTGGAAAAAATCTCATTTAAGATTAGGTGGGGTGAGAGCGTTTTGGTCCATTTTTTAAAGTGTGCGAAACATCACCCAAAATTAAAACCTCCATAACTCTCTAATTTTAAGTCCAAAAGTGGTGAAATTTCTACCAATCGGAGGTCCTAAGATTCTATTTCGGGGAAAAAAATCTCATTTCAAAATTTGTTGGGATGAGAGTTGTAGTTCATTTTATAAAGAGTATGCGAAACGTCAACCAAAATGAAAACCTCTATAACTCTCTCACTTTAAGTCCAAAAGTGGTGAAATTTCTACCAATCGGAATTCTTCAAATTTTCTTTCAGGAGAGTGAAATCTCGTTTCACAATTCATTGGGGTGAGAGAGTTGTATTCCGTTTTATAAAGTGTGTTAAACATCACCCAAAATTAAAACCTCCATAACTCTCTCATTGTAAGTGCAATAGTGGTGAAATTTCTACCAATTGGAGGTCTTCAAATTCTCTTTCAGTGGAAAAAATCTCATTTAAGATTAGGTGGGGTGAGAGCATTTTGGTCCATTTTTTAAAGTGTGCGAAACGTCACCCAAAATTAAAACCTCCATAACTCTCTAATTTTAAGTCCAAAAGTGGTGAAATTTCTACCAATCGGAGGTTCTAAGATTCTATTTCGGGGAAAGAAATCTCATTTCAAAATTTGTTGGGATGAGAGTTGTAGTCCATTTTATAAAGAGTGTGTGAAACGTCAACCAAAATTAAAACCTCTATAACTCTCTCACTTTAAGTCCAAAAGTGGTGAAATTTCTACCAATCGGAATTCTTCAAATTTTCTTTCAGGAGAGTGAAATCTCGTTTCACAATTCATTGGGGTGAGAGAGTTGTATTCCGTTTTATAAAGTGTGTTAAACATCACCCAAAATTAAAACCTCCATAACTCTCTCATTGTAAGTGCAATAGTGGTGAAATTTCTACCAATTGGAGGTCTTCAAATTCTCTTTCAGTGGAAAAAATCTCATTTAAGATTAGGTGGGGTGAGAGCGTTTTGGTCCATTTTTTAAAGTATGCGAAACGTCACCCAAAATTAAAACCTCCATAACTCTCTAATTTTAAGTCCAAAAGTGGTGAAATTTCTACCAATCGGAGGTTCTAAGATTCTATTTCGGGGAAAAAAATCTCATTTCAAAATTTGTTGGGATGAGAGTTGTAGTCCATTTTATAAAGAGTATGCGAAACGTCAACCAAAATTAAAACCTCTATAACTCTCTCACTTTAAGTCCAAAAGTGGTGAAATTTCTACCAATCCGAATTCTTCAAATTTTCTTTCAGGAGAGTGAAATCTCGTTTCACAATTCATTGGGGTGAGAGAATTGTATTCCGTTTTATAAAGTGTGTTAAACATCACCCAAAATTAAAACCTCCATAACTCTCTCATTGTAAGTGCAATAGTGGTGAAATTTCTACCAATTGGAGGTCTTCAAATTCTCTTTCAGTGGAAAAAATCTCATTTAAGAGTAGGTGGGGTGAGAGCGTTTTGGTCCATTTTTTAAAGTGTGCGAAACATCACCCAAAATTAAAACCTCCATAACTCTCTAATTTTAAGTCCAAAAGTGGTGAAATTTCTACCAATCGGAGGTCCTAAGATTCTATTTCGGGGAAAAAAATCTCATTTCAAAATTTGTTGGGATGAGAGTTGTAGTTCATTTTATAAAGAGTATGCGAAACGTCAACCAAAATGAAAACCTCTATAACTCTCTCACTTTAAGTCCAAAAGTGGTGAAATTTCTACCAATCGGAATTCTTCAAATTTTCTTTCAGGAGAGTGAAATCTCGTTTCACAATTCATTGGGGTGAGAGAGTTGTATTCCGTTTTATAAAGTGTGTTAAACATCACCCAAAATTAAAACCTCCATAACTCTCTCATTGTAAGTGCAATAGTGGTGAAATTTCTACCAATTGGAGGTCTTCAAATTCTCTTTCAGTGGAAAAAATCTCATTTAAGATTAGGTGGGGTGAGAGCATTTTGGTCCATTTTTTAAAGTGTGCGAAACGTCACCCAAAATTAAAACCTCCATAACTCTCTAATTTTAAGTCCAAAAGTGGTGAAATTTCTACCAATCGGAGGTTCTAAGATTCTATTTCGGGGAAAGAAATCTCATTTCAAAATTTGTTGGGATGAGAGTTGTAGTCCATTTTATAAAGAGTGTGTGAAACGTCAACCAAAATTAAAACCTCTATAACTCTCTCACTTTAAGTCCAAAAGTGGTGAAATTTCTACCAATCGGAATTCTTCAAATTTTCTTTCAGGAGAGTGAAATCTCGTTTCACAATTCATTGGGGTGAGAGAGTTGTATTCCGTTTTATAAAGTGTGTTAAACATCACCCAAAATTAAAACCTCCATAACTCTCTCATTGTAAGTGCAATAGTGGTGAAATTTCTACCAATTGGAGGTCTTCAAATTCTCTTTCAGTGGAAAAAATCTCATTTAAGATTAGGTGGGGTGAGAGCGTTTTGGTCCATTTTTTAAAGTGTGCGAAACGTCACCCAAAATTAAAACCTCCATAACTCTCTAATTTTAAGTCCAAAAGTGGTGAAATTTCTACCAATCGGAGGTCCTAAGATTCTATTTCGGGGAAAAAAATCTCATTTCAAAATTTGTTGGGATGAGAGTTGTAGTCCATTTTATAAAGAGTATGCGAAACGTCAACCAAAATTAAAACCTCTATAACTCTCTCACTTTAAGTCCAAAAGTGGTGAAATTTCTACCAATCCGAATTCTTCAAATTTTCTTTCAGGAGAGTGAAATCTCGTTTCACAATTCATTGGGGTGAGAGAGTTGTATTCCGTTTTATAAAGTGTGTTAAACATCACCCAAAATTAAAACCTCCATAACTCTCTCATTGTAAGTGCAATAGTGGTGAAATTTCTACCAATTGGAGGTCTTCAAATTCTCTTTCAGTGGAAAAAATCTCATTTAAGATTAGGTGGGGTGAGAGCGTTTTGGTCCATTTTTTAAAGTGTGCGAAACGTCACCCAAAATTAAAACCTCCATAACTCTCTAATTTTAAGTCCAAAAGTGGTGAAATTTCTACCAATCGGAGGTCCTAAGATTCTATTTCGGGGAAAAAAATCTCATTTCAAAATTTGTTGGGATGAGAGTTGTAGTTCATTTTATAAAGAGTATGCGAAACGTCAACCAAAATGAAAACCTCTATAACTCTCTCACTTTAAGTCCAAAAGTGGTGAAATTTCTACCAATCGGAATTCTTCAAATTTTCTTTCAGGAGAGTGAAATCTCGTTTCACAATTCATTGGGGTGAGAGAGTTGTATTCCGTTTTATAAAGTGTGTTAAACATCACCCAAAATTAAAACCTCCATAACTCTCTCATTGTAAGTGCAATAGTGGTGAAATTTCTACCAATTGGAGGTCTTCAAATTCTCTTTCAGTGGAAAAAATCTCATTTAAGATTAGGTGGGGTGAGAGCATTTTGGTCCATTTTTTAAAGTGTGCGAAACGTCACCCAAAATTAAAACCTCCATAACTCTCTAATTTTAAGTCCAAAAGTGGTGAAATTTCTACCAATCGGAGGTTCTAAGATTCTATTTCGGGGAAAGAAATCTCATTTCAAAATTTGTTGGGATGAGAGTTGTAGTCCATTTTATAAAGAGTGTGTGAAACGTCAACCAAAATTAAAACCTCTATAACTCTCTCACTTTAAGTCCAAAAGTGGTGAAATTTCTACCAATCGGAATTCTTCAAATTTTCTTTCAGGAGAGTGAAATCTCGTTTCACAATTCATTGGGGTGAGAGAGTTGTATTCCGTTTTATAAAGTGTGTTAAACATCACCCAAAATTAAAACCTCCATAACTCTCTCATTGTAAGTGCAATAGTGGTGAAATTTCTACCAATTGGAGGTCTTCAAATTCTCTTTCAGTGGAAAAAATCTCATTTAAGATTAGGTGGGGTGAGAGCGTTTTGGTCCATTTTTTAAAGTGTGCGAAACGTCACCCAAAATTAAAACCTCCATAACTCTCTAATTTTAAGTCCAAAAGTGGTGAAATTTCTACCAATCGGAGGTTCTAAGATTCTATTTCGGGGAAAAAAATCTCATTTCAAAATTTGTTGGGATGAGAGTTGTAGTCCATTTTATAAAGAGTATGCGAAACGTCAACCAAAATTAAAACCTCTATAACTCTCTCACTTTAAGTCCAAAAGTGGTGAAATTTCTACCAATCCGAATTCTTCAAATTTTCTTTCAGGAGAGTGAAATCTCGTTTCACAATTCATTGGGGTGAGAGACTTGTATTCCGTTTTATAAAGTGTGTTAAACATCACCCAAAATTAAAACCTCCATAACTCTCTCATTGTAAGTGCAATAGTGGTGAAATTTCTACCAATTGGAGGTCTTCAAATTCTCTTTCAGTGGAAAAAATCTCATTTAAGAGTAGGTGGGGTGAGAGCGTTTTGGTCCATTTTTTAAAGTGTGCGAAACATCACCCAAAATTAAAACCTCCATAACTCTCTAATTTTAAGTCCAAAAGTGGTGAAATTTCTACCAATCGGAGGTCCTAAGATTCTATTTCGGGGAAAAAAATCTCATTTCAAAATTTGTTGGGATGAGAGTTGTAGTTCATTTTATAAAGAGTATGCGAAACGTCAACCAAAATGAAAACCTCTATAACTCTCTCACTTTAAGTCCAAAAGTGGTGAAATTTCTACCAATCGGAATTCTTCAAATTTTCTTTCAGGAGAGTGAAATCTCGTTTCACAATTCATTGGGGTGAGAGAGTTGTATTCCGTTTTATAAAGTGTGTTAAACATCACCCAAAATTAAAACCTCCATAACTCTCTCATTGTAAGTGCAATAGTGGTGAAATTTCTACCAATTGGAGGTCTTCAAATTCTCTTTCAGTGGAAAAAATCTCATTTAAGATTAGGTGGGGTGAGAGCATTTTGGTCCATTTTTTAAAGTGTGCGAAACGTCACCCAAAATTAAAACCTCCATAACTCTCTAATTTTAAGTCCAAAAGTGGTGAAATTTCTACCAATCGGAGGTTCTAAGATTCTATTTCGGGGAAAGAAATCTCATTTCAAAATTTGTTGGGATGAGAGTTGTAGTCCATTTTATAAAGAGTGTGTGAAACGTCAACCAAAATTAAAACCTCTATAACTCTCTCACTTTAAGTCCAAAAGTGGTGAAATTTCTACCAATCGGAATTCTTCAAATTTTCTTTCAGGAGAGTGAAATCTCGTTTCACAATTCATTGGGGTGAGAGAGTTGTATTCCGTTTTATAAAGTGTGTTAAACATCACCCAAAATTAAAACCTCCATAACTCTCTCATTGTAAGTGCAATAGTGGTGAAATTTCTACCAATTGGAGGTCTTCAAATTCTCTTTCAGTGGAAAAAATCTCATTTAAGATTAGGTGGGGTGAGAGCGTTTTGGTCCATTTTTTAAAGTGTGCGAAACGTCACCCAAAATTAAAACCTCCATAACTCTCTAATTTTAAGTCCAAAAGTGGTGAAATTTCTACCAATCGGAGGTTCTAAGATTCTATTTCGGGGAAAAAAATCTCATTTCAAAATTTGTTGGGATGAGAGTTGTAGTCCATTTTATAAAGAGTATGCGAAACGTCAACCAAAATTAAAACCTCTATAACTCTCTCACTTTAAGTCCAAAAGTGGTGAAATTTCTACCAATCCGAATTCTTCAAATTTTCTTTCAGGAGAGTGAAATCTCGTTTCACAATTCATTGGGGTGAGAGAGTTGTATTCCGTTTTATAAAGTGTGTTAAACATCACCCAAAATTAAAACCTCCATAACTCTCTCATTGTAAGTGCAATAGTGGTGAAATTTCTACCAATTGGAGGTCTTCAAATTCTCTTTCAGTGGAAAAAATCTCATTTAAGATTAGGTGGGGTGAGAGCGTTTTGGTCCATTTTTTAAAGTGTGCGAAACGTCACCCAAAATTAAAACCTCCATAACTCTCTAATTTTAAGTCCAAAAGTGGTGAAAATTCTACCAATCGGAGGTCCTAAGATTCTATTTCGGGGAAAAAAATCTCATTTCAAAATTTGTTGGGATGAGAGTTGTAGTCCATTTTATAAAGAGTATGCGAAACGTCAACCAAAATTAAAACCTCTATAACTCTCTCACTTTAAGTCCAAAAGTGGTGAAATTTCTACCAATCGGAATTCTTCAAATTTTCTTTCAGGAGAGTGAAATCTAGTTTCACAATTCATTGGGGTGAGAGAGTTATATTCCGTTTTATAAAGTGTGTTAAACATCACCCAAAATTAAAACCTCCATAACTCTCTCATTGTAAGTGCAATAGTGGTGAAATTTCTACCAATTGGAGGTCTTCAAATTCTCTTTCAGTGGAAAAAATCTCATTTAAGATTAGGTGGGGTGAGAGCGTTTTGGTCCATTTTTTAAAGTGTGCGAAACGTCACCCAAAATTAAAACCTCCATAACTCTCTAATTTTAAGTCCAAAAGTGGTGAAATTTCTACCAATCGGAGGTCTTAAGATTCTATTTCGGGGAAAACAATCTCATTTCAAAATTTGTTGGGATGAGAGTTGTAGTCCATTTTATAAAGAGTATGCGAAACGTCAACCAAAATTAAAACCTCTATAACTCTCTCACTTTAAGTCCAAAAGTGGTGAAATTTCTACCAATCGGAATTCTTCAAATTTTCTTTCAGGAGAGTGAAATCTCGTTTCACAATTCATTGGGGTGAGAGAGTTGTATTCCGTTTTATAAAGTGTGTTAAACATCACCCAAAATTAAAACCTCCATAACTCTCTCATTGTAAGTGCAATAGTGGTGAAATTTCTACCAATTGGAGGTCTTCCAATTCTCTTTCAGCGGAAAAAATCTCATTTAAGATTAGGTGGGGTGAGAGCGTTTTGGTCCATTTTTTAAAGTGTGCGAAACGTCACCCAAAATTAAAACCTCCATAACTCTCTAATTTTAAGTCCAAAAGTGGTGAAATTTCTACCAATCGGAGGTTCTAAGATTCTATTTCGGGGAAAAAAATCTCATTTCAAAATTTGTTGGGATGAGAGTTGTAGTCCATTTTATAAAGAGTATGCGAAACGTCAACCAAAATTAAAACCTCTATAACTCTCTCACTTTAAGTCCAAAAGTGGTGAAATTTCTACCAATCGGAATTCTTCAAATTTTCTTTCAGGAGAGTGAAATCTCGTTTCACAATTCATTGGGGTGAGAGAGTTGTATTCCGTTTTATAAAGTGTGTTAAACATCACCCAAAATTAAAACCTCCATAACTCTCTCATTGTAAGTGCAATAGTGGTGAAATTTCTACCAATTGGAGGTCTTCAAATTCTCTTTCAGTGGAAAAAATCTCATTTAAGATTAGGTGGGGTGAGAGCATTTTGGTCCATTTTTTAAAGTGTGCGAAACGTCACCCAAAATTAAAACCTCCATAACTCTCTAATTTTAAGTCCAAAAGTGGTGAAATTTCTACCAATCGGAGGTTCTAAGATTCTATTTCGGGGAAAGAAATCTCATTTCAAAATTTGTTGGGATGAGAGTTGTAGTCCATTTTATAAAGAGTGTGTGAAACGTCAACCAAAATTAAAACCTCTATAACTCTCTCACTTTAAGTCCAAAAGTGGTGAAATTTCTACCAATCGGAATTCTTCAAATTTTCTTTCAGGAGAGTGAAATCTCGTTTCACAATTCATTGGGGTGAGAGAGTTGTATTCCGTTTTATAAAGTGTGTTAAACATCACCCAAAATTAAAACCTCTATAACTCTGTCTCTCACTTTATGTCCAAAAGTGGTTAAATTTCTACCAATCGGAGGTCTTCAAATTCTCTTTCAGGGGACAGAAATCACGTTTCAAAATTCATTGGGGTTTGAGAGTTGTAGTCTGTTTTATAAAGAGTGTGTTAAACGTCACCAAAAATTAAAACCTCCATAACTCTCTGATTTTAAGTGCAAAAGTGGTAAATTTCTACCAATTGGAGGTCTTCAAATTCTCTTTCAATGGAAAAAATCTCATTCAAGATTAGCGGGGGTGAGAGCGTTTCGGTCCATTTTATAAAAAGAGCGAAACGTCACCCAAAATTAAAACCTCCATAAGTCTCTCATTTTAGCTTCAAAAGTGGTGAAATTTCTACCAATAGGAGGTCTTCAAATTCTCTTTTACCGGAAAAAAATCTCATTTAAAAATTCGGTGGGATGACGGAGTTTTTGTCCATTTTATAAAGAGTTAGTGAAACGTCACTCAAAATTAAAACCTCAATAAGTCTCGCCTTTTAAGTCTAAAAGTGGTGAAATTTCTACCAATCGGTGGTCTTAAGATACCATTTCAGGGGAAGGAAATCTCATTCCAAAATTCATTGCGGTGAAAGAGTTGTAGTCCGGTTTATAAAGAGTGTGATAAACATCACCCAAAATTAAAACCTCCATAACTCTCTCATTTTAAGTGCAAAAGTGGTGAAATTTCTACCAATTGGAGGTCTTCAAATTCTCTTTCAGTGGAAAAAATCTCATTTAAGATTAAGTGGAGTGAGAGCGTTTTGGTCCATTTTTTAAAGTGTGCGAAACGTCACCCAAAATTAAAACCTCCATAACTCTCTAATTTTAAGTCCAAAAGTGGTGAAATTTCTACCAATCGGAGGTCTTAAGATTCTATTTCGGGGAAAGAAATCTCATTTCAAAATTTGTTGGGATGAGAGTTGTAGTCCATTTTATAAAGAGTGTGCGAAACGTCAACCAAAATTAAAACCTCTATAACACTCTCACTTTAAGTCCAAAAGTGGTGAAATTTCTACCAATCGGAATTCTTCAAATTTTCTTTCAGGAGAGTGAAATCTCGTTTCACAATTCATTGGGGTGAGAGAGTTGTATTCCGTTTTATAAAGTGTGTTAAACATCACCCAAAATTAAAACCTCCATAACTCTCTCATTGTAAGTGCAATAGTGGTGAAATTTCTACCAATTGGAGGTCTTCAAATTCTCTTTCAGTGGAAAAAATCTCATTTAAGATTAGGTGGGGTGAGAGCGTTTTGGTCCATTTTTTAAAGTGTGCGAAACGTCACCCAAAATTAAAACCTCCATAACTCTCTAATTTTAAGTCCAAAAGTGGTGAAATTTCTACCAATCGGAGGTTCTAAGATTCTATTTCGGGGAAAAAAATCTCATTTCAAAATTTGTTGGGATGAGAGTTGTAGTCCATTTTATAAAGAGTATGCGAAACGTCAACCAAAATTAAAACCTCTATAACTCTCTCACTTTAAGTCCAAAAGTGGTGAAATTTCTACCAATCCGAATTCTTCAAATTTTCTTTCAGGAGAGTGAAATCTCGTTTCACAATTCATTGGGGTGAGAGAGTTGTATTCCGTTTTATAAAGTGTGTTAAACATCACCCAAAATTAAAACCTCCATAACTCTCTCATTGTAAGTGCAATAGTGGTGAAATTTCTACCAATTGGAGGTCTTCAAATTCTCTTTCAGTGGAAAAAATCTCATTTAAGATTAGGTGGGGTGAGAGCGTTTTGGTCCATTTTTTAAAGTGTGCGAAACGTCACCCAAAATTAAAACCTCCATAACTCTCTAATTTTAAGTCCAAAAGTGGTGAAAATTCTACCAATCGGAGGTCCTAAGATTCTATTTCGGGGAAAAAAATCTCATTTCAAAATTTGTTGGGATGAGAGTTGTAGTCCATTTGATAAAGAGTATGCGAAACGTCAACCAAAATTAAAACCTCTATAACTCTCTCACTTTAAGTCCAAAAGTGGTGAAATTTCTACCAATCGGAATTCTTCAAATTTTCTTTCAGGAGAGTGAAATCTAGTTTCACAATTCATTGGGGTGAGAGAGTTGTATTCCGTTTTATAAAGTGTGTTAAACATCACCCAAAATTAAAACCTCCATAACTCTCTCATTGTAAGTGCAATAGTGGTGAAATTTCTACCAATTGGAGGTCTTCAAATTCTCTTTCAGTGGAAAAAATCTCATTTAAGATTAGGTGGGGTGAGAGCGTTTTGGTCCATTTTTTAAAGTGTGCGAAACGTCACCCAAAATTAAAACCTCCATAACTCTCTAATTTTAAGTCCAAAAGTGGTGAAATTTCTACCAATCGGAGGTCCTAAGATTCTATTTCGGGGAAAACAATCTCATTTCAAAATTTGTTGGGATGAGAGTTGTAGTCCATTTTATAAAGAGTATGCGAAACGTCAACCAAAATTAAAACCTCTATAACTCTCTCACTTTAAGTCCAAAAGTGGTGAAATTTCTACCAATCGGAATTCTTCAAATTTTCTTTCAGGAGAGTGAAATCTCGTTTCACAATTCATTGGGGTGAGAGAGTTGTATTCCGTTTTATAAAGTGTGTTAAACATCACCCAAAATTAAAACCTCCATAACTCTCTCATTGTAAGTGCAATAGTGGTGAAATTTCTACCAATTGGAGGTCTTCAAATTCTCTTTCAGTGGAAAAAATCTCATTTAAGATTAGGTGGGGTGAGAGCGTTTTGGTCCATTTTTTAAAGTGTGCGAAACGTCACCCAAAATTAAAACCTCCATAACTCTCTAATTTTAAGTCCAAAAGTGGTGAAATTTCTACCAATCGGAGGTTCTAAGATTCTATTTCGGGGAAAAAAATCTCATTTCAAAATTTGTTGGGATGAGAGTTGTAGTCCATTTTATAAAGAGTATGCGAAACGTCAACCAAAATTAAAACCTCTATAACTCTCTCACTTTAAGTCCAAAAGTGGTGAAATTTCTACCAATCGGAATTCTTCAAATTTTCTTTCAGGAGAGTGAAATCTCGTTTCACAATTCATTGGGGTGAGAGAGTTGTATTCCGTTTTATAAAGTGTGTTAAACATCACCCAAAATTAAAACCTCCATAACTCTCTCATTGTAAGTGCAATAGTGGTGAAATTTCTACCAATTGGAGGTCTTCAAATTCTCTTTTAGTGGAAAAAATCTCATTTAAGATTAGGTGGGGTGAGAGCGTTTTGGTCCATTTTTTAAAGTGTGCGAAACATCACCCAAAATTAAAACCTCCATAACTCTCTAATTTTAAGTCCAAAAGTGGTGAAATTTCTACCAATCGGAGGTCCTAAGATTCTATTTCGGGGAAAAAAATCTCATTTCAAAATTTGTTGGGATGAGAGTTGTAGTTCATTTTATAAAGAGTATGCGAAACGTCAACCAAAATGAAAACCTCTATAACTCTCTCACTTTAAGTCCAAAAGTGGTGAAATTTCTACCAATCGGAATTCTTCAAATTTTCTTTCAGGAGAGTGAAATCTCGTTTCACAATTCATTGGGGTGAGAGAGTTGTATTCCGTTTTATAAAGTGTGTTAAACATCACCCAAAATTAAAACCTCCATAACTCTCTCATTGTAAGTGCAATAGTGGTGAAATTTCTACCAATTGGAGGTCTTCAAATTCTCTTTCAGTGGAAAAAATCTCATTTAAGATTAGGTGGGGTGAGAGCATTTTGGTCCATTTTTTAAAGTGTGCGAAACGTCACCCAAAATTAAAACCTCCATAACTCTCTAATTTTAAGTCCAAAAGTGGTGAAATTTCTACCAATCGGAGGTTCTAAGATTCTATTTCGGGGAAAGAAATCTCATTTCAAAATTTGTTGGGATGAGAGTTGTAGTCCATTTTATAAAGAGTGTGTGAAACGTCAACCAAAATTAAAACCTCTATAACTCTCTCACTTTAAGTCCAAAAGTGGTGAAATTTCTACCAATCGGAATTCTTCAAATTTTCTTTCAGGAGAGTGAAATCTCGTTTCACAATTCATTGGGGTGAGAGAGTTGTATTCCGTTTTATAAAGTGTGTTAAACATCACCCAAAATTAAAACCTCCATAACTCTCTCATTGTAAGTGCAATAGTGGTGAAATTTCTACCAATTGGAGGTCTTCAAATTCTCTTTCAGTGGAAAAAATCTCATTTAAGATTAGGTGGGGTGAGAGCGTTTTGGTCCATTTTTTAAAGTGTGCGAAACGTCACCTAAAATTAAAACCTCCATAACTCTCTAATTTTAAGTCCAAAAGTGGTGAAATTTCTACCAATCGGAGGTTCTAAGATTCTATTTCGGGGAAAAAAATCTCATTTCAAAATTTGTTGGGATGAGAGTTGTAGTCCATTTTATAAAGAGTATGCGAAACGTCAACCAAAATTAAAACCTCTATAACTCTCTCACTTTAAGTCCAAAAGTGGTGAAATTTCTACCAATCGGAATTCTTCAAATTTTCTTTCAGGAGAGTGAAATCTCGTTTCACAATTCATTGGGGTGAGAGAGTTGTATTCCGTTTTATAAAGTGTGTTAAACATCACCCAAAATTAAAACCTCCATAACTCTCTCATTGTAAGTGCAATAGTGGTGAAATTTCTACCAATTGGAGGTCTTCAAATTCTCTTTCAGTGGAAAAAATCTCATTTAAGATTAGGTGGGGTGAGAGCGTTTTGGTCCATTTTTTAAAGTGTGCGAAACGTCACCCAAAATTAAAACCTCCATAACTCTCTAATTTTAAGTCCAAAAGTGGTGAAAATTCTACCAATCGGAGGTCCTAAGATTCTATTTCGGGGAAAAAAATCTCATTTCAAAATTTGTTGGGATGAGAGTTGTAGTCCATTTTATAAAGAGTATGCGAAACGTCAACCAAAATTAAAACCTCTATAACTCTCTCACTTTAAGTCCAAAAGTGGTGAAATTTCTACCAATCGGAATTCTTCAAATTTTCTTTCAGGAGAGTGAAATCTAGTTTCACAATTCATTGGGGTGAGAGAGTTGTATTCCGTTTTATAAAGTGTGTTAAACATCACCCAAAATTAAAACCTCCATAACTCTCTCATTGTAAGTGCAATAGTGGTGAAATTTCTACCAATTGGAGGTCTTCAAATTCTCTTTCAGTGGAAAAAATCTCATTTAAGATTAGGTGGGGTGAGAGCGTTTTGGTCCATTTTTTAAAGTGTGCGAAACGTCACCCAAAATTAAAACCTCCATAACTCTCTAATTTTAAGTCCAAAAGTGGTGAAATTTCTACCAATCGGAGGTCTTAAGATTCTATTTCGGGGAAAACAATCTCATTTCAAAATTTGTTGGGATGAGAGTTGTAGTCCATTTTATAAAGAGTATGCGAAACGTCAACCAAAATTAAAACCTCTATAACTCTCTCACTTTAAGTCCAAAAGTGGTGAAATTTCTACCAATCGGAATTCTTCAAATTTTCTTTCAGGAGAGTGAAATCTCGTTTCACAATTCATTGGGGTGAGAGAGTTGTATTCCGTTTTATAAAGTGTGTTAAACATCACCCAAAATTAAAACCTCCATAACTCTCTCATTGTAAGTGCAATAGTGGTGAAATTTCTACCAATTGGAGGTCTTCAAATTCTCTTTCAGTGGAAAAAATCTCATTTAAGATTAGGTGGGGTGAGAGCGTTTTGGTCCATTTTTTAAAGTGTGCGAAACGTCACCCAAAATTAAAACCTCCATAACTCTCTAATTTTAAGTCCAAAAGTGGTGAAATTTCTACCAATCGGAGGTTCTAAGATTCTATTTCGGGGAAAAAAATCTCATTTCAAAATTTGTTGGGATGAGAGTTGTAGTCCATTTTATAAAGAGTATGCGAAACGTCAACCAAAATTAAAACCTCTATAACTCTCTCACTTTAAGTCCAAAAGTGGTGAAATTTCTACCAATCGGAATTCTTCAAATTTTCTTTCAGGAGAGTGAAATCTCGTTTCACAATTCATTGGGGTGAGAGAGTTGTATTCCGTTTTATAAAGTGTGTTAAACATCACCCAAAATTAAAACCTCCATAACTCTCTCATTGTAAGTGCAATAGTGGTGAAATTTCTACCAATTGGAGGTCTTCAAATTCTCTTTCAGTGGAAAAAATCTCATTTAAGATTAGGTGGGGTGAGAGCATTTTGGTCCATTTTTTAAAGTGTGCGAAACGTCACCCAAAATTAAAACCTCCATAACTCTCTAATTTTAAGTCCAAAAGTGGTGAAATTTCTACCAATCGGAGGTTCTAAGATTCTATTTCGGGGAAAGAAATCTCATTTCAAAATTTGTTGGGATGAGAGTTGTAGTCCATTTTATAAAGAGTGTGTGAAACGTCAACCAAAATTAAAACCTCTATAACTCTCTCACTTTAAGTCCAAAAGTGGTGAAATTTCTACCAATCGGAATTCTTCAAATTTTCTTTCAGGAGAGTGAAATCTCGTTTCACAATTCATTGGGGTGAGAGAGTTGTATTCCGTTTTATAAAGTGTGTTAAACATCACCCAAAATTAAAACCTCTATAACTCTGTCTCTCACTTTATGTCCAAAAGTGGTTAAATTTCTACCAATCGGAGGTCTTCAAATTCTCTTTCAGGGGACAGAAATCACGTTTCAAAATTCATTGGGGTTTGAGAGTTGTAGTCTGTTTTATAAAGAGTGTGTTAAACGTCACCAAAAATTAAAACCTCCATAACTCTCTGATTTTAAGTGCAAAAGTGGTAAATTTCTACCAATTGGAGGTCTTCAAATTCTCTTTCAATGGAAAAAATCTCATTCAAGATTAGCGGGGGTGAGAGCGTTTCGGTCCATTTTATAAAAAGAGCGAAACGTCACCCAAAATTAAAACCTCCATAAGTCTCTCATTTTAGCTTCAAAAGTGGTGAAATTTCTACCAATAGGAGGTCTTCAAATTCTCTTTTACCGGAAAAAAATCTCATTTAAAAATTCGGTGGGATGACGGAGTTTTTGTCCATTTTATAAAGAGTTAGTGAAACGTCACTCAAAATTAAAACCTCAATAAGTCTCGCCTTTTATGTCTAAAAGTGGTGAAATTTCTACCAATCGGTGGTCTTAAGATACCATTTCAGGGGAAGGAAATCTCATTCCAAAATTCATTGCGGTGAAAGAGTTGTAGTCCGGTTTATAAAGAGTGTGATAAACATCACCCAAAATTAAAACCTCCATAACTCTCTCATTTTAAGTGCAAAAGTGGTGAAATTTCTACCAATTGGAGGTCTTCAAATTCTCTTTCAGTGGAAAAAATCTCATTTAAGATTAAGTGGAGTGAGAGCGTTTTGGTCCATTTTTTAAAGTGTGCGAAACGTCACCCAAAATTAAAACCTCCATAACTCTCTAATTTTAAGTCCAAAAGTGGTGAAATTTCTACCAATCGGAGGTCTTAAGATTCTATTTCGGGGAAAGAAATCTCATTTCAAAATTTGTTGGGATGAGAGTTGTAGTCCATTTTATAAAGAGTGTGCGAAACGTCAACCAAAATTAAAACCTCTATAACACTCTCACTTTAAGTCCAAAAGTGGTGAAATTTCTACCAATCGGAATTCTTCAAATTTTCTTTCAGGAGAGTGAAATCTCGTTTCACAATTCATTGGGGTGAGAGAGTTGTATTCCGTTTTATAAAGTGTGTTAAACATCACCCAAAATTAAAACCTCCATAACTCTCTCATTGTAAGTGCAATAGTGGTGAAATTTCTACCAATTGGAGGTCTTCAAATTCTCTTTCAGTGGAAAAAATCTCATTTAAGATTAGGTGGGGTGAGAGCGTTTTGGTCCATTTTTTAAAGTGTGCGAAACGTCACCCAAAATTAAAACCTCCATAACTCTCTAATTTTAAGTCCAAAAGTGGTGAAATTTCTACCAATCGGAGGTTCTAAGATTCTATTTCGGGGAAAAAAATCTCATTTCAAAATTTGTTGGGATGAGAGTTGTAGTCCATTTTATAAAGAGTATGCGAAACGTCAACCAAAATTAAAACCTCTATAACTCTCTCACTTTAAGTCCAAAAGTGGTGAAATTTCTCCCAATCCGAATTCTCCAAATTTTCTTTCAGGAGAGTGAAATCTCGTTTCACAATTCATTGGGGTGAGAGAGTTGTATTCCGTTTTATAAAGTGTGTTAAACATCACCCAAAATTAAAACCTCCATAACTCTCTCATTGTAAGTGCAATAGTGGTGAAATTTCTACCAATTGGAGGTCTTCAAATTCTCTTTCAGTGGAAAAAATCTCATTTAAGATTAGGTGGGGTGAGAGCGTTTTGGTCCATTTTTTAAAGTGTGCGAAACGTCACCCAAAATTAAAACCTCCATAACTCTCTAATTTTAAGTCCAAAAGTGGTGAAAATTCTACCAATCGGAGGTCCTAAGATTCTATTTCGGGGAAAAAAATCTCATTTCAAAATTTGTTGGGATGAGAGTTGTAGTCCATTTTATAAAGAGTATGCGAAACGTCAACCAAAATTAAAACCTCTATAACTCTCTCACTTTAAGTCCAAAAGTGGTGAAATTTCTACCAATCGGAATTCTTCAAATTTTCTTTCAGGAGAGTGAAATCTAGTTTCACAATTCATTGGGGTGAGAGAGTTGTATTCCGTTTTATAAAGTGTGTTAAACATCACCCAAAATTAAAACCTCCATAACTCTCTCATTGTAAGTGCAATAGTGGTGAAATTTCTACCAATTGGAGGTCTTCAAATTCTCTTTCAGTGGAAAAAATCTCATTTAAGATTAGGTGGGGTGAGAGCGTTTTGGTCCATTTTTTAAAGTGTGCGAAACGTCACCCAAAATTAAAACCTCCATAACTCTCTAATTTTAAGTCCAAAAGTGGTGAAATTTCTACCAATCGGAGGTCCTAAGATTCTATTTCGGGGAAAACAATCTCATTTCAAAATTTGTTGGGATGAGAGTTGTAGTCCATTTTATAAAGAGTATGCGAAACGTCAACCAAAATTAAAACCTCTATAACTCTCTCACTTTAAGTCCAAAAGTGGTGAAATTTCTACCAATCGGAATTCTTCAAATTTTCTTTCAGGAGAGTGAAATCTCGTTTCACAATTCATTGGGGTGAGAGAGTTGTATTCCGTTTTATAAAGTGTGTTAAACATCACCCAAAATTAAAACCTCCATAACTCTCTCATTGTAAGTGCAATAGTGGTGAAATTTCTACCAATTGGAGGTCTTCAAATTCTCTTTCAGTGGAAAAAATCTCATTTAAGATTAGGTGGGGTGAGAGCGTTTTGGTCCATTTTTTAAAGTGTGCGAAACGTCACCCAAAATTAAAACCTCCATAACTCTCTAATTTTAAGTCCAAAAGTGGTGAAATTTCTACCAATCGGAGGTTCTAAGATTCTATTTCGGGGAAAAAAATCTCATTTCAAAATTTGTTGGGATGAGAGTTGTAGTCCATTTTATAAAGAGTATGCGAAACGTCAACCAAAATTAAAACCTCTATAACTCTCTCACTTTAAGTCCAAAAGTGGTGAAATTTCTACCAATCGGAATTCTTCAAATTTTCTTTCAGGAGAGTGAAATCTCGTTTCACAATTCATTGGGGTGAGAGAGTTGTATTCCGTTTTATAAAGTGTGTTAAACATCACCCAAAATTAAAACCTCCATAACTCTCTCATTGTAAGTGCAATAGTGGTGAAATTTCTACCAATTGGAGGTCTTCAAATTCTCTTTCAGTGGAAAAAATCTCATTTAAGATTAGGTGGGGTGAGAGCATTTTGGTCCATTTTTTAAAGTGTGCGAAACGTCACCCAAAATTAAAACCTCCATAACTCTCTAATTTTAAGTCCAAAAGTGGTGAAATTTCTACCAATCGGAGGTTCTAAGATTCTATTTCGGGGAAAGAAATCTCATTTCAAAATTTGTTGGGATGAGAGTTGTAGTCCATTTTATAAAGAGTGTGTGAAACGTCAACCAAAATTAAAACCTCTATAACTCTCTCACTTTAAGTCCAAAAGTGGTGAAATTTCTACCAATCGGAATTCTTCAAATTTTCTTTCAGGAGAGTGAAATCTCGTTTCACAATTCATTGGGGTGAGAGAGTTGTATTCCGTTTTATAAAGTGTGTTAAACATCACCCAAAATTAAAACCTCTATAACTCTGTCTCTCACTTTATGTCCAAAAGTGGTTAAATTTCTACCAATCGGAGGTCTTCAAATTCTCTTTCAGGGGACAGAAATCACGTTTCAAAATTCATTGGGGTTTGAGAGTTGTAGTCTGTTTTATAAAGAGTGTGTTAAACGTCACCAAAAATTAAAACCTCCATAACTCTCTGATTTTAAGTGCAAAAGTGGTAAATTTCTACCAATTGGAGGTCTTCAAATTCTCTTTCAATGGAAAAAATCTCATTCAAGATTAGCGGGGGTGAGAGCGTTTCGGTCCATTTTATAAAAAGAGCGAAACGTCACCCAAAATTAAAACCTCCATAAGTCTCTCATTTTAGCTTCAAAAGTGGTGAAATTTCTACCAATAGGAGGTCTTCAAATTCTCTTTTACCGGAAAAAAATCTCATTTAAAAATTCGGTGGGATGACGGAGTTTTTGTCCATTTTATAAAGAGTGTGTGAAACGTCACTCAAAATTAAAACCTCAATAAGTCTCGCCTTTTAAGTCTAAAAGTGGTGAAATTTCTACCAATCGGTGGTCTTAAGATACCATTTCAGGGGAAGGAAATCTCATTCCAAAATTCATTGCGGTGAGAGTGTTGTAGTCCGGTTTATAAAGAGTGTGATAAACATCACCCAAAATTAAAACCTCCATAACTCTCTCATTTTAAGTGCAAAAGTGGTGAAATTTCTACCAATTGGAGGTCTTCAAATTCTCTTTCAGTGGAAAAAATCTCATTTAAGATTAAGTGGGGTGAGAGCGTTTTGGTCCATTTTTTAAAGTGTGCGAAACGTCACCCAAAATTAAAACCTCCATAACTCTCTAATTTTAAGTCCAAAAGTGGTGAAATTTCTACCAATCGGAGGTCTTAAGATTCTATTTCGGGGAAAGAAATCTCATTTCAAAATTTGTTGGGATGAGAGTTGTAGTCCATTTTATAAAGAGTGTGCGAAACGTCAACCAAAATTAAAACCTCTATAACACTCTCACTTTAAGTCCAAAAGTGGTGAAATTTCTACCAATCGGAATTCTTCAAATTTTCTTTCAGGAGAGTGAAATCTCGTTTCACAATTCATTGGGGTGAGAGAGTTGTATTCCGTTTTATAAAGTGTGTTAAACATCACCCAAAATTAAAACCTCCATAACTCTCTCATTGTAAGTGCAATAGTGGTGAAATTTCTACCAATTGGAGGTCTTCAAATTCTCTTTCAGTGGAAAAAATCTCATTTAAGAATAGGTGGGGTGAGAGCGTTTTGGTCCATTTTTTAAAGTGTGCGAAACGTCACCCAAAATTAAAACCTCCATAACTCTCTAATTTTAAGTCCAAAAGTGGTGAAATTTCTACCAATCGGAGGTCCTAAGATTCTATTTCGGGGAAAAAAATCTCATTTCAAAATTTGTTGGGATGAGAGTTGTAGTTAATTTTATAAAGAGTATGCGAAACGTCAACCAAAATTAAAACCTCTATAACTCTCTCACTTTAAGTCCAAAAGTGGTGAAATTTCTACCAATCGGAATTCTTCAAATTTTCTTTCAGGAGAGTGAAATCTCGTTTCACAATTCATTGGGGTGAGAGAGTTGTATTCCGTTTTATAAAGTGTGTTAAACATCACCCAAAATTAAAACCTCCATAACTCTCTCATTGTAAGTGCAATAGTGGTGAAATTTCTACCAATTGGAGGTCTTCAAATTCTCTTTTAGTGGAAAAAATCTCATTTAAGATTAGGTGGGGTGAGAGCGTTTTGGTCCATTTTTTAAAGTGTGCGAAACGTCACCCAAAATTAAAACCTCCATAACTCTCTAATTTTAAGTCCAAAAGTGGTGAAATTTCTACCAATCGGAGGTCCTAAGATTCTATTTCGGGGAAAAAAATCTCATTTCAAAATTTGTTGGGATGAGAGTTGTAGTTCATTTTATAAAGAGTATGCGAAACGTCAACCAAAATGAAAACCTCTATAACTCTCTCACTTTAAGTCCAAAAGTGGTGAAATTTCTACCAATCGGAATTCTTCAAATTTTCTTTCAGGAGAGTGAAATCTCGTTTCACAATTCATTGGGGTGAGAGAGTTGTATTCCGTTTTATAAAGTGTGTTAAACATCACCCAAAATTAAAACCTCCATAACTCTCTCATTGTAAGTGCAATAGTGGTGAAATTTCTACCAATTGGAGGTCTTCAAATTCTCTTTCAGTGGAAAAAATCTCATTTAAGATTAGGTGGGGTGAGAGCATTTTGGTCCATTTTTTAAAGTGTGCGAAACGTCACCCAAAATTAAAACCTCCATAACTCTCTAATTTTAAGTCCAAAAGTGGTGAAATTTCTACCAATCGGAGGTCGTAAGATTCTATTTCGGGGAAAAAAATCTCATTTCAAAATTTGTTGGGATGAGAGTTGTAGTTCATTTTATAAAGAGTATGCGAAACGTCAACCAAAATTAAAACCTCTATAACTCTCTCACTTTAAGTCCAAAAGTGGTGAAATTTCTACCAATCGGAATTCTTCAAATTTTCTTTCAGGAGAGTGAAATCTCGTTTCACAATTCATTGGGGTGAGAGAGTTGTATTCCGTTTTATAAAGTGTGTTAAACATCACCCAAAATTAAAACCTCCATAACTCTCTCATTGTAAGTGCAATAGTGGTGAAATTTCTACCAATTGGAGGTCTTCAAATTCTCTTTCAGTGGAAAAAATCTCATTTAAGATTAGGTGGGGTGAGAGCATTTTGGTCCATTTTTTAAAGTGTGCGAAACGTCACCCAAAATTAAAACCTCCATAACTCTCTAATTTTAAGTCCAAAAGTGGTGAAATTTCTACCAATCGGAGGTCGTAAGATTCTATTTCGGGGAAAAAAATCTCATTTCAAAATTTGTTGGGATGAGAGTTGTAGTTCATTTTATAAAGAGTATGCGAAACGTCAACCAAAATTAAAACCTCTATAACTCTCTCACTTTAAGTCCAAAAGTGGTGAAATTTCTACCAATCGGAATTCTTCAAATTTTCTTTCAGGAGAGTGAAATCTCGTTTCACAATTCATTGGGGTGAGAGAGTTGTATTCCGTTTTATAAAGTGTGTTAAACATCACCCAAAATTAAAACCTCCATAACTCTCTCATTGTAAGTGCAATAGTGGTGAAATTTCTACCAATTGGAGGTCTTCAAATTCTCTTTTAGTGGAAAAAATCTCATTTAAGATTAGGTGGGGTGAGAGCGTTTTGGTCCATTTTTTAAAGTGTGCGAAACATCACCCAAAATTAAAACCTCCATAACTCTCTAATTTTAAGTCCAAAAGTGGTGAAATTTCTACCAATCGGAGGTCCTAAGATTCTATTTCGGGGAAAAAAATCTCATTTCAAAATTTGTTGGGATGAGAGTTGTAGTTCATTTTATAAAGAGTATGCGAAACGTCAACCAAAATTAAAACCTCTATAACTCTCTCACTTTAAGTCCAAAAGTGGTGAAATTTCTACCAATCGGAATTCTTCAAATTTTCTTTCAGGAGAGTGAAATCTAGTTTCACAATTCATTGGGGTGAGAGAGTTGTATTCCGTTTTATAAAGTGTGTTAAACATCACCCAAAATTAAAACCTCCATAACTCTCTCATTGTAAGTGCAATAGTGGTGAAATTTCTACCAATTGGAGGTCTTCAAATTCTCTTTTAGTGGAAAAAATCTCATTTAAGATTAGGTGGGGTGAGAGCGTTTTGGTCCATTTTTTAAAGTGTGCGAAACGTCACCCAAAATTAAAACCTCCATAACTCTCTAATTTTAAGTCCAAAAGTGGTGAAATTTCTACCAATCGGAGGTCCTAAGATTCTATTTCGGGGAAAAAAATCTCATTTCAAAATTTGTTGGGATGAGAGTTGTAGTTCATTTTATAAAGAGTATGCGAAACGTCAACCAAAATGAAAACCTCTATAACTCTCTCACTTTAAGTCCAAAAGTGGTGAAATTTCTACCAATCGGAATTCTTCAAATTTTCTTTCAGGAGAGTGAAATCTCGTTTCACAATTCATTGGGGTGAGAGAGTTGTATTCCGTTTTATAAAGTGTGTTAAACATCACCCAAAATTAAAACCTCCATAACTCTCTCATTGTAAGTGCAATAGTGGTGAAATTTCTACCAATTGGAGGTCTTCAAATTCTCTTTCAGTGGAAAAAATCTCATTTAAGATTAGGTGGGGTGAGAGCATTTTGGTCCATTTTTTAAAGTGTGCGAAACGTCACCCAAAATTAAAACCTCCATAACTCTCTAATTTTAAGTCCAAAAGTGGTGAAATTTCTACCAATCGGAGGTCGTAAGATTCTATTTCGGGGAAAAAAATCTCATTTCAAAATTTGTTGGGATGAGAGTTGTAGTTCATTTTATAAAGAGTATGCGAAACGTCAACCAAAATTAAAACCTCTATAACTCTCTCACTTTAAGTCCAAAAGTGGTGAAATTTCTACCAATCGGAATTCTTCAAATTTTCTTTCAGGAGAGTGAAATCTCGTTTCACAATTCATTGGGGTGAGAGAGTTGTATTCCGTTTTATAAAGTGTGTTAAACATCACCCAAAATTAAAACCTCCATAACTCTCTCATTGTAAGTGCAATAGTGGTGAAATTTCTACCAATTGGAGGTCTTCAAATTCTCTTTTAGTGGAAAAAATCTCATTTAAGATTAGGTGGGGTGAGAGCGTTTTGGTCCATTTTTTAAAGTGTGCGAAACATCACCCAAAATTAAAACCTCCATAACTCTCTAATTTTAAGTCCAAAAGTGGTGAAATTTCTACCAATCGGAGGTCCTAAGATTCTATTTCGGGGAAAAAAATCTCATTTCAAAATTTGTTGGGATGAGAGTTGTAGTTCATTTTATAAAGAGTATGCGAAACGTCAACCAAAATTAAAACCTCTATAACTCTCTCACTTTAAGTCCAAAAGTGGTGAAATTTCTACCAATCGGAATTCTTCAAATTTTCTTTCAGGAGAGTGAAATCTAGTTTCACAATTCATTGGGGTGAGAGAGTTGTATTCCGTTTTATAAAGTGTGTTAAACATCACCCAAAATTAAAACCTCCATAACTCTCTCATTGTAAGTGCAATAGTGGTGAAATTTCTACCAATTGGAGGTCTTCAAATTCTCTTTCAGTGGAAAAAATCTCATTTAAGATTAGGTGGGGTGAGAGCGTTTTGGTCCATTTTTTAAAGTGTGCGAAACGTCACCCAAAATTAAAACCTCCATAAGTCTCTCATTTTAGCTTCAAAAGTGGTGAAATTTCTACCAATAGGAGGTCTTCAAATTCTCTTTTACCGGAAAAAAATCTCATTTAAAAATTCGGTGGGATGACGGAGTTTTTGTCCATTTTATAAAGAGTTAGTGAAACGTCACTCAAAATTAAAACCTCAATAAGTCTCGCCTTTTAAGTCTAAAAGTGGTGAAATTTCTACCAATCGGTGGTCTTAAGATACCATTTCAGGGGAAGGAAATCTCATTCCAAAATTCATTGCGGTGAAAGAGTTGTAGTCCGGTTTATAAAGAGTGTGATAAACATCACCCAAAATTAAAACCTCCATAACTCTCTCATTTTAAGTGCAAAAGTGGTGAAATTTCTACCAATTGGAGGTCTTCAAATTCTCTTTCAGTGGAAAAAATCTCATTTAAGATTAAGTGGAGTGAGAGCGTTTTGGTCCATTTTTTAAAGTGTGCGAAACGTCACCCAAAATTAAAACCTCCATAACTCTCTAATTTTAAGTCCAAAAGTGGTGAAATTTCTACCAATCGGAGGTCTTAAGATTCTATTTCGGGGAAAGAAATCTCATTTCAAAATTTGTTGGGATGAGAGTTGTAGTCCATTTTATAAAGAGTGTGCGAAACGTCAACCAAAATTAAAACCTCTATAACACTCTCACTTTAAGTCCAAAAGTGGTGAAATTTCTACCAATCGGAATTCTTCAAATTTTCTTTCAGGAGAGTGAAATCTCGTTTCACAATTCATTGGGGTGAGAGAGTTGTATTCCGTTTTATAAAGTGTGTTAAACATCACCCAAAATTAAAACCTCCATAACTCTCTCATTGTAAGTGCAATAGTGGTGAAATTTCTACCAATTGGAGGTCTTCAAATTCTCTTTCAGTGGAAAAAATCTCATTTAAGATTAGGTGGGGTGAGAGCGTTTTGGTCCATTTTTTAAAGTGTGCGAAACGTCACCCAAAATTAAAACCTCCATAACTCTCTAATTTTAAGTCCAAAAGTGGTGAAATTTCTACCAATCGGAGGTTCTAAGATTCTATTTCGGGGAAAAAAATCTCATTTCAAAATTTGTTGGGATGAGAGTTGTAGTCCATTTTATAAAGAGTATGCGAAACGTCAACCAAAATTAAAACCTCTATAACTCTCTCACTTTAAGTCCAAAAGTGGTGAAATTTCTACAAATCCGAATTCTTCAAATTTTCTTTCAGGAGAGTGAAATCTCGTTTCACAATTCATTGGGGTGAGAGAGTTGTATTCCGTTTTATAAAGTGTGTTAAACATCACCCAAAATTAAAACCTCCATAACTCTCTCATTGTAAGTGCAATAGTGGTGAAATTTCTACCAATTGGAGGTCTTCAAATTCTCTTTCAGTGGAAAAAATCTCATTTAAGATTAGGTGGGGTGAGAGCGTTTTGGTCCATTTTTTAAAGTGTGCGAAACGTCACCCAAAATTAAAACCTCCATAACTCTCTAATTTTAAGTCCAAAAGTGGTGAAATTTCTACCAATCGGAGGTCCTAAGATTCTATTTCGGGGAAAACAATCTCATTTCAAAATTTGTTGGGATGAGAGTTGTAGTCCATTTTATAAAGAGTATGCGAAACGTCAACCAAAATTAAAACCTCTATAACTCTCTCACTTTAAGTCCAAAAGTGGTGAAATTTCTACCGATCGGAATTCTTCAAATTTTCTTTCAGGAGAGTGAAATCTCGTTTCACAATTCATTGGGGTGAGAGAGTTGTATTCCGTTTTATAAAGTGTGTTAAACATCACCCAAAATTAAAACCTCCATAACTCTCTCATTGTAAGTGCAATAGTGGTGAAATTTCTACCAATTGGAGGTCTTCAAATTCTCTTTCAGTGGAAAAAATCTCATTTAAGATTAGGTGGGGTGAGAGCGTTTTGGTCCATTTTTTAAAGTGTGCGAAACGTCACCCAAAATTAAAACCTCCATAACTCTCTAATTTTAGTTCCAAAAGTGGTGAAAATTCTACCAATCGGAGGTCCTAAGATTCTATTTCGGGGAAAAAAATCTCATTTCAAAATTTGTTGGGATGAGAGTTGTAGTCCATTTTATAAAGAGTATGCGAAACGTCAACCAAAATTAAAACCTCTATAACTCTCTCACTTTAAGTCCAAAAGTGGTGAAATTTCTACCAATCGGAATTCTTCAAATTTTCTTTCAGGAGAGTGAAATCTAGTTTCACAATTCATTGGGGTGAGAGAGTTGTATTCCGTTTTATAAAGTGTGTTAAACATCACCCAAAATTAAAACCTCCATAACTCTCTCATTGTAAGTGCAATAGTGGTGAAATTTCTACCAATTGGAGGTCTTCAAATTCTCTTTCAGTGGAAAAAATCTCATTTAAGATTAGGTGGGGTGAGAGCGTTTTGGTCCATTTTTTAAAGTGTGCGAAACGTCACCCAAAATTAAAACCTCCATAACTCTCTAATTTTAAGTCCAAAAGTGGTGAAATTTCTACCAATCGGAGGTCCTAAGATTCTATTTCGGGGAAAACAATCTCATTTCAAAATTTGTTGGGATGAGAGTTGTAGTCCATTTTATAAAGAGTATGCGAAACGTCAACCAAAATTAAAACCTCTATAACTCTCTCACTTTAAGTCCAAAAGTGGTGAAATTTCTACCGATCGGAATTCTTCAAATTTTCTTTCAGGAGAGTGAAATCTCGTTTCACAATTCATTGGGGTGAGAGAGTTGTATTCCGTTTTATAAAGTGTGTTAAACATCACCCAAAATTAAAACCTCCATAACTCTCTCATTGTAAGTGCAATAGTGGTGAAATTTCTACCAATTGGAGGTCTTCAAATTCTCTTTCAGTGGAAAAAATCTCATTTAAGATTAGGTGGGGTGAGAGCGTTTTGGTCCATTTTTTAAAGTGTGCGAAACGTCACCCAAAATTAAAACCTCCATAACTCTCTAATTTTAGTTCCAAAAGTGGTGAAAATTCTACCAATCGGAGGTCCTAAGATTCTATTTCGGGGAAAAAAATCTCATTTCAAAATTTGTTGGGATGAGAGTTGTAGTCCATTTTATAAAGAGTATGCGAAACGTCAACCAAAATTAAAACCTCTATAACTCTCTCACTTTAAGTCCAAAAGTGGTGAAATTTCTACCAATCGGAATTCTTCAAATTTTCTTTCAGGAGAGTGAAATCTAGTTTCACAATTCATTGGGGTGAGAGAGTTGTATTCCGTTTTATAAAGTGTGTTAAACATCACCCAAAATTAAAACCTCCATAACTCTCTCATTGTAAGTGCAATAGTGGTGAAATTTCTACCAATTGGAGGTCTTCAAATTCTCTTTCAGTGGAAAAAATCTCATTTAAGATTAGGTGGGGTGAGAGCGTTTTGGTCCATTTTTTAAAGTGTGCGAAACGTCACCCAAAATTAAAACCTCCATAACTCTCTAATTTTAAGTCCAAAAGTGGTGAAATTTCTACCAATCGGAGGTCCTAAGATTCTATTTCGGGGAAAACAATCTCATTTCAAAATTTGTTGGGATGAGAGTTGTAGTCCATTTTATAAAGAGTATGCGAAACGTCAACCAAAATTAAAACCTCTATAACTCTCTCACTTTAAGTCCAAAAGTGGTGAAATTTCTACCGATCGGAATTCTTCAAATTTTCTTTCAGGAGAGTGAAATCTCGTTTCACAATTCATTGGGGTGAGAGAGTTGTATTCCGTTTTATAAAGTGTGTTAAACATCACCCAAAATTAAAACCTCCATAACTCTCTCATTGTAAGTGCAATAGTGGTGAAATTTCTACCAATTGGAGGTCTTCAAATTCTCTTTCAGTGGAAAAAATCTCATTTAAGATTAGGTGGGGTGAGAGCGTTTTGGTCCATTTTTTAAAGTGTGCGAAACGTCACCCAAAATTAAAACCTCCATAACTCTCTAATTTTAAGTCCAAAAGTGGTGAAAATTCTACCAATCGGAGGTCCTAAGATTCTATTTCGGGGAAAAAAATCTCATTTCAAAATTTGTTGGGATGAGAGTTGTAGTCCATTTTATAAAGAGTATGCGAAACGTCAACCAAAATTAAAACCTCTATAACTCTCTCACTTTAAGTCCAAAAGTGGTGAAATTTCTACCAATCGGAATTCTTCAAATTTTCTTTCAGGAGAGTGAAATCTAGTTTCACAATTCATTGGGGTGAGAGAGTTGTATTCCGTTTTATAAAGTGTGTTAAACATCACCCAAAATTAAAACCTCCATAACTCTCTCATTGTAAGTGCAATAGTGGTGAAATTTCTACCAATTGGAGGTCTTCAAATTCTCTTTCAGTCGAAAAAATCTCATTTAAGATTAGGTGGGGTGAGAGCGTTTTGGTCCATTTTTTAAAGTGTGCGAAACGTCACCCAAAATTAAAACCTCCATAACTCTCTAATTTTAAGTCCAAAAGTGGTGAAATTTCTACCAATCGGAGGTCCTAAGATTCTATTTCGGGGAAAACAATCTCATTTCAAAATTTGTTGGGATGAGAGTTGTAGTCTATTTTATAAAGAGTATGCGAAACGTCAACCAAAATTAAAACCTCTATAACTCTCTCACTTTAAGTCCAAAAGTGGTGAAATTTCTACAAATCGGAATTCTTCAAATTTTCTTTCAGGAGAGTGAAATCTCGTTTCACAATTCATTGGGGTGAGAGAGTTGTATTCCGTTTTATAAAGTGTGTTAAACATCACCCAAAATTAAAACCTCCATAACTCTCTCATTGTAAGTGCAATAGTGGTGAAATTTCTACCAATTGGAGGTCTTCAAATTCTCTTTCAGTGGAAAAAATCTCATTTAAGATTAGGTGGGGTGAGAGCATTTTGGTCCATTTTTTAAAGTGTGCGAAACGTCACCCAAAATTAAAACCTCCATAACTCTCTAATTTTAAGTCCAAAAGTGGTGAAATTTCTACCAATCGGAGGTTCTAAGATTCTATTTCGGGGAAAGAAATCTCATTTCAAAATTTGTTGGGATGAGAGTTGTAGTCCATTTTATAAAGAGTGTGTGAAACGTCAACCAAAATTAAAACCTCTATAACTCTCTCACTTTAAGTCCAAAAGTGGTGAAATTTCTACCAATCGGAATTCTTCAAATTTTCTTTCAGGAGAGTGAAATCTCGTTTCACAATTCATTGGGGTGAGAGAGTTGTATTCCGTTTTATAAAGTGTGTTAAACATCACCCAAAATTAAAACCTCCATAACTCTCTCATTGTAAGTGCAATAGTGGTGAAATTTCTACCAATTGGAGGTCTTCAAATTCTCTTTCAGTGGAAAAAATCTCATTTAAGATTAAGTGGGGTGAGAGCGTTTTGGTCCATTTTTTAAAGTGTGCGAAACGTCACCCAAAATTAAAACCTCCATAACTCTCTAATTTTAAGTCCAAAAGTGGTGAAATTTCTACCAATCGGAGGTCCTAAGATTCTATTTCGGGGAAAAAAATCTCATTTCAAAATTTGTTGGGATGAGAGTTGTAGTCCATTTTATAAAGAGTATGCGAAACGTCAACCAAAATTAAAACCTCTATAACTCTCTCACTTTAAGTCCAAAAGTGGTGAAATTTCTACCAATCGGAATTCTTCAAATTTTCTTTCAGGAGAGTGAAATCTCGTTTCACAATTCATTGGGGTGAGAGAGTTGTATTCCGTTTTATAAAGTGTGTTAAACATCACCCAAAATTAAAACCTCCATAACTCTCTCATTGTAAGTGCAATAGTGGTGAAATTTCTACCAATTGGAGGTCTTCAAATTCTCTTTCAGTGGAAAAAATCTCATTTAAGATTAGGTGGGGTGAGAGCGTTTTGGTCCATTTTTTAAAGTGTGCGAAACGTCACCCAAAATTAAAACCTCCATAACTCTCTAATTTTAGTTCCAAAAGTGGTGAAAATTCTACCAATCGGAGGTCCTAAGATTCTATTTCGGGGAAAAAAATCTCATTTCAAAATTTGTTGGGATGAGAGTTGTAGTCCATTTTATAAAGAGTATGCGAAACGTCAACCAAAATTAAAACCTCTATAACTCTCTCACTTTAAGTCCAAAAGTGGTGAAATTTCTACCAATCGGAATTCTTCAAATTTTCTTTCAGGAGAGTGAAATCTAGTTTCACAATTCATTGGGGTGAGAGAGTTGTATTCCGTTTTATAAAGTGTGTTAAACATCACCCAAAATTAAAACCTCCATAACTCTCTCATTGTAAGTGCAATAGTGGTGAAATTTCTACCAATTGGAGGTCTTCAAATTCTCTTTCAGTGGAAAAAATCTCATTTAAGATTAGGTGGGGTGAGAGCGTTTTGGTCCATTTTTTAAAGTGTGCGAAACGTCACCCAAAATTAAAACCTCCATAACTCTCTAATTTTAAGTCCAAAAGTGGTGAAATTTCTACCAATCGGAGGTCCTAAGATTCTATTTCGGGGAAAACAATCTCATTTCAAAATTTGTTGGGATGAGAGTTGTAGTCCATTTTATAAAGAGTATGCGAAACGTCAACCAAAATTAAAACCTCTATAACTCTCTCACTTTAAGTCCAAAAGTGGTGAAATTTCTACCGATCGGAATTCTTCAAATTTTCTTTCAGGAGAGTGAAATCTCGTTTCACAATTCATTGGGGTGAGAGAGTTGTATTCCGTTTTATAAAGTGTGTTAAACATCACCCAAAATTAAAACCTCCATAACTCTCTCATTGTAAGTGCAATAGTGGTGAAATTTCTACCAATTGGAGGTCTTCAAATTCTCTTTCAGTGGAAAAAATCTCATTTAAGATTAGGTGGGGTGAGAGCGTTTTGGTCCATTTTTTAAAGTGTGCGAAACGTCACCCAAAATTAAAACCTCCATAACTCTCTAATTTTAGTTCCAAAAGTGGTGAAAATTCTACCAATCGGAGGTCCTAAGATTCTATTTCGGGGAAAAAAATCTCATTTCAAAATTTGTTGGGATGAGAGTTGTAGTCCATTTTATAAAGAGTATGCGAAACGTCAACCAAAATTAAAACCTCTATAACTCTCTCACTTTAAGTCCAAAAGTGGTGAAATTTCTACCAATCGGAATTCTTCAAATTTTCTTTCAGGAGAGTGAAATCTAGTTTCACAATTCATTGGGGTGAGAGAGTTGTATTCCGTTTTATAAAGTGTGTTAAACATCACCCAAAATTAAAACCTCCATAACTCTCTCATTGTAAGTGCAATAGTGGTGAAATTTCTACCAATTGGAGGTCTTCAAATTCTCTTTCAGTGGAAAAAATCTCATTTAAGATTAGGTGGGGTGAGAGCGTTTTGGTCCATTTTTTAAAGTGTGCGAAACGTCACCCAAAATTAAAACCTCCATAACTCTCTAATTTTAAGTCCAAAAGTGGTGAAATTTCTACCAATCGGAGGTCCTAAGATTCTATTTCGGGGAAAACAATCTCATTTCAAAATTTGTTGGGATGAGAGTTGTAGTCCATTTTATAAAGAGTATGCGAAACGTCAACCAAAATTAAAACCTCTATAACTCTCTCACTTTAAGTCCAAAAGTGGTGAAATTTCTACCGATCGGAATTCTTCAAATTTTCTTTCAGGAGAGTGAAATCTCGTTTCACAATTCATTGGGGTGAGAGAGTTGTATTCCGTTTTATAAAGTGTGTTAAACATCACCCAAAATTAAAACCTCCATAACTCTCTCATTGTAAGTGCAATAGTGGTGAAATTTCTACCAATTGGAGGTCTTCAAATTCTCTTTCAGTGGAAAAAATCTCATTTAAGATTAGGTGGGGTGAGAGCGTTTTGGTCCATTTTTTAAAGTGTGCGAAACGTCACCCAAAATTAAAACCTCCATAACTCTCTAATTTTAGTTCCAAAAGTGGTGAAAATTCTACCAATCGGAGGTCCTAAGATTCTATTTCGGGGAAAAAAATCTCATTTCAAAATTTGTTGGGATGAGAGTTGTAGTCCATTTTATAAAGAGTATGCGAAACGTCAACCAAAATTAAAACCTCTATAACTCTCTCACTTTAAGTCCAAAAGTGGTGAAATTTCTACCAATCGGAATTCTTCAAATTTTCTTTCAGGAGAGTGAAATCTAGTTTCACAATTCATTGGGGTGAGAGAGTTGTATTCCGTTTTATAAAGTGTGTTAAACATCACCCAAAATTAAAACCTCCATAACTCTCTCATTGTAAGTGCAATAGTGGTGAAATTTCTACCAATTGGAGGTCTTCAAATTCTCTTTCAGTGGAAAAAATCTCATTTAAGATTAGGTGGGGTGAGAGCGTTTTGGTCCATTTTTTAAAGTGTGCGAAACGTCACCCAAAATTAAAACCTCCATAACTCTCTAATTTTAAGTCCAAAAGTGGTGAAATTTCTACCAATCGGAGGTCCTAAGATTCTATTTCGGGGAAAACAATCTCATTTCAAAATTTGTTGGGATGAGAGTTGTAGTCCATTTTATAAAGAGTATGCGAAACGTCAACCAAAATTAAAACCTCTATAACTCTCTCACTTTAAGTCCAAAAGTGGTGAAATTTCTACCGATCGGAATTCTTCAAATTTTCTTTCAGGAGAGTGAAATCTCGTTTCACAATTCATTGGGGTGAGAGAGTTGTATTCCGTTTTATAAAGTGTGTTAAACATCACCCAAAATTAAAACCTCCATAACTCTCTCATTGTAAGTGCAATAGTGGTGAAATTTCTACCAATTGGAGGTCTTCAAATTCTCTTTCAGTGGAAAAAATCTCATTTAAGATTAGGTGGGGTGAGAGCGTTTTGGTCCATTTTTTAAAGTGTGCGAAACGTCACCCAAAATTAAAACCTCCATAACTCTCTAATTTTAGTTCCAAAAGTGGTGAAAATTCTACCAATCGGAGGTCCTAAGATTCTATTTCGGGGAAAAAAATCTCATTTCAAAATTTGTTGGGATGAGAGTTGTAGTCCATTTTATAAAGAGTATGCGAAACGTCAACCAAAATTAAAACCTCTATAACTCTCTCACTTTAAGTCCAAAAGTGGTGAAATTTCTACCAATCGGAATTCTTCAAATTTTCTTTCAGGAGAGTGAAATCTAGTTTCACAATTCATTGGGGTGAGAGAGTTGTATTCCGTTTTATAAAGTGTGTTAAACATCACCCAAAATTAAAACCTCCATAACTCTCTCATTGTAAGTGCAATAGTGGTGAAATTTCTACCAATTGGAGGTCTTCAAATTCTCTTTCAGTGGAAAAAATCTCATTTAAGATTAGGTGGGGTGAGAGCGTTTTGGTCCATTTTTTAAAGTGTGCGAAACGTCACCCAAAATTAAAACCTCCATAACTCTCTAATTTTAAGTCCAAAAGTGGTGAAATTTCTACCAATCGGAGGTCCTAAGATTCTATTTCGGGGAAAACAATCTCATTTCAAAATTTGTTGGGATGAGAGTTGTAGTCCATTTTATAAAGAGTATGCGAAACGTCAACCAAAATTAAAACCTCTATAACTCTCTCACTTTAAGTCCAAAAGTGGTGAAATTTCTACCGATCGGAATTCTTCAAATTTTCTTTCAGGAGAGTGAAATCTCGTTTCACAATTCATTGGGGTGAGAGAGTTGTATTCCGTTTTATAAAGTGTGTTAAACATCACCCAAAATTAAAACCTCCATAACTCTCTCATTGTAAGTGCAATAGTGGTGAAATTTCTACCAATTGGAGGTCTTCAAATTCTCTTTCAGTGGAAAAAATCTCATTTAAGATTAGGTGGGGTGAGAGCGTTTTGGTCCATTTTTTAAAGTGTGCGAAACGTCACCCAAAATTAAAACCTCCATAACTCTCTAATTTTAAGTCCAAAAGTGGTGAAATTTCTACCAATCGGAGGTTCTAAGATTCTATTTCGGGGAAAAAAATCTCATTTCAAAATTTGTTGGGATGAGAGTTGTAGTCCATTTTATAAAGAGTATGCGAAACGTCAACCAAAATTAAAACCTCTATAACTCTCTCACTTTAAGTCCAAAAGTGGTGAAATTTCTACCAATCGGAATTCTTCAAATTTTCTTTCAGGAGAGTGAAATCTCGTTTCACAATTCATTGGGGTGAGAGAGTTGTATTCCGTTTTATAAAGTGTGTTAAACATCACCCAAAATTAAAACCTCCATAACTCTCTCATTGTAAGTGCAATAGTGGTGAAATTTCTACCAATTGGAGGTCTTCAAATTCTCATTCAGTGGAAAAAATCTCATTTAAGATTAGGTGGGGTGAGAGCATTTTGGTCCATTTTTTAAAGTGTGCGAAACGTCACCCAAAATTAAAACCTCCATAACTCTCTAATTTTAAGTCCAAAAGTGGTGAAATTTCTACCAATCGGAGGTTCTAAGATTCTATTTCGGGGAAAGAAATCTCATTTCAAAATTTGTTGGGATGAGAGTTGTAGTCCATTTTATAAAGAGTGTGTGAAACGTCAACCAAAATTAAAACCTCTATAACTCTCTCACTTTAAGTCCAAAAGTGGTGAAATTTCTACCAATCGGAATTCTTCAAATTTTCTTTCAGGAGAGTGAAATCTCGTTTCACAATTCATTGGCGTGAGAGAGTTGTATTCCGTCTTATAAAGTGTGTTAAACATCACCCAAAATTAAAACCTCTATAACTCTCTCTCTCACTTTATGTCCAAAAGTGGTTAAATTTCTACCAATCGGAGGTCTTCAAATTCTCTTTCAGGGGACAGAAATCACGTTTCAAAATTCATTGGGGTTTGAGAGTTGTAGTCTGTTTTATAAAGAGTGTGTTAAACGTCACCAAAAATTAAAACCTCCATAACTCTCTGATTTTAAGTGCAAAAGTGGTAAATTTCTACCAATTGGAGGTCTTCAAATTCTCTTTCAGTGGAAAAAATCTCATTTAAGATTAGGTGGGGTGAGAGCGTTTTGGTCCATTTTTTAAAGTGTGCGAAACGTCACCCAAAATTAAAACCTCCATAACTCTCTAATTTTAAGTCCAAAAGTGGTGAAATTTCTACCAATCGGAGGTTCTAAGATTCTATTTCGGGGAAAAAAATCTCATTTCAAAATTTGTTGGGATGAGAGTTGTAGTCCATTTTATAAAGAGTATGCGAAACGTCAACCAAAATTAAAACCTCTATAACTCTCTCACTTTAAGTCCAAAAGTGGTGAAATTTCTACCAATCGGAATTCTTCAAATTTTCTTTCAGGAGAGTGAAATCTCGTTTCACAATTCATTGGGGTGAGAGAGTTGTATTCCGTTTTATAAAGTGTGTTAAACATCACCCAAAATTATAACCTCCATAACTCTCTCATTGTAAGTGCAATAGTGGTGAAATTTCTACCAATTGGAGGTCTTCAAATTCTCTTTCAGTGGAAAAAATCTCATTTAAGATTAGGTGGGGTGAGAGCATTTTGGTCCATTTTTTAAAGTGTGCGAAACGTCACCCAAAATTAAAACCTCCATAACTCTCTAATTTTAAGTCCAAAAGTGGTGAAATTTCTACCAATCGGAGGTTCTAAGATTCTATTTCGGGGAAAGAAATCTCATTTCAAAATTTGTTGGGATGAGAGTTGTAGTCCATTTTATAAAGAGTATGCGAAACGTCAACCAAAATTAAAACCTCTATAACTCTCTCACTTTAAGTCCAAAAGTGGTGAAATTTCTACCAATCGGAATTCTTCAAATTTTCTTTCAGGAGAGTGAAATCTCGTTTCACAATTCATTGGGGTGAGAGAGTTGTATTCCGTTTTATAAAGTGTGTTAAACATCACCCAAAATTAAAACCTCCATAACTCTCTCATTGTAAGTGCAATAGTGGTGAAATTTCTACCAATTGGAGGTCTTCAAATTCTCTTTCAGTGGAAAAAATCTCATTTAAGATTAGGTGGGGTGAGAGCGTTTTGGTCCATTTTTTAAAGTGTGCGAAACGTCACCCAAAATTAAAACCTCCATAACTCTCTAATTTTAAGTCCAAAAGTGGTGAAATTTCTACCAATCGGAGGTTCTAAGATTCTATTTCGGGGAAAAAAATCTCATTTCAAAATTTGTTGGGATGAGAGTTGTAGTCCATTTTATAAAGAGTATGCGAAACGTCAACCAAAATTAAAACCTCTATAACTCTCTCACTTTAAGTCCAAAAGTGGTGAAATTTCTACCAATCGGAATTCTTCAAATTTTCTTTCAGGAGAGTGAAATCTCGTTTCACAATTCATTGGGGTGAGAGAGTTGTATTCCGTTTTATAAAGTGTGTTAAACATCACCCAAAATTAAAACCTCCATAACTCTCTCATTGTAAGTGCAATAGTGGTGAAATTTCTACCAATTGGAGGTCTTCAAATTCTCATTCAGTGGAAAAAATCTCATTTAAGATTAGGTGGGGTGAGAGCATTTTGGTCCATTTTTTAAAGTGTGCGAAACGTCACCCAAAATTAAAACCTCCATAACTCTCTAATTTTAAGTCCAAAAGTGGTGAAATTTCTACCAATCGGAGGTTCTAAGATTCTATTTCGGGGAAAGAAATCTCATTTCAAAATTTGTTGGGATGAGAGTTGTAGTCCATTTTATAAAGAGTGTGTGAAACGTCAACCAAAATTAAAACCTCTATAACTCTCTCACTTTAAGTCCAAAAGTGGTGAAATTTCTACCAATCGGAATTCTTCAAATTTTCTTTCAGGAGAGTGAAATCTCGTTTCACAATTCATTGGCGTGAGAGAGTTGTATTCCGTCTTATAAAGTGTGTTAAACATCACCCAAAATTAAAACCTCTATAACTCTCTCTCTCACTTTATGTCCAAAAGTGGTTAAATTTCTACCAATCGGAGGTCTTCAAATTCTCTTTCAGGGGACAGAAATCACGTTTCAAAATTCATTGGGGTTTGAGAGTTGTAGTCTGTTTTATAAAGAGTGTGTTAAACGTCACCAAAAATTAAAACCTCCATAACTCTCTGATTTTAAGTGCAAAAGTGGTAAATTTCTACCAATTGGAGGTCTTCAAATTCTCTTTCAGTGGAAAAAATCTCATTTAAGATTAGGTGGGGTGAGAGCGTTTTGGTCCATTTTTTAAAGTGTGCGAAACGTCACCCAAAATTAAAACCTCCATAACTCTCTAATTTTAAGTCCAAAAGTGGTGAAATTTCTACCAATCGGAGGTTCTAAGATTCTATTTCGGGGAAAAAAATCTCATTTCAAAATTTGTTGGGATGAGAGTTGTAGTCCATTTTATAAAGAGTATGCGAAACGTCAACCAAAATTAAAACCTCTATAACTCTCTCACTTTAAGTCCAAAAGTGGTGAAATTTCTACCAATCGGAATTCTTCAAATTTTCTTTCAGGAGAGTGAAATCTCGTTTCACAATTCATTGGGGTGAGAGAGTTGTATTCCGTTTTATAAAGTGTGTTAAACATCACCCAAAATTATAACCTCCATAACTCTCTCATTGTAAGTGCAATAGTGGTGAAATTTCTACCAATTGGAGGTCTTCAAATTCTCTTTCAGTGGAAAAAATCTCATTTAAGATTAGGTGGGGTGAGAGCATTTTGGTCCATTTTTTAAAGTGTGCGAAACGTCACCCAAAATTAAAACCTCCATAACTCTCTAATTTTAAGTCCAAAAGTGGTGAAATTTCTACCAATCGGAGGTTCTAAGATTCTATTTCGGGGAAAGAAATCTCATTTCAAAATTTGTTGGGATGAGAGTTGTAGTCCATTTTATAAAGAGTATGCGAAACGTCAACCAAAATTAAAACCTCTATAACTCTCTCACTTTAAGTCCAAAAGTGGTGAAATTTCTACCAATCGGAATTCTTCAAATTTTCTTTCAGGAGAGTGAAATCTCGTTTCACAATTCATTGGGGTGAGAGAGTTGTATTCCGTTTTATAAAGTGTGTTAAACATCACCCAAAATTAAAACCTCCATAACTCTCTCATTGTAAGTGCAATAGTGGTGAAATTTCTACCAATTGGAGGTCTTCAAATTCTCTTTCAGTGGAAAAAATCTCATTTAAGATTAGGTGGGGTGAGAGCGTTTTGGTCCATTTTTTAAAGTGTGCGAAACGTCACCCAAAATTAAAACCTCCATAACTCTCTAATTTTAAGTCCAAAAGTGGTGAAATTTCTACCAATCGGAGGTCCTAAGATTCTATTTCGGGGAAAAAAATCTCATTTCAAAATTTGTTGTGATGAGAGTTGTAGTCCATTTTATAAAGAGTATGCGAAACGTCAACCAAAATTAAAACCTCTATAACTCTCTCACTTTAAGTCCAAAAGTGGTGAAATTTCTACCAATCGGAATTCTTCAAATTATCTTTCAGGAGAGTGAAATCTCGTTTCACAATTCATTGGGGTGAGAGAGTTGTATTCCGTTTTATAAAGTGTGTTAAACATCACCCAAAATTAAAACCTCCATAACTCTCTCATTGTAAGTGCAATAGTGGTGAAATTTCTACCAATTGGAGGTCTTCAAATTCTTTTTCAGTGGAAAAAATCTCATTTAAGATTAGGTGGGGTGAGAGCATTTTGGTCCATTTTTTAAAGTGTGCGAAACGTCACCCAAAATTAAAACCTCCATAACTCTCTAATTTTAAGTCCAAAAGTGGTGAAATTTCTACCAATCGGAGGTTCTAAGATTCTATTTCGGGGAAAAAAATCTCATTTCAAAATTTGTTGGGATGAGAGTTGTAGTCCATTTTATAAAGAGTATGCGAAACGTCAACCAAAATTAAAACCTCTATAACTCTCTCACTTTAAGTCCAAAAGTGGTGAAATTTCTACCAATCGGAATTCTTCAAATTTTCTTTCAGGAGAGTGAAATCTCGTTTCACAATTCATTGGGGTGAGAGAGTTGTATTCCGTTTTATAAAGTGTGTTAAACATCACCCAAAATTAAAACCTCCATAACTCTCTCATTGTAAGTGCAATAGTGGTGAAATTTCTACCAATTGGAGGTCTTCAAATTCTCTTTCAGGGGAAAAAATCTCATTTAAGATTAGGTGGGGTGAGAGCGTTTTGGTCCATTTTTTAAAGTGTGCGAAACGTCACCCAAAATTAAAACCTCCATAACTCTCTAATTTTAAGTCCAAAAGTGGTGAAATTTCTACCAATCGGAGGTCCTAAGATTCTATTTCGGGGAAAAAAATCTCATTTCAAAATTTGTTGGGATGAGAGTTGTAGTCCATTTTATAAAGAGTATGCGAAACGTCAACCAAAATTAAAACCTCTATAACTCTCTCACTTTAAGTCCAAAAGTGGTGAAATTTCTACCAATCGGAATTCTTCAAATTTTCTTTCAGGAGAGTGAAATCTCGTTTCACAATTCATTGGGGTGAGAGAGTTGTATTCCGTTTTATAAAGTGTGTTAAACATCACCCAAAATTAAAACCTCCATAACTCTCTCATTGTAAGTGCAATAGTGGTGAAATTTCTACCAATTGGAGGTCTTCAAATTCTCATTCAGTGGAAAAAATCTCATTTAAGATTAGGTGGGGTGAGAGCATTTTGGTCCATTTTTTAAAGTGTGCGAAACGTCACCCAAAATTAAAACCTCCATAACTCTCTAATTTTAAGTCCAAAAGTGGTGAAATTTCTACCAATCGGAGGTTCTAAGATTCTATTTCGGGGAAAGAAATCTCATTTCAAAATTTGTTGAGATGAGAGTTGTAGTCCATTTTATAAAGAGTGTGTGAAACGTCAACCAAAATTAAAACCTCTATAACTCTCTCACTTTAAGTCCAAAAGTGGTGAAATTTCTACCAATCGGAATTCTTCAAATTTTCTTTCAGGAGAGTGAAATCTCGTTTCACAATTCATTGGCGTGAGAGAGTTGTATTCCGTCTTATAAAGTGTGTTAAACATCACCCAAAATTAAAACCTCTATAACTCTCTCTCTCACTTTATGTCCAAAAGTGGTTAAATTTCTACCAATCGGAGGTCTTCAAATTCTCTTTCAGGGGAAGGAAATCTCATTCCAAAATTCATTGCGGTGAGAGAGTTGTAGTCCGGTTTATAAAGAGTGTGATAAACATCACCCAAAATTAAAACCTCCATAACTCTCTCATTTTAAGTGCAAAAGTGGTGAAATTTCTACCAATTGGAGGTCTTCAAATTCTCTTTCAGTGGAAAAAATCTCATTTAAGATTAAGTGGGGTGACAGCGTTTTGGTCCATTTTTTAGAGTGTGCGAAACGTCACCCAAAATTAAAACCTCCATAACTCTCTAATTTTAAGTCCAAAAGTGGTGAAATTTCTACCAATCGGAGGTTAAAGATTCTATTTCGGGGAAAGAAATCTCATTTCAAAATTTGTTGGGATGAGAGTTGTAGTCCATTTTATAAAGAGTGTGCGAAACGTCAACCAAAATTAAAACCTCTATAACACTCTCACTTTGAGTCCAAAAGTGGTGAAATTTCTACCAATCGGAATTCTTCAAATTTTCTTTCAGGAGAGTGAAATCTCGTTTCACAATTCATTGGGGTGAGAGAGTTGTATTCCGTTTTATAAAGTGTGTTAAACATCACCCAAAATTAAAACCTCCATAACTCTCTCATTGTAAGTGCAATAGTGGTGAAATTTCTACCAATTGGAGGTCTTCAAATTCTCTTTCAGTGGAAAAAATCTCATTTAAGATTAGGTGGGGTGAGAGCGTTTTGGTCCATTTTTTAAAGTGTGCGAAACGTCACCCAAAATTAAAACCTCCATAACTCTCTAATTTTAAGTCCAAAAGTGGTGAAATTTCTACCAATCGGAGGTCCTAAGATTCTATTTCGGGGAAAAAAATCTCATTTCAAAATTTGTTGGGATGAGAGTTGTAGTCCATTTTATAAAGAGTATGCGAAACGTCAACCAAAATGAAAACCTCTATAACTCTCTCACTTTAAGTCCAAAAGTGGTGAAATTTCTACCAATCGGAATTCTTCAAATTTTCTTTCAGGAGAGTGAAATCTCGTTTCACAATTCATTGGGGTGAGAGAGTTGTATTCCGTTTTATAAAGTGTGTTAAACATCACCCAAAATTAAAACCTCCATAACTCTCTCATTGTAAGTGCAATAGTGGTGAAATTTCTACCAATTGGAGGTCTTCAAATTCTCTTTCAGTGGAAAAAATCTCATTTAAGATTAGGTGGGGTGAGAGCATTTTGGTCCATTTTTTAAAGTGTGCGAAACGTCACCCAAAATTAAAACCTCCATAACTCTCTAATTTTAAGTCCAAAAGTGGTGAAATTTCTACCAATCGGAGGTCCTAAGATTCTATTTCGGGGAAAAAAATCTCATTTCAAAATTTGTTGGGATGAGAGTTGTAGTCCATTTTATAAAGAGTATGCGAAACGTCAACCAAAATTAAAACCTCTATAACTCTCTCACTTTAAGTCCAAAAGTGGTGAAATTTCTACCAATCGGAATTCTTCAAATTTTCTTTCAGGAGAGTGAAATCTCGTTTCACAATTCATTGGGGTGAGAGAGTTGTATTCCGTTTTATAAAGTGTGTTAAACATCACCCAAAATTAAAACCTCCATAACTCTCTCATTGTAAGTGCAATAGTGGTGAAATTTCTACCAATTGGAGGTCTTCAAATTCTCTTTCAGTGGAAAAAATCTCATTTAAGATTAGGTGGGGTGAGAGCGTTTTGGTCCATTTTTTAAAGTGTGCGAAACGTCACCCAAAATTAAAACCTCCATAACTCTCTAATTTTAAGTCCAAAAGTGGTGAAATTTCTACCAATCGGAGGTCCTAAGATTCTATTTCGGGGAAATAAATCTCATTTCAAAATTTGTTGGGATGAGAGTTGTAGTCCATTTTATAAAGAGTATGCGAAACGTCAACCAAAATTAAAACCTCTATAACTCTCTCACTTTAAGTCCAAAAGTGGTGAAATTTCTACCAATCGGAATTCTTCAAATTTTCTTTCAGGAGAGTGAAATCTCGTTTCACAATTCATTGGGGTGAGAGAGTTGTATTCCGTTTTATAAAGTGTGTTAAACATCACCCAAAATTAAAACCTCCATAACTCTCTCATTGTAAGTGCAATAGTGGTGAAATTTCTACCAATTGGAGGTCTTCAAATTCTCTTTCAGTGGAAAAAATCTCATTTAAGATTAGGTGGGGTGAGAGCGTTTTGGTCCATTTTTTAAAGTGTGCGAAACGTCACCCAAAATTAAAACCTCCATAACTCTCTAATTTTAAGTCCAAAAGTGGTGAAATTTCTACCAATCGGAGGTCCTAAGATTCTATTTCGGGGAAATAAATCTCATTTCAAAATTTGTTGGGATGAGAGTTGTAGTCCATTTTATAAAGAGTATGCGAAACGTCAACCAAAATTAAAACCTCTATAACTCTCTCACTTTAAGTCCAAAAGTGGTGAAATTTCTACCAATCGGAATTCTTCAAATTTTCTTTCAGGAGAGTGAAATCTCGTTTCACAATTCATTGGGGTGAGAGAGTTGTATTCCGTTTTATAAAGTGTGTTAAACATCACCCAAAATTAAAACCTCCATAACTCTCTCATTGTAAGTGCAATAGTGGTGAAATTTCTACCAATTGGAGGTCTTCAAATTCTCTTTCAGTGGAAAAAATCTCATTTAAGATTAGGTGGGGTGAGAGCGTTTTGGTCCATTTTTTAAAGTGTGCGAAACGTCACCCAAAATTAAAACCTCCATAACTCTCTAATTTTAAGTCCAAAAGTGGTGAAATTTCTACCAATCGGAGGTCCTAAGATTCTATTTCGGGGAAAAAAATCTCATTTCAAAATTTGTTGGGATGAGAGTTGTAGTCCATTTTATAAAGAGTATGCGAAACGTCAACCAAAATTAAAACCTCTATAACTCTCTCACTTTAAGTCCAAAAGTGGTGAAATTTCTACCAATCGGAATTCTTCAAATTTTCTTTCAGGAGAGTGAAATCTCGTTTCACAATTCATTGGGGTGAGAGAGTTGTATTCCGTTTTATAAAGTGTGTTAAACATCACCCAAAATTAAAACCTCCATAACTCTCTCATTGTAAGTGCAATAGTGGTGAAATTTCTACCAATTGGAGGTCTTCAAATTCTCTTTCAGTGGAAAAAATCTCATTTAAGATTAGGTGGGGTGAGAGCGTTTTGGTCCATTTTTTAAAGTGTGCGAAACGTCACCCAAAATTAAAACCTCCATAACTCTCTAATTTTAAGTCCAAAAGTGGTGAAATTTCTACCAATCGGAGGTCCTAAGATTCTATTTCGGGGAAAAAAATCTCATTTCAAAATTTGTTGGGATGAGAGTTGTAGTCCATTTTATAAAGAGTATGCGAAACGTCAACCAAAATTAAAACCTCTATAACTCTCTCACTTTAAGTCCAAAAGTGGTGAAATTTCTACCAATCGGAATTCTTCAAATTTTCTTTTAGGAGAGTGAAATCTCGTTTCACAATTCATTGGGGTGAGAGAGTTGTATTCCGTTTTATAAAGTGTGTTAAACATCACCCAAAATTAAAACCTCCATAACTCTCTCATTGTAAGTGCAATAGTGGTGAAATTTCTACCAATTGGAGGTCTTCAAATTCTCTTTCAGTGGAAAAAATCTCATTTAAGATTAGGTGGGGTGAGAGCGTTTTGGTCCATTTTTTAAAGTGTGCGAAACGTCACCCAAAATTAAAACCTCCATAACTCTCTAATTTTAAGTCCAAAAGTGGTGAAATTTCTACCAATCGGAGGTCCTAAGATTCTATTTCGGGGAAAAAAATCTCATTTCAAAATTTGTTGGGATGAGAGTTGTAGTCCATTTTATAAAGAGTATGCGAAACGTCAACCAAAATTAAAACCTCTATAACTCTCTCACTTTAAGTCCAAAAGTGGTGAAATTTCTACCAATCGGAATTCTTCAAATTTTCTTTCAGGAGAGTGAAATCTCGTTTCACAATTCATTGGGGTGAGAGAGTTGTATTCCGTTTTATAAAGTGTGTTAAACATCACCCAAAATTAAAACCTCCATAACTCTCTCATTGTAAGTGCAATAGTGGTGAAATTTCTACCAATTGGAGGTCTTCAAATTCTCTTTCAGTGGAAAAAATCTCATTTAAGATTAGGTGGGGTGAGAGCGTTTTGGTCCATTTTTTAAAGTGTGCGAAACGTCACCCAAAATTAAAACCTCCATAACTCTCTAATTTTAAGTCCAAAAGTGGTGAAATTTCTACCAATCGGAGGTCCTAAGATTCTATTTCGGGGAAAAAAATCTCATTTCAAAATTTGTTGGGATGAGAGTTGTAGTCCATTTTATAAAGAGTATGCGAAACGTCAACCAAAATTAAAACCTCTATAACTCTCTCACTTTAAGTCCAAAAGTGGTGAAATTTCTACCAATCGGAATTCTTCAAATTTTCTTTCAGGAGAGTGAAATCTCGTTTCACAATTCATTGGGGTGAGAGAGTTGTATTCCGTTTTATAAAGTGTGTTAAACATCACCCAAAATTAAAACCTCCATAACTCTCTCATTGTAAGTGCAATAGTGGTGAAATTTCTACCAATTGGAGGTCTTCAAATTCTCTTTCAGTGGAAAAAATCTCATTTAAGATTAGGTGGGGTGAGAGCGTTTTGGTCCATTTTTTAAAGTGTGCGAAACGTCACCCAAAATTAAAACCTCCATAACTCTCTAATTTTAAGTCCAAAAGTGGTGAAATTTCTACCAATCGGAGGTCCTAAGATTCTATTTCGGGGAAAAAAATCTCATTTCAAAATTTGTTGGGATGAGAGTTGTAGTCCATTTTATAAAGAGTATGCGAAACGTCAACCAAAATTAAAACCTCTATAACTCTCTCACTTTAAGTCCAAAAGTGGTGAAATTTCTACCAATCGGAATTCTTCAAATTTTCTTTCAGGAGAGTGAAATCTCGTTTCACAATTCATTGGGGTGAGAGAGTTGTATTCCGTTTTATAAAGTGTGTTAAACATCACCCAAAATTAAAACCTCCATAACTCTCTCATTGTAAGTGCAATAGTGGTGAAATTTCTACCAATTGGAGGTCTTCAAATTCTCTTTCAGTGGAAAAAATCTCATTTAAGATTAGGTGGGGTGAGAGCGTTTTGGTCCATTTTTTAAAGTGTGCGAAACGTCACCCAAAATTAAAACCTCCATAACTCTCTAATTTTAAGTCCAAAAGTGGTGAAATTTCTACCAATCGGAGGTCCTAAGATTCTATTTCGGGGAAAAAAATCTCATTTCAAAATTTGTTGGGATGAGAGTTGTAGTCCATTTTATAAAGAGTATGCGAAACGTCAACCAAAATTAAAACCTCTATAACTCTCTCACTTTAAGTCCAAAAGTGGTGAAATTTCTACCAATCGGAATTCTTCAAATTTTCTTTCAGGAGAGTGAAATCTCGTTTCACAATTCATTGGGGTGAGAGAGTTGTATTCCGTTTTATAAAGTGTGTTAAACATCACCCAAAATTAAAACCTCCATAACTCTCTCATTGTAAGTGCAATAGTGGTGAAATTTCTACCAATTGGAGGTCTTCAAATTCTCTTTCAGTGGAAAAAATCTCATTTAAGATTAGGTGGGGTGAGAGCGTTTTGGTCCATTTTTTAAAGTGTGCGAAACGTCACCCAAAATTAAAACCTCCATAACTCTCTAATTTTAAGTCCAAAAGTGGTGAAATTTCTACCAATCGGAGGTCCTAAGATTCTATTTCGGGGAAAAAAATCTCATTTCAAAATTTGTTGGGATGAGAGTTGTAGTCCATTTTATAAAGAGTATGCGAAACGTCAACCAAAATTAAAACCTCTATAACTCTCTCACTTTAAGTCCAAAAGTGGTGAAATTTCTACCAATCGGAATTCTTCAAATTTTCTTTCAGGAGAGTGAAATCTCGTTTCACAATTCATTGGGGTGAGAGAGTTGTATTCCGTTTTATAAAGTGTGTTAAACATCACCCAAAATTAAAACCTCCATAACTCTCTCATTGTAAGTGCAATAGTGGTGAAATTTCTACCAATTGGAGGTCTTCAAATTCTCTTTCAGTGGAAAAAATCTCATTTAAGATTAGGTGGGGTGAGAGCGTTTTGGTCCATTTTTTAAAGTGTGCGAAACGTCACCCAAAATTAAAACCTCCATAACTCTCTAATTTTAAGTCCAAAAGTGGTGAAATTTCTACCAATCGGAGGTCCTAAGATTCTATTTCGGGGAAAAAAATCTCATTTCAAAATTTGTTGGGATGAGAGTTGTAGTCCATTTTATAAAGAGTATGCGAAACGTCAACCAAAATTAAAACCTCTATAACTCTCTCACTTTAAGTCCAAAAGTGGTGAAATTTCTACCAATCGGAATTCTTCAAATTTTCTTTCAGGAGAGTGAAATCTCGTTTCACAATTCATTGGGGTGAGAGAGTTGTATTCCGTTTTATAAAGTGTGTTAAACATCACCCAAAATTAAAACCTCCATAACTCTCTCATTGTAAGTGCAATAGTGGTGAAATTTCTACCAATTGGAGGTCTTCAAATTCTCTTTCAGTGGAAAAAATCTCATTTAAGATTAGGTGGGGTGAGAGCGTTTTGGTCCATTTTTTAAAGTGTGCGAAACGTCACCCAAAATTAAAACCTCCATAACTCTCTAATTTTAAGTCCAAAAGTGGTGAAATTTCTACCAATCGGAGGTCCTAAGATTCTATTTCGGGGAAAAAAATCTCATTTCAAAATTTGTTGTGATGAGAGTTGTAGTCCATTTTATAAAGAGTATGCGAAACGTCAACCAAAATTAAAACCTCTATAACTCTCTCACTTTAAGTCCAAAAGTGGTGAAATTTCTACCAATCGGAATTCTTCAAATTATCTTTCAGGAGAGTGAAATCTCGTTTCACAATTCATTGGGGTGAGAGAGTTGTATTCCGTTTTATAAAGTGTGTTAAACATCACCCAAAATTAAAACCTCCATAACTCTCTCATTGTAAGTGCAATAGTGGTGAAATTTCTACCAATTGGAGGTCTTCAAATTCTCTTTCAGTGGAAAAAATCTCATTTAAGATTAGGTGGGGTGAGAGCATTTTGGTCCATTTTTTAAAGTGTGCGAAACGTCACCCAAAATTAAAACCTCCATAACTCTCTAATTTTAAGTCCAAAAGTGGTGAAATTTCTACCAATCGGAGGTTCTAAGATTCTATTTCGGGGAAAGAAATCTCATTTCAAAATTTGTTGGGATGAGAGTTGTAGTCCATTTTATAAAGAGTATGCGAAACGTCAACCAAAATTAAAACCTCTATAACTCTCTCACTTTAAGTCCAAAAGTGGTGAAATTTCTACCAATCGGAATTCTTCAAATTTTCTTTCAGGAGAGTGAAATCTCGTTTCACAATTCATTGGGGTGAGAGAGTTGTATTCCGTTTTATAAAGTGTGTTAAACATCACCCAAAATTAAAACCTCCATAACTCTCTCATTGTAAGTGCAATAGTGGTGAAATTTCTACCAATTGGAGGTCTTCAAATTCTCTTTCAGTGGAAAAAATCTCATTTAAGATTAGGTGGGGTGAGAGCGTTTTGGTCCATTTTTTAAAGTGTGCGAAACGTCACCCAAAATTAAAACCTCCATAACTCTCTAATTTTAAGTCCAAAAGTGGTGAAATTTCTACCAATCGGAGGTCCTAAGATTCTATTTCGGGGAAAAAAATCTCATTTCAAAATTTGTTGTGATGAGAGTTGTAGTCCATTTTATAAAGAGTATGCGAAACGTCAACCAAAATTAAAACCTCTATAACTCTCTCACTTTAAGTCCAAAAGTGGTGAAATTTCTACCAATCGGAATTCTTCAAATTATCTTTCAGGAGAGTGAAATCTCGTTTCACAATTCATTGGGGTGAGAGAGTTGTATTCCGTTTTATAAAGTGTGTTAAACATCACCCAAAATTAAAACCTCCATAACTCTCTCATTGTAAGTGCAATAGTGGTGAAATTTCTACCAATTGGAGGTCTTCAAATTCTCTTTCAGTGGAAAAAATCTCATTTAAGATTAGGTGGGGTGAGAGCATTTTGGTCCATTTTTTAAAGTGTGCGAAACGTCACCCAAAATTAAAACCTCCATAACTCTCTAATTTTAAGTCCAAAAGTGGTGAAATTTCTACCAATCGGAGGTTCTAAGATTCTATTTCGGGGAAAGAAATCTCATTTCAAAATTTGTTGGGATGAGAGTTGTAGTCCATTTTATAAAGAGTGTGTGAAACGTCAACCAAAATTAAAACCTCTATAACTCTCTCACTTTAAGTCCAAAAGTGGTGAAATTTCTACCAATCGGAATTCTTCAAATTTTCTTTCAGGAGAGTGAAATCTCGTTTCACAATTCATTGGGGTGAGAGAGTTGTATTCCGTTTTATAAAGTGTGTTAAACATCACCCAAAATTAAAACCTCCATAACTCTCTCATTGTAAGTGCAATAGTGGTGAAATTTCTACCAATTGGAGGTCTTCAAATTCTCTTTCAGTGGAAAAAATCTCATTTAAGATTAGGTGGGGTGAGAGCGTTTTGGTCCATTTTTTAAAGTGTGCGAAACGTCACCCAAAATTAAAACCTCCATAACTCTCTAATTTTAAGTCCAAAAGTGGTGAAATTTCTACCAATCGGAGGTCCTAAGATTCTATTTCGGGGAAAAAAATCTCATTTCAAAATTTGTTGGGATGAGAGTTGTAGTCCATTTTATAAAGAGTATGCGAAACGTCAACCAAAATTAAAACCTCTATAACTCTCTCACTTTAAGTCCAAAAGTGGTGAAATTTCTACCAATCGGAATTCTTCAAATTTTCTTTCAGGAGAGTGAAATCTCGTTTCACAATTCATTGGGGTGAGAGAGTTGTATTCCGTTTTATAAAGTGTGTTAAACATCACCCAAAATTAAAACCTCCATAACTCTCTCATTGTAAGTGCAATAGTGGTGAAATTTCTACCAATTGGAGGTCTTCAAATTCTCATTCAGTGGAAAAAATCTCATTTAAGATTAGGTGGGGTGAGAGCATTTTGGTCCATTTTTTAAAGTGTGCGAAACGTCACCCAAAATTAAAACCTCCATAACTCTCTAATTTTAAGTCCAAAAGTGGTGAAATTTCTACCAATCGGAGGTTCTAAGATTCTATTTCGGGGAAAGAAATCTCATTTCAAAATTTGTTGGGATGAGAGTTGTAGTCCATTTTATAAAGAGTGTGTGAAACGTCAACCAAAATTAAAACCTCTATAACTCTCTCACTTTAAGTCCAAAAGTGGTGAAATTTCTACCAATCGGAATTCTTCAAATTTTCTTTCAGGAGAGTGAAATCTCGTTTCACAATTCATTGGCGTGAGAGAGTTGTATTCCGTCTTATAAAGTGTGTTAAACATCACCCAAAATTAAAACCTCTATAACTCTCTCTCTCACTTTATGTCCAAAAGTGGTTAAATTTCTACCAATCGGAGGTCTTCAAATTCTCTTTCAGGGGAAGGAAATCTCATTCCAAAATTCATTGCGGTGAGAGAGTTGTAGTCCGGTTTATAAAGAGTGTGATAAACATCACCCAAAATTAAAACCTCCATAACTCTCTCATTTTAAGTGCAAAAGTGGTGAAATTTCTACCAATTGGAGGTCTTCAAATTCTCTTTCAGTGGAAAAAATCTCATTTAAGATTAAGTGGGGTGACAGCGTTTTGGTCCATTTTTTAGAGTGTGCGAAACGTCACCCAAAATTAAAACCTCCATAACTCTCTAATTTTAAGTCCAAAAGTGGTGAAATTTCTACCAATCGGAGGTTAAAGATTCTATTTCGGGGAAAGAAATCTCATTTCAAAATTTGTTGGGATGAGAGTTGTAGTCCATTTTATAAAGAGTGTGCGAAACGTCAACCAAAATTAAAACCTCTATAACACTCTCACTTTGAGTCCAAAAGTGGTGAAATTTCTACCAATCGGAATTCTTCAAATTTTCTTTCAGGAGAGTGAAATCTCGTTTCACAATTCATTGGGGTGAGAGAGTTGTATTCCGTTTTATAAAGTGTGTTAAACATCACCCAAAATTAAAACCTCCATAACTCTCTCATTGTAAGTGCAATAGTGGTGAAATTTCTACCAATTGGAGGTCTTCAAATTCTCTTTCAGTGGAAAAAATCTCATTTAAGATTAGGTGGGGTGAGAGCGTTTTGGTCCATTTTTTAAAGTGTGCGAAACGTCACCCAAAATTAAAACCTCCATAACTCTCTAATTTTAAGTCCAAAAGTGGTGAAATTTCTACCAATCGGAGGTCCTAAGATTCTATTTCGGGGAAAAAAATCTCATTTCAAAATTTGTTGGGATGAGAGTTGTAGTCCATTTTATAAAGAGTATGCGAAACGTCAACCAAAATGAAAACCTCTATAACTCTCTCACTTTAAGTCCAAAAGTGGTGAAATTTCTACCAATCGGAATTCTTCAAATTTTCTTTCAGGAGAGTGAAATCTCGTTTCACAATTCATTGGGGTGAGAGAGTTGTATTCCGTTTTATAAAGTGTGTTAAACATCACCCAAAATTAAAACCTCCATAACTCTCTCATTGTAAGTGCAATAGTGGTGAAATTTCTACCAATTGGAGGTCTTCAAATTCTCTTTCAGTGGAAAAAATCTCATTTAAGATTAGGTGGGGTGAGAGCATTTTGGTCCATTTTTTAAAGTGTGCGAAACGTCACCCAAAATTAAAACCTCCATAACTCTCTAATTTTAAGTCCAAAAGTGGTGAAATTTCTACCAATCGGAGGTCCTAAGATTCTATTTCGGGGAAAAAAATCTCATTTCAAAATTTGTTGGGATGAGAGTTGTAGTCCATTTTATAAAGAGTATGCGAAACGTCAACCAAAATTAAAACCTCTATAACTCTCTCACTTTAAGTCCAAAAGTGGTGAAATTTCTACCAATCGGAATTCTTCAAATTTTCTTTCAGGAGAGTGAAATCTCGTTTCACAATTCATTGGGGTGAGAGAGTTGTATTCCGTTTTATAAAGTGTGTTAAACATCACCCAAAATTAAAACCTCCATAACTCTCTCATTGTAAGTGCAATAGTGGTGAAATTTCTACCAATTGGAGGTCTTCAAATTCTCTTTCAGTGGAAAAAATCTCATTTAAGATTAGGTGGGGTGAGAGCGTTTTGGTCCATTTTTTAAAGTGTGCGAAACGTCACCCAAAATTAAAACCTCCATAACTCTCTAATTTTAAGTCCAAAAGTGGTGAAATTTCTACCAATCGGAGGTCCTAAGATTCTATTTCGGGGAAATAAATCTCATTTCAAAATTTGTTGGGATGAGAGTTGTAGTCCATTTTATAAAGAGTATGCGAAACGTCAACCAAAATTAAAACCTCTATAACTCTCTCACTTTAAGTCCAAAAGTGGTGAAATTTCTACCAATCGGAATTCTTCAAATTTTCTTTCAGGAGAGTGAAATCTCGTTTCACAATTCATTGGGGTGAGAGAGTTGTATTCCGTTTTATAAAGTGTGTTAAACATCACCCAAAATTAAAACCTCCATAACTCTCTCATTGTAAGTGCAATAGTGGTGAAATTTCTACCAATTGGAGGTCTTCAAATTCTCTTTCAGTGGAAAAAATCTCATTTAAGATTAGGTGGGGTGAGAGCGTTTTGGTCCATTTTTTAAAGTGTGCGAAACGTCACCCAAAATTAAAACCTCCATAACTCTCTAATTTTAAGTCCAAAAGTGGTGAAATTTCTACCAATCGGAGGTCCTAAGATTCTATTTCGGGGAAAAAAATCTCATTTCAAAATTTGTTGGGATGAGAGTTGTAGTCCATTTTATAAAGAGTATGCGAAACGTCAACCAAAATTAAAACCTCTATAACTCTCTCACTTTAAGTCCAAAAGTGGTGAAATTTCTACCAATCGGAATTCTTCAAATTTTCTTTCAGGAGAGTGAAATCTCGTTTCACAATTCATTGGGGTGAGAGAGTTGTATTCCGTTTTATAAAGTGTGTTAAACATCACCCAAAATTAAAACCTCCATAACTCTCTCATTGTAAGTGCAATAGTGGTGAAATTTCTACCAATTGGAGGTCTTCAAATTCTCTTTCAGTGGAAAAAATCTCATTTAAGATTAGGTGGGGTGAGAGCGTTTTGGTCCATTTTTTAAAGTGTGCGAAACGTCACCCAAAATTAAAACCTCCATAACTCTCTAATTTTAAGTCCAAAAGTGGTGAAATTTCTACCAATCGGAGGTCCTAAGATTCTATTTCGGGGAAAAAAATCTCATTTCAAAATTTGTTGGGATGAGAGTTGTAGTCCATTTTATAAAGAGTATGCGAAACGTCAACCAAAATTAAAACCTCTATAACTCTCTCACTTTAAGTCCAAAAGTGGTGAAATTTCTACCAATCGGAATTCTTCAAATTTTCTTTTAGGAGAGTGAAATCTCGTTTCACAATTCATTGGGGTGAGAGAGTTGTATTCCGTTTTATAAAGTGTGTTAAACATCACCCAAAATTAAAACCTCCATAACTCTCTCATTGTAAGTGCAATAGTGGTGAAATTTCTACCAATTGGAGGTCTTCAAATTCTCTTTCAGTGGAAAAAATCTCATTTAAGATTAGGTGGGGTGAGAGCGTTTTGGTCCATTTTTTAAAGTGTGCGAAACGTCACCCAAAATTAAAACCTCCATAACTCTCTAATTTTAAGTCCAAAAGTGGTGAAATTTCTACCAATCGGAGGTCCTAAGATTCTATTTCGGGGAAAAAAATCTCATTTCAAAATTTGTTGGGATGAGAGTTGTAGTCCATTTTATAAAGAGTATGCGAAACGTCAACCAAAATTAAAACCTCTATAACTCTCTCACTTTAAGTCCAAAAGTGGTGAAATTTCTACCAATCGGAATTCTTCAAATTTTCTTTCAGGAGAGTGAAATCTCGTTTCACAATTCATTGGGGTGAGAGAGTTGTATTCCGTTTTATAAAGTGTGTTAAACATCACCCAAAATTAAAACCTCCATAACTCTCTCATTGTAAGTGCAATAGTGGTGAAATTTCTACCAATTGGAGGTCTTCAAATTCTCTTTCAGTGGAAAAAATCTCATTTAAGATTAGGTGGGGTGAGAGCGTTTTGGTCCATTTTTTAAAGTGTGCGAAACGTCACCCAAAATTAAAACCTCCATAACTCTCTAATTTTAAGTCCAAAAGTGGTGAAATTTCTACCAATCGGAGGTCCTAAGATTCTATTTCGGGGAAAAAAATCTCATTTCAAAATTTGTTGGGATGAGAGTTGTAGTCCATTTTATAAAGAGTATGCGAAACGTCAACCAAAATTAAAACCTCTATAACTCTCTCACTTTAAGTCCAAAAGTGGTGAAATTTCTACCAATCGGAATTCTTCAAATTTTCTTTCAGGAGAGTGAAATCTCGTTTCACAATTCATTGGGGTGAGAGAGTTGTATTCCGTTTTATAAAGTGTGTTAAACATCACCCAAAATTAAAACCTCCATAACTCTCTCATTGTAAGTGCAATAGTGGTGAAATTTCTACCAATTGGAGGTCTTCAAATTCTCTTTCAGTGGAAAAAATCTCATTTAAGATTAGGTGGGGTGAGAGCGTTTTGGTCCATTTTTTAAAGTGTGCGAAACGTCACCCAAAATTAAAACCTCCATAACTCTCTAATTTTAAGTCCAAAAGTGGTGAAATTTCTACCAATCGGAGGTCCTAAGATTCTATTTCGGGGAAAAAAATCTCATTTCAAAATTTGTTGGGATGAGAGTTGTAGTCCATTTTATAAAGAGTATGCGAAACGTCAACCAAAATTAAAACCTCTATAACTCTCTCACTTTAAGTCCAAAAGTGGTGAAATTTCTACCAATCGGAATTCTTCAAATTTTCTTTCAGGAGAGTGAAATCTCGTTTCACAATTCATTGGGGTGAGAGAGTTGTATTCCGTTTTATAAAGTGTGTTAAACATCACCCAAAATTAAAACCTCCATAACTCTCTCATTGTAAGTGCAATAGTGGTGAAATTTCTACCAATTGGAGGTCTTCAAATTCTCTTTCAGTGGAAAAAATCTCATTTAAGATTAGGTGGGGTGAGAGCGTTTTGGTCCATTTTTTAAAGTGTGCGAAACGTCACCCAAAATTAAAACCTCCATAACTCTCTAATTTTAAGTCCAAAAGTGGTGAAATTTCTACCAATCGGAGGTCCTAAGATTCTATTTCGGGGAAAAAAATCTCATTTCAAAATTTGTTGTGATGAGAGTTGTAGTCCATTTTATAAAGAGTATGCGAAACGTCAACCAAAATTAAAACCTCTATAACTCTCTCACTTTAAGTCCAAAAGTGGTGAAATTTCTACCAATCGGAATTCTTCAAATTATCTTTCAGGAGAGTGAAATCTCGTTTCACAATTCATTGGGGTGAGAGAGTTGTATTCCGTTTTATAAAGTGTGTTAAACATCACCCAAAATTAAAACCTCCATAACTCTCTCATTGTAAGTGCAATAGTGGTGAAATTTCTACCAATTGGAGGTCTTCAAATTCTCTTTCAGTGGAAAAAATCTCATTTAAGATTAGGTGGGGTGAGAGCATTTTGGTCCATTTTTTAAAGTGTGCGAAACGTCACCCAAAATTAAAACCTCCATAACTCTCTAATTTTAAGTCCAAAAGTGGTGAAATTTCTACCAATCGGAGGTTCTAAGATTCTATTTCGGGGAAAGAAATCTCATTTCAAAATTTGTTGGGATGAGAGTTGTAGTCCATTTTATAAAGAGTATGCGAAACGTCAACCAAAATTAAAACCTCTATAACTCTCTCACTTTAAGTCCAAAAGTGGTGAAATTTCTACCAATCGGAATTCTTCAAATTTTCTTTCAGGAGAGTGAAATCTCGTTTCACAATTCATTGGGGTGAGAGAGTTGTATTCCGTTTTATAAAGTGTGTTAAACATCACCCAAAATTAAAACCTCCATAACTCTCTCATTGTAAGTGCAATAGTGGTGAAATTTCTACCAATTGGAGGTCTTCAAATTCTCTTTCAGTGGAAAAAATCTCATTTAAGATTAGGTGGGGTGAGAGCGTTTTGGTCCATTTTTTAAAGTGTGCGAAACGTCACCCAAAATTAAAACCTCCATAACTCTCTAATTTTAAGTCCAAAAGTGGTGAAATTTCTACCAATCGGAGGTCCTAAGATTCTATTTCGGGGAAAAAAATCTCATTTCAAAATTTGTTGTGATGAGAGTTGTAGTCCATTTTATAAAGAGTATGCGAAACGTCAACCAAAATTAAAACCTCTATAACTCTCTCACTTTAAGTCCAAAAGTGGTGAAATTTCTACCAATCGGAATTCTTCAAATTATCTTTCAGGAGAGTGAAATCTCGTTTCACAATTCATTGGGGTGAGAGAGTTGTATTCCGTTTTATAAAGTGTGTTAAACATCACCCAAAATTAAAACCTCCATAACTCTCTCATTGTAAGTGCAATAGTGGTGAAATTTCTACCAATTGGAGGTCTTCAAATTCTCTTTCAGTGGAAAAAATCTCATTTAAGATTAGGTGGGGTGAGAGCATTTTGGTCCATTTTTTAAAGTGTGCGAAACGTCACCCAAAATTAAAACCTCCATAACTCTCTAATTTTAAGTCCAAAAGTGGTGAAATTTCTACCAATCGGAGGTTCTAAGATTCTATTTCGGGGAAAGAAATCTCATTTCAAAATTTGTTGGGATGAGAGTTGTAGTCCATTTTATAAAGAGTGTGTGAAACGTCAACCAAAATTAAAACCTCTATAACTCTCTCACTTTAAGTCCAAAAGTGGTGAAATTTCTACCAATCGGAATTCTTCAAATTTTCTTTCAGGAGAGTGAAATCTCGTTTCACAATTCATTGGGGTGAGAGAGTTGTATTCCGTTTTATAAAGTGTGTTAAACATCACCCAAAATTAAAACCTCTATAACTCTCTCTCTCACTTTATGTCCAAAAGTGGTTAAATTTCTACCAATCGGAGGTCTTCAAATTCTCTTTCAGGGGACAGAAATCACGTTTCAAAATTCATTGGGGTTTGAGAGTTGTAGTCTGTTTTATAAAGAGTGTGTTAAACGTCACCAAAAATTAAAACCTCCATAACTCTCTGATTTTAAGTGCAAAAGTGGTAAATTTCTACCAATTGGAGGTCTTCAAATTCTCTTTCAATGGAAAAAATCTCATTCAAGATTAGCAGGGGTGAGAGCGTTTCGGTCCATTTATATAAAAAGAGCGAAACGTCACCCAAAATTAAAACCTCCATAAGTCTCTCATTTTAGCTTCAAAAGTGGTGAAATTTCTACCAATAGGAGGTCTTCAAATTCTCTTTTACCGGAAAAAAATCTCATTTAAAAATTCGGTGGGATGACGGAGTTTTTGTCCATTTTATAAAGAGTGTGTGAAACGTCACTCAAAATTAAAACCTCAATAAGTCTCGCCTTTTAAGTCTAAAAGTGGTGAAATTTCTACCAATCGGTGGTCTTAAGATACCATTTCAGGGGAAGGAAATCTCATTCCAAAATTCATTGCGGTGAGAGAGTTGTAGTCCGGTTTATAAAGAGTGTGATAAACATCACCCAAAATTAAAACCTCCATAACTCTCTCATTTTAAGTGCAAAAGTGGTGAAATTTCTACCAATTGGAGGTCTTCAAATTCTCTTTCAGTGGAAAAAATCTCATTTAAGATTAAGTGGGGTGAGAGCGTTTTGGTCCATTTTTTAAAGTGTGCGAAACGTCACCCAAAATTAAAACCTCCATAACTCTCTAATTTTAAGTCCAAAAGTGGTGAAATTTCTACCAATCGGAGGTCTTAAGATTCTATTTCGGGGAAAGAAATCTCATTTCAAAATTTGTTGGGATGAGAGTTGTAGTCCATTTTATAAAGAGTGTGCAAAACGTCAACCAAAATTAAAACCTCTATAACACTCTCACTTTAAGTCCAAAAGTGGTGAAATTTCTACCAATCGGAATTCTTCAAATTTTCTTTCAGGAGAGTGAAATCTCGTTTCACAATTCATTGGGGTGAGAGAGTTGTATTCCGTTTTATAAAGTGTGTTAAACATCACCCAAAATTAAAACCTCTATAACTCTCTCTCTCACTTTATGTCCAAAAGTGGTTAAATTTCTACCAATCGGAGGTCTTCAAATTCTCTTTCAGGGGACAGAAATCACGTTTCAAAATTCATTGGGATTTGAGAGTTGTAGTCTGTTTTATAAAGAGTGTGTTAAACGTCACCAAAAATTAAAACCTCCATAACTCTCTGATTTTAAGTGCAAAAGTGGTAAATTTCTACCAATTGGAGGTCTTCAAATTCTCTTTCAATGGAAAAAATCTCATTCAAGATTAGCGGGGGTGAGAGCGTTTCGGTCCATTTATATAAAAAGAGCGAAACGTCACCCAAAATTAAAACCTCCATAAGTCTCTCATTTTAGCTTCAAAAGTGGTGAAATTTCTACCAATAGGAGGTCTTTAAATTCTCTTTTACCGGAAAAAAATCTCATTTAAAAATTCGGTGGGATGACGGAGTTTTTGTCCATTTTATAAAGAGTGTGTGAAACGTCACTCAAAATTAAAACCTCAATAAGTCTCGCCTTTTAAGTCTAAAAGTGGTGAAATTTCTACCAATCGGTGGTCTTAAGATACCATTTCAGGGGAAGGAAATCTCATTCCAAAATTCATTGCGGTGAGAGAGTTGTAGTCCGGTTTATAAAGAGTGTGATAAACATCACCCAAAATTAAAACCTCCATAACTCTCTCATTTTAAGTGCAAAAGTGGTGAAATTTCTACCAATTGGAGGTCTTCAAATTCTCTTTCAGTGGAAAAAATCTCATTTAAGATTAAGTGGGGTGAGAGCGTTTTGGTCCATTTTTTAAAGTGTGCGAAACGTCACCCAAAATTAAAACCTCCATAACTCTCTAATTTTAAGTCCAAAAGTGGTGAAATTTCTACCAATCGGAGGTCTTAAGATTCTATTTCGGGGAAAGAAATCTCATTTCAAAATTTGTTGGGATGAGAGTTGTAGTCCATTTTATAAAGAGTGTGCGAAACGTCAACCAAAATTAAAACCTCTATAACACTCTCACTTTAAGTCCAAAAGTGGTGAAATTTCTACCAATCGGAATTCTTCAAATTTTCTTTCAGGAGAGTGAAATCTCGTTTCACAATTCATTGGGGTGAGAGAGTTGTATTCCATTTTATAAAGTGTGTTAAACATCACCCAAAATTAAAACCTCCATAACTCTCTCATTGTAAGTGCAATAGTGGTGAAATTTCTACCAATTGGAGGTCTTCAAATTCTCTTTCAGTGGAAAAAATCTCATTTAAGATTAGGTGGGGTGAGAGCGTTTTGGTCCATTTTTTAAAGTGTGCGAAACGTCACCCAAAATTAAAACCTCCATAACTCTCTAATTTTAAGTCCAAAAGTGGTGAAATTTCTACCAATCGGAGGTCCTAAGATTCTATTTCGAGGAAAAAAATCTCATTTCAAAATTTGTTGGGATGAGAGTTGTAGTCCATTTTATAAAGAGTATGCGAAACGTCAACCAAAATTAAAACCTCTATAACTCTCTCACTTTAAGTCCAAAAGTGGTGAAATTTCTACCAATCGGAATTCTTCAAATTTTCTTTCAGGAGAGTGAAATCTCGTTTCACAATTCATTGGGGTGAGAGAGTTGTATTCCGTTTTATAAAGTGTGTTAAACATCACCCAAAATTAAAACCTCCATAACTCTCTCATTGTAAGTGCAATAGTGGTGAAATTTCTACCAATTGGAGGTCTTCAAATTCTCTTTCAGTGGAAAAAATCTCATTTAAGATTAGGTGGGGTGAGAGCGTTTTGGTCCATTTTTTAAAGTGTGCGAAACGTCACCCAAAATTAAAACCTCCATAACTCTCTAATTTTAAGTCCAAAAGTGGTGAAATTTCTACCAATCGGAGGTCCTAAGATTCTATTTCGGGGAAAAAAATCTCATTTCAAAATTTGTTGGGATGAGAGTTGTAGTCCATTTTATAAAGAGTATGCGAAACGTCAACCAAAATTAAAACCTCTATAACTCTCTCACTTTAAGTCCAAAAGTGGTGAAATTTCTACCAATCGGAATTCTTCAAATTTTCTTTCAGGAGAGTGAAATCTCGTTTCACAATTCATTGGGGTGAGAGAGTTGTATTCCGTTTTATAAAGTGTGTTAAACATCACCCAAAATTAAAACCTCCATAACTCTCTCATTGTAAGTGCAATAGTGGTGAAATTTCTACCAATTGGAGGTCTTCAAATTCTCTTTCAGTGGAAAAAATCTCATTTAAGATTAGGTGGGGTGAGAGCGTTTTGGTCCATTTTTTAAAGTGTGCGAAACGTCACCCAAAATTAAAACCTCCATAACTCTATAATTTTAAGTCCAAAAGTGGTGAAATTTCTACCAATCGGAGGTCTTAAGATTCTATTTCGGGGAAAGAAATCTCATTTCAAAATTTGTTGGGATGAGAGTTGTAGTCCATTTTATAAAGAGTATGCGAAACGTCAACCAAAATTAAAACCTCTATAACACTCTCACTTTAAGTCCAAAAGTGGTGAAATTTCTACCAATCGGAATTCTTCAAATTTTCTTTCAGGAGAGTGAAATCTCGTTTCACAATTCATTGGGGTGAGAGAGTTGTATTCCGTTTTATAAAGTGTGTTAAACATCACCCAAAATTAAAACCTCCATAACTCTCTCATTGTAAGTGCAATAGTGGTGAAATTTCTACCAATTGGAGGTCTTCAAATTCTCTTTCAGTGGAAAAAATCTCATTTAAGATTAGGTGGGGTGAGAGCGTTTTGGTCCATTTTTTAAAGTGTGCGAAACGTCACCCAAAATTAAAACCTCCATAACTCTCTAATTTTAAGTCCAAAAGTGGTGAAATTTCTACCAATCGGAGGTCCTAAGATTCTATTTCGGGGAAAAAAATCTCATTTCAAAATTTGTTGGGATGAGAGTTGTAGTCCATTTTATAAAGAGTATGCGAAACGTCAACCAAAATTAAAACCTCTATAACTCTCTCACTTTAAGTCCAAAAGTGGTGAAATTTCTACCAATCGGAATTCTTCAAATTTTCTTTCAGGAGAGTGAAATCTCGTTTCACAATTCATTGGGGTGAGAGAGTTGTATTCCGTTTTATAAAGTGTGTTAAACATCACCCAAAATTAAAACCTCCATAACTCTCTCATTGTAAGTGCAATAGTGGTGAAATTTCTACCAATTGGAGGTCTTCAAATTCTCTTTCAGTGGAAAAAATCTCATTTAAGATTAGGTGGGGTGAGAGCGTTTTGGTCCATTTTTTAAAGTGTGCGAAACGTCACCCAAAATTAAAACCTCCATAACTCTCTAATTTTAAGTCCAAAAGTGGTGAAATTTCTACCAATCGGAGGTCCTAAGATTCTATTTCGGGGAAAAAAATCTCATTTCAAAATTTGTTGGGATGAGAGTTGTAGTCCATTTTATAAAGAGTATGCGAAACGTCAACCAAAATTAAAACCTCTATAACTCTCTCACTTTAAGTCCAAAAGTGGTGAAATTTCTACCAATCGGAATTCTTCAAATTTTCTTTCAGGAGAGTGAAATCTCGTTTCACAATTCATTGGGGTGAGAGAGTTGTATTCCGTTTTATAAAGTGTGTTAAACATCACCCAAAATTAAAACCTCCATAACTCTCTCATTGTAAGTGCAATAGTGGTGAAATTTCTACCAATTGGAGGTCTTCAAATTCTCTTTCAGTGGAAAAAATCTCATTTAAGATTAGGTGGGGTGAGAGCGTTTTGGTCCATTTTTTAAAGTGTGCGAAACGTCACCCAAAATTAAAACCTCCATAACTCTCTAATTTTAAGTCCAAAAGTGGTGAAATTTCTACCAATCGGAGGTCCTAAGATTCTATTTCGGGGAAAAAAATCTCATTTCAAAATTTGTTGGGATGAGAGTTGTAGTCCATTTTATAAAGAGTATGCGAAACGTCAACCAAAATTAAAACCTCTATAACTCTCTCACTTTAAGTCCAAAAGTGGTGAAATTTCTACCAATCGGAATTCTTCAAATTTTCTTTCAGGAGAGTGAAATCTCGTTTCACAATTCATTGGGGTGAGAGAGTTGTATTCCGTTTTATAAAGTGTGTTAAACATCACCCAAAATTAAAACCTCCATAACTCTCTCATTGTAAGTGCAATAGTGGTGAAATTTCTACCAATTGGAGGTCTTCAAATTCTCTTTCAGTGGAAAAAATCTCATTTAAGATTAGGTGGGGTGAGAGCGTTTTGGTCCATTTTTTAAAGTGTGCGAAACGTCACCCAAAATTAAAACCTCCATAACTCTCTAATTTTAAGTCCAAAAGTGGTGAAATTTCTACCAATCGGAGGTCCTAAGATTCTATTTCGGGGAAAAAAATCTCATTTCAAAATTTGTTGGGATGAGAGTTGTAGTCCATTTTATAAAGAGTATGCGAAACGTCAACCAAAATTAAAACCTCTATAACTCTCTCACTTTAAGTCCAAAAGTGGTGAAATTTCTACCAATCGGAATTCTTCAAATTTTCTTTCAGGAGAGTGAAATCTCGTTTCACAATTCATTGGGGTGAGAGAGTTGTATTCCGTTTTATAAAGTGTGTTAAACATCACCCAAAATTAAAACCTCCATAACTCTCTCATTGTAAGTGCAATAGTGGTGAAATTTCTACCAATTGGAGGTCTTCAAATTCTCTTTCAGTGGAAAAAATCTCATTTAAGATTAGGTGGGGTGAGAGCGTTTTGGTCCATTTTTTAAAGTGTGCGAAACGTCACCCAAAATTAAAACCTCCATAACTCTCTAATTTTAAGTCCAAAAGTGGTGAAATTTCTACCAATCGGAGGTTCTAAGATTCTATTTCGGGGAAAGAAATCTCATTTCAAAATTTGTTGGGATGAGAGTTGTAGTCCATTTTATAAAGAGTGTGTGAAACGTCAACCAAAATTAAAACCTCTATAACTCTCTCACTTTAAGTCCAAAAGTGGTGAAATTTCTACCAATCGGAATTCTTCAAATTTTCTTTCAGGAAAGTGAAATCTCGTTTCACAATTCATTGGGGTGAGAGAGTTGTATTCCGTTTTATAAAGTGTGTTAAACATCACCCAAAATTAAAACCTCTATAACTCTCTCTCTCACTTTATGTCCAAAAGTGGTTAAATTTCTACCAATCGGAGGTCTTCAAATTCTCTTTCAGGGGACAGAAATCACGTTTCAAAATTCATTGGGGTTTGAGAGTTGTAGTCTTTTTTATAAAGAGTGTGTTAAACGTCACCAAAAATTAAAACCTCCATAACTCTCTGATTTTAAGTGCAAAAGTGGTAAATTTCTACCAATTGGAGGTCTTCAAATTCTCTTTCAATGGAAAAAATCTCATTCAAGATTAGCGGGGGTGAGAGCGTTTCGGTCCATTTATATAAAAAGAGCGAAACGTCACCCAAAATTAAAACCTCCATAAGTCTCTCATTTTAGCTTCAAAAGTGGTGAAATTTCTACCAATAGGAGGTCTTCAAATTCTCTTTTACCGGAAAAAAATCGCATTTAAAAATTCGGTGGGATGACGGAGTTTTTGTCCATTTTATAAAGAGTGTGTGAAACGTCACTCAAAATTAAAACCTCAATAAGTCTCGCCTTTTAAGTCTAAAAGTGGTGAAATTTCTACCAATCGGTGGTCTTAAGATACCATTTCAGGGGAAGGAAATCTCATTCCAAAATTCATTGCGGTGAGAGAGTTGTAGTCCGGTTTATAAAGAGTGTGATAAACATCACCCAAAATTAAAACCTCCATAACTCTCTCATTTTAAGTGCAAAAGTGGTGAAATTTCTACCAATTGGAGGTCTTCAAATTCTCTTTCAGTGGAAAAAATCTCATTTAAGATTAAGTGGGGTGAGAGCGTTTTGGTCCATTTTTTAAAGTGTGCGAAACGTCACCCAAAATTAAAACCTCCATAACTCTCTAATTTTAAGTCCAAAAGTGGTGAAATTTCTACCAATCGGAGGTCTTAAGATTCTATTTCGGGGAAAGAAATCTCATTTCAAAATTTGTTGGGATGAGAGTTGTAGTCCATTTTATAAAGAGTGTGCGAAACGTCAACCAAAATTAAAACCTCTATAACACTCTCACTTTAAGTCCAAAAGTGGTGAAATTTCTACCAATCGGAATTCTTCAAATTTTCTTTCAGGAGAGTGAAATCTCGTTTCACAATTCATTGGGGTGAGAGAGTTGTATTCCGTTTTATAAAGTGTGTTAAACATCACCCAAAATTAAAACCTCCATAACTCTCTCATTGTAAGTGCAATAGTGGTGAAATTTCTACCAATTGGAGGTCTTCAAATTCTCTTTCAGTGGAAAAAATCTCATTTAAGATTAGGTGGGGTGAGAGCGTTTTGGTCCATTTTTTAAAGTGTGCGAAACGTCACCCAAAATTAAAACCTCCATAACTCTCTAATTTTAAGTCCAAAAGTGGTGAAATTTCTACCAATCGGAGGTCCTAAGATTCTATTTCGGGGAAAAAAATCTCATTTCAAAATTTGTTGGGATGAGAGTTGTAGTCCATTTTATAAAGAGTATGCGAAACGTCAACCAAAATTAAAACCTCTATAACTCTCTCACTTTAAGTCCAAAAGTGGTGAAATTTCTACCAATCGGAATTCTTCAAATTTTCTTTCAGGAGAGTGAAATCTCGTTTCACAATTCATTGGGGTGAGAGAGTTGTATTCCGTTTTATAAAGTGTGTTAAACATCACCCAAAATTAAAACCTCCATAACTCTCTCATTGTAAGTGCAATAGTGGTGAAATTTCTACCAATTGGAGGTCTTCAAATTCTCTTTCAGTGGAAAAAATCTCATTTAAGATTAGGTGGGGTGAGAGCGTTTTGGTCCATTTTTTAAAGTGTGCGAAACGTCACCCAAAATTAAAACCTCCATAACTCTCTAATTTTAAGTCCAAAAGTGGTGAAATTTCTACCAATCGGAGGTCCTAAGATTCTATTTCGGGGAAAAAAATCTCATTTCAAAATTTGTTGGGATGAGAGTTGTAGTCCATTTTATAAAGAGTATGCGAAACGTCAACCAAAATTAAAACCTCTATAACTCTCTCACTTTAAGTCCAAAAGTGGTGAAATTTCTACCAATCGGAATTCTTCAAATTTTCTTTCAGGAGAGTGAAATCTCGTTTCACAATTCATTGGGGTGAGAGAGTTGTATTCCGTTTTATAAAGTGTGTTAAACATCACCCAAAATTAAAACCTCCATAACTCTCTCATTGTAAGTGCAATAGTGGTGAAATTTCTACCAATTGGAGGTCTTCAAATTCTCTTTCAGTGGAAAAAATCTCATTTAAGATTAGGTGGGGTGAGAGCGTTTTGGTCCATTTTTTAAAGTGTGCGAAACGTCACCCAAAATTAAAACCTCCATAACTCTCTAATTTTAAGTCCAAAAGTGGTGAAATTTCTACCAATCGGAGGTCCTAAGATTCTATTTCGGGGAAAAAAATCTCATTTCAAAATTTGTTGGGATGAGAGTTGTAGTCCATTTTATAAAGAGTATGCGAAACGTCAACCAAAATTAAAACCTCTATAACTCTCTCACTTTAAGTCCAAAAGTGGTGAAATTTCTACCAATCGGAATTCTTCAAATTTTCTTTCAGGAGAGTGAAATCTCGTTTCACAATTCATTGGGGTGAGAGAGTTGTATTCCGTTTTATAAAGTGTGTTAAACATCACCCAAAATTAAAACCTCCATAACTCTCTCATTGTAAGTGCAATAGTGGTGAAATTTCTACCAATTGGAGGTCTTCAAATTCTCTTTCAGTGGAAAAAATCTCATTTAAGATTAGGTGGGGTGAGAGCGTTTTGGTCCATTTTTTAAAGTGTGCGAAACGTCACCCAAAATTAAAACCTCCATAACTCTCTAATTTTAAGTCCAAAAGTGGTGAAATTTCTACCAATCGGAGGTCCTAAGATTCTATTTCGGGGAAAAAAATCTCATTTCAAAATTTGTTGGGATGAGAGTTGTAGTCCATTTTATAAAGAGTATGCGAAACGTCAACCAAAATTAAAACCTCTATAACTCTCTCACTTTAAGTCCAAAAGTGGTGAAATTTCTACCAATCGGAATTCTTCAAATTTTCTTTCAGGAGAGTGAAATCTCGTTTCACAATTCATTGGGGTGAGAGAGTTGTATTCCGTTTTATAAAGTGTGTTAAACATCACCCAAAATTAAAACCTCCATAACTCTCTCATTGTAAGTGCAATAGTGGTGAAATTTCTACCAATTGGAGGTCTTCAAATTCTCTTTCAGTGGAAAAAATCTCATTTAAGATTAGGTGGGGTGAGAGCGTTTTGGTCCATTTTTTAAAGTGTGCGAAACGTCACCCAAAATTAAAACCTCCATAACTCTCTAATTTTAAGTCCAAAAGTGGTGAAATTTCTACCAATCGGAGGTCCTAAGATTCTATTTCGGGGAAAAAAATCTCATTTCAAAATTTGTTGGGATGAGAGTTGTAGTCCATTTTATAAAGAGTATGCGAAACGTCAACCAAAATTAAAACCTCTATAACTCTCTCACTTTAAGTCCAAAAGTGGTGAAATTTCTACCAATCGGAATTCTTCAAATTTTCTTTCAGGAGAGTGAAATCTCGTTTCACAATTCATTGGGGTGAGAGAGTTGTATTCCGTTTTATAAAGTGTGTTAAACATCACCCAAAATTAAAACCTCCATAACTCTCTCATTGTAAGTGCAATAGTGGTGAAATTTCTACCAATTGGAGGTCTTCAAATTCTCTTTCAGTGGAAAAAATCTCATTTAAGATTAGGTGGGGTGAGAGCGTTTTGGTCCATTTTTTAAAGTGTGCGAAACGTCACCCAAAATTAAAACCTCCATAACTCTCTAATTTTAAGTCCAAAAGTGGTGAAATTTCTACCAATCGGAGGTTCTAAGATTCTATTTCGGGGAAAGAAATCTCATTTCAAAATTTGTTGGGATGAGAGTTGTAGTCCATTTTATAAAGAGTGTGTGAAACGTCAACCAAAATTAAAACCTCTATAACTCTCTCACTTTAAGTCCAAAAGTGGTGAAATTTCTACCAATCGGAATTCTTCAAATTTTCTTTCAGGAAAGTGAAATCTCGTTTCACAATTCATTGGGGTGAGAGAGTTGTATTCCGTTTTATAAAGTGTGTTAAACATCACCCAAAATTAAAACCTCTATAACTCTCTCTCTCACTTTATGTCCAAAAGTGGTTAAATTTCTACCAATCGGAGGTCTTCAAATTCTCTTTCAGGGGACAGAAATCACGTTTCAAAATTCATTGGGGTTTGAGAGTTGTAGTCTTTTTTATAAAGAGTGTGTTAAACGTCACCAAAAATTAAAACCTCCATAACTCTCTGATTTTAAGTGCAAAAGTGGTAAATTTCTACCAATTGGAGGTCTTCAAATTCTCTTTCAATGGAAAAAATCTCATTCAAGATTAGCGGGGGTGAGAGCGTTTCGGTCCATTTATATAAAAAGAGCGAAACGTCACCCAAAATTAAAACCTCCATAAGTCTCTCATTTTAGCTTCAAAAGTGGTGAAATTTCTACCAATAGGAGGTCTTCAAATTCTCTTTTACCGGAAAAAAATCGCATTTAAAAATTCGGTGGGATGACGGAGTTTTTGTCCATTTTATAAAGAGTGTGTGAAACGTCACTCAAAATTAAAACCTCAATAAGTCTCGCCTTTTAAGTCTAAAAGTGGTGAAATTTCTACCAATCGGTGGTCTTAAGATACCATTTCAGGGGAAGGAAATCTCATTCCAAAATTCATTGCGGTGAGAGAGTTGTAGTCCGGTTTATAAAGAGTGTGATAAACATCACCCAAAATTAAAACCTCCATAACTCTCTCATTTTAAGTGCAAAAGTGGTGAAATTTCTACCAATTGGAGGTCTTCAAATTCTCTTTCAGTGGAAAAAATCTCATTTAAGATTAAGTGGGGTGAGAGCGTTTTGGTCCATTTTTTAAAGTGTGCGAAACGTCACCCAAAATTAAAACCTCCATAACTCTCTAATTTTAAGTCCAAAAGTGGTGAAATTTCTACCAATCGGAGGTCTTAAGATTCTATTTCGGGGAAAGAAATCTCATTTCAAAATTTGTTGGGATGAGAGTTGTAGTCCATTTTATAAAGAGTGTGCGAAACGTCAACCAAAATTAAAACCTCTATAACACTCTCACTTTAAGTCCAAAAGTGGTGAAATTTCTACCAATCGGAATTCTTCAAATTTTCTTTCAGGAGAGTGAAATCTCGTTTCACAATTCATTGGGGTGAGAGAGTTGTATTCCGTTTTATAAAGTGTGTTAAACATCACCCAAAATTAAAACCTCCATAACTCTCTCATTGTAAGTGCAATAGTGGTGAAATTTCTACCAATTGGAGGTCTTCAAATTCTCTTTCAGTGGAAAAAATCTCATTTAAGATTAGGTGGGGTGAGAGCGTTTTGGTCCATTTTTTAAAGTGTGCGAAACGTCACCCAAAATTAAAACCTCCATAACTCTCTAATTTTAAGTCCAAAAGTGGTGAAATTTCTACCAATCGGAGGTCCTAAGATTCTATTTCGGGGAAAAAAATCTCATTTCAAAATTTGTTGGGATGAGAGTTGTAGTCCATTTTATAAAGAGTATGCGAAACGTCAACCAAAATTAAAACCTCTATAACTCTCTCACTTTAAGTCCAAAAGTGGTGAAATTTCTACCAATCGGAATTCTTCAAATTTTCTTTCAGGAGAGTGAAATCTCGTTTCACAATTCATTGGGGTGAGAGAGTTGTATTCCGTTTTATAAAGTGTGTTAAACATCACCCAAAATTAAAACCTCCATAACTCTCTCATTGTAAGTGCAATAGTGGTGAAATTTCTACCAATTGGAGGTCTTCAAATTCTCTTTCAGTGGAAAAAATCTCATTTAAGATTAGGTGGGGTGAGAGCGTTTTGGTCCATTTTTTAAAGTGTGCGAAACGTCACCCAAAATTAAAACCTCCATAACTCTCTAATTTTAAGTCCAAAAGTGGTGAAATTTCTACCAATCGGAGGTCCTAAGATTCTATTTCGGGGAAAAAAATCTCATTTCAAAATTTGTTGGGATGAGAGTTGTAGTCCATTTTATAAAGAGTATGCGAAACGTCAACCAAAATTAAAACCTCTATAACTCTCTCACTTTAAGTCCAAAAGTGGTGAAATTTCTACCAATCGGAATTCTTCAAATTTTCTTTCAGGAGAGTGAAATCTCGTTTCACAATTCATTGGGGTGAGAGAGTTGTATTCCGTTTTATAAAGTGTGTTAAACATCACCCAAAATTAAAACCTCCATAACTCTCTCATTGTAAGTGCAATAGTGGTGAAATTTCTACCAATTGGAGGTCTTCAAATTCTCTTTCAGTGGAAAAAATCTCATTTAAGATTAGGTGGGGTGAGAGCGTTTTGGTCCATTTTTTAAAGTGTGCGAAACGTCACCCAAAATTAAAACCTCCATAACTCTCTAATTTTAAGTCCAAAAGTGGTGAAATTTCTACCAATCGGAGGTCCTAAGATTCTATTTCGGGGAAAAAAATCTCATTTCAAAATTTGTTGGGATGAGAGTTGTAGTCCATTTTATAAAGAGTATGCGAAACGTCAACCAAAATTAAAACCTCTATAACTCTCTCACTTTAAGTCCAAAAGTGGTGAAATTTCTACCAATCGGAATTCTTCAAATTTTCTTTCAGGAGAGTGAAATCTCGTTTCACAATTCATTGGGGTGAGAGAGTTGTATTCCGTTTTATAAAGTGTGTTAAACATCACCCAAAATTAAAACCTCCATAACTCTCTCATTGTAAGTGCAATAGTGGTGAAATTTCTACCAATTGGAGGTCTTCAAATTCTCTTTCAGTGGAAAAAATCTCATTTAAGATTAGGTGGGGTGAGAGCGTTTTGGTCCATTTTTTAAAGTGTGCGAAACGTCACCCAAAATTAAAACCTCCATAACTCTCTAATTTTAAGTCCAAAAGTGGTGAAATTTCTACCAATCGGAGGTCCTAAGATTCTATTTCGGGGAAAAAAATCTCATTTCAAAATTTGTTGTGATGAGAGTTGTAGTCCATTTTATAAAGAGTATGCGAAACGTCAACCAAAATTAAAACCTCTATAACTCTCTCACTTTAAGTCCAAAAGTGGTGAAATTTCTACCAATCGGAATTCTTCAAATTATCTTTCAGGAGAGTGAAATCTCGTTTCACAATTCATTGGGGTGAGAGAGTTGTATTCCGTTTTATAAAGTGTGTTAAACATCACCCAAAATTAAAACCTCCATAACTCTCTCATTGTAAGTGCAATAGTGGTGAAATTTCTACCAATTGGAGGTCTTCAAATTCTCTTTCAGTGGAAAAAATCTCATTTAAGATTAGGTGGGGTGAGAGCATTTTGGTCCATTTTTTAAAGTGTGCGAAACGTCACCCAAAATTAAAACCTTCATAACTCTCTAATTTTAAGTCCAAAAGTGGTGAAATTTCTACCAATCGGAGGTTCTAAGATTCTATTTCGGGGAAAGAAATCTCATTTCAAAATTTGTTGGGATGAGAGTTGTAGTCCATTTTATAAAGAGTGTGTGAAACGTCAACCAAAATTAAAACCTCTATAACTCTCTCACTTTAAGTCCAAAAGTGGTGAAATTTCTACCAATCGGAATTCTTCAAATTTTCTTTCAGGAAAGTGAAATCTCGTTTCACAATTCATTGGGGTGAGAGAGTTGTATTCCGTTTTATAAAGTGTGTTAAACATCACCCAAAATTAAAACCTCTATAACTCTCTCTCTCACTTTATGTCCAAAAGTGGTTAAATTTCTACCAATCGGAGGTCTTCAAATTCTCTTTCAGGGGACAGAAATCACGTTTCAAAATTCATTGGGGTTTGAGAGTTGTAGTCTTTTTTATAAAGAGTGTGTTAAACGTCACCAAAAATTAAAACCTCCATAACTCTCTGATTTTAAGTGCAAAAGTGGTAAATTTCTACCAATTGGAGGTCTTCAAATTCTCTTTCAATGGAAAAAATCTCATTCAAGATTAGCGGGGGTGAGAGCGTTTCGGTCCATTTATATAAAAAGAGCGAAACGTCACCCAAAATTAAAACCTCCATAAGTCTCTCATTTTAGCTTCAAAAGTGGTGAAATTTCTACCAATAGGAGGTCTTCAAATTCTCTTTTACCGGAAAAAAATCGCATTTAAAAATTCGGTGGGATGACGGAGTTTTTGTCCATTTTATAAAGAGTGTGTGAAACGTCACTCAAAATTAAAACCTCAATAAGTCTCGCCTTTTAAGTCTAAAAGTGGTGAAATTTCTACCAATCGGTGGTCTTAAGATACCATTTCAGGGGAAGGAAATCTCATTCCAAAATTCATTGCGGTGAGAGAGTTGTAGTCCGGTTTATAAAGAGTGTGATAAACATCACCCAAAATTAAAACCTCCATAACTCTCTCATTTTAAGTGCAAAAGTGGTGAAATTTCTACCAATTGGAGGTCTTCAAATTCTCTTTCAGTGGAAAAAATCTCATTTAAGATTAAGTGGGGTGAGAGCGTTTTGGTCCATTTTTTAAAGTGTGCGAAACGTCACCCAAAATTAAAACCTCCATAACTCTCTAATTTTAAGTCCAAAAGTGGTGAAATTTCTACCAATCGGAGGTCTTAAGATTCTATTTCGGGGAAAGAAATCTCATTTCAAAATTTGTTGGGATGAGAGTTGTAGTCCATTTTATAAAGAGTGTGCGAAACGTCAACCAAAATTAAAACCTCTATAACACTCTCACTTTAAGTCCAAAAGTGGTGAAATTTCTACCAATCGGAATTCTTCAAATTTTCTTTCAGGAGAGTGAAATCTCGTTTCACAATTCATTGGGGTGAGAGAGTTGTATTCCGTTTTATAAAGTGTGTTAAACATCACCCAAAATTAAAACCTCCATAACTCTCTCATTGTAAGTGCAATAGTGGTGAAATTTCTACCAATTGGAGGTCTTCAAATTCTCTTTCAGTGGAAAAAATCTCATTTAAGATTAGGTGGGGTGAGAGCGTTTTGGTCCATTTTTTAAAGTGTGCGAAACGTCACCCAAAATTAAAACCTCCATAACTCTCTAATTTTAAGTCCAAAAGTGGTGAAATTTCTACCAATCGGAGGTCCTAAGATTCTATTTCGGGGAAAAAAATCTCATTTCAAAATTTGTTGGGATGAGAGTTGTAGTCCATTTTATAAAGAGTATGCGAAACGTCAACCAAAATTAAAACCTCTATAACTCTCTCACTTTAAGTCCAAAAGTGGTGAAATTTCTACCAATCGGAATTCTTCAAATTTTCTTTCAGGAGAGTGAAATCTCGTTTCACAATTCATTGGGGTGAGAGAGTTGTATTCCGTTTTATAAAGTGTGTTAAACATCACCCAAAATTAAAACCTCCATAACTCTCTCATTGTAAGTGCAATAGTGGTGAAATTTCTACCAATTGGAGGTCTTCAAATTCTCTTTCAGTGGAAAAAATCTCATTTAAGATTAGGTGGGGTGAGAGCGTTTTGGTCCATTTTTTAAAGTGTGCGAAACGTCACCCAAAATTAAAACCTCCATAACTCTCTAATTTTAAGTCCAAAAGTGGTGAAATTTCTACCAATCGGAGGTCCTAAGATTCTATTTCGGGGAAAAAAATCTCATTTCAAAATTTGTTGTGATGAGAGTTGTAGTCCATTTTATAAAGAGTATGCGAAACGTCAACCAAAATTAAAACCTCTATAACTCTCTCACTTTAAGTCCAAAAGTGGTGAAATTTCTACCAATCGGAATTCTTCAAATTATCTTTCAGGAGAGTGAAATCTCGTTTCACAATTCATTGGGGTGAGAGAGTTGTATTCCGTTTTATAAAGTGTGTTAAACATCACCCAAAATTAAAACCTCCATAACTCTCTCATTGTAAGTGCAATAGTGGTGAAATTTCTACCAATTGGAGGTCTTCAAATTCTCTTTCAGTGGAAAAAATCTCATTTAAGATTAGGTGGGGTGAGAGCATTTTGGTCCATTTTTTAAAGTGTGCGAAACGTCACCCAAAATTAAAACCTTCATAACTCTCTAATTTTAAGTCCAAAAGTGGTGAAATTTCTACCAATCGGAGGTTCTAAGATTCTATTTCGGGGAAAGAAATCTCATTTCAAAATTTGTTGGGATGAGAGTTGTAGTCCATTTTATAAAGAGTGTGTGAAACGTCAACCAAAATTAAAACCTCTATAACTCTCTCACTTTAAGTCCAAAAGTGGTGAAATTTCTACCAATCGGAATTCTTCAAATTTTCTTTCAGGAAAGTGAAATCTCGTTTCACAATTCATTGGGGTGAGAGAGTTGTATTCCGTTTTATAAAGTGTGTTAAACATCACCCAAAATTAAAACCTCTATAACTCTCTCTCTCACTTTATGTCCAAAAGTGGTTAAATTTCTACCAATCGGAGGTCTTCAAATTCTCTTTCAGGGGACAGAAATCACGTTTCAAAATTCATTGGGGTTTGAGAGTTGTAGTCTTTTTTATAAAGAGTGTGTTAAACGTCACCAAAAATTAAAACCTCCATAACTCTCTGATTTTAAGTGCAAAAGTGGTAAATTTCTACCAATTGGAGGTCTTCAAATTCTCTTTCAATGGAAAAAATCTCATTCAAGATTAGCGGGGGTGAGAGCGTTTCGGTCCATTTATATAAAAAGAGCGAAACGTCACCCAAAATTAAAACCTCCATAAGTCTCTCATTTTAGCTTCAAAAGTGGTGAAATTTCTACCAATAGGAGGTCTTCAAATTCTCTTTTACCGGAAAAAAATCGCATTTAAAAATTCGGTGGGATGACGGAGTTTTTGTCCATTTTATAAAGAGTGTGTGAAACGTCACTCAAAATTAAAACCTCAATAAGTCTCGCCTTTTAAGTCTAAAAGTGGTGAAATTTCTACCAATCGGTGGTCTTAAGATACCATTTCAGGGGAAGGAAATCTCATTCCAAAATTCATTGCGGTGAGAGAGTTGTAGTCCGGTTTATAAAGAGTGTGATAAACATCACCCAAAATTAAAACCTCCATAACTCTCTCATTTTAAGTGCAAAAGTGGTGAAATTTCTACCAATTGGAGGTCTTCAAATTCTCTTTCAGTGGAAAAAATCTCATTTAAGATTAAGTGGGGTGAGAGCGTTTTGGTCCATTTTTTAAAGTGTGCGAAACGTCACCCAAAATTAAAACCTCCATAACTCTCTAATTTTAAGTCCAAAAGTGGTGAAATTTCTACCAATCGGAGGTCTTAAGATTCTATTTCGGGGAAAGAAATCTCATTTCAAAATTTGTTGGGATGAGAGTTGTAGTCCATTTTATAAAGAGTGTGCGAAACGTCAACCAAAATTAAAACCTCTATAACACTCTCACTTTAAGTCCAAAAGTGGTGAAATTTCTACCAATCGGAATTCTTCAAATTTTCTTTCAGGAGAGTGAAATCTCGTTTCACAATTCATTGGGGTGAGAGAGTTGTATTCCGTTTTATAAAGTGTGTTAAACATCACCCAAAATTAAAACCTCCATAACTCTCTCATTGTAAGTGCAATAGTGGTGAAATTTCTACCAATTGGAGGTCTTCAAATTCTCTTTCAGTGGAAAAAATCTCATTTAAGATTAGGTGGGGTGAGAGCGTTTTGGTCCATTTTTTAAAGTGTGCGAAACGTCACCCAAAATTAAAACCTCCATAACTCTCTAATTTTAAGTCCAAAAGTGGTGAAATTTCTACCAATCGGAGGTCCTAAGATTCTATTTCGGGGAAAAAAATCTCATTTCAAAATTTGTTGGGATGAGAGTTGTAGTCCATTTTATAAAGAGTATGCGAAACGTCAACCAAAATTAAAACCTCTATAACTCTCTCACTTTAAGTCCAAAAGTGGTGAAATTTCTACCAATCGGAATTCTTCAAATTTTCTTTCAGGAGAGTGAAATCTCGTTTCACAATTCATTGGGGTGAGAGAGTTGTATTCCGTTTTATAAAGTGTGTTAAACATCACCCAAAATTAAAACCTCCATAACTCTCTCATTGTAAGTGCAATAGTGGTGAAATTTCTACCAATTGGAGGTCTTCAAATTCTCTTTCAGTGGAAAAAATCTCATTTAAGATTAGGTGGGGTGAGAGCGTTTTGGTCCATTTTTTAAAGTGTGCGAAACGTCACCCAAAATTAAAACCTCCATAACTCTCTAATTTTAAGTCCAAAAGTGGTGAAATTTCTACCAATCGGAGGTCCTAAGATTCTATTTCGGGGAAAAAAATCTCATTTCAAAATTTGTTGGGATGAGAGTTGTAGTCCATTTTATAAAGAGTATGCGAAACGTCAACCAAAATTAAAACCTCTATAACTCTCTCACTTTAAGTCCAAAAGTGGTGAAATTTCTACCAATCGGAATTCTTCAAATTTTCTTTCAGGAGAGTGAAATCTCGTTTCACAATTCATTGGGGTGAGAGAGTTGTATTCCGTTTTATAAAGTGTGTTAAACATCACCCAAAATTAAAACCTCCATAACTCTCTCATTGTAAGTGCAATAGTGGTGAAATTTCTACCAATTGGAGGTCTTCAAATTCTCTTTCAGTGGAAAAAATCTCATTTAAGATTAGGTGGGGTGAGAGCGTTTTGGTCCATTTTTTAAAGTGTGCGAAACGTCACCCAAAATTAAAACCTCCATAACTCTCTAATTTTAAGTCCAAAAGTGGTGAAATTTCTACCAATCGGAGGTCCTAAGATTCTATTTCGGGGAAAAAAATCTCATTTCAAAATTTGTTGTGATGAGAGTTGTAGTCCATTTTATAAAGAGTATGCGAAACGTCAACCAAAATTAAAACCTCTATAACTCTCTCACTTTAAGTCCAAAAGTGGTGAAATTTCTACCAATCGGAATTCTTCAAATTATCTTTCAGGAGAGTGAAATCTCGTTTCACAATTCATTGGGGTGAGAGAGTTGTATTCCGTTTTATAAAGTGTGTTAAACATCACCCAAAATTAAAACCTCCATAACTCTCTCATTGTAAGTGCAATAGTGGTGAAATTTCTACCAATTGGAGGTCTTCAAATTCTCTTTCAGTGGAAAAAATCTCATTTAAGATTAGGTGGGGTGAGAGCATTTTGGTCCATTTTTTAAAGTGTGCGAAACGTCACCCAAAATTAAAACCTTCATAACTCTCTAATTTTAAGTCCAAAAGTGGTGAAATTTCTACCAATCGGAGGTTCTAAGATTCTATTTCGGGGAAAGAAATCTCATTTCAAAATTTGTTGGGATGAGAGTTGTAGTCCATTTTATAAAGAGTGTGTGAAACGTCAACCAAAATTAAAACCTCTATAACTCTCTCACTTTAAGTCCAAAAGTGGTGAAATTTCTACCAATCGGAATTCTTCAAATTTTCTTTCAGGAAAGTGAAATCTCGTTTCACAATTCATTGGGGTGAGAGAGTTGTATTCCGTTTTATAAAGTGTGTTAAACATCACCCAAAATTAAAACCTCTATAACTCTCTCTCTCACTTTATGTCCAAAAGTGGTTAAATTTCTACCAATCGGAGGTCTTCAAATTCTCTTTCAGGGGACAGAAATCACGTTTCAAAATTCATTGGGGTTTGAGAGTTGTAGTCTTTTTTATAAAGAGTGTGTTAAACGTCACCAAAAATTAAAACCTCCATAACTCTCTGATTTTAAGTGCAAAAGTGGTAAATTTCTACCAATTGGAGGTCTTCAAATTCTCTTTCAATGGAAAAAATCTCATTCAAGATTAGCGGGGGTGAGAGCGTTTCGGTCCATTTATATAAAAAGAGCGAAACGTCACCCAAAATTAAAACCTCCATAAGTCTCTCATTTTAGCTTCAAAAGTGGTGAAATTTCTACCAATAGGAGGTCTTCAAATTCTCTTTTACCGGAAAAAAATCGCATTTAAAAATTCGGTGGGATGACGGAGTTTTTGTCCATTTTATAAAGAGTGTGTGAAACGTCACTCAAAATTAAAACCTCAATAAGTCTCGCCTTTTAAGTCTAAAAGTGGTGAAATTTCTACCAATCGGTGGTCTTAAGATACCATTTCAGGGGAAGGAAATCTCATTCCAAAATTCATTGCGGTGAGAGAGTTGTAGTCCGGTTTATAAAGAGTGTGATAAACATCACCCAAAATTAAAACCTCCATAACTCTCTCATTTTAAGTGCAAAAGTGGTGAAATTTCTACCAATTGGAGGTCTTCAAATTCTCTTTCAGTGGAAAAAATCTCATTTAAGATTAAGTGGGGTGAGAGCGTTTTGGTCCATTTTTTAAAGTGTGCGAAACGTCACCCAAAATTAAAACCTCCATAACTCTCTAATTTTAAGTCCAAAAGTGGTGAAATTTCTACCAATCGGAGGTCTTAAGATTCTATTTCGGGGAAAGAAATCTCATTTCAAAATTTGTTGGGATGAGAGTTGTAGTCCATTTTATAAAGAGTGTGCGAAACGTCAACCAAAATTAAAACCTCTATAACACTCTCACTTTAAGTCCAAAAGTGGTGAAATTTCTACCAATCGGAATTCTTCAAATTTTCTTTCAGGAGAGTGAAATCTCGTTTCACAATTCATTGGGGTGAGAGAGTTGTATTCCGTTTTATAAAGAGTGTTAAACATCACCCAAAATTAAAACCTCCATAACTCTCTCATTGTAAGTGCAATAGTGGTGAAATTTCTACCAATTGGAGGTCTTCAAATTCTCTTTCAGTGGAAAAAATCTCATTTAAGATTAGGTGGGGTGAGAGCGTTTTGGTCCATTTTTTAAAGTGTGCGAAACGTCACCCAAAATTAAAACCTCCATAACTCTCTAATTTTAAGTCCAAAAGTGGTGAAATTTCTACCAATCGGAGGTCCTAAGATTCTATTTCGGGGAAAAAAATCTCATTTCAAAATTTGTTGGGATGAGAGTTGTAGTCCATTTTATAAAGAGTATGCGAAACGTCAACCAAAATTAAAACCTCTATAACACTCTCACTTTAAGTCCAAAAGTGGTGAAATTTCTACCAATCGGAATTCTTCAAATTTTCTTTCAGGAGAGTGAAATCTCGTTTCACAATTCATTGGGGTGAGAGAGTTGTATTCCGTTTTATAAAGTGTGTTAAACATCACCCAAAATTAAAACCTCCATAACTCTCTCATTGTAAGTGCAATAGTGGTGAAATTTCTACCAATTGGAGGTCTTCAAATTCTCTTTCAGTGGAAAAAATCTCATTTAAGATTAGGTGGGGTGAGAGCGTTTTGGTCCATTTTTTAAAGTGTGCGAAACGTCACCCAAAATTAAAACCTCCATAACTCTCTAATTTTAAGTCCAAAAGTGGTGAAATTTCTACCAATCGGAGGTCCTAAGATTCTATTTCGGGGAAAAAAATCTCATTTCAAAATTTGTTGGGATGAGAGTTGTAGTCCATTTTATAAAGAGTATGCGAAACGTCAACCAAAATTAAAACCTCTATAACTCTCTCACTTTAAGTCCAAAAGTGGTGAAATTTCTACCAATCGGAATTCTTCAAATTTTCTTTCAGGAGAGTGAAATCTCGTTTCACAATTCATTGGGGTGAGAGAGTTGTATTCCGTTTTATAAAGTGTGTTAAACATCACCCAAAATTAAAACCTCCATAACTCTCTCATTGTAAGTGCAATAGTGGTGAAATTTCTACCAATTGGAGGTCTTCAAATTCTCTTTCAGTGGAAAAAATCTCATTTAAGATTAGGTGGGGTGAGAGCGTTTTGGTCCATTTTTTAAAGTGTGCGAAACGTCACCCAAAATTAAAACCTCCATAACTCTCTAATTTTAAGTCCAAAAGTGGTGAAATTTCTACCAATCGGAGGTCCTAAGATTCTATTTCGGGGAAAAAAATCTCATTTCAAAATTTGTTGGGATGAGAGTTGTAGTCCATTTTATAAAGAGTATGCGAAACGTCAACCAAAATTAAAACCTCTATAACTCTCTCACTTTAAGTCCAAAAGTGGTGAAATTTCTACCAATCGGAATTCTTCAAATTTTCTTTCAGGAGAGTGAAATCTCGTTTCACAATTCATTGGGGTGAGAGAGTTGTATTCCGTTTTATAAAGTGTGTTAAACATCACCCAAAATTAAAACCTCCATAACTCTCTCATTGTAAGTGCAATAGTGGTGAAATTTCTACCAATTGGAGGTCTTCAAATTCTCTTTCAGTGGAAAAAATCTCATTTAAGATTAGGTGGGGTGAGAGCGTTTTGGTCCATTTTTTAAAGTGTGCGAAACGTCACCCAAAATTAAAACCTCCATAACTCTCTAATTTTAAGTCCAAAAGTGGTGAAATTTCTACCAATCGGAGGTCCTAAGATTCTATTTCGGGGAAAAAAATCTCATTTCAAAATTTGTTGGGATGAGAGTTGTAGTCCATTTTATAAAGAGTATGCGAAACGTCAACCAAAATTAAAACCTCTATAACTCTCTCACTTTAAGTCCAAAAGTGGTGAAATTTCTACCAATCGGAATTCTTCAAATTTTCTTTCAGGAGAGTGAAATCTCGTTTCACAATTCATTGGGGTGAGAGAGTTGTATTCCGTTTTATAAAGTGTGTTAAACATCACCCAAAATTAAAACCTCCATAACTCTCTCATTGTAAGTGCAATAGTGGTGAAATTTCTACCAATTGGAGGTCTTCAAATTCTCTTTCAGTGGAAAAAATCTCATTTAAGATTAGGTGGGGTGAGAGCGTTTTGGTCCATTTTTTAAAGTGTGCGAAACGTCACCCAAAATTAAAACCTCCATAACTCTCTAATTTTAAGTCCAAAAGTGGTGAAATTTCTACCAATCGGAGGTCCTAAGATTCTATTTCGGGAAAAAAAATCTCATTTCAAAATTTGTTGTGATGAGAGTTGTAGTCCATTTTATAAAGAGTATGCGAAACGTCAACCAAAATTAAAACCTCTATAACTCTCTCACTTTAAGTCCAAAAGTGGTGAAATTTCTACCAATCGGAATTCTTCAAATTTTCTTTCAGGAGAGTGAAATCTCGTTTCACAATTCATTGGGGTGAGAGAGTTGTATTCCGTTTTATAAAGTGTGTTAAACATCACCCAAAATTAAAACCTCCATAACTCTCTCATTGTAAGTGCAATAGTGGTGAAATTTCTACCAATTGGAGGTCTTCAAATTCTCTTTCAGTGGAAAAAATCTCATTTAAGATTAGGTGGGGTGAGAGCATTTTGGTCCATTTTTTAAAGTGTGCGAAACGTCACCCAAAATTAAAACCTCCATAACTCTCTAATTTTAAGTCCAAAAGTGGTGAAATTTCTACCAATCGGAGGTTCTAAGATTCTATTTCGGGGAAAGAAATCTCATTTCAAAATTTGTTGGGATGAGAGTTGTAGTCCATTTTATAAAGAGTGTGTGAAACGTCAACCAAAATTAAAACCTCTATAACTCTCTCACTTTAAGTCCAAAAGTGGTGAAATTTCTACCAATCGGAATTCTTCAAATTTTCTTTCAGGAGAGTGAAATCTCGTTTCACAATTCATTGGGGTGAGAGAGTTGTATTCCGTTTTATAAAGTGTGTTAAACATCACCCAAAATTAAAACCTCTATAACTCCCTCTCTCACTTTATGTCCAAAAGTGGTTAAATTTCTACCAATCGGAGGTCTTCAAATTCTCTTTCAGGGGACAGAAATCACGTTTCAAAATTCATTGGGGTTTGAGAGTTGTAGTCTGTTTTATAAAGAGTGTGTTAAACGTCACCAAAAATTAAAACCTCCATAACTCTCTGATTTTAAGTGCAAAAGTGGTAAATTTCTACCAATTGGAGGTCTTCAAATTCTCTTTCAATGGAAAAAATCTCATTCAAGATTAGCGGGGGTGAGAGCGTTTCGGTCCATTTATATAAAAAGAGCGAAACGTCACCCAAAATTAAAACCTCCATAAGTCTCTCATTTTAGCTTCAAAAGTGGTGAAATTTCTACCAATAGGAGGTCTTCAAATTCTCTTTTACCGGAAAAAAATCTCATTTAAAAATTCGGTGGGATGACGGAGTTTTTGTCCATTTTATAAAGAGTGTGTGAAACGTCACTCAAAATTAAAACCTCAATAAGTCTCGCCTTTTAAGTCTAAAAGTAGTGAAATTTCTACCAATCGGTGGTCTTAAGATAATATTTCAGGGGAAGGAAATCTCATTCCAAAATTCATTGCGGTGAGAGAGTTGTAGTCCGGTTTATAAAGAGTGTGATAAACATCACCCAAAATTAAAACCTCCCTAACTCTCTCATTTTAAGTGCAAAAGTGGTGAAATTTCTACCAATTGGAGGTCTTCAAATTCTCTTTCAGTGGAAAAAATCTCATTTAAGATTAAGTGGGGTGAGAGCGTTTTGGTCCATTTTTTAAAGTGTGCGAAACGTCACCCAAAATTAAAACCTCCATAACTCTCTAATTTTAAGTCCAAAAGTGGTGAAATTTCTACCAATCGGAGGTCTTAAGATTCTATTTCGGGGAAAGAAATCTCATTTCAAAATTTGTTGGGATGAGAGTTGTAGTCCATTTTATAAAGAGTGTGCGAAACGTCAACCAAAATTAAAACCTCTATAACACTCTCACTTTAAGTCCAAAAGTGGTGAAATTTCTACCAATCGGAATTCTTCAAATTTTCTTTCAGGAGAGTGAAATCTCGTTTCACAATTCATTGGGGTGAGAGAGTTGTATTCCGTTTTATAAAGTGTGTTAAACATCACCCAAAATTAAAACCTCTATAACTCTCTCTCTCACTTTATGTCGAAAAGTGGTTAAATTTCTACCAATCGGAGGTCTTCAAATTCTCTTTCAGGGGACAGAAATCACGTTTCAAAATTCATTGGGGTTTGAGAGTTGTAGTCTGTTTTATAAAGAGTTTGTTAAACGTCACCAAAAATTAAAACCTCCATAACTCTCTGATTTTAAGTGCAAAAGTGGTAAATTTCTACCAATTGGAGGTCTTCAAATTCTCTTTCAATGGAAAAAATCTCATTCAAGATTAGCGGGGGTGAGAGCGTTTCGGTCCATTAATATAAAAAGAGCGAAACGTCACCCAAAATTAAAACCTCCATAAGTCTCTCATTTTAGCTTCAAAAGTGGTGAAATTTCTACCAATAGGAGGTCTTCAAATTCTCTTTTACCGGAAAAAAATCTCATTTAAAAATTCGGTGGGATGACGGAGTTTTTGTCCATTTTATAAAGAGTGTGTGAAACGTCACTCAAAATTAAAACCTCAATAAGTCTCGCCTTTTAAGTCTAAAAGTAGTGAAATTTCTACCAATCGGTGGTCTTAAGATAATATTTCAGGGGAAGGAAATCTCATTCCAAAATTCATTGCGGTGAGAGAGTTGTAGTCCGGTTTATAAAGAGTGTGATAAACATCACCCAAAATTAAAACCTCCATAACTCTCTCATTTTAAGTGCAAAAGTGGTGAAATTTCTACCAATTGGAGGTCTTCAAATTCTCTTTCAGTGGAAAAAATCTCATTTAAGATTAAGTGGGGTGAGAGCGTTTTGGTCCATTTTTTAAAGTGTGCGAAACGTCACCCAAAATTAAAACCTCCATAACTCTCTAATTTTAAGTCCAAAAGTGGTGAAATTTCTACCAATCGGAGGTCTTAAGATTCTATTTCGGGGAAAGAAATCTCATTTCAAAATTTGTTGGGATGAGAGTTGTAGTCCATTTTATAAAGAGTGTGCGAAACGTCAACCAAAATTAAAACCTCTATAACACTCTCACTTTAAGTCCAAAAGTGGTGAAATTTCTACCAATCGGAATTCTTCAAATTTTCTTTCAGGAGAGTGAAATCTCGTTTCACAATTCATTGGGGTGAGAGAGTTGTATTCCGTTTTATAAAGTGTGTTAAACATCACCCAAAATTAAAACCTCCATAACTCTCTCATTGTAAGTGCAATAGTGGTGAAATTTCTACCAATTGGAGGTCTTCAAATTCTCTTTCAGTGGAAAAAATCTCATTTAAGATTAGGTGGGGTGAGAGCGTTTTGGTCCATTTTTTAAAGTGTGCGAAACGTCACCCAAAATTAAAACCTCCATAACTCTCTAATTTTAAGTCCAAAAGTGGTGAAATTTCTACCAATCGGAGGTCCTAAGATTCTATTTCGGGAAAAAAAATCTCATTTCAAAATTTGTTGTGATGAGAGTTGTAGTCCATTTTATAAAGAGTATGCGAAACGTCAACCAAAATTAAAACCTCTATAACTCTCTCACTTTAAGTCCAAAAGTGGTGAAATTTCTACCAATCGGAATTCTTCAAATTTTCTTTCAGGAGAGTGAAATCTCGTTTCACAATTCATTGGGGTGAGAGAGTTGTATTCCGTTTTATAAAGTGTGTTAAACATCACCCAAAATTAAAACCTCCATAACTCTCTCATTGTAAGTGCAATAGTGGTGAAATTTCTACCAATTGGAGGTCTTCAAATTCTCTTTCAGTGGAAAAAATCTCATTTAAGATTAGGTGGGGTGAGAGCATTTTGGTCCATTTTTTAAAGTGTGCGAAACGTCACCCAAAATTAAAACCTCCATAACTCTCTAATTTTAAGTCCAAAAGTGGTGAAATTTCTACCAATCGGAGGTTCTAAGATTCTATTTCGGGGAAAGAAATCTCATTTCAAAATTTGTTGGGATGAGAGTTGTAGTCCATTTTATAAAGAGTGTGTGAAACGTCAACCAAAATTAAAACCTCTATAACTCTCTCACTTTAAGTCCAAAAGTGGTGAAATTTCTACCAATCGGAATTCTTCAAATTTTCTTTCAGGAGAGTGAAATCTCGTTTCACAATTCATTGGGGTGAGAGAGTTGTATTCCGTTTTATAAAGTGTGTTAAACATCACCCAAAATTAAAACCTCTATAACTCCCTCTCTCACTTTATGTCCAAAAGTGGTTAAATTTCTACCAATCGGAGGTCTTCAAATTCTCTTTCAGGGGACAGAAATCACGTTTCAAAATTCATTGGGGTTTGAGAGTTGTAGTCTGTTTTATAAAGAGTGTGTTAAACGTCACCAAAAATTAAAACCTCCATAACTCTCTGATTTTAAGTGCAAAAGTGGTAAATTTCTACCAATTGGAGGTCTTCAAATTCTCTTTCAATGGAAAAAATCTCATTCAAGATTAGCGGGGGTGAGAGCGTTTCGGTCCATTTATATAAAAAGAGCGAAACGTCACCCAAAATTAAAACCTCCATAAGTCTCTCATTTTAGCTTCAAAAGTGGTGAAATTTCTACCAATAGGAGGTCTTCAAATTCTCTTTTACCGGAAAAAAATCTCATTTAAAAATTCGGTGGGATGACGGAGTTTTTGTCCATTTTATAAAGAGTGTGTGAAACGTCACTCAAAATTAAAACCTCAATAAGTCTCGCCTTTTAAGTCTAAAAGTAGTGAAATTTCTACCAATCGGTGGTCTTAAGATAATATTTCAGGGGAAGGAAATCTCATTCCAAAATTCATTGCGGTGAGAGAGTTGTAGTCCGGTTTATAAAGAGTGTGATAAACATCACCCAAAATTAAAACCTCCCTAACTCTCTCATTTTAAGTGCAAAAGTGGTGAAATTTCTACCAATTGGAGGTCTTCAAATTCTCTTTCAGTGGAAAAAATCTCATTTAAGATTAAGTGGGGTGAGAGCGTTTTGGTCCATTTTTTAAAGTGTGCGAAACGTCACCCAAAATTAAAACCTCCATAACTCTCTAATTTTAAGTCCAAAAGTGGTGAAATTTCTACCAATCGGAGGTCTTAAGATTCTATTTCGGGGAAAGAAATCTCATTTCAAAATTTGTTGGGATGAGAGTTGTAGTCCATTTTATAAAGAGTGTGCGAAACGTCAACCAAAATTAAAACCTCTATAACACTCTCACTTTAAGTCCAAAAGTGGTGAAATTTCTACCAATCGGAATTCTTCAAATTTTCTTTCAGGAGAGTGAAATCTCGTTTCACAATTCATTGGGGTGAGAGAGTTGTATTCCGTTTTATAAAGTGTGTTAAACATCACCCAAAATTAAAACCTCTATAACTCTCTCTCTCACTTTATGTCGAAAAGTGGTTAAATTTCTACCAATCGGAGGTCTTCAAATTCTCTTTCAGGGGACAGAAATCACGTTTCAAAATTCATTGGGGTTTGAGAGTTGTAGTCTGTTTTATAAAGAGTTTGTTAAACGTCACCAAAAATTAAAACCTCCATAACTCTCTGATTTTAAGTGCAAAAGTGGTAAATTTCTACCAATTGGAGGTCTTCAAATTCTCTTTCAATGGAAAAAATCTCATTCAAGATTAGCGGGGGTGAGAGCGTTTCGGTCCATTAATATAAAAAGAGCGAAACGTCACCCAAAATTAAAACCTCCATAAGTCTCTCATTTTAGCTTCAAAAGTGGTGAAATTTCTACCAATAGGAGGTCTTCAAATTCTCTTTTACCGGAAAAAAATCTCATTTAAAAATTCGGTGGGATGACGGAGTTTTTGTCCATTTTATAAAGAGTGTGTGAAACGTCACTCAAAATTAAAACCTCAATAAGTCTCGCCTTTTAAGTCTAAAAGTAGTGAAATTTCTACCAATCGGTGGTCTTAAGATAATATTTCAGGGGAAGGAAATCTCATTCCAAAATTCATTGCGGTGAGAGAGTTGTAGTCCGGTTTATAAAGAGTGTGATAAACATCACCCAAAATTAAAACCTCCATAACTCTCTCATTTTAAGTGCAAAAGTGGTGAAATTTCTACCAATTGGAGGTCTTCAAATTCTCTTTCAGTGGAAAAAATCTCATTTAAGATTAAGTGGGGTGAGAGCGTTTTGGTCCATTTTTTAAAGTGTGCGAAACGTCACCCAAAATTAAAACCTCCATAACTCTCTAATTTTAAGTCCAAAAGTGGTGAAATTTCTACCAATCGGAGGTCTTAAGATTCTATTTCGGGGAAAGAAATCTCATTTCAAAATTTGTTGGGATGAGAGTTGTAGTCCATTTTATAAAGAGTGTGCGAAACGTCAACCAAAATTAAAACCTCTATAACACTCTCACTTTAAGTCCAAAAGTGGTGAAATTTCTACCAATCGGAATTCTTCAAATTTTCTTTCAGGAGAGTGAAATCTCGTTTCACAATTCATTGGGGTGAGAGAGTTGTATTCCGTTTTATAAAGTGTGTTAAACATCACCCAAAATTAAAACCTCCATAACTCTCTCATTGTAAGTGCAATAGTGGTGAAATTTCTACCAATTGGAGGTCTTCAAATTCTCTTTCAGTGGAAAAAATCTCATTTAAGATTAGGTGGGGTGAGAGCGTTTTGGTCCATTTTTTAAAGTGTGCGAAACGTCACCCAAAATTAAAACCTCTATAACTCTCTAATTTTAAGTCCAAAAGTGGTGAAATTTCTACCAATCGGAGGTCCTAAGAATCTATTTAGGGGAAAAAAATCTCATTTCAAAATTTGTTGGGATGAGAGTTGTAGTCCATTTTATAAAGAGTATGCGAAACGTCAACCAAAATTAAAACCTCTATAACTCTCTCACTTTAAGTCCAAAAGTGGTGAAATTTCTACCAATCGGAATTCTTCAAATTTTCTTTCAGGAGAGTGAAATCTCGTTTCACAATTCATTGGGGTGAGAGAGTTGTATTCCGTTTTATAAAGTGTGTTAAACATCACCCAAAATTAAAACCTCCATAACTCTCTCATTGTAAGTGCAATAGTGGTGAAATTTCTACCAATTGGAGGTCTTCAAATTCTCTTTCAGTGGAAAAAATCTCATTTAAGATTAGGTGGGGTGAGAGCGTTTTGGTCCATTTTTTAAAGTGTGCGAAACGTCACCCAAAATTAAAACCTCCATAACTCTCTAATTTTAAGTCCAAAAGTGGTGAAATTTCTACCAATCGGAGGTCCTAAGATTCTATTTCGGGGAAAAAAATCTCATTTCAAAATTTGTTGGGATGAGAGTTGTAGTCCATTTTATAAAGAGTATGCGAAACGTCAACCAAAATTAAAACCTCTATAACTCTCTCACTTTAAGTCCAAAAGTGGTGAAATTTCTACCAATCGGAATTCTTCAAATTTTCTTTCAGGAGAGTGAAATCTCGTTTCACAATTCATTGGGGTGAGAGAGTTGTATTCCGTTTTATAAAGTGTGTTAAACATCACCCAAAATTAAAACCTCCATAACTCTCTCATTGTAAGTGCAATAGTGGTGAAATTTCTACCAATTGGAGGTCTTCAAATTCTCTTTCAGTGGAAAAAATCTCATTTAAGATTAGGTGGGGTGAGAGCGTTTTGGTCCATTTTTTAAAGTGTGCGAAACGTCACCCAAAATTAAAACCTCCATAACTCTCTAATTTTAAGTCCAAAAGTGGTGAAATTTCTACCAATCGGAGGTCCTAAGATTCTATTTCGGGGAAAAAAATCTCATTTCAAAATTTGTTGGGATGAGAGTTGTAGTCCATTTTATAAAGAATATGCGAAACGTCAACCAAAATTAAAACCTCTATAACTCTCTCACTTTAAGTCCAAAAGTGGTGAAATTTCTACCAATCGGAATTCTTCAAATTTTCTTTCAGGAGAGTGAAATCTCGTTTCACAATTCATTGGGGTGAGAGAGTTGTATTCCGTTTTATAAAGTGTGTTAAACATCACCCAAAATTAAAACCTCCATAACTCTCTCATTGTAAGTGCAATAGTGGTGAAATTTCTACCAATTGGAGGTCTTCAAATTCTCTTTCAGTGGAAAAAATCTCATTTAAGATTAGGTGGGGTGAGAGCGTTTTGGTCCATTTTTTAAAGTGTGCGAAACGTCACCCAAAATTAAAACCTCCATAACTCTCTAATTTTAAGTCCAAAAGTGGTGAAATTTCTACCAATCGGAGGTCCTAAGATTCTATTTCGGGGAAAAAAATCTCATTTCAAAATTTGTTGTGATGAGAGTTGTAGTCCATTTTATAAAGAGTATGCGAAACGTCAACCAAAATTAAAACCTCTATAACTCTCTCACTTTAAGTCCAAAAGTGGTGAAATTTCTACCAATCGGAATTCTTCAAATTATCTTTCAGGAGAGTGAAATCTCGTTTCACAATTCATTGGGGTGAGAGAGTTGTATTCCGTTTTATAAAGTGTGTTAAACATCACCCAAAATTAAAACCTCCATAACTCTCTCATTGTAAGTGCAATAGTGGTGAAATTTCTACCAATTGGAGGTCTTCAAATTCTCTTTCAGTGGAAAAAATCTCATTTAAGATTAGGTGGGGTGAGAGCATTTTGGTCCATTTTTTAAAGTGTGCGAAACGTCACCCAAAATTAAAACCTTCATAACTCTCTAATTTTAAGTCCAAAAGTGGTGAAATTTCTACCAATCGGAGGTTCTAAGATTCTATTTCGGGGAAAGAAATCTCATTTCAAAATTTGTTGGGATGAGAGTTGTAGTCCATTTTATAAAGAGTGTGTGAAACGTCAACCAAAATTAAAACCTCTATAACTCTCTCACTTTAAGTCCAAAAGTGGTGAAATTTCTACCAATCGGAATTCTTCAAATTTTCTTTCAGGAGAGTGAAATCTCGTTTCACAATTCATTGGGGTGAGAGAGTTGTATTCCGTTTTATAAAGTGTGTTAAACATCACCCAAAATTAAAACCTCTATAACTCTCTCTCTCACTTTATGTCCAAAAGTGGTTAAATTTCTACCAATCGGAGGTCTTCAAATTCTCTTTCAGGGGACAGAAATCACGTTTCAAAATTCATTGGGGTTTGAGAGTTGTAGTCTGTTTTATAAAGAGTGTGTTAAACGTCACCAAAAATTAAAACCTCCATAACTCTCTGATTTTAAGTGCAAAAGTGGTAAATTTCTACCAATTGGAGGTCTTCAAATTCTCTTTCAATGGAAAAAATCTCATTCAAGATTAGCGGGGGTGAGAGCGTTTCGGTCCATTTATATAAAAAGAGCGAAACGTCACCCAAAATTAAAACCTCCATAAGTCTCTCATTTTAGCTTCAAAAGTGGTGAAATTTCTACCAATAGGAGGTCTTCAAATTCTCTTTTACCGGAAAAAAATCTCATTTAAAAATTCGGTGGGATGACGGAGTTTTTGTCCATTTTATAAAGAGTGTGTGAAACGTCACTCAAAATTAAAACCTCAATAAGTCTCGCCTTTTAAGTCTAAAAGTGGTGAAATTTCTACCAATCGGTGGTCTTAAGATACCATTTCAGGGGAAGGAAATCTCATTCCAAAATTCATTGCGGTGAGAGAGTTGTAGTCCGGTTTATAAAGAGTGTGATAAACATCACCCAAAATTAAAACCTCCATAACTCTCTCATTTTAAGTGCAAAAGTGGTGAAATTTCTACCAATTGGAGGTCTTCAAATTCTCTTTCAGTGGAAAAAATCTCATTTAAGATTAAGTGGGGTGAGAGCGTTTTGGTCCATTTTTTAAAGTGTGCGAAACGTCACCCAAAATTAAAACCTCCATAACTCTCTAATTTTAAGTCCAAAAGTGGTGAAATTTCTACCAATCGGAGGTCTTAAGATTCTATTTCGGGGAAAGAAATCTCATTTCAAAATTTGTTGGGATGAGAGTTGTAGTCCATTTTATAAAGAGTGTGCGAAACGTCAACCAAAATTAAAACCTCTATAACACTCTCACTTTAAGTCCAAAAGTGGTGAAATTTCTACCAATCGGAATTCTTCAAATTTTCTTTCAGGAGAGGGAAATCTCGTTTCACAATTCATTGGGGTGAGAGAGTTGTATTCCGTTTTATAAAGTGTGTTAAACATCACCCAAAATTAAAACCTCCATAACTCTCTCATTGTAAGTGCAATAGTGGTGAAATTTCTACCAATTGGAGGTCTTCAAATTCTCTTTCAGTGGAAAAAATCTCATTTAAGATTAGGTGGGGTGAGAGCGTTTTGGTCCATTTTTTAAAGTGTGCGAAACGTCACCCAAAATTAAAACCTCCATAACTCTCTAATTTTAAGTCCAAAAGTGGTGAAATTTCTACCAATCGGAGGTCCTAAGATTCTATTTCGGGGAAAAAAATCTCATTTCAAAATTTGTTGGGATGAGAGTTGTAGTCCATTTTATAAAGAGTATGCGAAACGTCAACCAAAATTAAAACCTCTATAACTCTCTCACTTTAAGTCCAAAAGTGGTGAAATTTCTACCAATCGGAATTCTTCAAATTTTCTTTCAGGAGAGTGAAATCTCGTTTCACAATTCATTGGGGTGAGAGAGTTGTATTCCGTTTTATAAAGTGTGTTAAACATCACCCAAAATTAAAACCTCCATAACTCTCTCATTGTAAGTGCAATAGTGGTGAAATTTCTACCAATTGGAGGTCTTCAAATTCTCTTTCAGTGGAAAAAATCTCATTTAAGATTAGGTGGGGTGAGAGCGTTTTGGTCCATTTTTTAAAGTGTGCGAAACGTCACCCAAAATTAAAACCTCCATAACTCTCTAATTTTAAGTCCAAAAGTGGTGAAATTTCTACCAATCGGAGGTCCTAAGATTCTATTTCGGGGAAAAAAATCTCATTTCAAAATTTGTTGGGATGAGAGTTGTAGTCCATTTTATAAAGAGTATGCGAAACGTCAACCAAAATTAAAACCTCTATAACTCTCTCACTTTAAGTCCAAAAGTGGTGAAATTTCTACCAATCGGAATTCTTCAAATTTTCTTTCAGGAGAGTGAAATCTCGTTTCACAATTCATTGGGGTGAGAGAGTTGTATTCCGTTTTATAAAGTGTGTTAAACATCACCCAAAATTAAAACCTCCATAACTCTCTCATTGTAAGTGCAATAGTGGTGAAATTTCTACCAATTGGAGGTCTTCAAATTCTCTTTCAGTGGAAAAAATCTCATTTAAGATTAGGTGGGGTGAGAGCGTTTTGGTCCATTTTTTAAAGTGTGCGAAACGTCACCCAAAATTAAAACCTCCATAACTCTCTAATTTTAAGTCCAAAAGTGGTGAAATTTCTACCAATCGGAGGTCTTAAGATTCTATTTCGGGGAAAGAAATCTCATTTCAAAATTTGTTGGGATGAGAGTTGTAGTCCATTTTATAAAGAGTATGCGAAACGTCAACCAAAATTAAAACCTCTATAACACTCTCACTTTAAGTCCAAAAGTGGTGAAATTTCTACCAATCGGAATTCTTCAAATTTTCTTTCAGGAGAGTGAAATCTCGTTTCACAATTCATTGGGGTGAGAGAGTTGTATTCCGTTTTATAAAGTGTGTTAAACATCACCCAAAATTAAAACCTCCATAACTCTCTCATTGTAAGTGCAATAGTGGTGAAATTTCTACCAATTGGAGGTCTTCAAATTCTCTTTCAGTGGAAAAAATCTCATTTAAGATTAGGTGGGGTGAGAGCGTTTTGGTCCATTTTTTAAAGTGTGCGAAACGTCACCCAAAATTAAAACCTCCATAACTCTCTAATTTTAAGTCCAAAAGTGGTGAAATTTCTACCAATCGGAGGTCCTAAGATTCTATTTCGGGGAAAAAAATCTCATTTCAAAATTTGTTGGGATGAGAGTTGTAGTCCATTTTATAAAGAGTATGCGAAACGTCAACCAAAATTAAAACCTCTATAACTCTCTCACTTTAAGTCCAAAAGTGGTGAAATTTCTACCAATCGGAATTCTTCAAATTTTCTTTCAGGAGAGTGAAATCTCGTTTCACAATTCATTGGGGTGAGAGAGTTGTATTCCGTTTTATAAAGTGTGTTAAACATCACCCAAAATTAAAACCTCCATAACTCTCTCATTGTAAGTGCAATAGTGGTGAAATTTCTACCAATTGGAGGTCTTCAAATTCTCTTTCAGTGGAAAAAATCTCATTTAAGATTAGGTGGGGTGAGAGCGTTTTGGTCCATTTTTTAAAGTGTGCGAAACGTCACCCAAAATTAAAACCTCCATAACTCTCTAATTTTAAGTCCAAAAGTGGTGAAATTTCTACCAATCGGAGGTCCTAAGATTCTATTTCGGGGAAAAAAATCTCATTTCAAAATTTGTTGTGATGAGAGTTGTAGTCCATTTTATAAAGAGTATGCGAAACGTCAACCAAAATTAAAACCTCTATAACTCTCTCACTTTAAGTCCAAAAGTGGTGAAATTTCTACCAATCGGAATTCTTCAAATTATCTTTCAGGAGAGTGAAATCTCGTTTCACAATTCATTGGGGTGAGAGAGTTGTATTCCGTTTTATAAAGTGTGTTAAACATCACCCAAAATTAAAACCTCCATAACTCTCTCATTGTAAGTGCAATAGTGGTGAAATTTCTACCAATTGGAGGTCTTCAAATTCTCTTTCAGTGGAAAAAATCTCATTTAAGATTAGGTGGGGTGAGAGCATTTTGGTCCATTTTTTAAAGTGTGCGAAACGTCACCCAAAATTAAAACCTCCATAACTCTCTAATTTTAAGTCCAAAAGTGGTGAAATTTCTACCAATCGGAGGTTCTAAGATTCTATTTCGGGGAAAGAAATCTCATTTCAAAATTTGTTGGGATGAGAGTTGTAGTCCATTTTATAAAGAGTATGCGAAACGTCAACCAAAATTAAAACCTCTATAACTCTCTCACTTTAAGTCCAAAAGTGGTGAAATTTCTACCAATCGGAATTCTTCAAATTTTCTTTCAGGAGAGTGAAATCTCGTTTCACAATTCATTGGGGTGAGAGAGTTGTATTCCGTTTTATAAAGTGTGTTAAACATCACCCAAAATTAAAACCTCCATAACTCTCTCATTGTAAGTGCAATAGTGGTGAAATTTCTACCAATTGGAGGTCTTCAAATTCTCTTTCAGTGGAAAAAATCTCATTTAAGATTAGGTGGGGTGAGAGCGTTTTGGTCCATTTTTTAAAGTGTGCGAAACGTCACCCAAAATTAAAACCTCCATAACTCTCTAATTTTAAGTCCAAAAGTGGTGAAATTTCTACCAATCGGAGGTCTTAAGATTCTATTTCGGGGAAAGAAATCTCATTTCAAAATTTGTTGGGATGAGAGTTGTAGTCCATTTTATAAAGAGTATGCGAAACGTCAACCAAAATTAAAACCTCTATAACACTCTCACTTTAAGTCCAAAAGTGGTGAAATTTCTACCAATCGGAATTCTTCAAATTTTCTTTCAGGAGAGTGAAATCTCGTTTCACAATTCATTGGGGTGAGAGAGTTGTATTCCGTTTTATAAAGTGTGTTAAACATCACCCAAAATTAAAACCTCCATAACTCTCTCATTGTAAGTGCAATAGTGGTGAAATTTCTACCAATTGGAGGTCTTCAAATTCTCTTTCAGTGGAAAAAATCTCATTTAAGATTAGGTGGGGTGAGAGCGTTTTGGTCCATTTTTTAAAGTGTGCGAAACGTCACCCAAAATTAAAACCTCCATAACTCTCTAATTTTAAGTCCAAAAGTGGTGAAATTTCTACCAATCGGAGGTCCTAAGATTCTATTTCGGGGAAAAAAATCTCATTTCAAAATTTGTTGGGATGAGAGTTGTAGTCCATTTTATAAAGAGTATGCGAAACGTCAACCAAAATTAAAACCTCTATAACACTCTCACTTTAAGTCCAAAAGTGGTGAAATTTCTACCAATCGGAATTCTTCAAATTTTCTTTCAGGAGAGTGAAATCTCGTTTCACAATTCATTGGGGTGAGAGAGTTGTATTCCGTTTTATAAAGTGTGTTAAACATCACCCAAAATTAAAACCTCCATAACTCTCTCATTGTAAGTGCAATAGTGGTGAAATTTCTACCAATTGGAGGTCTTCAAATTCTCTTTCAGTGGAAAAAATCTCATTTAAGATTAGGTGGGGTGAGAGCGTTTTGGTCCATTTTTTAAAGTGTGCGAAACGTCACCCAAAATTAAAACCTCCATAACTCACTAATTTTAAGTCCAAAAGTGGTGAAATTTCTACCAATCGGAGGTCCTAAGATTCTATTTCGGGGAAAAAAATCTCATTTCAAAATTTGTTGGGATGAGAGTTGTAGTCCATTTTATAAAGAGTATGCGAAACGTCAACCAAAATTAAAACCTCTATAACTCTCTCACTTTAAGTCCAAAAGTGGTGAAATTTCTACCAATCGGAATTCTTCAAATTTTCTTTCAGGAGAGTGAAATCTCGTTTCACAATTCATTGGGGTGAGAGAGTTGTATTCCGTTTTATAAAGTGTGTTAAACATCACCCAAAATTAAAACCTCCATAACTCTCTCATTGTAAGTGCAATAGTGGTGAAATTTCTACCAATTGGAGGTCTTCAAATTCTCTTTCAGTGGAAAAAATCTCATTTAAGATTAGGTGGGGTGAGAGCGTTTTGGTCCATTTTTTAAAGTGTGCGAAACGTCACCCAAAATTAAAACCTCCATAACTCTCTAATTTTAAGTCCAAAAGTGGTGAAATTTCTACCAATCGGAGGTCTTAAGATTCTATTTCGGGGAAAGAAATCTCATTTCAAAATTTGTTGGGATGAGAGTTGTAGTCCATTTTATAAAGAGTATGCGAAACGTCAACCAAAATTAAAACCTCTATAACACTCTCACTTTAAGTCCAAAAGTGGTGAAATTTCTACCAATCGGAATTCTTCAAATTTTCTTTCAGGAGAGTGAAATCTCGTTTCACAATTCATTGGGGTGAGAGAGTTGTATTCCGTTTTATAAAGTGTGTTAAACATCACCCAAAATTAAAACCTCCATAACTCTCTCATTGTAAGTGCAATAGTGGTGAAATTTCTACCAATTGGAGGTCTTCAAATTCTCTTTCAGTGGAAAAAATCTCATTTAAGATTAGGTGGGGTGAGAGCGTTTTGGTCCATTTTTTAAAGTGTGCGAAACGTCACCCAAAATTAAAACCTCCATAACTCTCTAATTTTAAGTCCAAAAGTGGTGAAATTTCTACCAATCGGAGGTCCTAAGATTCTATTTCGGGGAAAAAAATCTCATTTCAAAATTTGTTGGGATGAGAGTTGTAGTCCATTTTATAAAGAGTATGCGAAACGTCAACCAAAATTAAAACCTCTATAACTCTCTCACTTTAAGTCCAAAAGTGGTGAAATTTCTACCAATCGGAATTCTTCAAATTTTCTTTCAGGAGAGTGAAATCTCGTTTCACAATTCATTGGGGTGAGAGAGTTGTATTCCGTTTTATAAAGTGTGTTAAACATCACCCAAAATTAAAACCTCCATAACTCTCTCATTGTAAGTGCAATAGTGGTGAAATTTCTACCAATTGGAGGTCTTCAAATTCTCTTTCAGTGGAAAAAATCTCATTTAAGATTAGGTGGGGTGAGAGCGTTTTGGTCCATTTTTTAAAGTGTGCGAAACGTCACCCAAAATTAAAACCTCCATAACTCTCTAATTTTAAGTCCAAAAGTGGTGAAATTTCTACCAATCGGAGGTCTTAAGATTCTATTTCGGGGAAAGAAATCTCATTTCAAAATTTGTTGGGATGAGAGTTGTAGTCCATTTTATAAAGAGTGTGCGAAACGTCAACCAAAATTAAAACCTCTATAACACTCTCACTTTAAGTCCAAAAGTGGTGAAATTTCTACCAATCGGAATTCTTCAAATTTTCTTTCAGGAGAGTGAAATCTCGTTTCACAATTCATTGGGGTGAGAGAGTTGTATTCCGTTTTATAAAGTGTGTTAAACATCACCCAAAATTAAAACCTCCATAACTCTCTCATTTTAAGTGCAAAAGTGGTGAAATTTCTACCAATTGGAGGTCTTCAAATTCTCTTTCAGTGGAAAAAATCTCATTTAAGATTAAGTGGGGTGAGAGCGTTTTGGTCCATTTTTTAAAGTGTGCGAAACGTCACCCAAAATTAAAACCTCCATAACTCTCTAATTTTAAGTCCAAAAGTGGTGAAATTTCTACCAATCGGAGGTCTTAAGATTCTATTTCGGGGAAAGAAATCTCATTTCAAAATTTGTTGGGATGAGAGTTGTAGTCCATTTTATAAAGAGTGTGCGAAACGTCAACCAAAATTAAAACCTCTATAACACTCTCACTTTAAGTCCAAAAGTGGTGAAATTTCTACCAATCGGAATTCTTCAAATTTTCTTTCAGGAGAGTGAAATCTCGTTTCACAATTCATTGGGGTGAGAGAGTTGTATTCCGTTTTATAAAGTGTGTTAAACATCACCCAAAATTAAAACCTCCATAACTCTCTCATTGTAAGTGCAATAGTGGTGAAATTTCTACCAATTGGAGGTCTTCAAATTCTCTTTCAGTGGAAAAAATCTCATTTAAGATTAGGTGGGGTGAGAGCGTTTTGGTCCATTTTTTAAAGTGTGCGAAACGTCACCCAAAATTAAAACCTCCATAACTCTCTAATTTTAAGTCCAAAAGTGGTGAAATTTCTACCAATCGGAGGTCCTAAGATTCTATTTCGGGGAAAAAAATCTCATTTCAAAATTTGTTGGGATGAGAGTTGTAGTCCATTTTATAAAGAGTATGCGAAACGTCAACCAAAATTAAAACCTCTATAACTCTCTCACTTTAAGTCCAAAAGTGGTGAAATTTCTACCAATCGGAATTCTTCAAATTTTCTTTCAGGAGAGTGAAATCTCGTTTCACAATTCATTGGGGTGAGAGAGTTGTATTCCGTTTTATAAAGTGTGTTAAACATCACCCAAAATTAAAACCTCCATAACTCTCTCATTGTAAGTGCAATAGTGGTGAAATTTCTACCAATTGGAGGTCTTCAAATTCTCTTTCAGTGGAAAAAATCTCATTTAAGATTAGGTGGGGTGAGAGCGTTTTGGTCCATTTTTTAAAGTGTGCGAAACGTCACCCAAAATTAAAACCTCCATAACTCTCTAATTTTAAGTCCAAAAGTGGTGAAATTTCTACCAATCGGAGGTCCTAAGATTCTATTTCGGGGAAAAAAATCTCATTTCAAAATTTGTTGGGATGAGAGTTGTAGTCCATTTTATAAAGAGTATGCGAAACGTCAACCAAAATTAAAACCTCTATAACTCTCTCACTTTAAGTCCAAAAGTGGTGAAATTTCTACCAATCGGAATTCTTCAAATTTTCTTTCAGGAGAGTGAAATCTCGTTTCACAATTCATTGGGGTGAGAGAGTTGTATTCCGTTTTATAAAGTGTGTTAAACATCACCCAAAATTAAAACCTCCATAACTCTCTCATTGTAAGTGCAATAGTGGTGAAATTTCTACCAATTGGAGGTCTTCAAATTCTCTTTCAGTGGAAAAAATCTCATTTAAGATTAGGTGGGGTGAGAGCGTTTTGGTCCATTTTTTAAAGTGTGCGAAACGTCACCCAAAATTAAAACCTCCATAACTCTCTAATTTTAAGTCCAAAAGTGGTGAAATTTCTACCAATCGGAGGTCCTAAGATTCTATTTCGGGGAAAAAAATCTCATTTCAAAATTTGTTGGGATGAGAGTTGTAGTCCATTTTATAAAGAGTATGCGAAACGTCAACCAAAATTAAAACCTCTATAATTCTCTCACTTTAAGTCCAAAAGTGGTGAAATTTCTACCAATCGGAATTCTTCAAATTTTCTTTCAGGAGAGTGAAATCTCGTTTCACAATTCATTGGGGTGAGAGAGTTGTACTCCGTTTTATAAAGTGTGTTAAACATCACCCAAAATTAAAACCTCCATAACTCTCTCATTGTAAGTGCAATAGTGGTGAAATTTCTACCAATTGGAGGTCTTCAAATTCTCTTTCAGTGGAAAAAATCTCATTTAAGATTAGGTGGGGTGAGAGCGTTTTGGTCCATTTTTTAAAGTGTGCGAAACGTCACCCAAAATTAAAACCTCCATAACTCTCTAATTTTAAGTCCAAAACTGGTGAAATTTCTACCAATCGGAGGTCCTAAGATTCTATTTCGGGGAAAAAAATCTCATTTCAAAATTTGTTGTGATGAGAGTTGTAGTCCATTTTATAAAGAGTATGCGAAACGTCAACCAAAATTAAAACCTCTATAACTCTCTCACTTTAAGTCCAAAAGTGGTGAAATTTCTACCAATCGGAATTCTTCAAATTTTCTTTCAGGAGAGTGAAATCTCGTTTCACAATTCATTGGGGTGAGAGAGTTGTATTCCGTTTTATAAAGTGTGTTAAACATCACCCAAAATTAAAACCTCCATAACTCTCTCATTGTAAGTGCAATAGTGGTGAAATTTCTACCAATTGGAGGTCTTCAAATTCTCTTTCAGTGGAAAAAATCTCATTTAAGATTAGGTGGGGTGAGAGCATTTTGGTCCATTTTTTAAAGTGTGCGAAACGTCACCCAAAATTAAAACCTCCATAACTCTCTAATTTTAAGTCCAAAAGTGGTGAAATTTCTACCAATCGGAGGTTCTAAGATTCTATTTCGGGGAAAGAAATCTCATTTCAAAATTTGTTGGGATGAGAGTTGTAGTCCATTTTATAAAGAGTGTGTGAAACGTCAACCAAAATTAAAACCTCTATAACTCTCTCACTTTAAGTCCAAAAGTGGTGAAATTTCTACCAATCGGAATTCTTCAAATTTTCTTTCAGGAGAGTGAAATCTCGTTTCACAATTCATTGGGGTGAGAGAGTTGTATTCCGTTTTATAAAGTGTGTTAAACATCACCCAAAATTAAAACCTCTATAACTCTCTCTCTCACTTTATGTCCAAAAGTGGTTAAATTTCTACCAATCGGAGGTCTTCAAATTCTCTTTCAGGGGACAGAAATCACGTTTCAAAATTTATTGGGGTTTGAGAGTTGTAGTCTGTTTTATAAAGAGTGTGTTAAACGTCACCAAAAATTAAAACCTCCATAACTCTCTGATTTTAAGTGCAAAAGTGGTAAATTTCTACCAATTGGAGGTCTTCAAATTCTCTTTCAATGGAAAAAATCTCAATCAAGATTAGCGGGGGTGAGAGCGTTTCGGTCCATTTTATAAAAAGAGCGAAACGTCACCCAAAATTAAAACCTCCATAAGTCTCTCATTTTAGCTTCAAAAGTGGTGAAATTTCTACCAATAGGAGGTCTTCAAATTCTCTTTTACCGGAAAAAAATTTCATTTAAAAATTCGGTGGGATGACGGACTTTTTGTCAATTTTATAAAGAGTGTGTGAAACGTCACTCAAAATTAAAACCTCAATAAGTCTCGCCTTTTAAGTCTAAAAGTGGTGAAATTTCTACCAATCGGTGGTCTTAAGATACCATTTCAGGGGAAGGAAATCTCATTCCAAAATTCATTGCGGTGAGAGAGTTGTAGTCCGGTTTATAAAGAGTGTGATAAACATCACCCAAAATAAAAACCTCCATAACTCTCTCATTTTAAGTGCAGAAGTGGTGAAATTTCTACCAATTGGAGGTCTTCAAATTCTCTTTCAGTGGAAAAAATCTCATTTAAGATTAAGTGGGGTGAGAGCGTTTTGGTCCATTTTTTAAAGTGTGCGAAACGTCACCCAAAATTAAAACCTCCATAACTCTCTAATTTTAAGTCCAAAAGTGGTGAAATTTCTACCAATCGGAGGTCCTAAGATTCTATTTCGGGGAAAAAAATCTCATTTCAAAATTTGTTGGGATGAGAGTTGTAGTCCATTTTATAAAGAGTGTGCGAAACGTCAACTAAAATTAAAACCTCTATAACTCTCTCACTTTAAGTCCAAAAGTAGTGAAATTTCTACCAATCGGAATTCTTCAAATTTTCTTTCAGGAGAGTGAAATCTCATTTCACAATTCATTGGGGTGAGAGAGTTGTATTCCGTTTTATAAAGTGTGTTAAACATCACCCAAAATTAAAACCTCCATAACTCTCTCATTGTAAGTGCAATAGTGGTGAAATTTCTACCAATTGGAGGTCTTCAAATTCTCTTTCAGTGGAAAAAATCTCATTTAAGATTAGGTGGGGTGAGAGCGTTTTGGTCCATTTTTTAAAGTGTGCGAAACGTCACCCAAAATTAAAACCTCCATAACTCTCTAATTTTAAGTCCAAAAGTGGTGAAATTTCTACCAATCGGAGGTCCTAAGATTCTATTTCGGGGAAAAAAATCTCATTTCAAAATTTGTTGGGATGAGAGTTGTAGTCCATTTTATAAAGAGTATGCGAAACGTCAACCAAAATTAAAACCTCTATAACTCTCTCACTTTAAGTCCAAAAGTGGTGAAATTTCTACCAATCGGAATTCTTCAAATTTTCTTTCAGGAGAGTGAAATCTCGTTTCACAATTCATTGGGGTGAGAGAGTTGTATTCCGTTTTATAAAGTGTGTTAAACATCACCCAAAATTAAAACCTTCATAACTCTCTCATTGTAAGTGCAATAGTGGTGAAATTTCTACCAATTGGAGGTCTTCAAATTCTCTTTCAGTGGAAAAAATCTCATTTAAGATTAGGTGGGGTGAGAGCGTTTTGGTCCATTTTTTAAAGTGTGCGAAACGTCACCCAAAATTAAAACCTCCATAACTCTCTAATTTTAAGTCCAAAAGTGGTGAAATTTCTACCAATCGGAGGTTCTAAGATTCTATTTCGGGGAAAGAAATCTCATTTCAAAATTTGTTGGGATGAGAGTTGTTGTCCATTTTATAAAGAGTGTGTGAAACGTCAACCAAAATTAAAACCTCTATAACTCTCTCACTTTAAGTCCAAAAGTGGTGAAATTTCTACCAATCGGAATTCTTCAAATTTTCTTTCAGGAGAGTGAAATCTCGTTTCACAATTCATTGGGGTGAGAGAGTTGTATTCCGTTTTATAAAGTGTGTTAAACATCACCCAAAATTAAAACCTCCATAACTCTCTCATTGTAAGTGCAATAGTGGTGAAATTTCTACCAATTGGAGGTCTTCAAATTCTCTTTCAGTGGAAAAAATCTCATTTAAGATTAGGTGGGGTGAGAGCGTTTTGGTCCATTTTTTAAAGTGTGCGAAACGTCACCCAAAATTAAAACCTCCATAACTCTCTAATTTTAAGTCCAAAAGTGGTGAAATTTCTACCAATCGGAGGTCCTAAGATTCTATTTCGGGGAAAAAAATCTCATTTCAAAATTTGTTGGGATGAGAGTTGTAGTACATTTTATAAAGAGTATGCGAAACGTCAACCAAAATTAAAACCTCTATAACTCTCTCACTTTAAGTCCAAAAGTGGTGAAATTTCTACCAATCGGAATTCTTCAAATTTTCTTTCAGGAGAGTGAAATCTCGTTTCACAATTCATTGGGGTGAGAGAGTTGTATTCCGTTTTATAAAGTGTGTTAAACATCACCCAAAATTAAAACCTCCATAACTCTCTCATTGTAAGTGCAATAGTGGTGAAATTTCTACCAATTGGAGGTCTTCAAATTCTCTTTCAGTGGAAAAAATCTCATTTAAGATTAGGTGGGGTGAGAGCGTTTTGGTCCATTTTTTAAAGTGTGCGAAACGTCACCTAAAATTAAAACCTCCATAACTCTCTAATTTTAAGTCCAAAAGTGGTGAAATTTCTACCAATCGGAGGTCCTAAGATTCTATTTCGGGGAAAAAAATCTCATTTCAAAATTTGTTGTGATGAGAGTTGTAGTCCATTTTATAAAGAGTATGCGAAACGTCAACCAAAATTAAAACCTCTATAACTCTCTCACTTTAAGTCCAAAAGTGGTGAAATTTCTACCAATCGGAATTCTTCAAATTATCTTTCAGGAGAGTGAAATCTCGTTTCACAATTCATTGGGGTGAGAGAGTTGTATTCCGTTTTATAAAGTGTGTTAAACATCACCCAAAATTAAAACCTCCATAACTCTCTCATTGTAAGTGCAATAGTGGTGAAATTTCTACCAATTGGAGGTCTTCAAATTCTCTTTCAGTGGAAAAAATCTCATTTAAGATTAGGTGGGGTGAGAGCGTTTTGGTCCATTTTTTAAAGTGTGCGAAACGTCACCCAAAATTAAAACCTCCATAACTCTCTAATTTTAAGTCCAAAAGTGGTGAAATTTCTACCAATCGGAGGTTCTAAGATTCTATTTCGGGGAAAGAAATCTCATTTCAAAATTTGTTGGGATGAGAGTTGTTGTCCATTTTATAAAGAGTGTGTGAAACGTCAACCAAAATTAAAACCTCTATAACTCTCTCACTTTAAGTCCAAAAGTGGTGAAATTTCTACCAATCGGAATTCTTCAAATTTTCTTTCAGGAGAGTGAAATCTCGTTTCACAATTCATTGGGGTGAGAGAGTTGTATTCCGTTTTATAAAGTGTGTTAAACATCACCCAAAATTAAAACCTCCATAACTCTCTCATTGTAAGTGCAATAGTGGTGAAATTTCTACCAATTGGAGGTCTTCAAATTCTCTTTCAGTGGAAAAAATCTCATTTAAGATTAGGTGGGGTGAGAGCGTTTTGGTCCATTTTTTAAAGTGTGCGAAACGTCACCCAAAATTAAAACCTCCATAACTCTCTAATTTTAAGTCCAAAAGTGGTGAAATTTCTACCAATCGGAGGTCCTAAGATTCTATTTCGGGGAAAAAAATCTCATTTCAAAATTTGTTGTGATGAGAGTTGTAGTCCATTTTATAAAGAGTATGCGAAACGTCAACCAAAATTAAAACCTCTATAACTCTCTCACTTTAAGTCCAAAAGTGGTGAAATTTCTACCAATCGGAATTCTTCAAATTATCTTTCAGGAGAGTGAAATCTCGTTTCACAATTCATTGGGGTGAGAGAGTTGTATTCCGTTTTATAAAGTGTGTTAAACATCACCCAAAATTAAAACCTCCATAACTCTCTCATTGTAAGTGCAATAGTGGTGAAATTTCTACCAATTGGAGGTCTTCAAATTCTCTTTCAGTGGAAAAAATCTCATTTAAGATTAGGTGGGGTGAGAGCATTTTGGTCCATTTTTTAAAGTGTGCGAAACGTCACCCAAAATTAAAACCTCCATAACTCTCTAATTTTAAGTCCAAAAGTGGTGAAATTTCTACCAATCGGAGGTTCTAAGATTCTATTTCGGGGAAAGAAATCTCATTTCAAAATTTGTTGGGATGAGAGTTGTAGTCCATTTTATAAAGAGTGTGTGAAACGTCAACCAAAATTAAAACCTCTATAACTCTCTCACTTTAAGTCCAAAAGTGGTGAAATTTCTACCAATCGGAATTCTTCAAATTTTCTTTCAGGAGAGTGAAATCCCGTTTCACAATTCATTGGGGTGAGAGAGTTGTATTCCGTTTTATAAAGTGTGTTAAACATCACCCAAAATTAAAACCTCTATAACTCTCTCTCTCACTTTATGTCCAAAAGTGGTTAAATTTCTACCAATCGGAGGTCTTCAAATTCTCTTTCAGGGGACAGAAATCACGTTTCAAAATTCATTGGGGTTTGAGAGTTGTAGTCTGTTTTATAAAGAGTGTGTTAAACGTCACCAAAAATTAAAACCTCCATAACTCTCTGATTTTAAGTGCAAAAGTGGTAAATTTCTACCAATTGGAGGTCTTCAAATTCTCTTTCAATGGAAAAAATCTCATTCAAGATTAGCGGGGGTGAGAGCGTTTCGGTCCATTTTATAAAAAGAGCGAAACGTCACCCAAAATTAAAACCTCCATAAGTCTCTCATTTTAGCTTCAAAAGTGGTGAAATTTCTACCAATAGGAGGTCTTCAAATTCTCTTTTACCGGAAAAAAATCTCATTTAAAAATTCGGTGGGATGACGGACTTTTTGTCAATTTTATAAAGAGTGTGTGAAACGTCACTCAAAATTAAAACCTCAATAAGTCTCGCCTTTTAAGTCTAAAAGTGGTGAAATTTCTACCAATCGGTGGTCTTAAGATACCATTTCAGGGGAAGGAAATCTCATTCCAAAATTCATTGCGGTGAGAGAGTTGTAGTCCGGTTTATAAAGAGTGTGATAAACATCACCCAAAATTAAAACCTCCATAACTCTCTCATTTTAAGTGCAGAAGTGGTGAAATTTCTACCAATTGGAGGTCTTCAAATTCTCTTTCAGTGGAAAAAATCTCATTTAAGATTAAGTGGGGTGAGAGCGTTTTGGTCCATTTTTTAAAGTGTGCGAAACGTCACCCAAAATTAAAACCTCCATAACTCTCTAATTTTAAGTCCAAAAGTGGTGAAATTTCTACCAATCGGAGGTCCTAAGATTCTATTTCGGGGAAAAAAATCTCATTTCAAAATTTGTTGGGATGAGAGTTGTAGTCCATTTTATAAAGAGTGTGCGAAACGTCAACCAAAATTAAAACCTCTATAACTCTCTCACTTTAAGTCCAAAAGTGGTGAAATTTCTACCAATCGGAATTCTTCAAATTTTCTTTCAGGAGAGTGAAATCTCATTTCACAATTCATTGGGGTGAGAGAGTTGTATTCCGTTTTATAAAGTGTGTTAAACATCACCCAAAATTAAAACCTCCATAACTCTCTCATTGTAAGTGCAATAGTGGTGAAATTTCTACCAATTGGAGGTCTTCAAATTCTCTTTCAGTGGAAAAAATCTCATTTAAGATTAGGTGGGGTGAGAGCGTTTTGGTCCATTTTTTAAAGTGTGCGAAACGTCACCCAAAATTAAAACCTCCATAACTCTCTAATTTTAAGTCCAAAAGTGGTGAAATTTCTACCAATCGGAGGTCCTAAGATTCTATTTCGGGGAAAAAAATCTCATTTCAAAATTTGTTGGGATGAGAGTTGTAGTCCATTTTATAAAGAGTATGCGAAACGTCAACCAAAATTAAAACCTCTATAACTCTCTCACTTTAAGTCCAAAAGTGGTGAAATTTCTACCAATCGGAATTCTTCAAATTTTCTTTCAGGAGAGTGAAATCTCGTTTCACAATTCATTGGGGTGAGAGAGTTGTATTCCGTTTTATAAAGTGTGTTAAACATCACCCAAAATTAAAACCTCCATAACTCTCTCATTGTAAGTGCAATAGTGGTGAAATTTCTACCAATTGGAGGTCTTCAAATTCTCTTTCAGTGGAAAAAATCTCATTTAAGATTAGGTGGGGTGAGAGCGTTTTGGTCCATTTTTTAAAGTGTGCGAAACGTCACCCAAAATTAAAACCTCCATAACTCTCTAATTTTAAGTCCAAAAGTGGTGAAATTTCTACCAATCGGAGGTCCTAAGATTCTATTTCGGGGAAAAAAATCTCATTTCAAAATTTGTTGTGATGAGAGTTGTAGTCCATTTTATAAAGAGTATGCGAAACGTCAACCAAAATTAAAACCTCTATAACTCTCTCACTTTAAGTCCAAAAGTGGTGAAATTTCTACCAATCGGAATTCTTCAAATTTTCTTTCAGGAGAGTGAAATCTCGTTTCACAATTCATTGGGGTGAGAGAGTTGTATTCCGTTTTATAAAGTGTGTTAAACATCACCCAAAATTAAAACCTCCATAACTCTCTCATTGTAAGTGCAATAGTGGTGAAATTTCTACCAATTGGAGGTCTTCAAATTCTCTTTCAGTGGAAAAAATCTCATTTAAGATTAGGTGGGGTGAGAGCGTTTTGGTCCATTTTTTAAAGTGTGCGAAACGTCACCCAAAATTAAAACCTCCATAACTCTCTAATTTTAAGTCCAAAAGTGGTGAAATTTCTACCAATCGGAGGTCCTAAGATTCTATTTCGGGGAAAAAAATCTCATTTCAAAATTTGTTGTGATGAGAGTTGTAGTCCATTTTATAAAGAGTATGCGAAACGTCAACCAAAATTAAAACCTCTATAACTCTCTCACTTTAAGTCCAAAAGTGGTGAAATTTCTACCAATCGGAATTCTTCAAATTATCTTTCAGGAGAGTGAAATCTCGTTTCACAATTCATTGGGGTGAGAGAGTTGTATTCCGTTTTATAAAGTGTGTTAAACATCACCCAAAATTAAAACCTCCATAACTCTCTCATTGTAAGTGCAATAGTGGTGAAATTTCTACCAATTGGAGGTCTTCAAATTCTCTTTCAGTGGAAAAAATCTCATTTAAGATTAGGTGGGGTGAGAGCATTTTGGTCCATTTTTTAAAGTGTGCGAAACGTCACCCAAAATTAAAACCTCCATAACTCTCTAATTTTAAGTCCAAAAGTGGTGAAATTTCTACCAATCGGAGGTTCTAAGATTCTATTTCGGGGAAAGAAATCTCATTTCAAAATTTGTTGGGATGAGAGTTGTAGTCCATTTTATAAAGAGTGTGTGAAACGTCAACCAAAATTAAAACCTCTATAACTCTCTCACTTTAAGTCCAAAAGTGGTGAAATTTCTACCAATCGGAATTCTTCAAATTTTCTTTCAGGAGAGTGAAATCCCGTTTCACAATTCATTGGGGTGAGAGAGTTGTATTCCGTTTTATAAAGTGTGTTAAACATCACCCAAAATTAAAACCTCTATAACTCTCTCTCTCACTTTATGTCCAAAAGTGGTTAAATTTCTACCAATCGGAGGTCTTCAAATTCTCTTTCAGGGGACAGAAATCACGTTTCAAAATTCATTGGGGTTTGAGAGTTGTAGTCTGTTTTATAAAGAGTGTGTTAAACGTCACCAAAAATTAAAACCTCCATAACTCTCTGATTTTAAGTGCAAAAGTGGTAAATTTCTACCAATTGGAGGTCTTCAAATTCTCTTTCAATGGAAAAAATCTCATTCAAGATTAGCGGGGGTGAGAGCGTTTCGGTCCATTTTATAAAAAGAGCGAAACGTCACCCAAAATTAAAACCTCCATAAGTCTCTCATTTTAGCTTCAAAAGTGGTGAAATTTCTACCAATAGGAGGTCTTCAAATTCTCTTTTACCGGAAAAAAATCTCATTTAAAAATTCGGTGGGATGACGGACTTTTTGTCAATTTTATAAAGAGTGTGTGAAACGTCACTCAAAATTAAAACCTCAATAAGTCTCGCCTTTTAAGTCTAAAAGTGGTGAAATTTCTACCAATCGGTGGTCTTAAGATACCATTTCAGGGGAAGGAAATCTCATTCCAAAATTCATTGCGGTGAGAGAGTTGTAGTCCGGTTTATAAAGAGTGTGATAAACATCACCCAAAATTAAAACCTCCATAACTCTCTCATTTTAAGTGCAGAAGTGGTGAAATTTCTACCAATTGGAGGTCTTCAAATTCTCTTTCAGTGGAAAAAATCTCATTTAAGATTAAGTGGGGTGAGAGCGTTTTGGTCCATTTTTTAAAGTGTGCGAAACGTCACCCAAAATTAAAACCTCCATAACTCTCTAATTTTAAGTCCAAAAGTGGTGAAATTTCTACCAATCGGAGGTCCTAAGATTCTATTTCGGGGAAAAAAATCTCATTTCAAAATTTGTTGGGATGAGAGTTGTAGTCCATTTTATAAAGAGTGTGCGAAACGTCAACCAAAATTAAAACCTCTATAACTCTCTCACTTTAAGTCCAAAAGTGGTGAAATTTCTACCAATCGGAATTCTTCAAATTTTCTTTCAGGAGAGTGAAATCTCATTTCACAATTCATTGGGGTGAGAGAGTTGTATTCCGTTTTATAAAGTGTGTTAAACATCACCCAAAATTAAAACCTCCATAACTCTCTCATTGTAAGTGCAATAGTGGTGAAATTTCTACCAATTGGAGGTCTTCAAATTCTCTTTCAGTGGAAAAAATCTCATTTAAGATTAGGTGGGGTGAGAGCGTTTTGGTCCATTTTTTAAAGTGTGCGAAACGTCACCCAAAATTAAAACCTCCATAACTCTCTAATTTTAAGTCCAAAAGTGGTGAAATTTCTACCAATCGGAGGTCCTAAGATTCTATTTCGGGGAAAAAAATCTCATTTCAAAATTTGTTGGGATGAGAGTTGTAGTCCATTTTATAAAGAGTATGCGAAACGTCAACCAAAATTAAAACCTCTATAACTCTCTCACTTTAAGTCCAAAAGTGGTGAAATTTCTACCAATCGGAATTCTTCAAATTTTCTTTCAGGAGAGTGAAATCTCGTTTCACAATTCATTGGGGTGAGAGAGTTGTATTCCGTTTTATAAAGTGTGTTAAACATCACCCAAAATTAAAACCTCCATAACTCTCTCATTGTAAGTGCAATAGTGGTGAAATTTCTACCAATTGGAGGTCTTCAAATTCTCTTTCAGTGGAAAAAATCTCATTTAAGATTAGGTGGGGTGAGAGCGTTTTGGTCCATTTTTTAAAGTGTGCGAAACGTCACCCAAAATTAAAACCTCCATAACTCTCTAATTTTAAGTCCAAAAGTGGTGAAATTTCTACCAATCGGAGGTCCTAAGATTCTATTTCGGGGAAAAAAATCTCATTTCAAAATTTGTTGTGATGAGAGTTGTAGTCCATTTTATAAAGAGTATGCGAAACGTCAACCAAAATTAAAACCTCTATAACTCTCTCACTTTAAGTCCAAAAGTGGTGAAATTTCTACCAATCGGAATTCTTCAAATTTTCTTTCAGGAGAGTGAAATCTCGTTTCACAATTCATTGGGGTGAGAGAGTTGTATTCCGTTTTATAAAGTGTGTTAAACATCACCCAAAATTAAAACCTCCATAACTCTCTCATTGTAAGTGCAATAGTGGTGAAATTTCTACCAATTGGAGGTCTTCAAATTCTCTTTCAGTGGAAAAAATCTCATTTAAGATTAGGTGGGGTGAGAGCGTTTTGGTCCATTTTTTAAAGTGTGCGAAACGTCACCCAAAATTAAAACCTCCATAACTCTCTAATTTTAAGTCCAAAAGTGGTGAAATTTCTACCAATCGGAGGTCCTAAGATTCTATTTCGGGGAAAAAAATCTCATTTCAAAATTTGTTGTGATGAGAGTTGTAGTCCATTTTATAAAGAGTATGCGAAACGTCAACCAAAATTAAAACCTCTATAACTCTCTCACTTTAAGTCCAAAAGTGGTGAAATTTCTACCAATCGGAATTCTTCAAATTATCTTTCAGGAGAGTGAAATCTCGTTTCACAATTCATTGGGGTGAGAGAGTTGTATTCCGTTTTATAAAGTGTGTTAAACATCACCCAAAATTAAAACCTCCATAACTCTCTCATTGTAAGTGCAATAGTGGTGAAATTTCTACCAATTGGAGGTCTTCAAATTCTCTTTCAGTGGAAAAAATCTCATTTAAGATTAGGTGGGGTGAGAGCATTTTGGTCCATTTTTTAAAGTGTGCGAAACGTCACCCAAAATTAAAACCTCCATAACTCTCTAATTTTAAGTCCAAAAGTGGTGAAATTTCTACCAATCGGAGGTTCTAAGATTCTATTTCGGGGAAAGAAATCTCATTTCAAAATTTGTTGGGATGAGAGTTGTAGTCCATTTTATAAAGAGTGTGTGAAACGTCAACCAAAATTAAAACCTCTATAACTCTCTCACTTTAAGTCCAAAAGTGGTGAAATTTCTACCAATCGGAATTCTTCAAATTTTCTTTCAGGAGAGTGAAATCCCGTTTCACAATTCATTGGGGTGAGAGAGTTGTATTCCGTTTTATAAAGTGTGTTAAACATCACCCAAAATTAAAACCTCTATAACTCTCTCTCTCACTTTATGTCCAAAAGTGGTTAAATTTCTACCAATCGGAGGTCTTCAAATTCTCTTTCAGGGGACAGAAATCACGTTTCAAAATTCATTGGGGTTTGAGAGTTGTAGTCTGTTTTATAAAGAGTGTGTTAAACGTCACCAAAAATTAAAACCTCCATAACTCTCTGATTTTAAGTGCAAAAGTGGTAAATTTCTACCAATTGGAGGTCTTCAAATTCTCTTTCAATGGAAAAAATCTCATTCAAGATTAGCGGGGGTGAGAGCGTTTCGGTCCATTTTATAAAAAGAGCGAAACGTCACCCAAAATTAAAACCTCCATAAGTCTCTCATTTTAGCTTCAAAAGTGGTGAAATTTCTACCAATAGGAGGTCTTCAAATTCTCTTTTACCGGAAAAAAATCTCATTTAAAAATTCGGTGGGATGACGGACTTTTTGTCAATTTTATAAAGAGTGTGTGAAACGTCACTCAAAATTAAAACCTCAATAAGTCTCGCCTTTTAAGTCTAAAAGTGGTGAAATTTCTACCAATCGGTGGTCTTAAGATACCATTTCAGGGGAAGGAAATCTCATTCCAAAATTCATTGCGGTGAGAGAGTTGTAGTCCGGTTTATAAAGAGTGTGATAAACATCACCCAAAATAAAAACCTCCATAACTCTCTCATTTTAAGTGCAGAAGTGGTGAAATTTCTACCAATTGGAGGTCTTCAAATTCTCTTTCAGTGGAAAAAATCTCATTTAAGATTAAGTGGGGTGAGAGCGTTTTGGTCCATTTTTTAAAGTGTGCGAAACGTCACCCAAAATTAAAACCTCCATAACTCTCTAATTTTAAGTCCAAAAGTGGTGAAATTTCTACCAATCGGAGGTCCTAAGATTCTATTTCGGGGAAAAAAATCTCATTTCAAAATTTGTTGGGATGAGAGTTGTAGTCCATTTTATAAAGAGTGTGCGAAACGTCAACCAAAATTAAAACCTCTATAACTCTCTCACTTTAAGTCCAAAAGTGGTGAAATTTCTACCAATCGGAATTCTTCAAATTTTCTTTCAGGAGAGTGAAATCTCATTTCACAATTCATTGGGGTGAGAGAGTTGTATTCCGTTTTATAAAGTGTGTTAAACATCACCCAAAATTAAAACCTCCATAACTCTCTCATTGTAAGTGCAATAGTGGTGAAATTTCTACCAATTGGAGGTCTTCAAATTCTCTTTCAGTGGAAAAAATCTCATTTAAGATTAGGTGGGGTGAGAGCGTTTTGGTCCATTTTTTAAAGTGTGCGAAACGTCACCCAAAATTAAAACCTCCATAACTCTCTAATTTTAAGTCCAAAAGTGGTGAAATTTCTACCAATCGGAGGTCCTAAGATTCTATTTCGGGGAAAAAAATCTCATTTCAAAATTTGTTGGGATGAGAGTTGTAGTCCATTTTATAAAGAGTATGCGAAACGTCAACCAAAATTAAAACCTCTATAACTCTCTCACTTTAAGTCCAAAAGTGGTGAAATTTCTACCAATCGGAATTCTTCAAATTTTCTTTCAGGAGAGTGAAATCTCGTTTCACAATTCATTGGGGTGAGAGAGTTGTATTCCGTTTTATAAAGTGTGTTAAACATCACCCAAAATTAAAACCTCCATAACTCTCTCATTGTAAGTGCAATAGTGGTGAAATTTCTACCAATTGGAGGTCTTCAAATTCTCTTTCAGTGGAAAAAATCTCATTTAAGATTAGGTGGGGTGAGAGCGTTTTGGTCCATTTTTTAAAGTGTGCGAAACGTCACCCAAAATTAAAACCTCCATAACTCTCTAATTTTAAGTCCAAAAGTGGTGAAATTTCTACCAATCGGAGGTCCTAAGATTCTATTTCGGGGAAAAAAATCTCATTTCAAAATTTGTTGTGATGAGAGTTGTAGTCCATTTTATAAAGAGTATGCGAAACGTCAACCAAAATTAAAACCTCTATAACTCTCTCACTTTAAGTCCAAAAGTGGTGAAATTTCTACCAATCGGAATTCTTCAAATTTTCTTTCAGGAGAGTGAAATCTCGTTTCACAATTCATTGGGGTGAGAGAGTTGTATTCCGTTTTATAAAGTGTGTTAAACATCACCCAAAATTAAAACCTCCATAACTCTCTCATTGTAAGTGCAATAGTGGTGAAATTTCTACCAATTGGAGGTCTTCAAATTCTCTTTCAGTGGAAAAAATCTCATTTAAGATTAGGTGGGGTGAGAGCGTTTTGGCCCATTTTTTAAAGTGTGCGAAACGTCACCCAAAATTAAAACCTCCATAACTCTCTAATTTTAAGTCCAAAAGTGGTGAAATTTCTACCAATCGGAGGTCCTAAGATTCTATTTCGGGGAAAAAAATCTCATTTCAAAATTTGTTGTGATGAGAGTTGTAGTCCATTTTATAAAGAGTATGCGAAACGTCAACCAAAATTAAAACCTCTATAACTCTCTCACTTTAAGTCCAAAAGTGGTGAAATTTCTACCAATCGGAATTCTTCAAATTTTCTTTCAGGAGAGTGAAATCTCGTTTCACAATTCATTGGGGTGAGAGAGTTGTATTCCGTTTTATAAAGTGTGTTAAACATCACCCAAAATTAAAACCTCCATAACTCTCTCATTGTAAGTGCAATAGTGGTGAAATTTCTACCAATTGGAGGTCTTCAAATTCTCTTTCAGTGGAAAAAATCTCATTTAAGATTAGGTGGGGTGAGAGCGTTTTGGTCCATTTTTTAAAGTGTGCGAAACGTCACCCAAAATTAAAACCTCCATAACTCTCTAATTTTAAGTCCAAAAGTGGTGAAATTTCTACCAATCGGAGGTCCTAAGATTCTATTTCGGGGAAAAAAATCTCATTTCAAAATTTGTTGGGATGAGAGTTGTAGTCCATTTTATAAAGAGTATGCGAAACGTCAACCAAAATTAAAACCTCTATAACTCTCTCACTTTAAGTCCAAAAGTGGTGAAATTTCTACCAATCGGAATTCTTCAAATTTTCTTTCAGGAGAGTGAAATCTCGTTTCACAATTCATTGGGATGAGAGAGTTGTATTCCGTTTTATAAAGTGTGTTAAACATCACCCAAAATTAAAACCTCCATAACTCTCTCATTGTAAGTGCAATAGTGGTGAAATTTCTACCAATTGGAGGTCTTCAAATTCTCTTTCAGTGGAAAAAATCTCATTTAAGATTAGGTGGGGTGAGAGCATTTTGGTCCATTTTTTAAAGTGTGCGAAACGTCACCCAAAATTAAAACCTCCATAACTCTCTAATTTTAAGTCCAAAAGTGGTGAAATTTCTACCAATCGGAGGTTCTAAGATTCTATTTCGGGGAAAGAAATCTCATTTCAAAATTTGTTGGGATGAGAGTTGTAGTCCATTTTATAAAAAGTGTGTGAAACGTCAACCAAAATTAAAACCTCTATAACTCTCTCACTTTAAGTCCAAAAGTGGTGAAATTTCTACCAATCGGAATTCTTCAAATTTTCTTTCAGGAGAGTGAAATCTCGTTTCACAATTCATTGGGGTGAGAGAGTTGTATTCCGTTTTATAAAGTGTGTTAAACATCACCCAAAATTAAAACCTCTATAACTCTCTCTCTCACTTTATGTCCAAAAGTGGTTAAATTTCTACCAATCGGAGGTCTTCAAATTCTCTTTCAGGGGACAGAAATCACGTTTCAAAATTCATTGGGGTTTGAGAGTTGTAGTCTGTTTTATAAAGAGTGTGTTAAACGTCACCAAAAATTAAAACCTCCATAACTCTCTGATTTTAAGTGCAAAAGTGGTAAATTTCTACCAATTGGAGGTCTTCAAATTCTCTTTCAATGGAAAAAATCTCATTCAAGATTAGCGGGGGTGAGAGCGTTTCGGTCCATTTTATAAAAAGAGCGAAACGTCACCCAAAATTAAAACCTCCATAAGTCTCTCATTTTAGCTTCAAAAGTGGTGAAATTTCTACCAATTGGAGGTCTTCAAATTCTCTTTTACCGGAAAAAAATCTCATTTAAAAATTCGGTGGGATGACGGACTTTTTGTCCATTTTATAAAGAGTGTGTGAAACGTCACTCAAAATTAAAACCTCAATAAGTCTCGCCTTTTAAGTCTAAAAGTGGTGAAATTTCTACCAATCGGTGGTCTTAAGATACCATTTCAGGGGAAGGAAATCTCATTCCAAAATTCATTGCGGTGAGAGAGTTGTAGTCCGGTTTATAAAGAGTGTGATAAACATCACCCAAAATAAAAACCTCCATAACTCTCTCATTTTAAGTGCAGAAGTGGTGAAATTTCTACCAATTGGAGGTCTTCAAATTCTCTTTCAGTGGAAAAAATCTCATTTAAGATTAAGTGGGGTGAGAGCGTTTTGGTCCATTTTTTAAAGTGTGCGAAACGTCACCCAAAATTAAAACCTCCATAACTCTCTAATTTTAAGTCCAAAAGTGGTGAAATTTCTACCAATCGGAGGTCCTAAGATTCTATTTCGGGGAAAAAAATCTCATTTCAAAATTTGTTGGGATGAGAGTTGTAGTCCATTTTATAAAGAGTGTGCGAAACGTCAACCAAAATTAAAACCTCTATAACTCTCTCACTTTAAGTCCAAAAGTGGTGAAATTTCTACCAATCGGAATTCTTCAAATTTTCTTTCAGGAGAGTGAAATCTCATTTCACAATTCATTGGGGTGAGAGAGTTGTATTCCGTTTTATAAAGTGTGTTAAACATCACCCAAAATTAAAACCTCCATAACTCTCTCATTGTAAGTGCAATAGTGGTGAAATTTCTACCAATTGGAGGTCTTCAAATTCTCTTTCAGTGGAAAAAATCTCATTTAAGATTAGGTGGGGTGAGAGCGTTTTGGTCCATTTTTTAAAGTGTGCGAAACGTCACCCAAAATTAAAACCTCCATAACTCTCTAATTTTAAGTCCAAAAGTGGTGAAATTTCTACCAATCGGAGGTCCTAAGATTCTATTTCGGGGAAAAAAATCTCATTTCAAAATTTGTTGGGATGAGAGTTGTAGTCCATTTTATAAAGAGTATGCGAAACGTCAACCAAAATTAAAACCTCTATAACTCTCTCACTTTAAGTCCAAAAGTGGTGAAATTTCTACCAATCGGAATTCTTCAAATTTTCTTTCAGGAGAGTGAAATCTCGTTTCACAATTCATTGGGGTGAGAGAGTTGTATTCCGTTTTATAAAGTGTGTTAAACATCACCCAAAATTAAAACCTCCATAACTCTCTCATTGTAAGTGCAATAGTGGTGAAATTTCTACCAATTGGAGGTCTTCAAATTCTCTTTCAGTGGAAAAAATCTCATTTAAGATTAGGTGGGGTGAGAGCGTTTTGGTCCATTTTTTAAAGTGTGCGAAACGTCACCCAAAATTAAAACCTCCATAACTCTCTAATTTTAAGTCCAAAAGTGGTGAAATTTCTACCAATCGGAGGTCCTAAGATTCTATTTCGGGGAAAAAAATCTCATTTCAAAATTTGTTGTGATGAGAGTTGTAGTCCATTTTATAAAGAGTATGTGAAACGTCAACCAAAATTAAAACCTCTATAACTCTCTCACTTTAAGTCCAAAAGTGGTGAAATTTCTACCAATCGGAATTCTTCAAATTTTCTTTCAGGAGAGTGAAATCTCGTTTCACAATTCATTGGGGTGAGAGAGTTGTATTCCGTTTTATAAAGTGTGTTAAACATCACCCAAAATTAAAACCTCCATAACTCTCTCATTGTAAGTGCAATAGTGGTGAAATTTCTACCAATTGGAGGTCTTCAAATTCTCTTTCAGTGGAAAAAATCTCATTTAAGATTAGGTGGGGTGAGAGCGTTTTGGCCCATTTTTTAAAGTGTGCGAAACGTCACCCAAAATTAAAACCTCCATAACTCTCTAATTTTAAGTCCAAAAGTGGTGAAATTTCTACCAATCGGAGGTCCTAAGATTCTATTTCGGGGAAAAAAATCTCATTTCAAAATTTGTTGTGATGAGAGTTGTAGTCCATTTTATAAAGAGTATGCGAAACGTCAACCAAAATTAAAACCTCTATAACTCTCTCACTTTAAGTCCAAAAGTGGTGAAATTTCTACCAATCGGAATTCTTCAAATTTTCTTTCAGGAGAGTGAAATCTCGTTTCACAATTCATTGGGGTGAGAGAGTTGTATTCCGTTTTATAAAGTGTGTTAAACATCACCCAAAATTAAAACCTCCATAACTCTCTCATTGTAAGTGCAATAGTGGTGAAATTTCTACCAATTGGAGGTCTTCAAATTCTCTTTCAGTGGAAAAAATCTCATTTAAGATTAGGTGGGGTGAGAGCGTTTTGGTCCATTTTTTAAAGTGTGCGAAACGTCACCCAAAATTAAAACCTCCATAACTCTCTAATTTTAAGTCCAAAAGTGGTGAAATTTCTACCAATCGGAGGTCCTAAGATTCTATTTCGGGGAAAAAAATCTCATTTCAAAATTTGTTGGGATGAGAGTTGTAGTCCATTTTATAAAGAGTATGCGAAACGTCAACCAAAATTAAAACCTCTATAACTCTCTCACTTTAAGTCCAAAAGTGGTGAAATTTCTACCAATCGGAATTCTTCAAATTTTCTTTCAGGAGAGTGAAATCTCGTTTCACAATTCATTGGGATGAGAGAGTTGTATTCCGTTTTATAAAGTGTGTTAAACATCACCCAAAATTAAAACCTCCATAACTCTCTCATTGTAAGTGCAATAGTGGTGAAATTTCTACCAATTGGAGGTCTTCAAATTCTCTTTCAGTGGAAAAAATCTCATTTAAGATTAGGTGGGGTGAGAGCATTTTGGTCCATTTTTTAAAGTGTGCGAAACGTCACCCAAAATTAAAACCTCCATAACTCTCTAATTTTAAGTCCAAAAGTGGTGAAATTTCTACCAATCGGAGGTTCTAAGATTCTATTTCGGGGAAAGAAATCTCATTTCAAAATTTGTTGGGATGAGAGTTGTAGTCCATTTTATAAAAAGTGTGTGAAACGTCAACCAAAATTAAAACCTCTATAACTCTCTCACTTTAAGTCCAAAAGTGGTGAAATTTCTACCAATCGGAATTCTTCAAATTTTCTTTCAGGAGAGTGAAATCTCGTTTCACAATTCATTGGGGTGAGAGAGTTGTATTCCGTTTTATAAAGTGTGTTAAACATCACCCAAAATTAAAACCTCTATAACTCTCTCTCTCACTTTATGTCCAAAAGTGGTTAAATTTCTACCAATCGGAGGTCTTCAAATTCTCTTTCAGGGGACAGAAATCACGTTTCAAAATTCATTGGGGTTTGAGAGTTGTAGTCTGTTTTATAAAGAGTGTGTTAAACGTCACCAAAAATTAAAACCTCCATAACTCTCTGATTTTAAGTGCAAAAGTGGTAAATTTCTACCAATTGGAGGTCTTCAAATTCTCTTTCAATGGAAAAAATCTCATTCAAGATTAGCGGGGGTGAGAGCGTTTCGGTCCATTTTATAAAAAGAGCGAAACGTCACCCAAAATTAAAACCTCCATAAGTCTCTCATTTTAGCTTCAAAAGTGGTGAAATTTCTACCAATTGGAGGTCTTCAAATTCTCTTTTACCGGAAAAAAATCTCATTTAAAAATTCGGTGGGATGACGGACTTTTTGTCCATTTTATAAAGAGTGTGTGAAACGTCACTCAAAATTAAAACCTCAATAAGTCTCGCCTTTTAAGTCTAAAAGTGGTGAAATTTCTACCAATCGGTGGTCTTAAGATACCATTTCAGGGGAAGGAAATCTCATTCCAAAATTCATTGCGGTGAGAGAGTTGTAGTCCGGTTTATAAAGAGTGTGATAAACATCACCCAAAATTAAAACCTCCATAACTCTCTCATTTTAAGTGCAGAAGTGGTGAAATTTCTACCAATTGGAGGTCTTCAAATTCTCTTTCAGTGGAAAAAATCTCATTTAAGATTAAGTGGGTGAGAGCGTTTTGGTCCATTTTTTAAAGTGTGCGAAACGTCACCCAAAATTAAAACCTCCATAACTCTCTAATTTTAAGTCCAAAAGTGGTGAAATTTCTACCAATCGGAGGTCCTAAGATTCTATTTCGGGGAAAAAAATCTCATTTCAAAATTTGTTGGGATGAGAGTTGTAGTCCATTTTATAAAGAGTGTGCGAAACGTCAACCAAAATTAAAACCTCTATAACTCTCTCACTTTAAGTCCAAAAGTGGTGAAATTTCTACCAATCGGAATTCTTCAAATTTTCTTTCAGGAGAGTGAAATCTCATTTCACAATTCATTGGGGTGAGAGAGTTGTATTCCGTTTTATAAAGTGTGTTAAACATCACCCAAAATTAAAACCTCCATAACTCTCTCATTGTAAGTGCAATAGTGGTGAAATTTCTACCAATTGGAGGTCTTCAAATTCTCTTTCAGTGGAAAAAATCTCATTTAAGATTAGGTGGGGTGAGAGCGTTTTGGTCCATTTTTTAAAGTGTGCGAAACGTCACCCAAAATTAAAACCTCCATAACTCTCTAATTTTAAGTCCAAAAGTGGTGAAATTTCTACCAATCGGAGGTCCTAAGATTCTATTTCGGGGGAAAAAATCTCATTTCAAAATTTGTTGGGATGAGAGTTGTAGTCCATTTTATAAAGAGTATGCGAAACGTCAACCAAAATTAAAACCTCTATAACTCTCTCACTTTAAGTCCAAAAGTGGTGAAATTTCTACCAATCGGAATTCTTCAAATTTTCTTTCAGGAGAGTGAAATCTCGTTTCACAATTCATTGGGGTGAGAGAGTTGTATTCCGTTTTATAAAGTGTGTTAAACATCACCCAAAATTAAAACCTCCATAACTCTCTCATTGTAAGTGCAATAGTGGTGAAATTTCTACCAATTGGAGGTCTTCAAATTCTCTTTCAGTGGAAAAAATCTCATTTAAGATTAGGTGGGGTGAGAGCGTTTTGGTCCATTTTTTAAAGTGTGCGAAACGTCACCCAAAATTAAAACCTCCATAACTCTCTAATTTTAAGTCCAAAAGTGGTGAAATTTCTACCAATCGGAGGTTCTAAGATTCTATTTCGGGGAAAAAAATCTCATTTCAAAATTTGTTGGGATGAGAGTTGTAGTCCATTTTATAAAGAGTATGCGAAACGTCAACCAAAATTAAAACCTCTATAACTCTCTCACTTTAAGTCCAAAAGTGGTGAAATTTCTACCAATCGGAATTCTTCAAATTTTCTTTCAGGAGAGTGAAATCTCGTTTCACAATTCATTGGGGTGAGAGAGTTGTATTCCGTTTTATAAAGTGTGTTAAACATCACCCAAAATTAAAACCTCCATAACTCTCTCATTGTAAGTGCAATAGTGGTGAAATTTCTACCAATTGGAGGTCTTCAAATTCTCTTTCAGTGGAAAAAATCTCATTTAAGATTAGGTGGGGTGAGAGCGTTTTGGTCCATTTTTTAAAGTGTGCGAAACGTCACCCAAAATTAAAACCTCCATAACTCTCTAATTTTAAGTCCAAAAGTGGTGAAATTTCTACCAATCGGAGGTCCTAAGATTCTATTTCGGGGAAAAAAATCTCATTTCAAAATTTGTTGGGATGAGAGTTGTAGTCCATTTTATAAAGAGTGTGCGAAACGTCAACCAAAATTAAAACCTCTATAACTCTCTCACTTTAAGTCCAAAAGTGGTGAAATTTCTACCAATCGGAATTCTTCAAATTTTCTTTCAGGAGAGTGAAATCTCATTTCACAATTCATTGGGGTGAGAGAGTTGTATTCCGTTTTATAAAGTGTGTTAAACATCACCCAAAATTAAAACCTCCATAACTCTCTCATTGTAAGTGCAATAGTGGTGAAATTTCTACCAATTGGAGGTCTTCAAATTCTCTTTCAGTGGAAAAAATCTCATTTAAGATTAGGTGGGGTGAGAGCGTTTTGGTCCATTTTTTAAAGTGTGCGAAACGTCACCCAAAATTAAAACCTCCATAACTCTCTAATTTTAAGTCCAAAAGTGGTGAAATTTCTACCAATCGGAGGTCCTAAGATTCTATTTCGGGGGAAAAAATCTCATTTCAAAATTTGTTGGGATGAGAGTTGTAGTCCATTTTATAAAGAGTATGCGAAACGTCAACCAAAATTAAAACCTCTATAACTCTCTCACTTTAAGTCCAAAAGTGGTGAAATTTCTACCAATCGGAATTCTTCAAATTTTCTTTCAGGAGAGTGAAATCTCGTTTCACAATTCATTGGGGTGAGAGAGTTGTATTCCGTTTTATAAAGTGTGTTAAACATCACCCAAAATTAAAACCTCCATAACTCTCTCATTGTAAGTGCAATAGTGGTGAAATTTCTACCAATTGGAGGTCTTCAAATTCTCTTTCAGTGGAAAAAATCTCATTTAAGATTAGGTGGGGTGAGAGCGTTTTGGTCCATTTTTTAAAGTGTGCGAAACGTCACCCAAAATTAAAACCTCCATAACTCTCTAATTTTAAGTCCAAAAGTGGTGAAATTTCTACCAATCGGAGGTCCTAAGATTCTATTTCGGGGAAAAAAATCTCATTTCAAAATTTGTTGGGATGAGAGTTGTAGTCCATTTTATAAAGAGTGTGCGAAACGTCAACCAAAATTAAAACCTCTATAACTCTCTCACTTTAAGTCCAAAAGTGGTGAAATTTCTACCAATCGGAATTCTTCAAATTTTCTTTCAGGAGAGTGAAATCTCATTTCACAATTCATTGGGGTGAGAGAGTTGTATTCCGTTTTATAAAGTGTGTTAAACATCACCCAAAATTAAAACCTCCATAACTCTCTCATTGTAAGTGCAATAGTGGTGAAATTTCTACCAATTGGAGGTCTTCAAATTCTCTTTCAGTGGAAAAAATCTCATTTAAGATTAGGTGGGGTGAGAGCGTTTTGGTCCATTTTTTAAAGTGTGCGAAACGTCACCCAAAATTAAAACCTCCATAACTCTCTAATTTTAAGTCCAAAAGTGGTGAAATTTCTACCAATCGGAGGTCCTAAGATTCTATTTCGGGGAAAAAAATCTCATTTCAAAATTTGTTGTGATGAGAGTTGTAGTCCATTTTATAAAGAGTATGCGAAACGTCAACCAAAATTAAAACCTCTATAACTCTCTCACTTTAAGTCCAAAAGTGGTGAAATTTCTACCAATCGGAATTCTTCAAATTTTCTTTCAGGAGAGTGAAATCTCGTTTCACAATTCATTGGGGTGAGAGAGTTGTATTCCGTTTTATAAAGTGTGTTAAACATCACCCAAAATTAAAACCTCCATAACTCTCTCATTGTAAGTGCAATAGTGGTGAAATTTCTACCAATTGGAGGTCTTCAAATTCTCTTTCAGTGGAAAAAATCTCATTTAAGATTAGGTGGGGTGAGAGCGTTTTGGTCCATTTTTTAAAGTGTGCGAAACGTCACCCAAAATTAAAACCTCCATAACTCTCTAATTTTAAGTCCAAAAGTGGTGAAATTTCTACCAATCGGAGGTCCTAAGATTCTATTTCGGGGAAAAAAATCTCATTTCAAAATTTGTTGTGATGAGAGTTGTAGTCCATTTTATAAAGAGTATGCGAAACGTCAACCAAAATTAAAACCTCTATAACTCTCTCACTTTAAGTCCAAAAGTGGTGAAATTTCTACCAATCGGAATTCTTCAAATTATCTTTCAGGAGAGTGAAATCTCGTTTCACAATTCATTGGGGTGAGAGAGTTGTATTCCGTTTTATAAAGTGTGTTAAACATCACCCAAAATTAAAACCTCCATAACTCTCTCATTGTAAGTGCAATAGTGGTGAAATTTCTACCAATTGGAGGTCTTCAAATTCTCTTTCAGTGGAAAAAATCTCATTTAAGATTAGGTGGGGTGAGAGCATTTTGGTCCATTTTTTAAAGTGTGCGAAACGTCACCCAAAATTAAAACCTCCATAACTCTCTAATTTTAAGTCCAAAAGTGGTGAAATTTCTACCAATCGGAGGTTCTAAGATTCTATTTCGGGGAAAGAAATCTCATTTCAAAATTTGTTGGGATGAGAGTTGTAGTCCATTTTATAAAGAGTGTGTGAAACGTCAACCAAAATTAAAACCTCTATAACTCTCTCACTTTAAGTCCAAAAGTGGTGAAATTTCTACCAATCGGAATTCTTCAAATTTTCTTTCAGGAGAGTGAAATCTCGTTTCACAATTCATTGGGGTGAGAGAGTTGTATTCCGTTTTATAAAGTGTGTTAAACATCACCCAAAATTAAAACCTCTATAACTCTCTCTCTCACTTTATGTCCAAAAGTGGTTAAATTTCTACCAATCGGAGGTCTTCAAATTCTCTTTCAGGGGACAGAAATCACGTTTCAAAATTCATTGGGGTTTGAGAGTTGTAGTCTGTTTTATAAAGAGTGTGTTAAACGTCACCAAAAATTAAAACCTCCATAACTCTCTGATTTTAAGTGCAAAAGTGGTAAATTTCTACCAATTGGAGGTCTTCAAATTCTCTTTCAATGGAAAAAATCTCATTCAAGATTAGCGGGGGTGAGAGCGTTTCGGTCCATTTTATAAAAAGAGCGAAACGTCACCCAAAATTAAAACCTCCATAAGTCTCTCATTTTAGCTTCAAAAGTGGTGAAATTTCTACCAATAGGAGGTCTTCAAATTCTCTTTTACCGGAAAAAAATCTCATTTAAAAATTCGATGGGATGACGGACTTTTTGTCAATTTTATAAAGAGTGTGTGAAACGTCACTCAAAATTAAAACCTCAATAAGTCTCGCCTTTTAAGTCTAAAAGTGGTGAAATTTCTACCAATCGGTGGTCTTAAGATACCATTTCAGGGGAAGGAAATCTCATTCCAAAATTCATTGCGGTGAGAGAGTTGTAGTCCGGTTTATAAAGAGTGTGATAAACATCACCCAAAATTAAAACCTCCATAACTCTCTCATTTTAAGTGCAGAAGTGGTGAAATTTCTACCAATTGGAGGTCTTCAAATTCTCTTTCAGTGGAAAAAATCTCATTTAAGATTAAGTGGGGTGAGAGCGTTTTGGTCCATTTTTTAAAGTGTGCGAAACGTCACCCAAAATTAAAACCTCCATAACTCTCTAATTTTAAGTCCAAAAGTGGTGAAATTTCTACCAATCGGAGGTCCTAAGATTCTATTTCGGGGAAAAAAATCTCATTTCAAAATTTGTTGGGATGAGAGTTGTAGTCCATTTTATAAAGAGTGTGCGAAACGTCAACCAAAATTAAAACCTCTATAACTCTCTCACTTTAAGTCCAAAAGTGGTGAAATTTCTACCAATCGGAATTCTTCAAATTTTCTTTCAGGAGAGTGAAATCTTATTTCACAATTCATTGGGGTGAGAGAGTTGTATTCCGTTTTATAAAGTGTGTTAAACATCACCCAAAATTAAAACCTCCATAACTCTCTCATTGTAAGTGCAATAGTGGTGAAATTTCTACCAATTGGAGGTCTTCAAATTCTCTTTCAGTGGAAAAAATCTCATTTAAGATTAGGTGGGGTGAGAGCGTTTTGGTCCATTTTTTAAAGTGTGCGAAACGTCACCCAAAATTAAAACCTCCATAACTCTCTAATTTTAAGTCCAAAAGTGGTGAAATTTCTACCAATCGGAGGTCCTAAGATTCTATTTCGGGGAAAAAAATCTCATTTCAAAATTTGTTGGGATGAGAGTTGTAGTCCATTTTATAAAGAGTATGCGAAACGTCAACCAAAATTAAAACCTCTATAACTCTCTCACTTTAAGTCCAAAAGTGGTGAAATTTCTACCAATCGGAATTCTTCAAATTTTCTTTCAGGAGAGTGAAATCTCGTTTCACAATTCATTGGGGTGAGAGAGTTGTATTCCGTTTTATAAAGTGTGTTAAACATCACCCAAAATTAAAACCTCCATAACTCTCTCATTGTAAGTGCAATAGTGGTGAAATTTCTACCAATTGGAGGTCTTCAAATTCTCTTTCAGTGGAAAAAATCTCATTTAAGATTAGGTGGGGTGAGAGCGTTTTGGTCCATTTTTTAAAGTGTGCGAAACGTCACCCAAAATTAAAACCTCCATAACTCTCTAATTTTAAGTCCAAAAGTGGTGAAATTTCTACCAATCGGAGGTCCTAAGATTCTATTTCGGGGAAAAAAATCTCATTTCAAAATTTGTTGTGATGAGAGTTGTAGTCCATTTTATAAAGAGTATGCGAAACGTCAACCAAAATTAAAACCTCTATAACTCTCTCACTTTAAGTCCAAAAGTGGTGAAATTTCTACCAATCGGAATTCTTCAAATTTTCTTTCAGGAGAGTGAAATCTCATTTCACAATTCATTGGGGTGAGAGAGTTGTATTCCGTTTTATAAAGTGTGTTAAACATCACCCAAAATTAAAACCTCCATAACTCTCTCATTGTAAGTGCAATAGTGGTGAAATTTCTACCAATTGGAGGTCTTCAAATTCTCTTTCAGTGGAAAAAATCTCATTTAAGATTAGGTGGGGTGAGAGCGTTTTGGTCCATTTTTTAAAGTGTGCGAAACGTCACCCAAAATTAAAACCTCCATAACTCTCTAATTTTAAGTCCAAAAGTGGTGAAATTTCTACCAATCGGAGGTCCTAAGATTCTATTTCGGGGAAAAAAATCTCATTTCAAAATTTGTTGTGATGAGAGTTGTAGTCCATTTTATAAAGAGTATGCGAAACGTCAACCAAAATTAAAACCTCTATAACTCTCTCACTTTAAGTCCAAAAGTGGTGAAATTTCTACCAATCGGAATTCTTCAAATTTTCTTTCAGGAGAGTGAAATCTCGTTTCACAATTCATTGGGGTGAGAGAGTTGTATTCCGTTTTATAAAGTGTGTTAAACATCACCCAAAATTAAAACCTCCATAACTCTCTCATTGTAAGTGCAATAGTGGTGAAATTTCTACCAATTGGAGGTCTTCAAATTCTCTTTCAGTGGAAAAAATCTCATTTAAGATTAGGTGGGGTGAGAGCGTTTTGGTCCATTTTTTAAAGTGTGCGAAACGTCACCCAAAATTAAAACCTCCATAACTCTCTAATTTTAAGTCCAAAAGTGGTGAAATTTCTACCAATCGGAGGTCCTAAGATTCTATTTCGGGGAAAAAAATCTCATTTCAAAATTTGTTGGGATGAGAGTTGTAGTCCATTTTATAAAGAGTATGCGAAACGTCAACCAAAATTAAAACCTCTATAACTCTCTCACTTTAAGTCCAAAAGTGGTGAAATTTCTACCAATCGGAATTCTTCAAATTTTCTTTCAGGAGAGTGAAATCTCGTTTCACAATTCATTGGGATGAGAGAGTTGTATTCCGTTTTATAAAGTGTGTTAAACATCACCCAAAATTAAAACCTCCATAACTCTCTCATTGTAAGTGCAATAGTGGTGAAATTTCTACCAATTGGAGGTCTTCAAATTCTCTTTCAGTGGAAAAAATCTCATTTAAGATTAGGTGGGGTGAGAGCATTTTGGTCCATTTTTTAAAGTGTGCGAAACGTCACCCAAAATTAAAACCTCCATAACTCTCTAATTTTAAGTCCAAAAGTGGTGAAATTTCTACCAATCGGAGGTTCTAAGATTCTATTTCGGGGAAAGAAATCTCATTTCAAAATTTGTTGGGATGAGAGTTGTAGTCCATTTTATAAAAAGTGTGTGAAACGTCAACCAAAATTAAAACCTCTATAACTCTCTCACTTTAAGTCCAAAAGTGGTGAAATTTCTACCAATCGGAATTCTTCAAATTTTCTTTCAGGAGAGTGAAATCTCGTTTCACAATTCATTGGGGTGAGAGAGTTGTATTCCGTTTTATAAAGTGTGTTAAACATCACCCAAAATTAAAACCTCTATAACTCTCTCTCTCACTTTATGTCCAAAAGTGGTTAAATTTCTACCAATCGGAGGTCTTCAAATTCTCTTTCAGGGGACAGAAATCACGTTTCAAAATTCATTGGGGTTTGAGAGTTGTAGTCTGTTTTATAAAGAGTGTGTTAAACGTCACCAAAAATTAAAACCTCCATAACTCTCTGATTTTAAGTGCAAAAGTGGTAAATTTATACCAATTGGAGGTCTTCAAATTCTCTTTCAATGGAAAAAATCTCATTCAAGATTAGCGGGGGTGAGAGCGTTTCGGTCCATTTTATAAAAAGAGCGAAACGTCACCCAAAATTAAAACCTCCATAAGTCTCTCATTTTAGCTTCAAAAGTGGTGAAATTTTTACCAATTGGAGGTCTTCAAATTCTCTTTTACCGGAAAAAAATCTCATTTAAAAATTCGGTGGGATGACGGACTTTTTGTCCATTTTATAAAGAGTGTGTGAAACGTCACTCAAAATTAAAACCTCAATAAGTCTCGCCTTTTAAGTCTAAAAGTGGTGAAATTTCTACCAATCGGTGGTCTTAAGATACCATTTCAGGGGAAGGAAATCTCATTCCAAAATTCATTGCGGTGAGAGAGTTGTAGTCCGGTTTATAAAGAGTGTGATAAACATCACCCAAAATTAAAACCTCCATAACTCTCTCATTTTAAGTGCAGAAGTGGTGAAATTTCTACCAATTGGAGGTCTTCAAATTCTCTTTCAGTGGAAAAAATCTCATTTAAGATTAAGTGGGTGAGAGCGTTTTGGTCCATTTTTTAAAGTGTGCGAAACGTCACCCAAAATTAAAACCTCCATAACTCTCTAATTTTAAGTCCAAAAGTGGTGAAATTTCTACCAATCGGAGGTCCTAAGATTCTATTTCGGGGAAAAAAATCTCATTTCAAAATTTGTTGGGATGAGAGTTGTAGTCCATTTTATAAAGAGTGTGCGAAACGTCAACCAAAATTAAAACCTCTATAACTCTCTCACTTTAAGTCCAAAAGTGGTGAAATTTCTACCAATCGGAATTCTTCAAATTTTCTTTCAGGAGAGTGAAATCTCATTTCACAATTCATTGGGGTGAGAGAGTTGTATTCCGTTTTATAAAGTGTGTTAAACATCACCCAAAATTAAAACCTCCATAACTCTCTCATTGTAAGTGCAATAGTGGTGAAATTTCTACCAATTGGAGGTCTTCAAATTCTCTTTCAGTGGAAAAAATCTCATTTAAGATTAGGTGGGGTGAGAGCGTTTTGGTCCATTTTTTAAAGTGTGCGAAACGTCACCCAAAATTAAAACCTCCATAACTCTCTAATTTTAAGTCCAAAAGTGGTGAAATTTCTACCAATCGGAGGTCCTAAGATTCTATTTCGGGGGAAAAAATCTCATTTCAAAATTTGTTGGGATGAGAGTTGTAGTCCATTTTATAAAGAGTATGCGAAACGTCAACCAAAATTAAAACCTCTATAACTCTCTCACTTTAAGTCCAAAAGTGGTGAAATTTCTACCAATCGGAATTCTTCAAATTTTCTTTCAGGAGAGTGAAATCTCGTTTCACAATTCATTGGGGTGAGAGAGTTGTATTCCGTTTTATAAAGTGTGTTAAACATCACCCAAAATTAAAACCTCCATAACTCTCTCATTGTAAGTGCAATAGTGGTGAAATTTCTACCAATTGGAGGTCTTCAAATTCTCTTTCAGTGGAAAAAATCTCATTTAAGATTAGGTGGGGTGAGAGCGTTTTGGTCCATTTTTTAAAGTGTGCGAAACGTCACCCAAAATTAAAACCTCCATAACTCTCTAATTTTAAGTCCAAAAGTGGTGAAATTTCTACCAATCGGAGGTCCTAAGATTCTATTTCGGGGAAAAAATCTCATTTCAAAATTTGTTGGGATGAGAGTTGTAGTCCATTTTATAAAGAGTATGCGAAACGTCAACCAAAATTAAAACCTCTATAACTCTCTCACTTTAAGTCCAAAAGTGGTGAAATTTCTACCAGTTGGAATTCTTCAAATTTTATTTCAGGAGAGTGAAATCTCGTTTCACAATTCATTGGGGTGAGAGAGTTGTATTCCGTTTTATAAAGTGTGTTAAACATCACCCAAAATTAAAACCTCCATAACTCTCTCATTGTAAGTGCAATAGTGGTGAAATTTCTACCAATTGGAGGTCTTCAAATTCTCTTTCAGTGGAAAAAATCTCATTTAAGATTAGGTGGGGTGAGAGCATTTTGGTCCATTTTTTAAAGTGTGCGAAACGTCACCCAAAATTAAAACCTCCATAACTCTCTAATTTTAAGTCCAAAAGTGGTGAAATTTCTACCAATCGGAGGTTCTAAGATTCTATTTCGGGGAAAGAAATCTCATTTCAAAATTTGTTGGGATGAGAGTTGTAGTCCATTTTATAAAGAGTGTGTGAAACGTCAACCAAAATTAAAACCTCTATAACTCTCTCACTTTAAGTCCAAAAGTGGTGAAATTTCTACCAATCGGAATTCTTCAAATTTTCTTTCAGGAGAGTGAAATCTCGTTTCACAATTCATTGGGGTGAGAGAGTTGTATTCCGTTTTATAAAGTGTGTTAAACATCACCCAAAATTAAAACCTCAATAACTCTCTCTCTCACTTTATGTCCAAAAGTGGTTAAATTTCTACCAATCGGAGGTCTTCAAATTCTCTTTCAGGGGACAGAAATCACGTTTCAAAATTCATTGGGGTTTGAGAGTTGTAGTCTGTTTTATAAAGAGTGTGTTAAACGTCACCAAAAATTAAAACCTTCATAACTCTCTGATTTTAAGTGCAAAAGTGGTAAATTTCTACCAATTGGAGGTCTTCAAATTCTCTTTCAATGGAAAAAATCTCATTCAAGATTAGCGGGGGTGAGAGCGTTTCGGTCCATTTTATAAAAAGAGCGAAACGTCACCCAAAATTAAAACCTCCATAAGTCTCTCATTTTAGCTTCAAAAGTGGTGAAATTTCTACCAATAGGAGGTCTTCAAATTCTCTTTTACCGGAAAAAAATCTCATTTAAAAATTCGGTGGGATGACGGAGTTTTTGTCCATTTTATAAAGAGTTAGTGAAACGTCACTCAAAATTAAAACCTCAATAAGTCTTGCCTTTTAAGTCTAAAAGTGGTGAAATTTCTACCAATCGGTGGTCTTAAGATACCATTTCAGGGGAAGGAAATCTCATTCCAAAATTCATTGCGGTGAGAGAGTTGTAGTCCGGTTTATAAAGAGTGTGATAAACATCACCCAAAATTAAAACCTCCATAACTCTCTCATTTTAAGTGCAAAAGTGGTGAAATTTCTACCAATTGGAGGTCTTCAAATTCTCTTTCAGTGGAAAAAATCTCATTTAAGATTAAGTGGGGTGAGAGCGTTTTGGTCCATTTTTTAAAGTGTGCGAAACGTCACCCAAAATTAAAACCTCCATAACTCTCTAATTTTAAGTCCAAAAGTGGTGAAATTTCTACCAATCGGAGGTCTTAAGATTCTATTTCGGGGAAAGAAATCTCATTTCAAAATTTGTTGGGATGAGAGTTGTAGTCCATTTTATAAAGAGTGTGCGAAACGTCAACCAAAATTAAAACCTCTATAACACTCTCACTTTAAGTCCAAAAGTGGTGAAATTTCTACCAATCGGAATTCTTCAAATTTTCTTTCAGGAGAGTGAAATCTCGTTTCACAATTCATTGGGGTGAGAGAGTTGTATTCCGTTTTATAAAGTGTGTTAAACATCACCCAAAATTAAAACCTCCATAACTCTCTCATTGTAAGTGCAATAGTGGTGAAATTTCTACCAATTGGAGGTCTTCAAATTCTCTTTCAGTGGAAAAAATCTCATTTAAGATTAGGTGGGGTGAGAGCGTTTTGGTCCATTTTTTAAAGTGTGCGAAACGTCACCCAAAATTAAAACCTCCATAACTCTCTAATTTTAAGTCCAAAAGTGGTGAAATTTCTACCAATCGGAGGTCCTAAGATTCTATTTCGGGGAAAAAAATCTCATTTCAAAATTTGTTGGGATGAGAGTTGTACTCCATTTTATAAAGAGTATGCGAAACGTCAACCAAAATTAAAACCTCTATAACTCTCTCACTTTAAGTCCAAAAGTGGTGAAATTTCTACCAATCGGAATTCTTCAAATTTTCTTTCAGGAGAGTGAAATCTCGTTTCACAATTCATTGGGGTGAGAGAGTTGTATTCCGTTTTATAAAGTGTGTTAAACATCACCCAAAATTAAAACCTCCATAACTCTCTCATTGTAAGTGCAATAGTGGTGAAATTTCTACCAATTGGAGGTCTTCAAATTCTCTTTCAGTGGAAAAAATCTCATTTAAGATTAGGTGGGGTGAGAGCGTTTTGGTCCATTTTTTAAAGTGTGCGAAACGTCACCCAAAATTAAAACCTCCATAACTCTCTAATTTTAAGTCCAAAAGTGGTGAAATTTCTACCAATCGGAGGTCTTAAGATTCTATTTCGGGGAAAGAAATCTCATTTCAAAATTTGTTGGGATGAGAGTTGTAGTCCATTTTATAAAGAGTGTGCGAAACATCAACCAAAATTAAAACCTCTATAACACTCTCACTTTAAGTCCAAAAGTGGTGAAATTTCTACCAATCGGAATTCTTCAAATTTTCTTTCAGGAGAGTGAAATCTCGTTTCACAATTCATTGGGGTGAGAGAGTTGTATTCCGTTTTATAAAGTGTGTTAAACATCACCCAAAATTAAAACCTCCATAACTCTCTCATTGTAAGTGCAATAGTGGTGAAATTTCTACCAATTGGAGGTCTTCAAATTCTCTTTCAGTGGAAAAAATCTCATTTAAGATTAGGTGGGGTGAGAGCATTTTGGTCCATTTTTTAAAGTGTGCGAAACGTCACCCAAAATTAAAACCTCCATAACTCTCTAATTTTAAGTCCAAAAGTGGTGAAATTTCTACCAATCGGAGGTTCTAAGATTCTATTTCGGGGAAAGAAATCTCATTTCAAAATTTGTTGGGATGAGAGTTGTAGTCCATTTTATAAAGAGTGTGTGAAACGTAAACCAAAATTAAAACCTCTATAACTCTCTCACTTTAAGTCCAAAAGTGGTGAAATTTCTACCAATCGGAATTCGTCAAATTTTCTTTCAGGAGAGTGAAATCTCGTTTCACAATTCATTGGGGTGAGAGAGTTGTATTCCGTTTTATAAAGTGTGTTAAACATCACCCAAAATTAAAACCTCTATAACTCTCTCTCTCACTTTATGTCCAAAAGTGGTTAAATTTCTACCAATCGGAGGTCTTCAAATTCTCTTTCAGGGGACAGAAATCACGTTTCAAAATTCATTGGGGTTTGAGAGTTGTAGTCTGTTTTATAAAGAGTATGTTAAACGTCACCAAAAATTAAAACCTCCATAACTCTCTGATTTTAAGTGCAAAAGTGGTAAATTTCTACCAATTGGAGGTCTTCAAATTCTCTTTCAATGGAAAAAATCTCATTCAAGATTAGCGGGGGTGAGAGCGTTTCGGTCCATTTTATAAAAAGAGCGAAACGTCACCCAAAATTAAAACCTCCATAAGTCTCTCATTTTAGCTTCAAAAGTGGTGAAATTTCTACCAATAGGAGGTCTTCAAATTCTCTTTTACCGGAAAAAAATCTCATTTAAAAATTCGGTGGGATGACGGACTTTTTGTCAATTTTATAAAGAGTGTGTGAAACGTCACTCAAAATTAAAACCTCAATAAGTCTCGCCTTTTAAGTCTAAAAGTGGTGAAATTTCTACCAATCGGTGGTCTTAAGATACCATTTCAGGGGAAGGAAATCTCATTCCAAAATTCATTGCGGTGAGAGAGTTGTAGTCCGGTTTATAAAGAGTGTGATAAACATCACCCAAAATTAAAACCTCCATAACTCTCTCATTTTAAGTGCAGAAGTGGTGAAATTTCTACCAATTGGAGGTCTTCAAATTCTCTTTCAGTGGAAAAAATCTCATTTAAGATTAAGTGGGGTGAGAGCCTTTTGGTCCATTTTTTAAAGTGTGCGAAACGTCACCCAAAATTAAAACCTCCATAACTCTCTAATTTTAAGTCCAAAAGTGGTGAAATTTCTACCAATCGGAGGTCTTAAGATTCTATTTCGGGGAAAGAAATCTCATTTCAAAATTTGTTGGGATGAGAGTTGTAGTCCATTTTATAAAGAGTGTGCGAAACGTCAACCAAAATTAAAACCTCTATAACACTCTCACTTTAAGTCCAAAAGTGGTGAAATTTCTACCAATCGGAATTCTTCAAATTTTCTTTCAGGAGAGTGAAATCTCGTTTCACAATTCATTGGGGTGAGAGAGTTGTATTCCGTTTTATAAAGTGTGTTAAACATCACCCAAAATTAAAACCTCCATAACTCTCTCATTGTAAGTGCAATAGTGGTGAAATTTCTACCAATTGGAGGTCTTCAAATTCTCTTTCAGTGGAAAAAATCTCATTTAAGATTAGGTGGGGTGAGAGCGTTTTGGTCCATTTTTTAAAGTGTGCGAAACGTCACCCAAAATTAAAACCTCCATAACTCTCTAATTTTAAGTCCAAAAGTGGTGAAATTTCTACCAATCGGAGCTCCTAAGATTCTATTTCGGGGAAAAAAATCTCATTTCAAAATTTGTTGGGATGAGAGTTGTACTCCATTTTATAAAGAGTATGCGAAACGTCAACCAAAATTAAAACCTCTATAACTCTCTCACTTTAAGTCCAAAAGTGGTGAAATTTCTACCAATCGGAATTCTTCAAATTTTCTTTCAGGAGAGTGAAATCTCGTTTCACAATTCATTGGGGTGAGAGAGTTGTATTCCGTTTTATAAAGTGTGTTAAACATCACCCAAAATTAAAACCTCCATAACTCTCTCATTGTAAGTGCAATAGTGGTGAAATTTCTACCAATTGGAGGTCTTCAAATTCTCTTTCAGTGGAAAAAATCTCATTTAAGATTAGGTGGGGTGAGAGCGTTTTGGTCCATTTTTTAAAGTGTGCGAAACGTCACCCAAAATTAAAACCTCCATAACTCTCTAATTTTAAGTCCAAAAGTGGTGAAATTTCTACCAATCGGAGGTCTTAAGATTCTATTTCGGGGAAAGAAATCTCATTTCAAAATTTGTTGGGATGAGAGTTGTAGTCCATTTTATAAAGAGTGTGCGAAACGTCAACCAAAATTAAAACCTCTATAACACTCTCACTTTAAGTCCAAAAGTGGTGAAATTTCTACCAATCGGAATTCTTCAAATTTTCTTTCAGGAGAGTGAAATCTCGTTTCACAATTCATTGGGGTGAGAGAGTTGTATTCCGTTTTATAAAGTTTGTTAAACATCACCCAAAATTAAAACCTCCATAACCCTCTCATTGTAAGTGCAATAGTGGTGAAATTTCTACCAATTGGAGGTCTTCAAATTCTCTTTCAGTGGAAAAAATCTCATTTAAGATTAGGTGGGGTGAGAGCATTTTGGTCCATTTTTTAAAGTGTGCGAAACGTCACCCAAAATTAAAACCTCCATAACTCTCTAATTTTAAGTCCAAAAGTGGTGAAATTTCTACCAATCGGAGGTTCTAAGATTCTATTTCGGGGAAAGAAATCTCATTTCAAAATTTGTTGGGATGAGAGTTGTAGTCCATTTTATAAAGAGTGTGTGAAACGTCAACCAAAATTAAAACCTCTATAACTCTCTCACTTTAAGTCCAAAAGTGGTGAAATTTCTACCAATCGGAATTCGTCAAATTTTCTTTCAGGAGAGTGAAATCTCGTTTCACAATTCATTGGGGTGAGAGAGTTGTATTCCGTTTTATAAAGTGTGTTAAACATCACCCAAAATTAAAACCTCTATAACTCTCTCTCTCACTTTATGTCCAAAAGTGGTTAAATTTCTACCAATCGGAGGTCTTCAAATTCTCTTTCAGGGGACAGAAATCACGTTTCAAAATTCATTGGGGTTTGAGAGTTGTAGTCTGTTTTATAAAGAGTATGTTAAACGTCACCAAAAATTAAAACCTCCATAACTCTCTGATTTTAAGTGCAAAAGTGGTAAATTTCTACCAATTGGAGGTCTTCAAATTCTCTTTCAATGGAAAAAATCTCATTCAAGATTAGCGGGGGTGAGAGCGTTTCGGTCCATTTTATAAAAAGAGCGAAACGTCACCCAAAATTAAAACCTCCATAAGTCTCTCATTTTAGCTTCAAAAGTGGTGAAATTTCTACCAATAGGAGGTCTTCAAATTCTCTTTTACCGGAAAAAAATCTCATTTAAAAATTCGGTGGGATGACGGACTTTTTGTCAATTTTATAAAGAGTGTGTGAAACGTCACTCAAAATTAAAACCTCAATAAGTCTCGCCTTTTAAGTCTAAAAGTGGTGAAATTTCTACCAATCGGTGGTCTTAAGATACCATTTCAGGGGAAGGAAATCTCATTCCAAAATTCATTGCGGTGAGAGAGTTGTAGTCCGGTTTATAAAGAGTGTGATAAACATCACCCAAAATTAAAACCTCCATAACTCTCTCATTTTAAGTGCAGAAGTGGTGAAATTTCTACCAATTGGAGGTCTTCAAATTCTCTTTCAGTGGAAAAAATCTCATTTAAGATTAAGTGGGGTGAGAGCGTTTTGGTCCATTTTTTAAAGTGTGCGAAACGTCACCCAAAATTAAAACCTCCATAACTCTCTAATTTTAAGTTCAAAAGTGGTGAAATTTCTACCAATCGGAGGTCCTAAGATTCTATTTCGGGGAAAAAAATCTCATTTCAAAATTTGTTGGGATGAGACTTGTAGTCCATTTTATAAAGAGTGTGCGAAACGTCAACCAAAATTAAAACCTCTATAACTCTCTCACTTTAAGTCCAAAAGTGGTGAAATTTCTACCAATCCGAATTCTTCAAATTTTCTTTCAGGAGAGTGAAATCTCGTTTCACAATTCATTGGGGTGAGAGAGTTGTATTCCGTTTTATAAAGTGTGTTAAACATCACCCAAAATTAAAACCTCCATAACTCTCTCATTGTAAGTGCAGTAGTGGTGAAATTTCTACCAATTGGAAGTCTTCAAATTCTCTTTCAGTGGAAAAAATCTCATTTAAGATTAGGTGGGGTGAGAGCGTTTTGGTCCATTTTTTAAAGTCTGCGAAACGTCACCCAAAATTAAAACCTCCATAACTCTCTAATTTTAAGTCCAAAAGTGGTGAAATTTCTACCAATCGGAGGTCTTAAGATTCTATTTCGGGGAAAGAAATCTCATTTCAAAATTTGTTGGGATGAGAGTTGTAGTCCATTTTATAAAGAGTGTGCGAAACGTCAACCAAAATTAAAACCTCTATAACACTCTCACTTTAAGTCCAAAAGTGGTGAAATTTCTACCAATCGGAATTCTTCAAATTTTCTTTCAGGAGAGTGAAATCTCGTTTCACAATTCATTGGGGTGAGAGAGTTGTATTCCATTTTATAAAGTGTGTTAAACATCACCCAAAATTAAAACCTCCATAACTCTCTCATTGTAAGTGCAATAGTGGTGAAATTTCTACCAATTGGAGATCTTCAAATTCTCTTTCAGTGGAAAAAATCTCATTTAAGATTAGGTGGGGTGAGAGCGTTTTGGTCCATTTTTTAAAGTGTGCGAAACGTCACCCAAAATTAAAACCTCCATAACTCTCTAATTTTAAGTCCAAAAGTGGTGAAATTTCTACCAATCGGAGGTCCTAAGATTCTATTTCGGGGAAAAAAATCTCATTTCAAAATTTGTTGGGATGAGAGTTGTAGTCCATTTTATAAAGAGTATGCGAAACGTCAACCAAAATTAAAACCTCTATAACTCTCTCACTTTAAGTCCAAAAGTGGTGAAATTTCTACCAGTCGGAATTCTTCAAATTTTCTTTCAGGAGAGTGAAATCTCGTTTCACAATTCATTGGGGTGAGAGAGTTGTATTCCGTTTTATAAAGTGTGTTAAACATCACCCAAAATTAAAACCTCCATAACTCTCTCATTGTAAGTGCAATAGTGGTGAAATTTCTACCAATTGGAGGTCTTCAAATTCTCTTTCAGTGGAAAAAATCTCATTTAAGATTAGGTGGGGTGAGAGCATTTTGGTCCATTTTTTAAAGTGTGCGAAACGTCACCCAAAATTAAAACCTCCATAACTCTCTAATTTTAAGTCCAAAAGTGGTGAAATTTCTACCAATCGGAGGTTCTAAGATTCTATTTCGGGGAAAGAAATCTCATTTCAAAATTTGTTGGGATGAGAGTTGTTGTCCATTTTATAAAGAGTGTGTGAAACGTCAACCAAAATTAAAACCTCTATAACTCTCTCACTTTAAGTCCAAAAGTGGTGAAATTTCAACCAATCGGAATTCTTCAAATTTTCTTTCAGGAGAGTGAAATCTCGTTTCACAATTCATTGGGGTGAGAGAGTTGTATTCCGTTTTATAAAGTGTGTTAAACATCACCCAAAATTAAAACCTCCATAACTCTCTCATTGTAAGTGCAATAGTGGTGAAATTTCTACCAATTGGAAGTCTTCAAATTCTCTTTCAGTGGAAAAAATCTCATTTAAGATTAGGTGGGGTGAGAGCGTTTTGGTCCATTTTTTAAAGTCTGCGAAACGTCACCCAAAATTAAAACCTCCATAACTCTCTAATTTTAAGTCCAAAAGTGGTGAAATTTCTACCAATCGGAGGTCTTAAGATTCTATTTCGGGGAAAGAAATCTCATTTCAAAATTTGTTGGGATGAGAGTTGTAGTCCATTTTATAAAGAGTGTGCGAAACGTCAACCAAAATTAAAACCTCTATAACACTCTCACTTTAAGTCCAAAAGTGGTGAAATTTCTACGAATCGGAATTCTTCAAATTTTCTTTCAGGAGAGTGAAATCTCGTTTCACAATTCATTGGGGTGAGAGAGTTGTATTCCGTTTTATAAAGTGTGTTAAACATCACCCAAAATTAAAACCTCCATAACTCTCTCATTGTAAGTGCAATAGTGGTGAAATTTCTACCAATTGGAGATCTTCAAATTCTCTTTCAGTGGAAAAAATCTCATTTAAGATTAGGTGGGGTGAGAGCGTTTTGGTCCATTTTTTAAAGTGTGCGAAACGTCACCCAAAATTAAAACCTCCATAACTCTCTAATTTTAAGTCCAAAAGTGGTGACATTTCTACCAATCGGAGGTCCTAAGATTCTATTTCGGGGAAAAAAATCTCATTTCAAAATTTGTTGGGATGAGAGTTGTAGTCCATTTTATAAAGAGTATGCGAAACGTCAACCAAAATTAAAACCTCTATAACTCTCTCACTTTAAGTCCAAAAGTGGTGAAATTTCTACCAATCGGATTTCTTCAAATTTTCTTTCAGGAGAGTGAAATCTCGTTTCACAATTCATTGGGGTGAGAGAGTTGTATTCCGTTTTATAAAGTGTGTTAAACATCACCCAAAATTAAAACCTCTATAACTCTCTCTCTCTCACTTTATGTCCAAAAGTGGTTAAATTTCTACCAATCGGAGGTCTTCAAATTCTCTTTCAGGGGACAGAAATCACGTTTCAAAATTCATTGGGGTTAGAGAGTTGTAGTCTGTTTTATAAAGAGTGTGTTAAACGTCACCAAAAATTAAAACCTCCATAACTCTCTGATTTTAAGTGCAAAAGTGGTAAAATTTCTACCAATTGGAGGACTTCAAATTCTCTTTCAATGGAAAAAATCTCATTCAAGATTAGCGGGGGTGAGAGCGTTTCGGTCCATTTTATAAAAAGAGCGAAACGTCACCCAAAATTAAAACCTCCATAAGTCTCTCATTTCAGCTTCAAAAGTGGTGAAATTTCTACCAATAGGAGGTCTTCAAATTCTCTTTTACCGGAAAAAAATCTCATTTAAAATTCGGTGGGATGACGGAGTTTTTGTCCATTTTATAAAGAGTGTGTGAAACGTCACTCAAAATTAAAACCTCAATAAGTCTCGCCTTTTAAGTCTAAAAGTGGTGAAATATCTACCAATCGGTGGTCTTAAGATACCATTTCAGGGGAAGGAAATCTCATTCCAAAATTCATTGCGGTGAGAGAGTTGTAGTCCGGTTTATAAAGAGTGTGATAAACATCACCAAAAATTAAAACCTCCATAACTCTCTCATTTTAAGTGTAAAAGTGGTGAAATTTCTACCAATTGGAGGTCTTCAAATTCTCTTTCAGTGGAAAAAATCTCATTTAAGATTAAGTGGGGTGAGAGCGTTTTGGTCCATTTTTTAAAGTGTGCGAAACGTCACCCAAAATTAAAACCTCCATAACTCTCTAATTTTAAGTCCAAAAGTGGTGAAATTTCTATCAATCGGGGGTCCTAAGATTCTCTTTCGGGGAAAGAAATCTCATTTCAGAAATTGTTGGGATGAGAGTTGTAGTCCATTTTATAAAGAGTGTGCGAAACGTCAACCAAAATTAAAACCTCTATAACTCTCTCACTTTAAGTCCAAAAGTGGTGAAATTTCTACCACTCGGAATTCTTCAAATTTTCTTTCAGGAGAGTGAAATCTCGTTTCACAATTCATTGGGGTGAGAGAGTTGTATTCCGTTTTATAAAGTGTGTTAAACATCACCCAAAATTAAAACCTCCATAACTCTCTCATTGTAAGTGCAATAGTGGTGAAATTTCTATCAATTGGAGGTCTTCAAATTCTCTTTCAGTGGAAAAAATCTCATTTAAGATTAGGTGGGGTGAGAGCGTTTTGCTCCATTTTTTAAAGTCTGCGAAACGTCACCCAAAATTAAAACCTCCATAACTCTCTAATTTTAAGTCCAAAAGTGGTGAAATTTCTACCAATCGGAGGTTCTAAGATTCTATTTCGGGGAAAGAAATCTCATTTCTAAATTTATTGGGATGAGAGTTGTAGTCCATTTTATAAAGAGTGTGTGAAACGTGAACCAAAATTAAAACCTCTATAACTCTCTCACTTTAAGTCCAAAAGTGGTGAAATTTCTACGAATCGGAATTCTTCAAATTTTCTTTCAGGAGAGTGAAATCTCGTTTCACAATTCATTGGGGTGAGAGAGTTGTATTCCGTTTTATAAAGTGTGTTAAACATCACCCAAAATTAAAACCTCCATAACTCTCTCATTGTAAGTGCAATAGTGGTGAAATTTCTACCAATTGGAGGTCTTCAAATTCTCTTTCAGTGGAAAAAATCTCATTTAAGATTAGGTGGGGTGAGAGCGTTTTGGTCCATTTTTTAAAGTGTGCGAAACGTCACCCAAAATTAAAACCTCCATAACTCTCTAATTTTAAGTCCAAAAGTGGTGAAATTTCTACCAATCGGAGGTTCTAAGATTCTATTTCGGGGAAAGAAATCTCATTTCAAAATTTGTTGGGATGAGAGTTGTTGTCCATTTTATAAAGAGTGTGTGAAACGTCAACCAAAATTAAAACCTCTATAACTCTCTCACTTTAAGTCCAAAAGTGGTGAAATTTCTACCAATCGGAATTCTTCAAATTTTCTTTCAGGAGAGTGAAATATCGTTTCACAATTCATTGGGGTGAGAGAGTTGTATTCCGTTTTATAAAGTGTGTTAAACATCACCCAAAATTAAAACCTCTATAACTCTCTCTCTCACTTTATGTCCAAAAGTGGTTAAATTTCTACCAATCGGAGGTCTTCAAATTCTCTTTCAGGGGACAGGAATCACGTTTCAAAATTCATTGGGGTTAGAGAGTTGTAGTCTGTTTTATAAAGAGTGTGTTAAACGTCACCAAAAATTAAAACCTCCATAACTCTCTGATTTTAAGTGCAAAAGTGGTAAAATTTCTACCAATTGGAGGACTTCAAATTCTCTTTCAATGGAAAAAATCTCATTCAAGATTAGCGGGGGTGAGAGCGTTTCGGTCCATTTTATAAAAAGAGCGAAACGTCACCCAAAATTAAAACCTCCATAAGTCTCTCATTTCAGCTTCAAAAGTGGTGAAATTTCTACCAATAGGAGGTCTTCAAATTCTCTTTTACCGGAAAAAAATCTCATTTAAAATTCGGTGGGATGACGGAGTTTTTGTCCATTTTATAAAGAGTGTGTGAAACGTCACTCAAAATTAAAACCTCAATAAGTCTCGCCTTTTAGGTCTAAAAGTGGTGAAATATCTACCAATCGGTGGTCTTAAGATACCATTTCAGGGGAAGGAAATCTCATTCCAAAATTCATTGCGGTGAGAGAGTTGTAGTCCGGTTTATAAAGAGTGTGATAAACATCACAAAAAATTAAAACCTCCATAACTCTCTCATTTTAAGTGTAAAAGTGGTGAAATTTCTACCAATTGGAGGTCTTCAAATTCTCTTTCAGTGGAAAAAATCTCATTTAAGATTAAGTGGGGTGAGAGCGTTTTGGTCCATTTTTTAAAGTGTGCGAAACGTCACCCAAAATTAAAACCTCCATAACTCTCTAATTTTAAGTCCAAAAGTGGTGAAATTTCTATCAATCGGGGGTCCTAAGATTCTCTTTCGGGGAAAGAAATCTCATTTCAGAAATTGTTGGGATGAGAGTTGTAGTCCATTTTATAAAGAGTGTGCGAAACGTCAACCAAAATTAAAACCTCTATAACTCTCTCACTTTAAGTCCAAAAGTGGTGAAATTTCTACCACTCGGAATTCTTCAAATTTTCTTTCAGGAGAGTGAAATCTCGTTTCACAATTCATTGGGGTGAGAGAGTTGTATTCCGTTTTATAAAGTGTGTTAAACATCACCCAAAATTAAAACCTCCATAACTCTCTCATTGTAAGTGCAATAGTGGTGAAATTTCTATCAATTGGAGGTCTTCAAATTCTCTTTCAGTGGAAAAAATCTCATTTAAGATTAGGTGGGGTGAGAGCGTTTTGCTCCATTTTTTAAAGTCTGCGAAACGTCACCCAAAATTAAAACCTCCATAACTCTCTAATTTTAAGTCCAAAAGTGGTGAAATTTCTACCAATCGGAGGTTCTAAGATTCTATTTCGGGGAAAGAAATCTCATTTCTAAATTTATTGGGATGAGAGTTGTAGTCCATTTTATAAAGAGTGTGTGAAACGTGAACCAAAATTAAAACCTCTATAACTCTCTCACTTTAAGTCCAAAAGTGGTGAAATTTCTACGAATCGGAATTCTTCAAATTTTCTTTCAGGAGAGTGAAATCTCGTTTCACAATTCATTGGGGTGAGAGAGTTGTATTCCGTTTTATAAAGTGTGTTAAACATCACCCAAAATTAAAACCTCCATAACTCTCTCATTGTAAGTGCAATAGTGGTGAAATTTCTACCAATTGGAGGCCTTCAAATTCTCTTTCAGTGGAAAAAATCTCATTTAAGATTAGGTGGGGTGAGAGCGTTTTGGTCCATTTTTTAAAGTGTGCGAAACGTCACCCAAAATTAAAACCTCCATAACTCTCTAATTTTAAGTCCAAAAGTGGTGAAATTTCTACCAATCGGAGGTTCTAAGATTCTATTTCGGGGAAAGAAATCTCATTTCAAAATTTGTTGGGATGAGAGTTGTTGTCCATTTTATAAAGAGTGTGTGAAACGTCAACCAAAATTAAAACCTCTATAACTCTCTCACTTTAAGTCCAAAAGTGGTGAAATTTCTACCAATCGGAATTCTTCAAATTTTCTTTCAGGAGAGTGAAATCTCGTTTCACAATTCATTGGGGTGAGAGAGTTGTATTCCGTTTTATAAAGTGTGTTAAACATCACCCAAAATTAAAACCTCTATAACTCTCTCTCTCACTTTATGTCCAAAAGTGGTTAAATTTCTACCAATCGGAGGTCTTCAAATTCTCTTTCAGGGGACAGAAATCACGTTTCAAAATTCATTGGGGTTAGAGAGTTGTAGTCTGTTTTATAAAGAGTGTGTTAAACGTCACCAAAAATTAAAACCTCCATAACTCTCTGATTTTAAGTGCAAAAGTGGTAAATTTCTACCAATCGGAGGTTCTAAGATTCTATTTCGGGGAAAGAAATCTCATTTCAAAATTTATTGGGATGAGAGTTGTAGTCCATTTTATAAAGAGTGTGTGAAACGTCAACCAAAATTAAAACCTCTATAACTCTCTCACTTTAAGTCCAAAAGTGGTGAAATTTCTACCACTCGGAATTCTTCAAATTTTCTTTCAGGAGAGTGAAATCTCGTTTCACAATTCATTGGGGTGAGAGAGTTGTATTCCGTTTTATAAAGTGTGTTAAACATCACCCAAAATTAAGACCTCCATAACTCTCTCATTGTAAGTGCAATTGTGGTGAAATTTCTACCAATTGGAGGTCTTCAAATTCTCTTTCAGTGGAAAAAATCTCATTTAAGATTAGGTGGGGTGAGAGCGTTTTGTTCCATTTTTTAAAGTGTGCGAAACGTCACCCAAAATTAAAACCTCCATAACTCTCTCATTTCAAGTCCAAAAGTGGGGAAATTTCTACCAATCGGAGGTCCTAAGATTCTATTTCAGGGAAAGAAATCTCATTCCAAAATTTGTTGGGATGAGAGTTGTAGTCCATTTTATAAAGTGTGTGCGAAAAGTCACCCAAAATTAAAACCTCCATAACTCTCTAATTTTAAGTCCAAAAGTGGTGAAATTTCTACCAATCGGGGGTCCTAAGATTCTCTTTCGGGGAAAGAAATCTCATTTCAGAATTTGTTCGGATGAGAGTTGTAGTCCATTTTATAAAGAGTGTGCGAAACGTCAACCAAAATTAAAACCTCTATAACTCTCTCACTTTAAGTCCAAAAGTGGTGAAATTTCTACCACTCGGAATTCTTCAAATTTTCTTTCAGGAGAGTGAAATCTCGTTTCACAATTCATTGGGGTGAGAGAGTTGTATTCCGTTTTATAAAGTGTGTTAAACATCACCCAAAATTAAAACCTCCATAACTCTCTCATTGTAAGTGCAATAGTGGTGAAATTTCTATCAATTGGAGGTCTTCAAATTCTCTTTCAGTGGAAAAAATCTCATTTAAGATTAGGTGGGGTGAGAGCGTTTTGCTCCATTTTTTAAAGTCTGCGAAACGTCACCCAAAATTAAAACCTCCATAACTCTCTAATTTTAAGTCCAAAAGTGGTGAAATTTCTACCAATCGGAGGTTCTAAGATTCTATTTCGGGGAAAGAAATCTCATTTCAAAATTTATTGGGATGAGAGTTGTAGTCCATTTTATAAAGAGTGTGTGAAACGTGAACCAAAATTAAAACCTCTATAACTCTCTCACTTTAAGTCCAAAAGTGGTGAAATTTCTACGAATCGGAATTCTTCAAATTTTCTTTCAGGAGAGTGAAATCTCGTTTCACAATTCATTGGGGTGAGAGAGTTGTATTCCGTTTTATAAAGTGTGTTAAACATCACCCAAAATTAAAACCTCCATAACTCTCTCATTGTAAGTGCAATAGTGGTGAAATTTCTACCAATTGGAGGTCTTCAAATTCTCTTTCAGTGGAAAAAATCTCATTTAAGATTAGGTGGGGTGAGAGCGTTTTGTTCCATTTTTTAAAGTGTGCGAAACGTCACCCAAAATTAAAACCTCCATAACTCTCTCATTTCAAGTCCAAAAGTGGGGAAATTTCTACCAATCGGAGGTCCTAAGATTCTATTTCAGGGAAAGAAATCTCATTCCAAAATTTGTTGGGATGAGAGTTGTAGTCCATTTTATAAAGTGTGTGCGAAAAGTCACCCAAAATTAAAACCTCTATAACTCTCTCACTTTAAGTCCAAAAGTGGTGAAATTTCTACCAATCGGAATTCTTCAAATTTTCTTTTAGGAGAGTGAAATCTCGTTTCACAATTCATTGGGGTGAGAGAGTTGTATTCCGTTTTATAAAGTGTGTTAAACATCACCCAAAATTAAAACCTCCATAACTCTCTCATTGTAAGTGCAATAGTGGTGAAATTTCTTCCAATTTGAGGTCTTCAAATTCTCTTTCAGTGGAAAAAATCTCATTTAAGATTAGGTGGGGTGAGAGCGTTTTGGTCCATTTTTTAAAGTGTGCGAAACGTCACCAAAAATTAAAACCTCCATAACTCTCTAATTTTAAGTCCAAAAGTGGTGAAATTTCTACCAATCGGAGGTCCTAAGATTCTATTTCGGGGAAAAAAATCTCATTTCAAAATTTGTTGGGATGAGAGTTGTAGTCCATTTTATAAAGAGTGTGCGAAACGTCAACCAAAATTAAAACCTCTATAACTCTCTCACTTTAAGTCCAAAAGTGGTGAAATTTCTACCAATCGGAATTCTTCAAATTTTCTTTCAGGAGAGTGAAATCTCATTTCACAATTCATTGGGGTGAGAGAGTTGTATTCCGTTTTATAAAGTGTGTTAAACATCACCCAAAATTAAAACCTCCATAACTCTCTCATTGTAAGTGCAATAGTGGTGAAATTTCTACCAATTGGAGGTCTTCAAATTCTCTTTCAGTGGAAAAAATCTCATTTAAGATTAGGTGGGGTGAGAGCGTTTTGGTCCATTTTTTAAAGTGTGCGAAACGTCACCCAAAATTAAAACCTCCATAACTCTCTAATTTTAAGTCCAAAAGTGGTGAAATTTCTACCAATCGGAGGTCCTAAGATTCTATTTCGGGGAAAAAAATCTCATTTCAAAATTTGTTGGGATGAGAGTTGTAGTCCATTTTATAAAGAGTATGCGAAACGTCAACCAAAATTAAAACCTCTATAACTCTCTCACTTTAAGTCCAAAAGTGGTGAAATTTCTACCAATCGGAATTCTTCAAATTTTCTTTCAGGAGAGTGAAATCTCGTTTCACAATTCATTGGGGTGAGAGAGTTGTATTCCGTTTTATAAAGTGTGTTAAACATCACCCAAAATTAAAACCTCCATAACTCTCTCATTGTAAGTGCAATAGTGGTGAAATTTCTACCAATTGGAGGTCTTCAAATTCTCTTTCAATGGAAAAAATCTCATTCAAGATTAGCGGGGGTGAGAGCGTTTCGGTCCATTTTATAAAAAGAGCGAAACGTCACCCAAAATTAAAACCTCCATAACTCTCTAATTTTTAAGTCCAAAAGTGGTGAAATTTCTACCAATCGGAGGTCCTAAGATTCTATTTCGGGGTAAAAAATCTCATTTCAAAATTTGTTGGGATGAGAGTTGTAGTCCATTTTATAAAGAGTATGCGAAACGTCAACCAAAATTAAAACCTCTATAACTCTCTCACTTTAAGTCCAAAAGTGGTGAAATTTCTACCAATCGGAATTCTTCAAATTTTCTTTCAGGAGAGTGAAATCTCGTTTCACAATTCATTGGGGTGAGAGAGTTGTATTCCGTTTTATAAAGTGTGTTAAACATCACCCAAAATTAAAACCTCCATAACTCTCTCATTGTAAGTGCAATAGTGGTGAAATTTCTACCAATTGGAGGTCTTCAAATTCTCTTTCAGTGGAAAAAATCTCATTTAAGATTAGGTGGGGTGAGAGCGTTTTGGTCCATTTTTTAAAGTGTGCGAAACGTCACCCAAAATTAAAACCTCCATAACTCTCTAATTTTTAAGTCCAAAAGTGGTGAAATTTCTACCAATCGGAGGTCCTAAGATTCTATTTCGGGGAAAAAAATCTCATTTCAAAATTTGTTGGGATGAGAGTTGTAGTCCATTTTATAAAGAGTATGCGAAACGTCAACCAAAATTAAAACCTCTATAACTCTCTCACTTTAAGTCCAAAAGTGGTGAAATTTCTACCAGTTGGAATTCTTCAAATTTTCTTTCAGGAGAGTGCAATCTCGTTTCACAATTCATTGGGGTGAGAGAGTTGTATTCCGTTTTATAAAGTGTGTTAAACATCACCCAAAAATAAAACCTCCATAACTCTCTCATTGTAAGTGCAATAGTGGTGAAATTTCTACCAATTGGAGGTCTTCAAATTCTCTTTCAGTGGAAAAAATCTCATTTAAGATTAGGTGGGGTGAGAGCATTTTGGTCCATTTTTTAAAGTGTGCGAAACGTCACCCAAAATTAAAACCTCCATAACTCTCTAATTTTAAGTCCAAAAGTGGTGAAATTTCTACCAATCGTAGGTTCTAAGATTCTATTTCGGGGAAAGAAATCTCATTTCAAAATTTATTTGGATGAGAGTTGTAGTCCATTTTATAAAGAGTGTGTGAAACATCAACCAAAATTAAAACCTCTATAACTCTCTCACTTTAAGTCCAAAAGTGGTGAAATTTCTACCAATCGGAATTCTTCAAATTTTCTTTCAGGAGAGTGAAATCTCGTTTCACAATTCATTGGGGTGAGAGAGTTGTATTCCGTTTTATAAAGTATGTTAAACATCACCCAAAATTAAAACCTCCATAACTCTCTCATTGTAAGTGCAATAGTGGTGAAATTTCTACCAATTGGAAGTCTTCAAATTCTCTTTCAGTGGAAAAAATCTCATTTAAGATTAGGTGGGGTGAGAGCGTTTTGGTCCATTTTTTAAAGTCTGCGAAACGTCACCCAAAATTAAAACCTCCATAACTCTCTAATTTTAAGTCCAAAAGTGGTGAAATTTCTACCAATCGGAGGTCTTAAGATTCTATTTCGGGGAAAGAAATCTCATTTCAAAATTTGTTGGGATGAGAGTTGTAGTCCATTTTATAAAGAGTGTGCGAAACGTCAACCAAAATTAAAACCTCTATAACACTCTCACTTTAAGTCCAAAAGTGGTGAAATTTCTACCAATCGGAATTCTTCAAATTTTCTTTCAGGAGAGTGAAATCTCGTTTCACAATTCATTGGGGTGAGAGAGTTGTATTCCGTTTTATAAAGTGTGTTAAACATCACCCAAAATTAAAACCTCCATAACTCTCTCATTGTAAGTGCAATAGTGGTGAAATTTCTACCAATTGGAGGTCTTCAAATTCTCTTTCACTGGAAAAAATCTCATTTAAGATTAGGTGGGGTGAGAGCGTTTTGGTCCATTTTTTAAAGTGTGCGAAACGTCACCCAAAATTAAAACCTCCATAACTCTCTAATTTTAAGTCCAAAAGTGGTGACATTTCTACCAATCGGAGGTCCTAAGATTCTATTTCGGGGAAAAAAATCTCATTTCAAAATTTGTTGGGATGAGAGTTGTAGTCCATTTTATAAAGAGTATGCGAAACGTCAACCAAAATTAAAACCTCTATAACTCTCTCACTTTAAGTCCAAAAGTGGTGAAATTTCTACCAATCGGAATTCTTCAAATTTTCTTTCAGGAGAGTGAAATCTCGTTTCACAATTCATTGGGGTGAGAGAGTTGTATTCCGTTTTATAAAGTGTGTTAAACATCACCCAAAATTAAAACCTCCATAACTCTCTCATTGTAAGTGCAATAGTGGTGAAATTTCTACCTATTGGCGGTCTTCAAATTCTCTTTCAGTGGAAAAAATCTCATTTAAGATTAGGTGGGGTGAGAGCGTTTTGGTCCATTTTTTAAAGTCTGCGAAACGTCACCCAAAATTAAAACCTCCATAACTCTCTAATTTTAAGTCCAAAAGTGGTGAAATTTCTACCAATCGGAGGTCCTAAGATTCTATTTCGGGGAAAAAAATCTCATTTCAAAATTTGTTGGGATGAGAGTTGTAGTCCATTTTATAAAGAGTATGCGAAACGTCAACCAAAATTAAAACCTCTATAACTCTCTCACTTTAAGTCCAAAAGTGGTGAAATTTCTACCAGTCGGAATTCTTCAAATTTTCTTTCAGGAGAGTGAAATCTCGTTTCACAATTCATTGGGGTGAGAGAGTTGTATTCCGTTTTATAAAGTGTGTTAAACATCACCCAAAATTAAAACCTCCATAACTCTCTCATTGTAAGTGCAATAGTGGTGAAATTTCTACCAATTGGAGGTCTTCAAATTCTCTTTCAATGGAAAAAATCTCATTCAAGATTAGCGGGGGTGAGAGCGTTTCGGTCCATTTTATAAAAAGAGCGAAACGTCACCCAAAATTAAAACCTCCATAAGTCTCTCATTTTAGCTTCAAAAGTGGTGAAATTTCTACCAATAGGAGGTCTTCAAATTCTCTTTTTCCGGAAAAAAATCTCATTTAAAAATTCGGTGGGATGACGGAGTTTTTGTCCATTTTATAAAGAGTGTGTGAAACGTCACTCAAAATTAAAACCTCAATAAGTCTCGCCTTTTAAGTCTAAAAGTGGTGAAATTTCTACCAATCGGTGGTCTTAAGATACCATTTCAGGGGAAGGAAATCTCATTCCAAAATTCATTGCGGTGAGAGAGTTGTAGTCCGATTTATAAAGAGTGTGATAAACATCACCAAAAATTAAAACCTCCATAACTCTCTCATTTATAGTGCAAAAGTGGTGAAATTTCTACCAATTGGAGGTATTCAAATTCTCTTTCAGTGGAAAAAATCTCATTTAAGATTAAGTGGCGTGAGAGCGTTTTGGTCCATTTTTTAAAGTGTGCGAAACGTCACCCAAAATTAAAACCTCCATAACTCTCTAATTTTAAGTCCAAAAGTGGTGAAATTTCTACCAATCGGAGGTCCTAAGATTCTATTTCGAGAAAAAAAATCTCATTTCAAAATTTGTTGGGATGAGAGTTGTAGTCCATTTTATAAAGAGTGTGCGAAACGTCAACCAAAATTAAAACCTCAATAACTCTCTCACTTTAAGTCGAAAAGTGGTGAAATTTCTACCAATCGGAATTCTTCAAATTTTCTTTCAGGAGAGTGAAATCTCATTTCACAATTCATTGGGGTGAGAGAGTTGTATTCCGTTTTATAAAGTGTGTTAAACATCACCCAAAATTAAAACCTCCATAACTCTCTCATTGTAAGTGCAATAGTGGTGAAATTTCTACCAATTGGAGGTCTTCAAATTCTCTTTCAGTGGAAAAAATCTCATTTAAGATTAGGTGGGGTGAGAGCGTTTTGGTCCATTTTTTAAAGTGTGCGAAACGTCACCCAAAATTAAAACCTCCATAACTCTCTAATTTTAAGTCCAAAAGTGGTGAAATTTCTACCAATCGGAGGTCCTAAGATTCTATTTCGAGAAAAAAAATCTCATTTCAAAATTTGTTGGGATGAGAGTTGTAGTCCATTTTATAAAGAGTGTGCGAAACGTCAACCAAAATTAAAACCTCAATAACTCTCTCACTTTAAGTCGAAAAGTGGTGAAATTTCTACCAATCGGAATTCTTCAAATTTTCTTTCAGGAGAGTGAAATCTCATTTCACAATTCATTGGGGTGAGAGAGTTGTATTCCGTTTTATAAAGTGTGTTAAACATCACCCAAAATTAAAACCTCCATAACTCTCTCATTGTAAGTGCAATAGTGGTGAAATTTCTACCAATTGGAGGTCTTCAAATTCTCTTTCAGTGGAAAAAATCTCATTTAAGATTAGGTGGGGTGAGAGCGTTTTGGTCCATTTTTTAAAGTGTGCGAAACGTCACCCAAAATTAAAACCTCCATAACTCTCTAATTTTAAGTCCAAAAGTGGTGAAATTTCTACCAATCGGAGGTCCTAAGATTCAATTTCGTGGAAAAAAATCTCATTTCAAAATTTGTTGGGATGAGAGTTGTAGTCCATTTTATAAAGAGTATGCGAAACGTCAACCAAAGTTAAAACCTCTATAACTCTCTCACTTTAAGTCCAAAAGTGGTGAAATTTCTACCAGTCGGAATTCTTCAAATTTTCTTTCAGGAGAGTGAAATCTCGTTTCACAATTCATTGGGGTGAGAGAGTTGTATTCCGTTTTATAAAGTGTGTTAAACATCACCCAAAATTAAAACCTCCATAACTCTCTCATTGTAAGTGCAATAGTGGTGAAATTTCTACCAATTGGAGGTCTTCAAATTCTCTTTCAGTGGAAAAAATCTCATTTAAGATTAGGTGGGGTGAGAGCATTTTGGTCCATTTTTTAAAGTGTGCGAAACGTCACCCAAAATTAAAACCTCCATAACTCTCTAATTTTAAGTCCAAAAGTGGTGAAATTTCTACCAATCGGAGGTTCTAAGATTCTATTTCGGGGAAAGAAATCTCATTTCAAAATTTGTTGGGATGAGAGTTGTAGTCCATTTTATAAAGAGTGTGTGAAACGTCAACCAAAATTAAAACCTCTATAACTCTCTCACTTTAAGTCCAAAAGTGGTGAAATTTCTACCAATCGGAATTCTTCAAATTTTCTTTCAGGAGAGTGAAATCTCGTTTCACAATTCATTGGGGTGAGAGAGTTGTATTCCGTTTTATAAAGTGTGTTAAACATCACCCAAAATTAAAACCTCTATAACTCTCTCTCTCACTTTATGTCCAAAAGTGGTTAAATTTCTACCAATCGGAGGTCTTCAAATTCTCTTTCAGGGGACAGAAATCACGTTTCAAAATTCATTGGGGTTTGAGAGTTGTAGTCTGTTTTATAAAGAGTGTGTTAAACGTCACCAAAAATTAAAACCTCCATAACTCTCTGATTTTAAGTGCAAAAGTGGTAAATTTCTACCAATTGGAGGTCTTCAAATTCTCTTTCAATGGAAAAAATCTCATTCAAGATTAGCGGGGGTGAGAGCGTTTCGGTCCATTTTAAAAAAAGAGCGAAACGTCACCAAAAATTAAAACCTCCATAAGTCTCTCATTTTAGCTTCAAAAGTGGTGAAATTTCTACCAATAGGAGGTCTTCAAATTCTCTTTTACCGGAAAAAAATCTCATTTAAAAATTCGGTGGGATGACGGACTTTTTGTCCATTTTATAAAGAGTGTGTGAAACGTCACTCAAAATTAAAACCTCAATAAGTCTCGCCTTTTAAGTCTGAAAGTGGTGAAATATCTACCAATCGGTGGTCTTAAGATACCATTTCAGGGGAAGGAAATCTCATTCCAAAATTCATTGCGGTGAGAGAGTTGTAGTCCGGTTTATAAAGAGTGTGATAAACATCACCAAAAATTAAAACCTCCATAACTCTCTCATTTTAAGTCCAAAAGTGGTGAAATTTCTACCAATCGGGGGTCCTAAGATTCTCTTTCGGGGAAAGAAATCTCATTTCAGAATTTGTTGGGATGAGAGTTGTAGTCCATTTTATAAAGAGTGTGTGAAACGTCAACCAAAATTAAAACCTCTATAACTCTCTCACTTTAAGTCCAAAAGTGGTGAAATTTCTACCAATCGGAATTCTTCAAATTTTCTTTCAGGAGAGTGAAATCTCGTTTCACAATTCATTGGGGTGAGAGAGTTGTATTCCGTTTTATAAAGTGTGTTAAACATCACCCAAAATTAAAACCTCCATAACTCTCTCATTGTAAGTGCAATAGTGGTGAAATTTCTATCAATTGGAGGTCTTCAAATTCTCTTTCAGTGGAAAAAATCTCATTTAAGATTAGGTGGGGTGAGAGCGTTTTGCTCCATTTTTTAAAGTCTGCGAAACGTCACCCAAAATTAAAACCTCCATAACTCTCTAATTTTAAGTCCAAAAGTGGTGAAATTTCTACCAATCGGAGGTTCTAAGATTCTATTTCGGGGAAAGAAATCTCATTTCAAAATTTATTGGGATGAGAGTTGTAGTCCATTTTATAAAGAGTGTGTGAAACGTGAACCAAAATTAAAACCTCTATAACTCTCTCACTTTAAGTCCAAAAGTGGTGAAATTTCTACGAATCGGAATTCTTCAAATTTTCTTTCAGGAGAGTGAAATCTCGTTTCACAATTCATTGGGGTGAGAGAGTTGTATTCCGTTTTATAAAGTGTGTTAAACATCACCCAAAATTAAAACCTCCATAACTCTCTCATTGTAAGTGCAATAGTGGTGAAATTTCTACCAATTGGAGGTCTTCAAATTCTCTTTCAGTGGAAAAAATCTCATTTAAGATTAGGTGGGGTGAGAGCGTTTTGGTCCATTTTTTAAAGTGTGCGAAACGTCACCCAAAATTAAAACCTCCATAACTCTCTAATAGAAAGTCCAAAAGTGGTGAAATTTCTACCAATCGGAGGTTCTAAGATTCTATTTCGGGGAAAGAAATCTCATTTCAAAATTTATTGGGATGAGAGTTGTAGTCCATTTTATAAAGAGTGTGTGAAACGTCAACCAAAATTAAAACCTCTATAACTCTCTCACTTTAAGTCCAAAAGTGGTGAAATTTCTACCAATCGGAATTCTTCAAATTTTCTTTCAGGAGAGTGAAATCTCGTTTCACAATTCATTGGGGTGAGAGAGTTGTATTCCGTTTTATAAAGTGTGTTAAACATCACCCAAAATTAAGACCTCCATAACTCTCTCATTGTAAGTGCAATTGTGGTGAAATTTCTACCAATTGGAGGTCTTCAAATTCTCTTTCAGTGGAAAAAATCTCATTTAAGATTAGGTGGGGTGAGAGCGTTTTGTTCCATTTTTTAAAGTGTGCGAAACGTCACCCAAAATTAAAACCTCCATAACTCTCTCATTTCAAGTCCAAAAGTGGGGAAATTTCTACCAATCGGAGGTCCTAAGATTCTATTTCAGGGAAAGAAATCTCATTCCAAAATTTGTTGGGATGAGAGTTGTAGTCCATTTTATAAAGTGTGTGCGAAAAGTCACCCAAAATTAAAACCTCTATAACTCTCTCACTTTAAGTCTAAAAGTGGTGAAATTTCTACCAATCGGAATTCTTCAAATTTTCTTTCAGGAGAGTGAAATCTCGTTTCACAATTCATTGGGGTGAGAGAGTTGTATTCCGTTTTATAAAGTGTGTTAAACATCACCCAAAATTAAAACCTCCATAACTCTCTCATTGTAAGTGCAATAGTGGTGAAATTTCTACCAATTGGAGGTCTTCAAATTCTCTTTCAGTGGAAAAAATCTCATTTAAGATTAGGTGGGGTGAGAGCGTTTTGGTCCATTTTTTAAAGTGTGCGAAACGTCACCCAAAATTAAAACCTCCATAACTCTCTAATTTTAAGTCCAAAAGTGGTGAAATTTCTACCAATCGGAGGTTCTAAGATTCTATTTCGGGGAAAGAAATCTCATTTCAAAATTTGTTGGGATGAGAGTTGTAGTCCATTTTATAAAGAGTGTGTGAAACGTCAACCAAAATTAAAACCTCTATAACTCTCTCACTTTAAGTCCAAAAGTGGTGAAATTTCTACCAATCGGAATTCTTCAAATTTTCTTTCAGGAGAGTAAAATCTCGTTTCACAATTCATTGGGGTAAGAGAGTTGTATTCCGTTTTATAAAGTGTGTTAAACATCACCCAAAATTAAAACCTCTATAACTCTCTCTCTCACTTTATGTCCAAAAGTGGTTAACTTTCTACCAATCGGAGGTCTTCAAATTCTCTTTCAGGGGACAGAAATCACGTTTCAAAATTCATTGGGGTTTGAGAGTTGTAGTCTGTTTTATAAAGAGTGTGTTAAACGTCACCAAAAATTAAAACCTCCATAACTCTCTGATTTTTAGTGCAAAAGTGGTAAATTTCTACCAATTGGAGGTCTTCAAATTCTCTTTCAATGGAAAAAATCTCATTCAAGATTAGCGGGGGTGAGAGCGTTTCGGTCCATTTTATAAAAAGAGCGAAACGTCACCCAAAATTAAAACCTCCATAAGTCTCTCATTTTAGCTTCAAAAGTGGTGAAATTTCTACCAATAGGAGGTCTTCAAATTCTCTTTTACCGGAAAAAAATCTCATTTAAAAATTCGGTGGGATGACGGAGTTTTTGTCCATTTTATAAAGAGTGTGTGAAACATCACTCAAAATTAAAACCTCAATAAGTCTCGCCTTTTAAGTCTAAAAGTGGTGAAATATCTACCAATCGGTGGTCTTAAGATACCATTTCAGGGGAAGGAAATCTCATTCCAAAATTCATTGCGGTGAGAGAGTTGTAGTCCGGTTTATAAAGAGTGTGATAAACATCACCAAAAATTAAAACCTCCATAACTCTCTCATTTTAAGTGCAAAAGTGGTGAAATTTCTAGCAATTGGAGGTCTTCAAATTCTCTTTCAGTGGAAAAAATCTCATTTAAGATTAAGTGGGGTGAGATCGTTTTGGTCCATTTTTTAAAGTGTGCGAAACGTCACCCAAAATTAAAACCTCCATAACTCTCTAATTTTAAGTCCAAGAGTGGTGAAATTTCTACCAATCGGGGGTCCTAAGATTCTATTTCGGGGAAAGAAATCTCATTTCAGAATTTGTTGGGATGAGAGTTGTAGTCCATTTTATAAAGAGTGTGCGAAACGTCAACCAAAATTAAAACCTCTATAACTCTCTCACTTTAAGTCCAAAAGTGGTGAAATTTCTACCAATCGGAATTCTTCAAATTTTCTTTCAGGAGAGTGAAATCTCATTTCACAATTCATTGGGGTGAGAGAGTTGTATTCCGTTTTATAAAGTGTGTTAAACATCACCCAAAATTAAAACCTCCATAACTCTCTCATTGTAAGTGCAATAGTGGTGAAATTTCTACCAATTGGAGGTCTTCAAATTCTCTTTCAATGGAAAAAATCTCATTCAAGATTAGCGGGGGTGAGAGCGTTTCGGTCCATTTTATAAAAAGAGCGAAAAGTCACCCAAAATAAAAACTCCATAACTCTCTAATTTTTAAGTCCAAAAGTGGTGAAATTTCTACCAATCGGAGGTCCTAAGATTCTATTTCGGGGAAAAAAATCTCATTTCAAAATTTGTTGGGATGAGAGTTGTAGTCCATTTTATAAAGAGTATGCGAAACGTCAACCAAAATTAAAACCTCTATAACTCTCTCACTTTAAGTCCAAAAGTGGTGAAATTTCTACCAGTCGGAATTCTTCAAATTTTCTTTCAGGAGAGTGAAATCTCGTTTCACAATTCATTGGGGTGAGAGAGTTGTATTCCGTTTATTAAAGTGTGTTAAACATCACCCAAAATTAAAACCTCCATAACTCTCTCATTGTAAGTGCAATAGTGGTGAAATTTCTACCAATTGGAGGTCTTCAAATTCTCTTTCAATGGAAAAAATCTCATTCAAGATTAGCGGGGGTGAGAGCGTTTCGGTCCATTTTATAAAAAGAGCGAAACGTCACCCAAAATTAAAACCTCCATAAGTCTCTCATTTTAGCTTCAAAAGTGGTGAAATTTCTACCAATAGGAGGTCTTCAAATTCTCTTTTTCCGGAAAAAAATCTCATTTAAAAATTCGGTGGGATGACGGAGTTTTTGTCCATTTTATAAAGAGTGTGTGAAACGTCACTCAAAATTAAAACCTCAATAAGTCTCGCCTTTTAAGTCTAAAAGTGGTGAAATTTCTACCAATCGGTGGTCTTAAGATACCATTTCAGGGGAAGGAAATCTCATTCCAAAATTCATTGCGGTGAGAGAGTTGTAGTCCGGTTTATAAAGAGTGTGATAAACATCACCAAAAATTAAAACCTCCATAACTCTCTCATTTATAGTGCAAAAGTGGTGAAATTTCTACCAATTGGAGGTCTTCAAATTCTCTTTCAGTGGAAAAAATCTCATTTAAGATTAAGTGGGGTGAGAGCGTTTTGGTCCATTTTTTAAAGTGTGCGAAACGTCACCCAAAATTAAAACCTCCATAACTCTCTAATTTTAAGTCCAAAAGTGGTGAAATTTCTACCAATCGGAGGTCCTAAGATTTTATTTCGGGAAAAAAAATCTCATTTCAAAATTTGTTGGGATGAGAGTTGTAGTCCATTTTATAAAGAGTGTGCGAAACGTCAACCAAAATTAAAACCTCAATAACTCTCTCACTTTAAGTCGAAAAGTGGTGAAATTTCTACCAATCGGAATTCTTCAAATTTTCTTTCAGGAGAGTGAAATCTCATTTCACAATTCATTGGGGTGAGAGAGTTGTATTCCGTTTTATAAAGTGTGTTAAACATCACCCAAAATTAAAACCTCCATAACTCTCTCATTGTAAGTGCAATAGTGGTGAAATTTCTACCAATTGGAAGTCTTCAAATTCTCTTTCAGTGGAAAAAATCTCATTTAAGATTAGGTGGGGTGAGAGCGTTTTGGTCCATTTTTTAAAGTCTGCGAAACGTCACCCAAAATTAAAACCTCCATAACTCTCTAATTTTAAGTCCAAAAGTGGTGAAATTTCTACCAATCGGAGGTCTTAAGATTCTATTTCGGGGAAAGAAATCTCATTTCAAAATTTGTTGGGATGAGAGTTGTAGTCCATTTTATAAAGAGTGTGCGAAACGTCAACCAAAATTAAAACCTCTATAACACTCTCACTTTAAGTCCAAAAGTGGTGAAATTTCTACCAATCGGAATTCTTCAAATTTTCTTTCAGGAGAGTGAAATCTCGTTTCACAATTCATTGGGGTGAGAGAGTTGTATTCCGTTTTATAAAGTGTGTTAAACATCACCCAAAATTAAAACCTCCATAACTCTCTCATTGTAAGTGCAATAGTGGTGAAATTTCTACCAATTGGAGGTCTTCAAATTCTCTTTCAGTGGAAAAAATCTCATTTAAGATTAGGTGGGGTGAGAGCGTTTTGGTCCATTTTTTAAAGTGTGCGAAACGTCACCCAAAATTAAAACCTCCATAACTCTCTAATTTTAAGTCCAAAAGTGGTGACATTTCTACCAATCGGAGGTCCTAAGATTCTATTTCGGGGAAAAAAATCTCATTTCAAAATTTGTTCGGATGAGAGTTGTAGTCCATTTTATAAAGAGTATGCGAAACGTCAACCAAAATTAAAACCTCTATAACTCTCTCACTTTAAGTCCAAAAGTGGTGAAATTTCTACCAATCGGAATTCTTCAAATTTTCTTTCAGGAGAGTGAAATCTCGTTTCACAATTCATTGGGGTGAGAGAGTTGTATTCCGTTTTATAAAGTGTGTTAAACATCACCCAAAATTAAAACCTCCATAACTCTCTCATTGTAAGTGCAATAGTGGTGAAATTTCTACCTATTGGCGGTCTTCAAATTCTTTTTCAGTGGAAAAAATCTCATTTAAGATTAGGTGGGGTGAGAGGGTTTTGGTCCATTTTTTAAAGTGTGCGAAACGTCACCCAAAATTAAAACCTCCATAACTCTCTAATTTTAAGTCCAAAAGTGGTGAAATTTCTACCAATCGGAGGTCCTAAGATTCTATTTCGGGGAAAAAAATCTCATTTCAAAATTTGTTGGGATGAGAGTTGTAGTCCATTTTATAAAGAGTATGCGAAACGTCAACCAAAATTAAAACCTCTATAACTCTCTCACTTTAAGTCCAAAAGTGGTGAAATTTCTACCAATCGGAATTCTTCAAATTTTCTTTCAGGAGAGTGAAATCTCGTTTCACAATTCATTGGGGTGAGAGAGTTGTATTCCGTTTATTAAAGTGTGTTAAACATCACCCAAAATTAAAACCTCCATAACTCTCTCATTGTAAGTGCAATAGTGGTGAAATTTCTACCAATTGGAGGTCTTCAAATTCTCTTTCAATGGAAAAAATCTCATTCAAGATTAGCGGGGGTGAGAGCGTTTCGGTCCATTTTATAAAAAGAGCGAAACGTCACCCAAAATTAAAACCTCCATAAGTCTCTCATTTTAGCTTCAAAAGTGGTGAAATTTCTACCAATAGGAGGTCTTCAAATTCTCTTTTTCCGGAAAAAAATCTCATTTAAAAATTCGGTGGGATGACGGAGTTTTTGTCCATTTTATAAAGAGTGTGTGAAACGTCACTCAAAATTAAAACCTCAATAAGTCTCGCCTTTTAAGTCTAAAAGTGGTGAAATTTCTACCAATCGGTGGTCTTAAGATACCATTTCAGGGGAAGGAAATCTCATTCCAAAATTCATTGCGGTGAGAGAGTTGTAGTCCGGTTTATAAAGAGTGTGATAAACATCACCAAAAATTAAAACCTCCATAACTCTCTCATTTATAGTGCAAAAGTGGTGAAATTTCTACCAATTGGAGGTCTTCAAATTCTCTTTCAGTGGAAAAAATCTCATTTAAGATTAAGTGGGGTGAGAGCGTTTTGGTCCATTTTTTAAAGTGTGCGAAACGTCACCCAAAATTAAAACCTCCATAACTCTCTAATTTTAAGTCCAAAAGTGGTGAAATTTCTACCAATCGGAGGTCCTAAGATTTTATTTCGGGAAAAAAAATCTCATTTCAAAATTTGTTGGGATGAGAGTTGTAGTCCATTTTATAAAGAGTGTGCGAAACGTCAACCAAAATTAAAACCTCAATAACTCTCTCACTTTAAGTCGAAAAGTGGTGAAATTTCTACCAATCGGAATTCTTCAAATTTTCTTTCAGGAGAGTGAAATCTCATTTCACAATTCATTGGGGTGAGAGAGTTGTATTCCGTTTTATAAAGTGTGTTAAACATCACCCAAAATTAAAACCTCCATAACTCTCTCATTGTAAGTGCAATAGTGGTGAAATTTCTACCAATTGGAAGTCTTCAAATTCTCTTTCAGTGGAAAAAATCTCATTTAAGATTAGGTGGGGTGAGAGCGTTTTGGTCCATTTTTTAAAGTGTGCGAAACGTCACCCAAAATTAAAACCTCCATAACTCTCTAATTTGAAGTCCAAAAGTGGTGAAATTTCTACCAATCGGAGGTCCTAAGATTCAATTTCGGGGAAAAAAATCTCATTTCAAAATTTGTTGGGATGAGAGTTGTAGTCCATTTTATAAAGAGTATGCGAAACGTCAACCAAAATTAAAACCTCTATAACTCTCTCACTTTAAGTCCAAAAGTGGTGAAATTTCTACCAATCGGAATTCTTCAAATTTTCTTTCAGGAGAGTGAAATCTCGTTTCACAATTCATTGGGGTGAGAGAGTTGTATTCCGTTTTATAAAGTGTGTTAAACATCACCCAAAATTAAAACCTCCATAACTCTCTCATTGTAAGTGCAATAGTGGTGAAATTTCTACCAATTGGAGGTCTTCAAATTCTCTTTCAGTGGAAAAAATCTCATTTAAGATTAGGTGGGGTGAGAGCATTTTGGTCCATTTTTTAAAGTGTGTGAAACGTCACCCAAAATTAAAACCTCCATAACTCTCTAATTTTAAGTCCAAAAGTGGTGAAATTTCTACCAATCGGAGGTTCTAAGATTCTATTTCGGGGAAAGAAATCTCATTTCAAAATTTGTTGGGATGAGAGTTGTAGTCCATTTTATAAAGAGTGTGTGATACGTCAACCAAAATTAAAACCTCTATAACTCTCTCACTTTAAGTCCAAAAGTGGTGAAATTTCTACCAATCGGAATTCTTCAAATTTTCTTTCAGGAGAGTGAAATCTCGTTTCACAATTCATTGGGGTGAGAGAGTTGTATTCCGTTTTATAAAGTGTGTTAAACATCACCCAAAATTAAAACCTCTATAACTCTCTCTCTCACTTTATGTCCAAAAGTGGTTAAATTTCTACCAATCGGAGGTCTTCAAATTCTCTTTCAGGGGACAGAAATCACGTTTCAAAATTCATTGGGGTTTGAGAGTTGTAGTCTGTTTTATAAAGAGTGTGTTAAACGTCACCAAAAATTAAAACCTCCATAACTCTCTGATTTTAAGTGCAAAAGTGGTAAATTTCTACCAATTGGAGGTCTTCAAATTCTCTTTCAATGGAAAAAATCTCATTCAAGATTAGCAGGGGTGAGAGCGTTTCGGTCCATAAGTCTCTCATTTTAGCTTCAAAAGTGGTGAAATTTCTACCAATAGGAGGTCTTCAAATTCTCTTTTACCGGAAAAAAATCTCATTTAAAAATTCGGTGGGATGACGGAGTTTTTGTCCATTTTATAAAGAGTGTGTGAAACATCACTCAAAATTAAAACCTCAATAAGTCTCGCCTTTTAAGTCTAAAAGTGGTGAAATATCTACCAATCGGTGGTCTTAAGATACCATTTCAGGGGAAGGAAATCTCATTCCAAAATTCATTGCGGTGAGAGAGTTGTAGTCCGGTTTATAAAGAGTGTGATAAACATCACCAAAAATTAAAACCTCCATAACTCTCTCATTTTAAGTGCAAAAGTGGTGAAATTTCTAGCAATTGGAGGTCTTTAAATTCTCTTTCAGTGGAAAAAATCTCATTTAAGATTAAGTGGGGTGAGAGCGTTTTGGTCCATTTTTTAAAGTGTGCGAAACGTCACCCAAAATTAAAACCTCCATAACTCTCTAATTTTAAGTCCAAAAGTGGTGAAATTTCTACCAATCGGGGGTCCTAAGATTCTATTTCGGGGAAAGAAATCTCATTTCAGAATTTGTTGGGATGAGAGTTGTAGTCCATTTTATAAAGAGTGTGCGAAACGTCAACCAAAATTAAAACCTCTATAACTCTCTCACTTTAAGTCCAAAAGTGGTGAAATTTCTACCAATCGGAATTCTTCAAATTTTCTTTCAGGAGAGTGAAATCTCATTTCACAATTCATTGGGGTGAGAGAGTTGTATTCCGTTTTATAAAGTGTGTTAAACATCACCCAAAATTAAAACCTCCATAACTCTCTCATTGTAAGTGCAATAGTGGTGAAATTTCTACCAATTGGAGGTCTTCAAATTCTCTTTCAGTGGAAAAAATCTCATTTAAGATTAGGTGGGGTGAGAGCGTTTTGGTCCATTTTTTAAAGTGTGCGAAACGTCACCCAAAATTAAAACCTCCATAACTCTCTCATTTTAAGTCCAAAAGTGGTGAAATTTCTACCAATCGGAGGTTCTAAGATTCTATTTCGGGGAAAGAAATCTCATTTCAAAATTTATTGGGATGAGAGTTGTAGTCCATTTTATAAAGAGTGTGTGAAACGTCAACCAAAATTAAAACCTCTATAACTCTCTCACTTTAAGTCCAAAAGTGGTGAAATTTCTACCAATCGGAATTCTTCAAATTTTCTTTCAGGAGAGTGAAATCTCGTTTCACAATTCATTGGGGTGAGAGAGTTGTATTCCGTTTTATAAAGTGTGTTAAACATCACCCAAAATTAAAACCTCCATAACTCTCTCATTATAAGTGCAATAGTGGTGAAATTTCTACCAATTGGAGGTCTTCAAATTCTCTTTCAGTGGAAAAAATCTCATTTAAGATTAGGTGGGGTGAGAGCGTTTTGGTCCATTTTTTAAAGTGTGCGAAACGTCACCCAAAATTAAAACCTCCATAACTCTCTAATTTTAAGTCCAAAAGTGGTGAAATTTCTACCAATCGGAGGTTCTAAGATTCTATTTCGGGGAAAGAAATCTCATTTCAAAATTTATTGGGATGAGAGTTGTAGTCCATTTTATAAAGAGTGTGTGAAACGTCAACCAAAATTAAAACCTCTATAACTCTCTCACTTTAAGTCCAAAAGTGGTGAAATTTCTACCAATCGGAATTCTTCAAATTTTCTTTCAGGAGAGTGAAATCTCGTTTCACAGTTCATTGGGGTGAGAGAGTTGTATTCCGTTTTATAAAGTGTGTTAAACATCACCCAAAATTAAAACCTCCATAACTCTCTCATTGTAAGTGCAATAGTGGTGAAATTTCTACCAATTGGAGGTCTTCAAATTCTCTTTCAGTGGAAAAAATCTCATTTAAGATTACGTGGGGTGAGAGCGTTTTGGTCCATTTTTTAAAGTGTGCGAAACGTCACCCAAAATTAAAACCTCCATAACTCTCTCATTTTAAGTCCAAAAGTGGTGAAATTTCTACCAATCGGAGGTTCTAAGATTCTATTTCGGGGAAAGAAATCTCATTTCAAAATTTATTGGGATGAGAGTTGTAGTCCATTTTATAAAAAGTGTGTGAAACGTCAACCAAAATTAAAACCTCTATAACTCTCTCACTTTAAGTCCAAAAGTGGTGAAATTTCTACCAATCGGAATTCTTCAAATTTTCTTTCAGGAGAGTGAAATCTCGTTTCACAGTTCATTGGGGTGAGAGAGTTGTATTCCGTTTTATAAAGTGTGTTAAACATCACCCAAAATTAAAACCTCCATAACTCTCTCATTATAAGTGCAATAGTGGTGAAATTTCTACCAATTGGAGGTCTTCAAATTCTCTTTCAGTGGAAAAAATCTCATTTAAGATTAGGTGGGGTGAGAGCGTTTTGGTCCATTTTTTAAAGTGTGCGAAACGTCACCCAAAATTAAAACCTCCATAACTCTCTAATTTTAAGTCCAAAAGTGGTGAAATTTCTACCAATCGGAGGTTCTAAGATTCTATTTCGGGGAAAGAAATCTCATTTCAAAATTTATTGGGATGAGAGTTGTAGTCCATTTTATAAAGAGTGTGTGAAACGTCAACCAAAATTAAAACCTCTATAACTCTCTCACTTTAAGTCCAAAAGTGGTGAAATTTCTACCAATCGGAATTCTTCAAATTTTCTTTCAGGAGAGTGAAATCTCGTTTCACAATTCATTGGGGTGAGAGAGTTGTATTCCGTTTTATAAAGTGTGTTAAACATCACCCAAAATTAAGACCTCCATAACTCTCTCATTGTAAGTGCAATTGTGGTGAAATTTCTACCAATTGGAGGTCTTCAAATTCTCTTTCAGTGGAAAAAATCTCATTTAAGATTAGGTGGGGTGAGAGCGTTTTGTTCCATTTTTTAAAGTGTGCGAAACGTCACCCAAAATTAAAACCTCCATAACTCTCTCATTTCAAGTCCAAAAGTGGGGAAATTTCTACCAATCGGAGGTCCTAAGATTCTATTTCAGGGAAAGAAATCTCATTCCAAAATTTGTTGGGATGAGAGTTGTAGTCCATTTTATAAAGTGTGTGCGAAAAGTCACCCAAAATTAAAACCTCTATAACTCTCTCACTTTAAGTCCAAAAGTGGTGAAATTTCTACCAATCGGAATTCTTCAAATTTTCTTTCAGGAGAGTGAAATCTCGTTTCACAATTCATTGGGGTGAGAGAGTTGTATTCCGTTTTATAAAGTGTGTTAAACATCACCCAAAATTAAAACCTCTATAACTCTCTCTCTCACTTTATGTCCAAAAGTGGTTAACTTTCTACCAATCGGAGGTCTTCAAATTCTCTTTCAGGGGACAGAAATCACGTTTCAAAATTCATTGGGGTTTGAGAGTTGTAGTCTGTTTTATAAAGAGTGTGTTAAACGTCACCAAAAATTAAAACCTCCATAACTCTCTGATTTTTAGTGCAAAAGTGGTAAATTTCTACCAATTGGAGGTCTTCAAATTCTCTTTCAATGGAAAAAATCTCATTCAAGATTAGCGGGGGTGAGAGCGTTTCGGTCCATTTTATAAAAAGAGCGAAACGTCACCCAAAATTAAAACCTCCATAAGTCTCTCATTTTAGCTTCAAAAGTGGTGAAATTTCTACCAATAGGAGGTCTTCAAATTCTCTTTTACCGGAAAAAAATCTCATTTAAAAATTCGGTGGGATGACGGAGTTTTTGTCCATTTTATAAAGAGTGTGTGAAACATCACTCAAAATTAAAACCTCAATAAGTCTCGCCTTTTAAGTCTAAAAGTGGTGAAATATCTACCAATCGGTGGTCTTAAGATACCATTTCAGGGGAAGGAAATCTCATTCCAAAATTCATTGCGGTGAGAGAGTTGTAGTCCGGTTTATAAAGAGTGTGATAAACATCACCAAAAATTAAAACCTCCATAACTCTCTCATTTTAAGTGCAAAAGTGGTGAAATTTCTAGCAATTGGAGGTCTTCAAATTCTCTTTCAGTGGAAAAAATCTCATTTAAGATTAAGTGGGGTGAGATCGTTTTGGTCCATTTTTTAAAGTGTGCGAAACGTCACCCAAAATTAAAACCTCCATAACTCTCTAATTTTAAGTCCAAGAGTGGTGAAATTTCTACCAATCGGGGGTCCTAAGATTCTATTTCGGGGAAAGAAATCTCATTTCAGAATTTGTTGGGATGAGAGTTGTAGTCCATTTTATAAAGAGTGTGCGAAACGTCAACCAAAATTAAAACCTCTATAACTCTCTCACTTTAAGTCCAAAAGTGGTGAAATTTCTACCAATCGGAATTCTTCAAATTTTCTTTCAGGAGAGTGAAATCTCATTTCACAATTCATTGGGGTGAGAGAGTTGTATTCCGTTTTATAAAGTGTGTTAAACATCACCCAAAATTAAAACCTCCATAACTCTCTCATTGTAAGTGCAATAGTGGTGAAATTTCTACCAATTGGAGGTCTTCAAATTCTCTTTCAATGGAAAAAATCTCATTCAAGATTAGCGGGGGTGAGAGCGTTTCGGTCCATTTTATAAAAAGAGCGAAAAGTCACCCAAAATAAAAACTCCATAACTCTCTAATTTTTAAGTCCAAAAGTGGTGAAATTTCTACCAATCGGAGGTCCTAAGATTCTATTTCGGGGAAAAAAATCTCATTTCAAAATTTGTTGGGATGAGAGTTGTAGTCCATTTTATAAAGAGTATGCGAAACGTCAACCAAAATTAAAACCTCTATAACTCTCTCACTTTAAGTCCAAAAGTGGTGAAATTTCTACCAGTCGGAATTCTTCAAATTTTCTTTCAGGAGAGTGAAATCTCGTTTCACAATTCATTGGGGTGAGAGAGTTGTATTCCGTTTATTAAAGTGTGTTAAACATCACCCAAAATTAAAACCTCCATAACTCTCTCATTGTAAGTGCAATAGTGGTGAAATTTCTACCAATTGGAGGTCTTCAAATTCTCTTTCAATGGAAAAAATCTCATTCAAGATTAGCGGGGGTGAGAGCGTTTCGGTCCATTTTATAAAAAGAGCGAAACGTCACCCAAAATTAAAACCTCCATAAGTCTCTCATTTTAGCTTCAAAAGTGGTGAAATTTCTACCAATAGGAGGTCTTCAAATTCTCTTTTTCCGGAAAAAAATCTCATTTAAAAATTCGGTGGGATGACGGAGTTTTTGTCCATTTTATAAAGAGTGTGTGAAACGTCACTCAAAATTAAAACCTCAATAAGTCTCGCCTTTTAAGTCTAAAAGTGGTGAAATTTCTACCAATCGGTGGTCTTAAGATACCATTTCAGGGGAAGGAAATCTCATTCCAAAATTCATTGCGGTGAGAGAGTTGTAGTCCGGTTTATAAAGAGTGTGATAAACATCACCAAAAATTAAAACCTCCATAACTCTCTCATTTATAGTGCAAAAGTGGTGAAATTTCTACCAATTGGAGGTCTTCAAATTCTCTTTCAGTGGAAAAAATCTCATTTAAGATTAAGTGGGGTGAGAGCGTTTTGGTCCATTTTTTAAAGTGTGCGAAACGTCACCCAAAATTAAAACCTCCATAACTCTCTAATTTTAAGTCCAAAAGTGGTGAAATTTCTACCAATCGGAGGTCCTAAGATTTTATTTCGGGAAAAAAAATCTCATTTCAAAATTTGTTGGGATGAGAGTTGTAGTCCATTTTATAAAGAGTGTGCGAAACGTCAACCAAAATTAAAACCTCAATAACTCTCTCACTTTAAGTCGAAAAGTGGTGAAATTTCTACCAATCGGAATTCTTCAAATTTTCTTTCAGGAGAGTGAAATCTCATTTCACAATTCATTGGGGTGAGAGAGTTGTATTCCGTTTTATAAAGTGTGTTAAACATCACCCAAAATTAAAACCTCCATAACTCTCTCATTGTAAGTGCAATAGTGGTGAAATTTCTACCAATTGGAAGTCTTCAAATTCTCTTTCAGTGGAAAAAATCTCATTTAAGATTAGGTGGGGTGAGAGCGTTTTGGTCCATTTTTTAAAGTCTGCGAAACGTCACCCAAAATTAAAACCTCCATAACTCTCTAATTTTAAGTCCAAAAGTGGTGAAATTTCTACCAATCGGAGGTCTTAAGATTCTATTTCGGGGAAAGAAATCTCATTTCAAAATTTGTTGGGATGAGAGTTGTAGTCCATTTTATAAAGAGTGTGCGAAACGTCAACCAAAATTAAAACCTCTATAACACTCTCACTTTAAGTCCAAAAGTGGTGAAATTTCTACCAATCGGAATTCTTCAAATTTTCTTTCAGGAGAGTGAAATCTCGTTTCACAATTCATTGGGGTGAGAGAGTTGTATTCCGTTTTATAAAGTGTGTTAAACATCACCCAAAATTAAAACCTCCATAACTCTCTCATTGTAAGTGCAATAGTGGTGAAATTTCTACCAATTGGAGGTCTTCAAATTCTCTTTCAGTGGAAAAAATCTCATTTAAGATTAGGTGGGGTGAGAGCGTTTTGGTCCATTTTTTAAAGTGTGCGAAACGTCACCCAAAATTAAAACCTCCATAACTCTCTAATTTTAAGTCCAAAAGTGGTGACATTTCTACCAATCGGAGGTCCTAAGATTCTATTTCGGGGAAAAAAATCTCATTTCAAAATTTGTTCGGATGAGAGTTGTAGTCCATTTTATAAAGAGTATGCGAAACGTCAACCAAAATTAAAACCTCTATAACTCTCTCACTTTAAGTCCAAAAGTGGTGAAATTTCTACCAATCGGAATTCTTCAAATTTTCTTTCAGGAGAGTGAAATCTCGTTTCACAATTCATTGGGGTGAGAGAGTTGTATTCCGTTTTATAAAGTGTGTTAAACATCACCCAAAATTAAAACCTCCATAACTCTCTCATTGTAAGTGCAATAGTGGTGAAATTTCTACCTATTGGCGGTCTTCAAATTCTTTTTCAGTGGAAAAAATCTCATTTAAGATTAGGTGGGGTGAGAGCGTTTTGGTCCATTTTTTAAAGTGTGCGAAACGTCACCCAAAATTAAAACCTCCATAACTCTCTAATTTTAAGTCCAAAAGTGGTGAAATTTCTACCAATCGGAGGTCCTAAGATTCTATTTCGGGGAAAAAAATCTCATTTCAAAATTTGTTGGGATGAGAGTTGTAGTCCATTTTATAAAGAGTATGCGAAACGTCAACCAAAATTAAAACCTCTATAACTCTCTCACTTTAAGTCCAAAAGTGGTGAAATTTCTACCAATCGGAATTCTTCAAATTTTCTTTCAGGAGAGTGAAATCTCGTTTCACAATTCATTGGGGTGAGAGAGTTGTATTCCGTTTATTAAAGTGTGTTAAACATCACCCAAAATTAAAACCTCCATAACTCTCTCATTGTAAGTGCAATAGTGGTGAAATTTCTACCAATTGGAGGTCTTCAAATTCTCTTTCAATGGAAAAAATCTCATTCAAGATTAGCGGGGGTGAGAGCGTTTCGGTCCATTTTATAAAAAGAGCGAAACGTCACCCAAAATTAAAACCTCCATAAGTCTCTCATTTTAGCTTCAAAAGTGGTGAAATTTCTACCAATAGGAGGTCTTCAAATTCTCTTTTTCCGGAAAAAAATCTCATTTAAAAATTCGGTGGGATGACGGAGTTTTTGTCCATTTTATAAAGAGTGTGTGAAACGTCACTCAAAATTAAAACCTCAATAAGTCTCGCCTTTTAAGTCTAAAAGTGGTGAAATTTCTACCAATCGGTGGTCTTAAGATACCATTTCAGGGGAAGGAAATCTCATTCCAAAATTCATTGCGGTGAGAGAGTTGTAGTCCGGTTTATAAAGAGTGTGATAAACATCACCAAAAATTAAAACCTCCATAACTCTCTCATTTTAAGTGCAAAAGTGGTGAAATTTCTAGCAATTGGAGGTCTTTAAATTCTCTTTCAGTGGAAAAAATCTCATTTAAGATTAAGTGGGGTGAGAGCGTTTTGGTCCATTTTTTAAAGTGTGCGAAACGTCACCCAAAATTAAAACCTCCATAACTCTCTAATTTTAAGTCCAAAAGTGGTGAAATTTCTACCAATCGGGGGTCCTAAGATTCTATTTCGGGGAAAGAAATCTCATTTCAGAATTTGTTGGGATGAGAGTTGTAGTCCATTTTATAAAGAGTGTGCGAAACGTCAACCAAAATTAAAACCTCAATAACTCTCTCACTTTAAGTCGAAAAGTGGTGAAATTTCTACCAATCGGAATTCTTCAAATTTTCTTTCAGGAGAGTGAAATCTCATTTCACAATTCATTGGGGTGAGAGAGTTGTATTCCGTTTTATAAAGTGTGTTAAACATCACCCAAAATTAAAACCTCCATAACTCTCTCATTGTAAGTGCAATAGTGGTGAAATTTCTACCAATTGGAGGTCTTCAAATTCTCTTTCAGTGGAAAAAATCTCATTTAAGATTAGGTGGGGTGAGAGCGTTTTGGTCCATTTTTTAAAGTGTGCGAAACGTCACCCAAAATTAAAACCTCCATAACTCTCTAATTTGAAGTCCAAAAGTGGTGAAATTTCTACCAATCGGAGGTCCTAAGATTCAATTTCGGGGAAAAAAATCTCATTTCAAAATTTGTTGGGATGAGAGTTGTAGTCCATTTTATAAAGAGTATGCGAAACGTCAACCAAAATTAAAACCTCTATAACTCTCTCACTTTAAGTCCAAAAGTGGTGAAATTTCTACCAATCGGAATTCTTCAAATTTTCTTTCAGGAGAGTGAAATCTCGTTTCACAATTCATTGGGGTGAGAGAGTTGTATTCCGTTTTATAAAGTGTGTTAAACATCACCCAAAATTAAAACCTCTATAACTCTCTCTCTCACTTTATGTCCAAAAGTGGTTAAATTTCTACCAATCGGAGGTCTTCAAATTCTCTTTCAGGGGACAGAAATCACGTTTCAAAATTCATTGGGGTTTGAGAGTTGTAGTCTGTTTTATAAAGAGTGTGTTAAACGTCACCAAAAATTAAAACCTCCATAACTCTCTGATTTTAAGTGCAAAAGTGGTAAATTTCTACCAATTGGAGGTCTTCAAATTCTCTTTCAATGGAAAAAATCTCATTCAAGATTAGCGGGGGTGAGAGCGTTTCGGTCCATAAGTCTCTCATTTTAGCTTCAAAAGTGGTGAAATTTCTACCAATAGGAGGTCTTCAAATTCTCTTTTACCGGAAAAAAATCTCATTTAAAAATTCGGTGGGATGACGGAGTTTTTGTCCATTTTATAAAGAGTGTGTGAAACATCACTCAAAATTAAAACCTCAATAAGTCTCGCCTTTTAAGTCTAAAAGTGGTGAAATATCTACCAATCGGTGGTCTTAAGATACCATTTCAGGGGAAGGAAATCTCATTCCAAAATTCATTGCGGTGAGAGAGTTGTAGTCCGGTTTATAAAGAGTGTGATAAACATCACCAAAAATTAAAACCTCCATAACTCTCTCATTTTAAGTGCAAAAGTGGTGAAATTTCTAGCAATTGGAGGTCTTTAAATTCTCTTTCAGTGGAAAAAATCTCATTTAAGATTAAGTGGGGTGAGAGCGTTTTGGTCCATTTTTTAAAGTGTGCGAAACGTCACCCAAAATTAAAACCTCCATAACTCTCTAATTTTAAGTCCAAAAGTGGTGAAATTTCTACCAATCGGGGGTCCTAAGATTCTATTTCGGGGAAAGAAATCTCATTTCAGAATTTGTTGGGATGAGAGTTGTAGTCCATTTTATAAAGAGTGTGCGAAACGTCAACCAAAATTAAAACCTCTATAACTCTCTCACTTTAAGTCCAAAAGTGGTGAAATTTCTACCAATCGGAATTCTTCAAATTTTCTTTCAGGAGAGTGAAATCTCATTTCACAATTCATTGGGGTGAGAGAGTTGTATTCCGTTTTATAAAGTGTGTTAAACATCACCCAAAATTAAAACCTCCATAACTCTCTCATTGTAAGTGCAATAGTGGTGAAATTTCTACCAATTGGAGGTCTTCAAATTCTCTTTCAGTGGAAAAAATCTCATTTAAGATTAGGTGGGGTGAGAGCGTTTTGGTCCATTTTTTAAAGTGTGCGAAACGTCACCCAAAATTAAAACCTCCATAACACTCTAATTTTAAGTCCAAAAGTGGTGAAATTTCTACCAATCGGAGGTTCTAAGATTCTATTTCGGGGAAAGAAATCTCATTTCAAAATTTATTGGGATGAGAGTTGTAGTCCATTTTATAAAGAGTGTGTGAAACGTCAACCAAAATTAAAACCTCAATAACTCTCTCACTTTAAGTCCAAAAGTGGTGAAATTTCTACCAATCGGAATTCTTCAAATTTTCTTTCAGGAGAGTGAAATCTCGTTTCACAGTTCATTGGGGTGAGAGAGTTGTATTCCGTTTTATAAAGTGTGTTAAACATCACCCAAAATTAAAACCTCCATAACTCTCTCATTGTAAGTGCAATAGTGGTGAAATTTCTACCAATTGGAGGTCTTCAAATTCTCTTTCAGTGGAAAAAATCTCATTTAAGATTAGGTGGGGTGAGAGCGTTTTGGTCCATTTTTTAAAGTGTGCGAAACGTCACCCAAAATTAAAACCTCCATAACTCTCTCATTTTAAGTCCAAAAGTGGTGAAATTTCTACCAATCGGAGGTTCTAAGATTCTATTTCGGGGAAAGAAATCTCATTTCAAAATTTATTGGGATGAGAGTTGTAGTCCATTTTATAAAGAGTGTGTGAAACGTCAACCAAAATTAAAACCTCTATAACTCTCTCACTTTAAGTCCAAAAGTGGTGAAATTTCTACCAATCGGAATTCTTCAAATTTTCTTTCAGGAGAGTGAAATCTCGTTTCACAATTCATTGGGGTGAGAGAGTTGTATTCCGTTTTATAAAGTGTGTTAAACATCACCCAAAATTAAAACCTCCATAACTCTCTCATTATAAGTGCAATAGTGGTGAAATTTCTACCAATTGGAGGTCTTCAAATTCTCTTTCAGTGGAAAAAATCTCATTTAAGATTAGGTGGGGTGAGAGCGTTTTGGTCCATTTTTTAAAGTGTGCGAAACGTCACCCAAAATTAAAACCTCCATAACTCTCTAATTTTAAGTCCAAAAGTGGTGAAATTTCTACCAATCGGAGGTTCTAAGATTCTATTTCGGGGAAAGAAATCTCATTTCAAAATTTGTTGGGATGAGAGTTGTAGTCCATTTTATAAAGAGTGTGTGATACGTCAACCAAAATTAAAACCTCTATAACTCTCTCACTTTAAGTCCAAAAGTGGTGAAATTTCTACCAATCGGAATTCTTCAAATTTTCTTTCAGGAGAGTGAAATCTCGTTTCACAATTCATTGGGGTGAGAGAGTTGTATTCCGTTTTATAAAGTGTGTTAAACATCACCCAAAATTAAAACCTCTATAACTCTCTCTCTCACTTTATGTCCAAAAGTGGTTAAATTTCTACCAATCGGAGGTCTTCAAATTCTCTTTCAGGGGACAGAAATCACGTTTCAAAATTCATTGGGGTTTGAGAGTTGTAGTCTGTTTTATAAAGAGTGTGTTAAACGTCACCAAAAATTAAAACCTCCATAACTCTCTGATTTTAAGTGCAAAAGTGGTAAATTTCTACCAATTGGAGGTCTTCAAATTCTCTTTCAATGGAAAAAATCTCATTCAAGATTAGCGGGGGTGAGAGCGTTTCGGTCCATAAGTCTCTCATTTTAGCTTCAAAAGTGGTGAAATTTCTACCAATAGGAGGTCTTCAAATTCTCTTTTACCGGAAAAAAATCTCATTTAAAAATTCGGTGGGATGACGGAGTTTTTGTCCATTTTATAAAGAGTGTGTGAAACATCACTCAAAATTAAAACCTCAATAAGTCTCGCCTTTTAAGTCTAAAAGTGGTGAAATATCTACCAATCGGTGGTCTTAAGATACCATTTCAGGGGAAGGAAATCTCATTCCAAAATTCATTGCGGTGAGAGAGTTGTAGTCCGGTTTATAAAGAGTGTGATAAACATCACCAAAAATTAAAACCTCCATAACTCTCTCATTTTAAGTGCAAAAGTGGTGAAATTTCTAGCAATTGGAGGTCTTTAAATTCTCTTTCAGTGGAAAAAATCTCATTTAAGATTAAGTGGGGTGAGAGCGTTTTGGTCCATTTTTTAAAGTGTGCGAAACGTCACCCAAAATTAAAACCTCCATAACTCTCTAATTTTAAGTCCAAAAGTGGTGAAATTTCTACCAATCGGGGGTCCTAAGATTCTATTTCGGGGAAAGAAATCTCATTTCAGAATTTGTTGGGATGAGAGTTGTAGTCCATTTTATAAAGAGTGTGCGAAACGTCAACCAAAATTAAAACCTCTATAACTCTCTCACTTTAAGTCCAAAAGTGGTGAAATTTCTACCAATCGGAATTCTTCAAATTTTCTTTCAGGAGAGTGAAATCTCATTTCACAATTCATTGGGGTGAGAGAGTTGTATTCCGTTTTATAAAGTGTGTTAAACATCACCCAAAATTAAAACCTCCATAACTCTCTCATTGTAAGTGCAATAGTGGTGAAATTTCTACCAATTGGAGGTCTTCAAATTCTCTTTCAGTGGAAAAAATCTCATTTAAGATTAGGTGGGGTGAGAGCGTTTTGGTCCATTTTTTAAAGTGTGCGAAACGTCACCCAAAATTAAAACCTCCATAACACTCTAATTTTAAGTCCAAAAGTGGTGAAATTTCTACCAATCGGAGGTTCTAAGATTCTATTTCGGGGAAAGAAATCTCATTTCAAAATTTATTGGGATGAGAGTTGTAGTCCATTTTATAAAGAGTGTGTGAAACGTCAACCAAAATTAAAACCTCAATAACTCTCTCACTTTAAGTCCAAAAGTGGTGAAATTTCTACCAATCGGAATTCTTCAAATTTTCTTTCAGGAGAGTGAAATCTCGTTTCACAGTTCATTGGGGTGAGAGAGTTGTATTCCGTTTTATAAAGTGTGTTAAACATCACCCAAAATTAAAACCTCCATAACTCTCTCATTGTAAGTGCAATAGTGGTGAAATTTCTACCAATTGGAGGTCTTCAAATTCTCTTTCAGTGGAAAAAATCTCATTTAAGATTAGGTGGGGTGAGAGCGTTTTGGTCCATTTTTTAAAGTGTGCGAAACGTCACCCAAAATTAAAACCTCCATAACTCTCTCATTTTAAGTCCAAAAGTGGTGAAATTTCTACCAATCGGAGGTTCTAAGATTCTATTTCGGGGAAAGAAATCTCATTTCAAAATTTATTGGGATGAGAGTTGTAGTCCATTTTATAAAGAGTGTGTGAAACGTCAACCAAAATTAAAACCTCTATAACTCTCTCACTTTAAGTCCAAAAGTGGTGAAATTTCTACCAATCGGAATTCTTCAAATTTTCTTTCAGGAGAGTGAAATCTCGTTTCACAATTCATTGGGGTGAGAGAGTTGTATTCCGTTTTATAAAGTGTGTTAAACATCACCCAAAATTAAAACCTCCATAACTCTCTCATTATAAGTGCAATAGTGGTGAAATTTCTACCAATTGGAGGTCTTCAAATTCTCTTTCAGTGGAAAAAATCTCATTTAAGATTAGGTGGGGTGAGAGCGTTTTGGTCCATTTTTTAAAGTGTGCGAAACGTCACCCAAAATTAAAACCTCCATAACTCTCTAATTTTAAGTCCAAAAGTGGTGAAATTTCTACCAATCGGAGGTTCTAAGATTCTATTTCGGGGAAAGAAATCTCATTTCAAAATTTGTTGGGATGAGAGTTGTAGTCCATTTTATAAAGAGTGTGTGATACGTCAACCAAAATTAAAACCTCTATAACTCTCTCACTTTAAGTCCAAAAGTGGTGAAATTTCTACCAATCGGAATTCTTCAAATTTTCTTTCAGGAGAGTGAAATCTCGTTTCACAATTCATTGGGGTGAGAGAGTTGTATTCCGTTTTATAAAGTGTGTTAAACATCACCCAAAATTAAAACCTCTATAACTCTCTCTCTCACTTTATGTCCAAAAGTGGTTAAATTTCTACCAATCGGAGGTCTTCAAATTCTCTTTCAGGGGACAGAAATCACGTTTCAAAATTCATTGGGGTTTGAGAGTTGTAGTCTGTTTTATAAAGAGTGTGTTAAACGTCACCAAAAATTAAAACCTCCATAACTCTCTGATTTTAAGTGCAAAAGTGGTAAATTTCTACCAATTGGAGGTCTTCAAATTCTCTTTCAATGGAAAAAATCTCATTCAAGATTAGCGGGGGTGAGAGCGTTTCGGTCCATAAGTCTCTCATTTTAGCTTCAAAAGTGGTGAAATTTCTACCAATAGGAGGTCTTCAAATTCTCTTTTACCGGAAAAAAATCTCATTTAAAAATTCGGTGGGATGACGGAGTTTTTGTCCATTTTATAAAGAGTGTGTGAAACATCACTCAAAATTAAAACCTCAATAAGTCTCGCCTTTTAAGTCTAAAAGTGGTGAAATATCTACCAATCGGTGGTCTTAAGATACCATTTCAGGGGAAGGAAATCTCATTCCAAAATTCATTGCGGTGAGAGAGTTGTAGTCCGGTTTATAAAGAGTGTGATAAACATCACCAAAAATTAAAACCTCCATAACTCTCTCATTTTAAGTGCAAAAGTGGTGAAATTTCTAGCAATTGGAGGTCTTTAAATTCTCTTTCAGTGGAAAAAATCTCATTTAAGATTAAGTGGGGTGAGAGCGTTTTGGTCCATTTTTTAAAGTGTGCGAAACGTCACCCAAAATTAAAACCTCCATAACTCTCTAATTTTAAGTCCAAAAGTGGTGAAATTTCTACCAATCGGGGGTCCTAAGATTCTATTTCGGGGAAAGAAATCTCATTTCAGAATTTGTTGGGATGAGAGTTGTAGTCCATTTTATAAAGAGTGTGCGAAACGTCAACCAAAATTAAAACCTCTATAACTCTCTCACTTTAAGTCCAAAAGTGGTGAAATTTCTACCAATCGGAATTCTTCAAATTTTCTTTCAGGAGAGTGAAATCTCGTTTCACAATTCATTGGGGTGAGAGAGTTGTATTCCGTTTTATAAAGTGTGTTAAACATCACCCAAAATTAAAACCTCCATAACTCTCTCATTATAAGTGCAATAGTGGTGAAATTTCTACCAATTGGAGGTCTTCAAATTCTCTTTCAGTGGAAAAAATCTCATTTAAGATTAGGTGGGGTGAGAGCGTTTTGGTCCATTTTTTAAAGTGTGCGAAACGTCACCCAAAATTAAAACCTCCATAACTCTCTAATTTTAAGTCCAAAAGTGGTGAAATTTCTACCAATCGGAGGTTCTAAGATTCTATTTCGGGGAAAGAAATCTCATTTCAAAATTTGTTGGGATGAGAGTTGTAGTCCATTTTATAAAGAGTGTGTGATACGTCAACCAAAATTAAAACCTCTATAACTCTCTCACTTTAAGTCCAAAAGTGGTGAAATTTCTACCAATCGGAATTCTTCAAATTTTCTTTCAGGAGAGTGAAATCTCGTTTCACAATTCATTGGGGTGAGAGAGTTGTATTCCGTTTTATAAAGTGTGTTAAACATCACCCAAAATTAAAACCTCTATAACTCTCTCTCTCACTTTATGTCCAAAAGTGGTTAAATTTCTACCAATCGGAGGTCTTCAAATTCTCTTTCAGGGGACAGAAATCACGTTTCAAAATTCATTGGGGTTTGAGAGTTGTAGTCTGTTTTATAAAGAGTGTGTTAAACGTCACCAAAAATTAAAACCTCCATAACTCTCTGATTTTAAGTGCAAAAGTGGTAAATTTCTACCAATTGGAGGTCTTCAAATTCTCTTTCAATGGAAAAAATCTCATTCAAGATTAGCGGGGGTGAGAGCGTTTCGGTCCATAAGTCTCTCATTTTAGCTTCAAAAGTGGTGAAATTTCTACCAATAGGAGGTCTTCAAATTCTCTTTTACCGGAAAAAAATCTCATTTAAAAATTCGGTGGGATGACGGAGTTTTTGTCCATTTTATAAAGAGTGTGTGAAACATCACTCAAAATTAAAACCTCAATAAGTCTCGCCTTTTAAGTCTAAAAGTGGTGAAATATCTACCAATCGGTGGTCTTAAGATACCATTTCAGGGGAAGGAAATCTCATTCCAAAATTCATTGCGGTGAGAGAGTTGTAGTCCGGTTTATAAAGAGTGTGATAAACATCACCAAAAATTAAAACCTCCATAACTCTCTCATTTTAAGTGCAAAAGTGGTGAAATTTCTAGCAATTGGAGGTCTTTAAATTCTCTTTCAGTGGAAAAAATCTCATTTAAGATTAAGTGGGGTGAGAGCGTTTTGGTCCATTTTTTAAAGTGTGCGAAACGTCACCCAAAATTAAAACCTCCATAACTCTCTAATTTTAAGTCCAAAAGTGGTGAAATTTCTACCAATCGGGGGTCCTAAGATTCTATTTCGGGGAAAGAAATCTCATTTCAGAATTTGTTGGGATGAGAGTTGTAGTCCATTTTATAAAGAGTGTGCGAAACGTCAACCAAAATTAAAACCTCTATAACTCTCTCACTTTAAGTCCAAAAGTGGTGAAATTTCTACCAATCGGAATTCTTCAAATTTTCTTTCAGGAGAGTGAAATCTCATTTCACAATTCATTGGGGTGAGAGAGTTGTATTCCGTTTTATAAAGTGTGTTAAACATCACCCAAAATTAAAACCTCCATAACTCTCTCATTGTAAGTGCAATAGTGGTGAAATTTCTACCAATTGGAGGTCTTCAAATTCTCTTTCAGTGGAAAAAATCTCATTTAAGATTAGGTGGGGTGAGAGCGTTTTGGTCCATTTTTTAAAGTGTGCGAAACGTCACCCAAAATTAAAACCTCCATAACACTCTAATTTTAAGTCCAAAAGTGGTGAAATTTCTACCAATCGGAGGTTCTAAGATTCTATTTCGGGGAAAGAAATCTCATTTCAAAATTTATTGGGATGAGAGTTGTAGTCCATTTTATAAAGAGTGTGTGAAACGTCAACCAAAATTAAAACCTCAATAACTCTCTCACTTTAAGTCCAAAAGTGGTGAAATTTCTACCAATCGGAATTCTTCAAATTTTCTTTCAGGAGAGTGAAATCTCGTTTCACAGTTCATTGGGGTGAGAGAGTTGTATTCCGTTTTATAAAGTGTGTTAAACATCACCCAAAATTAAAACCTCCATAACTCTCTCATTGTAAGTGCAATAGTGGTGAAATTTCTACCAATTGGAGGTCTTCAAATTCTCTTTCAGTGGAAAAAATCTCATTTAAGATTAGGTGGGGTGAGAGCGTTTTGGTCCATTTTTTAAAGTGTGCGAAACGTCACCCAAAATTAAAACCTCCATAACTCTCTCATTTTAAGTCCAAAAGTGGTGAAATTTCTACCAATCGGAGGTTCTAAGATTCTATTTCGGGGAAAGAAATCTCATTTCAAAATTTATTGGGATGAGAGTTGTAGTCCATTTTATAAAGAGTGTGTGAAACGTCAACCAAAATTAAAACCTCTATAACTCTCTCACTTTAAGTCCAAAAGTGGTGAAATTTCTACCAATCGGAATTCTTCAAATTTTCTTTCAGGAGAGTGAAATCTCGTTTCACAATTCATTGGGGTGAGAGAGTTGTATTCCGTTTTATAAAGTGTGTTAAACATCACCCAAAATTAAAACCTCCATAACTCTCTCATTATAAGTGCAATAGTGGTGAAATTTCTACCAATTGGAGGTCTTCAAATTCTCTTTCAGTGGAAAAAATCTCATTTAAGATTAGGTGGGGTGAGAGCGTTTTGGTCCATTTTTTAAAGTGTGCGAAACGTCACCCAAAATTAAAACCTCCATAACTCTCTAATTTTAAGTCCAAAAGTGGTGAAATTTCTACCAATCGGAGGTTCTAAGATTCTATTTCGGGGAAAGAAATCTCATTTCAAAATTTATTGGGATGAGAGTTGTAGTCCATTTTATAAAGAGTGTGTGAAACGTCAACCAAAATTAAAACCTCTATAACTCTCTCACTTTAAGTCCAAAAGTGGTGAAATTTCTACCAATCCGAATTCTTCAAATTTTCTTTCAGGAGAGTGAAATCTCGTTTCACAGTTCATTGGGGTGAGAGAGTTGTATTCCGTTTTATAAAGTGTGTTAAACATCACCCAAAATTAAAACCTCCATAACTCTCTCATTGTAAGTGCAATAGTGGTGAAATTTCTACCAATTGGAGGTCTTCAAATTCTCTTTCAGTGGAAAAAATCTCATTTAAGATTACGTGGGGTGAGAGCGTTTTGGTCCATTTTTTAAAGTGTGCGAAACGTCACCCAAAATTAAAACCTCCATAACTCTCTCATTTTAAGTCCAAAAGTGGTGAAATTTCTACCAATCGGAGGTTCTAAGATTCTATTTCGGGGAAAGAAATCTCATTTCAAAATTTATTGGGATGAGAGTTGTAGTCCATTTTATAAAAAGTGTGTGAAACGTCAACCAAAATTAAAACCTCTATAACTCTCTCACTTTAAGTCCAAAAGTGGTGAAATTTCTACCAATCGGAATTCTTCAAATTTTCTTTCAGGAGAGTGAAATCTCGTTTCACAGTTCATTGGGGTGAGAGAGTTGTATTCCGTTTTATAAAGTGTGTTAAACATCACCCAAAATTAAAACCTCCATAACTCTCTCATTATAAGTGCAATAGTGGTGAAATTTCTACCAATTGGAGGTCTTCAAATTCTCTTTCAGTGGAAAAAATCTCATTTAAGATTAGGTGGGGTGAGAGCGTTTTGGTCCATTTTTTAAAGTGTGCGAAACGTCACCCAAAATTAAAACCTCCATAACTCTCTCATTTTAAGTCCAAAAGTGGTGAAATTTCTACCAATCGGAGGTTCTAAGATTCTATTTCGGGGAAAGAAATCTCATTTCAAAATTTATTGGGATGAGAGTTGTAGTCCATTTTATAAAAAGTGTGTGAAACGTCAACCAAAATTAAAACCTCTATAACTCTCTCACTTTAAGTCCAAAAGTGGTGAAATTTCTACCAATCGGAATTCTTCAAATTTTCTTTCAGGAGAGTGAAATCTCGTTTCACAGTTCATTGGGGTGAGAGAGTTGTATTCCGTTTTATAAAGTGTGTTAAACATCACCCAAAATTAAAACCTCCATAACTCTCTCATTATAAGTGCAATAGTGGTGAAATTTCTACCAATTGGAGGTCTTCAAATTCTCTTTCAGTGGAAAAAATCTCATTTAAGATTAGGTGGGGTGAGAGCGTTTTGGTCCATTTTTTAAAGTGTGCGAAACGTCACCCAAAATTAAAACCTCCATAACTCTCTAATTTTAAGTCCAAAAGTGGTGAAATTTCTACCAATCGGAGGTTCTAAGATTCTATTTCGGGGAAAGAAATCTCATTTCAAAATTTATTGGGATGAGAGTTGTAGTCCATTTTATAAAGAGTGTGTGAAACGTCAACCAAAATTAAAACCTCTATAACTCTCTCACTTTAAGTCCAAAAGTGGTGAAATTTCTACCAATCGGAATTCTTCAAATTTTCTTTCAGGAGAGTGAAATCTCATTTCACAATTCATTGGGGTGAGAGAGTTGTATTCCGTTTTATAAAGTGTGTTAAACATCACCCAAAATTAAAACCTCCATAACTCTCTCATTGTAAGTGCAATAGTGGTGAAATTTCTACCAATTGGAGGTCTTCAAATTCTCTTTCAGTGGAAAAAATCTCATTTAAGATTAGGTGGGGTGAGAGCGTTTTGGTCCATTTTTTAAAGTGTGCGAAACGTCACCCAAAATTAAAACCTCCATAACACTCTAATTTTAAGTCCAAAAGTGGTGAAATTTCTACCAATCGGAGGTTCTAAGATTCTATTTCGGGGAAAGAAATCTCATTTCAAAATTTATTGGGATGAGAGTTGTAGTCCATTTTATAAAGAGTGTGTGAAACGTCAACCAAAATTAAAACCTCAATAACTCTCTCACTTTAAGTCCAAAAGTGGTGAAATTTCTACCAATCGGAATTCTTCAAATTTTCTTTCAGGAGAGTGAAATCTCGTTTCACAGTTCATTGGGGTGAGAGAGTTGTATTCCGTTTTATAAAGTGTGTTAAACATCACCCAAAATTAAAACCTCCATAACTCTCTCATTGTAAGTGCAATAGTGGTGAAATTTCTACCAATTGGAGGTCTTCAAATTCTCTTTCAGTGGAAAAAATCTCATTTAAGATTAGGTGGGGTGAGAGCGTTTTGGTCCATTTTTTAAAGTGTGCGAAACGTCACCCAAAATTAAAACCTCCATAACTCTCTCATTTTAAGTCCAAAAGTGGTGAAATTTCTACCAATCGGAGGTTCTAAGATTCTATTTCGGGGAAAGAAATCTCATTTCAAAATTTATTGGGATGAGAGTTGTAGTCCATTTTATAAAGAGTGTGTGAAACGTCAACCAAAATTAAAACCTCTATAACTCTCTCACTTTAAGTCCAAAAGTGGTGAAATTTCTACCAATCGGAATTCTTCAAATTTTCTTTCAGGAGAGTGAAATCTCGTTTCACAATTCATTGGGGTGAGAGAGTTGTATTCCGTTTTATAAAGTGTGTTAAACATCACCCAAAATTAAAACCTCCATAACTCTCTCATTATAAGTGCAATAGTGGTGAAATTTCTACCAATTGGAGGTCTTCAAATTCTCTTTCAGTGGAAAAAATCTCATTTAAGATTAGGTGGGGTGAGAGCGTTTTGGTCCATTTTTTAAAGTGTGCGAAACGTCACCCAAAATTAAAACCTCCATAACTCTCTAATTTTAAGTCCAAAAGTGGTGAAATTTCTACCAATCGGAGGTTCTAAGATTCTATTTCGGGGAAAGAAATCTCATTTCAAAATTTATTGGGATGAGAGTTGTAGTCCATTTTATAAAGAGTGTGTGAAACGTCAACCAAAATTAAAACCTCTATAACTCTCTCACTTTAAGTCCAAAAGTGGTGAAATTTCTACCAATCGGAATTCTTCAAATTTTCTTTCAGGAGAGTGAAATCTCGTTTCACAGTTCATTGGGGTGAGAGAGTTGTATTCCGTTTTATAAAGTGTGTTAAACATCACCCAAAATTAAAACCTCCATAACTCTCTCATTGTAAGTGCAATAGTGGTGAAATTTCTACCAATTGGAGGTCTTCAAATTCTCTTTCAGTGGAAAAAATCTCATTTAAGATTAGGTGGGGTGAGAGCGTTTTGGTCCATTTTTTAAAGTGTGCGAAACGTCACCCAAAATTAAAACCTCCATAACTCTCTCATTTTAAGTCCAAAAGTGGTGAAATTTCTACCAATCGGAGGTTCTAAGATTCTATTTCGGGGAAAGAAATCTCATTTCAAAATTTATTGGGATGAGAGTTGTAGTCCATTTTATAAAGAGTGTGTGAAACGTCAACCAAAATTAAAACCTCTATAACTCTCTCACTTTAAGTCCAAAAGTGGTGAAATTTCTACCAATCGGAATTCTTCAAATTTTCTTTCAGGAGAGTGAAATCTCGTTTCACAATTCATTGGGGTGAGAGAGTTGTATTCCGTTTTATAAAGTGTGTTAAACATCACCCAAAATTAAAACCTCCATAACTCTCTCATTGTAAGTGCAATAGTGGTGAAATTTCTACCAATTGGAGGTCTTCAAATTCTCTTTCAGTGGAAAAAATCTCATTTAAGATTAGGTGGGGTGAGAGCGTTTTGGTCCATTTTTTAAAGTGTGCGAAACGTCACCCAAAATTAAAACCTCCATAACACTCTAATTTTAAGTCCAAAAGTGGTGAAATTTCTACCAATCGGAGGTTCTAAGATTCTATTTCGGGGAAAGAAATCTCATTTCAAAATTTATTGGGATGAGAGTTGTAGTCCATTTTATAAAGAGTGTGTGAAACGTCAACCAAAATTAAAACCTCAATAACTCTCTCACTTTAAGTCCAAAAGTGGTGAAATTTCTACCAATCGGAATTCTTCAAATTTTCTTTCAGGAGAGTGAAATCTCGTTTCACAGTTCATTGGGGTGAGAGAGTTGTATTCCGTTTTATAAAGTGTGTTAAACATCACCCAAAATTAAAACCTCCATAACTCTCTCATTGTAAGTGCAATAGTGGTGAAATTTCTACCAATTGGAGGTCTTCAAATTCTCTTTCAGTGGAAAAAATCTCATTTAAGATTAGGTGGGGTGAGAGCGTTTTGGTCCATTTTTTAAAGTGTGCGAAACGTCACCCAAAATTAAAACCTCCATAACTCTCTCATTTTAAGTCCAAAAGTGGTGAAATTTCTACCAATCGGAGGTTCTAAGATTCTATTTCGGGGAAAGAAATCTCATTTCAAAATTTATTGGGATGAGAGTTGTAGTCCATTTTATAAAGAGTGTGTGAAACGTCAACCAAAATTAAAACCTCTATAACTCTCTCACTTTAAGTCCAAAAGTGGTGAAATTTCTACCAATCGGAATTCTTCAAATTTTCTTTCAGGAGAGTGAAATCTCATTTCACAATTCATTGGGGTGAGAGAGTTGTATTCCGTTTTATAAAGTGTGTTAAACATCACCCAAAATTAAAACCTCCATAACTCTCTCATTGTAAGTGCAATAGTGGTGAAATTTCTACCAATTGGAGGTCTTCAAATTCTCTTTCAGTGGAAAAAATCTCATTTAAGATTAGGTGGGGTGAGAGCGTTTTGGTCCATTTTTTAAAGTGTGCGAAACGTCACCCAAAATTAAAACCTCCATAACACTCTAATTTTAAGTCCAAAAGTGGTGAAATTTCTACCAATCGGAGGTTCTAAGATTCTATTTCGGGGAAAGAAATCTCATTTCAAAATTTATTGGGATGAGAGTTGTAGTCCATTTTATAAAGAGTGTGTGAAACGTCAACCAAAATTAAAACCTCAATAACTCTCTCACTTTAAGTCCAAAAGTGGTGAAATTTCTACCAATCGGAATTCTTCAAATTTTCTTTCAGGAGAGTGAAATCTCGTTTCACAGTTCATTGGGGTGAGAGAGTTGTATTCCGTTTTATAAAGTGTGTTAAACATCACCCAAAATTAAAACCTCCATAACTCTCTCATTGTAAGTGCAATAGTGGTGAAATTTCTACCAATTGGAGGTCTTCAAATTCTCTTTCAGTGGAAAAAATCTCATTTAAGATTAGGTGGGGTGAGAGCGTTTTGGTCCATTTTTTAAAGTGTGCGAAACGTCACCCAAAATTAAAACCTCCATAACTCTCTCATTTTAAGTCCAAAAGTGGTGAAATTTCTACCAATCGGAGGTTCTAAGATTCTATTTCGGGGAAAGAAATCTCATTTCAAAATTTATTGGGATGAGAGTTGTAGTCCATTTTATAAAGAGTGTGTGAAACGTCAACCAAAATTAAAACCTCTATAACTCTCTCACTTTAAGTCCAAAAGTGGTGAAATTTCTACCAATCGGAATTCTTCAAATTTTCTTTCAGGAGAGTGAAATCTCGTTTCACAATTCATTGGGGTGAGAGAGTTGTATTCCGTTTTATAAAGTGTGTTAAACATCACCCAAAATTAAAACCTCCATAACTCTCTCATTATAAGTGCAATAGTGGTGAAATTTCTACCAATTGGAGGTCTTCAAATTCTCTTTCAGTGGAAAAAATCTCATTTAAGATTAGGTGGGGTGAGAGCGTTTTGGTCCATTTTTTAAAGTGTGCGAAACGTCACCCAAAATTAAAACCTCCATAACTCTCTAATTTTAAGTCCAAAAGTGGTGAAATTTCTACCAATCGGAGGTTCTAAGATTCTATTTCGGGGAAAGAAATCTCATTTCAAAATTTATTGGGATGAGAGTTGTAGTCCATTTTATAAAGAGTGTGTGAAACGTCAACCAAAATTAAAACCTCTATAACTCTCTCACTTTAAGTCCAAAAGTGGTGAAATTTCTACCAATCGGAATTCTTCAAATTTTCTTTCAGGAGAGTGAAATCTCGTTTCACAGTTCATTGGGGTGAGAGAGTTGTATTCCGTTTTATAAAGTGTGTTAAACATCACCCAAAATTAAAACCTCCATAACTCTCTCATTGTAAGTGCAATAGTGGTGAAATTTCTACCAATTGGAGGTCTTCAAATTCTCTTTCAGTGGAAAAAATCTCATTTAAGATTAGGTGGGGTGAGAGCGTTTTGGTCCATTTTTTAAAGTGTGCGAAACGTCACCCAAAATTAAAACCTCCATAACTCTCTCATTTTAAGTCCAAAAGTGGTGAAATTTCTACCAATCGGAGGTTCTAAGATTCTATTTCGGGGAAAGAAATCTCATTTCAAAATTTATTGGGATGAGAGTTGTAGTCCATTTTATAAAGAGTGTGTGAAACGTCAACCAAAATTAAAACCTCTATAACTCTCTCACTTTAAGTCCAAAAGTGGTGAAATTTCTACCAATCGGAATTCTTCAAATTTTCTTTCAGGAGAGTGAAATCTCGTTTCACAATTCATTGGGGTGAGAGAGTTGTATTCCGTTTTATAAAGTGTGTTAAACATCACCCAAAATTAAAACCTCCATAACTCTCTCATTGTAAGTGCAATAGTGGTGAAATTTCTACCAATTGGAGGTCTTCAAATTCTCTTTCAGTGGAAAAAATCTCATTTAAGATTAGGTGGGGTGAGAGCGTTTTGGTCCATTTTTTAAAGTGTGCGAAACGTCACCCAAAATTAAAACCTCCATAACACTCTAATTTTAAGTCCAAAAGTGGTGAAATTTCTACCAATCGGAGGTTCTAAGATTCTATTTCGGGGAAAGAAATCTCATTTCAAAATTTATTGGGATGAGAGTTGTAGTCCATTTTATAAAGAGTGTGTGAAACGTCAACCAAAATTAAAACCTCAATAACTCTCTCACTTTAAGTCCAAAAGTGGTGAAATTTCTACCAATCAGAATTCTTCAAATTTTCTTTCAGGAGAGTGAAATCTCGTTTCACAGTTCATTGGGGTGAGAGAGTTGTATTCCGTTTTATAAAGTGTGTTAAACATCACCCAAAATTAAAACCTCCATAACTCTCTCATTGTAAGTGCAATAGTGGTGAAATTTCTACCAATTGGAGGTCTTCAAATTCTCTTTCAGTGGAAAAAATCTCATTTAAGATTAGGTGGGGTGAGAGCGTTTTGGTCCATTTTTTAAAGTGTGCGAAACGTCACCCAAAATTAAAACCTCCATAACTCTCTCATTTTAAGTCCAAAAGTGGTGAAATTTCTACCAATCGGAGGTTCTAAGATTCTATTTCGGGGAAAGAAATCTCATTTCAAAATTTATTGGGATGAGAGTTGTAGTCCATTTTATAAAGAGTGTGTGAAACGTCAACCAAAATTAAAACCTCTATAACTCTCTCACTTTAAGTCCAAAAGTGGTGAAATTTCTACCAATCGGAATTCTTCAAATTTTCTTTCAGGAGAGTGAAATCTCGTTTCACAATTCATTGGGGTGAGAGAGTTGTATTCCGTTTTATAAAGTGTGTTAAACATCACCCAAAATTAAAACCTCCATAACTCTCTCATTATAAGTGCAATAGTGGTGAAATTTCTACCAATTGGAGGTCTTCAAATTCTCTTTCAGTGGAAAAAATCTCATTTAAGATTAGGTGGGGTGAGAGCGTTTTGGTCCATTTTTTAAAGTGTGCGAAACGTCACCCAAAATTAAAACCTCCATAACTCTCTAATTTTAAGTCCAAAAGTGGTGAAATTTCTACCAATCGGAGGTTCTAAGATTCTATTTCGGGGAAAGAAATCTCATTTCAAAATTTATTGGGATGAGAGTTGTAGTCCATTTTATAAAGAGTGTGTGAAACGTCAACCAAAATTAAAACCTCTATAACTCTCTCACTTTAAGTCCAAAAGTGGTGAAATTTCTACCAATCCGAATTCTTCAAATTTTCTTTCACGAGAGTGAAATCTCGTTTCACAGTTCATTGGGGTGAGAGAGTTGTATTCCGTTTTATAAAGTGTGTTAAACATCACCCAAAATTAAAACCTCCATAACTCTCTCATTGTAAGTGCAATAGTGGTGAAATTTCTACCAATTGGAGGTCTTCAAATTCTCTTTCAGTGGAAAAAATCTCATTTAAGATTACGTGGGGTGAGAGCGTTTTGGTCCATTTTTTAAAGTGTGCGAAACGTCACCCAAAATTAAAACCTCCATAACTCTCTCATTTTAAGTCCAAAAGTGGTGAAATTTCTACCAATCGGAGGTTCTAAGATTCTATTTCGGGGAAAGAAATCTCATTTCAAAATTTATTGGGATGAGAGTTGTAGTCCATTTTATAAAAAGTGTGTGAAACGTCAACCAAAATTAAAACCTCTATAACTCTCTCACTTTAAGTCCAAAAGTGGTGAAATTTCTACCAATCGGAATTCTTCAAATTTTCTTTCAGGAGAGTGAAATCTCGTTTCACAGTTCATTGGGGTGAGAGAGTTGTATTCCGTTTTATAAAGTGTGTTAAACATCACCCAAAATTAAAACCTCCATAACTCTCTCATTATAAGTGCAATAGTGGTGAAATTTCTACCAATTGGAGGTCTTCAAATTCTCTTTCAGTGGAAAAAATCTCATTTAAGATTAGGTGGGGTGAGAGCGTTTTGGTCCATTTTTTAAAGTGTGCGAAACGTCACCCAAAATTAAAACCTCCATAACTCTCTCATTTTAAGTCCAAAAGTGGTGAAATTTCTACCAATCGGAGGTTCTAAGATTCTATTTCGGGGAAAGAAATCTCATTTCAAAATTTATTGGGATGAGAGTTGTAGTCCATTTTATAAAAAGTGTGTGAAACGTCAACCAAAATTAAAACCTCTATAACTCTCTCACTTTAAGTCCAAAAGTGGTGAAATTTCTACCAATCGGAATTCTTCAAATTTTCTTTCAGGAGAGTGAAATCTCGTTTCACAGTTCATTGGGGTGAGAGAGTTGTATTCCGTTTTATAAAGTGTGTTAAACATCACCCAAAATTAAAACCTCCATAACTCTCTCATTATAAGTGCAATAGTGGTGAAATTTCTACCAATTGGAGGTCTTCAAATTCTCTTTCAGTGGAAAAAATCTCATTTAAGATTAGGTGGGGTGAGAGCGTTTTGGTCCATTTTTTAAAGTGTGCGAAACGTCACCCAAAATTAAAACCTCCATAACTCTCTAATTTTAAGTCCAAAAGTGGTGAAATTTCTACCAATCGGAGGTTCTAAGATTCTATTTCGGGGAAAGAAATCTCATTTCAAAATTTATTGGGATGAGAGTTGTAGTCCATTTTATAAAGAGTGTGTGAAACGTCAACCAAAATTAAAACCTCTATAACTCTCTCACTTTAAGTCCAAAAGTGGTGAAATTTCTACCAATCGGAATTCTTCAAATTTTCTTTCAGGAGAGTGAAATCTCATTTCACAATTCATTGGGGTGAGAGAGTTGTATTCCGTTTTATAAAGTGTGTTAAACATCACCCAAAATTAAAACCTCCATAACTCTCTCATTGTAAGTGCAATAGTGGTGAAATTTCTACCAATTGGAGGTCTTCAAATTCTCTTTCAGTGGAAAAAATCTCATTTAAGATTAGGTGGGGTGAGAGCGTTTTGGTCCATTTTTTAAAGTGTGCGAAACGTCACCCAAAATTAAAACCTCCATAACACTCTAATTTTAAGTCCAAAAGTGGTGAAATTTCTACCAATCGGAGGTTCTAAGATTCTATTTCGGGGAAAGAAATCTCATTTCAAAATTTATTGGGATGAGAGTTGTAGTCCATTTTATAAAGAGTGTGTGAAACGTCAACCAAAATTAAAACCTCAATAACTCTCTCACTTTAAGTCCAAAAGTGGTGAAATTTCTACCAATCGGAATTCTTCAAATTTTCTTTCAGGAGAGTGAAATCTCGTTTCACAGTTCATTGGGGTGAGAGAGTTGTATTCCGTTTTATAAAGTGTGTTAAACATCACCCAAAATTAAAACCTCCATAACTCTCTCATTGTAAGTGCAATAGTGGTGAAATTTCTACCAATTGGAGGTCTTCAAATTCTCTTTCAGTGGAAAAAATCTCATTTAAGATTAGGTGGGGTGAGAGCGTTTTGGTCCATTTTTTAAAGTGTGCGAAACGTCACCCAAAATTAAAACCTCCATAACACTCTCATTTTAAGTCCAAAAGTGGTGAAATTTCTACCAATCGGAGGTTCTAAGATTCTATTTCGGGGAAAGAAATCTCATTTCAAAATTTATTGGGATGAGAGTTGTAGTCCATTTTATAAAGAGTGTGTGAAACGTCAACCAAAATTAAAACCTCTATAACTCTCTCACTTTAAGTCCAAAAGTGGTGAAATTTCTACCAATCGGAATTCTTCAAATTTTCTTTCAGGAGAGTGAAATCTCGTTTCACAATTCATTTGGGTGAGAGAGTTGTATTCCGTTTTATAAAGTGTGTTAAACATCACCCAAAATTAAAACCTCCATAACTCTCTCATTATAAGTGCAATAGTGGTGAAATTTCTACCAATTGGAGGTCTTCAAATTCTCTTTCAGTGGAAAAAATCTCATTTAAGATTAGGTGGGGTGAGAGCGTTTTGGTCCATTTTTTAAAGTGTGCGAAACGTCACCCAAAATTAAAACCTCCATAACTCTCTAATTTTAAGTCCAAAAGTGGTGAAATTTCTACCAATCGGAGGTTCTAAGATTCTATTTCGGGGAAAGAAATCTCATTTCAAAATTTATTGGGATGAGAGTTGTAGTCCATTTTATAAAGAGTGTGTGAAACGTCAACCAAAATTAAAACCTCTATAACTCTCTCACTTTAAGTCCAAAAGTGGTGAAATTTCTACCAATCCGAATTCTTCAAATTTTCTTTCAGGAGAGTGAAATCTCGTTTCACAGTTCATTGGGGTGAGAGAGTTGTATTCCGTTTTATAAAGTGTGTTAAACATCACCCAAAATTAAAACCTCCATAACTCTCTCATTGTAAGTGCAATAGTGGTGAAATTTCTACCAATTGGAGGTCTTCAAATTCTCTTTCAGTGGAAAAAATCTCATTTAAGATTACGTGGGGTGAGAGCGTTTTGGTCCATTTTTTAAAGTGTGCGAAACGTCACCCAAAATTAAAACCTCCATAACTCTCTCATTTTAAGTCCAAAAGTGGTGAAATTTCTACCAATCGGAGGTTCTAAGATTCTATTTCGGGGAAAGAAATCTCATTTCAAAATTTATTGGGATGAGAGTTGTAGTCCATTTTATAAAAAGTGTGTGAAACGTCAACCAAAATTAAAACCTCTATAACTCTCTCACTTTAAGTCCAAAAGTGGTGAAATTTCTACCAATCGGAATTCTTCAAATTTTCTTTCAGGAGAGTGAAATCTCGTTTCACAGTTCATTGGGGTGAGAGAGTTGTATTCCGTTTTATAAAGTGTGTTAAACATCACCCAAAATTAAAACCTCCATAACTCTCTCATTATAAGTGCAATAGTGGTGAAATTTCTACCAATTGGAGGTCTTCAAATTCTCTTTCAGTGGAAAAAATTTCATTTAAGATTAGGTGGGGTGAGAGCGTTTTGGTCCATTTTTTAAAGTGTGCGAAACGTCACCCAAAATTAAAACCTCCATAACTCTCTCATTTTAAGTCCAAAAGTGGTGAAATTTCTACCAATCGGAGGTTCTAAGATTCTATTTCGGGGAAAGAAATCTCATTTCAAAATTTATTGGGATGAGAGTTGTAGTCCATTTTATAAAAAGTGTGTGAAACGTCAACCAAAATTAAAACCTCTATAACTCTCTCACTTTAAGTCCAAAAGTGGTGAAATTTCTACCAATCGGAATTCTTCAAATTTTCTTTCAGGAGAGTGAAATCTCGTTTCACAGTTCATTGGGGTGAGAGAGTTGTATTCCGTTTTATAAAGTGTGTTAAACATCACCCAAAATTAAAACCTCCATAACTCTCTCATTATAAGTGCAATAGTGGTGAAATTTCTACCAATTGGAGGTCTTCAAATTCTCTTTCAGTGGAAAAAATCTCATTTAAGATTAGGTGGGGTGAGAGCGTTTTGGTCCATTTTTTAAAGTGTGCGAAACGTCACCCAAAATTAAAACCTCCATAACTCTCTAATTTTAAGTCCAAAAGTGGTGAAATTTCTACCAATCGGAGGTTCTAAGATTCTATTTCGGGGAAAGAAATCTCATTTCAAAATTTATTGGGATGAGAGTTGTAGTCCATTTTATAAAGAGTGTGTGAAACGTCAACCAAAATTAAAACCTCTATAACTCTCTCACTTTAAGTCCAAAAGTGGTGAAATTTCTACCAATCGGAATTCTTCAAATTTTCTTTCAGGAGAGTGAAATCTCATTTCACAATTCATTGGGGTGAGAGAGTTGTATTCCGTTTTATAAAGTGTGTTAAACATCACCCAAAATTAAAACCTCCATAACTCTCTCATTGTAAGTGCAATAGTGGTGAAATTTCTACCAATTGGAGGTCTTCAAATTCTCTTTCAGTGGAAAAAATCTCATTTAAGATTAGGTGGGGTGAGAGCGTTTTGGTCCATTTTTTAAAGTGTGCGAAACGTCACCCAAAATTAAAACCTCCATAACACTCTAATTTTAAGTCCAAAAGTGGTGAAATTTCTACCAATCGGAGGTTCTAAGATTCTATTTCGGGGAAAGAAATCTCATTTCAAAATTTATTGGGATGAGAGTTGTAGTCCATTTTATAAAGAGTGTGTGAAACGTCAACCAAAATTAAAACCTCAATAACTCTCTCACTTTAAGTCCAAAAGTGGTGAAATTTCTACCAATCGGAATTCTTCAAATTTTCTTTCAGGAGAGTGAAATCTCGTTTCACAGTTCATTGGGGTGAGAGAGTTGTATTCCGTTTTATAAAGTGTGTTAAACATCACCCAAAATTAAAACCTCCATAACTCTCTCATTGTAAGTGCAATAGTGGTGAAATTTCTACCAATTGGAGGTCTTCAAATTCTCTTTCAGTGGAAAAAATCTCATTTAAGATTAGGTGGGGTGAGAGCGTTTTGGTCCATTTTTTAAAGTGTGCGAAACGTCACCCAAAATTAAAACCTCCATAACTCTCTCATTTTAAGTCCAAAAGTGGTGAAATTTCTACCAATCGGAGGTTCTAAGATTCTATTTCGGGGAAAGAAATCTCATTTCAAAATTTATTGGGATGAGAGTTGTAGTCCATTTTATAAAGAGTGTGTGAAACGTCAACCAAAATTAAAACCTCTATAACTCTCTCACTTTAAGTCCAAAAGTGGTGAAATTTCTACCAATCGGAATTCTTCAAATTTTCTTTCAGGAGAGTGAAATCTCGTTTCACAATTCATTGGGGTGAGAGAGTTGTATTCCGTTTTATAAAGTGTGTTAAACATCACCCAAAATTAAAACCTCCATAACTCTCTCATTATAAGTGCAATAGTGGTGAAATTTCTACCAATTGGAGGTCTTCAAATTCTCTTTCAGTGGAAAAAATCTCAATTAAGATTAGGTGGGGTGAGAGCGTTTTGGTCCATTTTTTAAAGTGTGCGAAACGTCACCCAAAATTAAAACCTCCATAACTCTCTAATTTTAAGTCCAAAAGTGGTGAAATTTCTACCAATCGGAGGTTCTAAGATTCTATTTCGGGGAAAGAAATCTCATTTCAAAATTTATTGGGATGAGAGTTGTAGTCCATTTTATAAAGAGTGTGTGAAACGTCAACCAAAATTAAAACCTCTATAACTCTCTCACTTTAAGTCCAAAAGTGGTGAAATTTCTACCAATCCGAATTCTTCAAATTTTCTTTCAGGAGAGTGAAATCTCGTTTCACAGTTCATTGGGGTGAGAGAGTTGTATTCCGTTTTATAAAGTGTGTTAAACATCACCCAAAATTAAAACCTCCATAACTCTCTCATTGTAAGTGCAATAGTGGTGAAATTTCTACCAATTGGAGGTCTTCAAATTCTCTTTCAGTGGAAAAAATCTCATTTAAGATTACGTGGGGTGAGAGCGTTTTGGTCCATTTTTTAAAGTGTGCGAAACGTCACCCAAAATTAAAACCTCCATAACTCTCTCATTTTAAGTCCAAAAGTGGTGAAATTTCTACCAATCGGAGGTTCTAAGATTCTATTTCGGGGAAAGAAATCTCATTTCAAAATTTATTGGGATGAGAGTTGTAGTCCATTTTATAAAAAGTGTGTGAAACGTCAACCAAAATTAAAACCTCTATAACTCTCTCACTTTAAGTCCAAAAGTGGTGAAATTTCTACCAATCGGAATTCTTCAAATTTTCTTTCAGGAGAGTGAAATCTCGTTTCACAGTTCATTGGGGTGAGAGAGTTGTATTCCGTTTTATAAAGTGTGTTAAACATCACCCAAAATTAAAACCTCCATAACTCTCTCATTATAAGTGCAATAGTGGTGAAATTTCTACCAATTGGAGGTCTTCAAATTCTCTTTCAGTGGAAAAAATCTCATTTAAGATTAGGTGGGGTGAGAGCGTTTTGGTCCATTTTTTAAAGTGTGCGAAACGTCACCCAAAATTAAAACCTCCATAACTCTCTCATTTTAAGTCCAAAAGTGGTGAAATTTCTACCAATCGGAGGTTCTAAGATTCTATTTCGGGGAAAGAAATCTCATTTCAAAATTTATTGGGATGAGAGTTGTAGTCCATTTTATAAAAAGTGTGTGAAACGTCAACCAAAATTAAAACCTCTATAACTCTCTCACTTTAAGTCCAAAAGTGTTGAAATTTCTACCAATCGGAATTCTTCAAATTTTCTTTCAGGAGAGTGAAATCTCGTTTCACAGTTCATTGGGGTGAGAGAGTTGTATTCCGTTTTATAAAGTGTGTTAAACATCACCCAAAATTAAAACCTCCATAACTCTCTCATTCTAAGTGCAATAGTGGTGAAATTTCTACCAATTGGAGGTCTTCAAATTCTCTTTCAGTGGAAAAAATCTCATTTAAGATTAGGTGGGGTGAGAGCGTTTTGGTCCATTTTTTAAAGTGTACGAAACGTCACCCAAAATTAAAACCTCCATAACTCTCTAATTTTAAGTCCAAAAGTGGTGAAATTTCTACCAATCGGAGGTTCTAAGATTCTATTTCGGGGAAAGAAATCTCATTTCAAAATTTATTGGGATGAGAGTTGTAGTCCATTTTATAAAGAGTGTGTGAAACGTCAACCAAAATTAAAACCTCTATAACTCTCTCACTTTAAGTCCAAAAGTGGTGAAATTTCTACCAATCGGAATTCTTCAAATTTTCTTTCAGGAGAGTGAAATCTCGTTTCACAATTCATTGGGGTGAGAGAGTTGTATTCCGTTTTATAAAGTGTGTTAAACATCACCCAAAATTAAGACCTCCATAACTCTCTCATTGTAAGTGCAATTGTGGTGAAATTTCTACCAATTGGAGGTCTTCAAATTCTCTTTCAGTGGAAAAAATCTCATTTAAGATTAGGTGGGGTGAGAGCGTTTTGTTCCATTTTTTAAAGTGTGCGAAACGTCACCCAAAATTAAAACCTCCATAACTCTCTCATTTCAAGTCCAAAAGTGGGGAAATTTCTACCAATCGGAGGTCCTAAGATTCTATTTCAGGGAAAGAAATCTCATTCCAAAATTTGTTGGGATGAGAGTTGTAGTCCATTTTATAAAGTGTGTGCGAAAAGTCACCCAAAATTAAAACCTCTATAACTCTCTCACTTTAAGTCCAAAAGTGGTGAAATTTCTACCAATCGGAATTCTTCAAATTTTCTTTCAGGAGAGTGAAATCTCGTTTCACAATTCATTGGGGTGAGAGAGTTGTATTCCGTTTTATAAAGTGTGTTAAACATCACCCAAAATTAAAACCTCCATAACTCTCTCATTGTAAGTGCAATAGTGGTGAAATTTCTTCCAATTTGAGGTCTTCAAATTCTCTTTCAGTGGAAAAAATCTCATTTAAGATTAGGTGGGGTGAGAGCGTTTTGGTCCATTTTTTAAAGTGTGCGAAACGTCACCAAAAATTAAAACCTCCATAACTCTCTCATTTTAAGTCCAAAAGTGGTGAAATTTCTACCAATCGGAGGTTCTAAGATTCTATTTCGGGTAAAGAAATCTCATTTCAAAATTTATTGGGATGAGAGTTGTAGTCCATTTTATAAAGAGTGTGTGAAACGTCAACCAAAATTAAAACCTCTATAACTCTCTCACTTTAAGTCCAAAAGTGGTGAAATTTCTACCAATCGGAATTCTTCAAATTTTCTTTCAGGAGAGTGAAATCTCGTTTCACAATTCATTGGGGTGAGAGAGTTGTATTCCGTTTTATAAAGTGTGTTAAACATCACCCAAAATTAAAACCTCCATAACTCTCTCATTGTAAGTGCAATAGTGGTGAAATTTCTACCAATTGGAGGTCTTCAAATTCTCTTTCAGTGGAAAAAATCTCATTTAAGATTAGGTGGGGTGAGAGCGTTTTGGTCCATTTTTTTAAGTGTGCGAAACGTCACCCAAAATTAAAACCTCCATAACTCTCTAATTTTAAGTCCAAAAGTGGTGAAATTTCTACCAATCGGAGGTGCTAAGATTCTATTTCGGGGAAAGAAATCTCATTTCAAAATTTATTGGGATGAGAGTTGTAGTCCATTTTATAAAGAGTGTGTGAAACGTCAACCAAAATTAAAACCTCTATAACTCTCTCACTTTAAGTCCAAAAGTGGTGAAATTTCTACCAATCGGAATTCTTCAAATTTTCTTTCAGGAGAGTGAAATCTCGTTTCACAATTCATTGGGGTGAGAGAGTTGTATTCCGTTTTATAAAGTGTGTTAAACATCACCCAAAATTAAGACCTCCATAACTCTCTCATTGTAAGTGCAATTGTGGTGAAATTTCTACCAATTGGAGGTCTTCAAATTCTCTTTCAGTGAAAAAAATCTCATTTAAGATTAGGTGGGGTGAGAGCGTTTTGTTCCATTTTTTAAAGTGTGCGAAACGTCACCCAAAATTAAAACCTCCATAACTCTCTCATTTCAAGTCCATAAGTGGGGAAATTTCTACCAATCGGAGGTCCTAAGATTCTATTTCAGGGAAAGAAATCTCATTCCAAAATTTGTTGGGATGAGAGTTGTAGTCCATTTTATAAAGAGTGTGCGAAAAGTCAACCAAAATTAAAACCTCTATAACTCTCTCACTTTAAGTCCAAAAGTGGTGAAATTTCTACCAATCGGAATTCTTCAAATTTTCTTTCAGGAGAGTGAAATCTCGTTTCACAATTCATTGGGGTGAGAGAGTTGTATTCCGTTTTATAAAGTGTGTTAAACATCACCCAAAATTAAGACCTCCATAACTCTCTCATTGTAAGTGCAATAGTGGTGAAATTTCTACCAATTGGAGGTCTTCAAATTCTCTTTCAGTGGAAAAAATCTCATTTAAGATTAGGTGGGGTCAGAGCGTTTTGTTCCATTTTTTAAAGTGTGCGAAACGTCACCCAAAATTAAAACCTCTATAACTCTCTCACTTTAAGTCCAAAAGTGGTGAAATTTCTACCAATCGGAATTCTTCAAATTTTCTTTCAGGAGAGTGAAATCTCGTTTCACAATTCATTGGGGTGAGAGAGTTGTATTCCGTTTTATAAAGTGTGTTAAACATCACCCAAAATTAAAACCTCCATAACTCTCTCATTGTAAGTGCAATAGTGGTGAAATTTCTACCAATTGGAGGTCTTCAAATTCTCTTTCAGTGGAAAAAATCTCATTTAAGATTAGGTGGGGTGAGAGCGTTTTGGTCCATTTTTTTAAGTGTGCGAAACGTCACCCAAAATTAAAACCTCCATAACTCTCTAATTTTAAGTCCAAAAGTGGTGAAATTTCTACCAATCGGAGGTTCTAAGATTCTATTTCGGGGAAAGAAATCTCATTTCAAAATTTATTGGGATGAGAGTTGTAGTCCATTTTATAAAGAGTGTGTGAAACGTCAACCAAAATTAAAACCTCTATAACTCTCTCACTTTAAGTCCAAAAGTGGTGAAATTTCTACCAATCGGAATTCTTCAAATTTTCTTTCAGGAGAGTGAAATCTCGTTTCACAATTCATTGGGGTGAGAGAGTTGTATTCCGTTTTATAAAGTGTGTTAAACATCACCCAAAATTAAGACCTCCATAACTCTCACATTGTAAGTGCAATTGTGGTGAAATTTCTACCAATTGGAGGTCTTCAAATTCTCTTTCAGTGAAAAAAATCTCATTTAAGATTAGGTGGGGTGAGAGCGTTTTGTTCCATTTTTTAAAGTGTGCGAAACGTCACCCAAAATTAAAACCTCCATAACTCTCTCATTTCAAGTCCATAAGTGGGGAAATTTCTACCAATCGGAGGTCCTAAGATTCTATTTCAGGGAAAGAAATCTCATTCCAAAATTTGTTGGGATGAGAGTTGTAGTCCATTTTATAAAGAGTGTGCGAAAAGTCAACCAAAATTAAAACCTCTATAACTCTCTCACTTTAAGTCCAAAAGTGGTGAAATTTCTACCAATCGGAATTCTTCAAATTTTCTTTCAGGAGAGTGAAATCTCGTTTCACATTTCATTGGGGTGAGAGAGTTGTATTCCGTTTTATAAAGTGTGTTAAACATCAACCAAAATTAAAACCTCCATAACTCTCTCATTGTAAGTGCAATAGTGGTGAAATTTCTACCAATTGGAGGTCTTCAAATTCTCTTTCAGTGGAAAAAATCTCATTTAAGATTAGGTGGGGTGAGAGCGTTTTGGTCCATTTTTTAAAGTGTGCGAAACGTCACCCAAAATTAAAACCTCCATAACTCTCTCATTTTAAGTCCAAAAGTGGTGAAATTTCTACCAATCGGAGGTTCTAAGATTCTATTTCGGGGAAAGAAATCTCATTTCAAAATTTATTGGGATGAGAGTTGTAGTCCATTTTATAAAGAGTGTGTGAAACGTCAACCAAAATTAAAACCTCTATAACTCTCTCACTTTAAGTCCAAAAGTGGTGAAATTTCTACCAATCGGAATTCTTCAAATTTTCTTTCAGGAGAGTGAAATCTCGTTTCACAATTCATTGGGGTGAGAGAGTTGTATTCCGTTTTATAAAGTGTGTTAAACATCACCCAAAATTAAAACCTCCATAACTCTCTCATTATAAGTGCAATAGTGGTGAAATTTCTACCAATTGGAGGTCTTCAAATTCTCTTTCAGTGGAAAAAATCTCATTTAAGATTAGGTGGGGTGAGAGCGTTTTGGTCCATTTTTTAAAGTGTGCGAAACGTCACCCAAAATTAAAACCTCCATAACTCTCTAATTTTAAGTCCAAAAGTGGTGAAATTTCTACCAATCGGAGGTTCTAAGATTCTATTTCGGGGAAAGAAATCTCATTTCAAAATTTATTGGGATGAGAGTTGTAGTCCATTTTATAAAGAGTGTGTGAAACGTCAACCAAAATTAAAACCTCTATAACTCTCTCACTTTAAGTCCAAAAGTGGTGAAATTTCTACCAATCCGAATTCTTCAAATTTTCTTTCAGGAGAGTGAAATCTCGTTTCACAGTTCATTGGGGTGAGAGAGTTGTATTCCGTTTTATAAAGTGTGTTAAACATCACCCAAAATTAAAACCTCCATAACTCTCTCATTGTAAGTGCAATAGTGGTGAAATTTCTACCAATTGGAGGTCTTCAAATTCTCTTTCAGTGGAAAAAATCTCATTTAAGATTACGTGGGGTGATAGCGTTTTGGTCCATTTTTTAAAGTGTGCGAAACGTCACCCAAAATTAAAACCTCCATAACTCTCTCATTTTAAGTCCAAAAGTGGTGAAATTTCTACCAATCGGAGGTTCTAAGATTCTATTTCGGGGAAAGAAATCTCATTTCAAAATTTATTGGGATGAGAGTTGTAGTCCATTTTATAAAAAGTATGTGAAACGTCAACCAAAATTAAAACCTCTATAACTCTCTCACTTTAAGTCCAAAAGTGGTGAAATTTCTACCAATCGGAATTCTTCAAATTTTCTTTCAGGAGAGTGAAATCTCGTTTCACAGTTCATTGGGGTGAGAGAGTTGTATTCCGTTTTATAAAGTGTGTTAAACATCACCCAAAATTAAAACCTCCATAACTCTCTCATTATAAGTGCAATAGTGGTGAAATTTCTACCAATTGGAGGTCTTCAAATTCTCTTTCAGTGGAAAAAATCTCATTTAAGATTTGGTGGGGTGAGAGCGTTTTGGTCCATTTTTTAAAGTGTGCGAAACGTCACCCAAAATTAAAACCTCCATAACTCTCTCATTTTAAGTCCAAAAGTGGTGAAATTTCTACCAATCGGAGGTTCTAAGATTCTATTTCGGGGAAAGAAATCTCATTTCAAAATTTATTGGGATGAGAGTTGTAGTCCATTTTATAAAAAGTGTGTGAAACGTCAACCAAAATTAAAACCTCTATAACTCTCTCACTTTAAGTCCAAAAGTGGTGAAATTTCTACCAATCGGAATTCTTCAAATTTTCTTTCAGGAGAGTGAAATCTCGTTTCACAATTCATTGGGGTGAGAGAGTTGTATTCCGTTTTATAAAGTGTGTTAAACATCACCCAAAATTAAAACCTCCATAACTCTCTCATTGTAAGTGCAATAGTGGTGAAATTTCTACCAATTGGAGGTCTTCAAATTCTCTTTCAGTGGAAAAAATCTCATTTAAGATTAGGTGGGGTGAGAGCGTTTTGGTCCATTTTTTTAAGTGTGCGAAACGTCACCCAAAATTAAAACCTCCATAACTCTCTAATTTTAAGTCCAAAAGTGGTGAAATTTCTACCAATCGGAGGTGCTAAGATTCTATTTCGGGGAAAGAAATCTCATTTCAAAATTTATTGGGATGAGAGTTGTAGTCCATTTTATAAAGAGTGTGTGAAACGTCAACCAAAATTAAAACCTCTATAACTCTCTCACTTTAAGTCCAAAAGTGGTGAAATTTCTACCAATCGGAATTCTTCAAATTTTCTTTCAGGAGAGTGAAATCTCGTTTCACAATTCATTGGGGTGAGAGAGTTGTATTCCGTTTTATAAAGTGTGTTAAACATCACCCAAAATTAAGACCTCCATAACTCTCTCATTGTAAGTGCAATTGTGGTGAAATTTCTACCAATTGGAGGTCTTCAAATTCTCTTTCAGTGAAAAAAATCTCATTTAAGATTAGGTGGGGTGAGAGCGTTTTGTTCCATTTTTTAAAGTGTGCGAAACGTCACCCAAAATTAAAACCTCCATAACTCTCTCATTTCAAGTCCATAAGTGGGGAAATTTCTACCAATCGGAGGTCCTAAGATTCTATTTCAGGGAAAGAAATCTCATTCCAAAATTTGTTGGGATGAGAGTTGTAGTCCATTTTATAAAGAGTGTGCGAAAAGTCAACCAAAATTAAAACCTCTATAACTCTCTCACTTTAAGTCCAAAAGTGGTGAAATTTCTACCAATCGGAATTCTTCAAATTTTCTTTCAGGAGAGTGAAATCTCGTTTCACAATTCATTGGGGTGAGAGAGTTGTATTCCGTTTTATAAAGTGTGTTAAACATCACCCAAAATTAAGACCTCCATAACTCTCTCATTGTAAGTGCAATAGTGGTGAAATTTCTACCAATTGGAGGTCTTCAAATTCTCTTTCAGTGGAAAAAATCTCATTTAAGATTAGGTGGGGTCAGAGCGTTTTGTTCCATTTTTTAAAGTGTGCGAAACGTCACCCAAAATTAAAACCTCTATAACTCTCTCACTTTAAGTCCAAAAGTGGTGAAATTTCTACCAATCGGAATTCTTCAAATTTTCTTTCAGGAGAGTGAAATCTCGTTTCACAATTCATTGGGGTGAGAGAGTTGTATTCCGTTTTATAAAGTGTGTTAAACATCACCCAAAATTAAAACCTCCATAACTCTCTCATTGTAAGTGCAATAGTGGTGAAATTTCTACCAATTGGAGGTCTTCAAATTCTCTTTCAGTGGAAAAAATCTCATTTAAGATTAGGTGGGGTGAGAGCGTTTTGGTCCATTTTTTTAAGTGTGCGAAACGTCACCCAAAATTAAAACCTCCATAACTCTCTAATTTTAAGTCCAAAAGTGGTGAAATTTCTACCAATCGGAGGTTCTAAGATTCTATTTCGGGGAAAGAAATCTCATTTCAAAATTTATTGGGATGAGAGTTGTAGTCCATTTTATAAAGAGTGTGTGAAACGTCAACCAAAATTAAAACCTCTATAACTCTCTCACTTTAAGTCCAAAAGTGGTGAAATTTCTACCAATCGGAATTCTTCAAATTTTCTTTCAGGAGAGTGAAATCTCGTTTCACAATTCATTGGGGTGAGAGAGTTGTATTCCGTTTTATAAAGTGTGTTAAACATCACCCAAAATTAAGACCTCCATAACTCTCACATTGTAAGTGCAATTGTGGTGAAATTTCTACCAATTGGAGGTCTTCAAATTCTCTTTCAGTGAAAAAAATCTCATTTAAGATTAGGTGGGGTGAGAGCGTTTTGTTCCATTTTTTAAAGTGTGCGAAACGTCACCCAAAATTAAAACCTCCATAACTCTCTCATTTCAAGTCCATAAGTGGGGAAATTTCTACCAATCGGAGGTCCTAAGATTCTATTTCAGGGAAAGAAATCTCATTCCAAAATTTGTTGGGATGAGAGTTGTAGTCCATTTTATAAAGAGTGTGCGAAAAGTCAACCAAAATTAAAACCTCTATAACTCTCTCACTTTAAGTCCAAAAGTGGTGAAATTTCTACCAATCGGAATTCTTCAAATTTTCTTTCAGGAGAGTGAAATCTCGTTTCACATTTCATTGGGGTGAGAGAGTTGTATTCCGTTTTATAAAGTGTGTTAAACATCAACCAAAATTAAAACCTCCATAACTCTCTCATTGTAAGTGCAATAGTGGTGAAATTTCTACCAATTGGAGGTCTTCAAATTCTCTTTCAGTGGAAAAAATCTCATTTAAGATTAGGTGGGGTGAGAGCGTTTTGGTCCATTTTTTAAAGTGTGCGAAACGTCACCCAAAATTAAAACCTCCATAACTCTCTCATTTTAAGTCCAAAAGTGGTGAAATTTCTACCAATCGGAGGTTCTAAGATTCTATTTCGGGGAAAGAAATCTCATTTCAAAATTTATTGGGATGAGAGTTGTAGTCCATTTTATAAAGAGTGTGTGAAACGTCAACCAAAATTAAAACCTCTATAACTCTCTCACTTTAAGTCCAAAAGTGGTGAAATTTCTACCAATCGGAATTCTTCAAATTTTCTTTCAGGAGAGTGAAATCTCGTTTCACAATTCATTGGGGTGAGAGAGTTGTATTCCGTTTTATAAAGTGTGTTAAACATCACCCAAAATTAAAACCTCCATAACTCTCTCATTATAAGTGCAATAGTGGTGAAATTTCTACCAATTGGAGGTCTTCAAATTCTCTTTCAGTGGAAAAAATCTCATTTAAGATTAGGTGGGGTGAGAGCGTTTTGGTCCATTTTTTAAAGTGTGCGAAACGTCACCCAAAATTAAAACCTCCATAACTCTCTAATTTTAAGTCCAAAAGTGGTGAAATTTCTACCAATCGGAGGTTCTAAGATTCTATTTCGGGGAAAGAAATCTCATTTCAAAATTTATTGGGATGAGAGTTGTAGTCCATTTTATAAAGAGTGTGTGAAACGTCAACCAAAATTAAAACCTCTATAACTCTCTCACTTTAAGTCCAAAAGTGGTGAAATTTCTACCAATCCGAATTCTTCAAATTTTCTTTCAGGAGAGTGAAATCTCGTTTCACAGTTCATTGGGGTGAGAGAGTTGTATTCCGTTTTATAAAGTGTGTTAAACATCACCCAAAATTAAAACCTCCATAACTCTCTCATTGTAAGTGCAATAGTGGTGAAATTTCTACCAATTGGAGGTCTTCAAATTCTCTTTCAGTGGAAAAAATCTCATTTAAGATTACGTGGGGTGATAGCGTTTTGGTCCATTTTTTAAAGTGTGCGAAACGTCACCCAAAATTAAAACCTCCATAACTCTCTCATTTTAAGTCCAAAAGTGGTGAAATTTCTACCAATCGGAGGTTCTAAGATTCTATTTCGGGGAAAGAAATCTCATTTCAAAATTTATTGGGATGAGAGTTGTAGTCCATTTTATAAAAAGTATGTGAAACGTCAACCAAAATTAAAACCTCTATAACTCTCTCACTTTAAGTCCAAAAGTGGTGAAATTTCTACCAATCGGAATTCTTCAAATTTTCTTTCAGGAGAGTGAAATCTCGTTTCACAGTTCATTGGGGTGAGAGAGTTGTATTCCGTTTTATAAAGTGTGTTAAACATCACCCAAAATTAAAACCTCCATAACTCTCTCATTATAAGTGCAATAGTGGTGAAATTTCTACCAATTGGAGGTCTTCAAATTCTCTTTCAGTGGAAAAAATCTCATTTAAGATTTGGTGGGGTGAGAGCGTTTTGGTCCATTTTTTAAAGTGTGCGAAACGTCACCCAAAATTAAAACCTCCATAACTCTCTCATTTTAAGTCCAAAAGTGGTGAAATTTCTACCAATCGGAGGTTCTAAGATTCTATTTCGGGGAAAGAAATCTCATTTCAAAATTTATTGGGATGAGAGTTGTAGTCCATTTTATAAAAAGTGTGTGAAACGTCAACCAAAATTAAAACCTCTATAACTCTCTCACTTTAAGTCCAAAAGTGGTGAAATTTCTACCAATCGGAATTCTTCAAATTTTCTTTCAGGAGAGTGAAATCTCGTTTCACAATTCATTGGGGTGAGAGAGTTGTATTCCGTTTTATAAAGTGTGTTAAACATCACCCAAAATTAAGACCTCCATAACTCTCTCATTGTAAGTGCAATAGTGGTGAAATTTCTACCAATTGGAGGTCTTCAAATTCTCTTTCAGTGGAAAAAATCTCATTTAAGATTAGGTGGGGTCAGAGCGTTTTGTTCCATTTTTTAAAGTGTGCGAAACGTCACCCAAAATTAAAACCTCTATAACTCTCTCACTTTAAGTCCAAAAGTGGTGAAATTTCTACCAATCGGAATTCTTCAAATTTTCTTTCAGGAGAGTGAAATCTCGTTTCACAATTCATTGGGGTGAGAGAGTTGTATTCCGTTTTATAAAGTGTGTTAAACATCACCCAAAATTAAAACCTCCATAACTCTCTCATTGTAAGTGCAATAGTGGTGAAATTTCTACCAATTGGAGGTCTTCAAATTCTCTTTCAGTGGAAAAAATCTCATTTAAGATTAGGTGGGGTGAGAGCGTTTTGGTCCATTTTTTTAAGTGTGCGAAACGTCACCCAAAATTAAAACCTCCATAACTCTCTAATTTTAAGTCCAAAAGTGGTGAAATTTCTACCAATCGGAGGTTCTAAGATTCTATTTCGGGGAAAGAAATCTCATTTCAAAATTTATTGGGATGAGAGTTGTAGTCCATTTTATAAAGAGTGTGTGAAACGTCAACCAAAATTAAAACCTCTATAACTCTCTCACTTTAAGTCCAAAAGTGGTGAAATTTCTACCAATCGGAATTCTTCAAATTTTCTTTCAGGAGAGTGAAATCTCGTTTCACAATTCATTGGGGTGAGAGAGTTGTATTCCGTTTTATAAAGTGTGTTAAACATCACCCAAAATTAAGACCTCCATAACTCTCACATTGTAAGTGCAATTGTGGTGAAATTTCTACCAATTGGAGGTCTTCAAATTCTCTTTCAGTGAAAAAAATCTCATTTAAGATTAGGTGGGGTGAGAGCGTTTTGTTCCATTTTTTAAAGTGTGCGAAACGTCACCCAAAATTAAAACCTCCATAACTCTCTCATTTCAAGTCCATAAGTGGGGAAATTTCTACCAATCGGAGGTCCTAAGATTCTATTTCAGGGAAAGAAATCTCATTCCAAAATTTGTTGGGATGAGAGTTGTAGTCCATTTTATAAAGAGTGTGCGAAAAGTCAACCAAAATTAAAACCTCTATAACTCTCTCACTTTAAGTCCAAAAGTGGTGAAATTTCTACCAATCGGAATTCTTCAAATTTTCTTTCAGGAGAGTGAAATCTCGTTTCACATTTCATTGGGGTGAGAGAGTTGTATTCCGTTTTATAAAGTGTGTTAAACATCAACCAAAATTAAAACCTCCATAACTCTCTCATTGTAAGTGCAATAGTGGTGAAATTTCTACCAATTGGAGGTCTTCAAATTCTCTTTCAGTGGAAAAAATCTCATTTAAGATTAGGTGGGGTGAGAGCGTTTTGGTCCATTTTTTAAAGTGTGCGAAACGTCACCCAAAATTAAAACCTCCATAACTCTCTCATTTTAAGTCCAAAAGTGGTGAAATTTCTACCAATCGGAGGTTCTAAGATTCTATTTCGGGGAAAGAAATCTCATTTCAAAATTTATTGGGATGAGAGTTGTAGTCCATTTTATAAAGAGTGTGTGAAACGTCAACCAAAATTAAAACCTCTATAACTCTCTCACTTTAAGTCCAAAAGTGGTGAAATTTCTACCAATCGGAATTCTTCAAATTTTCTTTCAGGAGAGTGAAATCTCGTTTCACAATTCATTGGGGTGAGAGAGTTGTATTCCGTTTTATAAAGTGTGTTAAACATCACCCAAAATTAAAACCTCCATAACTCTCTCATTATAAGTGCAATAGTGGTGAAATTTCTACCAATTGGAGGTCTTCAAATTCTCTTTCAGTGGAAAAAATCTCATTTAAGATTAGGTGGGGTGAGAGCGTTTTGGTCCATTTTTTAAAGTGTGCGAAACGTCACCCAAAATTAAAACCTCCATAACTCTCTAATTTTAAGTCCAAAAGTGGTGAAATTTCTACCAATCGGAGGTTCTAAGATTCTATTTCGGGGAAAGAAATCTCATTTCAAAATTTATTGGGATGAGAGTTGTAGTCCATTTTATAAAGAGTGTGTGAAACGTCAACCAAAATTAAAACCTCTATAACTCTCTCACTTTAAGTCCAAAAGTGGTGAAATTTCTACCAATCCGAATTCTTCAAATTTTCTTTCAGGAGAGTGAAATCTCGTTTCACAGTTCATTGGGGTGAGAGAGTTGTATTCCGTTTTATAAAGTGTGTTAAACATCACCCAAAATTAAAACCTCCATAACTCTCTCATTGTAAGTGCAATAGTGGTGAAATTTCTACCAATTGGAGGTCTTCAAATTCTCTTTCAGTGGAAAAAATCTCATTTAAGATTACGTGGGGTGATAGCGTTTTGGTCCATTTTTTAAAGTGTGCGAAACGTCACCCAAAATTAAAACCTCCATAACTCTCTCATTTTAAGTCCAAAAGTGGTGAAATTTCTACCAATCGGAGGTTCTAAGATTCTATTTCGGGGAAAGAAATCTCATTTCAAAATTTATTGGGATGAGAGTTGTAGTCCATTTTATAAAAAGTATGTGAAACGTCAACCAAAATTAAAACCTCTATAACTCTCTCACTTTAAGTCCAAAAGTGGTGAAATTTCTACCAATCGGAATTCTTCAAATTTTCTTTCAGGAGAGTGAAATCTCGTTTCACAGTTCATTGGGGTGAGAGAGTTGTATTCCGTTTTATAAAGTGTGTTAAACATCACCCAAAATTAAAACCTCCATAACTCTCTCATTATAAGTGCAATAGTGGTGAAATTTCTACCAATTGGAGGTCTTCAAATTCTCTTTCAGTGGAAAAAATCTCATTTAAGATTTGGTGGGGTGAGAGCGTTTTGGTCCATTTTTTAAAGTGTGCGAAACGTCACCCAAAATTAAAACCTCCATAACTCTCTCATTTTAAGTCCAAAAGTGGTGAAATTTCTACCAATCGGAGGTTCTAAGATTCTATTTCGGGGAAAGAAATCTCATTTCAAAATTTATTGGGATGAGAGTTGTAGTCCATTTTATAAAAAGTGTGTGAAACGTCAACCAAAATTAAAACCTCTATAACTCTCTCACTTTAAGTCCAAAAGTGGTGAAATTTCTACCAATCGGAATTCTTCAAATTTTCTTTCAGGAGAGTGAAATCTCGTTTCACAGTTCATTGGGGTGAGAGAGTTGTATTCCGTTTTATAAAGTGTGTTAAACATCACCCAAAATTAAAACCTCCATAACTCTCTCATTATAAGTGCAATAGTGGTGAAATTTCTACCAATTGGAGGTCTTCAAATTCTCTTTCAGTGGAAAAAATTTCATTTAAGATTAGGTGGGGTGAGAGCGTTTTGGTCCATTTTTTAAAGTGTGCGAAACGTCACCCAAAATTAAAACCTCCATAACTCTCTCATTTTAAGTCCAAAAGTGGTGAAATTTCTACCAATCGGAGGTTCTAAGATTCTATTTCGGGGAAAGAAATCTCATTTCAAAATTTATTGGGATGAGAGTTGTAGTCCATTTTATAAAAAGTGTGTGAAACGTCAACCAAAATTAAAACCTCTATAACTCTCTCACTTTAAGTCCAAAAGTGGTGAAATTTCTACCAATCGGAATTCTTCAAATTTTCTTTCAGGAGAGTGAAATCTCGTTTCACAGTTCATTGGGGTGAGAGAGTTGTATTCCGTTTTATAAAGTGTGTTAAACATCACCCAAAATTAAAACCTCCATAACTCTCTCATTATAAGTGCAATAGTGGTGAAATTTCTACCAATTGGAGGTCTTCAAATTCTCTTTCAGTGGAAAAAATCTCATTTAAGATTAGGTGGGGTGAGAGCGTTTTGGTCCATTTTTTAAAGTGTGCGAAACGTCACCCAAAATTAAAACCTCCATAACTCTCTAATTTTAAGTCCAAAAGTGGTGAAATTTCTACCAATCGGAGGTTCTAAGATTCTATTTCGGGGAAAGAAATCTCATTTCAAAATTTATTGGGATGAGAGTTGTAGTCCATTTTATAAAGAGTGTGTGAAACGTCAACCAAAATTAAAACCTCTATAACTCTCTCACTTTAAGTCCAAAAGTGGTGAAATTTCTACCAATCGGAATTCTTCAAATTTTCTTTCAGGAGAGTGAAATCTCATTTCACAATTCATTGGGGTGAGAGAGTTGTATTCCGTTTTATAAAGTGTGTTAAACATCACCCAAAATTAAAACCTCCATAACTCTCTCATTGTAAGTGCAATAGTGGTGAAATTTCTACCAATTGGAGGTCTTCAAATTCTCTTTCAGTGGAAAAAATCTCATTTAAGATTAGGTGGGGTGAGAGCGTTTTGGTCCATTTTTTAAAGTGTGCGAAACGTCACCCAAAATTAAAACCTCCATAACACTCTAATTTTAAGTCCAAAAGTGGTGAAATTTCTACCAATCGGAGGTTCTAAGATTCTATTTCGGGGAAAGAAATCTCATTTCAAAATTTATTGGGATGAGAGTTGTAGTCCATTTTATAAAGAGTGTGTGAAACGTCAACCAAAATTAAAACCTCAATAACTCTCTCACTTTAAGTCCAAAAGTGGTGAAATTTCTACCAATCGGAATTCTTCAAATTTTCTTTCAGGAGAGTGAAATCTCGTTTCACAGTTCATTGGGGTGAGAGAGTTGTATTCCGTTTTATAAAGTGTGTTAAACATCACCCAAAATTAAAACCTCCATAACTCTCTCATTGTAAGTGCAATAGTGGTGAAATTTCTACCAATTGGAGGTCTTCAAATTCTCTTTCAGTGGAAAAAATCTCATTTAAGATTAGGTGGGGTGAGAGCGTTTTGGTCCATTTTTTAAAGTGTGCGAAACGTCACCCAAAATTAAAACCTCCATAACTCTCTCATTTTAAGTCCAAAAGTGGTGAAATTTCTACCAATCGGAGGTTCTAAGATTCTATTTCGGGGAAAGAAATCTCATTTCAAAATTTATTGGGATGAGAGTTGTAGTCCATTTTATAAAGAGTGTGTGAAACGTCAACCAAAATTAAAACCTCTATAACTCTCTCACTTTAAGTCCAAAAGTGGTGAAATTTCTACCAATCGGAATTCTTCAAATTTTCTTTCAGGAGAGTGAAATCTCGTTTCACAATTCATTGGGGTGAGAGAGTTGTATTCCGTTTTATAAAGTGTGTTAAACATCACCCAAAATTAAAACCTCCATAACTCTCTCATTATAAGTGCAATAGTGGTGAAATTTCTACCAATTGGAGGTCTTCAAATTCTCTTTCAGTGGAAAAAATCTCATTTAAGATTAAGTGGGGTGAGAGCGTTTTGGTCCATTTTTTAAAGTGTGCGAAACGTCACCCAAAATTAAAACCTCCATAACTCTCTCATTTTAAGTCCAAAAGTGGTGAAATTTCTACCAATCGGAGGTTCTAAGATTCTATTTCGGGGAAAGAAATCTCATTTCAAAATTTATTGGGATGAGAGTTGTAGTCCATTTTATAAAAAGTGTGTGAAACGTCAACCAAAATTAAAACCTCTATAACTCTCTCACTTTAAGTCCAAAAGTGGTGAAATTTCTACCAATCGGAATTCTTCAAATTTTCTTTCAGGAGAGTGAAATCTCGTTTCACAGTTCATTGGGGTGAGAGAGTTGTATTCCGTTTTATAAAGTGTGTTAAACATCACCCAAAATTAAAACCTCCATAACTCTCTCATTATAAGTGCAATAGTGGTGAAATTTCTACCAATTGGAGGTCTTCAAATTCTCTTTCAGTGGAAAAAATTTCATTTAAGATTAGGTGGGGTGAGAGCGTTTTGGTCCATTTTTTAAAGTGTGCGAAACGTCACCCAAAATTAAAACCTCCATAACTCTCTCATTTTAAGTCCAAAAGTGGTGAAATTTCTACCAATCGGAGGTTCTAAGATTCTATTTCGGGGAAAGAAATCTCATTTCAAAATTTATTGGGATGAGAGTTGTAGTCCATTTTATAAAAAGTGTGTGAAACGTCAACCAAAATTAAAACCTCTATAACTCTCTCACTTTAAGTCCAAAAGTGGTGAAATTTCTACCAATCGGAATTCTTCAAATTTTCTTTCAGGAGAGTGAAATCTCGTTTCACAGTTCATTGGGGTGAGAGAGTTGTATTCCGTTTTATAAAGTGTGTTAAACATCACCCAAAATTAAAACCTCCATAACTCTCTCATTATAAGTGCAATAGTGGTGAAATTTCTACCAATTGGAGGTCTTCAAATTCTCTTTCAGTGGAAAAAATCTCATTTAAGATTAGGTGGGGTGAGAGCGTTTTGGTCCATTTTTTAAAGTGTGCGAAACGTCACCCAAAATTAAAACCTCCATAACTCTCTAATTTTAAGTCCAAAAGTGGTGAAATTTCTACCAATCGGAGGTTCTAAGATTCTATTTCGGGGAAAGAAATCTCATTTCAAAATTTATTGGGATGAGAGTTGTAGTCCATTTTATAAAGAGTGTGTGAAACGTCAACCAAAATTAAAACCTCTATAACTCTCTCACTTTAAGTCCAAAAGTGGTGAAATTTCTACCAATCGGAATTCTTCAAATTTTCTTTCAGGAGAGTGAAATCTCATTTCACAATTCATTGGGGTGAGAGAGTTGTATTCCGTTTTATAAAGTGTGTTAAACATCACCCAAAATTAAAACCTCCATAACTCTCTCATTGTAAGTGCAATAGTGGTGAAATTTCTACCAATTGGAGGTCTTCAAATTCTCTTTCAGTGGAAAAAATCTCATTTAAGATTAGGTGGGGTGAGAGCGTTTTGGTCCATTTTTTAAAGTGTGCGAAACGTCACCCAAAATTAAAACCTCCATAACACTCTAATTTTAAGTCCAAAAGTGGTGAAATTTCTACCAATCGGAGGTTCTAAGATTCTATTTCGGGGAAAGAAATCTCATTTCAAAATTTATTGGGATGAGAGTTGTAGTCCATTTTATAAAGAGTGTGTGAAACGTCAACCAAAATTAAAACCTCAATAACTCTCTCACTTTAAGTCCAAAAGTGGTGAAATTTCTACCAATCGGAATTCTTCAAATTTTCTTTCAGGAGAGTGAAATCTCGTTTCACAGTTCATTGGGGTGAGAGAGTTGTATTCCGTTTTATAAAGTGTGTTAAACATCACCCAAAATTAAAACCTCCATAACTCTCTCATTGTAAGTGCAATAGTGGTGAAATTTCTACCAATTGGAGGTCTTCAAATTCTCTTTCAGTGGAAAAAATCTCATTTAAGATTAGGTGGGGTGAGAGCGTTTTGGTCCATTTTTTAAAGTGTGCGAAACGTCACCCAAAATTAAAACCTCCATAACTCTCTCATTTTAAGTCCAAAAGTGGTGAAATTTCTACCAATCGGAGGTTCTAAGATTCTATTTCGGGGAAAGAAATCTCATTTCAAAATTTATTGGGATGAGAGTTGTAGTCCATTTTATAAAGAGTGTGTGAAACGTCAACCAAAATTAAAACCTCTATAACTCTCTCACTTTAAGTCCAAAAGTGGTGAAATTTCTACCAATCGGAATTCTTCAAATTTTCTTTCAGGAGAGTGAAATCTCGTTTCACAATTCATTGGGGTGAGAGAGTTGTATTCCGTTTTATAAAGTGTGTTAAACATCACCCAAAATTAAAACCTCCATAACTCTCTCATTATAAGTGCAATAGTGGTGAAATTTCTACCAATTGGAGGTCTTCAAATTCTCTTTCAGTGGAAAAAATCTCAATTAAGATTAGGTGGGGTGAGAGCGTTTTGGTCCATTTTTTAAAGTGTGCGAAACGTCACCCAAAATTAAAACCTCCATAACTCTCTAATTTTAAGTCCAAAAGTGGTGAAATTTCTACCAATCGGAGGTTCTAAGATTCTATTTCGGGGAAAGAAATCTCATTTCAAAATTTATTGGGATGAGAGTTGTAGTCCATTTTATAAAGAGTGTGTGAAACGTCAACCAAAATTAAAACCTCTATAACTCTCTCACTTTAAGTCCAAAAGTGGTGAAATTTCTACCAATCCGAATTCTTCAAATTTTCTTTCAGGAGAGTGAAATCTCGTTTCACAGTTCATTGGGGTGAGAGAGTTGTATTCCGTTTTATAAAGTGTCTTAAACATCACCCAAAATTAAAACCTCCATAACTCTCTCATTGTAAGTGCAATAGTGGTGAAATTTCTACCAATTGGAGGTCTTCAAATTCTCTTTCAGTGGAAAAAATCTCATTTAAGATTACGTGGGGTGAGAGCGTTTTGGTCCATTTTTTAAAGTGTGCGAAACGTCACCCAAAATTAAAACCTCCATAACTCTCTCATTTTAAGTCCAAAAGTGGTGAAATTTCTACCAATCGGAGGTTCTAAGATTCTATTTCGGGGAAAGAAATCTCATTTCAAAATTTATTGGGATGAGAGTTGTAGTCCATTTTATAAAAAGTGTGTGAAACGTCAACCAAAATTAAAACCTCTATAACTCTCTCACTTTAAGTCCAAAAGTGGTGAAATTTCTACCAATCGGAATTCTTCAAATTTTCTTTCAGGAGAGTGAAATCTCGTTTCACAGTTCATTGGGGTGAGAGAGTTGTATTCCGTTTTATAAAGTGTGTTAAACATCACCCAAAATTAAAACCTCCATAACTCTCTCATTATAAGTGCAATAGTGGTGAAATTTCTACCAATTGGAGGTCTTCAAATTCTCTTTCAGTGGAAAAAATCTCATTTAAGATTAGGTGGGGTGAGAGCGTTTTGGTCCATTTTTTAAAGTGTGCGAAACGTCACCCAAAATTAAAACCTCCATAACTCTCTCATTTTAAGTCCAAAAGTGGTGAAATTTCTACCAATCGGAGGTTCTAAGATTCTATTTCGGGGAAAGAAATCTCATTTCAAAATTTATTGGGATGAGAGTTGTAGTCCATTTTATAAAAAGTGTGTGAAACGTCAACCAAAATTAAAACCTCTATAACTCTCTCACTTTAAGTCCAAAAGTGGTGAAATTTCTACCAATCGGAATTCTTCAAATTTTCTTTCAGGAGAGTGAAATCTCGTTTCACAGTTCATTGGGGTGAGAGAGTTGTATTCCGTTTTATAAAGTGTGTTAAACATCACCCAAAATTAAAACCTCCATAACTCTCTCATTCTAAGTGCAATAGTGGTGAAATTTCTACCAATTGGAGGTCTTCAAATTCTCTTTCAGTGGAAAAAATCTCATTTAAGATTAGGTGGGGTGAGAGCGTTTTGGTCCATTTTTTAAAGTGTGCGAAACGTCACCCAAAATTAAAACCTCCATAACTCTCTAATTTTAAGTCCAAAAGTGGTGAAATTTCTACCAATCGGAGGTTCTAAGATTCTATTTCGGGGAAAGAAATCTCATTTCAAAATTTATTGGGATGAGAGTTGTAGTCCATTTTATAAAGAGTGTGTGAAACGTCAACCAAAATTAAAACCTCTATAACTCTCTCACTTTAAGTCCAAAAGTGGTGAAATTTCTACCAATCGGAATTCTTCAAATTTTCTTTCAGGAGAGTGAAATCTCGTTTCACAATTCATTGGGGTGAGAGAGTTGTATTCCGTTTTATAAAGTGTGTTAAACATCACCCAAAATTAAGACCTCCATAACTCTCTCATTGTAAGTGCAATTGTGGTGAAATTTCTACCAATTGGAGGTCTTCAAATTCTCTTTCAGTGGAAAAAATCTCATTTAAGATTAGGTGGGGTGAGAGCGTTTTGTTCCATTTTTTAAAGTGTGCGAAACGTCACCCAAAATTAAAACCTCCATAACTCTCTCATTTCAAGTCCAAAAGTGGGGAAATTTCTACCAATCGGAGGTCCTAAGATTCTATTTCAGGGAAAGAAATCTCATTCCAAAATTTGTTGGGATGAGAGTTGTAGTCCATTTTATAAAGTGTGTGCGAAAAGTCACCCAAAATTAAAACCTCTATAACTCTCTCACTTTAAGTCCAAAAGTGGTGAAATTTCTACCAATCGGAATTCTTCAAATTTTCTTTCAGGAGAGTGAAATCTCGTTTCACAATTCATTGGGGTGAGAGAGTTGTATTCCGTTTTATAAAGTGTGTTAAACATCACCCAAAATTAAAACCTCCATAACTCTCTCATTGTAAGTGCAATAGTGGTGAAATTTCTTCCAATTTGAGGTCTTCAAATTCTCTTTCAGTGGAAAAAATCTCATTTAAGATTAGGTGGGGTGAGAGCGTTTTGGTCCATTTTTTAAAGTGTGCGAAACGTCACCAAAAATTAAAACCTCCATAACTCTCTCATTTTAAGTCCAAAAGTGGTGAAATTTCTACCAATCGGAGGTTCTAAGATTCTATTTCGGGTAAAGAAATCTCATTTCAAAATTTATTGGGATGAGAGTTGTAGTCCATTTTATAAAGAGTGTGTGAAACGTCAACCAAAATTAAAACCTCTATAACTCTCTCACTTTAAGTCCAAAAGTGGTGAAATTTCTACCAATCGGAATTCTTCAAATTTTCTTTCAGGAGAGTGAAATCTCGTTTCACAATTCATTGGGGTGAGAGAGTTGTATTCCGTTTTATAAAGTGTGTTAAACATCACCCAAAATTAAAACCTCCATAACTCTCTCATTGTAAGTGCAATAGTGGTGAAATTTCTACCAATTGGAGGTCTTCAAATTCTCTTTCAGTGGAAAAAATCTCATTTAAGATTAGGTGGGGTGAGAGCGTTTTGGTCCATTTTTTAAAGTGTGCGAAACGTCACCCAAAATTAAAACCTCCATAACACTCTAATTTTAAGTCCAAAAGTGGTGAAATTTCTACCAATCGGAGGTTCTAAGATTCTATTTCGGGGAAAGAAATCTCATTTCAAAATTTATTGGGATGAGAGTTGTAGTCCATTTTATAAAGAGTGTGTGAAACGTCAACCAAAATTAAAACCTCAATAACTCTCTCACTTTAAGTCCAAAAGTGGTGAAATTTCTACCAATCGGAATTCTTCAAATTTTCTTTCAGGAGAGTGAAATCTCGTTTCACAATTCATTGGGGTGAGAGAGTTGTATTCCGTTTTATAAAGTGTGTTAAACATCACCCAAAATTAAAACCTCCATAACTCTCTCATTGTAAGTGCAATAGTGGTGAAATTTCTACCAATTGGAGGTCTTCAAATTCTCTTTCAGTGGAAAAAATCTCATTTAAGATTAGGTGGGGTGAGAGCGTTTTGGTCCATTTTTTTAAGTGTGCGAAACGTCACCCAAAATTAAAACCTCCATAACTCTCTAATTTTAAGTCCAAAAGTGGTGAAATTTCTACCAATCGGAGGTTCTAAGATTCTATTTCGGGGAAAGAAATCTCATTTCAAAATTTATTGGGATGAGAGTTGTAGTCCATTTTATAAAGAGTGTGTGAAACGTCAACCAAAATTAAAACCTCTATAACTCTCTCACTTTAAGTCCAAAAGTGGTGAAATTTCTACCAATCGGAATTCTTCAAATTTTCTTTCAGGAGAGTGAAATCTCGTTTCACAATTCATTGGGGTGAGAGAGTTGTATTCCGTTTTATAAAGTGTGTTAAACATCACCCAAAATTAAGACCTCCATAACTCTCTCATTGTAAGTGCAATTGTGGTGAAATTTCTACCAATTGGAGGTCTTCAAATTCTCTTTCAGTGAAAAAAATCTCATTTAAGATTAGGTGGGGTGAGAGCGTTTTGTTCCATTTTTTAAAGTGTGCGAAACGTCACCCAAAATTAAAACCTCCATAACTCTCTCATTTCAAGTCCATAAGTGGGGAAATTTCTACCAATCGGAGGTCCTAAGATTCTATTTCAGGGAAAGAAATCTCATTCCAAAATTTGTTGGGATGAGAGTTGTAGTCCATTTTATAAAGAGTGTGCGAAAAGTCAACCAAAATTAAAACCTCTATAACTCTCTCACTTTAAGTCCAAAAGTGGTGAAATTTCTACCAATCGGAATTCTTCAAATTTTCTTTCAGGAGAGTGAAATCTCGTTTCACAATTCATTGGGGTGAGAGAGTTGTATTCCGTTTTATAAAGTGTGTTAAACATCACCCAAAATTAAGACCTCCATAACTCTCTCATTGTAAGTGCAATAGTGGTGAAATTTCTACCAATTGGAGGTCTTCAAATTCTCTTTCAGTGGAAAAAATCTCATTTAAGATTAGGTGGGGTCAGAGCGTTTTGTTCCATTTTTTAAAGTGTGCGAAACGTCACCCAAAATTAAAACCTCTATAACTCTCTCACTTTAAGTCCAAAAGTGGTGAAATTTCTACCAATCGGAATTCTTCAAATTTTCTTTCAGGAGAGTGAAATCTCGTTTCACAATTCATTGGGGTGAGAGAGTTGTATTCCGTTTTATAAAGTGTGTTAAACATCACCCAAAATTAAAACCTCCATAACTCTCTCATTGTAAGTGCAATAGTGGTGAAATTTCTACCAATTGGAGGTCTTCAAATTCTCTTTCAGTGGAAAAATTCTCATTTAAGATTAGGTGGGGTGAGAGCGTTTTGGTCCATTTTTTTAAGTGTGCGAAACGTCACCCAAAATTAAAACCTCCATAACTCTCTAATTTTAAGTCCAAAAGTGGTGAAATTTCTACCAATCGGAGGTTCTAAGATTCTATTTCGGGGAAAGAAATCTCATTTCAAAATTTATTGGGATGAGAGTTGTAGTCCATTTTATAAAGAGTGTGTGAAACGTCAACCAAAATTAAAACCTCTATAACTCTCTCACTTTAAGTCCAAAAGTGGTGAAATTTCTAACAATCGGAATTCTTCAAATTTTCTTTCAGGAGAGTGAAATCTCGTTTCACAATTCATTGGGGTGAGAGAGTTGTATTCCGTTTTATAAAGTGTGTTAAACATCACCCAAAATTAAGACCTCCATAACTCTCTCATTGTAAGTGCAATTGTGGTGAAATTTCTACCAATTGGAGGTCTTCAAATTCTCTTTCAGTGAAAAAAATCTCATTTAAGATTAGGTGGGGTGAGAGCGTTTTGTTCCATTTTTTAAAGTGTGCGAAACGTCACCCAAAATTAAAACCTCCATAACTCTCTCATTTCAAGTCCATAAGTGGGGAAATTTCTACCAATCGGAGGTCCTAAGATTCTATTTCAGGGAAAGAAATCTCATTCCAAAATTTGTTGGGATGAGAGTTGTAGTCCATTTTATAAAGAGTGTGCGAAAAGTCAACCAAAATTAAAACCTCTATAACTCTCTCACTTTAAGTCCAAAAGTGGTGAAATTTCTACCAATCGGAATTCTTCAAATTTTCTTTCAGGAGAGTGAAATCTCGTTTCACAATTCATTGGGGTGAGAGAGTTGTATTCCGTTTTATAAAGTGTGTTAAACATCACCCAAAATTAAGACCTCCATAACTCTCTCATTGTAAGTGCAATAGTGGTGAAATTTCTACCAATTGGAGGTCTTCAAATTCTCTTTCAGTGGAAAAAATCTCATTTAAGATTAGGTGGGGTCAGAGCGTTTTGTTCCATTTTTTAAAGTGTGCGAAACGTCACCCAAAATTAAAACCTCTATAACTCTCTCACTTTAAGTCCAAAAGTGGTGAAATTTCTACCAATCGGAATTCTTCAAATTTTCTTTCAGGAGAGTGAAATCTCGTTTCACAATTCATTGGGGTGAGAGAGTTGTATTCCGTTTTATAAAGTGTGTTAAACATCACCCAAAATTAAAACCTCCATAACTCTCTCATTGTAAGTGCAATAGTGGTGAAATTTCTACCAATTGGAGGTCTTCAAATTCTCTTTCAGTGGAAAAAATCTCATTTAAGATTAGGTGGGGTGAGAGCGTTTTGGTCCATTTTTTTAAGTGTGCGAAACGTCACCCAAAATTAAAACCTCCATAACTCTCTAATTTTAAGTCCAAAAGTGGTGAAATTTCTACCAATCGGAGGTTCTAAGATTCTATTTCGGGGAAAGAAATCTCATTTCAAAATTTATTGGGATGAGAGTTGTAGTCCATTTTATAAAGAGTGTGTGAAACGTCAACCAAAATTAAAACCTCTATAACTCTCTCACTTTAAGTCCAAAAGTGGTGAAATTTCTACCAATCGGAATTCTTCAAATTTTCTTTCAGGAGAGTGAAATCTCGTTTCACAATTCATTGGGGTGAGAGAGTTGTATTCCGTTTTATAAAGTGTGTTAAACATCACCCAAAATTAAGACCTCCATAACTCTCTCATTGTAAGTGCAATTGTGGTGAAATTTCTACCAATTGGAGGTCTTCAAATTCTCTTTCAGTGAAAAAAATCTCATTTAAGATTAGGTGGGGTGAGAGCGTTTTGTTCCATTTTTTAAAGTGTGCGAAATGTCACCCAAAATTAAAACCTCCAAAACTCTCTCATTTCAAGTCCATAAGTGGGGAAATTTCTACCAATCGGAGGTCCTAAGATTCTATTTCAGGGAAAGAAATCTCATTCCAAAATTTGTTGGGATGAGAGTTGTAGTCCATTTTATAAAGAGTGTGCGAAAAGTCAACCAAAATTAAAACCTCTATAACTCTCTCACTTTAAGTCCAAAAGTGGTGAAATTTCTACCAATCGGAATTCTTCAAATTTTCTTTCAGGAGAGTGAAATCTCGTTTCACAATTCATTGGGGTGAGAGAGTTGTATTCCGTTTTATAAAGTGTGTTAAACATCACCCAAAATTAAGACCTCCATAACTCTCTCATTGTAAGTGCAATAGTGGTGAAATTTCTACCAATTGGAGGTCTTCAAATTCTCTTTCAGTGGAAAAAATCTCATTTAAGATTAGGTGGGGTCAGAGCGTTTTGTTCCATTTTTTAAAGTGTGCGAAACGTCACCCAAAATTAAAACCTCCATAACTCTCTCATTTTAAGTCCAAAAGTGGGGAAATTTCTACCAATCGGAGGTCCTAAGATTCTATTTCGGGTAAAGAAATCTCATTTCAAAATTTATTGGGATGAGAGTTGTAGTCCATTTTATAAAGAGTGTGTGAAACGTCAACCAAAATTAAAACCTCTATAACTCTCTCACTTTAAGCCCAAAAGTGGTGAAATTTCTACCAATCGGAATTCTTCAAATTTTCTTTCAGGAGAGTGAAATCTCGTTTCACAATTCATTGGGGTGAGAGAGTTGTATTCCGTTTTATAAAGTGTGTTAAACATCACCCAAAATTAAAACCTCCATAACTCTCTCATTGTAAGTGCAATAGTGGTGAAATTTCTACCAATTGGAGGTCTTCAAATTCTCTTTCAGTGGAAAAAATCTCATTTAAGATTAGGTGGGGTGAGAGCGTTTTGGTCCATTTTTTTAAGTGTGCGAAACGTCACCCAAAATTAAAACCTCCATAACTCTCTAATTTTAAGTCCAAAAGTGGTGAAATTTCTACCAATCGGAGGTTCTAAGATTCTATTTCGGAGAAAGAAATCTCATTTCAAAATTTATTGGGATGAGAGTTGTAGTCCATTTTATAAAGAGTGTGTGAAACGTCAACCAAAATTAAAACCTCTATAACTCTCTCACTTTAAGTCCAAAAGTGGTGAAATTTCTACCAATCGGAATTCTTCAAATTTTCTTTCAGGAGAGTGAAATCTCGTTTCACAATTCATTAGGGTGAGAGAGTTGTATTCCGTTTTATAAAGTGTTCTAAACATCACCCAAAATTAAAACCTCCATAACTCTCTCATTGTAAGTGTAATAGTGGTGAAATTTCTACCAATTGGAGGTCTTCCAATTCTCTTTCAGTGGAAAAAATCTCATTTAAGATTAGGTGGGGTGAGAGCGTTTTGGTCCATTTTATAAAGAGTGTGTGAAACGTCAACCAAAATTAAAACCTCTATAACTCTCTCACTTTAAGTCCAAAAGTGGTGTAATTTCTACCAATCGGACGTCCTAAGATTCTATTTCAAGGAAAGAAATCTCATTTCAAAATTTATTAGGATGAGAGTTGTAGTCCATTTTATAAAGAGTGTGTGAAACGTCAACCAAAATTAAAACCTCTATAACTCTCTCACTTTAAGTCCAAAAGTGGTGAAATTTCTACCAATCGGAATTCTTCAAATTTTCTTTCAGGAGAGTGAAATCTCGTTTCACAATTCATTGGGGTGAGAGAGTTGTATTCCGTTTTATAAAGTGTGTTAAACATCACCCCAAATTAAGACCTCCATAACTCTCTCATTGTAAGTGCAATTGTGGTGAAATTTCTACCAATTGGAGGTCTTCAAATTCTCTTTCAGTGGAAACAATCTCATTTAAGATTAGGTGGGGTGAGAGCGTTTTGTTCCATTTTTTAAAGTGTGCGAAACGTCACCCAAAATTAAAACCTCCATAACTCTCTCATTTCAAGTCCAAAAGTGGTGAAATTTCTACCAATCGGAGGTCCTAAGATTCTATTTCAGGGAAAGAAATCTCATTCCAAAATTTGTTGGGATGAGAGTTGTAGTCCATTTTATAAAGTGTGTGCGAAAAGTCACCCAAAATTAAAACCTCTATAACTCTCTCACTTTAAGTCCAAAAGTGGTGAAATTTCTACCAATCGGAATTCTTCAAATTTTCTTTCAGGAGAGTGAAATCTCGTTTCACAATTCATTGGCGTGAGAGAGTTGTATTCCGTTTTATAAAGTGTGTTAAAGATCACCCAAAATTAAAACCTCCATAACTCTCTCATTGTAAGTGCAATAGTGGTGAAATTTCTACCAATTGGAGCTCTTCAAATTCTCTTTCAGTGGAAAAAATCTCATTTAAGATTAGGTGGGGTGAGAGCGTTTTGGTCCATTTTTTGAAGTGTGCGAAACGTCACCCAAAATTAAAACCTCCATAACTCTCTAATTTTAAGTCCAAAAGTGGTGAAATTTCTACCAATCGGAGGTTCTAAGATTCTATTTCGGGGAAAGAAATCTCATTTCAAAATTTATTGGGATGAGAGTTGTAGTCCATTTTATAAAGAGTGTGTGAAACGTCAACCAAAATTAAAACCTTTATAACTCTCTCACTTTAAGTCCAAAAGTGGTGAAATTTCTACCAATCGGAATTCTTCAAATTTTCTTTCAGGAGAGTGAAATCTCGTTTCACAATTCATTGGGGTGAGAGAGTTGTATTCCGTTTTATAAAGTGTGTTAAACATCACCCAAAATTAAGACCTCCATAACTCTCTCATTATAAGTGCAATTGTGGTGAAATTTCTACCAATTGGAGGTCTTCAAATTCTCTTTCAGTGGAAAAAATCTCATTTAAGATTAGGTGGGGTGAGAGCGTTTTGTTCCATTTTTTAAAGTGTGCGAAACGTCACCCAAAATTAAAACCTCCATAACTCTCTCATTTCAAGTCCAAAAGTGGTGAAATTTCTACTAATCGGAGGTCCTAAGATTCTATTTCAGGGAAAGAAATCTCATTCCAAAATTTGTTGGGATGAGAGTTGTAGTCCATTTTATAAAGTGTGTGCGAAAAGTCACCCAAAATTAAAACCTCTATAACTCTCTCACTTTAAGTCCAAAAGTGGTGAAATTTCTACCAATCGGAATTCTTCAAATTTTCTTTCAGGAGAGTGAAATCTCGTTTTACAATTCATTGGGGTGAGAGAGTTGTATTCCGTTTTATAAAGTGTGTTAAACATCACCCAAAATTAAAACCTCCATAACTCTCTCATTGTAAGTGCAATAGTGGTGAAATTTCTACCAATTGGAGGTCTTCCAATTCTCTTTCAGTGGAAAAAATCCCATTTAAGATTAGGTGGGGTGAGAGCGTTTTGGTCCATTTTTTAAAGTGTGCGAAACGTCACCCAAAATTAAAACCTCTATAACTCTCTAATTTTAAGTCCAAAAGTGGTGAAATTTCTACCAATCGGAGGTTCTAAGATTCTATTTCGGGGAAAGAAATCTCATTTCAAAATTTATTGGGATGAGAGTTGTAGTCCATTTTATAAAGAGTGTGTGAAACGTCAACCAAAATTAAAACCTCTATAACTCTCTCACTTTAAGTCCAAAAGTGGTGAAATTTCTACCAATCGGAATTCTTCAAATTTTCTTTCAGGAGAGTGAAATCTCGTTTCACAATTCATTGGGGTGAGAGAGTTGTATTCCGTTTTATAAAGTGTGTTAAACATCACCCAAAATTAAGACCTCCATAACTCTCTCATTATAAGTGCAATTGTGGTGAAATTTCTACCAATTGGAGGTCTTCAAATTCTCTTTCAGTGGAAAAAATCTCATTTAAGATTAGGTGGGGTGAGAGCGTTTTGTTCCATTTTTTAAAGTGTGCGAAACGTCACCCAAAATTAAAACCTCCATAACTCTCTCATTTCAAGTCCAAAAGTGGTGAAATTTCTACCAATCGGAGGTCCTAAGATTCTATTTCAGGGAAAGAAATCTCATTCCAAAATTTGTTGGGATGAGAGTTGTAGTCCATTTTATAAAGTGTGTGCGAAAAGTCACCCAAAATTAAAACCTCTATAACTCTCTCACTTTAAGTCCAAAAGTGGTGAAATTTCTACCAATCGGAATTCTTCAAATTTTCTTTCAGGAGAGTGAAATCTCGTTTTACAATTCATTGGGGTGAGAGAGTTGTATTCCGTTTTATAAAGTGTGTTAAACATCACTCAAAATTAAAACCTCCATAACTCTCTCATTGTAAGTGCAATAGTGGTGAAATTTCTACCAATTGGAGGTCTTCCAATTCTCTTTCAGTGCAAAAAATCCCATTTAAGATTAGGTGGGGTGAGAGCGTTTTGGTCCATTTTTTAAAGTGTGCGAAACGTCACCCAAAATTAAAACCTCCATAACTCTCTAATTTTAAGTCCAAAAGTGGTGAAATTTCTACCAATCGGAGGTCCTAAGATTCTATTTCGGGGAAAGAAATCTCATTTCAAAATTTATTGGGATGAGAGTTGTAGTCCATTTTATAAAGAGTGTGTGAAACGTCAACCAAAATTAAAACCTCTATAACTCTCTCACTTTAAGTCCAAAAGTGGTGAAATTTCTACCAATCGGAATTCTTCAAATTTTCTTTCAGGAGAGTGAAATCTCGTTTCACAATTCATTGGGGTGAGAGAGTTGTATTCCGTTTTATAAAGTGTGTTAAACATCACCCAAAATTAAGACCTCCATAACTCTCTCATTATAAGTGCAATTGTCGTGAAATTTCTACCAATTGGAGGTCTTCAAATTCTCTTTCAGTGGAAAAAATCTCATTTAAGATTAGGTGGGGTGAGAGCGTTTTGTTCCATTTTTTAAAGTGTGCGAAACGTCACCCAAAATTAAAACCTCCATAACTCTCCCATTTCAAGTCCAAAAGTGGTGAAATTTCTACCAATCGGAGGTCCTAAGATTCTATTTCAGGGAAAGAAATCTCATTCCAAAATTTGTTGGGATGAGAGTTGTAGTCCATTTTATAAAGTGTGTGCGAAAAGTCACCCAAAATTAAAACCTCTATAACTCTCTCACTTTAAGTCCAAAAGTGGTGAAATTTCTACCAATCGGAATTCTTCAAATTTTCTTTCAGGAGAGTGAAATCTCGTTTTACAATTCATTGGGGTGAGAGAGTTGTATTCCGTTTTATAAAGTGTGTTAAACATCACCCAAAATTAAAACCTCCATAACTCTCTCATTGTAAGTGCAATAGTGGTGAAATTTCTACCAATTGGAGGTCTTCCAATTCTCTTTCAGTGGAAAAAATCCCATTTAAGATTAGGTGGGGTGAGAGCGTTTTGGTCCATTTTTTAAAGTGTGCGAAACGTCATCCAAAATTAAAACCTCTATAACTCTCTAATTTTAAGTCCAAAAGTGGTGAAATTTCTACCAATCGGAGGTTCTAAGATTCTATTTCGGGGAAAGAAATCTCATTTCAAAATTTATTGGGATGAGAGTTGTAGTCCATTTTATAAAGAGTGTGTGAAACGTCAACCAAAATTAAAACCTCTATAACTCTCTCACTTTAAGTCCAAAAGTGGTGAAATTTCTACCAATCGGAATTCTTCAAATTTTCTTTCAGGAGAGTGAAATCTCGTTTCACAATTCATTGGGGTGAGAGAGTTGTATTCCGTTTTATAAAGTGTGTTAAACATCACCCAAAATTAAGACCTCCATAACTCTCTCATTATAAGTGCAATTGTGGTGAAATTTCTACCAATTGGAGGTCTTCAAATTCTCTTTCAGTGGAAAAAATCTCATTTAAGATTAGGTGGGGTGAGAGCGTTTTGTTCCATTTTTTAAAGTGTGCGAAACGTCACCCAAAATTAAAACCTCCATAACTCTCTCATTTCAAGTCCAAAAGTGGTGAAATTTCTACCAATCGGAGGTCCTAAGATTCTATTTCAGGGAAAGAAATCTCATTCCAAAATTTGTTGGGATGAGAGTTGTAGTCCATTTTATAAAGTGTGTGCGAAAAGTCACCCAAAATTAAAACCTCTATAACTCTCTCACTTTAAGTCCAAAAGTGGTGAAATTTCTACCAATCGGAATTCTTCAAATTTTCTTTCAGGAGAGTGAAATCTCGTTTTACAATTCATTGGGGTGAGAGAGTTGTATTCCGTTTTATAAAGTGTGTTAAACATCACTCAAAATTAAAACCTCCATAACTCTCTCATTGTAAGTGCAATAGTGGTGAAATTTCTACCAATTGGAGGTCTTCCAATTCTCTTTCAGTGGAAAAAATCCCATTTAAGATTAGGTGGGGTGAGAGCGTTTTGGTCCATTTTTTAAAGTGTGCGAAACGTCACCCAAAATTAAAACCTCCATAACTCTCTAATTTTAAGTCCAAAAGTGGTGAAATTTCTACCAATCGGAGGTCCTAAGATTCTATTTCGGGGAAAGAAATCTCATTTCAAAATTTATTGGGATGAGAGTTGTAGTCCATTTTATAAAGAGTGTGTGAAACGTCAACCAAAATTAAAACCTCTATAACTCTCTCACTTTAAGTCCAAAAGTGGTGAAATTTCTACCAATCGGAATTCTTCAAATTTTCTTTCAGGAGAGTGAAATCTCGTTTCACAATTCATTGGGGTGAGAGAGTTGTATTCCGTTTTATAAAGTGTGTTAAACATCACCCAAAATTAAGACCTCCATAACTCTCTCATTATAAGTGCAATTGTCGTGAAATTTCTACCAATTGGAGGTCTTCAAATTCTCTTTCAGTGGAAAAAATCTCATTTAAGATTAGGTGGGGTGAGAGCGTTTTGTTCCATTTTTTAAAGTGTGCGAAACGTCACCCAAAATTCAAACCTCCATAACTCTCTCATTTCAAGTCCAAAAGTGGTGAAATTTCTACCAATCGGAGGTCCTAAGATTCTATTTCAGGGAAAGAAATCTCATTCCAAAATTTGTTGGGATGAGAGTTGTAGTCCATTTTATAAAGTGTGTGCGAAAAGTCACCCAAAATTAAAACCTCTATAACTCTCTCAGTTTAAGTCCAAAAGTGGTGAAATTTCTACCAATCGGAATTCTTCAAATTTTCTTTCAGGAGAGTGAAATCTCGTTTTACAATTCATTGGGGTGAGAGAGTTGTATTCCGTTTTATAAAGTGTGTTAAACATCACTCAAAATTAAAACCTCCATAACTCTCTCATTGTAAGTGCAATAGTGGTGAAATTTCTACCAATTGGAGGTCTTCCAATTCTCTTTCAGTGGAAAAAATCCCATTTAAGATTAGGTGGGGTGAGAGCGTTTTGGTCCATTTTTTAAAGTGTGCGAAACGTCACCCAAAATTAAAACCTCCATAACTCTCTAATTTTAAGTCCAAAAGTGGTGAAATTTCTACCAATCGGAGGTCCTAAGATTCTATTTCGGGGAAAGAAATCTCATTTCAAAATTTATTGGGATGAGAGTTGTAGTCCATTTTATAAAGAGTGTGTGAAACGTCAACCAAAATTAAAACCTCTATAACTCTCTCACTTTAAGTCCAAAAGTGGTGAAATTTCTACCAATCGGAATTCTTCAAATTTTCTTTCAGGAGAGTGAAATCTCGTTTCACAATTCATTGGGGTGAGAGAGTTGTATTCCGTTTTATAAAGTGTGTTAAACATCACCCAAAATTAAGACCTCCATAACTCTCTCATTATAAGTGCAATTGTCGTGAAATTTCTACCAATTGGAGGTCTTCAAATTCTCTTTCAGTGGAAAAAATCTCATTTAAGATTAGGTGGGGTGAGAGCGTTTTGTTCCATTTTTTAAAGTGTGCGAAACGTCACCCAAAATTAAAACCTCCATAACTCTCTCATTTCAAGTCCAAAAGTGGTGAAATTTCTACCAATCGGAGGTCCTAAGATTCTATTTCAGGGAAAGAAATCTCATTCCAAAATTTGTTGGGATGAGAGTTGTAGTCCATTTTATAAAGTGTGTGCGAAAAGTCACCCAAAATTAAAACCTCTATAACTCTCTCACTTTAAGTCCAAAAGTGGTGAAATTTCTACCAATCGGAATTCTTCAAATTTTCTTTCAGGAGAGTGAAATCTCGTTTTACAATTCATTGGGGTGAGAGAGTTGTATTCCGTTTTATAAAGTGTGTTAAACATCACCCAAAATTAAAACCTCCATAACTCTCTCATTGTAAGTGCAATAGTGGTGAAATTTCTACCAATTGGAGGTCTTCCAATTCTCTTTCAGTGGAAAAAATCCCATTTAAGATTAGGTGGGGTGAGAGCGTTTTGGTCCATTTTTTAAAGTGTGCGAAACGTCACCCAAAATTAAAACCTCCATAACTCTCTAATTTTAAGTCCAAAAGTGGTGAAATTTCTACCAATCGGAGGTTCTAAGATTCTATTTCGGGGAAAGAAATCTCATTTCAAAATTTATTGGGATGAGAGTTGTAGTCCATTTTATAAAGAGTGTGTGAAACGTCAACCAAAATTAAAACCTTTATAACTCTCTCACTTTAAGTCCAAAAGTGGTGAAATTTCTACCAATCGGAATTCTTCAAATTTTCTTTCAGGAGAGTGAAATCTCGTTTCACAATTCATTGGGGTGAGAGAGTTGTATTCCGTTTTATAAAGTGTGTTAAACATCACCCAAAATTAAGACCTCCATAACTCTCTCATTATAAGTGCAATTGTGGTGAAATTTCTACCAATTGGAGGTCTTCAAATTCTCTTTCAGTGGAAAAAATCTCATTTAAGATTAGGTGGGGTGAGAGCGTTTTGTTCCATTTTTTAAAGTGTGCGAAACGTCACCCAAAATTAAAACCTCCATAACTCTCTCATTTCAAGTCCAAAAGTGGTGAAATTTCTACTAATCGGAGGTCCTAAGATTCTATTTCAGGGAAAGAAATCTCATTCCAAAATTTGTTGGGATGAGAGTTGTAGTCCATTTTATAAAGTGTGTGCGAAAAGTCACCCAAAATTAAAACCTCTATAACTCTCTCACTTTAAGTCCAAAAGTGGTGAAATTTCTACCAATCGGAATTCTTCAAATTTTCTTTCAGGAGAGTGAAATCTCGTTTTACAATTCATTGGGGTGAGAGAGTTGTATTCCGTTTTATAAAGTGTGTTAAACATCACCCAAAATTAAAACCTCCATAACTCTCTCATTGTAAGTGCAATAGTGGTGAAATTTCTACCAATTGGAGGTCTTCCAATTCTCTTTCAGTGGAAAAAATCCCATTTAAGATTAGGTGGGGTGAGAGCGTTTTGGTCCATTTTTTAAAGTGTGCGAAACGTCACCCAAAATTAAAACCTCCATAACTCTCTAATTTTAAGTCCAAAAGTGGTGAAATTTCTACCAATCGGAGGTTCTAAGATTCTATTTCGGGGAAAGAAATCTCATTTCAAAATTTATTGGGATGAGAGTTGTAGTCCATTTTATAAAGAGTGTGTGAAACGTCAACCAAAATTAAAACCTCTATAACTCTCTCACTTTAAGTCCAAAAGTGGTGAAATTTCTACCAATCGGAATTCTTCAAATTTTCTTTCAGGAGAGTGAAATCTCGTTTCACAATTCATTGGGGTGAGAGAGTTGTATTCCGTTTTATAAAGTGTGTTAAACATCACCCAAAATTAAGACCTCCATAACTCTCTCATTATAAGTGCAATTGTGGTGAAATTTCTACCAATTGGAGGTCTTCAAATTCTCTTTCAGTGGAAAAAATCTCATTTAAGATTAGGTGGGGTGAGAGCGTTTTGTTCCATTTTTTAAAGTGTGCGAAACGTCACCCAAAATTAAAACCTCCATAACTCTCTCATTTCAAGTCCAAAAGTGGTGAAATTTCTACCAATCGGAGGTCCTAAGATTCTATTTCAGGGAAAGAAATCTCATTCCAAAATTTGTTGGGATGAGAGTTGTAGTCCATTTTATAAAGTGTGTGCGAAAAGTCACCCAAAATTAAAACCTCTATAACTCTCTCACTTTAAGTCCAAAAGTGGTGAAATTTCTACCAATCGGAATTCTTCAAATTTTCTTTCAGGAGAGTGAAATCTCGTTTTACAATTCATTGGGGTGAGAGAGTTGTATTCCGTTTTATAAAGTGTGTTAAACATCACTCAAAATTAAAACCTCCATAACTCTCTCATTGTAAGTGCAATAGTGGTGAAATTTCTACCAATTGGAGGTCTTCCAATTCTCTTTCAGTGGAAAAAATCCCATTTAAGATTAGGTGGGGTGAGAGCGTTTTGGTCCATTTTTTAAAGTGTGCGAAACGTCACCCAAAATTAAAACCTCCATAACTCTCTAATTTTAAGTCCAAAAGTGGTGAAATTTCTACCAATCGGAGGTCCTAAGATTCTATTTCGGGGAAAGAAATCTCATTTCAAAATTTATTGGGATGAGAGTTGTAGTCCATTTTATAAAGAGTGTGTGAAACGTCAACCAAAATTAAAACCTCTATAACTCTCTCACTTTAAGTCCAAAAGTGGTGAAATTTCTACCAATCGGAATTCTTCAAATTTTCTTTCAGGAGAGTGAAATCTCGTTTCACAATTCATTGGGGTGAGAGAGTTGTATTCCGTTTTATAAAGTGTGTTAAACATCACCCAAAATTAAGACCTCCATAACTCTCTCATTATAAGTGCAATTGTCGTGAAATTTCTACCAATTGGAGGTCTTCAAATTCTCTTTCAGTGGAAAAAATCTCATTTAAGATTAGGTGGGGTGAGAGCGTTTTGTTCCATTTTTTAAAGTGTGCGAAACGTCACCCAAAATTAAAACCTCCATAACTCTCTCATTTCAAGTCCAAAAGTGGTGAAATTTCTACCAATCGGAGGTCCTAAGATTCTATTTCAGGGAAAGAAATCTCATTCCAAAATTTGTTGGGATGAGAGTTGTAGTCCATTTTATAAAGTGTGTGCGAAAAGTCACCCAATATTAAAACCTCTATAACTCTCTCACTTTAAGTCCAAAAGTGGTGAAATTTCTACCAATCGGAATTCTTCAAATTTTCTTTCAGGAGAGTGAAATCTCGTTTCACAATTCATTGGGGTGAGAGAGTTGTATTCCGTTTTATAAAGTGTGTTAAACATCACCCAAAATTAAAACCTCCATAACTCTCTCATTGTAAGTGCAATAGTGGTGAAATTTCTACCAATTGGAGGTCTTCAAATTCTCTTTCAGTGGAAAAAATCTCATTTAAGATTAGGTGGGGTGAGAGCGTTTTGGTCCCTTTTTTGAAGTGTGCGAAACGTCACCCAAAATTAAAACCTCCATAACTCTCTAATTTTAAGTCCAAAAGTGGTGAAATTTCTACCAATCGGAGGTTCTAAGATTCTATTTCGGTGAAAGAAATCTCATTTCAAAATTTGTTGGGATGAGAGTTGTAGTCCATTTTATAAAGAGTGTGTGAAACGTCAACCAAAATTAAAACCTCTATAACTCTCTCACTTTAAGTCCAAAAGTGGTGAAATTTCTACCAATCGGAGGTCCTAAGATTCTATTTCAGGGAAAGAAATCTCATTTCAAAATTTATTGGGATGAGAGTTGTAGTCCATTTTATAAAGATTGTGTGAAACGTCAACCAAAATTAAAACCTCTATAACTCTCTCACTTTAAGTCCAAAAGTGGTGAAATTTCTACCAATCGGAATTCTTCAAATTTTCTTTCAGGAGAGTGAAATCTCGTTTCACAATTCATTGGGGTGAGAGAGTTGTATTCCGTTTTATAAAGTGTGTTAAAAATCACCCAAAATTAAGACCTCCATAACTCTCTCATTGTAAGTGCAATTGTGGTGAAATTTCTACCAATTGGAGGTCTTCAAATTCTCTTTCAGTGGAAAAAATCTCATTTAAGATTAGGTGGGGTGAGAGCGTTTTGTTCCATTTTTTAAAGTGTGCGAAACGTCACCCAAAATTAAAACCTCCATAACTCTCTCATTTCAAGTCCAAAAGTGGTGAAATTTCTACCAATCGGAGGTCCTAAGATTCTATTTCAGGGAAAGAAATCTCATTCCAAAATTTGTTGGGATGAGAGTTGTAGTCCATTTTATAAAGTGTGTGCGAAAAGTCACCCAAAATTAAAACCTCTATAACTCTCTCACTTTAAGTCCAAAAGTGGTGAAATTTCTACCAATCGGAATTCTTCAAATTTTCTTTCAGGAGAGTGAAATCTCGTTTCACAATTCATTGGGGTGAGAGAGTTGTATTCCGTTTTATAAAGTGTGTTAAAGATCACCCAAAATTAAAACCTCCATAACTCTCTCATTGTAAGTGCAATAGTGGTGAAATTTCTACCAATTGGAGGTCTTCCAATTCTCTTTCAGTGGAAAAAATCTCATTTAAGATTAGGTGGGGTGAGAGCGTTTTGGTCCATTTTATAAAGAGTGTTTGAAACGTCAACCAAAATTAAAACCTCTATAACTCTCTCACTTTAAGTCCAAAAGTGGTGTAATTTCTACCAATCGGAGGTCCTAAGATTCTATTTCAAGGAAAGAAATCTCATTTCAAAATTTATTGGGATGAGAGTTGTAGTCCATTTTATAAAGAGTGTGTGAAACGTCAACCAAAATTAAAACCTCTATAACTCTCTCACTTTAAGTCCAAAAGTGGTGAAATTTCTACCAATCGGAATTCTTCAAATTTTCTTTCAGGAGAGTGAAATCTCGTTTCACAATTCATTGGGGTGAGAGAGTTGTATTCCGTTTTATAAAGTGTGTTAAACATCACCCAAAATTAAGACCTCCATAACTCTCTCATTGTAAGTGCAATTGTGGTGAAATTTCTACCAATTGGAGGTCTTCAAATTCTCTTTCAGTGGAAAAAATCTCATTTAAGATTAGGTGGGGTGAGAGCGTTTTGTTCCATTTTTTAAAGTGTGCGAAACGTCACCCAAAATTAAAACCTCCATAACTCTCTCATTTCAAGTCCAAAAGTGGTGAAATTTCTACCAATCGGAGGTTCTAAGATTCTATTTCGGGGAAAGAAATCTCAATTCAAAATTTATTGGGATGAGTGTTGTAGTCCATTTTATAAAGAGTGTGTGAAACGTCAACCAAAATTAAAACCTCTATAACTCTCTCACTTTAAGTCCAAAAGTGGTGAAATTTCTACCAATCGGAATTCTTCAAATTTTCTTTCAGGAGAGTGAAATCTCGTTTCACAATTCATTGGGGTGAGAGAGTTGTATTCCGTTTTATAAAGTGTGTTAAACATCACTCAAAATTAAAACCTCCATAACTCTCTCATTGTAAGTGCAATAGTGGTGAAATTTCTACCAATTGGAGGTCTTCCAATTCTCTTTCAGTGGAAAAAATCCCATTTAAGATTAGGTGGGGTGAGAGCGTTTTGGTCCATTTTTTAAAGTGTGCGAAACGTCACCCAAAATTAAAACCTCCATAACTCTCTAATTTTAAGTCCAAAAGTGGTGAAATTTCTACCAATCGGAGGTCCTAAGATTCTATTTCGGGGAAAGAAATCTCATTTCAAAATTTATTGGGATGAGAGTTGTAGTCCATTTTATAAAGAGTGTGTGAAACGTCAACCAAAATTAAAACCTCTATAACTCTCTCACTTTAAGTCCAAAAGTGGTGAAATTTCTACCAATCGGAATTCTTCAAATTTTCTTTCAGGAGAGTGAAATCTCGTTTCACAATTCATTGGGGTGAGAGAGTTGTATTCCGTTTTATAAAGTGTGTTAAACATCACCCAAAATTAAGACCTCCATAACTCTCTCATTATAAGTGCAATTGTCGTGAAATTTCTACCAATTGGAGGTCTTCAAATTCTCTTTCAGTGGAAAAAATCTCATTTAAGATTAGGTGGGGTGAGAGCGTTTTGTTCCATTTTTTAAAGTGTGCGAAACGTCACCCAAAATTAAAACCTCCATAACTCTCTCATTTCAAGTCCAAAAGTGGTGAAATTTCTACCAATCGGAGGTCCTAAGATTCTATTTCAGGGAAAGAAATCTCATTCCAAAATTTGTTGGGATGAGAGTTGTAGTCCATTTTATAAAGTGTGTGCGAAAAGTCACCCAAAATTAAAACCTCTATAACTCTCTCACTTTAAGTCCAAAAGTGGTGAAATTTCTACCAATCGGAATTCTTCAAATTTTCTTTCAGGAGAGTGAAATCTCGTTTTACAATTCATTGGGGTGAGAGAGTTGTATTCCGTTTTATAAAGTGTGTTAAACATCACCCAAAATTAAAACCTCCATAACTCTCTCATTGTAAGTGCAATAGTGGTGAAATTTCTACCAATTGGAGGTCTTCCAATTCTCTTTCAGTGGAAAAAATCCCATTTAAGATTAGGTGGGGTGAGAGCGTTTTGGTCCATTTTTTAAAGTGTGCGAAACGTCACCCAAAATTAAAACCTCCATAACTCTCTAATTTTAAGTCCAAAAGTGGTGAAATTTCTACCAATCGGAGGTTCTAAGATTCTATTTCGGGGAAAGAAATCTCATTTCAAAATTTATTGGGATGAGAGTTGTAGTCCATTTTATAAAGAGTGTGTGAAACGTCAACCAAAATTAAAACCTTTATAACTCTCTCACTTTAAGTCCAAAAGTGGTGAAATTTCTACCAATCGGAATTCTTCAAATTTTCTTTCAGGAGAGTGAAATCTCGTTTCACAATTCATTGGGGTGAGAGAGTTGTATTCCGTTTTATAAAGTGTGTTAAACATCACCCAAAATTAAGACCTCCATAACTCTCTCATTATAAGTGCAATTGTGGTGAAATTTCTACCAATTGGAGGTCTTCAAATTCTCTTTCAGTGGAAAAAATCTCATTTAAGATTAGGTGGGGTGAGAGCGTTTTGTTCCATTTTTTAAAGTGTGCGAAACGTCACCCAAAATTAAAACCTCCATAACTCTCTCATTTCAAGTCCAAAAGTGGTGAAATTTCTACTAATCGGAGGTCCTAAGATTCTATTTCAGGGAAAGAAATCTCATTCCAAAATTTGTTGGGATGAGAGTTGTAGTCCATTTTATAAAGTGTGTGCGAAAAGTCACCCAAAATTAAAACCTCTATAACTCTCTCACTTTAAGTCCAAAAGTGGTGAAATTTCTACCAATCGGAATTCTTCAAATTTTCTTTCAGGAGAGTGAAATCTCGTTTTACAATTCATTGGGGTGAGAGAGTTGTATTCCGTTTTATAAAGTGTGTTAAACATCACCCAAAATTAAAACCTCCATAACTCTCTCATTGTAAGTGCAATAGTGGTGAAATTTCTACCAATTGGAGGTCTTCCAATTCTCTTTCAGTGGAAAAAATCCCATTTAAGATTAGGTGGGGTGAGAGCGTTTTGGTCCATTTTTTAAAGTGTGCGAAACGTCACCCAAAATTAAAACCTCCATAACTCTCTAATTTTAAGTCCAAAAGTGGTGAAATTTCTACCAATCGGAGGTTCTAAGATTCTATTTCGGGGAAAGAAATCTCATTTCAAAATTTATTGGGATGAGAGTTGTAGTCCATTTTATAAAGAGTGTGTGAAACGTCAACCAAAATTAAAACCTCTATAACTCTCTCACTTTAAGTCCAAAAGTGGTGAAATTTCTACCAATCGGAATTCTTCAAATTTTCTTTCAGGAGAGTGAAATCTCGTTTCACAATTCATTGGGGTGAGAGAGTTGTATTCCGTTTTATAAAGTGTGTTAAACATCACCCAAAATTAAGACCTCCATAACTCTCTCATTATAAGTGCAATTGTGGTGAAATTTCTACCAATTGGAGGTCTTCAAATTCTCTTTCAGTGGAAAAAATCTCATTTAAGATTAGGTGGGGTGAGAGCGTTTTGTTCCATTTTTTAAAGTGTGCGAAACGTCACCCAAAATTAAAACCTCCATAACTCTCTCATTTCAAGTCCAAAAGTGGTGAAATTTCTACCAATCGGAGGTCCTAAGATTCTATTTCAGGGAAAGAAATCTCATTCCAAAATTTGTTGGGATGAGAGTTGTAGTCCATTTTATAAAGTGTGTGCGAAAAGTCACCCAAAATTAAAACCTCTATAACTCTCTCACTTTAAGTCCAAAAGTGGTGAAATTTCTACCAATCGGAATTCTTCAAATTTTCTTTCAGGAGAGTGAAATCTCGTTTTACAATTCATTGGGGTGAGAGAGTTGTATTCCGTTTTATAAAGTGTGTTAAACATCACTCAAAATTAAAACCTCCATAACTCTCTCATTGTAAGTGCAATAGTGGTGAAATTTCTACCAATTGGAGGTCTTCCAATTCTCTTTCAGTGGAAAAAATCCCATTTAAGATTAGGTGGGGTGAGAGCGTTTTGGTCCATTTTTTAAAGTGTGCGAAACGTCACCCAAAATTAAAACCTCCATAACTCTCTAATTTTAAGTCCAAAAGTGGTGAAATTTCTACCAATCGGAGGTCCTAAGATTCTATTTCGGGGAAAGAAATCTCATTTCAAAATTTATTGGGATGAGAGTTGTAGTCCATTTTATAAAGAGTGTGTGAAACGTCAACCAAAATTAAAACCTCTATAACTCTCTCACTTTAAGTCCAAAAGTGGTGAAATTTCTACCAATCGGAATTCTTCAAATTTTCTTTCAGGAGAGTGAAATCTCGTTTCACAATTCATTGGGGTGAGAGAGTTGTATTCCGTTTTATAAAGTGTGTTAAACATCACCCAAAATTAAGACCTCCATAACTCTCTCATTATAAGTGCAATTGTCGTGAAATTTCTACCAATTGGAGGTCTTCAAATTCTCTTTCAGTGGAAAAAATCTCATTTAAGATTAGGTGGGGTGAGAGCGTTTTGTTCCATTTTTTAAAGTGTGCGAAACGTCACCCAAAATTAAAACCTCCATAACTCTCTCATTTCAAGTCCAAAAGTGGTGAAATTTCTACCAATCGGAGGTCCTAAGATTCTATTTCAGGGAAAGAAATCTCATTCCAAAATTTGTTGGGATGAGAGTTGTAGTCCATTTTATAAAGTGTGTGCGAAAAGTCACCCAATATTAAAACCTCTATAACTCTCTCACTTTAAGTCCAAAAGTGGTGAAATTTCTACCAATCGGAATTCTTCAAATTTTCTTTCAGGAGAGTGAAATCTCGTTTCACAATTCATTGGGGTGAGAGAGTTGTATTCCGTTTTATAAAGTGTGTTAAACATCACCCAAAATTAAAACCTCCATAACTCTCTCATTGTAAGTGCAATAGTGGTGAAATTTCTACCAATTGGAGGTCTTCAAATTCTCTTTCAGTGGAAAAAATCTCATTTAAGATTAGGTGGGGTGAGAGCGTTTTGGTCCCTTTTTTGAAGTGTGCGAAACGTCACCCAAAATTAAAACCTCCATAACTCTCTAATTTTAAGTCCAAAAGTGGTGAAATTTCTACCAATCGGAGGTTCTAAGATTCTATTTCGGTGAAAGAAATCTCATTTCAAAATTTGTTGGGATGAGAGTTGTAGTCCATTTTATAAAGAGTGTGTGAAACGTCAACCAAAATTAAAACCTCTATAACTCTCTCACTTTAAGTCCAAAAGTGGTGAAATTTCTACCAATCGGAGGTCCTAAGATTCTATTTCAGGGAAAGAAATCTCATTTCAAAATTTATTGGGATGAGAGTTGTAGTCCATTTTATAAAGATTGTGTGAAACGTCAACCAAAATTAAAACCTCTATAACTCTCTCACTTTAAGTCCAAAAGTGGTGAAATTTCTACCAATCGGAATTCTTCAAATTTTCTTTCAGGAGAGTGAAATCTCGTTTCACAATTCATTGGGGTGAGAGAGTTGTATTCCGTTTTATAAAGTGTGTTAAAAATCACCCAAAATTAAGACCTCCATAACTCTCTCATTGTAAGTGCAATTGTGGTGAAATTTCTACCAATTGGAGGTCTTCAAATTCTCTTTCAGTGGAAAAAATCTCATTTAAGATTAGGTGGGGTGAGAGCGTTTTGTTCCATTTTTTAAAGTGTGCGAAACGTCACCCAAAATTAAAACCTCCATAACTCTCTCATTTCAAGTCCAAAAGTGGTGAAATTTCTACCAATCGGAGGTCCTAAGATTCTATTTCAGGGAAAGAAATCTCATTCCAAAATTTGTTGGGATGAGAGTTGTAGTCCATTTTATAAAGTGTGTGCGAAAAGTCACCCAAAATTAAAACCTCTATAACTCTCTCACTTTAAGTCCAAAAGTGGTGAAATTTCTACCAATCGGAATTCTTCAAATTTTCTTTCAGGAGAGTGAAATCTCGTTTCACAATTCATTGGGGTGAGAGAGTTGTATTCCGTTTTATAAAGTGTGTTAAAGATCACCCAAAATTAAAACCTCCATAACTCTCTCATTGTAAGTGCAATAGTGGTGAAATTTCTACCAATTGGAGGTCTTCCAATTCTCTTTCAGTGGAAAAAATCTCATTTAAGATTAGGTGGGGTGAGAGCGTTTTGGTCCATTTTATAAAGAGTGTTTGAAACGTCAACCAAAATTAAAACCTCTATAACTCTCTCACTTTAAGTCCAAAAGTGGTGTAATTTCTACCAATCGGAGGTCCTAAGATTCTATTTCAAGGAAAGAAATCTCATTTCAAAATTTATTGGGATGAGAGTTGTAGTCCATTTTATAAAGAGTGTGTGAAACGTCAACCAAAATTAAAACCTCTATAACTCTCTCACTTTAAGTCCAAAAGTGGTGAAATTTCTACCAATCGGAATTCTTCAAATTTTCTTTCAGGAGAGTGAAATCTCGTTTCACAATTCATTGGGGTGAGAGAGTTGTATTCCGTTTTATAAAGTGTGTTAAACATCACCCAAAATTAAGACCTCCATAACTCTCTCATTGTAAGTGCAATTGTGGTGAAATTTCTACCAATTGGAGGTCTTCAAATTCTCTTTCAGTGGAAAAAATCTCATTTAAGATTAGGTGGGGTGAGAGCGTTTTGTTCCATTTTTTAAAGTGTGCGAAACGTCACCCAAAATTAAAACCTCCATAACTCTCTCATTTCAAGTCCAAAAGTGGTGAAATTTCTACCAATCGGAGGTTCTAAGATTCTATTTCGGGGAAAGAAATCTCAATTCAAAATTTATTGGGATGAGTGTTGTAGTCCATTTTATAAAGAGTGTGTGAAACGTCAACCAAAATTAAAACCTCTATAACTCTCTCACTTTAAGTCCAAAAGTGGTGAAATTTCTACCAATCGGAATTCTTCAAATTTTCTTTCAGGAGAGTGAAATCTCGTTTCACAATTCATTGGGGTGAGAGAGTTGTATTCCGTTTTATAAAGTGTGTTAAACATCACCCAAAATTAAAACCTCCATAACTCTCTCATTGTAAGTGCAATAGTGGTGAAATTTCTACCAATTGGAGGTCTTCAAATTCTCTTTCAGTGGAAAAAATCTCATTTAAGATTAGGTGGTGTGAGAGCGTTTTGGTCCCTTTTTTGAAGTGTGCGAAACGTCACCCAAAATTAAAACCTCCATAACTCTCTAATTTTAAGTCCAAAAGTGGTGAAATTTCAACCAATCGGAGGTTCTAAGATTATATTTCGGGGAAAGAAATCTCATTTCAAAATTTGTTGGGATGAGAGTTGTAGTCCATTTTATAAAGAGTTTGTGAAACGTCAACCAAAATTAAAACCTCTATAACTCTCTCACTTTAAGTCCAAAAGTGGTGAAATTTCTACCAATCGGAGGTCCTAAGATTCTATTTCAGGGAAAGAAATCTCATTCCAAAATTTGTTGGGATGAGAGTTGTAGTCCATTTTATAAAGTGTGTGCGAAAAGTCACCCAAAATTAAAACCTCTATAACTCTCTCACTTTAAGTCCAAAAGTGGTGAAATTTCTACCAATCGGAATTCTTCAAATTTTCTTTCAGGAGAGTGAAATCTCGTTTCACAATTCATTGGGGTGAGAGAGTTGTATTCCGTTTTATAAAGTGTGTTAAAAATCACCCAAAATTAAGACCTCCATAACTCTCTCATTGTAAGTGCAATTGTGGTGAAATTTCTACCAATCGGAGGTTCTAAGATTCTATTTCGGGGAAAGAAATCTCATTTCAAAATTTGTTGGGATGAGAGTTGTAGTCCATTTTATAAAGAGTTTGTGAAACGTCAACCAAAATTAAAACCTCTATAACTCTCTCACTTTAAGTCCAAAAGTGGTGAAATTTCTACCAATCGGAGGTCATAAGATTCTATTTCAGGGAAAGAAATCTCATTCCAAAATTTGTTGGGATGAGAGTTGTAGTCCATTTTATAAAGTGTGTGCGAAAAGTCACCCAAAATTAAAACCTCTATAACTCTCTCACTTTAAGTCCAAAAGTGGTGAAATTTCTACCAATCGGAATTCTTCAAATTTTCTTTCAGGAGAGTGAAATCTCGTTTCACAATTCATTGGGGTGAGAGAGTTGTATTCCGTTTTATAAAGTGTGTTAAAGATCACCCAAAATTAAAACCTCCATAACTCTCTCATTGTAAGTGCAATAGTGGTGAAATTTCTACCAATTGGAGGTCTTCCAATTCTCTTTCAGTGGAAAAAATCTCATTTAAGATTAGGTGGGGTGAGAGCGTTTTGGTCCATTTTATAAAGAGTGTGTGAAACGTCAACCAAAATTAAAACCTCTATAACTCTCTCACTTTAAGTCCAAAAGTGGTGTAATTTCTACCAATCGGAGGTCCTAAGATTCTATTTCAAGGAAAGAAATCTCATTTCAAAATTTATTGGGATGAGAGTTGTAGTCCATTTTATAAAGAGTGTGTGAAACGTCAACCAAAATTAAAACCTCTATAACTCTCTCACTTTAAGTCCAAAAGTGGTGAAATTTCTACCAATCGGAATTCTTCAAATTTTCTTTCAGGAGAGTGAAATCTCGTTTCACAATTCATTGGGGTGAGAGAGTTGTATTCCGTTTTATAAAGTGTGTTAAACATCACCCAAAATTAAGACCTCCATAACTCTCTCATTGTAAGTGCAATTGTGGTGAAATTTCTACCAATTGGAGGTCTTCAAATTCTCTTTCAGTGGAAAAAATCTCATTTAAGATTAGGTGGGGTGAGAGCGTTTTGTTCCATTTTTTAAAGTGTGCGAAACGTCACCCAAAATTAAAACCTCCATAACTCTCTCATTTCAAGTCCAAAAGTGGTGAAATTTCTACCAATCGGAGGTTCTAAGATTCTATTTCGGGGAAAGAAATCTCAATTCAAAATTTATTGGGATGAGTGTTGTAGTCCATTTTATAAAGAGTGTGTGAAACGTCAACCAAAATTAAAACCTCTATAACTCTCTCACTTTAAGTCCAAAAGTGGTGAAATTTCTACCAATCGGAATTCTTCAAATTTTCTTTCAGGAGAGTGAAATTTCGTTTCACAATTCATTGGGGTGAGAGAGTTGTATTCCGTTTTATAAAGTGTTCTAAACATCACCCAAAATTAAAACCTCCATAACTCTCTCATTGTAAGTGCAATAGTGGTGAAATTTCTACCAATTGGAGGTCTTCCAATTCTCTTTCAGTGGAAAAAATCCCATTTAAGACTAGGTGGGGTGAGAGCGTTTTGGTCCATTTTTTAAAGTGTGCGAAACGTCACCCAAAATTAAAACCTCCATAACTCTCTAATTTTAAGTCCAAAAGTGGTGAAATTTCTACCAATCGGAGGTTCTAAGATTCTATTTCGGGGAAAGAAATCTCATTTCAAAATTTATTGGGATGAGAGTTGTAGTCCATTTTATAAAGAGTGTGTGAAACGTCAACCAAAATTAAAACCTCTATAACTCTCTCACTTTAAGTCCAAAAGTGGTGAAATTTCTACCAATCGGAATTCTTCAAATTTTCTTTCAGGAGAGTGAAATCTCGTTTCACAATTCATTGGGGTGAGAGAGTTGTATTCCGTTTTATAAAGTGTGTTAAACATCACCCAAAATTAAGACCTCCATAACTCTCCCATTATAAGTGCAATTGTGGTGAAATTTCTACCAATTGGAGGTCTTCAAATTCTCTTTCAGTGGAAAAAATCTCATTTAAGATTAGGTGGGGTGAGAGCGTTTTGTTCCATTTTTTAAAGTGTGCGAAACGTCACCCAAAATTAAAACCTCCATAACTCTCTCATTTCAAGTCCAAAAGTGGTGAAATTTCTACCAATCGGAGGTCCTAAGATTCTATTTCAGGGAAAGAAATCTCATTCCAAAATTTGTTGGGATGAGAGTTGTAGTCCATTTTATAAAGTGTGTGCGAAAAGTCACCCAAAATTAAAACCTCTATAACTCTCTCACTTTAAGTCCAAAAGTGGTGAAATTTCTACCAATCGGAATTCTTCAAATTTTCTTTCAGGAGAGTGAAATCTCGTTTCACAATTCATTGGGGTGAGAGAGTTGTATTCCGTTTTATAAAGTGTGTTAAACATCACCCAAAATTAAGACCTCCATAACTCTCTCATTGTAAGTGCAATTGTGGTGAAATTTCTACCAATTGGAGGTCTTCAAATTCTCTTTCAGTGGAAAAAATCTCATTTAAGATTAGGTGGGGTGAGAGCGTTTTGGTCCCTTTTTTGAAGTGTGCGAAACGTCACCCAAAATTAAAACCTCCATAACTCTCTAATTTTAAGTCCAAAAGTGGTGAAATTTCTACCAATCGGAGGTTCTAAGATTCTATTTCGGGGAAAGAAATCTCAATTCAAAATTTATTGGGATGAGTGTTGTAGTCCATTTTATAAAGAGTGTGTGAAACGTCAACCAAAATTAAAACCTCTATAACTCTCTCACTTTAAGTCCAAAAGTGGTGAAATTTCTACCAATCGGAATTCTTCAAATTTTCTTTCAGGAGAGTGAAATTTCGTTTCACAATTCATTGGGGTGAGAGAGTTGTATTCCGTTTTATAAAGTGTTCTAAACATCACCCAAAATTAAAACCTCCATAACTCTCTCATTGTAAGTGCAATAGTGGTGAAATTTCTACCAATTGGAGGTCTTCCAATTCTCTTTCAGTGGAAAAAATCCCATTTAAGACTAGGTGGGGTGAGAGCGTTTTGGTCCATTTTTTAAAGTGTGCGAAACGTCACCCAAAATTAAAACCTCCATAACTCTCTAATTTTAAGTCCAAAAGTGGTGAAATTTCTACCAATCGGAGGTTCTAAGATTCTATTTCGGGGAAAGAAATCTCATTTCAAAATTTATTGGGATGAGAGTTGTAGTCCATTTTATAAAGAGTGTGTGAAACGTCAACCAAAATTAAAACCTCTATAACTCTCTCACTTTAAGTCCAAAAGTGGTGAAATTTCTACCAATCGGAATTCTTCAAATTTTCTTTCAGGAGAGTGAAATCTCGTTTCACAATTCATTGGGGTGAGAGAGTTGTATTCCGTTTTATAAAGTGTGTTAAACATCACCCAAAATTAAGACCTCCATAACTCTCTCATTGTAAGTGCAATTGTGGTGAAATTTCTACCAATTGGAGGTCTTCAAATTCTCTTTCAGTGGAAAAAATCTCATTTAAGATTAGGTGGGGTGAGAGCGTTTTGTTCCATTTTTTAAAGTGTGCGAAACGTCACCCAAAATTAAAACCTCCATAACTCTCTCATTTCAAGTCCAAAAGTGGTGAAATTTCTACCAATCGGAGGTTCTAAGATTCTATTTCGGGGAAAGAAATCTCAATTCAAAATTTATTGGGATGAGTGTTGTAGTCCATTTTATAAAGAGTGTGTGAAACGTCAACCAAAATTAAAACCTCTATAACTCTCTCACTTTAAGTCCAAAAGTGGTGAAATTTCTACCAATCGGAATTCTTCAAATTTTCTTTCAGGAGAGTGAAATTTCGTTTCACAATTCATTGGGGTGAGAGAGTTGTATTCCGTTTTATAAAGTGTTCTAAACATCACCCAAAATTAAAACCTCCATAACTCTCTCATTGTAAGTGCAATAGTGGTGAAATTTCTACCAATTGGAGGTCTTCCAATTCTCTTTCAGTGGAAAAAATCCCATTTAAGACTAGGTGGGGTGAGAGCGTTTTGGTCCATTTTTTAAAGTGTGCGAAACGTCACCCAAAATTAAAACCTCCATAACTCTCTAATTTTAAGTCCAAAAGTGGTGAAATTTCTACCAATCGGAGGTTCTAAGATTCTATTTCGGGGAAAGAAATCTCATTTCAAAATTTATTGGGATGAGAGTTGTAGTCCATTTTATAAAGAGTGTGTGAAACGTCAACCAAAATTAAAACCTCTATAACTCTCTCACTTTAAGTCCAAAAGTGGTGAAATTTCTACCAATCGGAATTCTTCAAATTTTCTTTCAGGAGAGTGAAATCTCGTTTCACAATTCATTGGGGTGAGAGAGTTGTATTCCGTTTTATAAAGTGTGTTAAACATCACCCAAAATTAAGACCTCCATAACTCTCCCATTATAAGTGCAATTGTGGTGAAATTTCTACCAATTGGAGGTCTTCAAATTCTCTTTCAGTGGAAAAAATCTCATTTAAGATTAGGTGGGGTGAGAGCGTTTTGTTCCATTTTTTAAAGTGTGCGAAACGTCACCCAAAATTAAAACCTCCATAACTCTCTCATTTCAAGTCCAAAAGTGGTGAAATTTCTACCAATCGGAGGTCCTAAGATTCTATTTCAGGGAAAGAAATCTCATTCCAAAATTTGTTGGGATGAGAGTTGTAGTCCATTTTATAAAGAGTGTGTGAAACGTCAACCAAAATTAAAACCTCTATAACTCTCTCACTTTAAGTCCAAAAGTGGTGAAATTTCTACCAATCGGAATTCTTCAAATTTTCTTTCAGGAGAGTGAAATCTCGTTTCACAATTCATTGGGGTGAGAGAGTTGTATTCCGTTTTATAAAGTGTGTTAAACATCACCCAAAATTAAGACCTTCATAACTCTCTCATTGTAAGTGCAATTGTGGTGAAATTTCTACCAATTGGAGGTCTTCAAATTCTCTTTCAGTGGAAAAAATCTCATTTAAGATTAGGTGGGGTGAGAGCGTTTTGTTCCATTTTTTAAAGTGTGCGAAACGTCACCCAAAATTAAAACCTCCATAACTCTCTCATTTCAAGTCCAAAAGTGGTGAAATTTCTACCAATCGGAGGTTCTAAGATTCTATTTCGGGGAAAGAAATCTCAATTCAAAATTTATTGGGATGAGTGTTGTAGTCCATTTTATAAAGAGTGTGTGAAACGTCAACCAAAATTAAAACCTCTATAACTCTCTCACTTTAAGTCCAAAAGTGGTGAAATTTCTACCAATCGGAATTCTTCAAATTTTCTTTCAGGAGAGTGAAATTTCGTTTCACAATTCATTGGGGTGAGAGAGTTGTATTCCGTTTTATAAAGTGTTCTAAACATCACCCAAAATTAAAACCTCCATAACTCTCTCATTGTAAGTGCAATAGTGGTGAAATTTCTACCAATTGGAGGTCTTCCAATTCTCTTTCAGTGGAAAAAATCCCATTTAAGACTAGGTGGGGTGAGAGCGTTTTGGTCCATTTTTTAAAGTGTGCGAAACGTCACCCAAAATTAAAACCTCCATAACTCTCTAATTTTAAGTCCAAAAGTGGTGAAATTTCTACCAATCGGAGGTTCTAAGATTCTATTTCGGGGAAAGAAATCTCATTTCAAAATTTATTGGGATGAGAGTTGTAGTCCATTTTATAAAGAGTGTGTGAAACGTCAACCAAAATTAAAACCTCTATAACTCTCTCACTTTAAGTCCAAAAGTGGTGAAATTTCTACCAATCGGAATTCTTCAAATTTTCTTTCAGGAGAGTGAAATCTCGTTTCACAATTCATTGGGGTGAGAGAGTTGTATTCCGTTTTATAAAGTGTGTTAAACATCACCCAAAATTAAGACCTCCATAACTCTCCCATTATAAGTGCAATTGTGGTGAAATTTCTACCAATTGGAGGTCTTCAAATTCTCTTTCAGTGGAAAAAATCTCATTTAAGATTAGGTGGGGTGAGAGCGTTTTGTTCCATTTTTTAAAGTGTGCGAAACGTCACCCAAAATTAAAACCTCCATAACTCTCTCATTTCAAGTCCAAAAGTGGTGAAATTTCTACCAATCGGAGGTCCTAAGATTCTATTTCAGGGAAAGAAATCTCATTCCAAAATTTGTTGGGATGAGAGTTGTAGTCCATTTTATAAAGTGTGTGCGAAAAGTCACCCAAAATTAAAACCTCTATAACTCTCTCACTTTAAGTCCAAAAGTGGTGAAATTTCTACCAATCGGAATTCTTCAAATTTTCTTTCAGGAGAGTGAAATCTCGTTTCACAATTCATTGGGGTGAGAGAGTTGTATTCCGTTTTATAAAGTGTGTTAAACATCACCCAAAATTAAAACCTCCATAACTCTCTCATTGTAAGTGCAATAGTAGTGAAATTTCTACCAATTGGAGGTCTTCAAATTCTCTTTCAGTGGAAAAAATCTCATTTAAGATTAGGTGGGGTGAGAGCGTTTTGGTCCCTTTTTTGAAGTGTGCGAAACGTCACCCAAAATTAAAACCTCCATAACTCTCTAATTTTAAGTCCAAAAGTGGTGAAATTTCTACCAATCGGAGGTTCTAAGATTCTATTTCGGGGAAAGAAATCTCATTTCAAAATTTATTGGGATGAGAGTTGTAGTCCATTTTATAAAGAGTGTGTGAAACGTCAACCAAAATTAAAACCTCTATAACTCTCTCACTTTAAGTCCAAAAGTGGTGAAATTTCTACCAATCGGAATTCTTCAAATTTTCTTTCAGGAGAGTGAAATCTCGTTTCACAATTCATTGGGGTGAGAGAGTTGTATTCCGTTTTATAAAGTGTGTTAAACATCACCCAAAATTAAGACCTCCATAACTCTCCCATTATAAGTGCAATTGTGGTGAAATTTCTACCAATTGGAGGTCTTCAAATTCTCTTTCAGTGGAAAAAATCTCATTTAAGATTAGGTGGGGTGAGAGCGTTTTGTTCCATTTTTTAAAGTGTGCGAAACGTCACCCAAAATTAAAACCTCCATAACTCTCTCATTTCAAGTCCAAAAGTGGTGAAATTTCTACCAATCGGAGGTCCTAAGATTCTATTTCAGGGAAAGAAATCTCATTCCAAAATTTGTTGGGATGAGAGTTGTAGTCCATTTTATAAAGTGTGTGCGAAAAGTCACCCAAAATTAAAACCTCTATAACTCTCTCACTTTAAGTCCAAAAGTGGTGAAATTTCTACCAATCGGAATTCTTCAAATTTTCTTTCAGGAGAGTGAAATCTCGTTTCACAATTCATTGGGGTGAGAGAGTTGTATTCCGTTTTATAAAGTGTGTTAAACATCACCCAAAATTAAAACCTCCATAACTCTCTCATTGTAAGTGCAATAGTGGTGAAATTTCTACCAATTGGAGGTCTTCAAATTCTCTTTCAGTGGAAAAAATCTCATTTAAGATTAGGTGGGGTGAGAGCGTTTTGGTCCCTTTTTTGAAGTGTGCGAAACGTCACCCAAAATTAAAACCTCCATAACTCTCTAATTTTAAGTCCAAAAGTGGTGAAATTTCTACCAATCGGAGGTTCTAAGATTCTATTTCGGGGAAAGAAATCTCATTTCAAAATTTGTTGGGATGAGAGTTGTAGTCCATTTTATAAAGAGTTTGTGAAACGTCAACCAAAATTAAAACCTCTATAACTCTCTCACTTTAAGTCCAAAAGTGGTGAAATTTCTACCAATCGGAGGTCCTAAGATTCTATTTCAGGGAAAGAAATCTCATTCCAAAATTTGTTGGGATGAGAGTTGTAGTCCATTTTATAAAGTGTGTGCGAAAAGTCACCCAAAATTAAAACCTCTATAACTCTCTCACTTTAAGTCCAAAAGTGGTGAAATTTCTACCAATCGGAATTCTTCAAATTTTCTTTCAGGAGAGTGAAATCTCGTTTCACAATTCATTGGGGTGAGAGAGTTGTATTCCGTTTTATAAAGTGTGTTAAAGATCACCCAAAATTAAAACCTCCATAACTCTCTCATTGTAAGTGCAATAGTGGTGAAATTTCTACCAATTGGAGGTCTTCCAATTCTCTTTCAGTGGAAAAAATCTCATTTAAGATTAGGTGGGGTGAGAGCGTTTTGGTCCATTTTATAAAGAGTGTGTGAAACGTCAACCAAAATTAAAACCTCTATAACTCTCTCACTTTAAGTCCAAAAGTGGTGTAATTTCTACCAATCGGAGGTCCTAAGATTCTATTTCAAGGAAAGAAATCTCATTTCAAAATTTATTGGGATGAGAGTTGTAGTCCATTTTATAAAGAGTGTGTGAAACGTCAACCAAAATTAAAACCTCTATAACTCTCTCACTTTAAGTCCAAAAGTGGTGAAATTTCTACCAATCGGAATTCTTCAAATTTTCTTTCAGGAGAGTGAAATCTCGTTTCACAATTCATTGGGGTGAGAGAGTTGTATTCCGTTTTATAAAGTGTGTTAAACATCACCCAAAATTAAGACCTCCATATCTCTCCCATTATAAGTGCAATTGTGGTGAAATTTCTACCAATTGGAGGTCTTCAAATTCTCTTTCAGTGGAAAAAATCTCATTTAAGATTAGGTGGGGTGAGAGCGTTTTGTTCCATTTTTTAAAGTGTGCGAAACGTCACCCAAAATTAAAACCTCCATAACTCTCTCATTTCAAGTCCAAAAGTGGTGAAATTTCTACCAATCGGAGGTTCTAAGATTCTATTTCGGGGAAAGAAATCTCAATTCAAAATTTATTGGGATGAGTGTTGTAGTCCATTTTATAAAGAGTGTGTGAAACGTCAACCAAAATTAAAACCTCTATAACTCTCTCACTTTAAGTCCAAAAGTGGTGAAATTTCTACCAATCGGAGGTCCTAAGATTCTATTTCAGGGAAAGAAATCTCATTCCAAAATTTGTTGGGATGAGAGTTGTAGTCCATTTTATAAAGTGTGTGCGAAAAGTCACCCAAAATTAAAACCTCTATAACTCTCTCACTTTAAGTCCAAAAGTGGTGAAATTTCTACCAATCGGAATTCTTCAAATTTTCTTTCAGGAGAGTGAAATCTCGTTTCACAATTCATTGGGGTGAGAGAGTTGTATTCCGTTTTATAAAGTGTGTTAAACATCACCCAAAATTAAAACCTCCATAACTCTCTCATTGTAAGTGCAATAGTGGTGAAATTTCTACCAATTGGAGGTCTTCAAATTCTCTTTCAGTGGAAAAAATCTCATTTAAGATTAGGTGGGGTGAGAGCGTTTTGGTCCCTTTTTTGAAGTGTGCGAAACGTCACCCAAAATTAAAACCTCCATAACTCTCTAATTTTAAGTCCAAAAGTGGTGAAATTTCTACCAATCGGAGGTTCTAAGATTCTATTTCGGGGAAAGAAATCTCATTTCAAAATTTGTTGGGATGAGAGTTGTAGTCCATTTTATAAAGAGTTTGTGAAACGTCAACCAAAATTAAAACCTCTATAACTCTCTCACTTTAAGTCCAAAAGTGGTGAAATTTCTACCAATCGGAGGTCCTAAGATTCTATTTCAGGGAAAGAAATCTCATTCCAAAATTTGTTGGGATGAGAGTTGTAGTCCATTTTATAAAGTGTGTGCGAAAAGTCACCCAAAATTAAAACCTCTATAACTCTCTCACTTTAAGTCCAAAAGTGGTGAAATTTCTACCAATCGGAATTCTTCAAATTTTCTTTCAGGAGAGTGAAATCTCGTTTCACAATTCATTGGGGTGAGAGAGTTGTATTCCGTTTTATAAAGTGTGTTAAAGATCACCCAAAATTAAAACCTCCATAACTCTCTCATTGTAAGTGCAATAGTGGTGAAATTTCTACCAATTGGAGGTCTTCCAATTCTCTTTCAGTGGAAAAAATCTCATTTAAGATTAGGTGGGGTGAGAGCGTTTTGGTCCATTTTATAAAGAGTGTGTGAAACGTCAACCAAAATTAAAACCTCTATAACTCTCTCACTTTAAGTCCAAAAGTGGTGTAATTTCTACCAATCGGAGGTCCTAAGATTCTATTTCAAGGAAAGAAATCTCATTTCAAAATTTATTGGGATGAGAGTTGTAGTCCATTTTATAAAGAGTGTGTGAAACGTCAACCAAAATTAAAACCTCTATAACTCTCTCACTTTAAGTCCAAAAGTGGTGAAATTTCTACCAATCGGAATTCTTCAAATTTTCTTTCAGGAGAGTGAAATCTCGTTTCACAATTCATTGGGGTGAGAGAGTTGTATTCCGTTTTATAAAGTGTGTTAAACATCACCCAAAATTAAGACCTCCATAACTCTCTCATTGTAAGTGCAATTGTGGTGAAATTTCTACCAATTGGAGGTCTTCAAATTCTCTTTCAGTGGAAAAAATCTCATTTAAGATTAGGTGGGGTGAGAGCGTTTTGTTCCATTTTTTAAAGTGTGCGAAACGTCACCCAAAATTAAAACCTCCATAACTCTCTCATTTCAAGTCCAAAAGTGGTGAAATTTCTACCAATCGGAGGTTCTAAGATTCTATTTCGGGGAAAGAAATCTCAATTCAAAATTTATTGGGATGAGTGTTGTAGTCCATTTTATAAAGAGTGTGTGAAACGTCAACCAAAATTAAAACCTCTATAACTCTCTCACTTTAAGTCCAAAAGTGGTGAAATTTCTACCAATCGGAGGTCCTAAGATTCTATTTCAGGGAAAGAAATCTCATTCCAAAATTTGTTGGGATGAGAGTTGTAGTCCATTTTATAAAGTGTGTGCGAAAAGTCACCCAAAATTAAAACCTCTATAACTCTCTCACTTTAAGTCCAAAAGTGGTGAAATTTCTACCAATCGGAATTCTTCAAATTTTCTTTCAGGAGAGTGAAATCTCGTTTCACAATTCATTGGGGTGAGAGAGTTGTATTCCGTTTTATAAAGTGTGTTAAACATCACCCAAAATTAAAACCTCCATAACTCTCTCATTGTAAGTGCAATAGTGGTGAAATTTCTACCAATTGGAGGTCTTCAAATTCTCTTTCAGTGGAAAAAATCTCATTTAAGATTAGGTGGGGTGAGAGCGTTTTGGTCCCTTTTTTGAAGTGTGCGAAACGTCACCCAAAATTAAAACCTCCATAACTCTCTAATTTTAAGTCCAAAAGTGGTGAAATTTCTACCAATCGGAGGTTCTAAGATTCTATTTCGGGGAAAGAAATCTCATTTCAAAATTTGTTGGGATGAGAGTTGTAGTCCATTTTATAAAGAGTTTGTGAAACGTCAACCAAAATTAAAACCTCTATAACTCTCTCACTTTAAGTCCAAAAGTGGTGAAATTTCTACCAATCGGAGGTCCTAAGATTCTATTTCAGGGAAAGAAATCTCATTCCAAAATTTGTTGGGATGAGAGTTGTAGTCCATTTTATAAAGTGTGTGCGAAAAGTCACCCAAAATTAAAACCTCTATAACTCTCTCACTTTAAGTCCAAAAGTGGTGAAATTTCTACCAATCGGAATTCTTCAAATTTTCTTTCAGGAGAGTGAAATCTCGTTTCACAATTCATTGGGGTGAGAGAGTTGTATTCCGTTTTATAAAGTGTGTTAAAGATCACCCAAAATTAAAACCTCCATAACTCTCTCATTGTAAGTGCAATAGTGGTGAAATTTCTACCAATTGGAGGTCTTCCAATTCTCTTTCAGTGGAAAAAATCTCATTTAAGATTAGGTGGGGTGAGAGCGTTTTGGTCCATTTTATAAAGAGTGTGTGAAACGTCAACCAAAATTAAAACCTCTATAACTCTCTCACTTTAAGTCCAAAAGTGGTGTAATTTCTACCAATCGGAGGTCCTAAGATTCTATTTCAAGGAAAGAAATCTCATTTCAAAATTTATTGGGATGAGAGTTGTAGTCCATTTTATAAAGAGTGTGTGAAACGTCAACCAAAATTAAAACCTCTATAACTCTCTCACTTTAAGTCCAAAAGTGGTGAAATTTCTACCAATCGGAATTCTTCAAATTTTCTTTCAGGAGAGTGAAATCTCGTTTCACAATTCATTGGGGTGAGAGAGTTGTATTCCGTTTTATAAAGTGTGTTAAACATCACCCAAAATTAAGACCTCCATAACTCTCTCATTGTAAGTGCAATTGTGGTGAAATTTCTACCAATTGGAGGTCTTCAAATTCTCTTTCAGTGGAAAAAATCTCATTTAAGATTAGGTGGGGTGAGAGCGTTTTGTTCCATTTTTTAAAGTGTGCGAAACGTCACCCAAAATTAAAACCTCCATAACTCTCTCATTTCAAGTCCAAAAGTGGTGAAATTTCTACCAATCGGAGGTTCTAAGATTCTATTTCGGGGAAAGAAATCTCAATTCAAAATTTATTGGGATGAGTGTTGTAGTCCATTTTATAAAGAGTGTGTGAAACGTCAACCAAAATTAAAACCTCTATAACTCTCTCACTTTAAGTCCAAAAGTGGTGAAATTTCTACCAATCGGAGGTCCTAAGATTCTATTTCAGGGAAAGAAATCTCATTCCAAAATTTGTTGGGATGAGAGTTGTAGTCCATTTTATAAAGTGTGTGCGAAAAGTCACCCAAAATTAAAACCTCTATAACTCTCTCACTTTAAGTCCAAAAGTGGTGAAATTTCTACCAATCGGAATTCTTCAAATTTTCTTTCAGGAGAGTGAAATCTCGTTTCACAATTCATTGGGGTGAGAGAGTTGTATTCCGTTTTATAAAGTGTGTTAAACATCACCCAAAATTAAAACCTCCATAACTCTCTCATTGTAAGTGCAATAGTGGTGAAATTTCTACCAATTGGAGGTCTTCAAATTCTCTTTCAGTGGAAAAAATCTCATTTAAGATTAGGTGGGGTGAGAGCGTTTTGGTCCCTTTTTTGAAGTGTGCGAAACGTCACCCAAAATTAAAACCTCCATAACTCTCTAATTTTAAGTCCAAAAGTGGTGAAATTTCTACCAATCGGAGGTTCTAAGATTCTATTTCGGGGAAAGAAATCTCATTTCAAAATTTGTTGGGATGAGAGTTGTAGTCCATTTTATAAAGAGTTTGTGAAACGTCAACCAAAATTAAAACCTCTATAACTCTCTCACTTTAAGTCCAAAAGTGGTGAAATTTCTACCAATCGGAGGTCCTAAGATTCTATTTCAGGGAAAGAAATCTCATTCCAAAATTTGTTGGGATGAGAGTTGTAGTCCATTTTATAAAGTGTGTGCGAAAAGTCACCCAAAATTAAAACCTCTATAACTCTCTCACTTTAAGTCCAAAAGTGGTGAAATTTCTACCAATCGGAATTCTTCAAATTTTCTTTCAGGAGAGTGAAATCTCGTTTCACAATTCATTGGGGTGAGAGAGTTGTATTCCGTTTTATAAAGTGTGTTAAAGATCACCCAAAATTAAAACCTCCATAACTCTCTCATTGTAAGTGCAATAGTGGTGAAATTTCTACCAATTGGAGGTCTTCCAATTCTCTTTCAGTGGAAAAAATCTCATTTAAGATTAGGTGGGGTGAGAGCGTTTTGGTCCATTTTATAAAGAGTGTGTGAAACGTCAACCAAAATTAAAACCTCTATAACTCTCTCACTTTAAGTCCAAAAGTGGTGTAATTTCTACCAATCGGAGGTCCTAAGATTCTATTTCAAGGAAAGAAATCTCATTTCAAAATTTATTGGGATGAGAGTTGTAGTCCATTTTATAAAGAGTGTGTGAAACGTCAACCAAAATTAAAACCTCTATAACTCTCTCACTTTAAGTCCAAAAGTGGTGAAATTTCTACCAATCGGAATTCTTCAAATTTTCTTTCAGGAGAGTGAAATCTCGTTTCACAATTCATTGGGGTGAGAGAGTTGTATTCCGTTTTATAAAGTGTGTTAAACATCACCCAAAATTAAGACCTCCATAACTCTCTCATTGTAAGTGCAATTGTGGTGAAATTTCTACCAATTGGAGGTCTTCAAATTCTCTTTCAGTGGAAAAAATCTCATTTAAGATTAGGTGGGGTGAGAGCGTTTTGTTCCATTTTTTAAAGTGTGCGAAACGTCACCCAAAATTAAAACCTCCATAACTCTCTCATTTCAAGTCCAAAAGTGGTGAAATTTCTACCAATCGGAGGTTCTAAGATTCTATTTCGGGGAAAGAAATCTCAATTCAAAATTTATTGGGATGAGTGTTGTAGTCCATTTTATAAAGAGTGTGTGAAACGTCAACCAAAATTAAAACCTCTATAACTCTCTCACTTTAAGTCCAAAAGTGGTGAAATTTCTACCAATCGGAGGTCCTAAGATTCTATTTCAGGGAAAGAAATCTCATTCCAAAATTTGTTGGGATGAGAGTTGTAGTCCATTTTATAAAGTGTGTGCGAAAAGTCACCCAAAATTAAAACCTCTATAACTCTCTCACTTTAAGTCCAAAAGTGGTGAAATTTCTACCAATCGGAATTCTTCAAATTTTCTTTCAGGAGAGTGAAATCTCGTTTCACAATTCATTGGGGTGAGAGAGTTGTATTCCGTTTTATAAAGTGTGTTAAACATCACCCAAAATTAAAACCTCCATAACTCTCTCATTGTAAGTGCAATAGTGGTGAAATTTCTACCAATTGGAGGTCTTCAAATTCTCTTTCAGTGGAAAAAATCTCATTTAAGATTAGGTGGGGTGAGAGCGTTTTGGTCCCTTTTTTGAAGTGTGCGAAACGTCACCCAAAATTAAAACCTCCATAACTCTCTAATTTTAAGTCCAAAAGTGGTGAAATTTCTACCAATCGGAGGTTCTAAGATTCTATTTCGGGGAAAGAAATCTCATTTCAAAATTTGTTGGGATGAGAGTTGTAGTCCATTTTATAAAGAGTTTGTGAAACGTCAACCAAAATTAAAACCTCTATAACTCTCTCACTTTAAGTCCAAAAGTGGTGAAATTTCTACCAATCGGAGGTCCTAAGATTCTATTTCAGGGAAAGAAATCTCATTCCAAAATTTGTTGGGATGAGAGTTGTAGTCCATTTTATAAAGTGTGTGCGAAAAGTCACCCAAAATTAAAACCTCTATAACTCTCTCACTTTAAGTCCAAAAGTGGTGAAATTTCTACCAATCGGAATTCTTCAAATTTTCTTTCAGGAGAGTGAAATCTCGTTTCACAATTCATTGGGGTGAGAGAGTTGTATTCCGTTTTATAAAGTGTGTTAAAGATCACCCAAAATTAAAACCTCCATAACTCTCTCATTGTAAGTGCAATAGTGGTGAAATTTCTACCAATTGGAGGTCTTCCAATTCTCTTTCAGTGGAAAAAATCTCATTTAAGATTAGGTGGGGTGAGAGCGTTTTGGTCCATTTTATAAAGAGTGTGTGAAACGTCAACCAAAATTAAAACCTCTATAACTCTCTCACTTTAAGTCCAAAAGTGGTGTAATTTCTACCAATCGGAGGTCCTAAGATTCTATTTCAAGGAAAGAAATCTCATTTCAAAATTTATTGGGATGAGAGTTGTAGTCCATTTTATAAAGAGTGTGTGAAACGTCAACCAAAATTAAAACCTCTATAACTCTCTCACTTTAAGTCCAAAAGTGGTGAAATTTCTACCAATCGGAATTCTTCAAATTTTCTTTCAGGAGAGTGAAATCTCGTTTCACAATTCATTGGGGTGAGAGAGTTGTATTCCGTTTTATAAAGTGTGTTAAACATCACCCAAAATTAAGACCTCCATAACTCTCCCATTATAAGTGCAATTGTGGTGAAATTTCTACCAATTGGAGGTCTTCAAATTCTCTTTCAGTGGAAAAAATCTCATTTAAGATTAGGTGGGGTGAGAGCGTTTTGTTCCATTTTTTAAAGTGTGCGAAACGTCACCCAAAATTAAAACCTCCATAACTCTCTCATTTCAAGTCCAAAAGTGGTGAAATTTCTACCAATCGGAGGTTCTAAGATTCTATTTCGGGGAAAGAAATCTCAATTCAAAATTTATTGGGATGAGTGTTGTAGTCCATTTTATAAAGAGTGTGTGAAACGTCAACCAAAATTAAAACCTCTATAACTCTCTCACTTTAAGTCCAAAAGTGGTGAAATTTCTACCAATCGGAGGTCCTAAGATTCTATTTCAGGGAAAGAAATCTCATTCCAAAATTTGTTGGGATGAGAGTTGTAGTCCATTTTATAAAGTGTGTGCGAAAAGTCACCCAAAATTAAAACCTCTATAACTCTCTCACTTTAAGTCCAAAAGTGGTGAAATTTCTACCAATCGGAATTCTTCAAATTTTCTTTCAGGAGAGTGAAATCTCGTTTCACAATTCATTGGGGTGAGAGAGTTGTATTCCGTTTTATAAAGTGTGTTAAACATCACCCAAAATTAAAACCTCCATAACTCTCTCATTGTAAGTGCAATAGTGGTGAAATTTCTACCAATTGGAGGTCTTCAAATTCTCTTTCAGTGGAAAAAATCTCATTTAAGATTAGGTGGGGTGAGAGCGTTTTGGTCCCTTTTTTGAAGTGTGCGAAACGTCACCCAAAATTAAAACCTCCATAACTCTCTAATTTTAAGTCCAAAAGTGGTGAAATTTCTACCAATCGGAGGTTCTAAGATTCTATTTCGGGGAAAGAAATCTCATTTCAAAATTTGTTGGGATGAGAGTTGTAGTCCATTTTATAAAGAGTTTGTGAAACGTCAACCAAAATTAAAACCTCTATAACTCTCTCACTTTAAGTCCAAAAGTGGTGAAATTTCTACCAATCGGAGGTCCTAAGATTCTATTTCAGGGAAAGAAATCTCATTCCAAAATTTGTTGGGATGAGAGTTGTAGTCCATTTTATAAAGTGTGTGCGAAAAGTCACCCAAAATTAAAACCTCTATAACTCTCTCACTTTAAGTCCAAAAGTGGTGAAATTTCTACCAATCGGAATTCTTCAAATTTTCTTTCAGGAGAGTGAAATCTCGTTTCACAATTCATTGGGGTGAGAGAGTTGTATTCCGTTTTATAAAGTGTGTTAAAGATCACCCAAAATTAAAACCTCCATAACTCTCTCATTGTAAGTGCAATAGTGGTGAAATTTCTACCAATTGGAGGTCTTCCAATTCTCTTTCAGTGGAAAAAATCTCATTTAAGATTAGGTGGGGTGAGAGCGTTTTGGTCCATTTTATAAAGAGTGTGTGAAACGTCAACCAAAATTAAAACCTCTATAACTCTCTCACTTTAAGTCCAAAAGTGGTGTAATTTCTACCAATCGGAGGTCCTAAGATTCTATTTCAAGGAAAGAAATCTCATTTCAAAATTTATTGGGATGAGAGTTGTAGTCCATTTTATAAAGAGTGTGTGAAACGTCAACCAAAATTAAAACCTCTATAACTCTCTCACTTTAAGTCCAAAAGTGGTGAAATTTCTACCAATCGGAATTCTTCAAATTTTCTTTCAGGAGAGTGAAATCTCGTTTCACAATTCATTGGGGTGAGAGAGTTGTATTCCGTTTTATAAAGTGTGTTAAACATCACCCAAAATTAAGACCTCCATAACTCTCTCATTGTAAGTGCAATTGTGGTGAAATTTCTACCAATTGGAGGTCTTCAAATTCTCTTTCAGTGGAAAAAATCTCATTTAAGATTAGGTGGGGTGAGAGCGTTTTGTTCCATTTTTTAAAGTGTGCGAAACGTCACCCAAAATTAAAACCTCCATAACTCTCTCATTTCAAGTCCAAAAGTGGTGAAATTTCTACCAATCGGAGGTTCTAAGATTCTATTTCGGGGAAAGAAATCTCAATTCAAAATTTATTGGGATGAGTGTTGTAGTCCATTTTATAAAGAGTGTGTGAAACGTCAACCAAAATTAAAACCTCTATAACTCTCTCACTTTAAGTCCAAAAGTGGTGAAATTTCTACCAATCGGAGGTCCTAAGATTCTATTTCAGGGAAAGAAATCTCATTCCAAAATTTGTTGGGATGAGAGTTGTAGTCCATTTTATAAAGTGTGTGCGAAAAGTCACCCAAAATTAAAACCTCTATAACTCTCTCACTTTAAGTCCAAAAGTGGTGAAATTTCTACCAATCGGAATTCTTCAAATTTTCTTTCAGGAGAGTGAAATCTCGTTTCACAATTCATTGGGGTGAGAGAGTTGTATTCCGTTTTATAAAGTGTGTTAAACATCACCCAAAATTAAAACCTCCATAACTCTCTCATTGTAAGTGCAATAGTGGTGAAATTTCTACCAATTGGAGGTCTTCAAATTCTCTTTCAGTGGAAAAAATCTCATTTAAGATTAGGTGGGGTGAGAGCGTTTTGGTCCCTTTTTTGAAGTGTGCGAAACGTCACCCAAAATTAAAACCTCCATAACTCTCTAATTTTAAGTCCAAAAGTGGTGAAATTTCTACCAATCGGAGGTTCTAAGATTCTATTTCGGGGAAAGAAATCTCATTTCAAAATTTGTTGGGATGAGAGTTGTAGTCCATTTTATAAAGAGTTTGTGAAACGTCAACCAAAATTAAAACCTCTATAACTCTCTCACTTTAAGTCCAAAAGTGGTGAAATTTCTACCAATCGGAGGTCCTAAGATTCTATTTCAGGGAAAGAAATCTCATTCCAAAATTTGTTGGGATGAGAGTTGTAGTCCATTTTATAAAGTGTGTGCGAAAAGTCACCCAAAATTAAAACCTCTATAACTCTCTCACTTTAAGTCCAAAAGTGGTGAAATTTCTACCAATCGGAATTCTTCAAATTTTCTTTCAGGAGAGTGAAATCTCGTTTCACAATTCATTGGGGTGAGAGAGTTGTATTCCGTTTTATAAAGTGTGTTAAAGATCACCCAAAATTAAAACCTCCATAACTCTCTCATTGTAAGTGCAATAGTGGTGAAATTTCTACCAATTGGAGGTCTTCCAATTCTCTTTCAGTGGAAAAAATCTCATTTAAGATTAGGTGGGGTGAGAGCGTTTTGGTCCATTTTATAAAGAGTGTGTGAAACGTCAACCAAAATTAAAACCTCTATAACTCTCTCACTTTAAGTCCAAAAGTGGTGTAATTTCTACCAATCGGAGGTCCTAAGATTCTATTTCAAGGAAAGAAATCTCATTTCAAAATTTATTGGGATGAGAGTTGTAGTCCATTTTATAAAGAGTGTGTGAAACGTCAACCAAAATTAAAACCTCTATAACTCTCTCACTTTAAGTCCAAAAGTGGTGAAATTTCTACCAATCGGAATTCTTCAAATTTTCTTTCAGGAGAGTGAAATCTCGTTTCACAATTCATTGGGGTGAGAGAGTTGTATTCCGTTTTATAAAGTGTGTTAAACATCACCCAAAATTAAGACCTCCATAACTCTCCCATTGTAAGTGCAATTGTGGTGAAATTTCTACCAATTGGAGGTCTTCAAATTCTCTTTCAGTGGAAAAAATCTCATTTAAGATTAGGTGGGGTGAGAGCGTTTTGTTCCATTTTTTAAAGTGTGCGAAACGTCACCCAAAATTAAAACCTCCATAACTCTCTCATTTCAAGTCCAAAAGTGGTGAAATTTCTACCAATCGGAGGTTCTAAGATTCTATTTCGGGGAAAGAAATCTCAATTCAAAATTTATTGGGATGAGTGTTGTAGTCCATTTTATAAAGAGTGTGTGAAACGTCAACCAAAATTAAAACCTCTATAACTCTCTCACTTTAAGTCCAAAAGTGGTGAAATTTCTACCAATCGGAGGTCCTAAGATTCTATTTCAGGGAAAGAAATCTCATTCCAAAATTTGTTGGGATGAGAGTTGTAGTCCATTTTATAAAGTGTGTGCGAAAAGTCACCCAAAATTAAAACCTCTATAACTCTCTCACTTTAAGTCCAAAAGTGGTGAAATTTCTACCAATCGGAATTCTTCAAATTTTCTTTCAGGAGAGTGAAATCTCGTTTCACAATTCATTGGGGTGAGAGAGTTGTATTCCGTTTTATAAAGTGTGTTAAACATCACCCAAAATTAAAACCTCCATAACTCTCTCATTGTAAGTGCAATAGTGGTGAAATTTCTACCAATTGGAGGTCTTCAAATTCTCTTTCAGTGGAAAAAATCTCATTTAAGATTAGGTGGGGTGAGAGCGTTTTGGTCCCTTTTTTGAAGTGTGCGAAACGTCACCCAAAATTAAAACCTCCATAACTCTCTAATTTTAAGTCCAAAAGTGGTGAAATTTCTACCAATCGGAGGTTCTAAGATTCTATTTCGGGGAAAGAAATCTCATTTCAAAATTTGTTGGGATGAGAGTTGTAGTCCATTTTATAAAGAGTTTGTGAAACGTCAACCAAAATTAAAACCTCTATAACTCTCTCACTTTAAGTCCAAAAGTGGTGAAATTTCTACCAATCGGAGGTCCTAAGATTCTATTTCAGGGAAAGAAATCTCATTCCAAAATTTGTTGGGATGAGAGTTGTAGTCCATTTTATAAAGTGTGTGCGAAAAGTCACCCAAAATTAAAACCTCTATAACTCTCTCACTTTAAGTCCAAAAGTGGTGAAATTTCTACCAATCGGAATTCTTCAAATTTTCTTTCAGGAGAGTGAAATCTCGTTTCACAATTCATTGGGGTGAGAGAGTTGTATTCCGTTTTATAAAGTGTGTTAAAGATCACCCAAAATTAAAACCTCCATAACTCTCTCATTGTAAGTGCAATAGTGGTGAAATTTCTACCAATTGGAGGTCTTCCAATTCTCTTTCAGTGGAAAAAATCTCATTTAAGATTAGGTGGGGTGAGAGCGTTTTGGTCCATTTTATAAAGAGTGTGTGAAACGTCAACCAAAATTAAAACCTCTATAACTCTCTCACTTTAAGTCCAAAAGTGGTGTAATTTCTACCAATCGGAGGTCCTAAGATTCTATTTCAAGGAAAGAAATCTCATTTCAAAATTTATTGGGATGAGAGTTGTAGTCCATTTTATAAAGAGTGTGTGAAACGTCAACCAAAATTAAAACCTCTATAACTCTCTCACTTTAAGTCCAAAAGTGGTGAAATTTCTACCAATCGGAATTCTTCAAATTTTCTTTCAGGAGAGTGAAATCTCGTTTCACAATTCATTGGGGTGAGAGAGTTGTATTCCGTTTTATAAAGTGTGTTAAACATCACCCAAAATTAAGACCTCCATAACTCTCTCATTGTAAGTGCAATTGTGGTGAAATTTCTACCAATTGGAGGTCTTCAAATTCTCTTTCAGTGGAAAAAATCTCATTTAAGATTAGGTGGGGTGAGAGCGTTTTGTTCCATTTTTTAAAGTGTGCGAAACGTCACCCAAAATTAAAACCTCCATAACTCTCTCATTTCAAGTCCAAAAGTGGTGAAATTTCTACCAATCGGAGGTTCTAAGATTCTATTTCGGGGAAAGAAATCTCAATTCAAAATTTATTGGGATGAGTGTTGTAGTCCATTTTATAAAGAGTGTGTGAAACGTCAACCAAAATTAAAACCTCTATAACTCTCTCACTTTAAGTCCAAAAGTGGTGAAATTTCTACCAATCGGAATTCTTCAAATTTTCTTTCAGGAGAGTGAAATTTCGTTTCACAATTCATTGGGGTGAGAGAGTTGTATTCCGTTTTATAAAGTGTTCTAAACATCACCCAAAATTAAAACCTCCATAACTCTCTCATTGTAAGTGCAATAGTGGTGAAATTTCTACCAATTGGAGGTCTTCCAATTCTCTTTCAGTGGAAAAAATCCCGTTTAAGACTAGGTGGGGTGAGAGCGTTTTGGTCCATTTTTTAAAGTGTGCGAAACATCACCCAAAATTAAAACCTCCATAACTCTCTAATTTTAAGTCCAAAAGTGGTGAAATTTCTACCAATCGGAGGTTCTAAGATTCTATTTCGGGGAAAGAAATCTCATTTCAAAATTTATTGGGATGAGAGTTGTAGTCCATTTTATAAAGAGTGTGTGAAACGTCAACCAAAATTAAAACCTCTATAACTCTCTCACTTTAAGTCCAAAAGTGGTGAAATTTCTACCAATCGGAATTCTTCAAATTTTCTTTCAGGAGAGTGAAATCTCGTTTCACAATTCATTGGGGTGAGAGAGTTGTATTCCGTTTTATAAAGTGTGTTAAACATCACCCAAAATTAAGACCTCCATAACTCTCCCATTATAAGTGCAATTGTGGTGAAATTTCTACCAATTGGAGGTCTTCAAATTCTCTTTCAGTGGAAAAAATCTCATTTAAGATTAGGTGGGGTGAGAGCGTTTTGTTCCATTTTTTAAAGTGTGCGAAACGTCACCCAAAATTAAAACCTCCATAACTCTCTCATTTCAAGTCCAAAAGTGGTGAAATTTCTACCAATCGGAGGTCCTAAGATTCTATTTCAGGGAAAGAAATCTCATTCCAAAATTTGTTGGGATGAGAGTTGTAGTCCATTTTATAAAGTGTGTGCGAAAAGTCACCCAAAATTAAAACCTCTATAACTCTCTCACTTTAAGTCCAAAAGTGGTGAAATTTCTACCAATCGGAATTCTTCAAATTTTCTTTCAGGAGAGTGAAATCTCGTTTCACAATTCATTGGGGTGAGAGAGTTGTATTCCGTTTTATAAAGTGTGTTAAACATCACCCAAAATTAAAACCTCCATAACTCTCTCATTGTAAGTGCAATAGTGGTGAAATTTCTACCAATTGGAGGTCTTCAAATTCTCTTTCAGTGGAAAAAATCTCATTTAAGATTAGGTGGGGTGAGAGCGTTTTGGTCCCTTTTTTGAAGTGTGCGAAACGTCACCCAAAATTAAAACCTCCATAACTCTCTAATTTTAAGTCCAAAAGTGGTGAAATTTCTACCAATCGGAGGTTCTAAGATTCTATTTCGGGGAAAGAAATCTCATTTCAAAATTTGTTGGGATGAGAGTTGTAGTCCATTTTATAAAGAGTTTGTGAAACGTCAACCAAAATTAAAACCTCTATAACTCTCTCACTTTAAGTCCAAAAGTGGTGAAATTTCTACCAATCGGAGGTCCTAAGATTCTATTTCAGGGAAAGAAATCTCATTCCAAAATTTGTTGGGATGAGAGTTGTAGTCCATTTTATAAAGTGTGTGCGAAAAGTCACCCAAAATTAAAACCTCTATAACTCTCTCACTTTAAGTCCAAAAGTGGTGAAATTTCTACCAATCGGAATTCTTCAAATTTTCTTTCAGGAGAGTGAAATCTCGTTTCACAATTCATTGGGGTGAGAGAGTTGTATTCCGTTTTATAAAGTGTGTTAAAGATCACCCAAAATTAAAACCTCCATAACTCTCTCATTGTAAGTGCAATAGTGGTGAAATTTCTACCAATTGGAGGTCTTCCAATTCTCTTTCAGTGGAAAAAATCTCATTTAAGATTAGGTGGGGTGAGAGCGTTTTGGTCCATTTTATAAAGAGTGTGTGAAACGTCAACCAAAATTAAAACCTCTATAACTCTCTCACTTTAAGTCCAAAAGTGGTGTAATTTCTACCAATCGGAGGTCCTAAGATTCTATTTCAAGGAAAGAAATCTCATTTCAAAATTTATTGGGATGAGAGTTGTAGTCCATTTTATAAAGAGTGTGTGAAACGTCAACCAAAATTAAAACCTCTATAACTCTCTCACTTTAAGTCCAAAAGTGGTGAAATTTCTACCAATCGGAATTCTTCAAATTTTCTTTCAGGAGAGTGAAATCTCGTTTCACAATTCATTGGGGTGAGAGAGTTGTATTCCGTTTTATAAAGTGTGTTAAAAATCACCCAAAATTAAGACCTCCATAACTCTCTCATTGTAAGTGCAATTGTGGTGTAATTTCTACCAATTGGAGGTCTTCAAATTCTCTTTCAGTGGAAAAAATCTCATTTAAGATTAGGTGGGGTGAGAGCGTTTTGTTCCATTTTTTAAAGTGTGCGAAACGTCACCCAAAATTAAAACCTCCATAACTCTCTCATTTCAAGTCCAAAAGTGGTGAAATTTCTACCAATCGGAGGTCCTAAGATTCTATTTCAGGGAAAGAAATCTCATTCCAAAATTTGTTGGGATGAGAGTTGTAGTCCATTTTATAAAGATTGTGTGAAACGTCAACCAAAATTAAAACCTCTATAACTCTCTCACTTTAAGTCCAAAAGTGGTGAAATTTCTACCAATCGGAATTCTTCAAATTTTCTTTCAGGAGAGTGAAATCTCGTTTCACAATTCATTGGGGTGACAGAGTTGTATTCCGTTTTATAAAGTGTGTTAAACATCACCCAAAATTAAGACCTCCATAACTCTCTCATTGTAAGTGCAATAGTGGTGAAATTTCTGCCAATTGGAGGTCTTCAAATTCTCTTTCAGTGGAAAAAATCTCATTTAAGATTAGGTGGGGTGAGAGCGTTTTGGTCCATTATTTGAAGTGTGCGAAACGTCACCCAAAATTAAAACCTCCATAACTCTCTAATTTTAAGTCCAAAAGTGGTGAAATTTCTACCAATCGGAGGTTCTAAGATTCTATTTCGGGGAAAGAAATCTCATTCCAAAATTTATTGGGATGAGAGTTGAAGTCCATTTTATAAAGTGTGTGCGAAAAGTCACCCAAAATTAAAACCTCTATAACTCTCTCACTTTAAGTCCAAGAGTGGTGAAATTTCTACCAATCGGAATTCTTCAAATTTTCTTTCAGGAGAGTGAAATCTCGTTTCACAATTCATTGGGCTGAGAGAGTTGTATTCCGTTTTATAAAGTGTGTTAAACATCACCCAAAATTAAGACCTCCATAACTCTCTCATTGTAAGTGCGATTGTGGTGAAATTTCTACCAATTGGAGGTCTTCAAATTCTCTTTCAGTGGAAAAAATCTCATTTAAGATTAGGTGGGGTGAGAGCGTTTTGTTCCATTTTTTAAAGTGTGCGAAACGTCACCCAAAATTAAAACCTCCATAACTCTCTCATTTCAAGTCCAAAAGTGGTGAAATTTCTACCAATCGGAGGTTCTAAGATTCTATTTCGGGGAAAGAAATCTCATTTCAAAATTTGTTGGGATGAGAGTTGTAGTCCATTTTATAAAGAGTATGTGAAACGTCACCCAAAATTAAAACCTCTATAACTCTCTCACTTTAAGTCCAAGAGTGGTGAAATTTCTACCAATCGGAATTCTTCAAATTTTCTTTCAGGAGAGTGAAATCTCGTTTCACAATTCATTGGGGTGAGAGAGTTGTATTCCGTTTTATAAAGTGTGTTAAACATCACCCAAAATTAAGACCTCCATAACTCTCTCATTGTAAGTGCAATAGTGGTGAAATTTCTGCCAATTGGAGGTCTTCAAATTCTCTTTCAGTGGAAAAAATCTCATTTAAGATTAGGTGGGGTGAGAGCGTTTTGGTCCATTATTTGAAGTGTGCGAAACGTCACCCAAAATTAAAACCTCCATAACTCTCTAATTTTAAGTCCAAAAGTGGTGAAATTTCTACCAATCGGAGGTTCTAAGATTCTATTTCGAGGAAAGAAATCTCATTTCAAAATTTATTGGGATGAGAGTTGAAGTCCATTTTATAAAGTGTGTGCGAAAAGTCACCCAAAATTAAAACCTCTATAACTCTCTCACTTTAAGTCCAAGAGTGGTGAAATTTCTACCAATCGGAATTCTTCAAATTTTCTTTCAGGAGAGTGAAATCTCGTTTCACAATTCATTGGGCTGAGAGAGTTGTATTCCGTTTTATAAAGTGTGTTAAACATCACCCAAAATTAAGACCTCCATAACTCTCTCATTGTAAGTGCGATTGTGGTGAAATTTCTACCAATTGGAGGTCTTCAAATTCTCTTTCAGTGGAAAAAATCTCATTTAAGATTAGGTGGGGTGAGAGCGTTTTGTTCCATTTTTTAAAGTGTGCGAAACGTCACCCAAAATTAAAACCTCCATAACTCTCTCATTTCAAGTCCAAAAGTGGTGAAATTTCTACCAATCGGAGGCCCTAAGATTCTATTTCAGGGAAAGAAATCTCATTCCAAAATTTGTTGGGATGAGAGTTGTAGTCCATTTTATAAAGAGTGTGTGAAACGTCAACCAAAATTAAAACCTCTATAACTCTCTCACTTTAAGTCCAAAAGTGGTGAAATTTCTACCAATCGGAATTCTTCCAATTTTCTTTCAGGAGAGTGAAATCTCGTTTCACAATTCATTGGGGTGACAGAGTTGTATTCCGTTTTATAAAGTGTGTTAAACATCACCCAAAATTAAGACCTCCATAACTCTCTCATTGTAAGTGCAATAGTGGTGAAATTTCTGCCAATTGGAGGTCTTCAAATTCTCTTTCAGTGGAAAAAATCTCATTTAAGATTAGGTGGGGTGAGAGCGTTTTGGTCCATTATTTGAAGTGTGCGAAACGTCACCCAAAATTAAAACCTCCATAACTCTCTAATTTTAAGTCCAAAAGTGGTGAAATTTCTACCAATCGGAGGTTCTAAGATTCTATTTCGGGGAAAGAAATCTCATTCCAAAATTTATTGGGATGAGAGTTGAAGTCCATTTTATAAAGTGTGTGCGAAAAGTCACCCAAAATTAAAACCTCTATAACTCTCTCACTTTAAGTCCAAGAGTGGTGAAATTTCTACCAATCGGAATTCTTCAAATTTTCTTTCAGGAGAGTGAAATCTCGTTTCACAATTCATTGGGCTGAGAGAGTTGTATTCCGTTTTATAAAGTGTGTTAAACATCACCCAAAATTAAGACCTCCATAACTCTCTCATTGTAAGTGCGATTGTGGTGAAATTTCTACCAATTGGAGGTCTTCAAATTCTCTTTCAGTGGAAAAAATCTCATTTAAGATTAGGTGGGGTGAGAGCGTTTTGTTCCATTTTTTAAAGTGTGCGAAACGTCACCCAAAATTAAAACCTCCATAACTCTCTCATTTCAAGTCCAAAAGTGGTGAAATTTCTACCAATCGGAGGTTCTAAGATTCTATTTCGGGGAAAGAAATCTCATTTCAAAATTTGTTGGGATGAGAGTTGTAGTCCATTTTATAAAGAGTATGTGAAACGTCACCCAAAATTAAAACCTCTATAACTCTCTCACTTTAAGTCCAAGAGTGGTGAAATTTCTACCAATCGGAATTCTTCAAATTTTCTTTCAGGAGAGTGAAATCTCGTTTCACAATTCATTGGGGTGACAGAGTTGTATTCCGTTTTATAAAGTGTGTTAAACATCACCCAAAATTAAGACCTCCATAACTCTCTCATTGTAAGTGCAATAGTGGTGAAATTTCTGCCAATTGGAGGTCTTCAAATTCTCTTTCAGTGGAAAAAATCTCATTTAAGATTAGGTGGGGTGAGAGCGTTTTGGTCCATTATTTGAAGTGTGCGAAACGTCACCCAAAATTAAAACCTCCATAACTCTCTAATTTTAAGTCCAAAAGTGGTGAAATTTCTACCAATCGGAGGTTCTAAGATTCTATTTCGGGGAAAGAAATCTCATTTCAAAATTTATTGGGATGAGAGTTGAAGTCCATTTTATAAAGTGTGTGCGAAAAGTCACCCAAAATTAAAACCTCTATAACTCTCTCACTTTAAGTCCAAGAGTGGTGAAATTTCTACCAATCGGAATTCTTCAAATTTTCTTTCAGGAGAGTGAAATCTCGTTTCACAATTCATTGGGCTGAGAGAGTTGTATTCCGTTTTATAAAGTGTGTTAAACATCACCCAAAATTAAGACCTCCATAACTCTCTCATTGTAAGTGCGATTGTGGTGAAATTTCTACCAATTGGAGGTCTTCAAATTCTCTTTCAGTGGAAAAAATCTCATTTAAGATTAGGTGGGGTGAGAGCGTTTTGTTCCATTTTTTAAAGTGTGCGAAACGTCACCCAAAATTAAAACCTCCATAACTCTCTCATTTCAAGTCCAAAAGTGGTGAAATTTCTACCAATCGGAGGCCCTAAGATTCTATTTCAGGGAAAGAAATCTCATTCCAAAATTTGTTGGGATGAGAGTTGTAGTCCATTTTATAAAGTGTGTGCGAAAAGTCACCCAAAATTAAAACCTCTATAACTCTCTCACTTTAAGTCCAAGAGTGGTGAAATTTCTACCAATCGGAATTCTTCAAATTTTCTTTCAGGGGAGTGAAATCTCGTTTCACAATTCATTGGGGTGAGAGAGTTGTATTCCGTTTTATAAAGTTTGTTAAACATCACCCAAAATTAAAACCTCCATAACTCTCTCATTGTAAGTGCAATAGTGGTGAAATTTCTACCAATTGGAGGTCTTCAAATTCTCTTTCAGTGGAAAAAATCTCATTTAAGATTAGGTGGGGTGAGAGCGTTTTGGTCCCTTTTTTGAAGTGTGCGAAACGTCACCCAAAATTAAAACCTATATAACTCTCTAATTTTAAGTCCAAAAGTGGTGAAATTTCTACCAATCGGAGGTTCTAAGATTCTATTTCGGGGAAAGAAATCTCATTTCAAAATTTGTTGGGATGAGAGTTGTAGTCCATTTTATAAAGAGTGTGTGAAACGTCAACCAAAATTAAAACCTCTATAACTCTCTCACTTTAAGTCCAAAAGTGGTGAAATTTCTACCAATCGGAGGTCCTAAGATTCTATTTCAGGGAAAGAAATCTCATTTCAAAATTTATTGGGATGAGAGTTGTAGTCCATTTTATAAAGATTGTGTGAAACGTCAACCAAAATTAAAACCTCTATAACTCTCTCACTTTAAGTCCAAAAGTGGTGAAATTTCTACCAATCGGAATTCTTCAAATTTTCTTTCAGGAGAGTGAAATCTCGTTTCACAATTCATTGGGGTGAGAGAGTTGTATTCCGTTTTATAAAGTGTGTTAAACATCACCCAAAATTAAGACCTCCATAACTCTCTCATTGTAAGTGCGATTGTGGTGAAATTTCTACCAATTGGAGGTCTTCAAATTCTCTTTCAGTGGAAAAAATCTCATTTAAGATTAGGTAGGGTGAGAGCGTTTTGTTCCATTTTTTAAAGTGTGCGAAACGTCACCCAAAATTAAAACCTCCATAACTCTCTCATTTCAAGTCCAAAACTGGTGAAATTTCTACCAATCGGAGGTTCTAAGATTCTATTTCGGGGAAAGAAATCTCATTTCAAAATTTATTGGGATGAGTGTTGTAGTCCATTTTATAAAGAGTGTGTGAAACGTCAACCAAAATTAAAACCTCTATAACTCTCTCACTTTAAGTCCAAAAGTGGTGAAATTTCTACCAATCGGAGGTCCTAAGATTCTATTTCAGGGAAAGAAATCTCATTCCAAAATTTGTTGGGATGAGAGTTGTAGTCCATTTTATAAAGTGTGTGCGAAAAGTCACCCAAAATTAAAACCTCTATAACTCTCTCACTTTAAGTACAAAAGTGGTGAAATTTCTACCAATCGGAATTCTTCAAATTTTCTTTCAGGAGAGTGAAATCTCGTTTCACAATTCATTGGGGTGAGAGAGTTGTATTCCGTTTTATAAAGTGTGTTAAAGATCACCCAAAATTAAAACCTCCATAACTCTCTCATTGTAAGTGCAATAGTGGTGAAATTTCTACCAATTGGAGGTCTTCCAATTCTCTTTCAGTGGAAAAAATCTCATTTAAGATTAGGTGGGGTGAGAGCGTTTTGGTCCATTTTATAAAGAGTGTGTGAAACGTCAACCAAAATTAAAACCTCTATAACTCTCTCACTTTAAGTCCAAAAGTGGTGTAATTTCTACCAATCGGAGGTCCTAAGATTCTATTTCAAGGAAAGAAATCTCATTTCAAAATTTATTGGGATGAGAGTTGTAGTCCATTTTATAAAGAGTGTGTGAAACGTCAACCAAAATTAAAACCTCTATAACTCTCTCACTTTAAGTCCAAAAGTGGTGAAATTTCTACCAATCGGAATTCTTCAAATTTTCTTTCAGGAGAGTGAAATCTCGTTTCACAATTCATTGGGGTGAGAGAGTTGTATTCCGTTTTATAAAGTGTGTTAAAAATCACCCAAAATTAAGACCTCCATAACTCTCTCATTGTAAGTGCAATTGTGGTGTAATTTCTACCAATTGGAGGTCTTCAAATTCTCTTTCAGTGGAAAAAATCTCATTTAAGATTAGGTGGGGTGAGAGCGTTTTGTTCCATTTTTTAAAGTGTGCGAAACGTCACCCAAAATTAAAACCTCCATAACTCTCTCATTTCAAGTCCAAAAGTGGTGAAATTTCTACCAATCGGAGGTCCTAAGATTCTATTTCAGGGAAAGAAATCTCATTCCAAAATTTGTTGGGATGAGAGTTGTAGTCCATTTTATAAAGATTGTGTGAAACGTCAACCAAAATTAAAACCTCTATAACTCTCTCACTTTAAGTCCAAAAGTGGTGAAATTTCTACCAATCGGAATTCTTCCAATTTTCTTTCAGGAGAGTGAAATCTCGTTTCACAATTCATTGGGGTGACAGAGTTGTATTCCGTTTTATAAAGTGTGTTAAACATCACCCAAAATTAAGACCTCCATAACTCTCTCATTGTAAGTGCAATAGTGGTGAAATTTCTGCCAATTGGAGGTCTTCAAATTCTCTTTCAGTGGAAAAAATCTCATTTAAGATTAGGTGGGGTGAGAGCGTTTTGGTCCATTATTTGAAGTGTGCGAAACGTCACCCAAAATTAAAACCTCCATAACTCTCTAATTTTAAGTCCAAAAGTGGTGAAATTTCTACCAATCGGAGGTTCTAAGATTCTATTTCGGGGAAAGAAATCTCATTCCAAAATTTATTGGGATGAGAGTTGAAGTCCATTTTATAAAGTGTGTGCGAAAAGTCACCCAAAATTAAAACCTCTATAACTCTCTCACTTTAAGTCCAAGAGTGGTGAAATTTCTACCAATCGGAATTCTTCAAATTTTCTTTCAGGAGAGTGAAATCTCGTTTCACAATTCATTGGGCTGAGAGAGTTGTATTCCGTTTTATAAAGTGTGTTAAACATCACCCAAAATTAAGACCTCCATAACTCTCTCATTGTAAGTGCGATTGTGGTGAAATTTCTACCAATTGGAGGTCTTCAAATTCTCTTTCAGTGGAAAAAATCTCATTTAAGATTAGGTGGGGTGAGAGCGTTTTGTTCCATTTTTTAAAGTGTGCGAAACGTCACCCAAAATTAAAACCTCCATAACTCTCTCATTTCAAGTCCAAAAGTGGTGAAATTTCTACCAATCGGAGGTTCTAAGATTCTATTTCGGGGAAAGAAATCTCATTTCAAAATTTGTTGGGATGAGAGTTGTAGTCCATTTTATAAAGAGTATGTGAAACGTCACCCAAAATTAAAACCTCTATAACTCTCTCACTTTAAGTCCAAGAGTGGTGAAATTTCTACCAATCGGAATTCTTCAAATTTTCTTTCAGGAGAGTGAAATCTCGTTTCACAATTCATTGGGGTGAGAGAGTTGTATTCCGTTTTATAAAGTGTGTTAAACATCACCCAAAATTAAGACCTCCATAACTCTCTCATTGTAAGTGCAATAGTGGTGAAATTTCTGCCAATTGGAGGTCTTCAAATTCTCTTTCAGTGGAAAAAATCTCATTTAAGATTAGGTGGGGTGAGAGCGTTTTGGTCCATTATTTGAAGTGTGCGAAACGTCACCCAAAATTAAAACCTCCATAACTCTCTAATTTTAAGTCCAAAAGTGGTGAAATTTCTACCAATCGGAGGTTCTAAGATTCTATTTCGAGGAAAGAAATCTCATTTCAAAATTTATTGGGATGAGAGTTGAAGTCCATTTTATAAAGTGTGTGCGAAAAGTCACCCAAAATTAAAACCTCTATAACTCTCTCACTTTAAGTCCAAGAGTGGTGAAATTTCTACCAATCGGAATTCTTCAAATTTTCTTTCAGGAGAGTGAAATCCCGTTTCACAATTCATTGGGCTGAGAGAGTTGTATTCCGTTTTATAAAGTGTGTTAAACATCACCCAAAATTAAGACCTCCATAACTCTCTCATTGTAAGTGCGATTGTGGTGAAATTTCTACCAATTGGAGGTCTTCAAATTCTCTTTCAGTGGAAAAAATCTCATTTAAGATTAGGTGGGGTGAGAGCGTTTTGTTCCATTTTTTAAAGTGTGCGAAACGTCACCCAAAATTAAAACCTCCATAACTCTCTCATTTCAAGTCCAAAAGTGGTGAAATTTCTACCAATCGGAGGCCCTAAGATTCTATTTGAGGGAAAGAAATCTCATTCCAAAATTTGTTGGGATGAGAGTTGTAGTCCATTTTATAAAGTGTGTGCGAAAAGTCACCCAAAATTAAAACCTCTATAACTCTCTCACTTTAAGTCCAAGAGTGGTGAAATTTCTACCAATCGGAATTCTTCAAATTTTCTTTCAGGAGAGTGAAATCTCGTTTCACAATTCATTGGGGTGAGAGAGTTGTATTCCGTTTTATAAAGTTTGTTAAACATCACCCAAAATTAAAACCTCCATAACTCTCTCATTGTAAGTGCAATAGTGGTGAAATTTCTACCAATTGGAGGTCTTCAAATTCTCTTTCAGTGGAAAAAATCTCATTTAAGATTAGGTGGGGTGAGAGCGTTTTGGTCCCTTTTTTGAAGTGTGCGAAACGTCACCCAAAATTAAAACCTATATAACTCTCTAATTTTAAGTCCAAAAGTGGTGAAATTTCTACCAATCGGAGGTTCTAAGATTCTATTTCGGGGAAAGAAATCTCATTTCAAAATTTGTTGGGATGAGAGTTGTAGTCCATTTTATAAAGAGTGTGTGAAACGTCAACCAAAATTAAAACCTCTATAACTCTCTCACTTTAAGTCCAAAAGTGGTGAAATTTCTACCAATCGGAGGTCCTAAGATTCTATTTCAGGGAAAGAAATCTCATTTCAAAATTTATTGGGATGAGAGTTGTAGTCCATTTTATAAAGATTGTGTGAAACGTCAACCAAAATTAAAACCTCTATAACTCTCTCACTTTAAGTCCAAAAGTGGTGAAATTTCTACCAATCGGAATTCTTCAAATTTTCTTTCAGGAGAGTGAAATCTCGTTTCACAATTCATTGGGGTGAGAGAGTTGTATTCCGTTTTATAAAGTGTGTTAAACATCACCCAAAATTAAGACCTCCATAACTCTCTCATTGTAAGTGCGATTGTGGTGAAATTTCTACCAATTGGAGGTCTTCAAATTCTCTTTCAGTGGAAAAAATCTCATTTAAGATTAGGTGGGGTGAGAGCGTTTTGTTCCATTTTTTAAAGTGTGCGAAACGTCACCCAAAATTAAAACCTCCATAACTCTCTCATTTCAAGTCCAAAACTGGTGAAATTTCTACCAATCGGAGGTTCTAAGATTCTATTTCGGGGAAAGAAATCTCATTTCAAAATTTATTGGGATGAGTGTTGTAGTCCATTTTATAAAGAGTGTGTGAAACGTCAACCAAAATTAAAACCTCTATAACTCTCTCACTTTAAGTCCAAAAGTGGTGAAATTTCTACCAATCGGAATTCTTCAAATTTTCTTTCAGGAGAGTGAAATCTCGTTTCACAATTCATTAGGGTGAGAGAGTTGTATTCCGTTTTATAAAGTGTTCTAAATATCACCCAAAATTAAAACCTCCATAACTCTCTCATTGTAAGTGTAATAGTGGTGAAATTTCTACCAATTGGAGGTCTTCCAATTCTCTTTCAGTGGAAAAAATCTCATTTAAGATTAGGTGGGGTGAGAGCGTTTTGGTCCATTTTATAAAGAGTGTGTGAAACGTCAACCAAAATTAAAACCTCTATAACTCTCTCACTTTAAGTCCAAAAGTGGTGTAATTTCTACCAATCGGAGGTCCTAAGATTCTATTTCAAGGAAAGAAATCTCATTTCAAAATTTATTAGGATGAGAGTTGTAGTCCATTTTATAAAGAGTGTGTGAAACGTCAACCAAAATTAAAACCTCTATAACTCTCTCACTTTAAGTCCAAAAGTGGTGAAATTTCTACCAATCGGAATTCTTCAAATTTTCTTTCAGGAGAGTGAAATCTCGTTTCACAATTCATTGGGGTGAGAGAGTTGTATTCCGTTTTATAAAGTGTGTTAAACATCACCCCAAATTAAGACCTCCATAACTCTCTCATTGTAAGTGCAATTGTGGTGAAATTTCTACCAATTGGAGGTCTTCAAATTCTCTTTCAGTGGAAACAATCTCATTTAAGATTAGGTGGGGTGAGAGCGTTTTGTTCCATTTTTTAAAGTGTGCGAAACGTCACCCAAAATTAATACCTCCATAACTCTCTCATTTCAAGTCCAAAAGTGGTGAAATTTCTACCAATCGGAGGTCCTAAGATTCTATTTCAGGGAAAGAAATCTCATTCCAAAATTTGTTGGGATGAGAGTTGTAGTCCATTTTATAAAGTGTGTGCGAAAAGTCACCCAAAATTAAAACCTCTATAACTCTCTCACTTTAAGTCCAAAAGTGGTGAAATTTCCAACAATCGGAATTCTTCAAATTTTCTTTCAGGAGAGTGAAATCTCGTTTCACAATTCATTGGGGTGAGAGAGTTGTATTCCGTTTTATAAAGTGTGTTAAACATCACCCAAAATTAAAACCTCCATAACTCTCTCATTGTAAGTGCAATAGTGGTGAAATTTCTACCAATTGGAGGTCTTCCAATTCTCTTTCAGTGGAAAAAATCTCATTTAAGATTAGGTGGGGTGAGAGCGTTTTGGTCCCTTTTTTGAAGTGTGCGAAACGTCACCCAAAATTAAAACCTATATAACTCTCTAATTTTAAGTCCAAAAGTGGTGAAATTTCTACCAATCGGAGGTTCTAAGATTCTATTTCGGGGAAAGAAATCTCATTTCAAAATTTATTGGGATGAGAGTTGAAGTCCATTTTATAAAGTGTGTGCGAAAAGTCACCCAAAATTAAAACCTCTATAACTCTCTCACTTTAAGTCCAAGAGTGGTGAAATTTCTACCAATCGGAATTCTTCAAATTTTCTTTCAGGAGAGTGAAATCTCGTTTCACAATTCATTGGGGTGAGAGAGTTGTATTCCGTTTTATAAAGTGTGTTAAACATCACCCAAAATTAAGACCTCCATAACTCTCTCATTGTAAGTGAAATTGTGGTGAAATTTCTACCAATTGGAGGTCTTCAGATTCTCTTTCAGTGGAAAAAATCTCATTTAAGATTAGGTGGGGTGATAGCGTTTTGTTCCATTTTTTAAAGTGTGCGAAACGTCACCCAAAATTAAAACCTCCATAACTCTCTCATTTCAAGTCCAAAAGTGGTGAAATTTCTACCAATCGGAGGTTCTAAGATTCTATTTCGGGGAAAGAAATCTCAATTCAAAATTTATTGGGATGAGTGTTGTAGTCCATTTTATAAAGAGTGTGTGAAACGTCAACCAAAATTAAAACCTCTATAACTCTCTCACTTTAAGTCCAAAAGTGGTGAAATTTCTACCAATCGGAATTCTTCAAATTTTCTTTCAGGAGAGTGAAATCTCGTTTCACAATTCATTGGGGTGAGAGAGTTGTATTCCGTTTTATAAAGTGTTCTAAACATCACCCAAAATTAAAACCTCCATAACTCTCTCATTGTAAGTGCAATAGTGGTGAAATTTCTACCAATTGGAGGTCTTCCAATTCTCTTTCAGTGGAAAAAATCTCATTTAAGATTAGGTGGGGTGAGAGCGTTTTGGTCCATTTTATAAAGAGTGTGTGAAACGTCAACCAAAATTAAAACCTCTATAACTCTCTCACTTTAAGTCCAAAAGTGGTGTAATTTCTACCAATCGGAGGTCCTAAGATTCTATTTCAAGGAAAGAAATCTCATTTCAAAATTTATTAGGATGAGAGTTGTAGTCCATTTTATAAAGAGTGTGTGAAACGTCAACCAAAATTAAAACCTCTATAACTCTCTCACTTTAAGTCCAAAAGTGGTGAAATTTCTACCAATCGGAATTCTTCAAATTTTCTTTCAGGAGAGTGAAATCTCGTTTCACAATTCATTGGGGTGACAGAGTTGTATTCCGTTTTATAAAGTGTGTTAAATATCACCCAAAATTAAGACCTCCATAACTCTCTCATTGTAAGTGCAATAGTGGTGAAATTTCTGCCAATTGGAGGTCTTCAAATTCTCTTTCAGTGGAAAAAATCTCATTTAAGATTAGGTGGGGTGAGAGCGTTTTGGTCCATTATTTGAAGTGTGCGAAACGTCACCCAAAATTAAAACCTCCATAACTCTCTAATTTTAAGTCCAAAAGTGGTGAAATTTCTACCAATCGGAGGTTCTAAGATTCTATTTCGGGGAAAGAAATCTCATTCCAAAATTTATTGGGATGAGAGTTGAAGTCCATTTTATAAAGTGTGTGCGAAAAGTCACCCAAAATTAAAACCTCTATAACTCTCTCACTTTAAGTCCAAGAGTGGTGAAATTTCTACCAATCGGAATTCTTCAAATTTTCTTTCAGGAGAGTGAAATCTCGTTTCACAATTCATTGGGCTGAGAGAGTTGTATTCCGTTTTATAAAGTGTGTTAAACATCACCCAAAATTAAGACCTCCATAACTCTCTCATTGTAAGTGCGATTGTGGTGAAATTTCTACCAATTGGAGGTCTTCAAATTCTCTTTCAGTGGAAAAAATCTCATTTAAGATTAGGTGGGGTGAGAGCGTTTTGTTCCATTTTTTAAAGTGTGCGAAACGTCACCCAAAATTAAAACCTCCATAACTCTCTCATTTCAAGTCCAAAAGTGGTGAAATTTCTACCAATCGGAGGTTCTAAGATTCTATTTCGGGGAAAGAAATCTCATTTCAAAATTTGTTGGGATGAGAGTTGTAGTCCATTTTATAAAGAGTATGTGAAACGTCACCCAAAATTAAAACCTCTATAACTCTCTCACTTTAAGTCCAAGAGTGGTGAAATTTCTACCAATCGGAATTCTTCAAATTTTCTTTCAGGAGAGTGAAATCTCGTTTCACAATTCATTGGGGTGAGAGAGTTGTATTCCGTTTTATAAAGTGTGTTAAACATCACCCAAAATTAAGACCTCCATAACTCTCTCATTGTAAGTGCAATAGTGGTGAAATTTCTGCCAATTGGAGGTCTTCAAATTCTCTTTCAGTGGAAAAAATCTCATTTAAGATTAGGTGGGGTGAGAGCGTTTTGGTCCATTATTTGAAGTGTGCGAAACGTCACCCAAAATTAAAACCTCCATAACTCTCTAATTTTAAGTCCAAAAGTGGTGAAATTTCTACCAATCGGAGGTTCTAAGATTCTATTTCGGGGAAAGAAATCTCATTTCAAAATTTATTGGGATGAGAGTTGAAGTCCATTTTATAAAGTGTGTGCGAAAAGTCACCCAAAATTAAAACCTCTATAACTCTCTCACTTTAAGTCCAAGAGTGGTGAAATTTCTACCAATCGGAATTCTTCAAATTTTCTTTCAGGAGAGTGAAATCTCGTTTCACAATTCATTGGGCTGAGAGAGTTGTATTCCGTTTTATAAAGTGTGTTAAACATCACCCAAAATTAAGACCTCCATAACTCTCTCATTGTAAGTGCGATTGTGGTGAAATTTCTACCAATTGGAGGTCTTCAAATTCTCTTTCAGTGGAAAAAATCTCATTTAAGATTAGGTTGGGTGAGAGCGTTTTGTTCCATTTTTTAAAGTGTGCGAAACGTCACCCAAAATTAAAACCTCCATAACTCTCTCATTTCAAGTCCAAAAGTGGTGAAATTTCTACCAATCGGAGGCCCTAAGATTCTATTTCAGGGAAAGAAATCTCATTCCAAAATTTGTTGGGATGAGAGTTGTAGTCCATTTTATAAAGTGTGTGCGAAAAGTCACCCAAAATTAAAACCTCTATAACTCTCTCACTTTAAGTCCAAGAGTGGTGAAATTTCTACCAATCGGAATTCTTCAAATTTTCTTTCAGGGGAGTGAAATCTCGTTTCACAATTCATTGGGGTGAGAGAGTTGTATTCCGTTTTATAAAGTTTGTTAAACATCACCCAAAATTAAAACCTCCATAACTCTCTCATTGTAAGTGCAATAGTGGTGAAATTTCTACCAATTGGAGGTCTTCAAATTCTCTTTCAGTGGAAAAAATCTCATTTAAGATTAGGTGGGGTGAGAGCGTTTTGGTCCCTTTTTTGAAGTGTGCGAAACGTCACCCAAAATTAAAACCTATATAACTCTCTAATTTTAAGTCCAAAAGTGGTGAAATTTCTACCAATCGGAGGTTCTAAGATTCTATTTCGGGGAAAGAAATCTCATTTCAAAATTTGTTGGGATGAGAGTTGTAGTCCATTTTATAAAGAGTGTGTGAAACGTCAACCAAAATTAAAACCTCTATAACTCTCTCACTTTAAGTCCAAAAGTGGTGAAATTTCTACCAATCGGAGGTCCTAAGATTCTATTTCAGGGAAAGAAATCTCATTTCAAAATTTATTGGGATGAGAGTTGTAGTCCATTTTATAAAGATTGTGTGAAACGTCAACCAAAATTAAAACCTCTATAACTCTCTCACTTTAAGTCCAAAAGTGGTGAAATTTCTACCAATCGGAATTCTTCAAATTTTCTTTCAGGAGAGTGAAATCTCGTTTCACAATTCATTGGGGTGAGAGAGTTGTATTCCGTTTTATAAAGTGTGTTAAACATCACCCAAAATTAAGACCTCCATAACTCTCTCATTGTAAGTGCGATTGTGGTGAAATTTCTACCAATTGGAGGTCTTCAAATTCTCTTTCAGTGGAAAAAATCTCATTTAAGATTAGGTAGGGTGAGAGCGTTTTGTTCCATTTTTTAAAGTGTGCGAAACGTCACCCAAAATTAAAACCTCCATAACTCTCTCATTTCAAGTCCAAAAGTGGTGAAATTTCTACCAATCGGAGGTTCTAAGATTCTATTTCGGGGAAAGAAATCTCATTTCAAAATTTATTGGGATGAGTGTTGTAGTCCATTTTATAAAGAGTGTGTGAAACGTCAACCAAAATTAAAACCTCTATAACTCTCTCACTTTAAGTCCAAAAGTGGTGAAATTTCTACCAATCGGAATTCTTCAAATTTTCTTTCAGGAGAGTGAAATCTCGTTTCACAATTCATTAGGGTGAGAGAGTTGTATTCCGTTTTATAAAGTGTTCTAAATATCACCCAAAATTAAAACCTCCATAACTCTCTCATTGTAAGTGTAATAGTGGTGAAATTTCTACCAATTGGAGGTCTTCCAATTCTCTTTCAGTGGAAAAAATCTCATTTAAGATTAGGTGGGGTGAGAGCGTTTTGGTCCATTTTATAAAGAGTGTGTGAAACGTCAACCAAAATTAAAACCTCTATAACTCTCTCACTTTAAGTCCAAAAGTGGTGTAATTTCTACCAATCGGAGGTCCTAAGATTCTATTTCAAGGAAAGAAATCTCATTTCAAAATTTATTAGGATGAGAGTTGTAGTCCATTTTATAAAGAGTGTGTGAAACGTCAACCAAAATTAAAACCTCTATAACTCTCTCACTTTAAGTCCAAAAGTGGTGAAATTTCTACCAATCGGAATTCTTCAAATTTTCTTTCAGGAGAGTGAAATCTCGTTTCACAATTCATTGGGGTGAGAGAGTTGTATTCCGTTTTATAAAGTGTGTTAAACATCACCCCAAATTAAGACCTCCATAACTCTCTCATTGTAAGTGCAATTGTGGTGAAATTTCTACCAATTGGAGGTCTTCAAATTCTCTTTCAGTGGAAACAATCTCATTTAAGATTAGGTGGGGTGAGAGCGTTTTGTTCCATTTTTTAAAGTGTGCGAAACGTCACCCAAAATTAAAACCTCCATAACTCTCTCATTTCAAGTCCAAAAGTGGTGAAATTTCTACCAATCGGAGGTCCTAAGATTCTATTTCAGGGAAAGAAATCTCATTCCAAAATTTGTTGGGATGAGAGTTGTAGTCCATTTTATAAAGTGTGTGCGAAAAGTCACCCAAAATTAAAACCTCTATAACTCTCTCACTTTAAGTCCAAAAGTGGTGAAATTTCTACCAATCGGAATTCTTCAAATTTTCTTTCAGGAGAGTGAAATCTCGTTTCACAATTCATTGGGGTGAGAGAGTTGTATTCCGTTTTATAAAGTGTGTTAAAGATCACCCAAAATTAAAACCTCCATAACTCTCTCATTGTAAGTGCAATAGTGGTGAAATTTCTACCAATTGGAGCTCTTCAAATTCTCTTTCAGTGGAAAAAATCTCATTTAAGATTAGGTGGGGTGAGAGCGTTTTGGTCCATTTTTTGAAGTGTGCGAAACGTCACCCAAAATTAAAACCTCCATAACTCTCTAATTTTAAGTCCAAAAGTGGTGAAATTTCTACCAATCGGAGGTTCTAAGATTCTATTTCGGGGAAAGAAATCTCATTTCAAAATTTATTAGGATGAGAGTTGTAGTCCATTTTATAAAGAGTGTGTGAAACGTCAACCAAAATTAAAACCTCTATAACTCTCTCACTTTAAGTCCAAAAGTGGTGAAATTTCTACCAATCGGAATTCTTCAAATTTTCTTTCAGGAGAGTGAAATCTCGTTTCACAATTCATTGGGGTGAGAGAGTTGTATTCCGTTTTATAAAGTGTGTTAAACATCACCCAAAATTAAGACCTCCATAACTCTCTCATTGTAAGTGAAATTGTGGTGAAATTTCTACCAATTGGAGGTCTTCAGATTCTCTTTCAGTGGAAAAAATCTCATTTAAGATTAGGTGGGGTGATAGCGTTTTGTTCCATTTTTTAAAGTGTGCGAAACGTCACCCAAAATTAAAACCTCCATAACTCTCTCATTTCAAGTCCAAAAGTGGTGAAATTTCTACCAATCGGAGGTTCTAAGATTCTATTTCGGGGAAAGAAATCTCAATTCAAAATTTATTGGGATGAGTGTTGTAGTCCATTTTATAAAGAGTGTGTGAAACGTCAACCAAAATTAAAACCTCTATAACTCTCTCACTTTAAGTCCAAAAGTGGTGAAATTTCTACCAATCGGAATTCTTCAAATTTTCTTTCAGGAGAGTGAAATCTCGTTTCACAATTCATTGGGGTGAGAGAGTTGTATTCCGTTTTATAAAGTGTTCTAAACATCACCCAAAATTAAAACCTCCATAACTCTCTCATTGTAAGTGCAATAGTGGTGAAATTTCTACCAATTGGAGGTCTTCCAATTCTCTTTCAGTGGAAAAAATCCCATTTAAGATTTGGTGGGGTGAGAGCGTTTTGGTCCATTTTTTAAAGTGTGCGAAACGTCACCCAAAATTAAAACCTCCATAACTCTCTAATTTTAAGTCCAAAAGTGGTGAAATTTCTACCAATCGGAGGTTCTAAGATTCTATTTCGGGGAAAGAAATCTCATTTCAAAATTTATTGGGATGAGAGTTGTAATCCATTTTATAAAGAGTGTGTGAAACGTCAACCAAAATTAAAACCTCTATAACTCTCTCACTTTAAGTCCAAAAGTGGTGAAATTTCTACCAATCGGAATTCTTCAAATTTTCTTTCAGGAGAGTGAAATCTCGTTTCACAATTCATTGGGGTGAGAGAGTTGTATTCCGTTTTATAAAGTGTGTTAAACATCACCCAAAATTAAGACCTCCATAACTCTCTCATTATAAGTGCAATTGTCGTGAAATTTCTACCAATTGGAGGTCTTCAAATTCTCTTTCAGTGGAAAAAATCTCATTTAAGATTAGGTGGGGTGAGAGCGTTTTGTTCCATTTTTTAAAGTGTGCGAAACGTCACCCAAAATTAAAACCTCCATAACTCTCTCATTTCAAGTCCAAAAGTGGTGAAATTTCTACCAATCGGAGGTCCTAAGATTCTATTTCAGGGAAAGAAATCTCATTCCAAAATTTGTTGGGATGAGAGTTGTAGTCCATTTTATAAAGTGTGTGCGAAAAGTCACCCAAAATTAAAACCTCTATAACTCTCTCACTTTAAGTCCAAAAGTGGTGAAATTTCTACCAATCGGAATTCTTCAAATTTTCTTTCAGGAGAGTGAAATCTCGTTTCACAATTCATTGGGGTGAGAGAGTTGTATTCCGTTTTATAAAGTGTGTTAAACATCACCCAAAATTAAAACCTCCATAACTCTCTCATTGTAAGTGCAATAGTGGTGAAATTTCTACCAATTGGAGGTCTTCAAATTCTCTTTCAGTGGAAAAAATCTCATTTAAGATTAGGTGGGGTGAGAGCGTTTTGGTCCCTTTTTTGAAGTGTGCGAAACGTCACCCAAAATTAAAACCTCCATAACTCTCTAATTTTAAGTCCAAAAGTGGTGAAATTTCTACCAATCGGAGGTTCTAAGATTCTATTTCGGTGAAAGAAATCTCATTTCAAAATTTGTTGGGATGAGAGTTGTAGTCCATTTTATAAAGAGTGTGTGAAACGTCAACCAAAATTAAAACCTCTATAACTCTCTCACTTTAAGTCCAAAAGTGGTGAAATTTCTACCAATCGGAGGTCCTAAGATTCTATTTCAGGGAAAGAAATCTCATTTCAAAATTTATTGGGATGAGAGTTGTAGTCCATTTTATAAAGAGTGTGTGAAACGTCAACCAAAATTAAAACCTCTATAACTCTCTCACTTTAAGTCCAAAAGTGGTGAAATTTCTACCAATCGGAATTCTTCAAATTTTCTTTCAGGAGAGTGAAATCTCGTTTCACAATTCATTGGGGTGAGAGAGTTGTATTCCGTTTTATAAAGTGTGTTAAACATCACCCAAAATTAAGACCTCCATAACTCTCCCATTATAAGTGCAATTGTGGTGAAATTTCTACCAATTGGAGGTCTTCAAATTCTCTTTCAGTGGAAAAAATCTCATTTAAGATTAGGTGGGGTGAGAGCGTTTTGTTCCATTTTTTAAAGTGTGCGAAACGTCACCCAAAATTAAAACCTCCATAACTCTCTCATTTCAAGTCCAAAAGTGGTGAAATTTCTACCAATCGGAGGTCCTAAGATTCTATTTCAGGGAAAGAAATCTCATTCCAAAATTTGTTGGGATGAGAGTTGTAGTCCATTTTATAAAGTGTGTGCGAAAAGTCACCCAAAATTAAAACCTCTATAACTCTCTCACTTTAAGTCCAAAAGTGGTGAAATTTCTACCAATCGGAATTCTTCAAATTTTCTTTCAGGAGAGTGAAATCTCGTTTCACAATTCATTGGGGTGAGAGAGTTGTATTCCGTTTTATAAAGTGTGTTAAACATCACCCAAAATTAAAACCTCCATAACTCTCTCATTGTAAGTGCAATAGTGGTGAAATTTCTACCAATTGGAGGTCTTCAAATTCTCTTTCAGTGGAAAAAATCTCATTTAAGATTAGGTGGGGTGAGAGCGTTTTGGTCCATTTTTTGAAGTGTGCGAAACGTCACCCAAAATTAAAACCTCCATAACTCTCTAATTTTAAGTCCAAAAGTGGTGAAATTTCTACCAATCGGAGGTTCTAAGATTCTATTTCGGTGAAAGAAATCTCATTTCAAAATTTGTTGGGATGAGAGTTGTAGTCCATTTTATAAAGAGTGTGTGAAACGTCAACCAAAATTAAAACCTCTATAACTCTCTCACTTTAAGTCCAAAAGTGGTGAAATTTCTACCAATCGGAGGTCCTAAGATTCTATTTCAGGGAAAGAAATCTCATTTCAAAATTTATTGGGATGAGAGTTGTAGTCTATTTTATAAAGAGTGTGTGAAACGTCAACCAAAATTAAAACCTCTATAACTCTCTCACTTTAAGTCCAAAAGTGGTGAAATTTCTACCAATCGGAATTCTTCAAATTTTCTTTCAGGAGAGTGAAATCTCGTTTCACAATTCATTGGGGTGAGAGAGTTGTATTCCGTTTTATAAAGTGTGTTAAACATCACCCAAAATTAAGACCTCCATAACTCTCCCATTATAAGTGCAATTGTGGTGAAATTTCTACCAATTGGAGGTCTTCAAATTCTCTTTCAGTGGAAAAAATCTCATTTAAGATTAGGTGGGGTGAGAGCGTTTTGTTCCATTTTTTAAAGTGTGCGAAACGTCACCCAAAATTAAAACCTCCATAACTCTCTCATTTCAAGTCCAAAAGTGGTGAAATTTCTACCAATCGGAGGTCCTAAGATTCTATTTCAGGGAAAGAAATCTCATTCCAAAATTTGTTGGGATGAGAGTTGTAGTCCATTTTATAAAGTGTGTGCGAAAAGTCACCCAAAATTAAAACCTCTATAACTCTCTCACTTTAAGTCCAAAAGTGGTGAAATTTCTACCAATCGGAATTCTTCAAATTTTCTTTCAGGAGAGTGAAATCTCGTTTCACAATTCATTGGGGTGAGAGAGTTGTATTCCGTTTTATAAAGTGTGTTAAACATCACCCAAAATTAAAACCTCCATAACTCTCTCATTGTAAGTGCAATAGTGGTGAAATTTCTACCAATTGGAGGTCTTCAAATTCTCTTTCAGTGGAAAAAATCTCATTTAAGATTAGGTGGGGTGAGAGCGTTTTGGTCCATTTTTTGAAGTGTGCGAAACGTCACCCAAAATTAAAACCTCCATAACTCTCTAATTTTAAGTCCAAAAGTGGTGAAATTTCTACCAATCGGAGGTTCTAAGATTCTATTTCGGGGAAAGAAATCTCATTTCAAAATTTATTGGGATGAGAGTTGTAGTCCATTTTATAAAGAGTGTGTGAAACGTCAACCAAAATTAAAACCTCTATAACTCTCTCACTTTAAGTCCAAAAGTGGTGAAATTTCTACCAATCGGAATTCTTCAAATTTTCTTTCAGGAGAGTGAAATCTCGTTTCACAATTCATTGGGGTGAGAGAGTTGTATTCCGTTTTATAAAGTGTGTTAAACATCACCCAAAATTAAGACCTCCATAACTCTCTCATTGTAAGTGAAATTGTGATGAAATTTCTACCAATTGGAGGTCTTCAGATTCTCTTTCAGTGGAAAAAATCTCATTTAAGATTAGGTGGGGTGATAGCGTTTTGTTCCATTTTTTAAAGTGTGCGAAACGTCACCCAAAATTAAAACCTCCATAACTCTCTCATTTCAAGTCCAAAAGTGGTGAAATTTCTACCAATCGGAGGTTCTAAGATTCTATTTCGGGGAAAGAAATCTCAATTCAAAATTTATTGGGATGAGTGTTGTAGTCCATTTTATAAAGAGTGTGTGAAACGTCAACCAAAATTAAAACCTCTATAACTCTCTCACTTTAAGTCCAAAAGTGGTGAAATTTCTACCAATCGGAATTCTTCAAATTTTCTTTCAGGAGAGTGAAATCTCGTTTTACAATTCATTGGGGTGAGAGAGTTGTATTCCGTTTTATAAAGTGTGTTAAACATCACCCAAAATTAAAACCTCCATAACTCTCTCATTGTAAGTGCAATAGTGGTGAAATTTCTACCAATTGGAGGTCTTCCAATTCTCTTTCAGTGGAAAAAATCCCATTTAAGATTAGGTGGGGTGAGAGCGTTTTGGTCCATTTTTTAAAGTGTGCGAAACGTCACCCAAAATTAAAACCTCCATAACTCTCTAATTTTAAGTCCAAAAGTGGTGAAATTTCTACCAATCGGAGGTTCTAAGATTCTATTTCGGGGAAAGAAATCTCATTTCAAAATTTATTGGGATGAGAGTTGTAGTCCATTTTATAAAGAGTGTGTGAAACGTCAACCAAAATTAAAACCTTTATAACTCTCTCACTTTAAGTCCAAAAGTGGTGAAATTTCTACCAATCGGAATTCTTCAAATTTTCTTTCAGGAGAGTGAAATCTCGTTTCACAATTCATTGGGGTGAGAGAGTTGTATTCCGTTTTATAAAGTGTGTTAAACATCACCCAAAATTAAGACCTCCATACCTCTCTCATTATAAGTGCAATTGTGGTGAAATTTCTACCAATTGGAGGTCTTCAAATTCTCTTTCAGTGGAAAAAATCTCATTTAAGATTAGGTGGGGTGAGAGCGTTTTGTTCCATTTTTTAAAGTGTGCGAAACGTCACCCAAAATTAAAACCTCCATAACTCTCTCATTTCAAGTCCAAAAGTGGTGAAATTTCTACCAATCGGAGGTCCTAAGATTCTATTTCAGGGAAAGAAATCTCATTCCAAAATTTGTTGGGATGAGAGTTGTAGTCCATTTTATAAAGTGTGTGCGAAAAGTCACCCAAAATTAAAACCTCTATAACTCTCTCACTTTAAGTCCAAAAGTGGTGAAATTTCTACCAATCGGAATTCTTCAAATTTTCTTTCAGGAGAGTGAAATCTCGTTTTACAATTCATTGGGGTGAGAGAGTTGTATTCCGTTTTATAAAGTGTGTTAAACATCACCCAAAATTAAAACCTCCATAACTCTCTCATTGTAAGTGCAATAGTGGTGAAATTTCTACCAATTGGAGGTCTTCCAATTCTCTTTCAGTGGAAAAAATCCCATTTAAGATTAGGTGGGGTGAGAGCGTTTTGGTCCATTTTTTAAAGTGTGCGAAACGTCACCCAAAATTAAAACCTCCATAACTCTCTAATTTTAAGTCCAAAAGTGGTGAAATTTCTACCAATCGGAGGTTCTAAGATTCTATTTCGGGGAAAGAAATCTCATTTCAAAATTTATTGGGATGAGAGTTGTAGTCCATTTTATAAAGAGTGTGTGAAACGTCAACCAAAATTAAAACCTCTATAACTCTCTCACTTTAAGTCCAAAAGTGGTGAAATTTCTACCAATCGGAATTCTTCAAATTTTCTTTCAGGAGAGTGAAATCTCGTTTCACAATTCATTGGGGTGAGAGAGTTGTATTCCGTTTTATAAAGTGTGTTAAACATCACCCAAAATTAAGACCTCCATAACTCTCTCATTATAAGTGCAATTGTGGTGAAATTTCTACCAATTGGAGGTCTTCAAATTCTCTTTCAGTGGAAAAAATCTCATTTAAGATTAGGTGGGGTGAGAGCGTTTTGTTCCATTTTTTAAAGTGTGTGAAACGTCACCCAAAATTAAAACCTCCATAACTCTCTCATTTCAAGTCCAAAAGTGGTGAAATTTCTACCAATCGGAGGTCCTAAGATTCTATTTCAGGGAAAGAAATCTCATTCCAAAATTTGTTGGGATGAGAGTTGTAGTCCATTTTATAAAGTGTGTGCGAAAAGTCACCCAAAATTAAAACCTCTATAACTCTCTCACTTTAAGTCCAAAAGTGGTGAAATTTCTACCAATCGGAATTCTTCAAATTTTCTTTCAGGAGAGTGAAATCTCGTTTTACAATTCATTGGGGTGACAGAGTTGTATTCCGTTTTATAAAGTGTGTTAAACATCACTCAAAATTAAAACCTCCATAACTCTCTCATTGTAAGTGCAATAGTGGTGAAATTTCTACCAATTGGAGGTCTTCCAATTCTCTTTCAGTGGAAAAAATCCCATTTAAGATTAGGTGGGGTGAGAGCGTTTTGGTCCATTTTTTAAAGTGTGCGAAACGTCACCCAAAATTAAAACCTCCATAACTCTCTAATTTTAAGTCCAAAAGTGGTGAAATTTCTACCAATCGGAGGTTCTAAGATTCTATTTCGGGGAAAGAAATCTCATTTCAAAATTTATTGGGATGAGAGTTGTAGTCCATTTTATAAAGAGTGTGTGAAACGTCAACCAAAATTAAAACCTCTATAACTCTCTCACTTTAAGTCCAAAAGTGGTGAAATTTCTACCAATCGGAATTCTTCAAATTTTCTTTCAGGAGAGTGAAATCTCGTTTCACAATTCATTGGGGTGAGAGAGTTGTATTCCGTTTTATAAAGTGTGTTAAACATCACCCAAAATTAAGACCTCCATAACTCTCTCATTATAAGTGCAATTGTGGTGAAATTTCTACCAATTGGAGGTCTTCAAATTCTCTTTCAGTGGAAAAAATCTCATTTAAGATTAGGTGGGGTGAGAGCGTTTTGTTCCATTTTTTAAAGTGTGCGAAACGTCACCCAAAATTAAAACCTCCATAACTCTCTCATTTCAAGTCCAAAAGTGGTGAAATTTCTACCAATCGGAGGTCCTAAGATTCTATTTCAGGGAAAGAAATCTCATTCCAAAATTTGTTGGGATGAGAGTTGTAGTCCATTTTATAAAGTGTGTGCGAAAAGTCACCCAAAATTAAAACCTCTATAACTCTCTCACTTTAAGTCCAAAAGTGGTGAAATTTCTACCAATCGGAATTCTTCAAATTTTCTTTCAGGAGAGTGAAATCTCGTTTCACAATTCATTGGGGTGAGAGAGTTGTATTCCGTTTTATAAAGTGTGTTAAACATCACCCAAAATTAAAACCTCCATAACTCTCTCATTGTAAGTGCAATAGTGGTGAAATTTCTACCAATTGGAGGTCTTCAAATTCTCTTTCAGTGGAAAAAATCTCATTTAAGATTAGGTGGGGTGAGAGCGTTTTGGTCCCTTTTTTGAAGTGTGCGAAACGTCACCCAAAATTAAAACCTCCATAACTCTCTAATTTTAAGTCCAAAAGTGGTGAAATTTCTACCAATCGGAGGTTCTAAGATTCTATTTCGGTGAAAGAAATCTCATTTCAAAATTTGTTGGGATGAGAGTTGTAGTCCATTTTATAAAGAGTGTGTGAAACGTCAACCAAAATTAAAACCTCTATAACTCTCTCACTTTAAGTCCAAAAGTGGTGAAATTTCTACCAATCGGAGGTCCTAAGATTCTATTTCAGGGAAAGAAATCTCATTTCAAAATTTATTGGGATGAGAGTTGTAGTCCATTTTATAAAGAGTGTGCGAAAAGTCACCCAAAATTAAAACCTCTATAACTCTCTCACTTTAAGTCCAAAAGTGGTGAAATTTCTACCAATCGGAATTCTTCAAATTTTCTTTCAGGAGAGTGAAATCTCGTTTCACAATTCATTGGGGTGAGAGAGTTGTATTCCGTTTTATAAAGTGTGTTAAACATCACCCAAAATTAAGACCTCCATAACTCTCTCATTGTAAGTGCAATAGTGGTGAAATTTCTACCAATTGGAGGTCTTCAAATTCTCTTTCAGTGGAAAAAATCTCATTTAAGATTAGGTGGGGTGAGAGCGTTTTGGTCCCTTTTTTGAAGTGTGCGAAACGTCACCCAAAATTAAAACCTCCATAACTCTCTAATTTCAAGTCCAAAAGTGGTGAAATTTCTACCAATCGGAGGTCCTAAGATTCTATTTCAGGGAAAGAAATCTCATTCCAAAATTTGTTGGGATGAGAGTTGTAGTCCATTTTATAAAGTGTGTGCGAAAAGTCACCCAAAATTAAAACCTCTATAACTCTCTCACTTTAAGTCCAAAAGTGGTGAAATTTCTACCAATCGGAATTCTTCAAATTTTCTTTCAGGAGAGTGAAATCTCGTTTCACAATTCATTGGGGTGAGAGAGTTGTATTCCGTTTTATAAAGTGTGTTAAAGATCACCCAAAATTAAAACCTCCATAACTCTCTCATTGTAAGTGCAATAGTGGTGAAATTTCTACCAATTGGAGCTCTTCAAATTCTCTTTCAGTGGAAAAAATCTCATTTAAGATTAGGTGGGGTGAGAGCGTTTTGGTCCATTTTTTGAAGTGTGCGAAACGTCACCCAAAATTAAAACCTCCATAACTCTCTAATTTTAAGTCCAAAAGTGGTGAAATTTCTACCAATCGGAGGTTCTAAGATTCTATTTCGGGGAAAGAAATCTCATTTCAAAATTTATTAGGATGAGAGTTGTAGTCCATTTTATAAAGAGTGTGTGAAACGTCAACCAAAATTAAAACCTCTATAACTCTCTCACTTTAAGTCCAAAAGTGGTGAAATTTCTACCAATCGGAATTCTTCAAATTTTCTTTCAGGAGAGTGAAATCTCGTTTCACAATTCATTGGGGTGAGAGAGTTGTATTCCGTTTTATAAAGTGTGTTAAACATCACCCAAAATTAAGACCTCCATAACTCTCTCATTGTAAGTGAAATTGTGGTGAAATTTCTACCAATTGGAGGTCTTCCAATTCTCTTTCAGTGGAAAAAATCCCATTTAAGACTAGGTGGGGTGAGAGCGTTTTGGTCCATTTTTTAAAGTGTGCGAAACGTCACCCAAAATTAAAACCTCCATAACTCTCTAATTTTAAGTCCAAAAGTGGTGAAATTTCTACCAATCGGAGGTTCTAAGATTCTATTTCAAGGAAAGAAATCTCATTTCAAAATTTATTGGGATGAGAGTTGTAGTCCATTTTATAAAGAGTGTGTGAAACGTCAACCAAAATTAAAACCTCTATAACTCTCTCACTTTAAGTCCAAAAGTGGTGAAATTTCTACCAATCGGAATTCTTCAAATTTTCTTTCAGGAGAGTGAAATCTCGTTTCACAATTCATTGGGGTGAGAGAGTTGTATTCCGTTTTATAAAGTGTGTTAAACATCACCCAAAATTAAGACCTCCATAACTCTCTCATTGTAAGTGAAATTGTGATGAAATTTCTACCAATTGGAGGTCTTCAGATTCTCTTTCAGTGGAAAAAATCTCATTTAAGATTAGGTGGGGTGATAGCGTTTTGTTCCATTTTTTAAAGTGTGCGAAACGTCACCCAAAATTAAAACCTCCATAACTCTCTCATTTCAAGTCCAAAAGTGGTGAAATTTCTACCAATCGGAGGTTCTAAGATTCTATTTCGGGGAAAGAAATCTCAATTCAAAATTTATTGGGATGAGTGTTGTAGTCCATTTTATAAAGAGTGTGTGAAACGTCAACCAAAATTAAAACCTCTATAACTCTCTCACTTTAAGTCCAAAAGTGGTGAAATTTCTACCAATCGGAATTCTTCAAATTTTCTTTCAGGAGAGTGAAATCTCGTTTTACAATTCATTGGGGTGAGAGAGTTGTATTCCGTTTTATAAAGTGTGTTAAACATCACCCAAAATTAAAACCTCCATAACTCTCTCATTGTAAGTGCAATAGTGGTGAAATTTCTACCAATTGGAGGTCTTCCAATTCTCTTTCAGTGGAAAAAATCCCATTTAAGATTAGGTGGGGTGAGAGCGTTTTGGTCCATTTTTTAAAGTGTGCGAAACGTCACCCAAAATTAAAACCTCCATAACTCTCTAATTTTAAGTCCAAAAGTGGTGAAATTTCTACCAATCGGAGGTTCTAAGATTCTATTTCGGGGAAAGAAATCTCATTTCAAAATTTATTGGGATGAGAGTTGTAGTCCATTTTATAAAGAGTGTGTGAAACGTCAACCAAAATTAAAACCTTTATAACTCTCTCACTTTAAGTCCAAAAGTGGTGAAATTTCTACCAATCGGAATTCTTCAAATTTTCTTTCAGGAGAGTGAAATCTCGTTTCACAATTCATTGGGGTGAGAGAGTTGTATTCCGTTTTATAAAGTGTGTTAAACATCACCCAAAATTAAGACCTCCATACCTCTCTCATTATAAGTGCAATTGTGGTGAAATTTCTACCAATTGGAGGTCTTCAAATTCTCTTTCAGTGGAAAAAATCTCATTTAAGATTAGGTGGGGTGAGAGCGTTTTGTTCCATTTTTTAAAGTGTGCGAAACGTCACCCAAAATTAAAACCTCCATAACTCTCTCATTTCAAGTCCAAAAGTGGTGAAATTTCTACCAATCGGAGGTCCTAAGATTCTATTTCAGGGAAAGAAATCTCATTCCAAAATTTGTTGGGATGAGAGTTGTAGTCCATTTTATAAAGTGTGTGCGAAAAGTCACCCAAAATTAAAACCTCTATAACTCTCTCACTTTAAGTCCAAAAGTGGTGAAATTTCTACCAATCGGAATTCTTCAAATTTTCTTTCAGGAGAGTGAAATCTCGTTTTACAATTCATTGGGGTGAGAGAGTTGTATTCCGTTTTATAAAGTGTGTTAAACATCACCCAAAATTAAAACCTCCATAACTCTCTCATTGTAAGTGCAATAGTGGTGAAATTTCTACCAATTGGAGGTCTTCCAATTCTCTTTCAGTGGAAAAAATCCCATTTAAGATTAGGTGGGGTGAGAGCGTTTTGGTCCATTTTTTAAAGTGTGCGAAACGTCACCCAAAATTAAAACCTCCATAACTCTCTAATTTTAAGTCCAAAAGTGGTGAAATTTCTACCAATCGGAGGTTCTAAGATTCTATTTCGGGGAAAGAAATCTCATTTCAAAATTTATTGGGATGAGAGTTGTAGTCCATTTTATAAAGAGTGTGTGAAACGTCAACCAAAATTAAAACCTCTATAACTCTCTCACTTTAAGTCCAAAAGTGGTGAAATTTCTACCAATCGGAATTCTTCAAATTTTCTTTCAGGAGAGTGAAATCTCGTTTCACAATTCATTGGGGTGAGAGAGTTGTATTCCGTTTTATAAAGTGTGTTAAACATCACCCAAAATTAAGACCTCCATAACTCTCTCATTATAAGTGCAATTGTGGTGAAATTTCTACCAATTGGAGGTCTTCAAATTCTCTTTCAGTGGAAAAAATCTCATTTAAGATTAGGTGGGGTGAGAGCGTTTTGTTCCATTTTTTAAAGTGTGTGAAACGTCACCCAAAATTAAAACCTCCATAACTCTCTCATTTCAAGTCCAAAAGTGGTGAAATTTCTACCAATCGGAGGTCCTAAGATTCTATTTCAGGGAAAGAAATCTCATTCCAAAATTTGTTGGGATGAGAGTTGTAGTCCATTTTATAAAGTGTGTGCGAAAAGTCACCCAAAATTAAAACCTCTATAACTCTCTCACTTTAAGTCCAAAAGTGGTGAAATTTCTACCAATCGGAATTCTTCAAATTTTCTTTCAGGAGAGTGAAATCTCGTTTTACAATTCATTGGGGTGAGAGAGTTGTATTCCGTTTTATAAAGTGTGTTAAACATCACTCAAAATTAAAACCTCCATAACTCTCTCATTGTAAGTGCAATAGTGGTGAAATTTCTACCAATTGGAGGTCTTCCAATTCTCTTTCAGTGGAAAAAATCCCATTTAAGATTAGGTGGGGTGAGAGCGTTTTGGTCCATTTTTTAAAGTGTGCGAAACGTCACCCAAAATTAAAACCTCCATAACTCTCTAATTTTAAGTCCAAAAGTGGTGAAATTTCTACCAATCGGAGGTTCTAAGATTCTATTTCGGGGAAAGAAATCTCATTTCAAAATTTATTGGGATGAGAGTTGTAGTCCATTTTATAAAGAGTGTGTGAAACGTCAACCAAAATTAAAACCTCTATAACTCTCTCACTTTAAGTCCAAAAGTGGTGAAATTTCTACCAATCGGAATTCTTCAAATTTTCTTTCAGGAGAGTGAAATCTCGTTTCACAATTCATTGGGGTGAGAGAGTTGTATTCCGTTTTATAAAGTGTGTTAAACATCACCCAAAATTAAGACCTCCATAACTCTCTCATTATAAGTGCAATTGTGGTGAAATTTCTACCAATTGGAGGTCTTCAAATTCTCTTTCAGTGGAAAAAATCTCATTTAAGATTAGGTGGGGTGAGAGCGTTTTGTTCCATTTTTTAAAGTGTGCGAAACGTCACCCAAAATTAAAACCTCCATAACTCTCTCATTTCAAGTCCAAAAGTGGTGAAATTTCTACCAATCGGAGGTCCTAAGATTCTATTTCAGGGAAAGAAATCTCATTCCAAAATTTGTTGGGATGAGAGTTGTAGTCCATTTTATAAAGTGTGTGCGAAAAGTCACCCAAAATTAAAACCTCTATAACTCTCTCACTTTAAGTCCAAAAGTGGTGAAATTTCTACCAATCGGAATTCTTCAAATTTTCTTTCAGGAGAGTGAAATCTCGTTTCACAATTCATTGGGGTGAGAGAGTTGTATTCCGTTTTATAAAGTGTGTTAAACATCACCCAAAATTAAAACCTCCATAACTCTCTCATTGTAAGTGCAATAGTGGTGAAATTTCTACCAATTGGAGGTCTTCAAATTCTCTTTCAGTGGAAAAAATCTCATTTAAGATTAGGTGGGGTGAGAGCGTTTTGGTCCCTTTTTTGAAGTGTGCGAAACGTCACCCAAAATTAAAACCTCCATAACTCTCTAATTTTAAGTCCAAAAGTGGTGAAATTTCTACCAATCGGAGGTTCTAAGATTCTATTTCGGTGAAAGAAATCTCATTTCAAAATTTGTTGGGATGAGAGTTGTAGTCCATTTTATAAAGAGTGTGTGAAACGTCAACCAAAATTAAAACCTCTATAACTCTCTCACTTTAAGTCCAAAAGTGGTGAAATTTCTACCAATCGGAGGTCCTAAGATTCTATTTCAGGGAAAGAAATCTCATTTCAAAATTTATTGGGATGAGAGTTGTAGTCCATTTTATAAAGAGTGTGCGAAAAGTCACCCAAAATTAAAACCTCTATAACTCTCTCACTTTAAGTCCAAAAGTGGTGAAATTTCTACCAATCGGAATTCTTCAAATTTTCTTTCAGGAGAGTGAAATCTCGTTTCACAATTCATTGGGGTGAGAGAGTTGTATTCCGTTTTATAAAGTGTGTTAAACATCACCCAAAATTAAGACCTCCATAACTCTCTCATTGTAAGTGCAATTGTGGTGAAATTTCTACCAATTGGAGGTCTTCAAATTCTCTTTCAGTGGAAAAAATCTCATTTAAGATTAGGTGGGGTGAGAGCGTTTTGGTCCCTTTTTTGAAGTGTGCGAAACGTCACCCAAAATTAAAACCTCCATAACTCTCTAATTTTAAGTCCAAAAGTGGTGAAATTTCTACCAATCGGAGGTTCTAAGATTCTATTTCGGGGAAAGAAATCTCAATTCAAAATTTATTGGGATGAGTGTTGTAGTCCATTTTATAAAGAGTGTGTGAAACGTCAACCAAAATTAAAACCTCTATAACTCTCTCACTTTAAGTCCAAAAGTGGTGAAATTTCTACCAATCGGAATTCTTCAAATTTTCTTTCAGGAGAGTGAAATTTCGTTTCACAATTCATTGGGGTGAGAGAGTTGTATTCCGTTTTATAAAGTGTTCTAAACATCACCCAAAATTAAAACCTCCATAACTCTCTCATTGTAAGTGCAATAGTGGTGAAATTTCTACCAATTGGAGGTCTTCCAATTCTCTTTCAGTGGAAAAAATCCCATTTAAGACTAGGTGGGGTGAGAGCGTTTTGGTCCATTTTTTAAAGTGTGCGAAACGTCACCCAAAATTAAAACCTCCATAACTCTCTAATTTTAAGTCCAAAAGTGGTGAAATTTCTACCAATCGGAGGTTCTAAGATTCTATTTCGGGGAAAGAAATCTCATTTCAAAATTTATTGGGATGAGAGTTGTAGTCCATTTTATAAAGAGTGTGTGAAACGTCAACCAAAATTAAAACCTCTATAACTCTCTCACTTTAAGTCCAAAAGTGGTGAAATTTCTACCAATCGGAATTCTTCAAATTTTCTTTCAGGAGAGTGAAATCTCGTTTCACAATTCATTGGGGTGAGAGAGTTGTATTCCGTTTTATAAAGTGTGTTAAACATCACCCAAAATTAAGACCTCCATAACTCTCCCATTATAAGTGCAATTGTGGTGAAATTTCTACCAATTGGAGGTCTTCAAATTCTCTTTCAGTGGAAAAAATCTCATTTAAGATTAGGTGGGGTGAGAGCGTTTTGTTCCATTTTTTAAAGTGTGCGAAACGTCACCCAAAATTAAAACCTCCATAACTCTCTCATTTCAAGTCCAAAAGTGGTGAAATTTCTACCAATCGGAGGTCCTAAGATTCTATTTCAGGGAAAGAAATCTCATTCCAAAATTTGTTGGGATGAGAGTTGTAGTCCATTTTATAAAGTGTGTGCGAAAAGTCACCCAAAATTAAAACCTCTATAACTCTCTCACTTTAAGTCCAAAAGTGGTGAAATTTCTACCAATCGGAATTCTTCAAATTTTCTTTCAGGAGAGTGAAATCTCGTTTCACAATTCATTGGGGTGAGAGAGTTGTATTCCGTTTTATAAAGTGTGTTAAACATCACCCAAAATTAAAACCTCCATAACTCTCTCATTGTAAGTGCAATAGTGGTGAAATTTCTACCAATTGGAGGTCTTCAAATTCTCTTTCAGTGGAAAAAATCTCATTTAAGATTAGGTGGGGTGAGAGCGTTTTGGTCCCTTTTTTGAAGTGTGCGAAACGTCACCCAAAATTAAAACCTCCATAACTCTCTAATTTTAAGTCCAAAAGTGGTGAAATTTCTACCAATCGGAGGTTCTAAGATTCTATTTCGGGGAAAGAAATCTCATTTCAAAATTTGTTGGGATGAGAGTTGTAGTCCATTTTATAAAGAGTTTGTGAAACGTCAACCAAAATTAAAACCTCTATAACTCTCTCACTTTAAGTCCAAAAGTGGTGAAATTTCTACCAATCGGAGGTCCTAAGATTCTATTTCAGGGAAAGAAATCTCATTCCAAAATTTGTTGGGATGAGAGTTGTAGTCCATTTTATAAAGTGTGTGCGAAAAGTCACCCAAAATTAAAACCTCTATAACTCTCTCACTTTAAGTCCAAAAGTGGTGAAATTTCTACCAATCGGAATTCTTCAAATTTTCTTTCAGGAGAGTGAAATCTCGTTTCACAATTCATTGGGGTGAGAGAGTTGTATTCCGTTTTATAAAGTGTGTTAAAGATCACCCAAAATTAAAACCTCCATAACTCTCTCATTGTAAGTGCAATAGTGGTGAAATTTCTACCAATTGGAGGTCTTCCAATTCTCTTTCAGTGGAAAAAATCTCATTTAAGATTAGGTGGGGTGAGAGCGTTTTGGTCCATTTTATAAAGAGTGTGTGAAACGTCAACCAAAATTAAAACCTCTATAACTCTCTCACTTTAAGTCCAAAAGTGGTGTAATTTCTACCAATCGGAGGTCCTAAGATTCTATTTCAAGGAAAGAAATCTCATTTCAAAATTTATTGGGATGAGAGTTGTAGTCCATTTTATAAAGAGTGTGTGAAACGTCAACCAAAATTAAAACCTCTATAACTCTCTCACTTTAAGTCCAAAAGTGGTGAAATTTCTACCAATCGGAATTCTTCAAATTTTCTTTCAGGAGAGTGAAATCTCGTTTCACAATTCATTGGGGTGAGAGAGTTGTATTCCGTTTTATAAAGTGTGTTAAACATCACCCAAAATTAAGACCTCCATAACTCTCTCATTGTAAGTGCAATTGTGGTGAAATTTCTACCAATTGGAGGTCTTCAAATTCTCTTTCAGTGGAAAAAATCTCATTTAAGATTAGGTGGGGTGAGAGCGTTTTGTTCCATTTTTTAAAGTGTGCGAAACGTCACCCAAAATTAAAACCTCCATAACTCTCTCATTTCAAGTCCAAAAGTGGTGAAATTTCTACCAATCGGAGGTTCTAAGATTCTATTTCGGGAAAAGAAATCTCAATTCAAAATTTATTGGGATGAGTGTTGTAGTCCATTTTATAAAGAGTGTGTGAAACGTCAACCAAAATTAAAACCTCTATAACTCTCTCACTTTAAGTCCAAAAGTGGTGAAATTTCTACCAATCGGAATTCTTCAAATTTTCTTTCAGGAGAGTGAAATTTCGTTTCACAATTCATTGGGGTGAGAGAGTTGTATTCCGTTTTATAAAGTGTTCTAAACATCACCCAAAATTAAAACCTCCATAACTCTCTCATTGTAAGTGCAATAGTGGTGAAATTTCTACCAATTGGAGGTCTTCCAATTCTCTTTCAGTGGAAAAAATCCCATTTAAGACTAGGTGGGGTGAGAGCGTTTTGGTCCATTTTTTAAAGTGTGCGAAACGTCACCCAAAATTAAAACCTCCATAACTCTCTAATTTTAAGTCCAAAAGTGGTGAAATTTCTACCAATCGGAGGTTCTAAGATTCTATTTCGGGGAAAGAAATCTCATTTCAAAATTTATTGGGATGAGAGTTGTAGTCCATTTTATAAAGAGTGTGTGAAACGTCAACCAAAATTAAAACCTCTATAACTCTCTCACTTTAAGTCCAAAAGTGGTGAAATTTCTACCAATCGGAATTCTTCAAATTTTCTTTCAGGAGAGTGAAATCTCGTTTCACAATTCATTGGGGTGAGAGAGTTGTATTCCGTTTTATAAAGTGTGTTAAACATCACCCAAAATTAAGACCTCCATAACTCTCCCATTATAAGTGCAATTGTGGTGAAATTTCTACCAATTGGAGGTCTTCAAATTCTCTTTCAGTGGAAAAAATCTCATTTAAGATTAGGTGGGGTGAGAGCGTTTTGTTCCATTTTTTAAAGTGTGCGAAACGTCACCCAAAATTAAAACCTCCATAACTCTCTCATTTCAAGTCCAAAAGTGGTGAAATTTCTACCAATCGGAGGTCCTAAGATTCTATTTCAGGGAAAGAAATCTCATTCCAAAATTTGTTGGGATGAGAGTTGTAGTCCATTTTATAAAGTGTGTGCGAAAAGTCACCCAAAATTAAAACCTCTATAACTCTCTCACTTTAAGTCCAAAAGTGGTGAAATTTCTACCAATCGGAATTCTTCAAATTTTCTTTCAGGAGAGTGAAATCTCGTTTCACAATTCATTGGGGTGAGAGAGTTGTATTCCGTTTTATAAAGTGTGTTAAACATCACCCAAAATTAAAACCTCCATAACTCTCTCATTGTAAGTGCAATAGTGGTGAAATTTCTACCAATTGGAGGTCTTCAAATTCTCTTTCAGTGGAAAAAATCTCATTTAAGATTAGGTGGGGTGAGAGCGTTTTGGTCCCTTTTTTGAAGTGTGCGAAACGTCACCCAAAATTAAAACCTCCATAACTCTCTAATTTTAAGTCCAAAAGTGGTGAAATTTCTACCAATCGGAGGTTCTAAGATTCTATTTCGGGGAAAGAAATCTCATTTCAAAATTTGTTGGGATGAGAGTTGTAGTCCATTTTATAAAGAGTTTGTGAAACGTCAACCAAAATTAAAACTTCTATAACTCTCTCACTTTAAGTCCAAAAGTGGTGAAATTTCTACCAATCGGAGGTCCTAAGATTCTATTTCAGGGAAAGAAATCTCATTCCAAAATTTGTTGGGATGAGAGTTGTAGTCCATTTTATAAAGTGTGTGCGAAAAGTCACCCAAAATTAAAACCTCTATAACTCTCTCACTTTAAGTCCAAAAGTGGTGAAATTTCTACCAATCGGAATTCTTCAAATTTTCTTTCAGGAGAGTGAAATCTCGTTTCACAATTCATTGGGGTGAGAGAGTTGTATTCCGTTTTATAAAGTGTGTTAAAGATCACCCAAAATTAAAACCTCCATAACTCTCTCATTGTAAGTGCAATAGTGGTGAAATTTCTACCAATTGGAGGTCTTCCAATTCTCTTTCAGTGGAAAAAATCTCATTTAAGATTAGGTGGGGTGAGAGCGTTTTGGTCCATTTTATAAAGAGTGTGTGAAACGTCAACCAAAATTAAAACCTCTATAACTCTCTCACTTTAAGTCCAAAAGTGGTGTAATTTCTACCAATCGGAGGTCCTAAGATTCTATTTCAAGGAAAGAAATCTCATTTCAAAATTTATTGGGATGAGAGTTGTAGTCCATTTTATAAAGAGTGTGTGAAACGTCAACCAAAATTAAAACCTCTATAACTCTCTCACTTTAAGTCCAAAAGTGGTGAAATTTCTACCAATCGGAATTCTTCAAATTTTCTTTCAGGAGAGTGAAATCTCGTTTCACAATTCATTGGGGTGAGAGAGTTGTATTCCGTTTTATAAAGTGTGTTAAACATCACCCAAAATTAAGACCTCCATAACTCTCTCATTGTAAGTGCAATTGTGGTGAAATTTCTACCAATTGGAGGTCTTCAAATTCTCTTTCAGTGGAAAAAATCTCATTTAAGATTAGGTGGGGTGAGAGCGTTTTGTTCCATTTTTTAAAGTGTGCGAAACGTCACCCAAAATTAAAACCTCCATAACTCTCTCATTTCAAGTCCAAAAGTGGTGAAATTTCTACCAATCGGAGGTTCTAAGATTCTATTTCAGGGAAAGAAATCTCAATTCAAAATTTATTGGGATGAGTGTTGTAGTCCATTTTATAAAGAGTGTGTGAAACGTCAACCAAAATTAAAACCTCTATAACTCTCTCACTTTAAGTCCAAAAGTGGTGAAATTTCTACCAATCGGAGGTCCTAAGATTCTATTTCAGGGAAAGAAATCTCATTCCAAAATTTGTTGGGATGAGAGTTGTAGTCCATTTTATAAAGTGTGTGCGAAAAGTCACCCAAAATTAAAACCTCTATAACTCTCTCACTTTAAGTCCAAAAGTGGTGAAATTTCTACCAATCGGAATTCTTCAAATTTTCTTTCAGGAGAGTGAAATCTCGTTTCACAATTCATTGGGGTGAGAGAGTTGTATTCCGTTTTATAAAGTGTGTTAAACATCACCCAAAATTAAAACCTCCATAACTCTCTCATTGTAAGTGCAATAGTGGTGAAATTTCTACCAATTGGAGGTCTTCAAATTCTCTTTCAGTGGAAAAAATCTCATTTAAGATTAGGTGGGGTGAGAGCGTTTTGGTCCCTTTTTTGAAGTGTGCGAAACGTCACCCAAAATTAAAACCTCCATAACTCTCTAATTTTAAGTCCAAAAGTGGTGAAATTTCTACCAATCGGAGGTTCTAAGATTCTATTTCGGGGAAAGAAATCTCATTTCAAAATTTGTTGGGATGAGAGTTGTAGTCCATTTTATAAAGAGTTTGTGAAACGTCAACCAAAATTAAAACCTCTATAACTCTCTCACTTTAAGTCCAAAAGTGGTGAAATTTCTACCAATCGGAGGTCCTAAGATTCTATTTCAGGGAAAGAAATCTCATTCCAAAATTTGTTGGGATGAGAGTTGTAGTCCATTTTATAAAGTGTGTGCGAAAAGTCACCCAAAATTAAAACCTCTATAACTCTCTCACTTTAAGTCCAAAAGTGGTGAAATTTCTACCAATCGGAATTCTTCAAATTTTCTTTCAGGAGAGTGAAATCTCGTTTCACAATTCATTGGGGTGAGAGAGTTGTATTCCGTTTTATAAAGTGTGTTAAAGATCACCCAAAATTAAAACCTCCATAACTCTCTCATTGTAAGTGCAATAGTGGTGAAATTTCTACCAATTGGAGGTCTTCCAATTCTCTTTCAGTGGAAAAAATCTCATTTAAGATTAGGTGGGGTGAGAGCGTTTTGGTCCATTTTATAAAGAGTGTGTGAAACGTCAACCAAAATTAAAACCTCTATAACTCTCTCACTTTAAGTCCAAAAGTGGTGTAATTTCTACCAATCGGAGGTCCTAAGATTCTATTTCAAGGAAAGAAATCTCATTTCAAAATTTATTGGGATGAGAGTTGTAGTCCATTTTATAAAGAGTGTGTGAAACGTCAACCAAAATTAAAACCTCTATAACTCTCTCACTTTAAGTCCAAAAGTGGTGAAATTTCTACCAATCGGAATTCTTCAAATTTTCTTTCAGGAGAGTGAAATCTCGTTTCACAATTCATTGGGGTGAGAGAGTTGTATTCCGTTTTATAAAGTGTGTTAAACATCACCCAAAATTAAGACCTCCATAACTCTCTCATTGTAAGTGCAATTGTGGTGAAATTTCTACCAATTGGAGGTCTTCAAATTCTCTTTCAGTGGAAAAAATCTCATTTAAGATTAGGTGGGGTGAGAGCGTTTTGTTCCATTTTTTAAAGTGTGCGAAACGTCACCCAAAATTAAAACCTCCATAACTCTCTCATTTCAAGTCCAAAAGTGGTGAAATTTCTACCAATCGGAGGTTCTAAGATTCTATTTCGGGGAAAGAAATCTCAATTCAAAATTTATTGGGATGAGTGTTGTAGTCCATTTTATAAAGAGTGTGTGAAACGTCAACCAAAATTAAAACCTCTATAACTCTCTCACTTTAAGTCCAAAAGTGGTGAAATTTCTACCAATCGGAGGTCCTAAGATTCTATTTCAGGGAAAGAAATCTCATTCCAAAATTTGTTGGGATGAGAGTTGTAGTCCATTTTATAAAGTGTGTGCGAAAAGTCACCCAAAATTAAAACCTCTATAACTCTCTCACTTTAAGTCCAAAAGTGGTGAAATTTCTACCAATCGGAATTCTTCAAATTTTCTTTCAGGAGAGTGAAATCTCGTTTCACAATTCATTGGGGTGAGAGAGTTGTATTCCGTTTTATAAAGTGTGTTAAACATCACCCAAAATTAAAACCTCCATAACTCTCTCATTGTAAGTGCAATAGTGGTGAAATTTCTACCAATTGGAGGTCTTCAAATTCTCTTTCAGTGGAAAAAATCTCATTTAAGATTAGGTGGGGTGAGAGCGTTTTGGTCCCTTTTTTGAAGTGTGCGAAACGTCACCCAAAATTAAAACCTCCATAACTCTCTAATTTTAAGTCCAAAAGTGGTGAAATTTCTACCAATCGGAGGTTCTAAGATTCTATTTCGGGGAAAGAAATCTCATTTCAAAATTTGTTGGGATGAGAGTTGTAGTCCATTTTATAAAGAGTTTGTGAAACGTCAACCAAAATTAAAACCTCTATAACTCTCTCACTTTAAGTCCAAAAGTGGTGAAATTTCTACCAATCGGAGGTCCTAAGATTCTATTTCAGGGAAAGAAATCTCATTCCAAAATTTGTTGGGATGAGAGTTGTAGTCCATTTTATAAAGTGTGTGCGAAAAGTCACCCAAAATTAAAACCTCTATAACTCTCTCACTTTAAGTCCAAAAGTGGTGAAATTTCTACCAATCGGAATTCTTCAAATTTTCTTTCAGGAGAGTGAAATCTCGTTTCACAATTCATTGGGGTGAGAGAGTTGTATTCCGTTTTATAAAGTGTGTTAAAGATCACCCAAAATTAAAACCTCCATAACTCTCTCATTGTAAGTGCAATAGTGGTGAAATTTCTACCAATTGGAGGTCTTCCAATTCTCTTTCAGTGGAAAAAATCTCATTTAAGATTAGGTGGGGTGAGAGCGTTTTGGTCCATTTTATAAAGAGTGTGTGAAACGTCAACCAAAATTAAAACCTCTATAACTCTCTCACTTTAAGTCCAAAAGTGGTGTAATTTCTACCAATCGGAGGTCCTAAGATTCTATTTCAAGGAAAGAAATCTCATTTCAAAATTTATTGGGATGAGAGTTGTAGTCCATTTTATAAAGAGTGTGTGAAACGTCAACCAAAATTAAAACCTCTATAACTCTCTCACTTTAAGTCCAAAAGTGGTGAAATTTCTACCAATCGGAATTCTTCAAATTTTCTTTCAGGAGAGTGAAATCTCGTTTCACAATTCATTGGGGTGAGAGAGTTGTATTCCGTTTTATAAAGTGTGTTAAACATCACCCAAAATTAAGACCTCCATAACTCTCTCATTGTAAGTGCAATTGTGGTGAAATTTCTACCAATTGGAGGTCTTCAAATTCTCTTTCAGTGGAAAAAATCTCATTTAAGATTAGGTGGGGTGAGAGCGTTTTGTTCCATTTTTTAAAGTGTGCGAAACGTCACCCAAAATTAAAACCTCCATAACTCTCTCATTTCAAGTCCAAAAGTGGTGAAATTTCTACCAATCGGAGGTTCTAAGATTCTATTTCGGGGAAAGAAATCTCAATTCAAAATTTATTGGGATGAGTGTTGTAGTCCATTTTATAAAGAGTGTGTGAAACGTCAACCAAAATTAAAACCTCTATAACTCTCTCACTTTAAGTCCAAAAGTGGTGAAATTTCTACCAATCGGAATTCTTCAAATTTTCTTTCAGGAGAGTGAAATTTCGTTTCACAATTCATTGGGGTGAGAGAGTTGTATTCCGTTTTATAAAGTGTTCTAAACATCACCCAAAATTAAAACCTCCATAACTCTCTCATTGTAAGTGCAATAGTGGTGAAATTTCTACCAATTGGAGGTCTTCCAATTCTCTTTCAGTGGAAAAAATCCCATTTAAGACTAGGTGGGGTGAGAGCGTTTTGGTCCATTTTTTAAAGTGTGCGAAACGTCACCCAAAATTAAAACCTCCATAACTCTCTAATTTTAAGTCCAAAAGTGGTGAAATTTCTACCAATCGGAGGTTCTAAGATTCTATTTCGGGGAAAGAAATCTCATTTCAAAATTTATTGGGATGAGAGTTGTAGTCCATTTTATAAAGAGTGTGTGAAACGGCAACCAAAATTAAAACCTCTATAACTCTCTCACTTTAAGTCCAAAAGTGGTGAAATTTCTACCAATCGGAATTCTTCAAATTTTCTTTCAGGAGAGTGAAATCTCGTTTCACAATTCATTGGGGTGAGAGAGTTGTATTCCGTTTTATAAAGTGTGTTAAACATCACCCAAAATTAAGACCTCCATAACTCTCCCATTATAAGTGCAATTGTGGTGAAATTTCTACCAATTGGAGGTCTTCAAATTCTCTTTCAGTGGAAAAAATCTCATTTAAGATTAGGTGGGGTGAGAGCGTTTTGTTCCATTTTTTAAAGTGTGCGAAACGTCACCCAAAATTAAAACCTCCATAACTCTCTCATTTCAAGTCCAAAAGTGGTGAAATTTCTACCAATCGGAGGTCCTAAGATTCTATTTCAGGGAAAGAAATCTCATTCCAAAATTTGTTGGGATGAGAGTTGTAGTCCATTTTATAAAGTGTGTGCGATAAGTCACCCAAAATTAAAACCTCTATAACTCTCTCACTTTAAGTCCAAAAGTGGTGAAATTTCTACCAATCGGAATTCTTCAAATTTTCTTTCAGGAGAGTGAAATCTCGTTTCACAATTCATTGGGGTGAGAGAGTTGTATTCCGTTTTATAAAGTGTGTTAAACATCACCCAAAATTAAAACCTCCATAACTCTCTCATTGTAAGTGCAATAGTGGTGAAATTTCTACCAATTGGAGGTCTTCAAATTCTCTTTCAGTGGAAAAAATCTCATTTAAGATTAGGTGGGGTGAGAGCGTTTTGGTCCCTTTTTTGAAGTGTGCGAAACGTCACCCAAAATTAAAACCTCCATAACTCTCTAATTTTAAGTCCAAAAGTGGTGAAATTTCTACCAATCGGAGGTTCTAAGATTCTATTTCGGGGAAAGAAATCTCATTTCAAAATTTGTTGGGATGAGAGTTGTAGTCCATTTTATAAAGAGTTTGTGAAACGTCAACCAAAATTAAAACCTCTATAACTCTCTCACTTTAAGTCCAAAAGTGGTGAAATTTCTACCAATCGGAGGTCCTAAGATTCTATTTCAGGGAAAGAAATCTCATTCCAAAATTTGTTGGGATGAGAGTTGTAGTCCATTTTATAAAGTGTGTGCGAAAAGTCACCCAAAATTAAAACCTCTATAACTCTCTCACTTTAAGTCCAAAAGTGGTGAAATTTCTACCAATCGGAATTCTTCAAATTTTCTTTCAGGAGAGTGAAATCTCGTTTCACAATTCATTGGGGTGAGAGAGTTGTATTCCGTTTTATAAAGTGTGTTAAAGATCACCCAAAATTAAAACCTCCATAACTCTCTCATTGTAAGTGCAATAGTGGTGAAATTTCTACCAATTGGAGGTCTTCCAATTCTCTTTCAGTGGAAAAAATCTCATTTAAGATTAGGTGGGGTGAGAGCGTTTTGGTCCATTTTATAAAGAGTGTGTGAAACGTCAACCAAAATTAAAACCTCTATAACTCTCTCACTTTAAGTCCAAAAGTGGTGTAATTTCTACCAATCGGAGGTCCTAAGATTCTATTTCAAGGAAAGAAATCTCATTTCAAAATTTATTGGGATGAGAGTTGTAGTCCATTTTATAAAGAGTGTGTGAAACGTCAACCAAAATTAAAACCTCTATAACTCTCTCACTTTAAGTCCAAAAGTGGTGAAATTTCTACCAATCGGAATTCTTCAAATTTTCTTTCAGGAGAGTGAAATCTCGTTTCACAATTCATTGGGGTGAGAGAGTTGTATTCCGTTTTATAAAGTGTGTTAAACATCACCCAAAATTAAGACCTCCATAACTCTCTCATTGTAAGTGCAATTGTGGTGAAATTTCTACCAATTGGAGGTCTTCAAATTCTCTTTCAGTGGAAAAAATCTCATTTAAGATTAGGTGGGGTGAGAGCGTTTTGTTCCATTTTTTAAAGTGTGCGAAACGTCACCCAAAATTAAAACCTCCATAACTCTCTCATTTCAAGTCCAAAAGTGGTGAAATTTCTACCAATCGGAGGTTCTAAGATTCTATTTCGGGGAAAGAAATCTCAATTCAAAATTTATTGGGATGAGTGTTGTAGTCCATTTTATAAAGAGTGTGTGAAACGTCAACCAAAATTAAAACCTCTATAACTCTCTCACTTTAAGTCCAAAAGTGGTGAAATTTCTACCAATCGGAGGTCCTAAGATTCTATTTCAGGGAAAGAAATCTCATTCCAAAATTTGTTGGGATGAGAGTTGTAGTCCATTTTATAAAGTGTGTGCGAAAAGTCACCCAAAATTAAAACCTCTATAACTCTCTCACTTTAAGTCCAAAAGTGGTGAAATTTCTACCAATCGGAATTCTTCAAATTTTCTTTCAGGAGAGTGAAATCTCGTTTCACAATTCATTGGGGTGAGAGAGTTGTATTCCGTTTTATAAAGTGTGTTAAACATCACCCAAAATTAAAACCTCCATAACTCTCTCATTGTAAGTGCAATAGTGGTGAAATTTCTACCAATTGGAGGTCTTCAAATTCTCTTTCAGTGGAAAAAATCTCATTTAAGATTAGGTGGGGTGAGAGCGTTTTGGTCCCTTTTTTGAAGTGTGCGAAACGTCACCCAAAATTAAAACCTCCATAACTCTCTAATTTTAAGTCCAAAAGTGGTGAAATTTCTACCAATCGGAGGTTCTAAGATTCTATTTCGGGGAAAGAAATCTCATTTCAAAATTTGTTGGGATGAGAGTTGTAGTCCATTTTATAAAGAGTTTGTGAAACGTCAACCAAAATTAAAACCTCTATAACTCTCTCACTTTAAGTCCAAAAGTGGTGAAATTTCTACCAATCGGAGGTCCTAAGATTCTATTTCAGGGAAAGAAATCTCATTCCAAAATTTGTTGGGATGAGAGTTGTAGTCCATTTTATAAAGTGTGTGCGAAAAGTCACCCAAAATTAAAACCTCTATAACTCTCTCACTTTAAGTCCAAAAGTGGTGAAATTTCTACCAATCGGAATTCTTCAAATTTTCTTTCAGGAGAGTGAAATCTCGTTTCACAATTCATTGGGGTGAGAGAGTTGTATTCCGTTTTATAAAGTGTGTTAAAGATCACCCAAAATTAAAACCTCCATAACTCTCTCATTGTAAGTGCAATAGTGGTGAAATTTCTACCAATTGGAGGTCTTCCAATTCTCTTTCAGTGGAAAAAATCTCATTTAAGATTAGGTGGGGTGAGAGCGTTTTGGTCCATTTTATAAAGAGTGTGTGAAACGTCAACCAAAATTAAAACCTCTATAACTCTCTCACTTTAAGTCCAAAAGTGGTGTAATTTCTACCAATCGGAGGTCCTAAGATTCTATTTCAAGGAAAGAAATCTCATTTCAAAATTTATTGGGATGAGAGTTGTAGTCCATTTTATAAAGAGTGTGTGAAACGTCAACCAAAATTAAAACCTCTATAACTCTCTCACTTTAAGTCCAAAAGTGGTGAAATTTCTACCAATCGGAATTCTTCAAATTTTCTTTCAGGAGAGTGAAATCTCGTTTCACAATTCATTGGGGTGAGAGAGTTGTATTCCGTTTTATAAAGTGTGTTAAACATCACCCAAAATTAAGACCTCCATAACTCTCTCATTGTAAGTGCAATTGTGGTGAAATTTCTACCAATTGGAGGTCTTCAAATTCTCTTTCAGTGGAAAAAATCTCATTTAAGATTAGGTGGGGTGAGAGCGTTTTGTTCCATTTTTTAAAGTGTGCGAAACGTCACCCAAAATTAAAACCTCCATAACTCTCTCATTTCAAGTCCAAAAGTGGTGAAATTTCTACCAATCGGAGGTTCTAAGATTCTATTTCGGGGAAAGAAATCTCAATTCAAAATTTATTGGGATGAGTGTTGTAGTCCATTTTATAAAGAGTGTGTGAAACGTCAACCAAAATTAAAACCTCTATAACTCTCTCACTTTAAGTCCAAAAGTGGTGAAATTTCTACCAATCGGAGGTCCTAAGATTCTATTTCAGGGAAAGAAATCTCATTCCAAAATTTGTTGGGATGAGAGTTGTAGTCCATTTTATAAAGTGTGTGCGAAAAGTCACCCAAAATTAAAACCTCTATAACTCTCTCACTTTAAGTCCAAAAGTGGTGAAATTTCTACCAATCGGAATTCTTCAAATTTTCTTTCAGGAGAGTGAAATCTCGTTTCACAATTCATTGGGGTGAGAGAGTTGTATTCCGTTTTATAAAGTGTGTTAAACATCACCCAAAATTAAAACCTCCATAACTCTCTCATTGTAAGTGCAATAGTGGTGAAATTTCTACCAATTGGAGGTCTTCAAATTCTCTTTCAGTGGAAAAAATCTCATTTAAGATTAGGTGGGGTGAGAGCGTTTTGGTCCCTTTTTTAAAGTGTGCGAAACGTCACCCAAAATTAAAACCTCCATAACTCTCTAATTTTAAGTCCAAAAGTGGTGAAATTTCTACCAATCGGAGGTCCTAAGATTCTATTTCAGGGAAAGAAATCTCATTCCAAAATTTGTTGGGATGACAGTTGTAGTCCATTTTATAAAGTGTGTGCGAAAAGTCACCCAAAATTAAAACCTCTATAACTCTCTCACTTTAAGTCCAAAAGTGGTGAAATTTCTACCAATCGGAATTCTTCAAATTTTCTTTCAGGAGAGTGAAATCTCGTTTCACAATTCATTGGGGTGAGAGAGTTGTATTCCGTTTTATAAAGTGTGTTAAAGATCACCCAAAATTAAAACCTCCATAACTCTCTCATTGTAAGTGCAATAGTGGTGAAATTTCTACCAATTGGAGGTCTTCCAATTCTCTTTCAGTGGAAAAAATCTCATTTAAGATTAGGTGGGGTGAGAGCGTTTTGGTCCATTTTATAAAGAGTGTGTGAAACGTCAACCAAAATTAAAACCTCTATAACTCTCTCACTTTAAGTCCAAAAGTGGTGTAATTTCTACCAATCGGAGGTCCTAAGATTCTATTTCAAGGAAAGAAATCTCATTTCAAAATTTATTGGGATGAGAGTTGTAGTCCATTTTATAAAGAGTGTGTGAAACGTCAACCAAAATTAAAACCTCTATAACTCTCTCACTTTAAGTCCAAAAGTGGTGAAATTTCTACCAATCGGAATTCTTCAAATTTTCTTTCAGGAGAGTGAAATCTCGTTTCACAATTCATTGGGGTGAGAGAGTTGTATTCCGTTTTATAAAGTGTGTTAAACATCACCCAAAATTAAGACCTCCATAACTCTCTCATTGTAAGTGCAATTGTGGTGAAATTTCTACCAATTGGAGGTCTTCAAATTCTCTTTCAGTGGAAAAAATCTCATTTAAGATTAGGTGGGGTGAGAGCGTTTTGTTCCATTTTTTAAAGTGTGCGAAACGTCACCCAAAATTAAAACCTCCATAACTCTCTCATTTCAAGTCCAAAAGTGGTGAAATTTCTACCAATCGGAGGTTCTAAGATTCTATTTCGGGGAAAGAAATCTCAATTCAAAATTTATTGGGATGAGTGTTGTAGTCCATTTTATAAAGAGTGTGTGAAACGTCAACCAAAATTAAAACCTCTATAACTCTCTCACTTTAAGTCCAAAAGTGGTGAAATTTCTACCAATCGGAGGTCCTAAGATTCTATTTCAGGGAAAGAAATCTCATTCCAAAATTTGTTGGGATGAGAGTTGTAGTCCATTTTATAAAGTGTGTGCGAAAAGTCACCCAAAATTAAAACCTCTATAACTCTCTCACTTTAAGTCCAAAAGTGGTGAAATTTCTACCAATCGGAATTCTTCAAATTTTCTTTCAGGAGAGTGAAATCTCGTTTCACAATTCATTGGGGTGAGAGAGTTGTATTCCGTTTTATAAAGTGTGTTAAACATCACCCAAAATTAAAACCTCCATAACTCTCTCATTGTAAGTGCAATAGTGGTGAAATTTCTACCAATTGGAGGTCTTCAAATTCTCTTTCAGTGGAAAAAATCTCATTTAAGATTAGGTGGGGTGAGAGCGTTTTGGTCCCTTTTTTGAAGTGTGCGAAACGTCACCCAAAATTAAAACCTCCATAACTCTCTAATTTTAAGTCCAAAAGTGGTGAAATTTCTACCAATCGGAGGTTCTAAGATTCTATTTCGGGGAAAGAAATCTCATTTCAAAATTTGTTGGGATGAGAGTTGTAGTCCATTTTATAAAGAGTTTGTGAAACGTCAACCAAAATTAAAACCTCTATAACTCTCTCACTTTAAGTCCAAAAGTGGTGAAATTTCTACCAATCGGAGGTCCTAAGATTCTATTTCAGGGAAAGAAATCTCATTCCAAAATTTGTTGGGATGAGAGTTGTAGTCCATTTTATAAAGTGTGTGCGAAAAGTCACCCAAAATTAAAACCTCTATAACTCTCTCACTTTAAGTCCAAAAGTGGTGAAATTTCTACCAATCGGAATTCTTCAAATTTTCTTTCAGGAGAGTGAAATCTCGTTTCACAATTCATTGGGGTGAGAGAGTTGTATTCCGTTTTATAAAGTGTGTTAAAGATCACCCAAAATTAAAACCTCCATAACTCTCTCATTGTAAGTGCAATAGTGGTGAAATTTCTACCAATTGGAGGTCTTCCAATTCTCTTTCAGTGGAAAAAATCTCATTTAAGATTAGGTGGGGTGAGAGCGTTTTGGTCCATTTTATAAAGAGTGTGTGAAACGTCAACCAAAATTAAAACCTCTATAACTCTCTCACTTTAAGTCCAAAAGTGGTGTAATTTCTACCAATCGGAGGTCCTAAGATTCTATTTCAAGGAAAGAAATCTCATTTCAAAATTTATTGGGATGAGAGTTGTAGTCCATTTTATAAAGAGTGTGTGAAACGTCAACCAAAATTAAAACCTCTATAACTCTCTCACTTTAAGTCCAAAAGTGGTGAAATTTCTACCAATCGGAATTCTTCAAATTTTCTTTCAGGAGAGTGAAATCTCGTTTCACAATTCATTGGGGTGAGAGAGTTGTATTCCGTTTTATAAAGTGTGTTAAACATCACCCAAAATTAAGACCTCCATAACTCTCTCATTGTAAGTGCAATTGTGGTGAAATTTCTACCAATTGGAGGTCTTCAAATTCTCTTTCAGTGGAAAAAATCTCATTTAAGATTAGGTGGGGTGAGAGCGTTTTGTTCCATTTTTTAAAGTGTGCGAAACGTCACCCAAAATTAAAACCTCCATAACTCTCTCATTTCAAGTCCAAAAGTGGTGAAATTTCTACCAATCGGAGGTTCTAAGATTCTATTTCGGGGAAAGAAATCTCAATTCAAAATTTATTGGGATGAGTGTTGTAGTCCATTTTATAAAGAGTGTGTGAAACGTCAACCAAAATTAAAACCTCTATAACTCTCTCACTTTAAGTCCAAAAGTGGTGAAATTTCTACCAATCGGAGGTCCTAAGATTCTATTTCAGGGAAAGAAATCTCATTCCAAAATTTGTTGGGATGAGAGTTGTAGTCCATTTTATAAAGTGTGTGCGAAAAGTCACCCAAAATTAAAACCTCTATAACTCTCTCACTTTAAGTCCAAAAGTGGTGAAATTTCTACCAATCGGAATTCTTCAAATTTTCTTTCAGGAGAGTGAAATCTCGTTTCACAATTCATTGGGGTGAGAGAGTTGTATTCCGTTTTATAAAGTGTGTTAAACATCACCCAAAATTAAAACCTCCATAACTCTCTCATTGTAAGTGCAATAGTGGTGAAATTTCTACCAATTGGAGGTCTTCAAATTCTCTTTCAGTGGAAAAAATCTCATTTAAGATTAGGTGGGGTGAGAGCGTTTTGGTCCCTTTTTTGAAGTGTGCGAAACGTCACCCAAAATTAAAACCTCCATAACTCTCTAATTTTAAGTCCAAAAGTGGTGAAATTTCTACCAATCGGAGGTTCTAAGATTCTATTTCGGGGAAAGAAATCTCATTTCAAAATTTGTTGGGATGAGAGTTGTAGTCCATTTTATAAAGAGTTTGTGAAACGTCAACCAAAATTAAAACCTCTATAACTCTCTCACTTTAAGTCCAAAAGTGGTGAAATTTCTACCAATCGGAGGTCCTAAGATTCTATTTCAGGGAAAGAAATCTCATTCCAAAATTTGTTGGGATGAGAGTTGTAGTCCATTTTATAAAGTGTGTGCGAAAAGTCACCCAAAATTAAAACCTCTATAACTCTCTCACTTTAAGTCCAAAAGTGGTGAAATTTCTACCAATCGGAATTCTTCAAATTTTCTTTCAGGAGAGTGAAATCTCGTTTCACAATTCATTGGGGTGAGAGAGTTGTATTCCGTTTTATAAAGTGTGTTAAAGATCACCCAAAATTAAAACCTCCATAACTCTCTCATTGTAAGTGCAATAGTGGTGAAATTTCTACCAATTGGAGGTCTTCCAATTCTCTTTCAGTGGAAAAAATCTCATTTAAGATTAGGTGGGGTGAGAGCGTTTTGGTCCATTTTATAAAGAGTGTGTGAAACGTCAACCAAAATTAAAACCTCTATAACTCTCTCACTTTAAGTCCAAAAGTGGTGTAATTTCTACCAATCGGAGGTCCTAAGATTCTATTTCAAGGAAAGAAATCTCATTTCAAAATTTATTGGGATGAGAGTTGTAGTCCATTTTATAAAGAGTGTGTGAAACGTCAACCAAAATTAAAACCTCTATAACTCTCTCACTTTAAGTCCAAAAGTGGTGAAATTTCTACCAATCGGAATTCTTCAAATTTTCTTTCAGGAGAGTGAAATCTCGTTTCACAATTCATTGGGGTGAGAGAGTTGTATTCCGTTTTATAAAGTGTGTTAAACATCACCCAAAATTAAGACCTCCATAACTCTCTCATTGTAAGTGCAATTGTGGTGAAATTTCTACCAATTGGAGGTCTTCAAATTCTCTTTCAGTGGAAAAAATCTCATTTAAGATTAGGTGGGGTGAGAGCGTTTTGTTCCATTTTTTAAAGTGTGCGAAACGTCACCCAAAATTAAAACCTCCATAACTCTCTCATTTCAAGTCCAAAAGTGGTGAAATTTCTACCAATCGGAGGTTCTAAGATTCTATTTCGGGGAAAGAAATCTCAATTCAAAATTTATTGGGATGAGTGTTGTAGTCCATTTTATAAAGAGTGTGTGAAACGTCAACCAAAATTAAAACCTCTATAACTCTCTCACTTTAAGTCCAAAAGTGGTGAAATTTCTACCAATCGGAGGTCCTAAGATTCTATTTCAGGGAAAGAAATCTCATTCCAAAATTTGTTGGGATGAGAGTTGTAGTCCATTTTATAAAGTGTGTGCGAAAAGTCACCCAAAATTAAAACCTCTATAACTCTCTCACTTTAAGTCCAAAAGTGGTGAAATTTCTACCAATCGGAATTCTTCAAATTTTCTTTCAGGAGAGTGAAATCTCGTTTCACAATTCATTGGGGTGAGAGAGTTGTATTCCGTTTTATAAAGTGTGTTAAACATCACCCAAAATTAAAACCTCCATAACTCTCTCATTGTAAGTGCAATAGTGGTGAAATTTCTACCAATTGGAGGTCTTCAAATTCTCTTTCAGTGGAAAAAATCTCATTTAAGATTAGGTGGGGTGAGAGCGTTTTGGTCCCTTTTTTGAAGTGTGCGAAACGTCACCCAAAATTAAAACCTCCATAACTCTCTAATTTTAAGTCCAAAAGTGGTGAAATTTCTACCAATCGGAGGTTCTAAGATTCTATTTCGGGGAAAGAAATCTCATTTCAAAATTTGTTGGGATGAGAGTTGTAGTCCATTTTATAAAGAGTTTGTGAAACGTCAACCAAAATTAAAACCTCTATAACTCTCTCACTTTAAGTCCAAAAGTGGTGAAATTTCTACCAATCGGAGGTCCTAAGATTCTATTTCAGGGAAAGAAATCTCATTCCAAAATTTGTTGGGATGAGAGTTGTAGTCCATTTTATAAAGTGTGTGCGAAAAGTCACCCAAAATTAAAACCTCTATAACTCTCTCACTTTAAGTCCAAAAGTGGTGAAATTTCTACCAATCGGAATTCTTCAAATTTTCTTTCAGGAGAGTGAAATCTCGTTTCACAATTCATTGGGGTGAGAGAGTTGTATTCCGTTTTATAAAGTGTGTTAAAGATCACCCAAAATTAAAACCTCCATAACTCTCTCATTGTAAGTGCAATAGTGGTGAAATTTCTACCAATTGGAGGTCTTCCAATTCTCTTTCAGTGGAAAAAATCTCATTTAAGATTAGGTGGGGTGAGAGCGTTTTGGTCCATTTTATAAAGAGTGTGTGAAACGTCAACCAAAATTAAAACCTCTATAACTCTCTCACTTTAAGTCCAAAAGTGGTGTAATTTCTACCAATCGGAGGTCCTAAGATTCTATTTCAAGGAAAGAAATCTCATTTCAAAATTTATTGGGATGAGAGTTGTAGTCCATTTTATAAAGAGTGTGTGAAACGTCAACCAAAATTAAAACCTCTATAACTCTCTCACTTTAAGTCCAAAAGTGGTGAAATTTCTACCAATCGGAATTCTTCAAATTTTCTTTCAGGAGAGTGAAATCTCGTTTCACAATTCATTGGGGTGAGAGAGTTGTATTCCGTTTTATAAAGTGTGTTAAACATCACCCAAAATTAAGACCTCCATAACTCTCTCATTGTAAGTGCAATTGTGGTGAAATTTCTACCAATTGGAGGTCTTCAAATTCTCTTTCAGTGGAAAAAATCTCATTTAAGATTAGGTGGGGTGAGAGCGTTTTGTTCCATTTTTTAAAGTGTGCGAAACGTCACCCAAAATTAAAACCTCCATAACTCTCTCATTTCAAGTCCAAAAGTGGTGAAATTTCTACCAATCGGAGGTTCTAAGATTCTATTTCGGGGAAAGAAATCTCAATTCAAAATTTATTGGGATGAGTGTTGTAGTCCATTTTATAAAGAGTGTGTGAAACGTCAACCAAAATTAAAACCTCTATAACTCTCTCACTTTAAGTCCAAAAGTGGTGAAATTTCTACCAATCGGAGGTCCTAAGATTCTATTTCAGGGAAAGAAATCTCATTCCAAAATTTGTTGGGATGAGAGTTGTAGTCCATTTTATAAAGTGTGTGCGAAAAGTCACCCAAAATTAAAACCTCTATAACTCTCTCACTTTAAGTCCAAAAGTGGTGAAATTTCTACCAATCGGAATTCTTCAAATTTTCTTTCAGGAGAGTGAAATCTCGTTTCACAATTCATTGGGGTGAGAGAGTTGTATTCCGTTTTATAAAGTGTGTTAAACATCACCCAAAATTAAAACCTCCATAACTCTCTCATTGTAAGTGCAATAGTGGTGAAATTTCTACCAATTGGAGGTCTTCAAATTCTCTTTCAGTGGAAAAAATCTCATTTAAGATTAGGTGGGGTGAGAGCGTTTTGGTCCCTTTTTTGAAGTGTGCGAAACGTCACCCAAAATTAAAACCTCCATAACTCTCTAATTTTAAGTCCAAAAGTGGTGAAATTTCTACCAATCGGAGGTTCTAAGATTCTATTTCGGGGAAAGAAATCTCATTTCAAAATTTGTTGGGATGAGAGTTGTAGTCCATTTTATAAAGAGTTTGTGAAACGTCAACCAAAATTAAAACCTCTATAACTCTCTCACTTTAAGTCCAAAAGTGGTGAAATTTCTACCAATCGGAGGTCCTAAGATTCTATTTCAAGGAAAGAAATCTCATTTCAAAATTTATTGGGATGAGAGTTGTAGTCCATTTTATAAAGAGTGTGTGAAACGTCAACCAAAATTAAAACCTCTATAACTCTCTCACTTTAAGTCCAAAAGTGGTGAAATTTCTACCAATCGGAATTCTTCAAATTTTCTTTCAGGAGAGTGAAATCTCGTTTCACAATTCATTGGGGTGAGAGAGTTGTATTCCGTTTTATAAAGTGTGTTAAACATCACCCAAAATTAAGACCTCCATAACTCTCTCATTGTAAGTGCAATTGTGGTGAAATTTCTACCAATTGGAGGTCTTCAAATTCTCTTTCAGTGGAAAAAATCTCATTTAAGATTAGGTGGGGTGAGAGCGTTTTGTTCCATTTTTTAAAGTGTGCGAAACGTCACCCAAAATTAAAACCTCCATAACTCTCTCATTTCAAGTCCAAAAGTGGTGAAATTTCTACCAATCGGAGGTTCTAAGATTCTATTTCGGGGAAAGAAATCTCAATTCAAAATTTATTGGGATGAGTGTTGTAGTCCATTTTATAAAGAGTGTGTGAAACGTCAACCAAAATTAAAACCTCTATAACTCTCTCACTTTAAGTCCAAAAGTGGTGAAATTTCTACCAATCGGAGGTCCTAAGATTCTATTTCAGGGAAAGAAATCTCATTCCAAAATTTGTTGGGATGAGAGTTGTAGTCCATTTTATAAAGTGTGTGCGAAAAGTCACCCAAAATTAAAACCTCTATAACTCTCTCACTTTAAGTCCAAAAGTGGTGAAATTTCTACCAATCGGAATTCTTCAAATTTTCTTTCAGGAGAGTGAAATCTCGTTTCACAATTCATTGGGGTGAGAGAGTTGTATTCCGTTTTATAAAGTGTGTTAAACATCACCCAAAATTAAAACCTCCATAACTCTCTCATTGTAAGTGCAATAGTGGTGAAATTTCTACCAATTGGAGGTCTTCAAATTCTCTTTCAGTGGAAAAAATCTCATTTAAGATTAGGTGGGGTGAGAGCGTTTTGGTCCCTTTTTTAAAGTGTGCGAAACGTCACCCAAAATTAAAACCTCCATAACTCTCTAATTTTAAGTCCAAAAGTGGTGAAATTTCTACCAATCGGAGGTCTTAAGATTCTATTTCAGGGAAAGAAATCTCATTCCAAAATTTGTTGGGATGAGAGTTGTAGTCCATTTTATAAAGTGTGTGCGAAAAGTCACCCAAAATTAAAACCTCTATAACTCTCTCACTTTAAGTCCAAAAGTGGTGAAATTTCTACCAATCGGAATTCTTCAAATTTTCTTTCAGGAGAGTGAAATCTCGTTTCACAATTCATTGGGGTGAGAGAGTTGTATTCCGTTTTATAAAGTGTGTTAAACATCACCCAAAATTAAAACCTCCATAACTCTCTCATTGTAAGTGCAATAGTGGTGAAATTTCTACCAATTGGAGGTCTTCAAATTCTCTTTCAGTGGAAAAAATCTCATTTAAGATTAGGTGGGGTGAGAGCGTTTTGGTCCCTTTTTTGAAGTGTGCGAAACGTCACCCAAAATTAAAACCTCCATAACTCTCTAATTTTAAGTCCAAAAGTGGTGAAATTTCTACCAATCGGAGGTTCTAAGATTCTATTTCGGGGAAAGAAATCTCATTTCAAAATTTGTTGGGATGAGAGTTGTAGTCCATTTTATAAAGAGTTTGTGAAACGTCAACCAAAATTAAAACCTCTATAACTCTCTCACTTTAAGTCCAAAAGTGGTGAAATTTCTACCAATCGGAGGTCCTAAGATTCTATTTCAGGGAAAGAAATCTCATTCCAAAATTTGTTGGGATGAGAGTTGTAGTCCATTTTATAAAGTGTGTGCGAAAAGTCACCCAAAATTAAAACCTCTATAACTCTCTCACTTTAAGTCCAAAAGTGGTGAAATTTCTACCAATCGGAATTCTTCAAATTTTCTTTCAGGAGAGTGAAATCTCGTTTCACAATTCATTGGGGTGAGAGAGTTGTATTCCGTTTTATAAAGTGTGTTAAAGATCACCCAAAATTAAAACCTCCATAACTCTCTCATTGTAAGTGCAATAGTGGTGAAATTTCTACCAATTGGAGGTCTTCCAATTCTCTTTCAGTGGAAAAAATCTCATTTAAGATTAGGTGGGGTGAGAGCGTTTTGGTCCATTTTATAAAGAGTGTGTGAAACGTCAACCAAAATTAAAACCTCTATAACTCTCTCACTTTAAGTCCAAAAGTGGTGTAATTTCTACCAATCGGAGGTCCTAAGATTCTATTTCAAGGAAAGAAATCTCATTTCAAAATTTATTGGGATGAGAGTTGTAGTCCATTTTATAAAGAGTGTGTGAAACGTCAACCAAAATTAAAACCTCTATAACTCTCTCACTTTAAGTCCAAAAGTGGTGAAATTTCTACCAATCGGAATTCTTCAAATTTTCTTTCAGGAGAGTGAAATCTCGTTTCACAATTCATTGGGGTGAGAGAGTTGTATTCCGTTTTATAAAGTGTGTTAAACATCACCCAAAATTAAGACCTCCATAACTCTCTCATTGTAAGTGCAATTGTGGTGAAATTTCTACCAATTGGAGGTCTTCAAATTCTCTTTCAGTGGAAAAAATCTCATTTAAGATTAGGTGGGGTGAGAGCGTTTTGTTCCATTTTTTAAAGTGTGCGAAACGTCACCCAAAATTAAAACCTCCATAACTCTCTCATTTCAAGTCCAAAAGTGGTGAAATTTCTACCAATCGGAGGTTCTAAGATTCTATTTCGGGGAAAGAAATCTCAATTCAAAATTTATTGGGATGAGTGTTGTAGTCCATTTTATAAAGAGTGTGTGAAACGTCAACCAAAATTAAAACCTCTATAACTCTCTCACTTTAAGTCCAAAAGTGGTGAAATTTCTACCAATCGGAGGTCCTAAGATTCTATTTCAGGGAAAGAAATCTCATTCCAAAATTTGTTGGGATGAGAGTTGTAGTCCATTTTATAAAGTGTGTGCGAAAAGTCACCCAAAATTAAAACCTCTATAACTCTCTCACTTTAAGTCCAAAAGTGGTGAAATTTCTACCAATCGGAATTCTTCAAATTTTCTTTCAGGAGAGTGAAATCTCGTTTCACAATTCATTGGGGTGAGAGAGTTGTATTCCGTTTTATAAAGTGTGTTAAACATCACCCAAAATTAAAACCTCCATAACTCTCTCATTGTAAGTGCAATAGTGGTGAAATTTCTACCAATTGGAGGTCTTCAAATTCTCTTTCAGTGGAAAAAATCTCATTTAAGATTAGGTGGGGTGAGAGCGTTTTGGTCCCTTTTTTGAAGTGTGCGAAACGTCACCCAAAATTAAAACCTCCATAACTCTCTAATTTTAAGTCCAAAAGTGGTGAAATTTCTACCAATCGGAGGTTCTAAGATTCTATTTCGGGGAAAGAAATCTCATTTCAAAATTTGTTGGGATGAGAGTTGTAGTCCATTTTATAAAGAGTTTGTGAAACGTCAACCAAAATTAAAACCTCTATAACTCTCTCACTTTAAGTCCAAAAGTGGTGAAATTTCTACCAATCGGAGGTCCTAAGATTCTATTTCAGGGAAAGAAATCTCATTCCAAAATTTGTTGGGATGAGAGTTGTAGTCCATTTTATAAAGTGTGTGCGAAAAGTCACCCAAAATTAAAACCTCTATAACTCTCTCACTTTAAGTCCAAAAGTGGTGAAATTTCTACCAATCGGAATTCTTCAAATTTTCTTTCAGGAGAGTGAAATCTCGTTTCACAATTCATTGGGGTGAGAGAGTTGTATTCCGTTTTATAAAGTGTGTTAAAGATCACCCAAAATTAAAACCTCCATAACTCTCTCATTGTAAGTGCAATAGTGGTGAAATTTCTACCAATTGGAGGTCTTCCAATTCTCTTTCAGTGGAAAAAATCTCATTTAAGATTAGGTGGGGTGAGAGCGTTTTGGTCCATTTTATAAAGAGTGTGTGAAACGTCAACCAAAATTAAAACCTCTATAACTCTCTCACTTTAAGTCCAAAAGTGGTGTAATTTCTACCAATCGGAGGTCCTAAGATTCTATTTCAAGGAAAGAAATCTCATTTCAAAATTTATTGGGATGAGAGTTGTAGTCCATTTTATAAAGAGTGTGTGAAACGTCAACCAAAATTAAAACCTCTATAACTCTCTCACTTTAAGTCCAAAAGTGGTGAAATTTCTACCAATCGGAATTCTTCAAATTTTCTTTCAGGAGAGTGAAATCTCGTTTCACAATTCATTGGGGTGAGAGAGTTGTATTCCGTTTTATAAAGTGTGTTAAACATCACCCAAAATTAAGACCTCCATAACTCTCTCATTGTAAGTGCAATTGTGGTGAAATTTCTACCAATTGGAGGTCTTCAAATTCTCTTTCAGTGGAAAAAATCTCATTTAAGATTAGGTGGGGTGAGAGCGTTTTGTTCCATTTTTTAAAGTGTGCGAAACGTCACCCAAAATTAAAACCTCCATAACTCTCTCATTTCAAGTCCAAAAGTGGTGAAATTTCTACCAATCGGAGGTTCTAAGATTCTATTTCGGGGAAAGAAATCTCAATTCAAAATTTACTGGGATGAGTGTTGTAGTCCATTTTATAAAGAGTGTGTGAAACGTCAACCAAAATTAAAACCTCTATAACTCTCTCACTTTAAGTCCAAAAGTGGTGAAATTTCTACCAATCGGAGGTCCTAAGATTCTATTTCAGGGAAAGAAATCTCATTCCAAAATTTGTTGGGATGAGAGTTGTAGTCCATTTTATAAAGTGTGTGCGAAAAGTCACCCAAAATTAAAACCTCTATAACTCTCTCACTTTAAGTCCAAAAGTGGTGAAATTTCTACCAATCGGAATTCTTCAAATTTTCTTTCAGGAGAGTGAAATCTCGTTTCACAATTCATTGGGGTGAGAGAGTTGTATTCCGTTTTATAAAGTGTGTTAAACATCACCCAAAATTAAAACCTCCATAACTCTCTCATTGTAAGTGCAATAGTGGTGAAATTTCTACCAATTGGAGGTCTTCAAATTCTCTTTCAGTGGAAAAAATCTCATTTAAGATTAGGTGGGGTGAGAGCGTTTTGGTCCCTTTTTTGAAGTGTGCGAAACGTCACCCAAAATTAAAACCTCCATAACTCTCTAATTTTAAGTCCAAAAGTGGTGAAATTTCTACCAATCGGAGGTTCTAAGATTCTATTTCGGGGAAAGAAATCTCATTTCAAAATTTGTTGGGATGAGAGTTGTAGTCCATTTTATAAAGAGTTTGTGAAACGTCAACCAAAATTAAAACCTCTATAACTCTCTCACTTTAAGTCCAAAAGTGGTGAAATTTCTACCAATCGGAGGTCCTAAGATTCTATTTCAGGGAAAGAAATCTCATTCCAAAATTTGTTGGGATGAGAGTTGTAGTCCATTTTATAAAGTGTGTGCGAAAAGTCACCCAAAATTAAAACCTCTATAACTCTCTCACTTTAAGTCCAAAAGTGGTGAAATTTCTACCAATCGGAATTCTTCAAATTTTCTTTCAGGAGAGTGAAATCTCGTTTCACAATTCATTGGGGTGAGAGAGTTGTATTCCGTTTTATAAAGTGTGTTAAAGATCACCCAAAATTAAAACCTCCATAACTCTCTCATTGTAAGTGCAATAGTGGTGAAATTTCTACCAATTGGAGGTCTTCCAATTCTCTTTCAGTGGAAAAAATCTCATTTAAGATTAGGTGGGGTGAGAGCGTTTTGGTCCATTTTATAAAGAGTGTGTGAAACGTCAACCAAAATTAAAACCTCTATAACTCTCTCACTTTAAGTCCAAAAGTGGTGTAATTTCTACCAATCGGAGGTCCTAAGATTCTATTTCAAGGAAAGAAATCTCATTTCAAAATTTATTGGGATGAGAGTTGTAGTCCATTTTATAAAGAGTGTGTGAAACGTCAACCAAAATTAAAACCTCTATAACTCTCTCACTTTAAGTCCAAAAGTGGTGAAATTTCTACCAATCGGAATTCTTCAAATTTTCTTTCAGGAGAGTGAAATCTCGTTTCACAATTCATTGGGGTGAGAGAGTTGTATTCCGTTTTATAAAGTGTGTTAAACATCACCCAAAATTAAGACCTCCATAACTCTCTCATTGTAAGTGCAATTGTGGTGAAATTTCTACCAATTGGAGGTCTTCAAATTCTCTTTCAGTGGAAAAAATCTCATTTAAGATTAGGTGGGGTGAGAGCGTTTTGTTCCATTTTTTAAAGTGTGCGAAACGTCACCCAAAATTAAAACCTCCATAACTCTCTCATTTCAAGTCCAAAAGTGGTGAAATTTCTACCAATCGGAGGTTCTAAGATTCTATTTCGGGGAAAGAAATCTCAATTCAAAATTTATTGGGATGAGTGTTGTAGTCCATTTTATAAAGAGTGTGTGAAACGTCAACCAAAATTAAAACCTCTATAACTCTCTCACTTTAAGTCCAAAAGTGGTGAAATTTCTACCAATCGGAGGTCCTAAGATTCTATTTCAGGGAAAGAAATCTCATTCCAAAATTTGTTGGGATGAGAGTTGTAGTCCATTTTATAAAGTGTGTGCGAAAAGTCACCCAAAATTAAAACCTCTATAACTCTCTCACTTTAAGTCCAAAAGTGGTGAAATTTCTACCAATCGGAATTCTTCAAATTTTCTTTCAGGAGAGTGAAATCTCGTTTCACAATTCATTGGGGTGAGAGAGTTGTATTCCGTTTTATAAAGTGTGTTAAACATCACCCAAAATTAAAACCTCCATAACTCTCTCATTGTAAGTGCAATAGTGGTGAAATTTCTACCAATTGGAGGTCTTCAAATTCTCTTTCAGTGGAAAAAATCTCATTTAAGATTAGGTGGGGTGAGAGCGTTTTGGTCCCTTTTTTGAAGTGTGCGAAACGTCACCCAAAATTAAAACCTCCATAACTCTCTAATTTTAAGTCCAAAAGTGGTGAAATTTCTACCAATCGGAGGTTCTAAGATTCTATTTCGGGGAAAGAAATCTCATTTCAAAATTTGTTGGGATGAGAGTTGTAGTCCATTTTATAAAGAGTTTGTGAAACGTCAACCAAAATTAAAACCTCTATAACTCTCTCACTTTAAGTCCAAAAGTGGTGAAATTTCTACCAATCGGAGGTCCTAAGATTCTATTTCAGGGAAAGAAATCTCATTCCAAAATTTGTTGGGATGAGAGTTGTAGTCCATTTTATAAAGTGTGTGCGAAAAGTCACCCAAAATTAAAACCTCTATAACTCTCTCACTTTAAGTCCAAAAGTGGTGAAATTTCTACCAATCGGAATTCTTCAAATTTTCTTTCAGGAGAGTGAAATCTCGTTTCACAATTCATTGGGGTGAGAGAGTTGTATTCCGTTTTATAAAGTGTGTTAAAGATCACCCAAAATTAAAACCTCCATAACTCTCTCATTGTAAGTGCAATAGTGGTGAAATTTCTACCAATTGGAGGTCTTCCAATTCTCTTTCAGTGGAAAAAATCTCATTTAAGATTAGGTGGGGTGAGAGCGTTTTGGTCCATTTTATAAAGAGTGTGTGAAACGTCAACCAAAATTAAAACCTCTATAACTCTCTCACTTTAAGTCCAAAAGTGGTGTAATTTCTACCAATCGGAGGTCCTAAGATTCTATTTCAAGGAAAGAAATCTCATTTCAAAATTTATTGGGATGAGAGTTGTAGTCCATTTTATAAAGAGTGTGTGAAACGTCAACCAAAATTAAAACCTCTATAACTCTCTCACTTTAAGTCCAAAAGTGGTGAAATTTCTACCAATCGGAATTCTTCAAATTTTCTTTCAGGAGAGTGAAATCTCGTTTCACAATTCATTGGGGTGAGAGAGTTGTATTCCGTTTTATAAAGTGTGTTAAACATCACCCAAAATTAAGACCTCCATAACTCTCTCATTGTAAGTGCAATTGTGGTGAAATTTCTACCAATTGGAGGTCTTCAAATTCTCTTTCAGTGGAAAAAATCTCATTTAAGATTAGGTGGGGTGAGAGCGTTTTGTTCCATTTTTTAAAGTGTGCGAAACGTCACCCAAAATTAAAACCTCCATAACTCTCTCATTTCAAGTCCAAAAGTGGTGAAATTTCTACCAATCGGAGGTTCTAAGATTCTATTTCGGGGAAAGAAATCTCAATTCAAAATTTATTGGGATGAGTGTTGTAGTCCATTTTATAAAGAGTGTGTGAAACGTCAACCAAAATTAAAACCTCTATAACTCTCTCACTTTAAGTCCAAAAGTGGTGAAATTTCTACCAATCGGAATTCTTCAAATTTTCTTTCAGGAGAGTGAAATTTCGTTTCACAATTCATTGGGGTGAGAGAGTTGTATTCCGTTTTATAAAGTGTTCTAAACATCACCCAAAATTAAAACCTCCATAACTCTCTCATTGTAAGTGCAATAGTGGTGAAATTTCTACCAATTGGAGGTCTTCCAATTCTCTTTCAGTGGAAAAAATCCCATTTAAGACTAGGTGGGGTGAGAGCGTTTTGGTCCATTTTTTAAAGTGTGCGAAACGTCACCCAAAATTAAAACCTCCATAACTCTCTAATTTTAAGTCCAAAAGTGGTGAAATTTCTACCAATCGGAGGTTCTAAGATTCTATTTCGGGGAAAGAAATCTCATTTCAAAATTTATTGGGATGAGAGTTGTAGTCCATTTTATAAAGAGTGTGTGAAACGTCAACCAAAATTAAAACCTCTATAACTCTCTCACTTTAAGTCCAAAAGTGGTGAAATTTCTACCAATCGGAATTCTTCAAATTTTCTTTCAGGAGAGTGAAATCTCGTTTCACAATTCATTGGGGTGAGAGAGTTGTATTCCGTTTTATAAAGTGTGTTAAACATCACCCAAAATTAAGACCTCCATAACTCTCCCATTATAAGTGCAATTGTGGTGAAATTTCTACCAATTGGAGGTCTTCAAATTCTCTTTCAGTGGAAAAAATCTCATTTAAGATTAGGTGGGGTGAGAGCGTTTTGTTCCATTTTTTAAAGTGTGCGAAACGTCACCCAAAATTAAAACCTCCATAACTCTCTCATTTCAAGTCCAAAAGTGGTGAAATTTCTACCAATCGGAGGTCCTAAGATTCTATTTCAGGGAAAGAAATCTCATTCCAAAATTTGTTGGGATGAGAGTTGTAGTCCATTTTATAAAGTGTGTGCGAAAAGTCACCCAAAATTAAAACCTCTATAACTCTCTCACTTTAAGTCCAAAAGTGGTGAAATTTCTACCAATCGGAATTCTTCAAATTTTCTTTCAGGAGAGTGAAATCTCGTTTCACAATTCATTGGGGTGAGAGAGTTGTATTCCGTTTTATAAAGTGTGTTAAACATCACCCAAAATTAAAACCTCCATAACTCTCTCATTGTAAGTGCAATAGTGGTGAAATTTCTACCAATTGGAGGTCTTCAAATTCTCTTTCAGTGGAAAAAATCTCATTTAAGATTAGGTGGGGTGAGAGCGTTTTGGTCCCTTTTTTGAAGTGTGCGAAACGTCACCCAAAATTAAAACCTCCATAACTCTCTAATTTTAAGTCCAAAAGTGGTGAAATTTCTACCAATCGGAGGTTCTAAGATTCTATTTCGGGGAAAGAAATCTCATTTCAAAATTTGTTGGGATGAGAGTTGTAGTCCATTTTATAAAGAGTTTGTGAAACATCAACCAAAATTAAAACCTCTATAACTCTCTCACTTTAAGTCCAAAAGTGGTGAAATTTCTACCAATCGGAGGTCCTAAGATTCTATTTCAGGGAAAGAAATCTCATTCCAAAATTTGTTGGGATGAGAGTTGTAGTCCATTTTATAAAGTGTGTGCGAAAAGTCACCCAAAATTAAAACCTCTATAACTCTCTCACTTTAAGTCCAAAAGTGGTGAAATTTCTACCAATCGGAATTCTTCAAATTTTCTTTCAGGAGAGTGAAATCTCGTTTCACAATTCATTGGGGTGAGAGAGTTGTATTCCGTTTTATAAAGTGTGTTAAAGATCACCCAAAATTAAAACCTCCATAACTCTCTCATTGTAAGTGCAATAGTGGTGAAATTTCTACCAATTGGAGGTCTTCCAATTCTCTTTCAGTGGAAAAAATCTCATTTAAGATTAGGTGGGGTGAGAGCGTTTTGGTCCATTTTATAAAGAGTGTGTGAAACGTCAACCAAAATTAAAACCTCTATAACTCTCTCACTTTAAGTCCAAAAGTGGTGTAATTTCTACCAATCGGAGGTCCTAAGATTCTATTTCAAGGAAAGAAATCTCATTTCAAAATTTATTGGGATGAGAGTTGTAGTCCATTTTATAAAGAGTGTGTGAAACGTCAACCAAAATTAAAACCTCTATAACTCTCTCACTTTAAGTCCAAAAGTGGTGAAATTTCTACCAATCGGAATTCTTCAAATTTTCTTTCAGGAGAGTGAAATCTCGTTTCACAATTCATTGGGGTGAGAGAGTTGTATTCCGTTTTATAAAGTGTGTTAAACATCACCCAAAATTAAGACCTCCATAACTCTCTCATTGTAAGTGCAATTGTGGTGAAATTTCTACCAATTGGAGGTCTTCAAATTCTCTTTCAGTGGAAAAAATCTCATTTAAGATTAGGTGGGGTGAGAGCGTTTTGTTCCATTTTTTAAAGTGTGCGAAACGTCACCCAAAATTAAAACCTCCATAACTCTCTCATTTCAAGTCCAAAAGTGGTGAAATTTCTACCAATCGGAGGTTCTAAGATTCTATTTCGGGGAAAGAAATCTCAATTCAAAATTTATTGGGATGAGTGTTGTAGTCCATTTTATAAAGAGTGTGTGAAACGTCAACCAAAATTAAAACCTCTATAACTCTCTCACTTTAAGTCCAAAAGTGGTGAAATTTCTACCAATCGGAATTCTTCAAATTTTCTTTCAGGAGAGTGAAATTTCGTTTCACAATTCATTGGGGTGAGAGAGTTGTATTCCGTTTTATAAAGTGTTCTAAACATCACCCAAAATTAAAACCTCCATAACTCTCTCATTGTAAGTGCAATAGTGGTGAAATTTCTACCAATTGGAGGTCTTCCAATTCTCTTTCAGTGGAAAAAATCCCATTTAAGACTAGGTGGGGTGAGAGCGTTTTGGTCCATTTTTTAAAGTGTGCGAAACGTCACCCAAAATTAAAACCTCCATAACTCTCTAATTTTAAGTCCAAAAGTGGTGAAATTTCTACCAATCGGAGGTTCTAAGATTCTATTTCGGGGAAAGAAATCTCATTTCAAAATTTATTGGGATGAGAGTTGTAGTCCATTTTATAAAGAGTGTGTGAAACGTCAACCAAAATTAAAACCTCTATAACTCTCTCACTTTAAGTCCAAAAGTGGTGAAATTTCTACCAATCGGAATTCTTCAAATTTTCTTTCAGGAGAGTGAAATCTCGTTTCACAATTCATTGGGGTGAGAGAGTTGTATTCCGTTTTATAAAGTGTGTTAAACATCACCCAAAATTAAGACCTCCATAACTCTCCCATTATAAGTGCAATTGTGGTGAAATTTCTACCAATTGGAGGTCTTCAAATTCTCTTTCAGTGGAAAAAATCTCATTTAAGATTAGGTGGGGTGAGAGCGTTTTGTTCCATTTTTTAAAGTGTGCGAAACGTCACCCAAAATTAAAACCTCCATAACTCTCTCATTTCAAGTCCAAAAGTGGTGAAATTTCTACCAATCGGAGGTCCTAAGATTCTATTTCAGGGAAAGAAATCTCATTCCAAAATTTGTTGGGATGAGAGTTGTAGTCCATTTTATAAAGTGTGTGCGAAAAGTCACCCAAAATTAAAACCTCTATAACTCTCTCACTTTAAGTCCAAAAGTGGTGAAATTTCTACCAATCGGAATTCTTCAAATTTTCTTTCAGGAGAGTGAAATCTCGTTTCACAATTCATTGGGGTGAGAGAGTTGTATTCCGTTTTATAAAGTGTGTTAAACATCACCCAAAATTAAAACCTCCATAACTCTCTCATTGTAAGTGCAATAGTGGTGAAATTTCTACCAATTGGAGGTCTTCAAATTCTCTTTCAGTGGAAAAAATCTCATTTAAGATTAGGTGGGGTGAGAGCGTTTTGGTCCCTTTTTTGAAGTGTGCGAAACGTCACCCAAAATTAAAACCTCCATAACTCTCTAATTTTAAGTCCAAAAGTGGTGAAATTTCTACCAATCGGAGGTTCTAAGATTCTATTTCGGGGAAAGAAATCTCATTTCAAAATTTGTTGGGATGAGAGTTGTAGTCCATTTTATAAAGAGTTTGTGAAACATCAACCAAAATTAAAACCTCTATAACTCTCTCACTTTAAGTCCAAAAGTGGTGAAATTTCTACCAATCGGAGGTCCTAAGATTCTATTTCAGGGAAAGAAATCTCATTCCAAAATTTGTTGGGATGAGAGTTGTAGTCCATTTTATAAAGTGTGTGCGAAAAGTCACCCAAAATTAAAACCTCTATAACTCTCTCACTTTAAGTCCAAAAGTGGTGAAATTTCTACCAATCGGAATTCTTCAAATTTTCTTTCAGGAGAGTGAAATCTCGTTTCACAATTCATTGGGGTGAGAGAGTTGTATTCCGTTTTATAAAGTGTGTTAAAGATCACCCAAAATTAAAACCTCCATAACTCTCTCATTGTAAGTGCAATAGTGGTGAAATTTCTACCAATTGGAGGTCTTCCAATTCTCTTTCAGTGGAAAAAATCTCATTTAAGATTAGGTGGGGTGAGAGCGTTTTGGTCCATTTTATAAAGAGTGTGTGAAACGTCAACCAAAATTAAAACCTCTATAACTCTCTCACTTTAAGTCCAAAAGTGGTGTAATTTCTACCAATCGGAGGTACTAAGATTCTATTTCAAGGAAAGAAATCTCATTTCAAAATTTATTGGGATGAGAGTTGTAGTCCATTTTATAAAGAGTGTGTGAAACGTCAACCAAAATTAAAACCTCTATAACTCTCTCACTTTACGTCCAAAAGTGGTGAAATTTCTACCAATCGGAATTCTTCAAATTTTCTTTCAGGAGAGTGAAATCTCGTTTCACAATTCATTGGGGTGAGAGAGTTGTATTCCGTTTTATAAAGTGTGTTAAACATCACCCAAAATTAAGACCTCCATAACTCTCTCATTGTAAGTGCAATTGTGGTGAAATTTCTACCAATTGGAGGTCTTCAAATTCTCTTTCAGTGGAAAAAATCTCATTTAAGATTAGGTGGGGTGAGAGCGTTTTGTTCCATTTTTTAAAGTGTGCGAAACGTCACCCAAAATTAAAACCTCCATAACTCTCTCATTTCAAGTCCAAAAGTGGTGAAATTTCTACCAATCGGAGGTTCTAAGATTCTATTTCGGGGAAAGAAATCTCAATTCAAAATTTATTGGGATGAGTGTTGTAGTCCATTTTATAAAGAGTGTGTGAAACATCAACCAAAATTAAAACCTCTATAACTCTCTCACTTTAAGTCCAAAAGTGGTGAAATTTCTACCAATCGGAGGTCCTAAGATTCTATTTCAGGGAAAGAAATCTCATTCCAAAATTTGTTGGGATGAGAGTTGTAGTCCATTTTATAAAGTGTGTGCGAAAAGTCACCCAAAATTAAAACCTCTATAACTCTCTCACTTTAAGTCCAAAAGTGGTGAAATTTCTACCAATCGGAATTCTTCAAATTTTCTTTCAGGAGAGTGAAATCTCGTTTCACAATTCATTGGGGTGAGAGAGTTGTATTCCGTTTTATAAAGTGTGTTAAACATCACCCAAAATTAAAACCTCCATAACTCTCTCATTGTAAGTGCAATAGTGGTGAAATTTCTACCAATTGGAGGTCTTCAAATTCTCTTTCAGTGGAAAAAATCTCATTTAAGATTAGGTGGGGTGAGAGCGTTTTGGTCCCTTTTTTGAAGTGTGCGAAACGTCACCCAAAATTAAAACCTCCATAACTCTCTAATTTTAAGTCCAAAAGTGGTGAAATTTCTACCAATCGGAGGTTCTAAGATTCTATTTCGGGGAAAGAAATCTCATTTCAAAATTTGTTGGGATGAGAGTTGTAGTCCATTTTATAAAGAGTTTGTGAAACGTCAACCAAAATTAAAACCTCTATAACTCTCTCACTTTAAGTCCAAAAGTGGTGAAATTTCTACCAATCGGAGGTCCTAAGATTCTATTTCAGGGAAAGAAATCTCATTCCAAAATTTGTTGGGATGAGAGTTGTAGTCCATTTTATAAAGTGTGTGCGAAAAGTCACCCAAAATTAAAACCTCTATAACTCTCTCACTTTAAGTCCAAAAGTGGTGAAATTTCTACCAATCGGAATTCTTCAAATTTTCTTTCAGGAGAGTGAAATCTCGTTTCACAATTCATTGGGGTGAGAGAGTTGTATTCCGTTTTATAAAGTGTGTTAAAGATCACCCAAAATTAAAACCTCCATAACTCTCTCATTGTAAGTGCAATAGTGGTGAAATTTCTACCAATTGGAGGTCTTCCAATTCTCTTTCAGTGGAAAAAATCTCATTTAAGATTAGGTGGGGTGAGAGCGTTTTGGTCCATTTTATAAAGAGTGTGTGAAACGTCAACCAAAATTAAAACCTCTATAACTCTCTCACTTTAAGTCCAAAAGTGGTGTAATTTCTACCAATCGGAGGTCCTAAGATTCTATTTCAAGGAAAGAAATCTCATTTCAAAATTTATTGGGATGAGAGTTGTAGTCCATTTTATAAAGAGTGTGTGAAACGTCAACCAAAATTAAAACCTCTATAACTCTCTCACTTTAAGTCCAAAAGTGGTGAAATTTCTACCAATCGGAATTCTTCAAATTTTCTTTCAGGAGAGTGAAATCTCGTTTCACAATTCATTGGGGTGAGAGAGTTGTATTCCGTTTTATAAAGTGTGTTAAACATCACCCAAAATTAAGACCTCCATAACTCTCTCATTGTAAGTGCAATTGTGGTGAAATTTCTACCAATTGGAGGTCTTCAAATTCTCTTTCAGTGGAAAAAATCTCATTTAAGATTAGGTGGGGTGAGAGCGTTTTGTTCCATTTTTTAAAGTGTGCGAAACGTCACCCAAAATTAAAACCTCCATAACTCTCTCATTTCAAGTCCAAAAGTGGTGAAATTTCTACCAATCGGAGGTTCTAAGATTCTATTTCGGGGAAAGAAATCTCAATTCAAAATTTATTGGGATGAGTGTTGTAGTCCATTTTATAAAGAGTGTGTGAAACGTCAACCAAAATTAAAACCTCTATAACTCTCTCACTTTAAGTCCAAAAGTGGTGAAATTTCTACCAATCGGAATTCTTCAAATTTTCTTTCAGGAGAGTGAAATTTCGTTTCACAATTCATTGGGGTGAGAGAGTTGTATTCCGTTTTATAAAGTGTTCTAAACATCACCCAAAATTAAAACCTCCATAACTCTCTCATTGTAAGTGCAATAGTGGTGAAATTTCTACCAATTGGAGGTCTTCCAATTCTCTTTCAGTGGAAAAAATCCCATTTAAGACTAGGTGGGGTGAGAGCGTTTTGGTCCATTTTTTAAAGTGTGCGAAACGTCACCCAAAATTAAAACCTCCATAACTCTCTAATTTTAAGTCCAAAAGTGGTGAAATTTCTACCAATCGGAGGTTCTAAGATTCTATTTCGGGGAAAGAAATCTCATTTCAAAATTTATTGGGATGAGAGTTGTAGTCCATTTTATAAAGAGTGTGTGAAACGTCAACCAAAATTAAAACCTCTATAACTCTCTCACTTTAAGTCCAAAAGTGGTGAAATTTCTACCAATCGGAATTCTTCAAATTTTCTTTCAGGAGAGTGAAATCTCGTTTCACAATTCATTGGGGTGAGAGAGTTGTATTCCGTTTTATAAAGTGTGTTAAACATCACCCAAAATTAAGACCTCCATAACTCTCCCATTATAAGTGCAATTGTGGTGAAATTTCTACCAATTGGAGGTCTTCAAATTCTCTTTCAGTGGAAAAAATCTCATTTAAGATTAGGTGGGGTGAGAGCGTTTTGTTCCATTTTTTAAAGTGTGCGAAACGTCACCCAAAATTAAAACCTCCATAACTCTCTCATTTCAAGTCCAAAAGTGGTGAAATTTCTACCAATCGGAGGTCCTAAGATTCTATTTCAGGGAAAGAAATCTCATTCCAAAATTTGTTGGGATGAGAGTTGTAGTCCATTTTATAAAGTGTGTGCGAAAAGTCACCCAAAATTAAAACCTCTATAACTCTCTCACTTTAAGTCCAAAAGTGGTGAAATTTCTACCAATCGGAATTCTTCAAATTTTCTTTCAGGAGAGTGAAATCTCGTTTCACAATTCATTGGGGTGAGAGAGTTGTATTCCGTTTTATAAAGTGTGTTAAACATCACCCAAAATTAAAACCTCCATAACTCTCTCATTGTAAGTGCAATAGTGATGAAATTTCTACCAATTGGAGGTCTTCAAATTCTCTTTCAGTGGAAAAAATCTCATTTAAGATTAGGTGGGGTGAGAGCGTTTTGGTCCCTTTTTTGAAGTGTGCGAAACGTCACCCAAAATTAAAACCTCCATAACTCTCTAATTTTAAGTCCAAAAGTGGTGAAATTTCTACCAATCGGAGGTTCTAAGATTCTATTTCGGGGAAAGAAATCTCATTTCAAAATTTGTTGGGATGAGAGTTGTAGTCCATTTTATAAAGAGTTTGTGAAACATCAACCAAAATTAAAACCTCTATAACTCTCTCACTTTAAGTCCAAAAGTGGTGAAATTTCTACCAATCGGAGGTCCTAAGATTCTATTTCAGGGAAAGAAATCTCATTCCAAAATTTGTTGGGATGAGAGTTGTAGTCCATTTTATAAAGTGTGTGCGAAAAGTCACCCAAAATTAAAACCTCTATAACTCTCTCACTTTAAGTCCAAAAGTGGTGAAATTTCTACCAATCGGAATTCTTCAAATTTTCTTTCAGGAGAGTGAAATCTCGTTTCACAATTCATTGGGGTGAGAGAGTTGTATTCCGTTTTATAAAGTGTGTTAAAGATCACCCAAAATTAAAACCTCCATAACTCTCTCATTGTAAGTGCAATAGTGGTGAAATTTCTACCAATTGGAGGTCTTCCAATTCTCTTTCAGTGGAAAAAATCTCATTTAAGATTAGGTGGGGTGAGAGCGTTTTGGTCCATTTTATAAAGAGTGTGTGAAACGTCAACCAAAATTAAAACCTCTATAACTCTCTCACTTTAAGTCCAAAAGTGGTGTAATTTCTACCAATCGGAGGTCCTAAGATTCTATTTCAAGGAAAGAAATCTCATTTCAAAATTTATTGGGATGAGAGTTGTAGTCCATTTTATAAAGAGTGTGTGAAACGTCAACCAAAATTAAAACCTCTATAACTCTCTCACTTTAAGTCCAAAAGTGGTGAAATTTCTACCAATCGGAATTCTTCAAATTTTCTTTCAGGAGAGTGAAATCTCGTTTCACAATTCATTGGGGTGAGAGAGTTGTATTCCGTTTTATAAAGTGTGTTAAACATCACCCAAAATTAAGACCTCCATAACTCTCTCATTGTAAGTGCAATTGTGGTGAAATTTCTACCAATTGGAGGTCTTCAAATTCTCTTTCAGTGGAAAAAATCTCATTTAAGATTAGGTGGGGTGAGAGCGTTTTGTTCCATTTTTTAAAGTGTGCGAAACGTCACCCAAAATTAAAACCTCCATAACTCTCTCATTTCAAGTCCAAAAGTGGTGAAATTTCTACCAATCGGAGGTTCTAAGATTCTATTTCGGGGAAAGAAATCTCAATTCAAAATTTACTGGGATGAGTGTTGTAGTCCATTTTATAAAGAGTGTGTGAAACGTCAACCAAAATTAAAACCTCTATAACTCTCTCACTTTAAGTCCAAAAGTGGTGAAATTTCTACCAATCGGAGGTCCTAAGATTCTATTTCAGGGAAAGAAATCTCATTCCAAAATTTGTTGGGATGAGAGTTGTAGTCCATTTTATAAAGTGTGTGCGAAAAGTCACCCAAAATTAAAACCTCTATAACTCTCTCACTTTAAGTCCAAAAGTGGTGAAATTTCTACCAATCGGAATTCTTCAAATTTTCTTTCAGGAGAGTGAAATCTCGTTTCACAATTCATTGGGGTGAGAGAGTTGTATTCCGTTTTATAAAGTGTGTTAAACATCACCCAAAATTAAAACCTCCATAACTCTCTCATTGTAAGTGCAATAGTGGTGAAATTTCTACCAATTGGAGGTCTTCAAATTCTCTTTCAGTGGAAAAAATCTCATTTAAGATTAGGTGGGGTGAGAGCGTTTTGGTCCCTTTTTTGAAGTGTGCGAAACGTCACCCAAAATTAAAACCTCCATAACTCTCTAATTTTAAGTCCAAAAGTGGTGAAATTTCTACCAATCGGAGGTTCTAAGATTCTATTTCGGGGAAAGAAATCTCATTTCAAAATTTGTTGGGATGAGAGTTGTAGTCCATTTTATAAAGAGTTTGTGAAACGTCAACCAAAATTAAAACCTCTATAACTCTCTCACTTTAAGTCCAAAAGTGGTGAAATTTCTACCAATCGGAGGTCCTAAGATTCTATTTCAGGGAAAGAAATCTCATTCCAAAATTTGTTGGGATGAGAGTTGTAGTCCATTTTATAAAGTGTGTGCGAAAAGTCACCCAAAATTAAAACCTCTATAACTCTCTCACTTTAAGTCCAAAAGTGGTGAAATTTCTACCAATCGGAATTCTTCAAATTTTCTTTCAGGAGAGTGAAATCTCGTTTCACAATTCATTGGGGTGAGAGAGTTGTATTCCGTTTTATAAAGTGTGTTAAAGATCACCCAAAATTAAAACCTCCATAACTCTCTCATTGTAAGTGCAATAGTGGTGAAATTTCTACCAATTGGAGGTCTTCCAATTCTCTTTCAGTGGAAAAAATCTCATTTAAGATTAGGTGGGGTGAGAGCGTTTTGGTCCATTTTATAAAGAGTGTGTGAAACGTCAACCAAAATTAAAACCTCTATAACTCTCTCACTTTAAGTCCAAAAGTGGTGTAATTTCTACCAATCGGAGGTCCTAAGATTCTATTTCAAGGAAAGAAATCTCATTTCAAAATTTATTGGGATGAGAGTTGTAGTCCATTTTATAAAGAGTGTGTGAAACGTCAACCAAAATTAAAACCTCTATAACTCTCTCACTTTAAGTCCAAAAGTGGTGAAATTTCTACCAATCGGAATTCTTCAAATTTTCTTTCAGGAGAGTGAAATCTCGTTTCACAATTCATTGGGGTGAGAGAGTTGTATTCCGTTTTATAAAGTGTGTTAAACATCACCCAAAATTAAGACCTCCATAACTCTCTCATTGTAAGTGCAATTGTGGTGAAATTTCTACCAATTGGAGGTCTTCAAATTCTCTTTCAGTGGAAAAAATCTCATTTAAGATTAGGTGGGGTGAGAGCGTTTTGTTCCATTTTTTAAAGTGTGCGAAACGTCACCCAAAATTAAAACCTCCATAACTCTCTCATTTCAAGTCCAAAAGTGGTGAAATTTCTACCAATCGGAGGTTCTAAGATTCTATTTCGGGGAAAGAAATCTCAATTCAAAATTTATTGGGATGAGTGTTGTAGTCCATTTTATAAAGAGTGTGTGAAACGTCAACCAAAATTAAAACCTCTATAACTCTCTCACTTTAAGTCCAAAAGTGGTGAAATTTCTACCAATCGGAGGTCCTAAGATTCTATTTCAGGGAAAGAAATCTCATTCCAAAATTTGTTGGGATGAGAGTTGTAGTCCATTTTATAAAGTGTGTGCGAAAAGTCACCCAAAATTAAAACCTCTATAACTCTCTCACTTTAAGTCCAAAAGTGGTGAAATTTCTACCAATCGGAATTCTTCAAATTTTCTTTCAGGAGAGTGAAATCTCGTTTCACAATTCATTGGGGTGAGAGAGTTGTATTCCGTTTTATAAAGTGTGTTAAACATCACCCAAAATTAAAACCTCCATAACTCTCTCATTGTAAGTGCAATAGTGGTGAAATTTCTACCAATTGGAGGTCTTCAAATTCTCTTTCAGTGGAAAAAATCTCATTTAAGATTAGGTGGGGTGAGAGCGTTTTGGTCCCTTTTTTGAAGTGTGCGAAACGTCACCCAAAATTAAAACCTCCATAACTCTCTAATTTTAAGTCCAAAAGTGGTGAAATTTCTACCAATCGGAGGTTCTAAGATTCTATTTCGGGGAAAGAAATCTCATTTCAAAATTTGTTGGGATGAGAGTTGTAGTCCATTTTATAAAGAGTTTGTGAAACGTCAACCAAAATTAAAACCTCTATAACTCTCTCACTTTAAGTCCAAAAGTGGTGAAATTTCTACCAATCGGAGGTCCTAAGATTCTATTTCAGGGAAAGAAATCTCATTCCAAAATTTGTTGGGATGAGAGTTGTAGTCCATTTTATAAAGTGTGTGCGAAAAGTCACCCAAAATTAAAACCTCTATAACTCTCTCACTTTAAGTCCAAAAGTGGTGAAATTTCTACCAATCGGAATTCTTCAAATTTTCTTTCAGGAGAGTGAAATCTCGTTTCACAATTCATTGGGGTGAGAGAGTTGTATTCCGTTTTATAAAGTGTGTTAAAGATCACCCAAAATTAAAACCTCCATAACTCTCTCATTGTAAGTGCAATAGTGGTGAAATTTCTACCAATTGGAGGTCTTCCAATTCTCTTTCAGTGGAAAAAATCTCATTTAAGATTAGGTGGGGTGAGAGCGTTTTGGTCCATTTTATAAAGAGTGTGTGAAACGTCAACCAAAATTAAAACCTCTATAACTCTCTCACTTTAAGTCCAAAAGTGGTGTAATTTCTACCAATCGGAGGTCCTAAGATTCTATTTCAAGGAAAGAAATCTCATTTCAAAATTTATTGGGATGAGAGTTGTAGTCCATTTTATAAAGAGTGTGTGAAACGTCAACCAAAATTAAAACCTCTATAACTCTCTCACTTTAAGTCCAAAAGTGGTGAAATTTCTACCAATCGGAATTCTTCAAATTTTCTTTCAGGAGAGTGAAATCTCGTTTCACAATTCATTGGGGTGAGAGAGTTGTATTCCGTTTTATAAAGTGTGTTAAACATCACCCAAAATTAAGACCTCCATAACTCTCTCATTGTAAGTGCAATTGTGGTGAAATTTCTACCAATTGGAGGTCTTCAAATTCTCTTTCAGTGGAAAAAATCTCATTTAAGATTAGGTGGGGTGAGAGCGTTTTGTTCCATTTTTTAAAGTGTGCGAAACGTCACCCAAAATTAAAACCTCCATAACTCTCTCATTTCAAGTCCAAAAGTGGTGAAATTTCTACCAATCGGAGGTTCTAAGATTCTATTTCGGGGAAAGAAATCTCAATTCAAAATTTATTGGGATGAGTGTTGTAGTCCATTTTATAAAGAGTGTGTGAAACGTCAACCAAAATTAAAACCTCTATAACTCTCTCACTTTAAGTCCAAAAGTGGTGAAATTTCTACCAATCGGAATTCTTCAAATTTTCTTTCAGGAGAGTGAAATTTCGTTTCACAATTCATTGGGGTGAGAGAGTTGTATTCCGTTTTATAAAGTGTTCTAAACATCACCCAAAATTAAAACCTCCATAACTCTCTCATTGTAAGTGCAATAGTGGTGAAATTTCTACCAATTGGAGGTCTTCCAATTCTCTTTCAGTGGAAAAAATCCCATTTAAGACTAGGTGGGGTGAGAGCGTTTTGGTCCATTTTTTAAAGTGTGCGAAACGTCACCCAAAATTAAAACCTCCATAACTCTCTAATTTTAAGTCCAAAAGTGGTGAAATTTCTACCAATCGGAGGTTCTAAGATTCTATTTCGGGGAAAGAAATCTCATTTCAAAATTTATTGGGATGAGAGTTGTAGTCCATTTTATAAAGAGTGTGTGAAACGTCAACCAAAATTAAAACCTCTATAACTCTCTCACTTTAAGTCCAAAAGTGGTGAAATTTCTACCAATCGGAATTCTTCAAATTTTCTTTCAGGAGAGTGAAATCTCGTTTCACAATTCATTGGGGTGAGAGAGTTGTATTCCGTTTTATAAAGTGTGTTAAACATCACCCAAAATTAAGACCTCCATAACTCTCCCATTATAAGTGCAATTGTGGTGAAATTTCTACCAATTGGAGGTCTTCAAATTCTCTTTCAGTGGAAAAAATCTCATTTAAGATTAGGTGGGGTGAGAGCGTTTTGTTCCATTTTTTAAAGTGTGCGAAACGTCACCCAAAATTAAAACCTCCATAACTCTCTCATTTCAAGTCCAAAAGTGGTGAAATTTCTACCAATCGGAGGTCCTAAGATTCTATTTCAGGGAAAGAAATCTCATTCCAAAATTTGTTGGGATGAGAGTTGTAGTCCATTTTATAAAGTGTGTGCGAAAAGTCACCCAAAATTAAAACCTCTATAACTCTCTCACTTTAAGTCCAAAAGTGGTGAAATTTCTACCAATCGGAATTCTTCAAATTTTCTTTCAGGAGAGTGAAATCTCGTTTCACAATTCATTGGGGTGAGAGAGTTGTATTCCGTTTTATAAAGTGTGTTAAAGATCACCCAAAATTAAAACCTCCATAACTCTCTCATTGTAAGTGCAATAGTGGTGAAATTTCTACCAATTGGAGGTCTTCCAATTCTCTTTCAGTGGAAAAAATCTCATTTAAGATTAGGTGGGGTGAGAGCGTTTTGGTCCATTTTATAAAGAGTGTGTGAAACGTCAACCAAAATTAAAACCTCTATAACTCTCTCACTTTAAGTCCAAAAGTGGTGTAATTTCTACCAATCGGAGGTCCTAAGATTCTATTTCAAGGAAAGAAATCTCATTTCAAAATTTATTGGGATGAGAGTTGTAGTCCATTTTATAAAGAGTGTGTGAAACGTCAACCAAAATTAAAACCTCTATAACTCTCTCACTTTAAGTCCAAAAGTGGTGAAATTTCTACCAATCGGAATTCTTCAAATTTTCTTTCAGGAGAGTGAAATCTCGTTTCACAATTCATTGGGGTGAGAGAGTTGTATTCCGTTTTATAAAGTGTGTTAAACATCACCCAAAATTAAGACCTCCATAACTCTCTCATTGTAAGTGCAATTGTGGTGAAATTTCTACCAATTGGAGGTCTTCAAATTCTCTTTCAGTGGAAAAAATCTCATTTAAGATTAGGTGGGGTGAGAGCGTTTTGTTCCATTTTTTAAAGTGTGCGAAACGTCACCCAAAATTAAAACCTCCATAACTCTCTCATTTCAAGTCCAAAAGTGGTGAAATTTCTACCAATCGGAGGTTCTAAGATTCTATTTCGGGGAAAGAAATCTCAATTCAAAATTTACTGGGATGAGTGTTGTAGTCCATTTTATAAAGAGTGTGTGAAACGTCAACCAAAATTAAAACCTCTATAACTCTCTCACTTTAAGTCCAAAAGTGGTGAAATTTCTACCAATCGGAGGTCCTAAGATTCTATTTCAGGGAAAGAAATCTCATTCCAAAATTTGTTGGGATGAGAGTTGTAGTCCATTTTATAAAGTGTGTGCGAAAAGTCACCCAAAATTAAAACCTCTATAACTCTCTCACTTTAAGTCCAAAAGTGGTGAAATTTCTACCAATCGGAATTCTTCAAATTTTCTTTCAGGAGAGTGAAATCTCGTTTCACAATTCATTGGGGTGAGAGAGTTGTATTCCGTTTTATAAAGTGTGTTAAACATCACCCAAAATTAAAACCTCCATAACTCTCTCATTGTAAGTGCAATAGTGGTGAAATTTCTACCAATTGGAGGTCTTCAAATTCTCTTTCAGTGGAAAAAATCTCATTTAAGATTAGGTGGGGTGAGAGCGTTTTGGTCCCTTTTTTGAAGTGTGCGAAACGTCACCCAAAATTAAAACCTCCATAACTCTCTAATTTTAAGTCCAAAAGTGGTGAAATTTCTACCAATCGGAGGTTCTAAGATTCTATTTCGGGGAAAGAAATCTCATTTCAAAATTTGTTGGGATGAGAGTTGTAGTCCATTTTATAAAGAGTTTGTGAAACGTCAACCAAAATTAAAACCTCTATAACTCTCTCACTTTAAGTCCAAAAGTGGTGAAATTTCTACCAATCGGAGGTCCTAAGATTCTATTTCAGGGAAAGAAATCTCATTCCAAAATTTGTTGGGATGAGAGTTGTAGTCCATTTTATAAAGTGTGTGCGAAAAGTCACCCAAAATTAAAACCTCTATAACTCTCTCACTTTAAGTCCAAAAGTGGTGAAATTTCTACCAATCGGAATTCTTCAAATTTTCTTTCAGGAGAGTGAAATCTCGTTTCACAATTCATTGGGGTGAGAGAGTTGTATTCCGTTTTATAAAGTGTGTTAAAGATCACCCAAAATTAAAACCTCCATAACTCTCTCATTGTAAGTGCAATAGTGGTGAAATTTCTACCAATTGGAGGTCTTCCAATTCTCTTTCAGTGGAAAAAATCTCATTTAAGATTAGGTGGGGTGAGAGCGTTTTGGTCCATTTTATAAAGAGTGTGTGAAACGTCAACCAAAATTAAAACCTCTATAACTCTCTCACTTTAAGTCCAAAAGTGGTGTAATTTCTACCAATCGGAGGTCCTAAGATTCTATTTCAAGGAAAGAAATCTCATTTCAAAATTTATTGGGATGAGAGTTGTAGTCCATTTTATAAAGAGTGTGTGAAACGTCAACCAAAATTAAAACCTCTATAACTCTCTCACTTTAAGTCCAAAAGTGGTGAAATTTCTACCAATCGGAATTCTTCAAATTTTCTTTCAGGAGAGTGAAATCTCGTTTCACAATTCATTGGGGTGAGAGAGTTGTATTCCGTTTTATAAAGTGTGTTAAACATCACCCAAAATTAAGACCTCCATAACTCTCTCATTGTAAGTGCAATTGTGGTGAAATTTCTACCAATTGGAGGTCTTCAAATTCTCTTTCAGTGGAAAAAATCTCATTTAAGATTAGGTGGGGTGAGAGCGTTTTGTTCCATTTTTTAAAGTGTGCGAAACGTCACCCAAAATTAAAACCTCCATAACTCTCTCATTTCAAGTCCAAAAGTGGTGAAATTTCTACCAATCGGAGGTTCTAAGATTCTATTTCGGGGAAAGAAATCTCAATTCAAAATTTACTGGGATGAGTGTTGTAGTCCATTTTATAAAGAGTGTGTGAAACGTCAACCAAAATTAAAACCTCTATAACTCTCTCACTTTAAGTCCAAAAGTGGTGAAATTTCTACCAATCGGAGGTCCTAAGATTCTATTTCAGGGAAAGAAATCTCATTCCAAAATTTGTTGGGATGAGAGTTGTAGTCCATTTTATAAAGTGTGTGCGAAAAGTCACCCAAAATTAAAACCTCTATAACTCTCTCACTTTAAGTCCAAAAGTGGTGAAATTTCTACCAATCGGAATTCTTCAAATTTTCTTTCAGGAGAGTGAAATCTCGTTTCACAATTCATTGGGGTGAGAGAGTTGTATTCCGTTTTATAAAGTGTGTTAAACATCACCCAAAATTAAAACCTCCATAACTCTCTCATTGTAAGTGCAATAGTGGTGAAATTTCTACCAATTGGAGGTCTTCAAATTCTCTTTCAGTGGAAAAAATCTCATTTAAGATTAGGTGGGGTGAGAGCGTTTTGGTCCCTTTTTTGAAGTGTGCGAAACGTCACCCAAAATTAAAACCTCCATAACTCTCTAATTTTAAGTCCAAAAGTGGTGAAATTTCTACCAATCGGAGGTTCTAAGATTCTATTTCGGGGAAAGAAATCTCATTTCAAAATTTGTTGGGATGAGAGTTGTAGTCCATTTTATAAAGAGTTTGTGAAACGTCAACCAAAATTAAAACCTCTATAACTCTCTCACTTTAAGTCCAAAAGTGGTGAAATTTCTACCAATCGGAGGTCCTAAGATTCTATTTCAGGGAAAGAAATCTCATTCCAAAATTTGTTGGGATGAGAGTTGTAGTCCATTTTATAAAGTGTGTGCGAAAAGTCACCCAAAATTAAAACCTCTATAACTCTCTCACTTTAAGTCCAAAAGTGGTGAAATTTCTACCAATCGGAATTCTTCAAATTTTCTTTCAGGAGAGTGAAATCTCGTTTCACAATTCATTGGGGTGAGAGAGTTGTATTCCGTTTTATAAAGTGTGTTAAAGATCACCCAAAATTAAAACCTCCATAACTCTCTCATTGTAAGTGCAATAGTGGTGAAATTTCTACCAATTGGAGGTCTTCCAATTCTCTTTCAGTGGAAAAAATCTCATTTAAGATTAGGTGGGGTGAGAGCGTTTTGGTCCATTTTATAAAGAGTGTGTGAAACGTCAACCAAAATTAAAACCTCTATAACTCTCTCACTTTAAGTCCAAAAGTGGTGTAATTTCTACCAATCGGAGGTCCTAAGATTCTATTTCAAGGAAAGAAATCTCATTTCAAAATTTATTGGGATGAGAGTTGTAGTCCATTTTATAAAGAGTGTGTGAAACGTCAACCAAAATTAAAACCTCTATAACTCTCTCACTTTAAGTCCAAAAGTGGTGAAATTTCTACCAATCGGAATTCTTCAAATTTTCTTTCAGGAGAGTGAAATCTCGTTTCACAATTCATTGGGGTGAGAGAGTTGTATTCCGTTTTATAAAGTGTGTTAAACATCACCCAAAATTAAGACCTCCATAACTCTCTCATTGTAAGTGCAATTGTGGTGAAATTTCTACCAATTGGAGGTCTTCAAATTCTCTTTCAGTGGAAAAAATCTCATTTAAGATTAGGTGGGGTGAGAGCGTTTTGTTCCATTTTTTAAAGTGTGCGAAACGTCACCCAAAATTAAAACCTCCATAACTCTCTCATTTCAAGTCCAAAAGTGGTGAAATTTCTACCAATCGGAGGTTCTAAGATTCTATTTCGGGGAAAGAAATCTCAATTCAAAATTTATTGGGATGAGTGTTGTAGTCCATTTTATAAAGAGTGTGTGAAACGTCAACCAAAATTAAAACCTCTATAACTCTCTCACTTTAAGTCCAAAAGTGGTGAAATTTCTACCAATCGGAATTCTTCAAATTTTCTTTCAGGAGAGTGAAATTTCGTTTCACAATTCATTGGGGTGAGAGAGTTGTATTCCGTTTTATAAAGTGTTCTAAACATCACCCAAAATTAAAACCTCCATAACTCTCTCATTGTAAGTGCAATAGTGGTGAAATTTCTACCAATTGGAGGTCTTCCAATTCTCTTTCAGTGGAAAAAATCCCATTTAAGACTAGGTGGGGTGAGAGCGTTTTGGTCCATTTTTTAAAGTGTGCGAAACGTCACCCAAAATTAAAACCTCCATAACTCTCTAATTTTAAGTCCAAAAGTGGTGAAATTTCTACCAATCGGAGGTTCTAAGATTCTATTTCGGGGAAAGAAATCTCATTTCAAAATTTATTGGGATGAGAGTTGTAGTCCATTTTATAAAGAGTGTGTGAAACGTCAACCAAAATTAAAACCTCTATAACTCTCTCACTTTAAGTCCAAAAGTGGTGAAATTTCTACCAATCGGAATTCTTCAAATTTTCTTTCAGGAGAGTGAAATCTCGTTTCACAATTCATTGGGGTGAGAGAGTTGTATTCCGTTTTATAAAGTGTGTTAAACATCACCCAAAATTAAGACCTCCATAACTCTCCCATTATAAGTGCAATTGTGGTGAAATTTCTACCAATTGGAGGTCTTCAAATTCTCTTTCAGTGGAAAAAATCTCATTTAAGATTAGGTGGGGTGAGAGCGTTTTGTTCCATTTTTTAAAGTGTGCGAAACGTCACCCAAAATTAAAACCTCCATAACTCTCTCATTTCAAGTCCAAAAGTGGTGAAATTTCTACCAATCGGAGGTCCTAAGATTCTATTTCAGGGAAAGAAATCTCATTCCAAAATTTGTTGGGATGAGAGTTGTAGTCCATTTTATAAAGTGTGTGCGAAAAGTCACCCAAAATTAAAACCTCTATAACTCTCTCACTTTAAGTCCAAAAGTGGTGAAATTTCTACCAATCGGAATTCTTCAAATTTTCTTTCAGGAGAGTGAAATCTCGTTTCACAATTCATTGGGGTGAGAGAGTTGTATTCCGTTTTATAAAGTGTGTTAAAGATCACCCAAAATTAAAACCTCCATAACTCTCTCATTGTAAGTGCAATAGTGGTGAAATTTCTACCAATTGGAGGTCTTCCAATTCTCTTTCAGTGGAAAAAATCTCATTTAAGATTAGGTGGGGTGAGAGCGTTTTGGTCCATTTTATAAAGAGTGTGTGAAACGTCAACCAAAATTAAAACCTCTATAACTCTCTCACTTTAAGTCCAAAAGTGGTGTAATTTCTACCAATCGGAGGTCCTAAGATTCTATTTCAAGGAAAGAAATCTCATTTCAAAATTTATTGGGATGAGAGTTGTAGTCCATTTTATAAAGAGTGTGTGAAACGTCAACCAAAATTAAAACCTCTATAACTCTCTCACTTTAAGTCCAAAAGTGGTGAAATTTCTACCAATCGGAATTCTTCAAATTTTCTTTCAGGAGAGTGAAATCTCGTTTCACAATTCATTGGGGTGAGAGAGTTGTATTCCGTTTTATAAAGTGTGTTAAACATCACCCAAAATTAAGACCTCCATAACTCTCTCATTGTAAGTGCAATTGTGGTGAAATTTCTACCAATTGGAGGTCTTCAAATTCTCTTTCAGTGGAAAAAATCTCATTTAAGATTAGGTGGGGTGAGAGCGTTTTGTTCCATTTTTTAAAGTGTGCGAAACGTCACCCAAAATTAAAACCTCCATAACTCTCTCATTTCAAGTCCAAAAGTGGTGAAATTTCTACCAATCGGAGGTTCTAAGATTCTATTTCGGGGAAAGAAATCTCAATTCAAAATTTACTGGGATGAGTGTTGTAGTCCATTTTATAAAGAGTGTGTGAAACGTCAACCAAAATTAAAACCTCTATAACTCTCTCACTTTAAGTCCAAAAGTGGTGAAATTTCTACCAATCGGAGGTCCTAAGATTCTATTTCAGGGAAAGAAATCTCATTCCAAAATTTGTTGGGATGAGAGTTGTAGTCCATTTTATAAAGTGTGTGCGAAAAGTCACCCAAAATTAAAACCTCTATAACTCTCTCACTTTAAGTCCAAAAGTGGTGAAATTTCTACCAATCGGAATTCTTCAAATTTTCTTTCAGGAGAGTGAAATCTCGTTTCACAATTCATTGGGGTGAGAGAGTTGTATTCCGTTTTATAAAGTGTGTTAAACATCACCCAAAATTAAAACCTCCATAACTCTCTCATTGTAAGTGCAATAGTGGTGAAATTTCTACCAATTGGAGGTCTTCAAATTCTCTTTCAGTGGAAAAAATCTCATTTAAGATTAGGTGGGGTGAGAGCGTTTTGGTCCCTTTTTTGAAGTGTGCGAAACGTCACCCAAAATTAAAACCTCCATAACTCTCTAATTTTAAGTCCAAAAGTGGTGAAATTTCTACCAATCGGAGGTTCTAAGATTCTATTTCGGGGAAAGAAATCTCATTTCAAAATTTGTTGGGATGAGAGTTGTAGTCCATTTTATAAAGAGTTTGTGAAACGTCAACCAAAATTAAAACCTCTATAACTCTCTCACTTTAAGTCCAAAAGTGGTGAAATTTCTACCAATCGGAGGTCCTAAGATTCTATTTCAGGGAAAGAAATCTCATTCCAAAATTTGTTGGGATGAGAGTTGTAGTCCATTTTATAAAGTGTGTGCGAAAAGTCACCCAAAATTAAAACCTCTATAACTCTCTCACTTTAAGTCCAAAAGTGGTGAAATTTCTACCAATCGGAATTCTTCAAATTTTCTTTCAGGAGAGTGAAATCTCGTTTCACAATTCATTGGGGTGAGAGAGTTGTATTCCGTTTTATAAAGTGTGTTAAAGATCACCCAAAATTAAAACCTCCATAACTCTCTCATTGTAAGTGCAATAGTGGTGAAATTTCTACCAATTGGAGGTCTTCCAATTCTCTTTCAGTGGAAAAAATCTCATTTAAGATTAGGTGGGGTGAGAGCGTTTTGGTCCATTTTATAAAGAGTGTGTGAAACGTCAACCAAAATTAAAACCTCTATAACTCTCTCACTTTAAGTCCAAAAGTGGTGTAATTTCTACCAATCGGAGGTCCTAAGATTCTATTTCAAGGAAAGAAATCTCATTTCAAAATTTATTGGGATGAGAGTTGTAGTCCATTTTATAAAGAGTGTGTGAAACGTCAACCAAAATTAAAACCTCTATAACTCTCTCACTTTAAGTCCAAAAGTGGTGAAATTTCTACCAATCGGAATTCTTCAAATTTTCTTTCAGGAGAGTGAAATCTCGTTTCACAATTCATTGGGGTGAGAGAGTTGTATTCCGTTTTATAAAGTGTGTTAAACATCACCCAAAATTAAGACCTCCATAACTCTCTCATTGTAAGTGCAATTGTGGTGAAATTTCTACCAATTGGAGGTCTTCAAATTCTCTTTCAGTGGAAAAAATCTCATTTAAGATTAGGTGGGGTGAGAGCGTTTTGTTCCATTTTTTAAAGTGTGCGAAACGTCACCCAAAATTAAAACCTCCATAACTCTCTCATTTCAAGTCCAAAAGTGGTGAAATTTCTACCAATCGGAGGTTCTAAGATTCTATTTCGGGGAAAGAAATCTCAATTCAAAATTTACTGGGATGAGTGTTGTAGTCCATTTTATAAAGAGTGTGTGAAACGTCAACCAAAATTAAAACCTCTATAACTCTCTCACTTTAAGTCCAAAAGTGGTGAAATTTCTACCAATCGGAGGTCCTAAGATTCTATTTCAGGGAAAGAAATCTCATTCCAAAATTTGTTGGGATGAGAGTTGTAGTCCATTTTATAAAGTGTGTGCGAAAAGTCACCCAAAATTAAAACCTCTATAACTCTCTCACTTTAAGTCCAAAAGTGGTGAAATTTCTACCAATCGGAATTCTTCAAATTTTCTTTCAGGAGAGTGAAATCTCGTTTCACAATTCATTGGGGTGAGAGAGTTGTATTCCGTTTTATAAAGTGTGTTAAACATCACCCAAAATTAAAACCTCCATAACTCTCTCATTGTAAGTGCAATAGTGGTGAAATTTCTACCAATTGGAGGTCTTCAAATTCTCTTTCAGTGGAAAAAATCTCATTTAAGATTAGGTGGGGTGAGAGCGTTTTGGTCCCTTTTTTAAAGTGTGCGAAACGTCACCCAAAATTAAAACCTCCATAACTCTCTAATTTTAAGTCCAAAAGTGGTGAAATTTCTACCAATCGGAGGTCTTAAGATTCTATTTCAGGGAAAGAAATCTCATTCCAAAATTTGTTGGGATGAGAGTTGTAGTCCATTTTATAAAGTGTGTGCGAAAAGTCACCCAAAATTAAAACCTCTATAACTCTCTCACTTTAAGTCCAAAAGTGGTGAAATTTCTACCAATCGGAATTCTTCAAATTTTCTTTCAGGAGAGTGAAATCTCGTTTCACAATTCATTGGGGTGAGAGAGTTGTATTCCGTTTTATAAAGTGTGTTAAACATCACCCAAAATTAAAACCTCCATAACTCTCTCATTGTAAGTGCAATAGTGGTGAAATTTCTACCAATTGGAGGTCTTCAAATTCTCTTTCAGTGGAAAAAATCTCATTTAAGATTAGGTGGGGTGAGAGCGTTTTGGTCCCTTTTTTGAAGTGTGCGAAACGTCACCCAAAATTAAAACCTCCATAACTCTCTAATTTTAAGTCCAAAAGTGGTGAAATTTCTACCAATCGGAGGTTCTAAGATTCTATTTCGGGGAAAGAAATCTCATTTCAAAATTTGTTGGGATGAGAGTTGTAGTCCATTTTATAAAGAGTTTGTGAAACGTCAACCAAAATTAAAACCTCTATAACTCTCTCACTTTAAGTCCAAAAGTGGTGAAATTTCTACCAATCGGAGGTCCTAAGATTCTATTTCAGGGAAAGAAATCTCATTCCAAAATTTGTTGGGATGAGAGTTGTAGTCCATTTTATAAAGTGTGTGCGAAAAGTCACCCAAAATTAAAACCTCTATAACTCTCTCACTTTAAGTCCAAAAGTGGTGAAATTTCTACCAATCGGAATTCTTCAAATTTTCTTTCAGGAGAGTGAAATCTCGTTTCACAATTCATTGGGGTGAGAGAGTTGTATTCCGTTTTATAAAGTGTGTTAAAGATCACCCAAAATTAAAACCTCCATAACTCTCTCATTGTAAGTGCAATAGTGGTGAAATTTCTACCAATTGGAGGTCTTCCAATTCTCTTTCAGTGGAAAAAATCTCATTTAAGATTAGGTGGGGTGAGAGCGTTTTGGTCCATTTTATAAAGAGTGTGTGAAACGTCAACCAAAATTAAAACCTCTATAACTCTCTCACTTTAAGTCCAAAAGTGGTGTAATTTCTACCAATCGGAGGTCCTAAGATTCTATTTCAAGGAAAGAAATCTCATTTCAAAATTTATTGGGATGAGAGTTGTAGTCCATTTTATAAAGAGTGTGTGAAACGTCAACCAAAATTAAAACCTCTATAACTCTCTCACTTTAAGTCCAAAAGTGGTGAAATTTCTACCAATCGGAATTCTTCAAATTTTCTTTCAGGAGAGTGAAATCTCGTTTCACAATTCATTGGGGTGAGAGAGTTGTATTCCGTTTTATAAAGTGTGTTAAACATCACCCAAAATTAAGACCTCCATAACTCTCTCATTGTAAGTGCAATTGTGGTGAAATTTCTACCAATTGGAGGTCTTCAAATTCTCTTTCAGTGGAAAAAATCTCATTTAAGATTAGGTGGGGTGAGAGCGTTTTGTTCCATTTTTTAAAGTGTGCGAAACGTCACCCAAAATTAAAACCTCCATAACTCTCTCATTTCAAGTCCAAAAGTGGTGAAATTTCTACCAATCGGAGGTTCTAAGATTCTATTTCGGGGAAAGAAATCTCAATTCAAAATTTATTGGGATGAGTGTTGTAGTCCATTTTATAAAGAGTGTGTGAAACGTCAACCAAAATTAAAACCTCTATAACTCTCTCACTTTAAGTCCAAAAGTGGTGAAATTTCTACCAATCGGAGGTCCTAAGATTCTATTTCAGGGAAAGAAATCTCATTCCAAAATTTGTTGGGATGAGAGTTGTAGTCCATTTTATAAAGTGTGTGCGAAAAGTCACCCAAAATTAAAACCTCTATAACTCTCTCACTTTAAGTCCAAAAGTGGTGAAATTTCTACCAATCGGAATTCTTCAAATTTTCTTTCAGGAGAGTGAAATCTCGTTTCACAATTCATTGGGGTGAGAGAGTTGTATTCCGTTTTATAAAGTGTGTTAAACATCACCCAAAATTAAAACCTCCATAACTCTCTCATTGTAAGTGCAATAGTGGTGAAATTTCTACCAATTGGAGGTCTTCAAATTCTCTTTCAGTGGAAAAAATCTCATTTAAGATTAGGTGGGGTGAGAGCGTTTTGGTCCCTTTTTTGAAGTGTGCGAAACGTCACCCAAAATTAAAACCTCCATAACTCTCTAATTTTAAGTCCAAAAGTGGTGAAATTTCTACCAATCGGAGGTTCTAAGATTCTATTTCGGGGAAAGAAATCTCATTTCAAAATTTGTTGGGATGAGAGTTGTAGTCCATTTTATAAAGAGTTTGTGAAACGTCAACCAAAATTAAAACCTCTATAACTCTCTCACTTTAAGTCCAAAAGTGGTGAAATTTCTACCAATCGGAGGTCCTAAGATTCTATTTCAGGGAAAGAAATCTCATTCCAAAATTTGTTGGGATGAGAGTTGTAGTCCATTTTATAAAGTGTGTGCGAAAAGTCACCCAAAATTAAAACCTCTATAACTCTCTCACTTTAAGTCCAAAAGTGGTGAAATTTCTACCAATCGGAATTCTTCAAATTTTCTTTCAGGAGAGTGAAATCTCGTTTCACAATTCATTGGGGTGAGAGAGTTGTATTCCGTTTTATAAAGTGTGTTAAAGATCACCCAAAATTAAAACCTCCATAACTCTCTCATTGTAAGTGCAATAGTGGTGAAATTTCTACCAATTGGAGGTCTTCCAATTCTCTTTCAGTGGAAAAAATCTCATTTAAGATTAGGTGGGGTGAGAGCGTTTTGGTCCATTTTATAAAGAGTGTGTGAAACGTCAACCAAAATTAAAACCTCTATAACTCTCTCACTTTAAGTCCAAAAGTGGTGTAATTTCTACCAATCGGAGGTCCTAAGATTCTATTTCAAGGAAAGAAATCTCATTTCAAAATTTATTGGGATGAGAGTTGTAGTCCATTTTATAAAGAGTGTGTGAAACGTCAACCAAAATTAAAACCTCTATAACTCTCTCACTTTAAGTCCAAAAGTGGTGAAATTTCTACCAATCGGAATTCTTCAAATTTTCTTTCAGGAGAGTGAAATCTCGTTTCACAATTCATTGGGGTGAGAGAGTTGTATTCCGTTTTATAAAGTGTGTTAAACATCACCCAAAATTAAGACCTCCATAACTCTCTCATTGTAAGTGCAATTGTGGTGAAATTTCTACCAATTGGAGGTCTTCAAATTCTCTTTCAGTGGAAAAAATCTCATTTAAGATTAGGTGGGGTGAGAGCGTTTTGTTCCATTTTTTAAAGTGTGCGAAACGTCACCCAAAATTAAAACCTCCATAACTCTCTCATTTCAAGTCCAAAAGTGGTGAAATTTCTACCAATCGGAGGTTCTAAGATTCTATTTCGGGGAAAGAAATCTCAATTCAAAATTTACTGGGATGAGTGTTGTAGTCCATTTTATAAAGAGTGTGTGAAACGTCAACCAAAATTAAAACCTCTATAACTCTCTCACTTTAAGTCCAAAAGTGGTGAAATTTCTACCAATCGGAGGTCCTAAGATTCTATTTCAGGGAAAGAAATCTCATTCCAAAATTTGTTGGGATGAGAGTTGTAGTCCATTTTATAAAGTGTGTGCGAAAAGTCACCCAAAATTAAAACCTCTATAACTCTCTCACTTTAAGTCCAAAAGTGGTGAAATTTCTACCAATCGGAATTCTTCAAATTTTCTTTCAGGAGAGTGAAATCTCGTTTCACAATTCATTGGGGTGAGAGAGTTGTATTCCGTTTTATAAAGTGTGTTAAACATCACCCAAAATTAAAACCTCCATAACTCTCTCATTGTAAGTGCAATAGTGGTGAAATTTCTACCAATTGGAGGTCTTCAAATTCTCTTTCAGTGGAAAAAATCTCATTTAAGATTAGGTGGGGTGAGAGCGTTTTGGTCCCTTTTTTGAAGTGTGCGAAACGTCACCCAAAATTAAAACCTCCATAACTCTCTAATTTTAAGTCCAAAAGTGGTGAAATTTCTACCAATCGGAGGTTCTAAGATTCTATTTCGGGGAAAGAAATCTCATTTCAAAATTTGTTGGGATGAGAGTTGTAGTCCATTTTATAAAGAGTTTGTGAAACGTCAACCAAAATTAAAACCTCTATAACTCTCTCACTTTAAGTCCAAAAGTGGTGAAATTTCTACCAATCGGAGGTCCTAAGATTCTATTTCAGGGAAAGAAATCTCATTCCAAAATTTGTTGGGATGAGAGTTGTAGTCCATTTTATAAAGTGTGTGCGAAAAGTCACCCAAAATTAAAACCTCTATAACTCTCTCACTTTAAGTCCAAAAGTGGTGAAATTTCTACCAATCGGAATTCTTCAAATTTTCTTTCAGGAGAGTGAAATCTCGTTTCACAATTCATTGGGGTGAGAGAGTTGTATTCCGTTTTATAAAGTGTGTTAAAGATCACCCAAAATTAAAACCTCCATAACTCTCTCATTGTAAGTGCAATAGTGGTGAAATTTCTACCAATTGGAGGTCTTCCAATTCTCTTTCAGTGGAAAAAATCTCATTTAAGATTAGGTGGGGTGAGAGCGTTTTGGTCCATTTTATAAAGAGTGTGTGAAACGTCAACCAAAATTAAAACCTCTATAACTCTCTCACTTTAAGTCCAAAAGTGGTGTAATTTCTACCAATCGGAGGTCCTAAGATTCTATTTCAAGGAAAGAAATCTCATTTCAAAATTTATTGGGATGAGAGTTGTAGTCCATTTTATAAAGAGTGTGTGAAACGTCAACCAAAATTAAAACCTCTATAACTCTCTCACTTTAAGTCCAAAAGTGGTGAAATTTCTACCAATCGGAATTCTTCAAATTTTCTTTCAGGAGAGTGAAATCTCGTTTCACAATTCATTGGGGTGAGAGAGTTGTATTCCGTTTTATAAAGTGTGTTAAACATCACCCAAAATTAAGACCTCCATAACTCTCTCATTGTAAGTGCAATTGTGGTGAAATTTCTACCAATTGGAGGTCTTCAAATTCTCTTTCAGTGGAAAAAATCTCATTTAAGATTAGGTGGGGTGAGAGCGTTTTGTTCCATTTTTTAAAGTGTGCGAAACGTCACCCAAAATTAAAACCTCCATAACTCTCTCATTTCAAGTCCAAAAGTGGTGAAATTTCTACCAATCGGAGGTTCTAAGATTCTATTTCGGGGAAAGAAATCTCAATTCAAAATTTACTGGGATGAGTGTTGTAGTCCATTTTATAAAGAGTGTGTGAAACGTCAACCAAAATTAAAACCTCTATAACTCTCTCACTTTAAGTCCAAAAGTGGTGAAATTTCTACCAATCGGAGGTCCTAAGATTCTATTTCAGGGAAAGAAATCTCATTCCAAAATTTGTTGGGATGAGAGTTGTAGTCCATTTTATAAAGTGTGTGCGAAAAGTCAACCAAAATTAAAACCTCTATAACTCTCTCACTTTAAGTCCAAAAGTGGTGAAATTTCTACCAATCGGAATTCTTCAAATTTTCTTTCAGGAGAGTGAAATCTCGTTTCACAATTCATTGGGGTGAGAGAGTTGTATTCCGTTTTATAAAGTGTGTTAAACATCACCCAAAATTAAGACCTCCATAACTCTCTCATTGTAAGTGCAATTGTGGTGAAATTTCTACCAATTGGAGGTCTTCAAATTCTCTTTCAGTGGAAAAAATCTCATTTAAGATTAGGTGGGGTGAGAGCGTTTTGTTCCATTTTTTAAAGTGTGCGAAACGTCACCCAAAATTAAAACCTCCATAACTCTCTCATTTCAAGTCCAAAAGTGGTGAAATTTCTACCAATCGGAGGTTCTAAGATTCTATTTCGGGGAAAGAAATCTCAATTCAAAATTTATTGGGATGAGTGTTGTAGTCCATTTTATAAAGAGTGTGTGAAACGTCAACCAAAATTAAAACCTCTATAACTCTCTCACTTTAAGTCCAAAAGTGGTGAAATTTCTACCAATCGGAATTCTTCAAATTTTCTTTCAGGAGAGTGAAATTTCGTTTCACAATTCATTGGGGTGAGAGAGTTGTATTCCGTTTTATAAAGTGTTCTAAACATCACCCAAAATTAAAACCTCCATAACTCTCTCATTGTAAGTGCAATAGTGGTGAAATTTCTACCAATTGGAGGTCTTCCAATTCTCTTTCAGTGGAAAAAATCCCATTTAAGACTAGGTGGGGTGAGAGCGTTTTGGTCCATTTTTTAAAGTGTGCGAAACGTCACCCAAAATTAAAACCTCCATAACTCTCTAATTTTAAGTCCAAAAGTGGTGAAATTTCTACCAATCGGAGGTTCTAAGATTCTATTTCGGGGAAAGAAATCTCATTTCAAAATTTATTGGGATGAGAGTTGTAGTCCATTTTATAAAGAGTGTGTGAAACGTCAACCAAAATTAAAACCTCTATAACTCTCTCACTTTAAGTCCAAAAGTGGTGAAATTTCTACCAATCGGAATTCTTCAAATTTTCTTTCAGGAGAGTGAAATCTCGTTTCACAATTCATTGGGGTGAGAGAGTTGTATTCCGTTTTATAAAGTGTGTTAAAGATCACCCAAAATTAAAACCTCCATAACTCTCTCATTGTAAGTGCAATAGTGGTGAAATTTCTACCAATTGGAGGTCTTCCAATTCTCTTTCAGTGGAAAAAATCTCATTTAAGATTAGGTGGGGTGAGAGCGTTTTGGTCCATTTTATAAAGAGTGTGTGAAACGTCAACCAAAATTAAAACCTCTATAACTCTCTCACTTTAAGTCCAAAAGTGGTGTAATTTCTACCAATCGGAGGTCCTAAGATTCTATTTCAAGGAAAGAAATCTCATTTCAAAATTTATTGGGATGAGAGTTGTAGTCCATTTTATAAAGAGTGTGTGAAACGTCAACCAAAATTAAAACCTCTATAACTCTCTCACTTTAAGTCCAAAAGTGGTGAAATTTCTACCAATCGGAATTCTTCAAATTTTCTTTCAGGAGAGTGAAATCTCGTTTCACAATTCATTGGGGTGAGAGAGTTGTATTCCGTTTTATAAAGTGTGTTAAACATCACCCAAAATTAAGACCTCCATAACTCTCTCATTGTAAGTGCAATTGTGGTGAAATTTCTACCAATTGGAGGTCTTCAAATTCTCTTTCAGTGGAAAAAATCTCATTTAAGATTAGGTGGGGTGAGAGCGTTTTGTTCCATTTTTTAAAGTGTGCGAAACGTCACCCAAAATTAAAACCTCCATAACTCTCTCATTTCAAGTCCAAAAGTGGTGAAATTTCTACCAATCGGAGGTTCTAAGATTCTATTTCGGGGAAAGAAATCTCAATTCAAAATTTATTGGGATGAGTGTTGTAGTCCATTTTATAAAGAGTGTGTGAAACGTCAACCAAAATTAAAACCTCTATAACTCTCTCACTTTAAGTCCAAAAGTGGTGAAATTTCTACCAATCGGAGGTCCTAAGATTCTATTTCAGGGAAAGAAATCTCATTCCAAAATTTGTTGGGATGAGAGTTGTAGTCCATTTTATAAAGTGTGTGCGAAAAGTCACCCAAAATTAAAACCTCTATAACTCTCTCACTTTAAGTCCAAAAGTGGTGAAATTTCTACCAATCGGAATTCTTCAAATTTTCTTTCAGGAGAGTGAAATCTCGTTTCACAATTCATTGGGGTGAGAGAGTTGTATTCCGTTTTATAAAGTGTGTTAAACATCACCCAAAATTAAAACCTCCATAACTCTCTCATTGTAAGTGCAATAGTGGTGAAATTTCTACCAATTGGAGGTCTTCAAATTCTCTTTCAGTGGAAAAAATCTCATTTAAGATTAGGTGGGGTGAGAGCGTTTTGGTCCCTTTTTTGAAGTGTGCGAAACGTCACCCAAAATTAAAACCTCCATAACTCTCTAATTTTAAGTCCAAAAGTGGTGAAATTTCTACCAATCGGAGGTTCTAAGATTCTATTTCGGGGAAAGAAATCTCATTTCAAAATTTGTTGGGATGAGAGTTGTAGTCCATTTTATAAAGAGTTTGTGAAACGTCAACCAAAATTAAAACCTCTATAACTCTCTCACTTTAAGTCCAAAAGTGGTGAAATTTCTACCAATCGGAGGTCCTAAGATTCTATTTCAGGGAAAGAAATCTCATTCCAAAATTTGTTGGGATGAGAGTTGTAGTCCATTTTATAAAGTGTGTGCGAAAAGTCACCCAAAATTAAAACCTCTATAACTCTCTCACTTTAAGTCCAAAAGTGGTGAAATTTCTACCAATCGGAATTCTTCAAATTTTCTTTCAGGAGAGTGAAATCTCGTTTCACAATTCATTGGGGTGAGAGAGTTGTATTCCGTTTTATAAAGTGTGTTAAAGATCACCCAAAATTAAAACCTCCATAACTCTCTCATTGTAAGTGCAATAGTGGTGAAATTTCTACCAATTGGAGGTCTTCCAATTCTCTTTCAGTGGAAAAAATCTCATTTAAGATTAGGTGGGGTGAGAGCGTTTTGGTCCATTTTATAAAGAGTGTGTGAAACGTCAACCAAAATTAAAACCTCTATAACTCTCTCACTTTAAGTCCAAAAGTGGTGTAATTTCTACCAATCGGAGGTCCTAAGATTCTATTTCAAGGAAAGAAATCTCATTTCAAAATTTATTGGGATGAGAGTTGTAGTCCATTTTATAAAGAGTGTGTGAAACGTCAACCAAAATTAAAACCTCTATAACTCTCTCACTTTAAGTCCAAAAGTGGTGAAATTTCTACCAATCGGAATTCTTCAAATTTTCTTTCAGGAGAGTGAAATCTCGTTTCACAATTCATTGGGGTGAGAGAGTTGTATTCCGTTTTATAAAGTGTGTTAAACATCACCCAAAATTAAGACCTCCATAACTCTCTCATTGTAAGTGCAATTGTGGTGAAATTTCTACCAATTGGAGGTCTTCAAATTCTCTTTCAGTGGAAAAAATCTCATTTAAGATTAGGTGGGGTGAGAGCGTTTTGTTCCATTTTTTAAAGTGTGCGAAACGTCACCCAAAATTAAAACCTCCATAACTCTCTCATTTCAAGTCCAAAAGTGGTGAAATTTCTACCAATCGGAGGTTCTAAGATTCTATTTCGGGGAAAGAAATCTCAATTCAAAATTTATTGGGATGAGTGTTGTAGTCCATTTTATAAAGAGTGTGTGAAACGTCAACCAAAATTAAAACCTCTATAACTCTCTCACTTTAAGTCCAAAAGTGGTGAAATTTCTACCAATCGGAGGTCCTAAGATTCTATTTCAGGGAAAGAAATCTCATTCCAAAATTTGTTGGGATGAGAGTTGTAGTCCATTTTATAAAGTGTGTGCGAAAAGTCACCCAAAATTAAAACCTCTATAACTCTCTCACTTTAAGTCCAAAAGTGGTGAAATTTCTACCAATCGGAATTCTTCAAATTTTCTTTCAGGAGAGTGAAATCTCGTTTCACAATTCATTGGGGTGAGAGAGTTGTATTCCGTTTTATAAAGTGTGTTAAACATCACCCAAAATTAAAACCTCCATAACTCTCTCATTGTAAGTGCAATAGTGGTGAAATTTCTACCAATTGGAGGTCTTCAAATTCTCTTTCAGTGGAAAAAATCTCATTTAAGATTAGGTGGGGTGAGAGCGTTTTGGTCCCTTTTTTGAAGTGTGCGAAACGTCACCCAAAATTAAAACCTCCATAACTCTCTAATTTTAAGTCCAAAAGTGGTGAAATTTCTACCAATCGGAGGTTCTAAGATTCTATTTCGGGGAAAGAAATCTCATTTCAAAATTTGTTGGGATGAGAGTTGTAGTCCATTTTATAAAGAGTTTGTGAAACGTCAACCAAAATTAAAACCTCTATAACTCTCTCACTTTAAGTCCAAAAGTGGTGAAATTTCTACCAATCGGAGGTCCTAAGATTCTATTTCAGGGAAAGAAATCTCATTCCAAAATTTGTTGGGATGAGAGTTGTAGTCCATTTTATAAAGTGTGTGCGAAAAGTCACCCAAAATTAAAACCTCTATAACTCTCTCACTTTAAGTCCAAAAGTGGTGAAATTTCTACCAATCGGAATTCTTCAAATTTTCTTTCAGGAGAGTGAAATCTCGTTTCACAATTCATTGGGGTGAGAGAGTTGTATTCCGTTTTATAAAGTGTGTTAAAGATCACCCAAAATTAAAACCTCCATAACTCTCTCATTGTAAGTGCAATAGTGGTGAAATTTCTACCAATTGGAGGTCTTCCAATTCTCTTTCAGTGGAAAAAATCTCATTTAAGATTAGGTGGGGTGAGAGCGTTTTGGTCCATTTTATAAAGAGTGTGTGAAACGTCAACCAAAATTAAAACCTCTATAACTCTCTCACTTTAAGTCCAAAAGTGGTGTAATTTCTACCAATCGGAGGTCCTAAGATTCTATTTCAAGGAAAGAAATCTCATTTCAAAATTTATTGGGATGAGAGTTGTAGTCCATTTTATAAAGAGTGTGTGAAACGTCAACCAAAATTAAAACCTCTATAACTCTCTCACTTTAAGTCCAAAAGTGGTGAAATTTCTACCAATCGGAATTCTTCAAATTTTCTTTCAGGAGAGTGAAATCTCGTTTCACAATTCATTGGGGTGAGAGAGTTGTATTCCGTTTTATAAAGTGTGTTAAACATCACCCAAAATTAAGACCTCCATAACTCTCTCATTGTAAGTGCAATTGTGGTGAAATTTCTACCAATTGGAGGTCTTCAAATTCTCTTTCAGTGGAAAAAATCTCATTTAAGATTAGGTGGGGTGAGAGCGTTTTGTTCCATTTTTTAAAGTGTGCGAAACGTCACCCAAAATTAAAACCTCCATAACTCTCTCATTTCAAGTCCAAAAGTGGTGAAATTTCTACCAATCGGAGGTTCTAAGATTCTATTTCGGGGAAAGAAATCTCAATTCAAAATTTATTGGGATGAGTGTTGTAGTCCATTTTATAAAGAGTGTGTGAAACGTCAACCAAAATTAAAACCTCTATAACTCTCTCACTTTAAGTCCAAAAGTGGTGAAATTTCTACCAATCGGAATTCTTCAAATTTTCTTTCAGGAGAGTGAAATTTCGTTTCACAATTCATTGGGGTGAGAGAGTTGTATTCCGTTTTATAAAGTGTTCTAAACATCACCCAAAATTAAAACCTCCATAACTCTCTCATTGTAAGTGCAATAGTGGTGAAATTTCTACCAATTGGAGGTCTTCCAATTCTCTTTCAGTGGAAAAAATCCCATTTAAGACTAGGTGGGGTGAGAGCGTTTTGGTCCATTTTTTAAAGTGTGCGAAACGTCACCCAAAATTAAAACCTCCATAACTCTCTAATTTTACGTCCAAAAGTGGTGAAATTTCTACCAATCGGAGGTTCTAAGATTCTATTTCGGGGAAAGAAATCTCATTTCAAAATTTATTGGGATGAGAGTTGTAGTCCATTTTATAAAGAGTGTGTGAAACGTCAACCAAAATTAAAACCTCTATAACTCTCTCACTTTAAGTCCAAAAGTGGTGAAATTTCTACCAATCGGAATTCTTCAAATTTTCTTTCAGGAGAGTGAAATCTCGTTTCACAATTCATTGGGGTGAGAGAGTTGTATTCCGTTTTATAAAGTGTGTTAAACATCACCCAAAATTAAGACCTCCATAACTCTCCCATTATAAGTGCAATTGTGGTGAAATTTCTACCAATTGGAGGTCTTCAAATTCTCTTTCAGTGGAAAAAATCTCATTTAAGATTAGGTGGGGTGAGAGCGTTTTGTTCCATTTTTTAAAGTGTGCGAAACGTCACCCAAAATTAAAACCTCCATAACTCTCTCATTTCAAGTCCAAAAGTGGTGAAATTTCTACCAATCGGAGGTCCTAAGATTCTATTTCAGGGAAAGAAATCTCATTCCAAAATTTGTTGGGATGAGAGTTGTAGTCCATTTTATAAAGTGTGTGCGAAAAGTCACCCAAAATTAAAACCTCTATAACTCTCTCACTTTAAGTCCAAAAGTGGTGAAATTTCTACCAATCGGAATTCTTCAAATTTTCTTTCAGGAGAGTGAAATCTCGTTTCACAATTCATTGGGGTGAGAGAGTTGTATTCCGTTTTATAAAGTGTGTTAAACATCACCCAAAATTAAAACCTCCATAACTCTCTCATTGTAAGTGCAATAGTGGTGAAATTTCTACCAATTGGAGGTCTTCAAATTCTCTTTCAGTGGAAAAAATCTCATTTAAGATTAGGTGGGGTGAGAGCGTTTTGGTCCCTTTTTTGAAGTGTGCGAAACGTCACCCAAAATTAAAACCTCCATAACTCTCTAATTTTAAGTCCAAAAGTGGTGAAATTTCTACCAATCGGAGGTTCTAAGATTCTATTTCGGGGAAAGAAATCTCATTTCAAAATTTGTTGGGATGAGAGTTGTAGTCCATTTTATAAAGAGTTTGTGAAACATCAACCAAAATTAAAACCTCTATAACTCTCTCACTTTAAGTCCAAAAGTGGTGAAATTTCTACCAATCGGAGGTCCTAAGATTCTATTTCAGGGAAAGAAATCTCATTCCAAAATTTGTTGGGATGAGAGTTGTAGTCCATTTTATAAAGTGTGTGCGAAAAGTCACCCAAAATTAAAACCTCTATAACTCTCTCACTTTAAGTCCAAAAGTGGTGAAATTTCTACCAATCGGAATTCTTCAAATTTTCTTTCAGGAGAGTGAAATCTCGTTTCACAATTCATTGGGGTGAGAGAGTTGTATTCCGTTTTATAAAGTGTGTTAAAGATCACCCAAAATTAAAACCTCCATAACTCTCTCATTGTAAGTGCAATAGTGGTGAAATTTCTACCAATTGGAGGTCTTCCAATTCTCTTTCAGTGGAAAAAATCTCATTTAAGATTAGGTGGGGTGAGAGCGTTTTGGTCCATTTTATAAAGAGTGTGTGAAACGTCAACCAAAATTAAAACCTCTATAACTCTCTCACTTTAAGTCCAAAAGTGGTGTAATTTCTACCAATCGGAGGTCCTAAGATTCTATTTCAAGGAAAGAAATCTCATTTCAAAATTTATTGGGATGAGAGTTGTAGTCCATTTTATAAAGAGTGTGTGAAACGTCAACCAAAATTAAAACCTCTATAACTCTCTCACTTTAAGTCCAAAAGTGGTGAAATTTCTACCAATCGGAATTCTTCAAATTTTCTTTCAGGAGAGTGAAATCTCGTTTCACAATTCATTGGGGTGAGAGAGTTGTATTCCGTTTTATAAAGTGTGTTAAACATCACCCAAAATTAAGACCTCCATAACTCTCTCATTGTAAGTGCAATTGTGGTGAAATTTCTACCAATTGGAGGTCTTCAAATTCTCTTTCAGTGGAAAAAATCTCATTTAAGATTAGGTGGGGTGAGAGCGTTTTGTTCCATTTTTTAAAGTGTGCGAAACGTCACCCAAAATTAAAACCTCCATAACTCTCTCATTTCAAGTCCAAAAGTGGTGAAATTTCTACCAATCGGAGGTTCTAAGATTCTATTTCGGGGAAAGAAATCTCAATTCAAAATTTACTGGGATGAGTGTTGTAGTCCATTTTATAAAGAGTGTGTGAAACGTCAACCAAAATTAAAACCTCTATAACTCTCTCACTTTAAGTCCAAAAGTGGTGAAATTTCTACCAATCGGAGGTCCTAAGATTCTATTTCAGGGAAAGAAATCTCATTCCAAAATTTGTTGGGATGAGAGTTGTAGTCCATTTTATAAAGTGTGTGCGAAAAGTCACCCAAAATTAAAACCTCTATAACTCTCTCACTTTAAGTCCAAAAGTGGTGAAATTTCTACCAATCGGAATTCTTCAAATTTTCTTTCAGGAGAGTGAAATCTCGTTTCACAATTCATTGGGGTGAGAGAGTTGTATTCCGTTTTATAAAGTGTGTTAAACATCACCCAAAATTAAAACCTCCATAACTCTCTCATTGTAAGTGCAATAGTGGTGAAATTTCTACCAATTGGAGGTCTTCAAATTCTCTTTCAGTGGAAAAAATCTCATTTAAGATTAGGTGGGGTGAGAGCGTTTTGGTCCCTTTTTTGAAGTGTGCGAAACGTCACCCAAAATTAAAACCTCCATAACTCTCTAATTTTAAGTCCAAAAGTGGTGAAATTTCTACCAATCGGAGGTTCTAAGATTCTATTTCGGGGAAAGAAATCTCATTTCAAAATTTGTTGGGATGAGAGTTGTAGTCCATTTTATAAAGAGTTTGTGAAACGTCAACCAAAATTAAAACCTCTATAACTCTCTCACTTTAAGTCCAAAAGTGGTGAAATTTCTACCAATCGGAGGTCCTAAGATTCTATTTCAGGGAAAGAAATCTCATTCCAAAATTTGTTGGGATGAGAGTTGTAGTCCATTTTATAAAGTGTGTGCGAAAAGTCACCCAAAATTAAAACCTCTATAACTCTCTCACTTTAAGTCCAAAAGTGGTGAAATTTCTACCAATCGGAATTCTTCAAATTTTCTTTCAGGAGAGTGAAATCTCGTTTCACAATTCATTGGGGTGAGAGAGTTGTATTCCGTTTTATAAAGTGTGTTAAAGATCACCCAAAATTAAAACCTCCATAACTCTCTCATTGTAAGTGCAATAGTGGTGAAATTTCTACCAATTGGAGGTCTTCCAATTCTCTTTCAGTGGAAAAAATCTCATTTAAGATTAGGTGGGGTGAGAGCGTTTTGGTCCATTTTATAAAGAGTGTGTGAAACGTCAACCAAAATTAAAACCTCTATAACTCTCTCACTTTAAGTCCAAAAGTGGTGTAATTTCTACCAATCGGAGGTCCTAAGATTCTATTTCAAGGAAAGAAATCTCATTTCAAAATTTATTGGGATGAGAGTTGTAGTCCATTTTATAAAGAGTGTGTGAAACGTCAACCAAAATTAAAACCTCTATAACTCTCTCACTTTAAGTCCAAAAGTGGTGAAATTTCTACCAATCGGAATTCTTCAAATTTTCTTTCAGGAGAGTGAAATCTCGTTTCACAATTCATTGGGGTGAGAGAGTTGTATTCCGTTTTATAAAGTGTGTTAAACATCACCCAAAATTAAGACCTCCATAACTCTCTCATTGTAAGTGCAATTGTGGTGAAATTTCTACCAATTGGAGGTCTTCAAATTCTCTTTCAGTGGAAAAAATCTCATTTAAGATTAGGTGGGGTGAGAGCGTTTTGTTCCATTTTTTAAAGTGTGCGAAACGTCACCCAAAATTAAAACCTCCATAACTCTCTCATTTCAAGTCCAAAAGTGGTGAAATTTCTACCAATCGGAGGTTCTAAGATTCTATTTCGGGGAAAGAAATCTCAATTCAAAATTTACTGGGATGAGTGTTGTAGTCCATTTTATAAAGAGTGTGTGAAACGTCAACCAAAATTAAAACCTCTATAACTCTCTCACTTTAAGTCCAAAAGTGGTGAAATTTCTACCAATCGGAGGTCCTAAGATTCTATTTCAGGGAAAGAAATCTCATTCCAAAATTTGTTGGGATGAGAGTTGTAGTCCATTTTATAAAGTGTGTGCGAAAAGTCACCCAAAATTAAAACCTCTATAACTCTCTCACTTTAAGTCCAAAAGTGGTGAAATTTCTACCAATCGGAATTCTTCAAATTTTCTTTCAGGAGAGTGAAATCTCGTTTCACAATTCATTGGGGTGAGAGAGTTGTATTCCGTTTTATAAAGTGTGTTAAACATCACCCAAAATTAAAACCTCCATAACTCTCTCATTGTAAGTGCAATAGTGGTGAAATTTCTACCAATTGGAGGTCTTCAAATTCTCTTTCAGTGGAAAAAATCTCATTTAAGATTAGGTGGGGTGAGAGCGTTTTGGTCCCTTTTTTGAAGTGTGCGAAACGTCACCCAAAATTAAAACCTCCATAACTCTCTAATTTTAAGTCCAAAAGTGGTGAAATTTCTACCAATCGGAGGTTCTAAGATTCTATTTCGGGGAAAGAAATCTCATTTCAAAATTTGTTGGGATGAGAGTTGTAGTCCATTTTATAAAGAGTTTGTGAAACGTCAACCAAAATTAAAACCTCTATAACTCTCTCACTTTAAGTCCAAAAGTGGTGAAATTTCTACCAATCGGAGGTCCTAAGATTCTATTTCAGGGAAAGAAATCTCATTCCAAAATTTGTTGGGATGAGAGTTGTAGTCCATTTTATAAAGTGTGTGCGAAAAGTCACCCAAAATTAAAACCTCTATAACTCTCTCACTTTAAGTCCAAAAGTGGTGAAATTTCTACCAATCGGAATTCTTCAAATTTTCTTTCAGGAGAGTGAAATCTCGTTTCACAATTCATTGGGGTGAGAGAGTTGTATTCCGTTTTATAAAGTGTGTTAAAGATCACCCAAAATTAAAACCTCCATAACTCTCTCATTGTAAGTGCAATAGTGGTGAAATTTCTACCAATTGGAGGTCTTCCAATTCTCTTTCAGTGGAAAAAATCTCATTTAAGATTAGGTGGGGTGAGAGCGTTTTGGTCCATTTTATAAAGAGTGTGTGAAACGTCAACCAAAATTAAAACCTCTATAACTCTCTCACTTTAAGTCCAAAAGTGGTGTAATTTCTACCAATCGGAGGTCCTAAGATTCTATTTCAAGGAAAGAAATCTCATTTCAAAATTTATTGGGATGAGAGTTGTAGTCCATTTTATAAAGAGTGTGTGAAACGTCAACCAAAATTAAAACCTCTATAACTCTCTCACTTTAAGTCCAAAAGTGGTGAAATTTCTACCAATCGGAATTCTTCAAATTTTCTTTCAGGAGAGTGAAATCTCGTTTCACAATTCATTGGGGTGAGAGAGTTGTATTCCGTTTTATAAAGTGTGTTAAACATCACCCAAAATTAAGACCTCCATAACTCTCTCATTGTAAGTGCAATTGTGGTGAAATTTCTACCAATTGGAGGTCTTCAAATTCTCTTTCAGTGGAAAAAATCTCATTTAAGATTAGGTGGGGTGAGAGCGTTTTGTTCCATTTTTTAAAGTGTGCGAAACGTCACCCAAAATTAAAACCTCCATAACTCTCTCATTTCAAGTCCAAAAGTGGTGAAATTTCTACCAATCGGAGGTTCTAAGATTCTATTTCGGGGAAAGAAATCTCAATTCAAAATTTACTGGGATGAGTGTTGTAGTCCATTTTATAAAGAGTGTGTGAAACGTCAACCAAAATTAAAACCTCTATAACTCTCTCACTTTAAGTCCAAAAGTGGTGAAATTTCTACCAATCGGAGGTCCTAAGATTCTATTTCAGGGAAAGAAATCTCATTCCAAAATTTGTTGGGATGAGAGTTGTAGTCCATTTTATAAAGTGTGTGCGAAAAGTCACCCAAAATTAAAACCTCTATAACTCTCTCACTTTAAGTCCAAAAGTGGTGAAATTTCTACCAATCGGAATTCTTCAAATTTTCTTTCAGGAGAGTGAAATCTCGTTTCACAATTCATTGGGGTGAGAGAGTTGTATTCCGTTTTATAAAGTGTGTTAAACATCACCCAAAATTAAAACCTCCATAACTCTCTCATTGTAAGTGCAATAGTGGTGAAATTTCTACCAATTGGAGGTCTTCAAATTCTCTTTCAGTGGAAAAAATCTCATTTAAGATTAGGTGGGGTGAGAGCGTTTTGGTCCCTTTTTTGAAGTGTGCGAAACGTCACCCAAAATTAAAACCTCCATAACTCTCTAATTTTAAGTCCAAAAGTGGTGAAATTTCTACCAATCGGAGGTTCTAAGATTCTATTTCGGGGAAAGAAATCTCATTTCAAAATTTGTTGGGATGAGAGTTGTAGTCCATTTTATAAAGAGTTTGTGAAACGTCAACCAAAATTAAAACCTCTATAACTCTCTCACTTTAAGTCCAAAAGTGGTGAAATTTCTACCAATCGGAGGTCCTAAGATTCTATTTCAGGGAAAGAAATCTCATTCCAAAATTTGTTGGGATGAGAGTTGTAGTCCATTTTATAAAGTGTGTGCGAAAAGTCACCCAAAATTAAAACCTCTATAACTCTCTCACTTTAAGTCCAAAAGTGGTGAAATTTCTACCAATCGGAATTCTTCAAATTTTCTTTCAGGAGAGTGAAATCTCGTTTCACAATTCATTGGGGTGAGAGAGTTGTATTCCGTTTTATAAAGTGTGTTAAAGATCACCCAAAATTAAAACCTCCATAACTCTCTCATTGTAAGTGCAATAGTGGTGAAATTTCTACCAATTGGAGGTCTTCCAATTCTCTTTCAGTGGAAAAAATCTCATTTAAGATTAGGTGGGGTGAGAGCGTTTTGGTCCATTTTATAAAGAGTGTGTGAAACGTCAACCAAAATTAAAACCTCTATAACTCTCTCACTTTAAGTCCAAAAGTGGTGTAATTTCTACCAATCGGAGGTCCTAAGATTCTATTTCAAGGAAAGAAATCTCATTTCAAAATTTATTGGGATGAGAGTTGTAGTCCATTTTATAAAGAGTGTGTGAAACGTCAACCAAAATTAAAACCTCTATAACTCTCTCACTTTAAGTCCAAAAGTGGTGAAATTTCTACCAATCGGAATTCTTCAAATTTTCTTTCAGGAGAGTGAAATCTCGTTTCACAATTCATTGGGGTGAGAGAGTTGTATTCCGTTTTATAAAGTGTGTTAAACATCACCCAAAATTAAGACCTCCATAACTCTCTCATTGTAAGTGCAATTGTGGTGAAATTTCTACCAATTGGAGGTCTTCAAATTCTCTTTCAGTGGAAAAAATCTCATTTAAGATTAGGTGGGGTGAGAGCGTTTTGTTCCATTTTTTAAAGTGTGCGAAACGTCACCCAAAATTAAAACCTCCATAACTCTCTCATTTCAAGTCCAAAAGTGGTGAAATTTCTACCAATCGGAGGTTCTAAGATTCTATTTCGGGGAAAGAAATCTCAATTCAAAATTTACTGGGATGAGTGTTGTAGTCCATTTTATAAAGAGTGTGTGAAACGTCAACCAAAATTAAAACCTCTATAACTCTCTCACTTTAAGTCCAAAAGTGGTGAAATTTCTACCAATCGGAGGTCCTAAGATTCTATTTCAGGGAAAGAAATCTCATTCCAAAATTTGTTGGGATGAGAGTTGTAGTCCATTTTATAAAGTGTGTGCGAAAAGTCACCCAAAATTAAAACCTCTATAACTCTCTCACTTTAAGTCCAAAAGTGGTGAAATTTCTACCAATCGGAATTCTTCAAATTTTCTTTCAGGAGAGTGAAATCTCGTTTCACAATTCATTGGGGTGAGAGAGTTGTATTCCGTTTTATAAAGTGTGTTAAACATCACCCAAAATTAAAACCTCCATAACTCTCTCATTGTAAGTGCAATAGTGGTGAAATTTCTACCAATTGGAGGTCTTCAAATTCTCTTTCAGTGGAAAAAATCTCATTTAAGATTAGGTGGGGTGAGAGCGTTTTGGTCCCTTTTTTGAAGTGTGCGAAACGTCACCCAAAATTAAAACCTCCATAACTCTCTAATTTTAAGTCCAAAAGTGGTGAAATTTCTACCAATCGGAGGTTCTAAGATTCTATTTCGGGGAAAGAAATCTCATTTCAAAATTTGTTGGGATGAGAGTTGTAGTCCATTTTATAAAGAGTTTGTGAAACGTCAACCAAAATTAAAACCTCTATAACTCTCTCACTTTAAGTCCAAAAGTGGTGAAATTTCTACCAATCGGAGGTCCTAAGATTCTATTTCAGGGAAAGAAATCTCATTCCAAAATTTGTTGGGATGAGAGTTGTAGTCCATTTTATAAAGTGTGTGCGAAAAGTCACCCAAAATTAAAACCTCTATAACTCTCTCACTTTAAGTCCAAAAGTGGTGAAATTTCTACCAATCGGAATTCTTCAAATTTTCTTTCAGGAGAGTGAAATCTCGTTTCACAATTCATTGGGGTGAGAGAGTTGTATTCCGTTTTATAAAGTGTGTTAAAGATCACCCAAAATTAAAACCTCCATAACTCTCTCATTGTAAGTGCAATAGTGGTGAAATTTCTACCAATTGGAGGTCTTCCAATTCTCTTTCAGTGGAAAAAATCTCATTTAAGATTAGGTGGGGTGAGAGCGTTTTGGTCCATTTTATAAAGAGTGTGTGAAACGTCAACCAAAATTAAAACCTCTATAACTCTCTCACTTTAAGTCCAAAAGTGGTGTAATTTCTACCAATCGGAGGTCCTAAGATTCTATTTCAAGGAAAGAAATCTCATTTCAAAATTTATTGGGATGAGAGTTGTAGTCCATTTTATAAAGAGTGTGTGAAACGTCAACCAAAATTAAAACCTCTATAACTCTCTCACTTTAAGTCCAAAAGTGGTGAAATTTCTACCAATCGGAATTCTTCAAATTTTCTTTCAGGAGAGTGAAATCTCGTTTCACAATTCATTGGGGTGAGAGAGTTGTATTCCGTTTTATAAAGTGTGTTAAACATCACCCAAAATTAAGACCTCCATAACTCTCTCATTGTAAGTGCAATTGTGGTGAAATTTCTACCAATTGGAGGTCTTCAAATTCTCTTTCAGTGGAAAAAATCTCATTTAAGATTAGGTGGGGTGAGAGCGTTTTGTTCCATTTTTTAAAGTGTGCGAAACGTCACCCAAAATTAAAACCTCCATAACTCTCTCATTTCAAGTCCAAAAGTGGTGAAATTTCTACCAATCGGAGGTTCTAAGATTCTATTTCGGGGAAAGAAATCTCAATTCAAAATTTATTGGGATGAGTGTTGTAGTCCATTTTATAAAGAGTGTGTGAAACGTCAACCAAAATTAAAACCTCTATAACTCTCTCACTTTAAGTCCAAAAGTGGTGAAATTTCTACCAATCGGAGGTCCTAAGATTCTATTTCAGGGAAAGAAATCTCATTCCAAAATTTGTTGGGATGAGAGTTGTAGTCCATTTTATAAAGTGTGTGCGAAAAGTCACCCAAAATTAAAACCTCTATAACTCTCTCACTTTAAGTCCAAAAGTGGTGAAATTTCTACCAATCGGAATTCTTCAAATTTTCTTTCAGGAGAGTGAAATCTCGTTTCACAATTCATTGGGGTGAGAGAGTTGTATTCCGTTTTATAAAGTGTGTTAAACATCACCCAAAATTAAAACCTCCATAACTCTCTCATTGTAAGTGCAATAGTGGTGAAATTTCTACCAATTGGAGGTCTTCAAATTCTCTTTCAGTGGAAAAAATCTCATTTAAGATTAGGTGGGGTGAGAGCGTTTTGGTCCCTTTTTTGAAGTGTGCGAAACGTCACCCAAAATTAAAACCTCCATAACTCTCTAATTTTAAGTCCAAAAGTGGTGAAATTTCTACCAATCGGAGGTTCTAAGATTCTATTTCGGGGAAAGAAATCTCATTTCAAAATTTGTTGGGATGAGAGTTGTAGTCCATTTTATAAAGAGTTTGTGAAACGTCAACCAAAATTAAAACCTCTATAACTCTCTCACTTTAAGTCCAAAAGTGGTGAAATTTCTACCAATCGGAGGTCCTAAGATTCTATTTCAGGGAAAGAAATCTCATTCCAAAATTTGTTGGGATGAGAGTTGTAGTCCATTTTATAAAGTGTGTGCGAAAAGTCACCCAAAATTAAAACCTCTATAACTCTCTCACTTTAAGTCCAAAAGTGGTGAAATTTCTACCAATCGGAATTCTTCAAATTTTCTTTCAGGAGAGTGAAATCTCGTTTCACAATTCATTGGGGTGAGAGAGTTGTATTCCGTTTTATAAAGTGTGTTAAAGATCACCCAAAATTAAAACCTCCATAACTCTCTCATTGTAAGTGCAATAGTGGTGAAATTTCTACCAATTGGAGGTCTTCCAATTCTCTTTCAGTGGAAAAAATCTCATTTAAGATTAGGTGGGGTGAGAGCGTTTTGGTCCATTTTATAAAGAGTGTGTGAAACGTCAACCAAAATTAAAACCTCTATAACTCTCTCACTTTAAGTCCAAAAGTGGTGTAATTTCTACCAATCGGAGGTCCTAAGATTCTATTTCAAGGAAAGAAATCTCATTTCAAAATTTATTGGGATGAGAGTTGTAGTCCATTTTATAAAGAGTGTGTGAAACGTCAACCAAAATTAAAACCTCTATAACTCTCTCACTTTAAGTCCAAAAGTGGTGAAATTTCTACCAATCGGAATTCTTCAAATTTTCTTTCAGGAGAGTGAAATCTCGTTTCACAATTCATTGGGGTGAGAGAGTTGTATTCCGTTTTATAAAGTGTGTTAAACATCACCCAAAATTAAGACCTCCATAACTCTCTCATTGTAAGTGCAATTGTGGTGAAATTTCTACCAATTGGAGGTCTTCAAATTCTCTTTCAGTGGAAAAAATCTCATTTAAGATTAGGTGGGGTGAGAGCGTTTTGTTCCATTTTTTAAAGTGTGCGAAACGTCACCCAAAATTAAAACCTCCATAACTCTCTCATTTCAAGTCCAAAAGTGGTGAAATTTCTACCAATCGGAGGTTCTAAGATTCTATTTCGGGGAAAGAAATCTCAATTCAAAATTTATTGGGATGAGTGTTGTAGTCCATTTTATAAAGAGTGTGTGAAACGTCAACCAAAATTAAAACCTCTATAACTCTCTCACTTTAAGTCCAAAAGTGGTGAAATTTCTACCAATCGGAATTCTTCAAATTTTCTTTCAGGAGAGTGAAATTTCGTTTCACAATTCATTGGGGTGAGAGAGTTGTATTCCGTTTTATAAAGTGTTCTAAACATCACCCAAAATTAAAACCTCCATAACTCTCTCATTGTAAGTGCAATAGTGGTGAAATTTCTACCAATTGGAGGTCTTCCAATTCTCTTTCAGTGGAAAAAATCCCATTTAAGACTAGGTGGGGTGAGAGCGTTTTGGTCCATTTTTTAAAGTGTGCGAAACGTCACCCAAAATTAAAACCTCCATAACTCTCTAATTTTAAGTCCAAAAGTGGTGAAATTTCTACCAATCGGAGGTTCTAAGATTCTATTTCGGGGAAAGAAATCTCATTTCAAAATTTATTGGGATGAGAGTTGTAGTCCATTTTATAAAGAGTGTGTGAAACGTCAACCAAAATTAAAACCTCTATAACTCTCTCACTTTAAGTCCAAAAGTGGTGAAATTTCTACCAATCGGAATTCTTCAAATTTTCTTTCAGGAGAGTGAAATCTCGTTTCACAATTCATTGGGGTGAGAGAGTTGTATTCCGTTTTATAAAGTGTGTTAAACATCACCCAAAATTAAGACCTCCATAACTCTCCCATTATAAGTGCAATTGTGGTGAAATTTCTACCAATTGGAGGTCTTCAAATTCTCTTTCAGTGGAAAAAATCTCATTTAAGATTAGGTGGGGTGAGAGCGTTTTGTTCCATTTTTTAAAGTGTGCGAAACGTCACCCAAAATTAAAACCTCCATAACTCTCTCATTTCAAGTCCAAAAGTGGTGAAATTTCTACCAATCGGAGGTCCTAAGATTCTATTTCAGGGAAAGAAATCTCATTCCAAAATTTGTTGGGATGAGAGTTGTAGTCCATTTTATAAAGTGTGTGCGAAAAGTCACCCAAAATTAAAACCTCTATAACTCTCTCACTTTAAGTCCAAAAGTGGTGAAATTTCTACCAATCGGAATTCTTCAAATTTTCTTTCAGGAGAGTGAAATCTCGTTTCACAATTCATTGGGGTGAGAGAGTTGTATTCCGTTTAATAAAGTGTATTAAAGATCACCCAAAATTAAAACCTCCATAACTCTCTCATTGTAAGTGCAATAGTGGTGAAATTTCTACCAATTGGAGGTCTTCCAATTCTCTTTCAGTGGAAAAAATCTCATTTAAGATTAGGTGGGGTGAGAGCGTTTTGGTCCATTTTATAAAGAGTGTGTGAAACGTCAACCAAAATTAAAACCTCTATAACTCTCTCACTTTAAGTCCAAAAGTGGTGTAATTTCTACCAATCGGAGGTCCTAAGATTCTATTTCAAGGAAAGAAATCTCATTTCAAAATTTATTGGGATGAGAGTTGTAGTCCATTTTATAAAGAGTGTGTGAAACGTCAACCAAAATTAAAACCTCTATAACTCTCTCACTTTAAGTCCAAAAGTGGTGAAATTTCTACCAATCGGAATTCTTCAAATTTTCTTTCAGGAGAGTGAAATCTCGTTTCACAATTCATTGGGGTGAGAGAGTTGTATTCCGTTTTATAAAGTGTGTTAAACATCACCCAAAATTAAGACCTCCATAACTCTCTCATTGTAAGTGCAATTGTGGTGAAATTTCTACCAATTGGAGGTCTTCAAATTCTCTTTCAGTGGAAAAAATCTCATTTAAGATTAGGTGGGGTGAGAGCGTTTTGTTCCATTTTTTAAAGTGTGCGAAACGTCACCCAAAATTAAAACCTCCATAACTCTCTCATTTCAAGTCCAAAAGTGGTGAAATTTCTACCAATCGGAGGTTCTAAGATTCTATTTCGGGGAAAGAAATCTCAATTCAAAATTTACTGGGATGAGTGTTGTAGTCCATTTTATAAAGAGTGTGTGAAACGTCAACCAAAATTAAAACCTCTATAACTCTCTCACTTTAAGTCCAAAAGTGGTGAAATTTCTACCAATCGGAGGTCCTAAGATTCTATTTCAGGGAAAGAAATCTCATTCCAAAATTTGTTGGGATGAGAGTTGTAGTCCATTTTATAAAGTGTGTGCGAAAAGTCACCCAAAATTAAAACCTCTATAACTCTCTCACTTTAAGTCCAAAAGTGGTGAAATTTCTACCAATCGGAATTCTTCAAATTTTCTTTCAGGAGAGTGAAATCTCGTTTCACAATTCATTGGGGTGAGAGAGTTGTATTCCGTTTTATAAAGTGTGTTAAACATCACCCAAAATTAAAACCTCCATAACTCTCTCATTGTAAGTGCAATAGTGGTGAAATTTCTACCAATTGGAGGTCTTCAAATTCTCTTTCAGTGGAAAAAATCTCATTTAAGATTAGGTGGGGTGAGAGCGTTTTGGTCCCTTTTTTGAAGTGTGCGAAACGTCACCCAAAATTAAAACCTACATAACTCTCTAATTTTAAGTCCAAAAGTGGTGAAATTTCTACCAATCGGAGGTTCTAAGATTCTATTTCGGGGAAAGAAATCTCATTTCAAAATTTGTTGGGATGAGAGTTGTAGTCCATTTTATAAAGAGTTTGTGAAACGTCAACCAAAATTAAAACCTCTATAACTCTCTCACTTTAAGTCCAAAAGTGGTGAAATTTCTACCAATCGGAGGTCCTAAGATTCTATTTCAGGGAAAGAAATCTCATTCCAAAATTTGTTGGGATGAGAGTTGTAGTCCATTTTATAAAGTGTGTGCGAAAAGTCACCCAAAATTAAAACCTCTATAACTCTCTCACTTTAAGTCCAAAAGTGGTGAAATTTCTACCAATCGGAATTCTTCAAATTTTCTTTCAGGAGAGTGAAATCTCGTTTCACAATTCATTGGGGTGAGAGAGTTGTATTCCGTTTTATAAAGTGTGTTAAAGATCACCCAAAATTAAAACCTCCATAACTCTCTCATTGTAAGTGCAATAGTGGTGAAATTTCTACCAATTGGAGGTCTTCCAATTCTCTTTCAGTGGAAAAAATCTCATTTAAGATTAGGTGGGGTGAGAGCGTTTTGGTCCATTTTATAAAGAGTGTGTGAAACGTCAACCAAAATTAAAACCTCTATAACTCTCTCACTTTAAGTCCAAAAGTGGTGTAATTTCTACCAATCGGAGGTCCTAAGATTCTATTTCAAGGAAAGAAATCTCATTTCAAAATTTATTGGGATGAGAGTTGTAGTCCATTTTATAAAGAGTGTGTGAAACGTCAACCAAAATTAAAACCTCTATAACTCTCTCACTTTAAGTCCAAAAGTGGTGAAATTTCTACCAATCGGAATTCTTCAAATTTTCTTTCAGGAGAGTGAAATCTCGTTTCACAATTCATTGGGGTGAGAGAGTTGTATTCCGTTTTATAAAGTGTGTTAAACATCACCCAAAATTAAGACCTCCATAACTCTCTCATTGTAAGTGCAATTGTGGTGAAATTTCTACCAATTGGAGGTCTTCAAATTCTCTTTCAGTGGAAAAAATCTCATTTAAGATTAGGTGGGGTGAGAGCGTTTTGTTCCATTTTTTAAAGTGTGCGAAACGTCACCCAAAATTAAAACCTCCATAACTCTCTCATTTCAAGTCCAAAAGTGGTGAAATTTCTACCAATCGGAGGTTCTAAGATTCTATTTCGGGGAAAGAAATCTCAATTCAAAATTTATTGGGATGAGTGTTGTAGTCCATTTTATAAAGAGTGTGTGAAACGTCAACCAAAATTAAAACCTCTATAACTCTCTCACTTTAAGTCCAAAAGTGGTGAAATTTCTACCAATCGGAGGTCCTAAGATTCTATTTCAGGGAAAGAAATCTCATTCCAAAATTTGTTGGGATGAGAGTTGTAGTCCATTTTATAAAGTGTGTGCGAAAAGTCACCCAAAATTAAAACCTCTATAACTCTCTCACTTTAAGTCCAAAAGTGGTGAAATTTCTACCAATCGGAATTCTTCAAATTTTCTTTCAGGAGAGTGAAATCTCGTTTCACAATTCATTGGGGTGAGAGAGTTGTATTCCGTTTTATAAAGTGTGTTAAACATCACCCAAAATTAAAACCTCCATAACTCTCTCATTGTAAGTGCAATAGTGGTGAAATTTCTACCAATTGGAGGTCTTCAAATTCTCTTTCAGTGGAAAAAATCTCATTTAAGATTAGGTGGGGTGAGAGCGTTTTGGTCCCTTTTTTGAAGTGTGCGAAACGTCACCCAAAATTAAAACCTCCATAACTCTCTAATTTTAAGTCCAAAAGTGGTGAAATTTCTACCAATCGGAGGTTCTAAGATTCTATTTCGGGGAAAGAAATCTCATTTCAAAATTTGTTGGGATGAGAGTTGTAGTCCATTTTATAAAGAGTTTGTGAAACGTCAACCAAAATTAAAACCTCTATAACTCTCTCACTTTAAGTCCAAAAGTGGTGAAATTTCTACCAATCGGAGGTCCTAAGATTCTATTTCAGGGAAAGAAATCTCATTCCAAAATTTGTTGGGATGAGAGTTGTAGTCCATTTTATAAAGTGTGTGCGAAAAGTCACCCAAAATTAAAACCTCTATAACTCTCTCACTTTAAGTCCAAAAGTGGTGAAATTTCTACCAATCGGAATTCTTCAAATTTTCTTTCAGGAGAGTGAAATCTCGTTTCACAATTCATTGGGGTGAGAGAGTTGTATTCCGTTTTATAAAGTGTGTTAAAGATCACCCAAAATTAAAACCTCCATAACTCTCTCATTGTAAGTGCAATAGTGGTGAAATTTCTACCAATTGGAGGTCTTCCAATTCTCTTTCAGTGGAAAAAATCTCATTTAAGATTAGGTGGGGTGAGAGCGTTTTGGTCCATTTTATAAAGAGTGTGTGAAACGTCAACCAAAATTAAAACCTCTATAACTCTCTCACTTTAAGTCCAAAAGTGGTGTAATTTCTACCAATCGGAGGTCCTAAGATTCTATTTCAAGGAAAGAAATCTCATTTCAAAATTTATTGGGATGAGAGTTGTAGTCCATTTTATAAAGAGTGTGTGAAACGTCAACCAAAATTAAAACCTCTATAACTCTCTCACTTTAAGTCCAAAAGTGGTGAAATTTCTACCAATCGGAATTCTTCAAATTTTCTTTCAGGAGAGTGAAATCTCGTTTCACAATTCATTGGGGTGAGAGAGTTGTATTCCGTTTTATAAAGTGTGTTAAACATCACCCAAAATTAAGACCTCCATAACTCTCTCATTGTAAGTGCAATTGTGGTGAAATTTCTACCAATTGGAGGTCTTCAAATTCTCTTTCAGTGGAAAAAATCTCATTTAAGATTAGGTGGGGTGAGAGCGTTTTGTTCCATTTTTTAAAGTGTGCGAAACGTCACCCAAAATTAAAACCTCCATAACTCTCTCATTTCAAGTCCAAAAGTGGTGAAATTTCTACCAATCGGAGGTTCTAAGATTCTATTTCGGGGAAAGAAATCTCAATTCAAAATTTATTGGGATGAGTGTTGTAGTCCATTTTATAAAGAGTGTGTGAAACGTCAACCAAAATTAAAACCTCTATAACTCTCTCACTTTAAGTCCAAAAGTGGTGAAATTTCTACCAATCGGAATTCTTCAAATTTTCTTTCAGGAGAGTGAAATCTCGTTTCACAATTCATTGGGGTGAGAGAGTTGTATTCCGTTTTATAAAGTGTGTTAAACATCACCCAAAATTAAGACCTCCATAACTCTCCCATTATAAGTGCAATTGTGGTGAAATTTCTACCAATTGGAGGTCTTCAAATTCTCTTTCAGTGGAAAAAATCTCATTTAAGATTAGGTGGGGTGAGAGCGTTTTGTTCCATTTTTTAAAGTGTGCGAAACGTCACCCAAAATTAAAACCTCCGTAACTCTCTCATTTCAAGTCCAAAAGTGGTGAAATTTCTACCAATCGGAGGTCCTAAGATTCTATTTCAGGGAAAGAAATCTCATTCCAAAATTTGTTGGGATGAGAGTTGTAGTCCATTTTATAAAGTGTGTGCGAAAAGTCACCCAAAATTAAAACCTCTATAACTCTCTCACTTTAAGTCCAAAAGTGGTGAAATTTCTACCAATCGGAATTCTTCAAATTTTCTTTCAGGAGAGTGAAATCTCGTTTCACAATTCATTGGGGTGAGAGAGTTGTATTCCGTTTTATAAAGTGTGTTAAAGATCACCCAAAATTAAAACCTCCATAACTCTCTCATTGTAAGTGCAATAGTGGTGAAATTTCTACCAATTGGAGCTCTTCAAATTCTCTTTCAGTGGAAAAAATCTCATTTAAGATTAGGTGGGGTGAGAGCGTTTTGGTCCATTTTTTGAAGTGTGCGAAACGTCACCCAAAATTAAAACCTCCATAACTCTCTAATTTTAAGTCCAAAAGTGGTGAAATTTCTACCAATCGGAGGTTCTAAGATTCTATTTCGGGGAAAGAAATCTCATTTCAAAATTTGTTGGGATGAGAGTTGTAGTCCATTTTATAAAGAGTGTGTGAAACGTCAACCAAAATTAAAACCTCTATAACTCTCTCACTTTAAGTCCAAAAGTGGTGAAATTTCTACCAATCGGAATTCTTCAAATTTTCTTTCAGGAGAGTGAAATTTCGTTTCACAATTCATTGGGGTGAGAGAGTTGTATTCCGTTTTATAAAGTGTTCTAAACATCACCCAAAATTAAAACCTCCATAACTCTCTCATTGTAAGTGCAATAGTGGTGAAATTTCTACCAATTGGAGGTCTTCCAATTCTCTTTCAGTGGAAAAAATCCCATTTAAGACTAGGTGGGGTGAGAGCGTTTTGGTCCATTTTTTAAAGTGTGCGAAACGTCACCCAAAATTAAAACCTCCATAACTCTCTAATTTTAAGTCCAAAAGTGGTGAAATTTCTACCAATCGGAGGTTCTAAGATTCTATTTCGGGGAAAGAAATCTCATTTCAAAATTTATTGGGATGAGAGTTGTAGTCCATTTTATAAAGAGTGTGTGAAACGTCAACCAAAATTAAAACCTCTATAACTCTCTCACTTTAAGTCCAAAAGTGGTGAAATTTCTACCAATCGGAATTCTTCAAATTTTCTTTCAGGAGAGTGAAATCTCGTTTCACAATTCATTGGGGTGAGAGAGTTGTATTCCGTTTTATAAAGTGTGTTAAACATCACCCAAAATTAAGACCTCCATAACTCTCCCATTATAAGTGCAATTGTGGTGAAATTTCTACCAATTGGAGGTCTTCAAATTCTCTTTCAGTGGAAAAAATCTCATTTAAGATTAGGTGGGGTGAGAGCGTTTTGTTCCATTTTTTAAAGTGTGCGAAACGTCACCCAAAATTAAAACCTCCATAACTCTCTCATTTCAAGTCCAAAAGTGGTGAAATTTCTACCAATCGGAGGTCCTAAGATTCTATTTCAGGGAAAGAAATCTCATTCCAAAATTTGTTGGGATGAGAGTTGTAGTCCATTTTATAAAGTGTGTGCGAAAAGTCACCCAAAATTAAAACCTCTATAACTCTCTCACTTTAAGTCCAAAAGTGGTGAAATTTCTACCAATCGGAATTCTTCAAATTTTCTTTCAGGAGAGTGAAATCTCGTTTCACAATTCATTGGGGTGAGAGAGTTGTATTCCGTTTTATAAAGTGTGTTAAACATCACCCAAAATTAAAACCTCCATAACTCTCTCATTGTAAGTGCAATAGTGGTGAAATTTCTACCAATTGGAGGTCTTCAAATTCTCTTTCAGTGGAAAAAATCTCATTTAAGATTAGGTGGGGTGAGAGCGTTTTGGTCCCTTTTTTGAAGTGTGCGAAACGTCACCCAAAATTAAAACCTCCATAACTCTCTAATTTTAAGTCCAAAAGTGGTGAAATTTCTACCAATCGGAGGTTCTAAGATTCTATTTCGGGGAAAGAAATCTCATTTCAAAATTTGTTGGGATGAGAGTTGTAGTCCATTTTATAAAGAGTTTGTGAAACGTCAACCAAAATTAAAACCTCTATAACTCTCTCACTTTAAGTCCAAAAGTGGTGAAATTTCTACCAATCGGAGGTCCTAAGATTCTATTTCAGGGAAAGAAATCTCATTCCAAAATTTGTTGGGATGAGAGTTGTAGTCCATTTTATAAAGTGTGTGCGAAAAGTCACTCAAAATTAAAACCTCTATAACTCTCTCACTTTAAGTCCAAAAGTGGTGAAATTTCTACCAATCGGAATTCTTCAAATTTTCTTTCAGGAGAGTGAAATCTCGTTTCACAATTCATTGGGGTGAGAGAGTTGTATTCCGTTTTATAAAGTGTGTTAAAGATCACCCAAAATTAAAACCTCCATAACTCTCTCATTGTAAGTGCAATAGTGGTGAAATTTCTACCAATTGGAGGTCTTCCAATTCTCTTTCAGTGGAAAAAATCTCATTTAAGATTAGGTGGGGTGAGAGCGTTTTGGTCCATTTTATAAAGAGTGTGTGAAACGTCAACCAAAATTAAAACCTCTATAACTCTCTCACTTTAAGTCCAAAAGTGGTGTAATTTCTACCAATCGGAGGTCCTAAGATTCTATTTCAAGGAAAGAAATCTCATTTCAAAATTTATTGGGATGAGAGTTGTAGTCCATTTTATAAAGAATGTGTGAAACGTCAACCAAAATTAAAACCTCTATAACTCTCTCAATTTAAGTCCAAAAGTGGTGAAATTTCTACCAATCGGAATTCTTCAAATTTTCTTTCAGGAGAGTGAAATCTCGTTTCACAATTCATTGGGGTGAGAGAGTTGTATTCCGTTTTATAAAGTGTGTTAAACATCACCCAAAATTAAGACCTCCATAACTCTCTCATTGTAAGTGCAATTGTGGTGAAATTTCTACCAATTGGAGGTCTTCAAATTCTCTTTCAGTGGGAAAAATCTCATTTAAGATTAGGTGGGGTGAGAGCGTTTTGTTCCATTTTTTAAAGTGTGCGAAACGTCACCCAAAATTAAAACCTCCATAACTCTCTCATTTCAAGTCCAAAAGTGGTGAAATTTCTACCAATCGGAGGTTCTAAGATTCTATTTCGGGGAAAGAAATCTCAATTCAAAATTTATTGGGATGAGTGTTGTAGTCCATTTTATAAAGAGTGTGTGAAACGTCAACCAAAATTAAAACCTCTATAACTCTCTCACTTTAAGTCCAAAAGTGGTGAAATTTCTACCAATCGGAGGTCCTAAGATTCTATTTCAGGGAAAGAAATCTCATTCCAAAATTTGTTGGGATGAGAGTTGTAGTCCATTTTATAAAGTGTGTGCGAAAAGACACCCAAAATTAAAACCTCTATAACTCTCTCACTTTAAGTCCAAAAGTGGTGAAATTTCTACCAATCGGAATTCTTCAAATTTTCTTTCAGGAGAGTGAAATCTCGTTTCACAATTCATTGGGGTGAGAGAGTTGTATTCCGTTTTATAAAGTGTGTTAAACATCACCCAAAATTAAAACCTCCATAACTCTCTCATTGTAAGTGCAATAGTGGTGAAATTTCTACCAATTGGAGGTCTTCAAATTCTCTTTCAGTGGAAAAAATCTCATATAAGATTAGGTGGGGTGAGAGCGTTTTGTTCCATTTTTTAAAGTGTGCGAAACGTCACCCAAAATTAGAACCTCCATAACTCTCTCATTTCAAGTCCAAAAGTGGTGAAATTTCTACCAATCGGAGGTCCTAAGATTCTATTTCAGGGAAAGAAATCTCATTCCAAAATTTGTTGGGATGAGAGTTGTAGTCCATTTTATAAAGTGTGTGCGAAAAGTCACCCAAAATTAAAACCTCTATAACTCTCTCACTTTAAGTCCAAAAGTGGTGAAATTTCTACCAATCGGAATTCTTCAAATTTTCTTTCAGGAGAGTGAAATCTCGTTTCACAATTCATTGGGGTGAGAGAGTTGTATTCCGTTTTATAAAGTGTGTTAAACATCACCCAAAATTAAAACCTCCATAACTCTCTCATTGTAAGTGCAATAGTGGTGAAATTTCTACCAATTGGAGGTCTTCAAATTCTCTTTCAGTGGAAAAAATCTCATTTAAGATTAGGTGGGGTGAGAGCGTTTTGGTCCCTTTTTTGAAGTGTGCGAAACGTCACCCAAAATTAAAACCTCCATAACTCTCTAATTTTAAGTCCAAAAGTGGTGAAATTTCTACCAATCGGAGGTTCTAAGATTCTATTTCGGGGAAAGAAATCTCATTTCAAAATTTGTTGGGATGAGAGTTGTAGTCCATTTTATAAAGAGTTTGTGAAACGTCAACCAAAATTAAAACCTCTATAACTCTCTCACTTTAAGTCCAAAAGTGGTGAAATTTCTACCAATCGGAGGTCCTAAGATTCTATTTCAGGGAAAGAAATCTCATTCCAAAATTTGTTGGGATGAGAGTTGTAGTCCATTTTATAAAGTGTGTGCGAAAAGTCACTCAAAATTAAAACCTCTATAACTCTCTCACTTTAAGTCCAAAAGTGGTGAAATTTCTACCAATCGGAATTCTTCAAATTTTCTTTCAGGAGAGTGAAATCTCGTTTCACAATTCATTGGGGTGAGAGAGTTGTATTCCGTTTTATAAAGTGTGTTAAAGATCACCCAAAATTAAAACCTCCATAACTCTCTCATTGTAAGTGCAATAGTGGTGAAATTTCTACCAATTGGAGGTCTTCCAATTCTCTTTCAGTGGAAAAAATCTCATTTAAGATTAGGTGGGGTGAGAGCGTTTTGGTCCATTTTATAAAGAGTGTGTGAAACGTCAACCAAAATTAAAACCTCTATAACTCTCTCACTTTAAGTCCAAAAGTGGTGTAATTTCTACCAATCGGAGGTCCTAAGATTCTATTTCAAGGAAAGAAATCTCATTTCAAAATTTATTGGGATGAGAGTTGTAGTCCATTTTATAAAGAGTGTGTGAAACGTCAACCAAAATTAAAACCTCTATAACTCTCTCACTTTAAGTCCAAAAGTGGTGAAATTTCTACCAATCGGAATTCTTCAAATTTTCTTTCAGGAGAGTGAAATCTCGTTTCACAATTCATTGGGGTGAGAGAGTTGTATTCCGTTTTATAAAGTGTGTTAAACATCACCCAAAATTAAGACCTCCATAACTCTCTCATTGTAAGTGCAATTGTGGTGAAATTTCTACCAATTGGAGGTCTTCAAATTCTCTTTCAGTGGAAAAAATCTCATTTAAGATTAGGTGGGGTGAGAGCGTTTTGTTCCATTTTTTAAAGTGTGCGAAACGTCACCCAAAATTAAAACCTCCATAACTCTCTCATTTCAAGTCCAAAAGTGGTGAAATTTCTACCAATCGGAGGTTCTAAGATTCTATTTCGGGGAAAGAAATCTCAATTCAAAATTTATTGGGATGAGTGTTGTAGTCCATTTTATAAAGAGTGTGTGAAACGTCAACCAAAATTAAAACCTCTATAACTCTCTCACTTTAAGTCCAAAACTGGTGAAATTTCTACCAATCGGAGGTCCTAAGATTCTATTTCAGGGAAAGAAATCTCATTCCAAAATTTGTTGGGATGAGAGTTGTAGTCCATTTTATAAAGTGTGTGCGAAAAGTCACCCAAAATTAAAACCTCTATAACTCTCTCACTTTAAGTCCAAAAGTGGTGAAATTTCTACCAATCGGAATTCTTCAAATTTTCTTTCAGGAGAGTGAAATCTCGTTTCACAATTCATTGGGGTGAGAGAGTTGTATTCCGTTTTATAAAGTGTGTTAAAGATCACCCAAAATTAAAACCTCCATAACTCTCTCATTGTAAGTGCAATAGTGGTGAAATTTCTACCAATTGGAGGTCTTCCAATTCTCTTTCAGTGGAAAAAATCTCATTTAAGATTAGGTGGGGTGAGAGCGTTTTGGTCCATTTTATAAAGAGTGTGTGAAACTTCAACCAAAATTAAAACCTCTATAACTCTCTCACTTTAAGTCCAAAAGTGGTGTAATTTCTACCAATCGGAGGTCCTAAGATTCTATTTCAAGGAAAGAAATCTCATTTCAAAATTTATTGGGATGAGAGTTGTAGTCCATTTTATAAAGAGTGTGTGAAACGTCAACCAAAATTAAAACCTCTATAACTCTCTCACTTTAAGTCCAAAAGTGGTGAAATTTCTACCAATCGGAATTCTTCAAATTTTCTTTCAGGAGAGTGAAATCTCGTTTCACAATTCATTGGGGTGAGAGAGTTGTATTCCGTTTTATAAAGTGTGTTAAACATCACCCAAAATTAAGACCTCCATAACTCTCTCATTGTAAGTGCAATTGTGGTGAAATTTCTACCAATTGGAGGTCTTCAAATTCTCTTTCAGTGGAAAAAATCTCATTTAAGATTAGGTGGGGTGAGAGCGTTTTGTTCCATTTTTTAAAGTGTGCGAAACGTCACCCAAAATTAAAACCTCCATAACTCTCTCATTTCAAGTCCAAAAGTGGTGAAATTTCTACCAATCGGAGGTTCTAAGATTCTATTTCGGGGAAAGAAATCTCAATTCAAAATTTATTGGGATGAGTGTTGTAGTCCATTTTATAAAGAGTGTGTGAAACGTCAACCAAAATTAAAACCTCTATAACTCTCTCACTTTAAGTCCAAAAGTGGTGAAATTTCTACCAATCGGAATTCTTCAAATTTTCTTTCAGGAGAGTGAAATTTCGTTTCACAATTCATTGGGGTGAGAGAGTTGTATTCCGTTTTATAAAGTGTTCTAAACATCACCCAAAATTAAAACCTCCATAACTCTCTCATTGTAAGTGCAATAGTGGTGAAATTTCTACCAATTGGAGGTCTTCCAATTCTCTTTCAGTGGAAAAAATCCCATTTAAGATTAGGTGGGGTGAGAGCGTTTTGGTCCATTTTTTAAAGTGTGCGAAACGTCACCCAAAATTAAAACCTCCATAACTCTCTAATTTTAAGTCCAAAAGTGGTGAAATTTCTACCAATCGGAGGTTCTAAGATTCTATTTCGGGGAAAGAAATCTCATTTCAAAATTTATTGGGATGAGAGTTGTAGTCCATTTTATAAAGAGTGTGTGAAACGTCAACCAAAATTAAAACCTCTATAACTCTCTCACTTTAAGTCCAAAAGTGGTGAAATTTCTACCAATCGGAATTCTTCAAATTTTCTTTCAGGAGAGTGAAATCTCGTTTCACAATTCATTGGGGTGAGAGAGTTGTATTCCGTTTTATAAAGTGTGTTAAACATCACCCAAAATTAAGACCTCCATAACTCTCCCATTATAAGTGCAATTGTGGTGAAATTTCTACCAATTGGAGGTCTTCAAATTCTCTTTCAGTGGAAAAAATCTCATTTAAGATTAGGTGGGGTGAGAGCGTTTTGTTCCATTTTTTAAAGTGTGCGAAACGTCACCCAAAATTAAAACCTCCATAAGTCTCTCATTTCAAGTCCAAAAGTGGTGAAATTTCTACCACTCGGAGGTCCTAAGATTCTATTTCAGGGAAAGAAATCTCATTCCAAAATTTGTTGGGATGAGAGTTGTAGTCCATTTTATAAAGTGTGTGCGAAAAGTCACCCAAAATTAAAACCTCTATAACTCTCTCACTTTAAGTCCAAAAGTGGTGAAATTTCTACCAATCGGAATTCTTCAAATTTTCTTTCAGGAGAGTGAAATCTCGTTTCACAATTCATTGGGGTGAGAGAGTTGTATTCCGTTTTATAAAGTGTGTTAAACATCACCCAAAATTAAAACCTCCATAACTCTCTCATTGTAAGTGCAATAGTGGTGAAATTTCTACCAATTGGAGGTCTTCAAATTCTCTTTTAGTGGAAAAAATCTCATTTAAGATTAGGTGGGGTGAGAGCGTTTTGGTCCCTTTTTTGAAGTGTGCGAAACGTCACCCAAAATTAAAACCTCCATAACTCTCTAATTTTAAGTCCAAAAGTGGTGAAATTTCTACCAATCGGAGGTTCTAAGATTCTATTTCGGGGAAAGAAATCTCATTTCAAAATTTGTTGGGATGAGAGTTGTAGTCCATTTTATAAAGAGTTTGTGAAACGTCAACCAAAATTAAAACCTCTATAACTCTCTCACTTTAAGTCCAAAAGTGGTGAAATTTCTACCAATCGGAGGTCCTAAGATTCTATTTCAGGGAAAGAAATCTCATTTCAAAATTTATTGGGATGAGAGTTGTAGTCCATTTTATAAAGAGTGTGTGAAACGTCAACCAAAATTAAAACCTCTATAACTCTCTCACTTTAAGTCCAAAAGTGGTGAAATTTCTACCAATCGGAATTCTTCAAATTTTCTTTCAGGAGAGTGAAATCTCGTTTCACAATTCATTGGGGTGAGAGAGTTGTATTCCGTTTTATAAAGTGTGTTAAACATCACCCAAAATTAAGACCTCCATAACTCTCTCATTGTAAGTGCAATTGTGGTGAAATTTCTACCAATTGGAGGTCTTCAGATTCTCTTTCAGTGGAAAAAATCTCATTTAAGATTAGGTGGGGTGATAGCGTTTTGTTCCATTTTTTAAAGTGTGCGAAACGTCACCCAAAATTAAAACCTCCATAACTCTCTCATTTCAAGTCCAAAAGTGGTGAAATTTCTACCAATCGGAGGTTCTAAGATTCTATTTCGGGAAAAGAAATCTCAATTCAAAATTTATTGGGATGAGTGTTGTAGTCCATTTTATAAAGAGTGTGTGAAACGTCAACCAAAATTAAAACCTCTATAACTCTCTCACTTTAAGTCCAAAAGTGGTGAAATTTCTACCAATCGGAATTCTTCAAATTTTCTTTCAGGAGAGTGAAATCTCGTTTCACAATTCATTGGGGTGAGAGAGTTGTATTCCGTTTTATAAAGTGTGTTAAACATCACCCAAAATTAAGACCTCCATAACTCTCTCATTGTAAGTGCAATTGTGGTGAAATTTCTACCAATTGGAGGTCTTCAGATTCTCTTTCAGTGGAAAAAATCTCATTTAAGATTAGGTGGGGTGATAGCGTTTTGTTCCATTTTTTAAAGTGTGCGAAACGTCACCCAAAATTAAAACCTCCATAACTCTCTAATTTTAAGTCCAAAAGTGGTGAAATTTCTACCAATCGGAGGTTCTAAGATTCTATTTCGGGGAAAGAAATCTCATTTCAAAATTTATTGGGATGAGAGTTGTAGTCCATTTTATAAAGAGTGTGTGAAACGTCAACCAAAATTAAAACCTCTATAACTCTCTCACTTTAAGTCCAAAAGTGGTGAAATTTCTACCAATCGGAATTCTTCAAATTTTCTTTCAGGAGAGTGAAATCTCGTTTCACAATTCATTGGGGTGAGAGAGTTGTATTCCGTTTTATAAAGTGTGTTAAACATCACCCAAAATTAAGACCTCCATAACTCTCTCATTGTAAGTGCAATTGTGGTGAAATTTCTACCAATTGGAGGTCTTCAGATTCTCTTTCAGTGGAAAAAATCTCATTTAAGATTAGGTGGGGTGATAGCGTTTTGTTCCATTTTTTAAAGTGTGCGAAACGTCACCCAAAATTAAAACCTCCATAACTCTCTCATTTCAAGTCCAAAAGTGGTGAAATTTCTACCAATCGGAGGTTCTAAGATTCTATTTCGGGGAAAGAAATCTCAATTCAAAATTTTTTGGGATGAGTGTTGTAGTCCATTTTATAAAGAGTGTGTGAAACGTCAACCAAAATTAAAACCTCTATAACTCTCTCACTTTAAGTCCAAAAGTGGTGAAATTTCTACCAATCGGAATTCTTCAAATTTTCTTTCAGGAGAGTGAAATCTCGTTTCACAATTCATTGGGGTGAGAGAGTTGTATTCCGTTTTATAAAGTGTTCTAAACATCACCCAAAATTAAAACCTCCATAACTCTCTCATTGTAAGTGCAATAGTGGTGAAATTTCTACCAATTGGAGGTCTTCCAATTCTCTTTCAGTGGAAAAAATCCCATTTAAGATTAGGTGGGGTGAGAGCGTTTTGGTCCATTTTTTAAAGTGTGCGAAACGTCACCCAAAATTAAAACCTCCATAACTCTCTAATTTTAAGTCCAAAAGTGGTGAAATTTCTACCAATCGGAGGTTCTAAGATTCTATTTCGGGGAAAGAAATCTCATTTCAAAATTTATTGGGATGAGAGTTGTAATCCATTTTATAAAGAGTGTGTGAAACGTCAACCAAAATTAAAACCTCTATAACTCTCTCACTTTAAGTCCAAAAGTGGTGAAATTTCTACCAATCGGAATTCTTCAAATTTTCTTTCAGGAGAGTGAAATCTCGTTTCACGATTCATTGGGGTGAGAGAGTTGTATTCCGTTTTATAAAGTGTGTTAAACATCACCCAAAATTAAGACCTCCATAACTCTCTCATTATAAGTGCAATTGTGGTGAAATTTCTACCAATTGGAGGTCTTCAAATTCTCTTTCAGTGGAAAAAATCTCATTTAAGATTAGGTGGGGTGAGAGCGTTTTGTTCCATTTTTTAAAGTGTGCGAAACGTCACCCAAAATTAAAACCTCCATAACTCTCCCATTTCAAGTCCAAAAGTGGTGAAATTTCTACCAATCGGAGGTCCTAAGATTTTATTTCAGGGAAAGAAATCTCATTCCAAAATTTGTTGGGATGAGAGTTGTAGTCCATTTTATAAAGTGTGTGCGAAAAGTCACCCAAAATTAAAACCTCTATAACTCTCTCACTTTAAGTCCAAAAGTGGTGAAATTTCTACCAATCGGAATTCTTCAAATTTTCTTTCAGGAGAGTGAAATCTCGTTTTACAATTCATTGGGGTGAGAGAGTTGTATTCCGTTTTATAAAGTGTGTTAAACATCACCCAAAATTAAAACCTCCATAACTCTCTCATTGTAAGTGCAATAGTGGTGAAATTTCTACCAATTGGAGGTCTTCCAATTCTCTTTCAGTGGAAAAAATCCCATTTAAGCTTAGGTGGGGTGAGAGCGTTTTGGTCCATTTTTTAAAGTGTGCGAAACGTCACCCAAAATTAAAACCTCCATAACTCTCTAATTTTAAGTCCAAAAGTGGTGAAATTTCTACCAATCGGAGGTTCTAAGATTCTATTTCGGGGAAAGAAATCTCATTTCAAAATTTATTGGGATGAGAGTTGTAGTCCATTTTATAAAGAGTGTGTGAAACGTCAACCAAAATTAAAACCTTTATAACTCTCTCACTTTAAGTCCAAAAGTGGTGAAATTTCTACCAATCGGAATTCTTCAAATTTTCTTTCAGGAGAGTGAAATCTCGTTTCACAATTCATTGGGGTGAGAGAGTTGTATTCCGTTTTATAAAGTGTGGTAAACATCACCCAAAATTAAGACCTCCATAACTCTCTCATTATAAGTGCAATTGTGGTGAAATTTCTACCAATTGGAGGTCTTCAAATTCTCTTTCAGTGGAAAAAATCTCATTTAAGATTAGGTGGGGTGAGAGCGTTTTGTTCCATTTTTTAAAGTGTGCGAAACGTCACCCAAAATTAAAACCTCCATAACTCTCTCATTTCAAGTCCAAAAGTGGTGAAATTTCTACCAATCGGAGGTTCTAAGATTCTATTTCGGGGAAAGAAATCTCAATTCAAAATTTATTGGGATGAGTGTTGTAGTCCATTTTATAAAGAGTGTGGGAAACGTCAACCAAAATTAAAACCTCTATAACTCTCTCACTTTAAGTCCAAAAGTGGTGAAATTTCTACCAATCGGAATTCTTCAAATTTTCTTTCAGGAGAGTGAAATTTCGTTTCACAATTCATTGGGGTGAGAGAGTTGTATTCCGTTTAATAAAGTGTTCTAAACATCACCCAAAATTAAAACCTCCATAACTCTCTCATTGTAAGTGCAATAGTGGTGAAATTTCTACCAATTGGAGGTCTTCCAATTCTCTTTCAGTGGAAAAAATCCCATTTAAGATTAGGTGGGGTGAGAGCGTTTTGGTCCATTTTTTAAAGTGTGCGAAACGTCACCCAAAATTAAAACCTCCATAACTCTCTAATTTTAAGTCCAAAAGTGGTGAAATTTCTACCAATCGGAGGTTCTAAGATTCTATTTCGGGGAAAGAAATCTCATTTCAAAATTTATTGGGATGAGAGTTGTAGTCCATTTTATAAAGAGTGTGTGAAACGTCAACCAAAATTAAAACCTCTATAACTCTCTCACTTTAAGTCCAAAAGTGGTGAAATTTCTACCAATCGGAATTCTTCAAATTTTCTTTCAGGAGAGTGAAATCTCGTTTCACAATTCATTGGGGTGAGAGAGTTGTATTCCGTTTTATAAAGTGTGTTAAACATCACCCAAAATTAAGACCTCCATAACTCTCTCATTGTAAGTGCAATTGTGGTGAAATTTCTACCAATTGGAGGTCTTCAGATTCTCTTTCAGTGGAAAAAATCTCATTTAAGATTAGGTGGGGTGATAGCGTTTTGTTCCATTTTTTAAAGTGTGCGAAACGTCACCCAAAATTAAAACCTCCATAACTCTCTCATTTCAAGTCCAAAAGTGGTGAAATTTCTACCAATCGGAGGTTCTAAGATTCTATTTCGGGGAAAGAAATCTCAATTCAAAATTTATTGGGATGAGTGTTGTAGTCCATTTTATAAAGAGTGTGTGAAACGTCAACCAAAATTAAAACCTCTATAACTCTCTCACTTTAAGTCCAAAAGTGGTGAAATTTCTACCAATCGGAATTCTTCAAATTTTCTTTCAGGAGAGTGAAATCTCGTTTCACAATTCATTGGGGTGAGAGAGTTGTATTCCGTTTTATAAAGTGTTCTAAACATCACCCAAAATTAAAACCTCCATAACTCTCTCATTGTAAGTGCAATAGTGGTGAAATTTCTACCAATTGGAGGTCTTCCAATTCTCTTTCAGTGGAAAAAATCCCATTTAAGATTAGGTGGGGTGAGAGCGTTTTGGTCCATTTTTTAAAGTGTGCGAAACGTCACCCAAAATTAAAACCTCCATAACTCTCTAATTTTAAGTCCAAAAGTGGTGAAATTTCTACCAATCGGAGGTTCTAAGATTCTATTTCGGGGAAAGAAATCTCATTTCAAAATTTATTGGGATGAGAGTTGTACTCCATTTTATAAAGAGTGTGTGAAACGTCAACCAAAATTAAAACCTCTATAACTCTCTCACTTTAAGTCCAAAAGTGGTGAAATTTCTACCAATCGGAATTCTTCAAATTTTCTTTCAGGAGAGTGAAATCTCGTTTCACGATTCATTGGGGTGAGAGAGTTGTATTCCGTTTTATAAAGTGTGTTAAACATCACCCAAAATTAAGACCTCCATAACTCTCTCATTATAAGTGCAATTGTGGTGAAATTTCTACCAATTGGAGGTCTTCAAATTCTCTTTCAGTGGAAAAAATCTCATTTAAGATTAGGTGGGGTGAGAGCGTTTTGTTCCATTTTTTAAAGTGTGCGAAACGTCACCCAAAATTAAAACCTCCATAACTCTCCCATTTCAAGTCCAAAAGTGGTGAAATTTCTACCAATCGGAGGTCCTAAGATTTTATTTCAGGGAAAGAAATCTCATTCCAAAATTTGTTGGGATGAGAGTTGTAGTCCATTTTATAAAGTGTGTGCGAAAAGTCACCCAAAATTAAAACCTCTATAACTCTCTCACTTTAAGTCCAAAAGTGGTGAAATTTCTACCAATCGGAATTCTTCAAATTTTCTTTCAGGAGAGTGAAATCTCGTTTTACAATTCATTGGGGTGAGAGAGTTGTATTCCGTTTTATAAAGTGTGTTAAACATCACCCAAAATTAAAACCTCCATAACTCTCTCATTGTAAGTGCAATAGTGGTGAAATTTCTACCAATTGGAGCTCTTCAAATTCTCTTTCAGTGGAAAAAATCTCATTTAAGATTAGGTGGGGTGAGAGCGTTTTGGTCCATTTTTTGAAGTGTGCGAAACGTCACCCAAAATTAAAACCTCCATAACTCTCTAATTTTAAGTCCAAAAGTGGTGAAATTTCTACCAATCGGAGGTTCTAAGATTCTATTTCGGGGAAAGAAATCTCATTTCAAAATTTATTGGGATGAGAGTTGTAGTCCATTTTATAAAGAGTGTGTGAAACGTCAACCAAAATTAAAACCTCTATAACTCTCTCACTTTAAGTCCAAAAGTGGTGAAATTTCTACCAATCGGAATTCTTCAAATTTTCTTTCAGGAGAGTGAAATCTCGTTTCACAATTCATTGGGGTGAGAGAGTTGTATTCCGTTTTATAAAGTGTGTTAAACATCACCCAAAATTAAGACCTCCATAACTCTCTCATTGTAAGTGCAATTGTGGTGAAATTTCTACCAATTGGAGGTCTTCAGATTCTCTTTCAGTGGAAAAAATCTCATTTAAGATTAGGTGGGGTGATAGCGTTTTGTTCCATTTTTTAAAGTGTGCGAAACGTCACCCAAAATTAAAACCTCCATAACTCTCTCATTTCAAGTCCAAAAGTGGTGAAATTTCTACCAATCGGAGGTTCTAAGATTCTATTTCGGGGAAAGAAATCTCAATTCAAAATTTATTGGGATGAGAGTTGTAGTCCATTTTATAAAGAGTGTGTGAAACGTCAACCAAAATTAAAACCTTTATAACTCTCTCACTTTAAGTCCAAAAGTGGTGAAATTTCTACCAATCGGAATTCTTCAAATTTTCTTTCAGGAGAGTGAAATCTCGTTTCACAATTCATTGGGGTGAGAGAGTTGTATTCCGTTTTATAAAGTGTGTTAAACATCACCCAAAATTAAGACCTCCATAACTCTCTCATTATAAGTGCAATTGTGGTGAAATTTCTACCAATTGGAGGTCTTCAAATTCTCTTTCAGTGGAAAAAATCTCATTTAAGATTAGGTGGGGTGAGAGCGTTTTGTTCCATTTTTTAAAGTGTGCGAAATGTCACCCAAAATTAAAACCTCCATAACTCTCTCATTTCAAGTCCAAAAGTGGTGAAATTTCTACCAATCGGAGGTTCTAAGATTCTATTTCGGGGAAAGAAATCTCAATTCAAAATTTATTGGGATGAGTGTTGTAGTCCATTTTATAAAGAGTGTGTGAAACGTCAACCAAAATTAAAACCTCTATAACTCTCTCACTTTAAGTCCAAAAGTGGTGAAATTTCTACCAATCGGAATTCTTCAAATTTTCTTTCAGGAGAGTGAAATTTCGTTTCACAATTCATTGGGGTGAGAGAGTTGTATTCCGTTTTATAAAGTGTTCTAAACATCACCCAAAATTAAAACCTCCATAACTCTCTCATTGTAAGTGCAATAGTGGTGAAATTTCTACCAATTGGAGGTCTTCCAATTCTCTTTCAGTGGAAAAAATCCCATTTAAGATTAGGTGGGGTGAGAGCGTTTTGGTCCATTTTTTAAAGTGTGCGAAACGTCACCCAAAATTAAAACCTCCATAACTCTCTAATTTTAAGTCCAAAAGTGGTGAAATTTCTACCAATCGGAGGTTCTAAGATTCTATTTCGGGGAAAGAAATCTCAATTCAAAATTTATTGGGATGAGTGTTGTAGTCCATTTTATAAAGAGTGTGTGAAACGTCAACCAAAATTAAAACCTCTATAACTCTCTCACGTTAAGTCCAAAAGTGGTGAAATTTCTACCAATCGGAATTCTTCAAATTTTCTTTCAGGAGAGTGAAATCTCGTTTCACAATTCATTGGGGTGAGAGAGTTGTATTCCGTTTTATAAAGTGTGTTAAACATCACCCAAAATTAAGACCTCCATAACTCTCTCATTGTAAGTGCAATTGTGGTGAAATTTCTACCAATTGGAGGTCTTCAGATTCTCTTTCAGTGGAAAAAATCTCATTTAAGATTAGGTGGGGTGATAGCGTTTTGTTCCATTTTTTAAAGTGTGCGAAACGTCACCCAAAATTAAAACCTCCATAACTCTCTCATTTCAAGTCCAAAAGTGGTGAAATTTCTACCAATCGGAGGTTCTAAGATTCTATTTCGGGGAAAGAAATCTCAATTCAAAATTTATTGGGATGAGTGTTGTAGTCCATTTTATAAAGAGTGTGTGAAACGTCAACCAAAATTAAAACCTCTATAACTCTCTCACTTTAAGTCCAAAAGTGGTGAAATTTCTACCAATCGGAATTCTTCAAATTTTCTTTCAGGAGAGTGAAATCTCGTTTCACAATTCATTGGGGTGAGAGAGTTGTATTCCGTTTTATAAAGTGTTCTAAACATCACCCAAAATTAAAACCTCCATAACTCTCTCATTGTAAGTGCAATAGTGGTGAAATTTCTACCAATTGGAGGTCTTCCAATTCTCTTTCAGTGGAAAAAATCCCATTTAAGATTAGGTGGGGTGAGAGCGTTTTGGTCCATTTTTTAAAGTGTGCGAAACGTCACCCAAAATTAAAACCTCCATAACTCTCTAATTTTAAGTCCAAAAGTGGTGAAATTTCTACCAATCGGAGGTTCTAAGATTCTATTTCGGGGAAAGAAATCTCATTTCAAAATTTATTGGGATGAGAGTTGTACTCCATTTTATAAAGAGTGTGTGAAACGTCAACCAAAATTAAAACCTCTATAACTCTCTCACTTTAAGTCCAAAAGTGGTGAAATTTCTACCAATCGGAATTCTTCAAATTTTCTTTCAGGAGAGTGAAATCTCGTTTCACGATTCATTGGGGTGAGAGAGTTGTATTCCGTTTTATAAAGTGTGTTAAACATCACCCAAAATTAAGACCTCCATAACTCTCTCATTATAAGTGCAATTGTGGTGAAATTTCTACCAATTGGAGGTCTTCAAATTCTCTTTCAGTGGAAAAAATCTCATTTAAGATTAGGTGGGGTGAGAGCGTTTTGTTCCATTTTTTAAAGTGTGCGAAACGTCACCCAAAATTAAAACCTCCATAACTCTCCCATTTCAAGTCCAAAAGTGGTGAAATTTCTACCAATCGGAGGTCCTAAGATTTTATTTCAGGGAAAGAAATCTCATTCCAAAATTTGTTGGGATGAGAGTTGTAGTCCATTTTATAAAGTGTGTGCGAAAAGTCACCCAAAATTAAAACCTCTATAACTCTCTCACTTTAAGTCCAAAAGTGGTGAAATTTCTACCAATCGGAATTCTTCAAATTTTCTTTCAGGAGAGTGAAATCTCGTTTTACAATTCATTGGGGTGAGAGAGTTGTATTCCGTTTTATAAAGTGTGTTAAACATCACCCAAAATTAAAACCTCCATAACTCTCTCATTGTAAGTGCAATAGTGGTGAAATTTCTACCAATTGGAGCTCTTCAAATTCTCTTTCAGTGGAAAAAATCTCATTTAAGATTAGGTGGGGTGAGAGCGTTTTGGTCCATTTTTTGAAGTGTGCGAAACGTCACCCAAAATTAAAACCTCCATAACTCTCTAATTTTAAGTCCAAAAGTGGTGAAATTTCTACCAATCGGAGGTTCTAAGATTCTATTTCGGGGAAAGAAATCTCATTTCAAAATTTATTGGGATGAGAGTTGTAGTCCATTTTATAAAGAGTGTGTGAAACGTCAACCAAAATTAAAACCTCTATAACTCTCTCACTTTAAGTCCAAAAGTGGTGAAATTTCTACCAATCGGAATTCTTCAAATTTTCTTTCAGGAGAGTGAAATCTCGTTTCACAATTCATTGGGGTGAGAGAGTTGTATTCCGTTTTATAAAGTGTGTTAAACATCACCCAAAATTAAGACCTCCATAACTCTCTCATTGTAAGTGCAATTGTGGTGAAATTTCTACCAATTGGAGGTCTTCAGATTCTCTTTCAGTGGAAAAAATCTCATTTAAGATTAGGTGGGGTGATAGCGTTTTGTTCCATTTTTTAAAGTGTGCGAAACGTCACCCAAAATTAAAACCTCCATAACTCTCTCATTTCAAGTCCAAAAGTGGTGAAATTTCTACCAATCGGAGGTTCTAAGATTCTATTTCGGGGAAAGAAATCTCAATTCAAAATTTATTGGGATGAGAGTTGTAGTCCATTTTATAAAGAGTGTGTGAAACGTCAACCAAAATTAAAACCTTTATAACTCTCTCACTTTAAGTCCAAAAGTGGTGAAATTTCTACCAATCGGAATTCTTCAAATTTTCTTTCAGGAGAGTGAAATCTCGTTTCACAATTCATTGGGGTGAGAGAGTTGTATTCCGTTTTATAAAGTGTGTTAAACATCACCCAAAATTAAGACCTCCATAACTCTCTCATTATAAGTGCAATTGTGGTGAAATTTCTACCAATTGGAGGTCTTCAAATTCTCTTTCAGTGGAAAAAATCTCATTTAAGATTAGGTGGGGTGAGAGCGTTTTGTTCCATTTTTTAAAGTGTGCGAAATGTCACCCAAAATTAAAACCTCCATAACTCTCTCATTTCAAGTCCAAAAGTGGTGAAATTTCTACCAATCGGAGGTTCTAAGATTCTATTTCGGGGAAAGAAATCTCAATTCAAAATTTATTGGGATGAGTGTTGTAGTCCATTTTATAAAGAGTGTGTGAAACGTCAACCAAAATTAAAACCTCTATAACTCTCTCACTTTAAGTCCAAAAGTGGTGAAATTTCTACCAATCGGAATTCTTCAAATTTTCTTTCAGGAGAGTGAAATTTCGTTTCACAATTCATTGGGGTGAGAGAGTTGTATTCCGTTTTATAAAGTGTTCTAAACATCACCCAAAATTAAAACCTCCATAACTCTCTCATTGTAAGTGCAATAGTGGTGAAATTTCTACCAATTGGAGGTCTTCCAATTCTCTTTCAGTGGAAAAAATCCCATTTAAGATTAGGTGGGGTGAGAGCGTTTTGGTCCATTTTTTAAAGTGTGCGAAACGTCACCCAAAATTAAAACCTCCATAACTCTCTAATTTTAAGTCCAAAAGTGGTGAAATTTCTACCAATCGGAGGTTCTAAGATTCTATTTCGGGGAAAGAAATCTCAATTCAAAATTTATTGGGATGAGTGTTGTAGTCCATTTTATAAAGAGTGTGTGAAACGTCAACCAAAATTAAAACCTCTATAACTCTCTCACGTTAAGTCCAAAAGTGGTGAAATTTCTACCAATCGGAATTCTTCAAATTTTCTTTCAGGAGAGTGAAATCTCGTTTCACAATTCATTGGGGTGAGAGAGTTGTATTCCGTTTTATAAAGTGTTCTAAACATCACCCAAAATTAAAACCTCCATAACTCTCTCATTGTAAGTGCAATAGTGGTGAAATTTCTACCAATTGGAGGTCTTCCAATTCTCTTTCAGTGGAAAAAATCCCATTTAAGATTAGGTGGGGTGAGAGCGTTTTGGTCCATTTTTTAAAGTGTGCGAAACGTCACCCAAAATTAAAACCTCCATTACTCTCTAATTTTAAGTCCAAAAGTGGTGAAATTTCTACCAATCGGAGGTTCTAAGATTCTATTTCGGGGAAAGAAATCTCATTTCAAAATTTATTGGGATGAGAGTTGTAATCCATTTTATAAAGAGTGTGTGAAACGTCAACCAAAATTAAAACCTCTATAACTCTCTCACTTTAAGTCCAAAAGTGGTGAAATTTCTACCAATCGGAATTCTTCAAATTTTCTTTCAGGAGAGTGAAATCTCGTTTCACGATTCATTGGGGTGAGAGAGTTGTATTCCGTTTTATAAAGTGTGTTAAACATCACCCAAAATTAAGACCTCCATAACTCTCTCATTAAACCTCTATAACTCTCTCACTTTAAGTCCAAAAGTGGTGAAATTTCTACCAATCGGAATTCTTCAAATTTTCTTTCAGGAGAGTGAAATCTCGTTTTACAATTCATTGGGGTGAGAGAGTTGTATTCCGTTTTATAAAGTGTGTTAAACATCACCCAAAATTAAAACCTCCATAACTCTCTCATTGTAAGTGCAATAGTGGTGAAATTTCTACCAATTGGAGGTCTTCCAATTCTCTTTCAGTGGAAAAAATCCCATTTAAGATTAGGTGGGGTGAGAGCGTTTTGGTCCATTTTTTAAAGTGTGCGAAACGTCACCCAAAATTAAAACCTCCATAACTCTCTAATTTTAAGTCCAAAAGTGGTGAAATTTCTACCAATCGGAGGTTCTAAGATTCTATTTCGGGGAAAGAAATCTCATTTCAAAATTTATTGGGATGAGAGTTGTAGTCCATTTTATAAAGAGTGTGTGAAACGTCAACCAAAATTAAAACCTCTATAACTCTCTCACTTTAAGTCCAAAAGTGGTGAAATTTCTACCAATCGGAATTCTTCAAATTTTCTTTAAGGAGAGTGAAATCTCGTTTCACAATTCATTGGGGTGAGAGAGTTGTATTCCGTTTTATAAAGTGTGTTAAACATCACCCAAAATTAAGACCTCCATAACTCTCTCATTATAAGTGCAATTGTGGTGAAATTTCTACCAATTGGAGGTCTTCAAATTCTCTTTCAGTGGAAAAAATCTCATTTAAGATTAGGTGGGGTGAGAGCGTTTTGTTCCATTTTTTAAAGTGTGCGAAACGTCACCTAAAATTAAAACCTCCATAACTCTCTCATTTCAAGTCCAAAAGTGGTGAAATTTCTACCAATCGGAGGTTCTAAGATTCTATTTCGGGGAAAGAAATCTCAATTCAAAATTTATTGGGATGAGTGTTGTAGTCCATTTTATAAAGAGTGTGCGAAACGTCAACCAAAATTAAAACCTCTATAACTCTCTCACTTTAAGTCCAAAAGTGGTGAAATTTCTACCAATCGGAATTCTTCAAATTTTCTTTCAGGAGAGTGAAATTTCGTTTCACAATTCATTGGGGTGAGAGAGTTGTATTCCGTTTTATAAAGTGTTCTAAACATCACCCAAAATTAAAACCTCCATAACTCTCTCATTGTAAGTGCAATAGTGGTGAAATTTCTACCAATTGGAGGTCTTCCAATTCTCTTTCAGTGGAAAAAATCCCATTTAAGATTAGGTGGGGTGAGAGCGTTTTGGTCCATTTTTTAAAGTGTGCGAAACGTCACCCAAAATTAAAACCTCCATAACTCTCTAATTTTAAGTCCAAAAGTGGTGAAATTTCTACCAATCGGAGGTTCTAAGATTCTATTTCGGGGAAAGAAATCTCATTTCAAAATTTATTGGGATGAGAGTTGTAGTCCATTTTATAAAGAGTGTGTGAAACGTCAACCAAAATTAAAACCTCTATAACTCTCTCACTTTAAGTCCAAAAGTGGTGAAATTTCTACCAATCGGAATTCTTCAAATTTTCTTTCAGGAGAGTGAAATCTCGTTTCACAATTCATTGGGGTGAGAGAGTTGTATTCCGTTTTATAAAGTGTGTTAAACATCACCCAAAATTAAGACCTCCATAACTCTCTCATTGTAAGTGCAATTGTGGTGAAATTTCTACCAATTGGAGGTCTTCAGATTCTCTTTCAGTGGAAAAAATCTCATTTAAGATTAGGTGGGGTGAGAGCGTTTTGTTCCATTTTTTAAAGTGTGCGAAACGTCACCCAAAATTAAAACCTCCATAACTCTCTCATTTCAAGTCCAAAAGTGGTGAAATTTCTACCAATCGGAGGTCCTAAGATTCTATTTCAGGGAAAGAAATCTCATTCCAAAATTTGTTGGGATGAGAGTTGTAGTCCATTTTATAAAGTGTGTGCGAAAAGTCACCCAAAATTAAAACCTCTATAACTCTCTCACTTTAAGTCCAAAAGTGGTGAAATTTCTACCAATCGGAATTCTTCAAATTTTCTTTCAGGAGAGTGAAATCTCGTTTCACAATTCATTGGGGTGAGAGAGTTGTATTCCGTTTTATAAAGTGTTCTAAACATCACCCAAAATTAAAACCTCCATAACTCTCTCATTGTAAGTGCAATAGTGGTGAAATTTCTACCAATTGGAGGTCTTCCAATTCTCTTTCAGTGAAAAAAATCCCATTTAAGATTAGGTGGGGTGAGAGCGTTTTGGTCCATTTTTTAAAGTGTGCGAAACGTCACCCAAAATTAAAACCTCCATAACTCTCTAATTTTAAGTCCAAAAGTGGTGAAATTTCTACCAATCGGAGGTTCTAAGATTCTATTTCGGGGAAAGAAATCTCATTTCAAAATTTATTGGGATGAGAGTTGTAGTCCATTTTATAAAGAGTGTGTGAAACGTCAACCAAAATTAAAACCTCTATAACTCTCTCACTTTAAGTCCAAAAGTGGTGAAATTTCTACCAATCGGAATTCTTCAAATTTTCTTTCAGGAGAGTGAAATCTCGTTTCACGATTCATTGGGGTGAGAGAGTTGTATTCCGTTTTATAAAGTGTGTTAAACATCACCCAAAATTAAGACCTCCATAACTCTCTCATTATAAGTGCAATTGTGGTGAAATTTCTACCAATTGGAGGTCTTCAAATTCTCTTTCAGTGGAAAAAATCTCATTTAAGATTAGGTGGGGTGAGAGCGTTTTGTTCCATTTTTTAAAGTGTGCGAAACGTCACCCAAAATTAAAACCTCCATAACTCTCTCATTTCAAGTCCAAAAGTGGTGAAATTTCTACCAATCGGAGGTCCTAAGATTTTATTTCAGGGAAAGAAATCTCATTCCAAAATTTGTTGGGATGAGAGTTGTAGTCCATTTTATAAAGTGTGTGCGAAAAGTCAACCAAAATTAAAACCTCTATAACTCTCTCACTTTAAGTCCAAAAGTGGTGAAATTTCTACCAATCGGAATTCTTCAAATTTTCTTTCAGGAGAGTGAAATCTCGTTTTACAATTCATTGGGGTGAGAGAGTTGTATTCCGTTTTATAAAGTGTGTTAAACATCACCCAAAATTAAAACCTCCATAACTCTCTCATTGTAAGTGCAATAGTGGTGAAATTTCTACCAATTGGAGGTCTTCCAATTCTCTTTCAGTGGAAAAAATCCCATTTAAGATTAGGTGGGGTGAGAGCGTTTTGGTCCATTTTTTAAAGTGTGCGAAACGTCACCCAAAATTAAAACCTCCATAACTCTCTAATTTTAAGTCCAAAAGTGGTGAAATTTCTACCAATCGGAGGTTCTAAGATTCTATTTCGGGGAAAGAAATCTCATTTCAAAATTTATTGGGATGAGAGTTGTAGTCCATTTTATAAAGAGTGTGTGAAACGTCAACCAAAATTAAAACCTTTATAACTCTCTCACTTTAAGTCCAAAAGTGGTGAAATTTCTACCAATCGGAATTCTTCAAATTTTCTTTCAGGAGAGTGAAATCTCGTTTCACAATTCATTGGGGTGAGAGAGTTGTATTCCGTTTTATAAAGTGTGTTAAACATCACCCAAAATTAAGACCTCCATAACTCTCTCATTATAAGTGCAATTGTGGTGAAATTTCTACCAATTGGAGGTCTTCAAATTCTCTTTCAGTGGAAAAAATCTCATTTAAGATTAGGTGGGGTGAGAGCGTTTTGTTCCATTTTTTAAAGTGTGCGAAACGTCACCCAAAATTAAAACCTCCATAACTCTCTCATTTCAAGTCCAAAAGTGGTGAAATTTCTACCAATCGGAGGTTCTAAGATTCTATTTCGGGGAAAGAAATCTCAATTCAAAATTTATTGGGATGAGTGTTGTAGTCCATTTTATAAAGAGTGTGTGAAACGTCAACCAAAATTAAAACCTCTATAACTCTCTCACTTTAAGTCCAAAAGTGGTGAAATTTCTACCAATCGGAATTCTTCAAATTTTCTTTCAGGAGAGTGAAATTTCGTTTCACAATTCATTGGGGTGAGAGAGTTGTATTCCGTTTTATAAAGTGTTCTAAACATCACCCAAAATTAAAACCTCCATAACTCTCTCATTGTAAGTGCAATAGTGGTGAAATTTCTACCAATTGGAGGTCTTCCAATTCTCTTTCAGTGGAAAAAATCCCATTTAAGATTAGGTGGGGTGAGAGCGTTTTGGTCCATTTTTTAAAGTGTGCGAAACGTCACCCAAAATTAAAACCTCCATAACTCTCTAATTTTAAGTCCAAAAGTGGTGAAATTTCTACCAATCGGAGGTTCTAAGATTCTATTTCGGGGAAAGAAATCTCATTTCAAAATTTATTGGGATGAGAGTTGTAATCCATTTTATAAAGAGTGTGTGAAACGTCAACCAAAATTAAAACCTCTATAACTCTCTCACTTTAAGTCCAAAAGTGGTGAAATTTCTACCAATCGGAATTCTTCAAATTTTCTTTCAGGAGAGTGAAATCTCGTTTCACGATTCATTGGGGTGAGAGAGTTGTATTCCGTTTTATAAAGTGTGTTAAACATCACCCAAAATTAAGACCTCCATAACTCTCTCATTATAAGTGCAATTGTGGTGAAATTTCTACCAATTGGAGGTCTTCAAATTCTCTTTCAGTGGAAAAAATCTCATTTAAGATTAGGTGGGGTGAGAGCGTTTTGTTCCATTTTTTAAAGTGTGCGAAACGTCACCCAAAATTAAAACCTCCATAACTCTCCCATTTCAAGTCCAAAAGTGGTGAAATTTCTACCAATCGGAGGTCCTAAGATTTTATTTCAGGGAAAGAAATCTCATTCCAAAATTTGTTGGGATGAGAGTTGTAGTCCATTTTATAAAGTGTGTGCGAAAAGTCACCCAAAATTAAAACCTCTATAACTCTCTCACTTTAAGTCCAAAAGTGGTGAAATTTCTACCAATCGGAATTCTTCAAATTTTCTTTCAGGAGAGTGAAATCTCGTTTTACAATTCATTGGGGTGAGAGAGTTGTATTCCGTTTTATAAAGTGTGTTAAACATCACCCAAAATTAAAACCTCCATAACTCTCTCATTGTAAGTGCAATAGTGGTGAAATTTCTACCAATTGGAGGTCTTCCAATTCTCTTTCAGTGGAAAAAATCCCATTTAAGATTAGGTGGGGTGAGAGCGTTTTGGTCCATTTTTTAAAGTGTGCGAAACGTCACCCAAAATTAAAACCTCCATAACTCTCTAATTTTAAGTCCAAAAGTGGTGAAATTTCTACCAATCGGAGGTTCTAAGATTCTATTTCGGGGAAAGAAATCTCATTTCAAAATTTATTGGGATGAGAGTTGTAGTCCATTTTATAAAGAGTGTGTGAAACGTCAACCAAAATTAAAACCTTTATAACTCTCTCACTTTAAGTCCAAAAGTGGTGAAATTTCTACCAATCGGAATTCTTCAAATTTTCTTTCAGGAGAGTGAAATCTCGTTTCACAATTCATTGGGGTGAGAGAGTTGTATTCCGTTTTATAAAGTGTGGTAAACATCACCCAAAATTAAGACCTCCATAACTCTCTCATTATAAGTGCAATTGTGGTGAAATTTCTACCAATTGGAGGTCTTCAAATTCTCTTTCAGTGGAAAAAATCTCATTTAAGATTAGGTGGGGTGAGAGCGTTTTGTTCCATTTTTTAAAGTGTGCGAAACGTCACCCAAAATTAAAACCTCCATAACTCTCTCATTTCAAGTCCAAAAGTGGTGAAATTTCTACCAATCGGAGGTTCTAAGATTCTATTTCGGGGAAAGAAATCTCAATTCAAAATTTATTGGGATGAGTGTTGTAGTCCATTTTATAAAGAGTGTGTGAAACGTCAACCAAAATTAAAACCTCTATAACTCTCTCACTTTAAGTCCAAAAGTGGTGAAATTTCTACCAATCGGAATTCTTCAAATTTTCTTTCAGGAGAGTGAAATTTCGTTTCACAATTCATTGGGGTGAGAGAGTTGTATTCCGTTTTATAAAGTGTTCTAAACATCACCCAAAATTAAAACCTCCATAACTCTCTCATTGTAAGTGCAATAGTGGTGAAATTTCTACCAATTGGAGGTCTTCCAATTCTCTTTCAGTGGAAAAAATCCCATTTAAGATTAGGTGGGGTGAGAGCGTTTTGGTCCATTTTTTAAAGTGTGCGAAACGTCACCCAAAATTAAAACCTCCATAACTCTCTAATTTTAAGTCCAAAAGTGGTGAAATTTCTACCAATCGGAGGTTCTAAGATTCTATTTCGGGGAAAGAAATCTCATTTCAAAATTTATTGGGATGAGAGTTGTAGTCCATTTTATAAAGAGTGTGTGAAACGTCAACCAAAATTAAAACCTCTATAACTCTCTCACTTTAAGTCCAAAAGTGGTGAAATTTCTACCAATCGGAATTCTTCAAATTTTCTTTCAGGAGAGTGAAATTTCGTTTCACAATTCATTGGGGTGAGAGAGTTGTATTCCGTTTTATAAAGTGTTCTAAACATCACCCAAAATTAAAACCTCCATAACTCTCTCATTGTAAGTGCAATAGTGGTGAAATTTCTACCAATTGGAGGTCTTCCAATTCTCTTTCAGTGGAAAAAATCCCATTTAAGATTAGGTGGGGTGAGAGCGTTTTGGTCCATTTTTTAAAGTGTGCGAAACGTCACCCAAAATTAAAACCTCCATAACTCTCTAATTTTAAGTCCAAAAGTGGTGAAATTTCTACCAATCGGAGGTTCTAAGATTCTATTTCGGGGAAAGAAATCTCATTTCAAAATTTATTGGGATGAGAGTTGTAATCCATTTTATAAAGAGTGTGTGAAACGTCAACCAAAATTAAAACCTCTATAACTCTCTCACTTTAAGTCCAAAAGTGGTGAAATTTCTACCAATCGGAATTCTTCAAATTTTCTTTCAGGAGAGTGAAATCTCGTTTCACGATTCATTGGGGTGAGAGAGTTGTATTCCGTTTTATAAAGTGTGTTAAACATCACCCAAAATTAAGACCTCCATAACTCTCTCATTATAAGTGCAATTGTGGTGAAATTTCTACCAATTGGAGGTCTTCAAATTCTCTTTCAGTGGAAAAAATCTCATTTAAGATTAGGTGGGGTGAGAGCGTTTTGTTCCATTTTTTAAAGTGTGCGAAACGTCACCCAAAATTAAAACCTCCATAACTCTCCCATTTCAAGTCCAAAAGTGGTGAAATTTCTACCAATCGGAGGTCCTAAGATTTTATTTCAGGGAAAGAAATCTCATTCCAAAATTTGTTGGGATGAGAGTTGTAGTCCATTTTATAAAGTGTGTGCGAAAAGTCACCCAAAATTAAAACCTCTATAACTCTCTCACTTTAAGTCCAAAAGTGGTGAAATTTCTACCAATCGGAATTCTTCAAATTTTCTTTCAGGAGAGTGAAATCTCGTTTTACAATTCATTGGGGTGAGAGAGTTGTATTCCGTTTTATAAAGTGTGTTAAACATCACCCAAAATTAAAACCTCCATAACTCTCTCATTGTAAGTGCAATAGTGGTGAAATTTCTACCAATTGGAGGTCTTCCAATTCTCTTTCAGTGGAAAAAATCCCATTTAAGATTAGGTGGGGTGAGAGCGTTTTGGTCCATTTTTTAAAGTGTGCGAAACGTCACCCAAAATTAAAACCTCCATAACTCTCTAATTTTAAGTCCAAAAGTGGTGAAATTTCTACCAATCGGAGGTTCTAAGATTCTATTTCGGGGAAAGAAATCTCATTTCAAAATTTATTGGGATGAGAGTTGTAGTCCATTTTATAAAGAGTGTGTGAAACGTCAACCAAAATTAAAACCTTTATAACTCTCTCACTTTAAGTCCAAAAGTGGTGAAATTTCTACCAATCGGAATTCTTCAAATTTTCTTTCAGGAGAGTGAAATCTCGTTTCACAATTCATTGGGGTGAGAGAGTTGTATTCCGTTTTATAAAGTGTGGTAAACATCACCCAAAATTAAGACCTCCATAACTCTCTCATTATAAGTGCAATTGTGGTGAAATTTCTACCAATTGGAGGTCTTCAAATTCTCTTTCAGTGGAAAAAATCTCATTTAAGATTAGGTGGGGTGAGAGCGTTTTGTTCCATTTTTTAAAGTGTGCGAAACGTCACCCAAAATTAAAACCTCCATAACTCTCTCATTTCAAGTCCAAAAGTGGTGAAATTTCTACCAATCGGAGGTTCTAAGATTCTATTTCGGGGAAAGAAATCTCAATTCAAAATTTATTGGGATGAGTGTTGTAGTCCATTTTATAAAGAGTGTGTGAAACGTCAACCAAAATTAAAACCTCTATAACTCTCTCACTTTAAGTCCAAAAGTGGTGAAATTTCTACCAATCGGAATTCTTCAAATTTTCTTTCAGGAGAGTGAAATTTCGTTTCACAATTCATTGGGGTGAGAGAGTTGTATTCCGTTTTATAAAGTGTTCTAAACATCACCCAAAATTAAAACCTCCATAACTCTCTCATTGTAAGTGCAATAGTGGTGAAATTTCTACCAATTGGAGGTCTTCCAATTCTCTTTCAGTGGAAAAAATCCCATTTAAGATTAGGTGGGGTGAGAGCGTTTTGGTCCATTTTTTAAAGTGTGCGAAACGTCACCCAAAATTAAAACCTCCATAACTCTCTAATTTTAAGTCCAAAAGTGGTGAAATTTCTACCAATCGGAGGTTCTAAGATTCTATTTCGGGGAAAGAAATCTCATTTCAAAATTTATTGGGATGAGAGTTGTAGTCCATTTTATAAAGAGTGTGTGAAACGTCAACCAAAATTAAAACCTCTATAACTCTCTCACTTTAAGTCCAAAAGTGGTGAAATTTCTACCAATCGGAATTCTTCAAATTTTCTTTCAGGAGAGTGAAATCTCGTTTCACAATTCATTGGGGTGAGAGAGTTGTATTCCGTTTTATAAAGTGTGTTAAACATCACCCAAAATTAAGACCTCCATAACTCTCCCATTATAAGTGCAATTGTGGTGAAATTTCTACCAATTGGAGGTCTTCAAATTCTCTTTCAGTGGAAAAAATCTCATTTAAGATTAGGTGGGGTGAGAGCGTTTTGTTCCATTTTTTAAAGTGTGCGAAACGTCACCCAAAATTAAAACCTCCATAACTCTCTCATTTCAAGTCCAAAAGTGGTGAAATTTCTACCAATCGGAGGTCCTAAGATTCTATTTCAGGGAAAGAAATCTCATTCCAAAATTTGTTGGGATGAGAGTTGTAGTCCATTTTATAAAGTGTGTGCGAAAAGTCACCCAAAATTAAAACCTCTATAACTCTCTCACTTTAAGTCCAAAAGTGGTGAAATTTCTACCAATCGGAATTCTTCAAATTTTCTTTCAGGAGAGTGAAATCTCGTTTCACAATTCATTGGGGTGAGAGAGTTGTATTCCGTTTTATAAAGTGTGTTAAAGATCACCCAAAATTAAAACCTCCATAACTCTCTCATTGTAAGTGCAATAGTGGTGAAATTTCTACCAATTGGAGCTCTTCAATTCTCTTTCAGTGGAAAAAATCTCATTTAAGATTAGGTGGGGTGAGAGCGTTTTGGTCCATTTTTTGAAGTGTGCGAAACGTCACCCAAAATTAAAACCTCCATAACTCTCTAATTTTAAGTCCAAAAGTGGTGAAATTTCTACCAATCGGAGGTTCTAAGATTCTATTTCGGGGAAAGAAATCACATTTCAAAATTTATTGGGATGAGAGTTGTAGTCCATTTTATAAAGAGTGTGTGAAACGTCAACCAAAATTAAAACCTCTATAACTCTCTCACTTTAAGTCCAAAAGTGGTGAAATTTCTACCAATCGGAATTCTTCAAATTTTCTTTCAGGAGAGTGAAATCTCGTTTCACAATTCATTGGGGTGAGAGAGTTGTATTCCGTTTTATAAAGTGTGTTAAACATCACCCAAAATTAAGACCTCCATAACTCTCTCATTGTAAGTGCAATTGTGGTGAAATTTCTACCAATTGGAGGTCTTCAGATTCTCTTTCAGTGGAAAAAATCTCATTTAAGATTAGGTGGGGTGATAGCGTTTTGTTCCATTTTTTAAAGTGTGCGAAACGTCACCCAAAATTAAAACCTCCATAACTCTCTCATTTCAAGTCCAAAAGTGGTGAAATTTCTACCAATCGGAGGTTCTAAGATTCTATTTCGGGGAAAGAAATCTCAATTCAAAATTTATTGGGATGAGTGTTGTAGTCCATTTTATAAAGAGTGTGTGAAACGTCAACCAAAATTAAAACCTCTATAACTCTCTCACTTTAAGTCCAAAAGTGGTGAAATTTCTACCAATCGGAATTCTTCAAATTCTCTTTCAGGAGAGTGAAATCTCGTTTCACAATTCATTGGGGTGAGAGAGTTGTATTCCGTTTTATAAAGTGTTCTAAACATCACCCAAAATTAAAACCTCCATAACTCTCTCATTGTAAGTGCAATAGTGGTGAAATTTCTACCAATTGGAGGTCTTCCAATTCTCTTTCAGTGGAAAAAATCCCATTTAAGATTAGGTGGGGTGAGAGCGTTTTGGTCCATTTTTTAAAGTGTGCGAAACGTCACCCAAAATTAAAACCTCCATAACTCTCTAATTTTAAGTCCAAAAGTGGTGAAATTTCTACCAATCGGAGGTTCTAAGATTCTATTTCGGGGAAAGAAATCTCATTTCAAAATTTATTGGGATGAGAGTTGTAATCCATTTTATAAAGAGTGTGTGAAACGTCAACCAAAATTAAAACCTCTATAACTCTCTCACTTTAAGTCCAAAAGTGGTGAAATTTCTACCAATCGGAATTCTTCAAATTTTCTTTCAGGAGAGTGAAATCTCGTTTCACGATTCATTGGGGTGAGAGAGTTGTATTCCGTTTTATAAAGTGTGTTAAACATCACCCAAAATTAAGACCTCCATAACTCTCTCATTATAAGTGCAATTGTGGTGAAATTTCTACCAATTGGAGGTCTTCAAATTCTCTTTCAGTGGAAAAAATCTCATTTAAGATTAGGTGGGGTGAGAGCGTTTTGTTCCATTTTTTAAAGTGTGCGAAACGTCACCCAAAATTAAAACCTCCATAACTCTCTCATTTCAAGTCCAAAAGTGGTGAAATTTCTACCAATCGGAGGTCCTAAGATTTTATTTCAGGGAAAGAAATCTCATTCCAAAATTTGTTGGGATGAGAGTTGTAGTCCATTTTATAAAGTGTGTGCGAAAAGTCAACCAAAATTAAAACCTCTATAACTCTCTCACTTTAAGTCCAAAAGTGGTGAAATTTCTACCAATCGGAATTCTTCAAATTTTCTTTCAGGAGAGTGAAATCTCGTTTTACAATTCATTGGGGTGAGAGAGTTGTATTCCGTTTTATAAAGTGTGTTAAACATCACCCAAAATTAAAACCTCCATAACTCTCTCATTGTAAGTGCAATAGTGGTGAAATTTCTACCAATTGGAGGTCTTCCAATTCTCTTTCAGTGGAAAAAATCTCATTTAAGATTAGGTGGGGTGAGAGCGTTTTGTTCCATTTTTTAAAGTGTGCGAAACGTCACCCAAAATTAAAACCTCCATAACTCTCTCATTTCAAGTCCAAAAGTGGTGAAATTTCTACCAATCGGAGGTCCTAAGATTCTATTTCAGGGAAAGAAATCTCATTCCAAAATTTGTTGGGATGAGAGTTGTAGTCCATTTTATAAAGTGTGTGCGAAAAGTCACCCAAAATTAAAACCTCTATAACTCTCTCACTTTAAGTCCAAAAGTGGTGAAATTTCTACCAATCGGAATTCTTCAAATTTTCTTTCAGGAGAGTGAAATCTCATTTTACAATTCATTGGGGTGAGAGAGTTGTATTCCGTTTTATAAAGTGTGTTAAACATCACCCAAAATTAAAACCTCCATAACTCTCTCATTGTAAGTGCAATAGTGGTGAAATTTCTACCAATTGGAGGTCTTCCAATTCTCTTTCAGTGGAAAAAATCCCATTTAAGATTAGGTGGGGTGAGAGCGTTTTGGTCCATTTTTTAAAGTGTGCGAAACGTCACCCAAAATTAAAACCTCCATAACTCTCTAATTTTAAGTCCAAAAGTGGTGAAATTTCTACCAATCGGAGGTTCTAAGATTCTATTTCGGGGAAAGAAATCTCATTTCAAAATTTATTTGGATGAGAGTTGTAGTCCATTTTATAAAGAGTGTGTGAAACGTCAACCAAAATTAAAACCTCTATAACTCTCTCACTTTAAGTCCAAAAGTGGTGAAATTTCTACCAATCGGAATTCTTCAAATTTTCTTTCAGGAGAGTGAAATCTCGTTTTACAATTCATTGGGGTGAGAGAGTTGTATTCCGTTTTATAAAGTGTGTTAAACATCACCCAAAATTAAAACCTCCATAACTCTCTCATTGTAAGTGCAATAGTGGTGAAATTTCTACCAATTGGAGGTCTTCCAATTCTCTTTCAGTGGAAAAAATCCCATTTAAGATTAGGTGGGGTGAGAGCGTTTTGGTCCATTTTTTAAAGTGTGCGAAACGTCACCCAAAATTAAAACCTCCATAACTCTCTAATTTTAAGTCCAAAAGTGGTGAAATTTCTACCAATCGGAGGTTCTAAGATTCTATTTCGGGGAAAGAAATCTCATTTCAAAATTTATTGGGATGAGAGTTGTAGTCCATTTTATAAAGAGTGTGTGAAACGTCAACCAAAATTAAAACCTTTATAACTCTCTCACTTTAAGTCCAAAAGTGGTGAAATTTCTACCAATCGGAATTCTTCAAATTTTCTTTCAGGAGAGTGAAATCTCGTTTCACAATTCATTGGGGTGAGAGAGTTGTATTCCGTTTTATAAAGTGTGTTAAACATCACCCAAAATTAAGACCTCCATAACTCTCTCATTATAAGTGCAATTGTGGTGAAATTTCTACCAATTGGAGGTCTTCAAATTCTCTTTCAGTGGAAAAAATCTCATTTAAGATTAGGTGGGGTGAGAGCGTTTTGTTCCATTTTTTAAAGTGTGCGAAACGTCACCCAAAATTAAAACCTCCATAACTCTCTCATTTCAAGTCCAAAAGTGGTGAAATTTCTACCAATCGGAGGTCCTAAGATTTTATTTCAGGGAAAGAAATCTCATTCCAAAATTTGTTGGGATGAGAGTTGTAGTCCATTTTATAAAGTGTGTGCGAAAAGTCACCCAAAATTAAAACCTCTATAACTCTCTCACTTTAAGTCCAAAAGTGGTGAAATTTCTACCAATCGGAATTCTTCAAATTTTCTTTCAGGAGAGTGAAATCTCGTTTTACAATTCATTGGGGTGAGAGAGTTGTATTCCGTTTTATAAAGTGTGTTAAACATCACCCAAAATTAAAACCTCCATAACTCTCTCATTGTAAGTGCAATAGTGGTGAAATTTCTACCAATTGGAGGTCTTCCAATTCTCTTTCAGTGGAAAAAATCCCATTTAAGATTAGGTGGGGTGAGAGCGTTTTGGTCCATTTTTTAAAGTGTGCGAAACGTCACCCAAAATTAAAACCTCCATAACTCTCTAATTTTAAGTCCAAAAGTGGTGAAATTTCTACCAATCGGAGGTTCTAAGATTCTATTTCGGGGAAAGAAATCTCATTTCAAAATTTATTGGGATGAGAGTTGTAGTCCATTTTATAAAGAGTGTGTGAAACGTCAACCAAAATTAAAACCTTTATAACTCTCTCACTTTAAGTCCAAAAGTGGTGAAATTTCTACCAATCGGAATTCTTCAAATTTTCTTTCAGGAGAGTGAAATCTCGTTTCACAATTCATTGGGGTGAGAGAGTTGTATTCCGTTTTATAAAGTGTGTTAAACATCACCCAAAATTAAGACCTCCATAACTCTCTCATTATAAGTGCAATTGTGGTGAAATTTCTACCAATTGGAGGTCTTCAAATTCTCTTTCAGTGGAAAAAATCTCATTTAAGATTAGGTGGGGTGAGAGCGTTTTGTTCCATTTTTTAAAGTGTGCGAAACGTCACCCAAAATTAAAACCTCCATAACTCTCTCATTTCAAGTCCAAAAGTGGTGAAATTTCTACCAATCGGAGGTCCTAAGATTCTATTTCAGGGAAAGAAATCTCATTCCAAAATTTGTTGGGATGAGAGTTGTAGTCCATTTTATAAAGTGTGTGCGAAAAGTCACCCAAAATTAAAACCTCTATAACTCTCTCACTTTAAGTCCAAAAGTGGTGAAATTTCTACCAATCGGAATTCTTCAAATTTTCTTTCAGGAGAGTGAAATCTCATTTTACAATTCATTGGGGTGAGAGAGTTGTATTCCGTTTTATAAAGTGTGTTAAACATCACCCAAAATTAAAACCTCCATAACTCTCTCATTGTAAGTGCAATAGTGGTGAAATTTCTACCAATTGGAGGTCTTCCAATTCTCTTTCAGTGGAAAAAATCCCATTTAAGATTAGGTGGGGTGAGAGCGTTTTGGTCCATTTTTTAAAGTGTGCGAAACGTCACCCAAAATTAAAACCTCCATAACTCTCTAATTTTAAGTCCAAAAGTGGTGAAATTTCTACCAATCGGAGGTTCTAAGATTCTATTTCGGGGAAAGAAATCTCATTTCAAAATTTATTTGGATGAGAGTTGTAGTCCATTTTATAAAGAGTGTGTGAAACGTCAACCAAAATTAAAACCTCTATAACTCTCTCACTTTAAGTCCAAAAGTGGTGAAATTTCTACCAATCGGAATTCTTCAAATTTTCTTTCAGGAGAGTGAAATCTCGTTTTACAATTCATTGGGGTGAGAGAGTTGTATTCCGTTTTATAAAGTGTGTTAAACATCACCCAAAATTAAAACCTCCATAACTCTCTCATTGTAAGTGCAATAGTGGTGAAATTTCTACCAATTGGAGGTCTTCCAATTCTCTTTCAGTGGAAAAAATCCCATTTAAGATTAGGTGGGGTGAGAGCGTTTTGGTCCATTTTTTAAAGTGTGCGAAACGTCACCCAAAATTAAAACCTCCATAACTCTCTAATTTTAAGTCCAAAAGTGGTGAAATTTCTACCAATCGGAGGTTCTAAGATTCTATTTCGGGGAAAGAAATCTCATTTCAAAATTTATTGGGATGAGAGTTGTAGTCCATTTTATAAAGAGTGTGTGAAACGTCAACCAAAATTAAAACCTTTATAACTCTCTCACTTTAAGTCCAAAAGTGGTGAAATTTCTACCAATCGGAATTCTTCAAATTTTCTTTCAGGAGAGTGAAATCTCGTTTCACAATTCATTGGGGTGAGAGAGTTGTATTCCGTTTTATAAAGTGTGTTAAACATCACCCAAAATTAAGACCTCCATAACTCTCTCATTATAAGTGCAATTGTGGTGAAATTTCTACCAATTGGAGGTCTTCAAATTCTCTTTCAGTGGAAAAAATCTCATTTAAGATTAGGTGGGGTGAGAGCGTTTTGTTCCATTTTTTAAAGTGTGCGAAACGTCACCCAAAATTAAAACCTCCATAACTCTCTCATTTCAAGTCCAAAAGTGGTGAAATTTCTACCAATCGGAGGTCCTAAGATTTTATTTCAGGGAAAGAAATCTCATTCCAAAATTTGTTGGGATGAGAGTTGTAGTCCATTTTATAAAGTGTGTGCGAAAAGTCACCCAAAATTAAAACCTCTATAACTCTCTCACTTTAAGTCCAAAAGTGGTGAAATTTCTACCAATCGGAATTCTTCAAATTTTCTTTCAGGAGAGTGAAATCTCGTTTTACAATTCATTGGGGTGAGAGAGTTGTATTCCGTTTTATAAAGTGTGTTAAACATCACCCAAAATTAAAACCTCCATAACTCTCTCATTGTAAGTGCAATAGTGGTGAAATTTCTACCAATTGGAGGTCTTCCAATTCTCTTTCAGTGGAAAAAATCCCATTTAAGATTAGGTGGGGTGAGAGCGTTTTGGTCCATTTTTTAAAGTGTGCGAAACGTCACCCAAAATTAAAACCTCCATAACTCTCTAATTTTAAGTCCAAAAGTGGTGAAATTTCTACCAATCGGAGGTTCTAAGATTCTATTTCGGGGAAAGAAATCTCATTTCAAAATTTATTGGGATGAGAGTTGTAGTCCATTTTATAAAGAGTGTGTGAAACGTCAACCAAAATTAAAACCTTTATAACTCTCTCACTTTAAGTCCAAAAGTGGTGAAATTTCTACCAATCGGAATTCTTCAAATTTTCTTTCAGGAGAGTGAAATCTCGTTTCACAATTCATTGGGGTGAGAGAGTTGTATTCCGTTTTATAAAGTGTGTTAAACATCACCCAAAATTAAGACCTCCATAACTCTCTCATTATAAGTGCAATTGTGGTGAAATTTCTACCAATTGGAGGTCTTCAAATTCTCTTTCAGTGGAAAAAATCTCATTTAAGATTAGGTGGGGTGAGAGCGTTTTGTTCCATTTTTTAAAGTGTGCGAAACGTCACCCAAAATTAAAACCTCCATAACTCTCTCATTTCAAGTCCAAAAGTGGTGAAATTTCTACCAATCGGAGGTCCTAAGATTCTATTTCAGGGAAAGAAATCTCATTCCAAAATTTGTTGGGATGAGAGTTGTAGTCCATTTTATAAAGTGTGTGCGAAAAGTCACCCAAAATTAAAACCTCTATAACTCTCTCACTTTAAGTCCAAAAGTGGTGAAATTTCTACCAATCGGAATTCTTCAAATTTTCTTTCAGGAGAGTGAAATCTCATTTTACAATTCATTGGGGTGAGAGAGTTGTATTCCGTTTTATAAAGTGTGTTAAACATCACCCAAAATTAAAACCTCCATAACTCTCTCATTGTAAGTGCAATAGTGGTGAAATTTCTACCAATTGGAGGTCTTCCAATTCTCTTTCAGTGGAAAAAATCCCATTTAAGATTAGGTGGGGTGAGAGCGTTTTGGTCCATTTTTTAAAGTGTGCGAAACGTCACCCAAAATTAAAACCTCCATAACTCTCTAATTTTAAGTCCAAAAGTGGTGAAATTTCTACCAATCGGAGGTTCTAAGATTCTATTTCGGGGAAAGAAATCTCATTTCAAAATTTATTTGGATGAGAGTTGTAGTCCATTTTATAAAGAGTGTGTGAAACGTCAACCAAAATTAAAACCTCTATAACTCTCTCACTTTAAGTCCAAAAGTGGTGAAATTTCTACCAATCGGAATTCTTCAAATTTTTTTTAAGGAGAGTGAAATCTCGTTTTACAATTCATTGGGGTGAGAGAGTTGTATTCCGTTTTATAAAGTGTGTTAAACATCACCCAAAATTAAAACCTCCATAACTCTCTCATTGTAAGTGAAATAGTGGTGAAATTTCTACCAATTGGAGGTCTTCCAATTCTCTTTCAGTGAAAAAAATCCCATTTAAGATTAGGTGGGGTGAGAGCGTTTTGGTCCATTTTTTAAAGTGTGCGAAACGTCACCCAAAATTAAAACCTCCATAACTCTCTAATTTTAAGTCCAAAAGTGGTGAAATTTCTACCAATCGGAGGTTCTAAGATTCTATTTCGGGGAAAGAAATCTCATTTCAAAATTTATTGGGATGAGAGTTGTAGTCCATTTTATAAAGAGTGTGTGAAACGTCAACCAAAATTAAAACCTTTATAACTCTCTCACTTTAAGTCCAAAAGTGGTGAAATTTCTACCAATCGGAATTCTTCAAATTTTCTTTCAGGAGAGTGAAATCTCGTTTCACAATTCATTGGGGTGAGAGAGTTGTATTCCGTTTTATAAAGTGTGTTAAACATCACCCAAAATTAAGACCTCCATAACTCTCTCATTATAAGTGCAATTGTGGTGAAATTTCTACCAATTGGAGGTCTTCAAATTCTCTTTCAGTGGAAAAAATCTCATTTAAGATTAGGTGGGGTGAGAGCGTTTTGTTCCATTTTTTAAAGTGTGCGAAACGTCACCCAAAATTAAAACCTCCATAACTCTCTCATTTCAAGTCCAAAAGTGGTGAAATTTCTACCAATCGGAGGTCCTAAGATTCTATTTCAGGGAAAGAAATCTCATTCCAAAATTTGTTGGGATGAGAGTTGTAGTCCATTTTATAAAGTGTGTGCGAAAAGTCACCCAAAATTAAAACCTCTATAACTCTCTCACTTTAAGTCCAAAAGTGGTGAAATTTCTACCAATCGGAATTCTTCAAATTTTCTTTCAGGAGAGTGAAATCTCATTTTACAATTCATTGGGGTGAGAGAGTTGTATTCCGTTTTATAAAGTGTGTTAAACATCACCCAAAATTAAAACCTCCATAACTCTCTCATTGTAAGTGCAATAGTGGTGAAATTTCTACCAATTGGAGGTCTTCCAATTCTCTTTCAGTGGAAAAAATCCCATTTAAGATTAGGTGGGGTGAGAGCGTTTTGGTCCATTTTTTAAAGTGTGCGAAACGTCACCCAAAATTAAAACCTCCATAACTCTCTAATTTTAAGTCCAAAAGTGGTGAAATTTCTACCAATCGGAGGTTCTAAGATTCTATTTCGGGGAAAGAAATCTCATTTCAAAATTTATTTGGATGAGAGTTGTAGTCCATTTTATAAAGAGTGTGTGAAACGTCAACCAAAATTAAAACCTCTATAACTCTCTCACTTTAAGTCCAAAAGTGGTGAAATTTCTACCAATCGGAATTCTTCAAATTTTCTTTCAGGAGAGTGAAATCTCGTTTTACAATTCATTGGGGTGAGAGAGTTGTATTCCGTTTTATAAAGTGTGTTAAACATCACCCAAAATTAAAACCTCCATAACTCTCTCATTGTAAGTGCAATAGTGGTGAAATTTCTACCAATTGGAGGTCTTCCAATTCTCTTTCAGTGGAAAAAATCCCATTTAAGATTAGGTGGGGTGAGAGCGTTTTGGTCCATTTTTTAAAGTGTGCGAAACGTCACCCAAAATTAAAACCTCCATAACTCTCTAATTTTAAGTCCAAAAGTGGTGAAATTTCTACCAATCGGAGGTTCTAAGATTCTATTTCGGGGAAAGAAATCTCATTTCAAAATTTATTGGGATGAGAGTTGTAGTCCATTTTATAAAGAGTGTGTGAAACGTCAACCAAAATTAAAACCTTTATAACTCTCTCACTTTAAGTCCAAAAGTGGTGAAATTTCTACCAATCGGAATTCTTCAAATTTTCTTTCAGGAGAGTGAAATCTCGTTTCACAATTCATTGGGGTGAGAGAGTTGTATTCCGTTTTATAAAGTGTGTTAAACATCACCCAAAATTAAGACCTCCATAACTCTCTCTCATTATAAGTGCAATTGTGGTGAAATTTCTACCAATTGGAGGTCTTCAAATTCTCTTTCAGTGGAAAAAATCTCATTTAAGATTAGGTGGGGTGAGAGCGTTTTGTTCCATTTTTTAAAGTGTGCGAAACGTCACCCAAAATTAAAACCTCCATAACTCTCTCATTTCAAGTCCAAAAGTGGTGAAATTTCTACCAATCGGAGGTCCTAAGATTCTATTTCAGGGAAAGAAATCTCATTCCAAAATTTGTTGGGATGAGAGTTGTAGTCCATTTTATAAAGTGTGTGCGAAAAGTCACCCAAAATTAAAACCTCTATAACTCTCTCACTTTAAGTCCAAAAGTGGTGAAATTTCTACCAATCGGAATTCTTCAAATTTTCTTTCAGGAGAGTGAAATCTCATTTTACAATTCATTGGGGTGAGAGAGTTGTATTCCGTTTTATAAAGTGTGTTAAACATCACCCAAAATTAAAACCTCCATAACTCTCTCATTGTAAGTGCAATAGTGGTGAAATTTCTACCAATTGGAGGTCTTCCAATTCTCTTTCAGTGGAAAAAATCCCATTTAAGATTAGGTGGGGTGAGAGCGTTTTGGTCCATTTTTTAAAGTGTGCGAAACGTCACCCAAAATTAAAACCTCCATAACTCTCTAATTTTAAGTCCAAAAGTGGTGAAATTTCTACCAATCGGAGGTTCTAAGATTCTATTTCGGGGAAAGAAATCTCATTTCAAAATTTATTGGGATGAGAGTTGTAGTCCATTTTATAAAGAGTGTGTGAAACGTCAACCAAAATTAAAACCTTTATAACTCTCTCACTTTAAGTCCAAAAGTGGTGAAATTTCTACCAATCGGAATTCTTCAAATTTTCTTTCAGGAGAGTGAAATCTCGTTTCACAATTCATTGGGGTGAGAGAGTTGTATTCCGTTTTATAAAGTGTGTTAAACATCACCCAAAATTAAGACCTCCATAACTCTCTCATTATAAGTGCAATTGTGGTGAAATTTCTACCAATTGGAGGTCTTCAAATTCTCTTTCAGTGGAAAAAATCTCATTTAAGATTAGGTGGGGTGAGAGCGTTTTGTTCCATTTTTTAAAGTGTGCGAAACGTCACCCAAAATTAAAACCTCCATAACTCTCTCATTTCAAGTCCAAAAGTGGTGAAATTTCTACCAATCGGAGGTCCTAAGATTCTATTTCAGGGAAAGAAATCTCATTCCAAAATTTGTTGGGATGAGAGTTGTAGTCCATTTTATAAAGTGTGTGCGAAAAGTCACCCAAAATTAAAACCTCTATAACTCTCTCACTTTAAGTCCAAAAGTGGTGAAATTTCTACCAATCGGAATTCTTCAAATTTTCTTTCAGGAGAGTGAAATCTCATTTTACAATTCATTGGGGTGAGAGAGTTGTATTCCGTTTTATAAAGTGTGTTAAACATCACCCAAAATTAAAACCTCCATAACTCTCTCATTGTAAGTGCAATAGTGGTGAAATTTCTACCAATTGGAGGTCTTCAAATTCTCTTTCAGTGGGAAAAATCTCATTTAAGATTAGGTGGGGTGAGAGCGTTTTGGTCCCTTTTTTGAAGTGTGCGAAACGTCACCCAAAATTAAAACCTCCATAACTCTCTAATTTTAAGTCCAAAAGTGGTGAAATTTCTACCAATCGGAGGTTCTAAGATTCTATTTCGGTGAAAGAAATCTCATTTCAAAATTTGTTGGGATGAGAGTTGTAGTCCATTTTATAAAGAGTGTGTGAAACGTCAACCAAAATTAAAACCTCTATAACTCTCTCACTTTAAGTCCAAAAGTGGTGAAATTTCTACCAATCGGAGGTCCTAAGATTCTATTTCAGGGAAAGAAATCTCATTTCAAAATTTATTGGGATGAGAGTTGTAGTCCATTTTATAAAGATTGTGTGAAACGTCAACCAAAATTAAAACCTCTATAACTCTCTCACTTTAAGTCCAAAAGTGGTGAAATTTCTACCAATCGGAATTCTTCAAATTTTCTTTCAGGAGAGTGAAATCTCGTTTCACAATTCATTGGGGTGAGAGAGTTGTATTCCGTTTTATAAAGTGTGTTAAAAATCACCCAAAATTAAGACCTCCATAACTCTCTCATTGTAAGTGCAATTGTGGTGAAATTTCTACCAATTGGAGGTCTTCAAATTCTCTTTTCAGTGGAAAAAATCTCATTTAAGATTAGGTGGGGTGAGAGCGTTTTGTTCCATTTTTTAAAGTGTGCGAAACGTCACCCAAAATTAAAACCTCCATAACTCTCTCATTTCAAGTCCAAAAGTGGTGAAATTTCTACCAATCGGAGGTCCTAAGATTCTATTTCAGGGAAAGAAATCTCATTCCAAAATTTGTTGGGATGAGAGTTGTAGTCCATTTTATAAAGTGTGTGCGAAAAGTCACCCAAAATTAAAACCTCTATAACTCTCTCACTTTAAGTCCAAAAGTGGTGAAATTTCTACCAATCGGAATTCTTCAAATTTTCTTTCAGGAGAGTGAAATCTCGTTTCACAATTCATTGGGGTGAGAGAGTTGTATTCCGTTTTATAAAGTGTGTTAAAGATCACCCAAAATTAAATCCTCCATAACTCTCTCATTGTAAGTGCAATAGTGGTGAAATTTCTACCAATTGGAGGTCTTCCAATTCTCTTTCAGTGGAAAAAATCTCATTTAAGATTAGGTGGGGTGAGAGCGTTTTGGTCCATTTTATAAAGAGTGTGTGAAATGTCAACCAAAATTAAAACCTCTATAACTCTCTCACTTTAAGTCCAAAAGTGGTGTAATTTCTACCAATCGGAGGTCCTAAGATTCTATTTCAAGGAAAGAAATCTCATTTCAAAATTTATTGGGATGAGAGTTGTAGTCCATTTTATAAAGAGTGTGTGAAACGTCAACCAAAATTAAAACCTCTATAACTCTCTCACTTTAAGTCCAAAAGTGGTGAAATTTCTACCAATCGGAATTCTTCAAATTTTCTTTCAGGAGAGTGAAATCTCGTTTCACAATTCATTGGGGTGAGAGAGTTGTATTCCGTTTTATAAAGTGTGTTAAACATCACCCAAAATTAAGACCTCCATAACTCTCCCATTATAAGTGCAATTGTGGTGAAATTTCTACCAATTGGAGGTCTTCAAATTCTCTTTCAGTGGAAAAAATCTCATTTAAGATTAGGTGGGGTGAGAGCGTTTTGTTCCATTTTTTAAAGTGTGCGAAACGTCACCCAAAATTAAAACCTCCATAACTCTCTCATTTCAAGTCCAAAAGTGGTGAAATTTCTACCAATCGGAGGTCCTAAGATTCTATTTCAGGGAAAGAAATCTCATTCCAAAATTTGTTGGGATGAGAGTTGTAGTCCATTTTATAAAGTGTGTGCGAAAAGTCACCCAAAATTAAAACCTCTATAACTCTCTCACTTTAAGTCCAAAAGTGGTGAAATTTCTACCAATCGGAATTCTTCAAATTTTCTTTCAGGAGAGTGAAATCTCGTTTCACAATTCATTGGGGTGAGAGAGTTGTATTCCGTTTTATAAAGTGTGTTAAACATCACCCAAAATTAAAACCTCCATAACTCTCTCATTGTAAGTGCAATAGTGGTGAAATTTCTACCAATTGGAGGTCTTCAAATTCTCTTTCAGTGGAAAAAATCTCATTTAAGATTAGGTGGGGTGAGAGCGTTTTGGTCCCTTTTTTGAAGTGTGCGAAACGTCACCCAAAATTAAAACCTCCATAACTCTCTAATTTTAAGTCCAAAAGTGGTGAAATTTCTACCAATCGGAGGTTCTAAGATTCTATTTCGGGGAAAGAAATCTCATTTCAAAATTTGTTGGGATGAGAGTTGTAGTCCATTTTATAAAGAGTTTGTGAAACGTCAACCAAAATTAAAACCTCTATAACTCTCTCACTTTAAGTCCAAAAGTGGTGAAATTTCTACCAATCGGAGGTCCTAAGATTCTATTTCAGGGAAAGAAATCTCATTTCAAAATTTATTGGGATGAGAGTTGTAGTCCATTTTATAAAGATTGTGTGAAACGTCAACCAAAATTAAAACCTCTATAACTCTCTCACTTTAAGTCCAAAAGTGGTGAAATTTCTACCAATCGGAATTCTTCAAATTTTCTTTCAGGAGAGTGAAATCTCGTTTCACAATTCATTGGGGTGAGAGAGTTGTATTCCGTTTTATAAAGTGTGTTAAAAATCACCCAAAATTAAGACCTCCATAACTCTCTCATTGTAAGTGCAATTGTGGTGAAATTTCTACCAATTGGAGGTCTTCAAATTCTCTTTTCAGTGGAAAAAATCTCATTTAAGATTAGGTGGGGTGAGAGCGTTTTGTTCCATTTTTTAAAGTGTGCGAAACGTCACCCAAAATTAAAACCTCCATAACTCTCTCATTTCAAGTCCAAAAGTGGTGAAATTTCTACCAATCGGAGGTCCTAAGATTCTATTTCAGGGAAAGAAATCTCATTCCAAAATTTGTTGGGATGAGAGTTGTAGTCCATTTTATAAAGTGTGTGCGAAAAGTCACCCAAAATTAAAACCTCTATAACTCTCTCACTTTAAGTCCAAAAGTGGTGAAATTTCTACCAATCGGAATTCTTCAAATTTTCTTTCAGGAGAGTGAAATCTCGTTTCACAATTCATTGGGGTGAGAGAGTTGTATTCCGTTTTATAAAGTGTGTTAAAGATCACCCAAAATTAAATCCTCCATAACTCTCTCATTGTAAGTGCAATAGTGGTGAAATTTCTACCAATTGGAGGTCTTCCAATTCTCTTTCAGTGGAGAAAATCTCATTTAAGATTAGGTGGGGTGAGAGCGTTTTGGTCCATTTTATAAAGAGTGTGTGAAATGTCAACCAAAATTAAAACCTCTATAACTCTCTCACTTTAAGTCCAAAAGTGGTGTAATTTCTACCAATCGGAGGTCCTAAGATTCTATTTCAAGGAAAGAAATCTCATTTCAAAATTTATTGGGATGAGAGTTGTAGTCCATTTTATAAAGTGTGTGCGAAAAGTCACCCAAAATTAAAACCTCTATAACTCTCTCACTTTAAGTCCAAAAGTGGTGAAATTTCTACCAATCGGAGGTCCTAAGATTCTATTTCAGGGAAAGAAATCTCATTTCAAAATTTATTGGGATGAGAGTTGTAGTCCATTTTATAAAGAGTGTGTGAAACGTCAACCAAAATTAAAACCTCTATAACTCTCTCACTTTAAGTCCAAAAGTGGTGAAATTTCTACCAATCGGAATTCTTCAAATTTTCTTTCAGGAGAGTGAAATCTCGTTTCACAATTCATTGGGGTGAGAGAGTTGTATTCCGTTTTATAAAGTGTGTTAAACATCACCCAAAATTAAAACCTCCATAACTCTCTCATTGTAAGTGCAATAGTGGTGAAATTTCTACCAATTGGAGGTCTTCAAATTCTCTTTCAGTGGAAAAAATCTCATTTAAGATTAGGTGGGGTGAGAGCGTTTTGGTCCCTTTTTTGAAGTGTGCGAAACGTCACCCAAAATTAAAACCTCCATAACTCTCTAATTTTAAGTCCAAAAGTGATGAAATTTCTACCAATCGGAGGTTCTAAGATTCTATTTCGGGGAAAGAAATCTCATTTCAAAATTTGTTGGGATGAGAGTTGTAGTCCATTTTATAAAGAGTTTGTGAAACGTCAACCAAAATTAAAACCTCTATAACTCTCTCACTTTAAGTCCAAAAGTGGTGAAATTTCTACCAATCGGAGGTCCTAAGATTCTATTTCAGGGAAAGAAATCTCATTTCAAAATTTATTGGGATGAGAGTTGTAGTCCATTTTATAAAGAGTGTGTGAAACGTCAACCAAAATTAAAACCTCTATAACTCTCTCACTTTAAGTCCAAAAGTGGTGAAATTTCTACCAATCGGAATTCTTCAAATTTTCTTTCAGGAGAGTGAAATCTCGTTTCACAATTCATTGGGGTGAGAGAGTTGTATTCCGTTTTATAAAGTGTGTTAAACATCACCCAAAATTAAGACCTCCATAACTCTCTCATTGTAAGTGCAATTGTGGTGAAATTTCTACCAATTGGAGGTCTTCAAATTCTCTTTCAGTGGAAAAAATCTCATTTAAGATTAGGTGGGGTGAGAGCGTTTTGTTCCATTTTTTAAAGTGTGCGAAACGTCACCAAAAATTAAAACCTCCATAACTCTCTCATTTCAAGTCCAAAAGTGGTGAAATTTCTACCAATCGGAGGTTCTAAGATTCTATTTCGGGGAAAGAAATCTCATTTCAAAATTTATTGGGATGAGTGTTGTAGTCCATTTTATAAAGAGTATGTGAAACGTCAACCAAAATTAAAACCTCTATAACTCTCTCACTTTAAGTCCAAAAGTGGTGAAATTTCTACCAATCGGAATTCTTCAAATTTTCTTTCAGGAGAGTGAAATCTCGTTTCACAATTCATTGGGGTGAGAGAGTTGTATTCCGTTTTATAAAGTGTTCTAAACATCACCCAAAATTAAAACCTCCATAACTCTCTCATTGTAAGTGCAATAGTGGTGAAATTTCTACCAATTGGAGGTCTTCCAATTCTCTTTCAGTGGAAAAAATCCCATTTAAGATTAGGTGGGGTGAGAGCGTTTTGGTCCATTTTTTAAAGTGTGCGAAACATCACCCAAAATTAAAACCTCCATAACTCTCTAATTTTAAGTCCAAAAGTGGTGAAATTTCTACCAATCGGAGGTTCTAAGATTCTATTTCGGGGAAAGAAATCTCATTTCAAAATTTATTGGGATGAGAGTTGTAGTCCATTTTATAAAGAGTGTGTGAAACGTCAACCAAAATTAAAACCTCTATAACTCTCTCACTTTAAGTCCAAAAGTGGTGAAATTTCTACCAATCGGAATTCTTCAAATTTTCTTTCAGGAGAGTGAAATCTCGTTTCACAATTCATTGGGGTGAGAGAGTTGTATTCCGTTTTATAAAGTGTGTTAAACATCACCCAAAATTAAGACCTCCATAACTCTCCCATTATAAGTGCAATTGTGGTGAAATTTCTACCAATTGGAGGTCTTCAAATTCTCTTTCAGTGGAAAAAATCTCATTTAAGATTAGGTGGGGTGAGAGCGTTTTGTTCCATTTTTTAAAGTGTGCGAAACGTCACCCAAAATTAAAACCTCCATAACTCTCTCATTTCAAGTCCAAAAGTGGTGAAATTTCTACCAATCGGAGGTCCTAAGATTCTATTTCAGGGAAAGAAATCTCATTCCAAAATTTGTTGGGATGAGAGTTGTAGTCCATTTTATAAAGTGTGTGCGAAAAGTCACCCAAAATTAAAACCTCTATAACTCTCTCACTTTAAGTCCAAAAGTGGTGAAATTTCTACCAATCGGAATTCTTCAAATTTTCTTTCAGGAGAGTGAAATCTCGTTTCACAATTCATTGGGGTGAGAGAGTTGTATTCCGTTTTATAAAGTGTGTTAAACATCACCCAAAATTAAAACCTCCATAACTCTCTCATTGTAAGTGCAATAGTGGTGAAATTTCTACCAATTGGAGGTCTTCAAATTCTCTTTCAGTGGAAAAAATCTCATTTAAGATTAGGTGGGGTGAGAGCGTTTTGGTCCCTTTTTTGAAGTGTGCGAAACGTCACCCAAAATTAAAACCTCCATAACTCTCTAATTTTAAGTCCAAAAGTGGTGAAATTTCTACCAATCGGAGGTTCTAAGATTCTATTTCGGGGAAAGAAATCTCATTTCAAAATTTGTTGGGATGAGAGTTGTAGTCCATTTTATAAAGAGTTTGTGAAACGTCAACCAAAATTAAAACCTCTATAACTCTCTCACTTTAAGTCCAAAAGTGGTGAAATTTCTACCAATCGGAGGTCCTAAGATTCTATTTCAGGGAAAGAAATCTCATTTCAAAATTTATTGGGATGAGAGTTGTAGTCCATTTTATAAAGAGTGTGTGAAACGTCAACCAAAATTAAAACCTCTATAACTCTCTCACTTTAAGTCCAAAAGTGGTGAAATTTCTACCAATCGGAATTCTTCAAATTTTCTTTCAGGAGAGTGAAATCTCGTTTCACAATTCATTGGGGTGAGAGAGTTGTATTCCGTTTTATAAAGTGTGTTAAACATCACCCAAAATTAAGACCTCCATAACTCTCTCATTGTAAGTGCAATTGTGGTGAAATTTCTACCAATTGGAGGTCTTCAAATTCTCTTTCAGTGGAAAAAATCTCATTTAAGATTAGGTGGGGTGAGAGCGTTTTGTTCCATTTTTTAAAGTGTGCGAAACGTCACCAAAAATTAAAACCTCCATAACTCTCTCATTTCAAGTCCAAAAGTGGTGAAATTTCTACCAATCGGAGGTTCTAAGATTCTATTTCGGGGAAAGAAATCTCATTTCAAAATTTATTGGGATGAGTGTTGTAGTCCATTTTATAAAGAGTATGTGAAACGTCAACCAAAATTAAAACCTCTATAACTCTCTCACTTTAAGTCCAAAAGTGGTGAAATTTCTACCAATCGGAATTCTTCAAATTTTCTTTCAGGAGAGTGAAATCTCGTTTCACAATTCATTGGGGTGAGAGAGTTGTATTCCGTTTTATAAAGTGTTCTAAACATCACCCAAAATTAAAACCTCCATAACTCTCTCATTGTAAGTGCAATAGTGGTGAAATTTCTACCAATTGGAGGTCTTCCAATTCTCTTTCAGTGGAAAAAATCTCATTTAAGATTAGGTGGGGTGAGAGCGTTTTGGTCCATTTTATAAAGAGTGTGTGAAACGTCAACCAAAATTAAAACCTCTATAACTCTCTCACTTTAAGTCCAAAAGTGGTGAAATTTCTACCAATCGGAGGTCCTAAGATTCTATTTCAGGGAAAGAAATCTCATTTCAAAATTTATTGGGATGAGAGTTGTAGTCCATTTTATAAAGAGTGTGTGAAACGTCAACCAAAATTAAAACCTCTATAACTCTCTCACTTTAAGTCCAAAAGTGGTGAAATTTCTACCAATCGGAATTCTTCAAATTTTCTTTCAGGAGAGTGAAATCTCGTTTCACAATTCATTGGGGTGAGAGAGTTGTATTCCGTTTTATAAAGTGTGTTAAACATCACCCAAAATTAAGACCTCCATAACTCTCTCATTGTAAGTGCAATTGTGGTGAAATTTCTACCAATTGGAGGTCTTCAAATTCTCTTTCAGTGGAAAAAATCTCATTTAAGATTAGGTGGGGTGAGAGCGTTTTGTTCCATTTTTTAAAGTGTGCGAAACGTCACCAAAAATTAAAACCTCCATAACTCTCTCATTTCAAGTCCAAAAGTGGTGAAATTTCTACCAATCGGAGGTTCTAAGATTCTATTTCGGGGAAAGAAATCTCATTTCAAAATTTATTGGGATGAGTGTTGTAGTTCATTTTATAAAGAGTATGTGAAACGTCAACCAAAATTAAAACCTCTATAACTCTCTCACTTTAAGTCCAAAAGTGGTGAAATTTCTACCAATCGGAATTCTTCAAATTTTCTTTCAGGAGAGTGAAATCTCGTTTCACAATTCATTGGGGTGAGAGAGTTGTATTCCGTTTTATAAAGTGTTCTAAACATCACCCAAAATTAAAACCTCCAGAACTCTCTCATTGTAAGTGCAATAGTGGTGAAATTTCTACCAATTGGAGGTCTTCCAATTCTCTTTCAGTGGAAAAAATCTCATTTAAGATTAGGTGGGGTGAGAGCGTTTTGGTCCATTTTATAAAGAGTGTGTGAAACGTCAACCAAAATTAAAACCTCTATAACTCTCTCACTTTAAGTCCAAAAGTGGTGAAATTTCTACCAATCGGAGGTCCTAAGATTCTATTTCAGGGAAAGAAATCTCATTTCAAAATTTATTGGGATGAGAGTTGTAGTCCATTTTATAAAGAGTGTGTGAAACGTCAACCAAAATTAAAACCTCCATAACTCTCTCACTTTAAGTCCAAAAGTGGTGAAATTTCTACCAATCGGAATTCTTCAAATTTTCTTTCAGGAGAGTGAAATTTCGTTTCACAATTCATTGGGGTGAGAGAGTTGTATTCCGTTTTATAAAGTGTTCTAAACATCACCCAAAATTAAAACCTCCATAACTCTCTCATTGTAAGTGCAATAGTGGTGAAATTTCTACCAATTGGAGGTCTTCCAATTCTCTTTCAGTGGAAAAAATCTCATTTAAGATTAGGTGGGGTGAGAGCGTTTTGGTCCATTTTATAAAGAGTGTGTGAAACGTCAACCAAAATTAAAACCTCTATAACTCTCTCACTTTAAGTCCAAAAGTGGTGAAATTTCTACCAATCGGAGGTCCTAAGATTCTATTTCAGGGAAAGAAATCTCATTTCAAAATTTATTGGGATGAGAGTTGTAGTCCATTTTATAAAGAGTGTGTGAAACGTCAACCAAAATTAAAACCTCTATAACTCTCTCACTTTAAGTCCAAAAGTGGTGAAATTTCTACCAATCGGAATTCTTCAAATTTTCTTTCAGGAGAGTGAAATCTCGTTTCACAATTCATTGGGGTGAGAGAGTTGTATTCCGTTTTATAAAGTGTGTTAAACATCACCCAAAATTAAGACCTCCATAACTCTCTCATTGTAAGTGCAATTGTGGTGAAATTTCTACCAATTGGAGGTCTTCAAATTCTCTTTCAGTGGAAAAAATCTCATTTAAGATTAGGTGGGGTGAGAGCGTTTTGTTCCATTTTTTAAAGTGTGCGAAACGTCACCAAAAATTAAAACCTCCATAACTCTCTCATTTCAAGTCCAAAAGTGGTGAAATTTCTACCAATCGGAGGTTCTAAGATTCTATTTCGGGGAAAGAAATCTCATTTCAAAATTTATTGGGATGAGTGTTGTAGTTCATTTTATAAAGAGTATGTGAAACGTCAACCAAAATTAAAACCTCTATAACTCTCTCACTTTAAGTCCAAAAGTGGTGAAATTTCTACCAATCGGAATTCTTCAAATTTTCTTTCAGGAGAGTGAAATCTCGTTTCACAATTCATTGGGGTGAGAGAGTTGTATTCCGTTTTATAAAGTGTTCTAAACATCACCCAAAATTAAAACCTCCAGAACTCTCTCATTGTAAGTGCAATAGTGGTGAAATTTCTACCAATTGGAGGTCTTCCAATTCTCTTTCAGTGGAAAAAATCTCATTTAAGATTAGGTGGGGTGAGAGCGTTTTGGTCCATTTTATAAAGAGTGTGTGAAACGTCAACCAAAATTAAAACCTCTATAACTCTCTCACTTTAAGTCCAAAAGTGGTGAAATTTCTACCAATCGGAGGTCCTAAGATTCTATTTCAGGGAAAGAAATCTCATTTCAAAATTTATTGGGATGAGAGTTGTAGTCCATTTTATAAAGAGTGTGTGAAACGTCAACCAAAATTAAAACCTCCATAACTCTCTCACTTTAAGTCCAAAAGTGGTGAAATTTCTACCAATCGGAATTCTTCAAATTTTCTTTCAGGAGAGTGAAATTTCGTTTCACAATTCATTGGGGTGAGAGAGTTGTATTCCGTTTTATAAAGTGTTCTAAACATCACCCAAAATTAAAACCTCCATAACTCTCTCATTGTAAGTGCAATAGTGGTGAAATTTCTACCAATTGGAGGTCTTCCAATTCTCTTTCAGTGGAAAAAATCCCATTTAAGATTAGGTGGGGTGAGAGCGTTTTGGTCCATTTTTTAAAGTGTGCGAAACATCACCCAAAATTAAAACCTCCATAACTCTCTAATTTTAAGTCCAAAAGTGGTGAAATTTCTACCAATCGGAGGTTCTAAGATTCTATTTCGGGGAAAGAAATCTCATTTCAAAATTTATTGGGATGAGAGTTGTAGTCCATTTTATAAAGAGTGTGTGAAACGTCAACCAAAATTAAAACCTCTATAACTCTCTCACTTTAAGTCCAAAAGTGGTGAAATTTCTACCAATCGGAATTCTTCAAATTTTCTTTCAGGAGAGTGAAATCTCGTTTCACAATTCATTGGGGTGAGAGAGTTGTATTCCGTTTTATAAAGTGTGTTAAACATCACCCAAAATTAAGACCTCCATAACTCTCCCATTATAAGTGCAATTGTGGTGAAATTTCTACCAATTGGAGGTCTTCAAATTCTCTTTCAGTGGAAAAAATGTCATTTAAGATTAGGTGGGGTGAGAGCGTTTTGTTCCATTTTTTAAAGTGTGCGAAACGTCACCCAAAATTAAAACCTCCATAACTCTCTCATTTCAAGTCCAAAAGTGGTGAAATTTCTACCAATCGGAGGTCCTAAGATTCTATTTCAGGGAAAGAAATCTCATTCCAAAATTTGTTGGGATGAGAGTTGTAGTCCATTTTATAAAGTGTGTGCGAAAAGTCACCCAAAATTAAAACCTCTATAACTCTCTCACTTTAAGTCCAAAAGTGGTGAAATTTCTACCAATCGGAATTCTTCAAATTTTCTTTCAGGAGAGTGAAATCTCGTTTCACAATTCATTGGGGTGAGAGAGTTGTATTCCGTTTTATAAAGTGTGTTAAACATCACCCAAAATTAAAACCTCCATAACTCTCTCATTGTAAGTGCAATAGTGGTGAAATTTCTACCAATTGGAGGTCTTCAAATTCTCTTTCAGTGGAAAAAATCTCATTTAAGATTAGGTGGGGTGAGAGCGTTTTGGTCCCTTTTTTGAAGTGTGCGAAACGTCACCCAAAATTAAAACCTCCATAACTCTCTAATTTTAAGTCCAAAAGTGGTGAAATTTCTACCAATCGGAGGTTCTAAGATTCTATTTCGGGGAAAGAAATCTCATTTCAAAATTTGTTGGGATGAGAGTTGTAGTCCATTTTATAAAGAGTTTGTGAAACGTCAACCAAAATTAAAACCTCTATAACTCTCTCACTTTAAGTCCAAAAGTGGTGAAATTTCTACCAATCGGAGGTCCTAAGATTCTATTTCAGGGAAAGAAATCTCATTTCAAAATTTATTGGGATGAGAGTTGTAGTCCATTTTATAAAGAGTGTGTGAAACGTCAACCAAAATTAAAACCTCTATAACTCTCTCACTTTAAGTCCAAAAGTGGTGAAATTTCTACCAATCGGAATTCTTCAAATTTTCTTTCAGGAGAGTGAAATCTCGTTTCACAATTCATTGGGGTGAGAGAGTTGTATTCCGTTTTATAAAGTGTGTTAAACATCACCCAAAATTAAGACCTCCATAACTCTCTCATTGTAAGTGCAATTGTGGTGAAATTTCTACCAATTGGAGGTCTTCAAATTCTCTTTCAGTGGAAAAAATCTCATTTAAGATTAGGTGGGGTGAGAGCGTTTTGTTCCATTTTTTAAAGTGTGCGAAACGTCACCAAAAATTAAAACCTCCATAACTCTCTCATTTCAAGTCCAAAAGTGGTGAAATTTCTACCAATCGGAGGTTCTAAGATTCTATTTCGGGGAAAGAAATCTCATTTCAAAATTTATTGGGATGAGTGTTGTAGTCCATTTTATAAAGAGTATGTGAAACGTCAACCAAAATTAAAACCTCTATAACTCTCTCACTTTAAGTCCAAAAGTGGTGAAATTTCTACCAATCGGAATTCTTCAAATTTTCTTTCAGGAGAGTGAAATCTCGTTTCACAATTCATTGGGGTGAGAGAGTTGTATTCCGTTTTATAAAGTGTTCTAAACATCACCCAAAATTAAAACCTCCAGAACTCTCTCATTGTAAGTGCAATAGTGGTGAAATTTCTACCAATTGGAGGTCTTCCAATTCTCTTTCAGTGGAAAAAATCTCATTTAAGATTAGGTGGGGTGAGAGCGTTTTGGTCCATTTTATAAAGAGTGTGTGAAACGTCAACCAAAATTAAAACCTCTATAACTCTCTCACTTTAAGTCCAAAAGTGGTGAAATTTCTACCAATCGGAGGTCCTAAGATTCTATTTCAGGGAAAGAAATCTCATTTCAAAATTTATTGGGATGAGAGTTGTAGTCCATTTTATAAAGAGTGTGTGAAACGTCAACCAAAATTAAAACCTCCATAACTCTCTCACTTTAAGTCCAAAAGTGGTGAAATTTCTACCAATCGGAATTCTTCAAATTTTCTTTCAGGAGAGTGAAATTTCGTTTCACAATTCATTGGGGTGAGAGAGTTGTATTCCGTTTTATAAAGTGTTCTAAACATCACCCAAAATTAAAACCTCCATAACTCTCTCATTGTAAGTGCAATAGTGGTGAAATTTCTACCAATTGGAGGTCTTCCAATTCTCTTTCAGTGGAAAAAATCTCATTTAAGATTAGGTGGGGTGAGAGCGTTTTGGTCCATTTTATAAAGAGTGTGTGAAACGTCAACCAAAATTAAAACCTCTATAACTCTCTCACTTTAAGTCCAAAAGTGGTGAAATTTCTACCAATCGGAGGTCCTAAGATTCTATTTCAGGGAAAGAAATCTCATTTCAAAATTTATTGGGATGAGAGTTGTAGTCCATTTTATAAAGAGTGTGTGAAACGTCAACCAAAATTAAAACCTCTATAACTCTCTCACTTTAAGTCCAAAAGTGGTGAAATTTCTACCAATCGGAATTCTTCAAATTTTCTTTCAGGAGAGTGAAATCTCGTTTCACAATTCATTGGGGTGAGAGAGTTGTATTCCGTTTTATAAAGTGTGTTAAACATCACCCAAAATTAAGACCTCCATAACTCTCTCATTGTAAGTGCAATTGTGGTGAAATTTCTACCAATTGGAGGTCTTCAAATTCTCTTTCAGTGGAAAAAATCTCATTTAAGATTAGGTGGGGTGAGAGCGTTTTGTTCCATTTTTTAAAGTGTGCGAAACGTCACCAAAAATTAAAACCTCCATAACTCTCTCATTTCAAGTCCAAAAGTGGTGAAATTTCTACCAATCGGAGGTTCTAAGATTCTATTTCGGGGAAAGAAATCTCATTTCAAAATTTATTGGGATGAGTGTTGTAGTTCATTTTATAAAGAGTATGTGAAACGTCAACCAAAATTAAAACCTCTATAACTCTCTCACTTTAAGTCCAAAAGTGGTGAAATTTCTACCAATCGGAATTCTTCAAATTTTCTTTCAGGAGAGTGAAATCTCGTTTCACAATTCATTGGGGTGAGAGAGTTGTATTCCGTTTTATAAAGTGTTCTAAACATCACCCAAAATTAAAACCTCCAGAACTCTCTCATTGTAAGTGCAATAGTGGTGAAATTTCTACCAATTGGAGGTCTTCCAATTCTCTTTCAGTGGAAAAAATCTCATTTAAGATTAGGTGGGGTGAGAGCGTTTTGGTCCATTTTATAAAGAGTGTGTGAAACGTCAACCAAAATTAAAACCTCTATAACTCTCTCACTTTAAGTCCAAAAGTGGTGAAATTTCTACCAATCGGAGGTCCTAAGATTCTATTTCAGGGAAAGAAATCTCATTTCAAAATTTATTGGGATGAGAGTTGTAGTCCATTTTATAAAGAGTGTGTGAAACGTCAACCAAAATTAAAACCTCCATAACTCTCTCACTTTAAGTCCAAAAGTGGTGAAATTTCTACCAATCGGAATTCTTCAAATTTTCTTTCAGGAGAGTGAAATTTCGTTTCACAATTCATTGGGGTGAGAGAGTTGTATTCCGTTTTATAAAGTGTTCTAAACATCACCCAAAATTAAAACCTCCATAACTCTCTCATTGTAAGTGCAATAGTGGTGAAATTTCTACCAATTGGAGGTCTTCCAATTCTCTTTCAGTGGAAAAAATCCCATTTAAGATTAGGTGGGGTGAGAGCGTTTTGGTCCATTTTTTAAAGTGTGCGAAACGTCACCCAAAATTAAAACCTCCATAACTCTCTAATTTTAAGTCCAAAAGTGGTGAAATTTCTACCAATCGGAGGTTCTAAGATTCTATTTCGGGGAAAGAAATCTCATTTCAAAATTTATTGGGATGAGAGTTGTAGTCCATTTTATAAAGAGTGTGTGAAACGTCAACCAAAATTAAAACCTCTATAACTCTCTCACTTTAAGTCCAAAAGTGGTGAAATTTCTACCAATCGGAATTCTTCAAATTTTCTTTCAGGAGAGTGAAATCTCGTTTCACAATTCATTGGGGTGAGAGAGTTGTATTCCGTTTTATAAAGTGTGTTAAACATCACCCAAAATTAAGACCTCCATAACTCTCCCATTATAAGTGCAATTGTGGTGAAATTTCTACCAATTGGAGGTCTTCAAATTCTCTTTCAGTGGAAAAAATCTCATTTAAGATTAGGTGGGGTGAGAGCGTTTTGTTCCATTTTTTAAAGTGTGCGAAACGTCACCCAAAATTAAAACCTCCATAACTCTCTCATTTCAAGTCCAAAAGTGGTGAAATTTCTACCAATCGGAGGTCCTAAGATTCTATTTCAGGGAAAGAAATCTCATTCCAAAATTTGTTGGGATGAGAGTTGTAGTCCATTTTATAAAGTGTGTGCGAAAAGTCACCCAAAATTAAAACCTCTATAACTCTCTCACTTTAAGTCCAAAAGTGGTGAAATTTCTACCAATCGGAATTCTTCAAATTTTCTTTCAGGAGAGTGAAATCTCGTTTCACAATTCATTGGGGTGAGAGAGTTGTATTCCGTTTTATAAAGTGTGTTAAACATCACCCAAAATTAAAACCTCCATAACTCTCTCATTGTAAGTGCAATAGTGGTGAAATTTCTACCAATTGGAGGTCTTCAAATTCTCTTTCAGTGGAAAAAATCTCATTTAAGATTAGGTGGGGTGAGAGCGTTTTGGTCCCTTTTTTGAAGTGTGCGAAACGTCGCCCAAAATTAAAACCTCCATAACTCTCTAATTTTAAGTCCAAAAGTGGTGAAATTTCTACCAATCGGAGGTTCTAAGATTCTATTTCGGGGAAAGAAATCTCATTTCAAAATTTGTTGGGATGAGAGTTGTAGTCCATTTTATAAAGAGTTTGTGAAACGTCAACCAAAATTAAAACCTCTATAACTCTCTCACTTTAAGTCCAAAAGTGGTGAAATTTCTACCAATCGGAGGTCCTAAGATTCTATTTCAGGGAAAGAAATCTCATTTCAAAATTTATTGGGATGAGAGTTGTAGTCCATTTTATAAAGAGTGTGTGAAACGTCAACCAAAATTAAAACCTCTATAACTCTCTCACTTTAAGTCCAAAAGTGGTGAAATTTCTACCAATCGGAATTCTTCAAATTTTCTTTCAGGAGAGTGAAATCTCGTTTCACAATTCATTGGGGTGAGAGAGTTGTATTCCGTTTTATAAAGTGTGTTAAACATCACCCAAAATTAAGACCTCCATAACTCTCTCATTGTAAGTGCAATTGTGGTGAAATTTCTACCAATTGGAGGTCTTCAAATTCTCTTTCAGTGGAAAAAATCTCATTTAAGATTAGGTGGGGTGAGAGCGTTTTGTTCCATTTTTTAAAGTGTGCGAAACGTCACCAAAAATTAAAACCTCCATAACTCTCTCATTTCAAGTCCAAAAGTGGTGAAATTTCTACCAATCGGAGGTTCTAAGATTCTATTTCGGGGAAAGAAATCTCATTTCAAAATTTATTGGGATGAGTGTTGTAGTCCATTTTATAAAGAGTATGTGAAACGTCAACCAAAATTAAAACCTCTATAACTCTCTCACTTTAAGTCCAAAAGTGGTGAAATTTCTACCAATCGGAATTCTTCAAATTTTCTTTCAGGAGAGTGAAATCTCGTTTCACAATTCATTGGGGTGAGAGAGTTGTATTCCGTTTTATAAAGTGTTCTAAACATCACCCAAAATTAAAACCTCCAGAACTCTCTCATTGTAAGTGCAATAGTGGTGAAATTTCTACCAATTGGAGGTCTTCCAATTCTCTTTCAGTGGAAAAAATCTCATTTAAGATTAGGTGGGGTGAGAGCGTTTTGGTCCATTTTATAAAGAGTGTGTGAAACGTCAACCAAAATTAAAACCTCTATAACTCTCTCACTTTAAGTCCAAAAGTGGTGAAATTTCTACCAATCGGAGGTCCTAAGATTCTATTTCAGGGAAAGAAATCTCATTTCAAAATTTATTGGGATGAGAGTTGTAGTCCATTTTATAAAGAGTGTGTGAAACGTCAACCAAAATTAAAACCTCCATAACTCTCTCACTTTAAGTCCAAAAGTGGTGAAATTTCTACCAATCGGAATTCTTCAAATTTTCTTTCAGGAGAGTGAAATTTCGTTTCACAATTCATTGGGGTGAGAGAGTTGTATTCCGTTTTATAAAGTGTTCTAAACATCACCCAAAATTAAAACCTCCATAACTCTCTCATTGTAAGTGCAATAGTGGTGAAATTTCTACCAATTGGAGGTCTTCCAATTCTCTTTCAGTGGAAAAAATCTCATTTAAGATTAGGTGGGGTGAGAGCGTTTTGGTCCATTTTATAAAGAGTGTGTGAAACGTCAACCAAAATTAAAACCTCTATAACTCTCTCACTTTAAGTCCAAAAGTGGTGAAATTTCTACCAATCGGAGGTCCTAAGATTCTATTTCAGGGAAAGAAATCTCATTTCAAAATTTATTGGGATGAGAGTTGTAGTCCATTTTATAAAGAGTGTGTGAAACGTCAACCAAAATTAAAACCTCTATAACTCTCTCACTTTAAGTCCAAAAGTGGTGAAATTTCTACCAATCGGAATTCTTCAAATTTTCTTTCAGGAGAGTGAAATCTCGTTTCACAATTCATTGGGGTGAGAGAGTTGTATTCCGTTTTATAAAGTGTGTTAAACATCACCCAAAATTAAGACCTCCATAACTCTCTCATTGTAAGTGCAATTGTGGTGAAATTTCTACCAATTGGAGGTCTTCAAATTCTCTTTCAGTGGAAAAAATCTCATTTAAGATTAGGTGGGGTGAGAGCGTTTTGTTCCATTTTTTAAAGTGTGCGAAACGTCACCAAAAATTAAAACCTCCATAACTCTCTCATTTCAAATCCAAAAGTGGTGAAATTTCTACCAATCGGAGGTTCTAAGATTCTATTTCGGGGAAAGAAATCTCATTTCAAAATTTATTGGGATGAGTGTTGTAGTTCATTTTATAAAGAGTATGTGAAACGTCAACCAAAATTAAAACCTCTATAACTCTCTCACTTTAAGTCCAAAAGTGGTGAAATTTCTACCAATCGGAATTCTTCAAATTTTCTTTCAGGAGAGTGAAATCTCGTTTCACAATTCATTGGGGTGAGAGAGTTGTATTCCGTTTTATAAAGTGTTCTAAACATCACCCAAAATTAAAACCTCCAGAACTCTCTCATTGTAAGTGCAATAGTGGTGAAATTTCTACCAATTGGAGGTCTTCCAATTCTCTTTCAGTGGAAAAAATCTCATTTAAGATTAGGTGGGGTGAGAGCGTTTTGGTCCATTTTATAAAGAGTGTGTGAAACGTCAACCAAAATTAAAACCTCTATAACTCTCTCACTTTAAGTCCAAAAGTGGTGAAATTTCTACCAATCGGAGGTCCTAAGATTCTATTTCAGGGAAAGAAATCTCATTTCAAAATTTATTGGGATGAGAGTTGTAGTCCATTTTATAAAGAGTGTGTGAAACGTCAACCAAAATTAAAACCTCCATAACTCTCTCACTTTAAGTCCAAAAGTGGTGAAATTTCTACCAATCGGAATTCTTCAAATTTTCTTTCAGGAGAGTGAAATTTCGTTTCACAATTCATTGGGGTGAGAGAGTTGTATTCCGTTTTATAAAGTGTTCTAAACATCACCCAAAATTAAAACCTCCATAACTCTCTCATTGTAAGTGCAATAGTGGTGAAATTTCTACCAATTGGAGGTCTTCCAATTCTCTTTCAGTGGAAAAAATCCCATTTAAGATTAGGTGGGGTGAGAGCGTTTTGGTCCATTTTTTAAAGTGTGCGAAACGTCACCCAAAATTAAAACCTCCATAACTCTCTAATTTTAAGTCCAAAAGTGGTGAAATTTCTACCAATCGGAGGTTCTAAGATTCTATTTCGGGGAAAGAAATCTCATTTCAAAATTTATTGGGATGAGAGTTGTAGTCCATTTTATAAAGAGTGTGTGAAACGTCAACCAAAATTAAAACCTCTATAACTCTCTCACTTTAAGTCCAAAAGTGGTGAAATTTCTACCAATCGGAATTCTTCAAATTTTCTTTCAGGAGAGTGAAATCTCGTTTCACAATTCATTGGGGTGAGAGAGTTGTATTCCGTTTTATAAAGTGTGTTAAACATCACCCAAAATTAAGACCTCCATAACTCTCCCATTATAAGTGCAATTGTGGTGAAATTTCTACCAATTGGAGGTCTTCAAATTCTCTTTCAGTGGAAAAAATCTCATTTAAGATTAGGTGGGGTGAGAGCGTTTTGTTCCATTTTTTAAAGTGTGCGAAACGTCACCCAAAATTAAAACCTCCATAACTCTCTCATTTCAAGTCCAAAAGTGGTGAAATTTCTACCAATCGGAGGTCCTAAGATTCTATTTCAGGGAAAGAAATCTCATTCCAAAATTTGTTGGGATGAGAGTTGTAGTCCATTTTATAAAGTGTGTGCGAAAAGTCACCCAAAATTAAAACCTCTATAACTCTCTCACTTTAAGTCCAAAAGTGGTGAAATTTCTACCAATCGGAATTCTTCAAATTTTCTTTCAGGAGAGTGAAATCTCGTTTCACAATTCATTGGGGTGAGAGAGTTGTATTCCGTTTTATAAAGTGTGTTAAACATCACCCAAAATTAAAACCTCCATAACTCTCTCATTGTAAGTGCAATAGTGGTGAAATTTCTACCAATTGGAGGTCTTCAAATTCTCTTTCAGTGGAAAAAATCTCATTTAAGATTAGGTGGGGTGAGAGCGTTTTGGTCCCTTTTTTGAAGTGTGCGAAACGTCGCCCAAAATTAAAACCTCCATAACTCTCTAATTTTAAGTCCAAAAGTGGTGAAATTTCTACCAATCGGAGGTTCTAAGATTCTATTTCGGGGAAAGAAATCTCATTTCAAAATTTGTTGGGATGAGAGTTGTAGTCCATTTTATAAAGAGTTTGTGAAACGTCAACCAAAATTAAAACCTCTATAACTCTCTCACTTTAAGTCCAAAAGTGGTGAAATTTCTACCAATCGGAGGTCCTAAGATTCTATTTCAGGGAAAGAAATCTCATTTCAAAATTTATTGGGATGAGAGTTGTAGTCCATTTTATAAAGAGTGTGTGAAACGTCAACCAAAATTAAAACCTCTATAACTCTCTCACTTTAAGTCCAAAAGTGGTGAAATTTCTACCAATCGGAATTCTTCAAATTTTCTTTCAGGAGAGTGAAATCTCGTTTCACAATTCATTGGGGTGAGAGAGTTGTATTCCGTTTTATAAAGTGTGTTAAACATCACCCAAAATTAAGACCTCCATAACTCTCTCATTGTAAGTGCAATTGTGGTGAAATTTCTACCAATTGGAGGTCTTCAAATTCTCTTTCAGTGGAAAAAATCTCATTTAAGATTAGGTGGGGTGAGAGCGTTTTGTTCCATTTTTTAAAGTGTGCGAAACGTCACCAAAAATTAAAACCTCCATAACTCTCTCATTTCAAGTCCAAAAGTGGTGAAATTTCTACCAATCGGAGGTTCTAAGATTCTATTTCGGGGAAAGAAATCTCATTTCAAAATTTATTGGGATGAGTGTTGTAGTCCATTTTATAAAGAGTATGTGAAACGTCAACCAAAATTAAAACCTCTATAACTCTCTCACTTTAAGTCCAAAAGTGGTGAAATTTCTACCAATCGGAATTCTTCAAATTTTCTTTCAGGAGAGTGAAATCTCGTTTCACAATTCATTGGGGTGAGAGAGTTGTATTCCGTTTTATAAAGTGTTCTAAACATCACCCAAAATTAAAACCTCCATAACTCTCTCATTGTAAGTGCAATAGTGGTGAAATTTCTACCAATTGGAGGTCTTCCAATTCTCTTTCAGTGGAAAAAATCCCATTTAAGATTAGGTGGGGTGAGAGCGTTTTGGTCCATTTTTTAAAGTGTGCGAAACATCACCCAAAATTAAAACCTCCATAACTCTCTAATTTTAAGTCCAAAAGTGGTGAAATTTCTACCAATCGGAGGTTCTAAGATTCTATTTCGGGGAAAGAAATCTCATTTCAAAATTTATTGGGATGAGAGTTGTAGTCCATTTTATAAAGAGTGTGTGAAACGTCAACCAAAATTAAAACCTCTATAACTCTCTCACTTTAAGTCCAAAAGTGGTGAAATTTCTACCAATCGGAATTCTTCAAATTTTCTTTCAGGAGAGTGAAATCTCGTTTCACAATTCATTGGGGTGAGAGAGTTGTATTCCGTTTTATAAAGTGTGTTAAACATCACCCAAAATTAAGACCTCCATAACTCTCCCATTATAAGTGCAATTGTGGTGAAATTTCTACCAATTGGAGGTCTTCAAATTCTCTTTCAGTGGAAAAAATCTCATTTAAGATTAGGTGGGGTGAGAGCGTTTTGTTCCATTTTTTAAAGTGTGCGAAACGTCACCCAAAATTAAAACCTCCATAACTCTCTCATTTCAAGTCCAAAAGTGGTGAAATTTCTACCAATCGGAGGTCCTAAGATTCTATTTCAGGGAAAGAAATCTCATTCCAAAATTTGTTGGGATGAGAGTTGTAGTCCATTTTATAAAGTGTGTGCGAAAAGTCACCCAAAATTAAAACCTCTATAACTCTCTCACTTTAAGTCCAAAAGTGGTGAAATTTCTACCAATCGGAATTCTTCAAATTTTCTTTCAGGAGAGTGAAATCTCGTTTCACAATTCATTGGGGTGAGAGAGTTGTATTCCGTTTTATAAAGTGTGTTAAACATCACCCAAAATTAAAACCTCCATAACTCTCTCATTGTAAGTGCAATAGTGGTGAAATTTCTACCAATTGGAGGTCTTCAAATTCTCTTTCAGTGGAAAAAATCTCATTTAAGATTAGGTGGGGTGAGAGCGTTTTGGTCCCTTTTTTGAAGTGTGCGAAACGTCACCCAAAATTAAAACCTCCATAACTCTCTAATTTTAAGTCCAAAAGTGGTGAAATTTCTACCAATCGGAGGTTCTAAGATTCTATTTCGGGGAAAGAAATCTCATTTCAAAATTTGTTGGGATGAGAGTTGTAGTCCATTTTATAAAGAGTTTGTGAAACGTCAACCAAAATTAAAACCTCTATAACTCTCTCACTTTAAGTCCAAAAGTGGTGAAATTTCTACCAATCGGAGGTCCTAAGATTCTATTTCAGGGAAAGAAATCTCATTTCAAAATTTATTGGGATGAGAGTTGTAGTCCATTTTATAAAGAGTGTGTGAAACGTCAACCAAAATTAAAACCTCTATAACTCTCTCACTTTAAGTCCAAAAGTGGTGAAATTTCTACCAATCGGAATTCTTCAAATTTTCTTTCAGGAGAGTGAAATCTCGTTTCACAATTCATTGGGGTGAGAGAGTTGTATTCCGTTTTATAAAGTGTGTTAAACATCACCCAAAATTAAGACCTCCATAACTCTCTCATTGTAAGTGCAATTGTGGTGAAATTTCTACCAATTGGAGGTCTTCAAATTCTCTTTCAGTGGAAAAAATCTCATTTAAGATTAGGTGGGGTGAGAGCGTTTTGTTCCATTTTTTAAAGTGTGCGAAACGTCACCAAAAATTAAAACCTCCATAACTCTCTCATTTCAAGTCCAAAAGTGGTGAAATTTCTACCAATCGGAGGTTCTAAGATTCTATTTCGGGGAAAGAAATCTCATTTCAAAATTTATTGGGATGAGTGTTGTAGTCCATTTTATAAAGAGTATGTGAAACGTCAACCAAAATTAAAACCTCTATAACTCTCTCACTTTAAGTCCAAAAGTGGTGAAATTTCTACCAATCGGAATTCTTCAAATTTTCTTTCAGGAGAGTGAAATCTCGTTTCACAATTCATTGGGGTGAGAGAGTTGTATTCCGTTTTATAAAGTGTTCTAAACATCACCCAAAATTAAAACCTCCATAACTCTCTCATTGTAAGTGCAATAGTGGTGAAATTTCTACTAATTGGAGGTCTTCCAATTCTCTTTCAGTGGAAAAAATCTCATTTAAGATTAGGTGGGGTGAGAGCGTTTTGGTCCATTTTATAAAGAGTGTGTGAAACGTCAACCAAAATTAAAACCTCTATAACTCTCTCACTTTAAGTCCAAAAGTGGTGAAATTTCTACCAATCGGAGGTCCTAAGATTCTATTTCAGGGAAAGAAATCTCATTTCAAAATTTATTGGGATGAGAGTTGTAGTCCATTTTATAAAGAGTGTGTGAAACGTCAACCAAAATTAAAACCTCTATAACTCTCTCACTTTAAGTCCAAAAGTGGTGAAATTTCTACCAATCGGAATTCTTCAAATTTTCTTTCAGGAGAGTGAAATCTCGTTTCACAATTCATTGGGGTGAGAGAGTTGTATTCCGTTTTATAAAGTGTGTTAAACATCACCCAAAATTAAGACCTCCATAACTCTCTCATTGTAAGTGCAATTGTGGTGAAATTTCTACCAATTGGAGGTCTTCAAATTCTCTTTCAGTGGAAAAAATCTCATTTAAGATTAGGTGGGGTGAGAGCGTTTTGTTCCATTTTTTAAAGTGTGCGAAACGTCACCCAAAATTAAAACCTCCATAACTCTCTCATTTCAAGTCCAAAAGTGGTGAAATTTCTACCAATCGGAGGTTCTAAGATTCTATTTCGGGGAAAGAAATCTCAATTCAAAATTTATTGGGATGAGTGTTGTAGTCCATTTTATAAAGAGTGTGTGAAACGTCAACCAAAATTAAAACCTCTATAACTCTCTCACTTTAAGTCCAAAAGTGGTGAAATTTCTACCAATCGGAATTCTTCAAATTTTCTTTCAGGAGAGTGAAATTTCGTTTCACAATTCATTGGGGTGAGAGAGTTGTATTCCGTTTTATAAAGTGTTCTAAACATCACCCAAAATTAAAACCTCCATAACTCTCTCATTGTAAGTGCAATAGTGGTGAAATTTCTACCAATTGGAGGTCTTCCAATTCTCTTTCAGTGGAAAAAATCCCATTTAAGATTAGGTGGGGTGAGAGCGTTTTGGTCCATTTTTTAAAGTGTGCGAAACGTCACCCAAAATTAAAACCTCCATAACTCTCTAATTTTAAGTCCAAAAGTGGTGAAATTTCTACCAATCGGAGGTTCTAAGATTCTATTTCGGGGAAAGAAATCTCATTTCAAAATTTATTGGGATGAGAGTTGTAGTCCATTTTATAAAGAGTGTGTGAAACGTCAACCAAAATTAAAACCTCCATAACTCTCTCACTTTAAGTCCAAAAGTGGTGAAATTTCTACCAATCGGAATTCTTCAAATTTTCTTTCAGGAGAGTGAAATCTCGTTTCACAATTCATTGGGGTGAGAGAGTTGTATTCCGTTTTATAAAGTGTGTTAAACATCACCCAAAATTAAGACCTCCATAACTCTCCCATTATAAGTGCAATTGTGGTGAAATTTCTACCAATTGGAGGTCTTCAAATTCTCTTTCAGTGGAAAAAATCTCATTTAAGATTAGGTGGGGTGAGAGCGTTTTGTTCCATTTTTTAAAGTGTGCGAAACGTCACCCAAAATTAAAACCTCCATAACTCTCTCATTTCAAGTCCAAAAGTGGTGAAATTTCTACCAATCGGAGGTCCTAAGATTCTATTTCAGGGAAAGAAATCTCATTCCAAAATTTGTTGGGATGAGAGTTGTAGTCCATTTTATAAAGTGTGTGCGAAAAGTCACCCAAAATTAAAACCTCTATAACTCTCTCACTTTAAGTCTAAAAGTGGTGAAATTTCTACCAATCGGAATTCTTCAAATTTTCTTTCAGGAGAGTGAAATCTCGTTTCACAATTCATTGGGGTGAGAGAGTTGTATTCCGTTTTATAAAGTGTGTTAAACATCACCCAAAATTAAAACCTCCATAACTCTCTCATTGTAAGTGCAATAGTGGTGAAATTTCTACCAATTGGAGGTCTTCAAATTCTCTTTCAGTGGAAAAAATCTCATTTAAGATTAGGTGGGGTGAGAGCGTTTTGGTCCCTTTTTTGAAGTGTGCGAAACGTCACCCAAAATTAAAACCTCCATAACTCTCTAATTTTAAGTCCAAAAGTGGTGAAATTTCTACCAATCGGAGGTTCTAAGATTCTATTTCGGGGAAAGAAATCTCATTTCAAAATTTGTTGGGATGAGAGTTGTAGTCCATTTTATAAAGAGTTTGTGAAACGTCAACCAAAATTAAAACCTCTATAACTCTCTCACTTTAAGTCCAAAAGTGGTGAAATTTCTACCAATCGGAGGTCCTAAGATTCTATTTCAGGGAAAGAAATCTCATTTCAAAATTTATTGGGATGAGAGTTGTAGTCCATTTTATAAAGAGTGTGTGAAACGTCAACCAAAATTAAAACCTCTATAACTCTCTCACTTTAAGTCCAAAAGTGGTGAAATTTCTACCAATCGGAATTCTTCAAATTTTCTTTCAGGAGAGTGAAATCTCGTTTCACAATTCATTGGGGTGAGAGAGTTCTATTCCGTTTTATAAAGTGTGTTAAACATCACCCAAAATTAAGACCTCCATAACTCTCTCATTGTAAGTGCAATTGTGGTGAAATTTCTACCAATTGGAGGTCTTCAAATTCTCTTTCAGTGGAAAAAATCTCATTTAAGATTAGGTGGGGTGAGAGCGTTTTGTTCCATTTTTTAAAGTGTGCGAAACGTCACCAAAAATTAAAACCTCCATAACTCTCTCATTTCAAGTCCAAAAGTGGTGAAATTTCTACCAATCGGAGGTTCTAAGATTCTATTTCGGGGAAAGAAATCTCATTTCAAAATTTATTGGGATGAGTGTTGTAGTCCATTTTATAAAGAGTATGTGAAACGTCAACCAAAATTAAAACCTCTATAACTCTCTCACTTTAAGTCCAAAAGTGGTGAAATTTCTACCAATCGGAATTCTTCAAATTTTCTTTCAGGAGAGTGAAATCTCGTTTCACAATTCATTGGGGTGAGAGAGTTGTATTCCGTTTTATAAAGTGTTCTAAACATCACCCAAAATTAAAACCTCCATAACTCTCTCATTGTAAGTGCAATAGTGGTGAAATTTCTACCAATTGGAGGTCTTCCAATTCTCTTTCAGTGGAAAAAATCTCATTTAAGATTAGGTGGGGTGAGAGCGTTTTGGTCCATTTTATAAAGAGTGTGTGAAACGTCAACCAAAATTAAAACCTCTATAACTCTCTCACTTTAAGTCCAAAAGTGGTGAAATTTCTACCAATCGGAGGTCCTAAGATTCTATTTCAGGGAAAGAAATCTCATTTCAAAATTTATTGGGATGAGAGTTGTAGTCCATTTTATAAAGAGTGTGTGAAACGTCAACCAAAATTAAAACCTCTATAACTCTCTCACTTTAAGTCCAAAAGTGGTGAAATTTCTACCAATCGGAATTCTTCAAATTTTCTTTCAGGAGAGTGAAATCTCGTTTCACAATTCATTGGGGTGAGAGAGTTGTATTCCGTTTTATAAAGTGTGTTAAACATCACCCAAAATTAAGACCTCCATAACTCTCTCATTGTAAGTGCAATTGTGGTGAAATTTCTACCAATTGGAGGTCTTCAAATTCTCTTTCAGTGGAAAAAATCTCATTTAAGATTAGGTGGGGTGAGAGCGTTTTGTTCCATTTTTTAAAGTGTGCGAAACGTCACCCAAAATTAAAACCTCCATAACTCTCTCATTTCAAGTCCAAAAGTGGTGAAATTTCTACCAATCGGAGGTTCTAAGATTCTATTTCGGGGAAAGAAATCTCATTTCAAAATTTATTGGGATGAGAGTTGTAGTCCATTTTATAAAGAGTGTGTGAAACGTCAACCAAAATTAAAACCTCTATAACTCTCTCACTTTAAGTCCAAAAGTGGTGAAATTTCTACCAATCGGAATTCTTCAAATTTTCTTTCAGGAGAGTGAAATCTCGTTTCACAATTCATTGGGGTGAGAGAGTTGTATTCCGTTTTATAAAGTGTGTTAAACATCACCCAAAATTAAGACCTCCATAACTCTCCCATTATAAGTGCAATTGTGGTGAAATTTCTACCAATTGGAGGTCTTCAAATTCTCTTTCAGTGGAAAAAATCTCATTTAAGATTAGGTGGGGTGAGAGCGTTTTGTTCCATTTTTTAAAGTGTGCGAAACGTCACCCAAAATTAAAACCTCCATAACTCTCTCATTTCAAGTCCAAAAGTGGTGAAATTTCTACCAATCGGAGGTCCTAAGATTCTATTTCAGGGAAAGAAATCTCATTCCAAAATTTGTTGGGATGAGAGTTGTAGTCCATTTTATAAAGAGTGTGCGAAAAGTCACCCAAAATTAAAACCTCTATAACTCTCTCACTTTAAGTCCAAAAGTGGTGAAATTTCTACCAATCGGAATTCTTCAAATTTTCTTTCAGGAGAGTGAAATCTCGTTTCACAATTCATTGGGGTGAGAGAGTTGTATTCCGTTTTATAAAGTGTGTTAAACATCACCCAAAATTAAAACCTCCATAACTCTCTCATTGTAAGTGCAATAGTGGTGAAATTTCTACCAATTGGAGGTCTTCAAATTCTCTTTCAGTGGAAAAAATCTCATTTAAGATTAGGTGGGGTGAGAGCGTTTTGGTCCCTTTTTTGAAGTGTGCGAAACGTCACCGAAAATTAAAACCTCCATAACTCTCTAATTTTAAGTCCAAAAGTGGTGAAATTTCTACCAATCGGAGGTTCTAAGATTCTATTTCGGGGAAAGAAATCTCATTTCAAAATTTGTTGGGATGAGAGTTGTAGTCCATTTTATAAAGAGTTTGTGAAACGTCAACCAAAATTAAAACCTCTATAACTCTCTCACTTTAAGTCCAAAAGTGGTGAAATTTCTACCAATCGGAGGTCCTAAGATTCTATTTCAGGGAAAGAAATCTCATTTCAAAATTTATTGGGATGAGAGTTGTAGTCCATTTTATAAAGAGTGTGTGAAACGTCAACCAAAATTAAAACCTCTATAACTCTCTCACTTTAAGTCCAAAAGTGGTGAAATTTCTACCAATCGGAATTCTTCAAATTTTCTTTCAGGAGAGTGAAATCTCGTTTCACAATTCATTGGGGGTGAGAGAGTTGTATTCCGTTTTATAAAGTGTGTTAAACATCACCCAAAATTAAGACCTCCATAACTCTCTCATTGTAAGTGCAATTGTGGTGAAATTTCTACCAATTGGAGGTCTTCAAATTCTCTTTCAGTGGAAAAAATCTCATTTAAGATTAGGTGGGGTGAGAGCGTTTTGTTCCATTTTTTAAAGTGTGCGAAACGTCACCAAAAATTAAAACCTCCATAACTCTCTCATTTCAAGTCCAAAAGTGGTGAAATTTCTACCAATCGGAGGTTCTAAGATTCTATTTCGGGGAAAGAAATCTCATCTCAAAATTTATTGGGATGAGTGTTGTAGTCCATTTTATAAAGAGTATGTGAAACGTCAACCAAAATTAAAACCTCTATAACTCTCTCACTTTAAGTCCAAAAGTGGTGAAATTTCTACCAATCGGAATTCTTCAAATTTTCTTTCAGGAGAGTGAAATCTCGTTTCACAATTCATTGGGGTGAGAGAGTTGTATTCCGTTTTATAAAGTGTGTTAAACATCACCCAAAATTAAGACCTCCATAACTCTCCCATTATAAGTGCAATTGTGGTGAAATTTCTACCAATTGGAGGTCTTCAAATTCTCTTTCAGTGGAAAAAATCTCATTTAAGATTAGGTGGGGTGAGAGCGTTTTGTTCCATTTTTTAAAGTGTGCGAAACGTCACCCAAAATTAAAACCTCCATAACTCTCTCATTTCAAGTCCAAAAGTGGTGAAATTTCTACCAATCGGAGGTCCTAAGATTCTATTTCAGGGAAAGAAATCTCATTCCAAAATTTGTTGGGATGAGAGTTGTAGTCCATTTTATAAAGAGTGTGCGAAAAGTCACCCAAAATTAAAACCTCTATAACTCTCTCACTTTAAGTCCAAAAGTGGTGAAATTTCTACCAATCGGAATTCTTCAAATTTTCTTTCAGGAGAGTGAAATCTCGTTTCACAATTCATTGGGGTGAGAGAGTTGTATTCCGTTTTATAAAGTGTGTTAAACATCACCCAAAATTAAAACCTCCATAACTCTCTCATTGTAAGTGCAATAGTGGTGAAATTTCTACCAATTGGAGGTCTTCAAATTCTCTTTCAGTGGAAAAAATCTCATTTAAGATTAGGTGGGGTGAGAGCGTTTTGGTCCCTTTTTTGAAGTGTGCGAAACGTCACCGAAAATTAAAACCTCCATAACTCTCTAATTTTAAGTCCAAAAGTGGTGAAATTTCTACCAATCGGAGGTTCTAAGATTCTATTTCGGGGAAAGAAATCTCATTTCAAAATTTGTTGGGATGAGAGTTGTAGTCCATTTTATAAAGAGTTTGTGAAACGTCAACCAAAATTAAAACCTCTATAACTCTCTCACTTTAAGTCCAAAAGTGGTGAAATTTCTACCAATCGGAGGTCCTAAGATTCTATTTCAGGGAAAGAAATCTCATTTCAAAATTTATTGGGATGAGAGTTGTAGTCCATTTTATAAAGAGTGTGTGAAACGTCAACCAAAATTAAAACCTCTATAACTCTCTCACTTTAAGTCCAAAAGTGGTGAAATTTCTACCAATCGGAATTCTTCAAATTTTCTTTCAGGAGAGTGAAATCTCGTTTCACAATTCATTGGGGGTGAGAGAGTTGTATTCCGTTTTATAAAGTGTGTTAAACATCACCCAAAATTAAGACCTCCATAACTCTCTCATTGTAAGTGCAATTGTGGTGAAATTTCTACCAATTGGAGGTCTTCAAATTCTCTTTCAGTGGAAAAAATCTCATTTAAGATTAGGTGGGGTGAGAGCGTTTTGTTCCATTTTTTAAAGTGTGCGAAACGTCACCAAAAATTAAAACCTCCATAACTCTCTCATTTCAAGTCCAAAAGTGGTGAAATTTCTACCAATCGGAGGTTCTAAGATTCTATTTCGGGGAAAGAAATCTCATCTCAAAATTTATTGGGATGAGTGTTGTAGTCCATTTTATAAAGAGTATGTGAAACGTCAACCAAAATTAAAACCTCTATAACTCTCTCACTTTAAGTCCAAAAGTGGTGAAATTTCTACCAATCGGAATTCTTCAAATTTTCTTTCAGGAGAGTTAAATCTCGTTTCACAATTCATTGGGGTGAGAGAGTTGTATTCCGTTTTATAAAGTGTTCTAAACATCACCCAAAATTAAAACCTCCATAACTCTCTCATTGTAAGTGCAATAGTGGTGAAATTTCTACCAATTGGAGGTCTTCCAATTCTCTTTCAGTGGAAAAAATCTCATTTAAGATTAGGTGGGGTGAGAGCGTTTTGGTCCATTTTATAAAGAGTGTGTGAAACGTCAACCAAAATTAAAACCTCTATAACTCTCTCACTTTAAGTCCAAAAGTGGTGAAATTTCTACCAATCGGAGGTCCTAAGATTCTATTTCAGGGAAAGAAATCTCATTTCAAAATTTATTGGGATGAGAGTTGTAGTCCATTTTATAAAGTGTGTGCGAAAAGTCACCCAAAATTAAAACCTCTATAACTCTCTCACTTTAAGTCCAAAAGTGGTGAAATTTCTACCAATCGGAATTCTTCAAATTTTCTTTCAGGAGAGTGAAATCTCGTTTCACAATTCATTGGGGTGAGAGAGTTGTATTCCGTTTTATAAAGTGTGTTAAACATCACCCAAAATTAAAACCTCCATAACTCTCTCATTGTAAGTGCAATAGTGGTGAAATTTCTACCAATTGGAGGTCTTCAAATTCTCTTTCAGTGGAAAAAATCTCATTTAAGATTAGGTGGGGTGAGAGCGTTTTGTTCCATTTTTTAAAGTGTGTGAAACGTCAACCAAAATTAAAACCTCTATAACTCTCTCACTTTAAGTCCAAAAGTGGTGAAATTTCTACCAATCGGAGGTCCTAAGATTCTATTTCAGGGAAAGAAATCTCATTTCAAAATTTATTGGGATGAGAGTTGTAGTCCATTTTATAAAGAGTGTGTGAAACGTCACCCAAAATTAAAACCTCTATAACTCTCTCACTTTAAGTCCAAAAGTGGTGAAATTTCTACCAATCGGAATTCTTCAAATTTTCTTTCAGGAGAGTGAAATCTCGTTTCACAATTCATTGGGGTGAGAGAGTTGTATTCCGTTTTATAAAGTGTGTTAAACATCACCCAAAATTAAGACCTCCATAACTCTCTCATTGTAAGTGCAATAGTGGTGAAATTTCTACCAATTGGAGGTCTTCAAATTCTCTTTCAGTGGAAAAAATCTCATTTAAGATTAGGTGGGGAGAGAGCGTTTTGTTCCATTTTTTAAAGTGTGCGAAACGTCACCCAAAATTAAAACCTCCATAACTCTCTCATTTCAAGTCCAAAAGTGGTGAAATTTCTACCAATCGGAGGTTCTAAGATTCTATTTCGGGGAAAGAAATCTCATTTCAAAATTTATTGGGATGAGAGTTGTAGTCCATTTTATAAAGAGTGTGTGAAACGTCAACCAAAATTAAAACCTCTATAACTCTCTCACTTTAAGTCCAAAAGTGGTGAAATTTCTACCAATCGGAATTCTTCAAATTTTCTTTCAGGAGAGTGAAATCTCGTTTCACAATTCATTGGGGTGAGAGAGTTGTATTCCGTTTTATAAAGTGTGTTAAACATCACCCAAAATTAAGACCTCCATAACTCTCCCATTATAAGTGCAATTGTGGTGAAATTTCTACCAATTGGAGGTCTTCAAATTCTCTTTCAGTGGAAAAAATCTCATTTAAGATTAGGTGGGGTGAGAGCGTTTTGTTCCATTTTTTAAAGTGTGCGAAACGTCACCCAAAATTAAAACCTCCATAACTCTCTCATTTCAAGTCCAAAAGTGGTGAAATTTCTACCAATCGGAGGTCCTAAGATTCTATTTCAGGGAAAGAAATCTCATTCCAAAATTTGTTGGGATGAGAGTTGTAGTCCATTTTATAAAGTGTGTGCGAAAAGTCACCCAAAATTAAAACCTCTATAACTCTCTCACTTTAAGTCCAAAAGTGGTGAAATTTCTACCAATCGGAATTCTTCAAATTTTCTTTCAGGAGAGTGAAATCTCGTTTCACAATTCATTGGGGTGAGAGAGTTGTATTCCGTTTTATAAAGTGTGTTAAACATCACCCAAAATTAAAACCTCCATAACTCTCTCATTGTAAGTGCAATAGTGGTGAAATTTCTACCAATTGGAGGTCTTCAAATTCTCTTTCAGTGGAAAAAATCTCATTTAAGATTAGGTGGGGTGAGAGCGTTTTGTTCCATTTTTTAAAGTGTGTGAAACGTCAACCAAAATTAAAACCTCTATAACTCTCTCACTTTAAGTCCAAAAGTGGTGAAATTTCTACCAATCGGAGGTCCTAAGATTCTATTTCAGGGAAAGAAATCTCATTTCAAAATTTATTGGGATGAGAGTTGTAGTCCATTTTATAAAGAGTGTGTGAAACGTCACCCAAAATTAAAACCTCTATAACTCTCTCACTTTAAGTCCAAAAGTGGTGAAATTTCTACCAATCGGAATTCTTCAAATTTTCTTTCAGGAGAGTGAAATCTCGTTTCACAATTCATTGGGGTGAGAGAGTTGTATTCCGTTTTATAAAGTGTGTTAAACATCACCCAAAATTAAGACCTCCATAACTCTCTCATTGTAAGTGCAATTGTGGTGAAATTTCTACCAATTGGAGGTCTTCAAATTCTCTTTCAGTGGAAAAAATCTCATTTAAGATTAGGTGGGGTGAGAGCGTTTTGTTCCATTTTTTAAAGTGTGCGAAACGTCACCAAAAATTAAAACCTCCATAACTCTCTCATTTCAAGTCCAAAAGTGGTGAAATTTCTACCAATCGGAGGTTCTAAGATTCTATTTCGGGGAAAGAAATCTCATTTCAAAATTTATTGGGATGAGTGTTGTAGTCCATTTTATAAAGAGTATGTGAAACGTCAACCAAAATTAAAACCTCTATAACTCTCTCACTTTAAGTCCAAAAGTGGTGAAATTTCTACCAATCGGAATTCTTCAAATTTTCTTTCAGGAGAGTGAAATCTCGTTTCACAATTCATTGGGGTGAGAGAGTTGTATTCCGTTTTATAAAGTGTTCTAAACATCACCCAAAATTAAAACCTCCATAACTCTCTCATTGTAAGTGCAATAGTGGTGAAATTTCTACCAATTGGAGGTCTTCCAATTCTCTTTCAGTGGAAAAAATCTCATTTAAGATTAGGTGGGGTGAGAGCGTTTTGGTCCATTTTATAAAGAGTGTGTGAAACGTCAACCAAAATTAAAACCTCTATAACTCTCTCACTTTAAGTCCAAAAGTGGTGAAATTTCTACCAATCGGAGGTCCTAAGATTCTATTTCAGGGAAAGAAATCTCATTTCAAAATTTATTGGGATGAGAGTTGTAGTCCATTTTATAAAGAGTGTGTGAAACGTCAACCAAAATTAAAACCTCTATAACTCTCTCACTTTAAGTCCAAAAGTGGTGAAATTTCTACCAATCGGAATTCTTCAAATTTTCTTTCAGGAGAGTGAAATCTCGTTTCACAATTCATTGGGGTGAGAGAGTTGTATTCCGTTTTATAAAGTGTGTTAAACATCACCCAAAATTAAGACCTCCATAACTCTCTCATTGTAAGTGCAATTGTGGTGAAATTTCTACCAATTGGAGGTCTTCAAATTCTCTTTCAGTGGAAAAAATCTCATTTAAGATTAGGTGGGGTGAGAGCGTTTTGTTCCATTTTTTAAAGTGTGCGAAACGTCACCCAAAATTAAAACCTCCATAACTCTCTCATTTCAAGTCCAAAAGTGGTGAAATTTCTACCAATCGGAGGTTCTAAGATTCTATTTCGGGGAAAGAAATCTCATTTCAAAATTTATTGGGATGAGAGTTGTAGTCCATTTTATAAAGAGTGTGTGAAACGTCAACCAAAATTAAAACCTCTATAACTCTCTCACTTTAAGTCCAAAAGTGGTGAAATTTCTACCAATCGGAATTCTTCAAATTTTCTTTCAGGAGAGTGAAATCTCGTTTCACAATTCATTGGGGTGAGAGAGTTGTATTCCGTTTTATAAAGTGTGTTAAACATCACCCAAAATTAAGACCTCCATAACTCTCCCATTATAAGTGCAATTGTGGTGAAATTTCTACCAATTGGAGGTCTTCAAATTCTCTTTCAGTGGAAAAAATCTCATTTAAGATTAGGTGGGGTGAGAGCGTTTTGTTCCATTTTTTAAAGTGTGCGAAACGTCACCCAAAATTAAAACCTCCATAACTCTCTCATTTCAAGTCCAAAAGTGGTGAAATTTCTACCAATCGGAGGTCCTAAGATTCTATTTCAGGGAAAGAAATCTCATTCCAAAATTTGTTGGGATGAGAGTTGTAGTCCATTTTATAAAGAGTGTGCGAAAAGTCACCCAAAATTAAAACCTCTATAACTCTCTCACTTTAAGTCCAAAAGTGGTGAAATTTCTACCAATCGGAATTCTTCAAATTTTCTTTCAGGAGAGTGAAATCTCGTTTCACAATTCATTGGGGTGAGAGAGTTGTATTCCGTTTTATAAAGTGTGTTAAACATCACCCAAAATTAAAACCTCCATAACTCTCTCATTGTAAGTGCAATAGTGGTGAAATTTCTACCAATTGGAGGTCTTCAAATTCTCTTTCAGTGGAAAAAATCTCATTTAAGATTAGGTGGGGTGAGAGCGTTTTGGTCCCTTTTTTGAAGTGTGCGAAACGTCACCCAAAATTAAAACCTCCATAACTCTCTAATTTTAAGTCCAAAAGTGGTGAAATTTCTACCAATCGGAGGTTCTAAGATTCTATTTCGGGGAAAGAAATCTCATTTCAAAATTTGTTGGGATGAGAGTTGTAGTCCATTTTATAAAGAGTTTGTGAAACGTCAACCAAAATTAAAACCTCTATAACTCTCTCACTTTAAGTCCAAAAGTGGTGAAATTTCTACCAATCGGAGGTCCTAAGATTCTATTTCAGGGAAAGAAATCTCATTTCAAAATTTATTGGGATGAGAGTTGTAGTCCATTTTATAAAGAGTGTGTGAAACGTCAACCAAAATTAAAACCTCTATAACTCTCTCACTTTAAGTCCAAAAGTGGTGAAATTTCTACCAATCGGAATTCTTCAAATTTTCTTTCAGGAGAGTGAAATCTCGTTTCACAATTCATTGGGGGTGAGAGAGTTGTATTCCGTTTTATAAAGTGTGTTAAACATCACCCAAAATTAAGACCTCCATAACTCTCTCATTGTAAGTGCAATTGTGGTGAAATTTCTACCAATTGGAGGTCTTCAAATTCTCTTTCAGTGGAAAAAATCTCATTTAAGATTAGGTGGGGTGAGAGCGTTTTGTTCCATTTTTTAAAGTGTGCGAAACGTCACCAAAAATTAAAACCTCCATAACTCTCTCATTTCAAGTCCAAAAGTGGTGAAATTTCTACCAATCGGAGGTTCTAAGATTCTATTTCGGGGAAAGAAATCTCATCTCAAAATTTATTGGGATGAGTGTTGTAGTCCATTTTATAAAGAGTATGTGAAACGTCAACCAAAATTAAAACCTCTATAACTCTCTCACTTTAAGTCCAAAAGTGGTGAAATTTCTACCAATCGGAATTCTTCAAATTTTCTTTCAGGAGAGTTAAATCTCGTTTCACAATTCATTGGGGTGAGAGAGTTGTATTCCGTTTTATAAAGTGTTCTAAACATCACCCAAAATTAAAACCTCCATAACTCTCTCATTGTAAGTGCAATAGTGGTGAAATTTCTACCAATTGGAGGTCTTCCAATTCTCTTTCAGTGGAAAAAATCTCATTTAAGATTAGGTGGGGTGAGAGCGTTTTGGTCCATTTTATAAAGAGTGTGTGAAACGTCAACCAAAATTAAAACCTCTATAACTCTCTCACTTTAAGTCCAAAAGTGGTGAAATTTCTACCAATCGGAGGTCCTAAGATTCTATTTCAGGGAAAGAAATCTCATTTCAAAATTTATTGGGATGAGAGTTGTAGTCCATTTTATAAAGTGTGTGCGAAAAGTCACCCAAAATTAAAACCTCTATAACTCTCTCACTTTAAGTCCAAAAGTGGTGAAATTTCTACCAATCGGAATTCTTCAAATTTTCTTTCAGGAGAGTGAAATCTCGTTTCACAATTCATTGGGGTGAGAGAGTTGTATTCCGTTTTATAAAGTGTGTTAAACATCACCCAAAATTAAAACCTCCATAACTCTCTCATTGTAAGTGCAATAGTGGTGAAATTTCTACCAATTGGAGGTCTTCAAATTCTCTTTCAGTGGAAAAAATCTCATTTAAGATTAGGTGGGGTGAGAGCGTTTTGTTCCATTTTTTAAAGTGTGTGAAACGTCAACCAAAATTAAAACCTCTATAACTCTCTCACTTTAAGTCCAAAAGTGGTGAAATTTCTACCAATCGGAGGTCCTAAGATTCTATTTCAGGGAAAGAAATCTCATTTCAAAATTTATTGGGATGAGAGTTGTAGTCCATTTTATAAAGAGTGTGTGAAACGTCACCCAAAATTAAAACCTCTATAACTCTCTCACTTTAAGTCCAAAAGTGGTGAAATTTCTACCAATCGGAATTCTTCAAATTTTCTTTCAGGAGAGTGAAATCTCGTTTCACAATTCATTGGGGTGAGAGAGTTGTATTCCGTTTTATAAAGTGTGTTAAACATCACCCAAAATTAAGACCTCCATAACTCTCTCATTGTAAGTGCAATAGTGGTGAAATTTCTACCAATTGGAGGTCTTCAAATTCTCTTTCAGTGGAAAAAATCTCATTTAAGATTAGGTGGGGAGAGAGCGTTTTGTTCCATTTTTTAAAGTGTGCGAAACGTCACCCAAAATTAAAACCTCCATAACTCTCTCATTTCAAGTCCAAAAGTGGTGAAATTTCTACCAATCGGAGGTTCTAAGATTCTATTTCGGGGAAAGAAATCTCATTTCAAAATTTATTGGGATGAGAGTTGTAGTCCATTTTATAAAGAGTGTGTGAAACGTCAACCAAAATTAAAACCTCTATAACTCTCTCACTTTAAGTCCAAAAGTGGTGAAATTTCTACCAATCGGAATTCTTCAAATTTTCTTTCAGGAGAGTGAAATCTCGTTTCACAATTCATTGGGGTGAGAGAGTTGTATTCCGTTTTATAAAGTGTGTTAAACATCACCCAAAATTAAGACCTCCATAACTCTCCCATTATAAGTGCAATTGTGGTGAAATTTCTACCAATTGGAGGTCTTCAAATTCTCTTTCAGTGGAAAAAATCTCATTTAAGATTAGGTGGGGTGAGAGCGTTTTGTTCCATTTTTTAAAGTGTGCGAAACGTCACCCAAAATTAAAACCTCCATAACTCTCTCATTTCAAGTCCAAAAGTGGTGAAATTTCTACCAATCGGAGGTCCTAAGATTCTATTTCAGGGAAAGAAATCTCATTCCAAAATTTGTTGGGATGAGAGTTGTAGTCCATTTTATAAAGTGTGTGCGAAAAGTCACCCAAAATTAAAACCTCTATAACTCTCTCACTTTAAGTCCAAAAGTGGTGAAATTTCTACCAATCGGAATTCTTCAAATTTTCTTTCAGGAGAGTGAAATCTCGTTTCACAATTCATTGGGGTGAGAGAGTTGTATTCCGTTTTATAAAGTGTGTTAAACATCACCCAAAATTAAAACCTCCATAACTCTCTCATTGTAAGTGCAATAGTGGTGAAATTTCTACCAATTGGAGGTCTTCAAATTCTCTTTCAGTGGAAAAAATCTCATTTAAGATTAGGTGGGGTGAGAGCGTTTTGTTCCATTTTTTAAAGTGTGTGAAACGTCAACCAAAATTAAAACCTCTATAACTCTCTCACTTTAAGTCCAAAAGTGGTGAAATTTCTACCAATCGGAGGTCCTAAGATTCTATTTCAGGGAAAGAAATCTCATTTCAAAATTTATTGGGATGAGAGTTGTAGTCCATTTTATAAAGAGTGTGTGAAACGTCACCCAAAATTAAAACCTCTATAACTCTCTCACTTTAAGTCCAAAAGTGGTGAAATTTCTACCAATCGGAATTCTTCAAATTTTCTTTCAGGAGAGTGAAATCTCGTTTCACAATTCATTGGGGTGAGAGAGTTGTATTCCGTTTTATAAAGTGTGTTAAACATCACCCAAAATTAAGACCTCCATAACTCTCTCATTGTAAGTGCAATAGTGGTGAAATTTCTACCAATTGGAGGTCTTCCAATTCTCTTTCAGTGGAAAAAATCCCATTTAAGATTAGGTGGGGTGAGAGCGTTTTGGTCCATTTTTTAAAGTGTGCGAAACGTCACCCAAAATTAAAACCTCCATAACTCTCTAATTTTAAGTCCAAAAGTGGTGAAATTTCTACCAATCGGAGGTTCTAAGATTCTATTTCGGGGAAAGAAATCTCATTTCAAAATTTATTGGGATGAGAGTTGTAGTCCATTTTATAAAGAGTGTGTGAAACGTCAACCAAAATTAAAACCTCCATAACTCTCTCACTTTAAGTCCAAAAGTGGTGAAATTTCTACCAATCGGAATTCTTCAAATTTTCTTTCAGGAGAGTGAAATCTCGTTTCACAATTCATTGGGGTGAGAGAGTTGTATTCCGTTTTATAAAGTGTGTTAAACATCACCCAAAATTAAGACCTCCATAACTCTCCCATTATAAGTGCAATTGTGGTGAAATTTCTACCAATTGGAGGTCTTCAAATTCTCTTTCAGTGGAAAAAATCTCATTTAAGATTAGGTGGGGTGAGAGCGTTTTGTTCCATTTTTTAAAGTGTGCGAAACGTCACCCAAAATTAAAACCTCCATAACTCTCTCATTTCAAGTCCAAAAGTGGTGAAATTTCTACCAATCGGAGGTCCTAAGATTCTATTTCAGGGAAAGAAATCTCATTCCAAAATTTGTTGGGATGAGAGTTGTAGTCCATTTTATAAAGTGTGTGCGAAAAGTCACCCAAAATTAAAACCTCTATAACTCTCTCACTTTAAGTCCAAAAGTGGTGAAATTTCTACCAATCGGAATTCTTCAAATTTTCTTTCAGGAGAGTGAAATCTCGTTTCACAATTCATTGGGGTGAGAGAGTTGTATTCCGTTTTATAAAGTGTGTTAAACATCACCCAAAATTAAAACCTCCATAACTCTCTCATTGTAAGTGCAATAGTGGTGAAATTTCTACCAATTGGAGGTCTTCAAATTCTCTTTCAGTGGAAAAAATCTCATTTAAGATTAGGTGGGGTGAGAGCGTTTTGGTCCCTTTTTTGAAGTGTGCGAAACGTCACCCAAAATTAAAACCTCCATAACTCTCTAATTTTAAGTCCAAAAGTGGTGAAATTTCTACCAATCGGAGGTTCTAAGATTCTATTTCGGGGAAAGAAATCTCATTTCAAAATTTGTTGGGATGAGAGTTGTAGTCCATTTTATAAAGAGTTTGTGAAACGTCAACCAAAATTAAAACCTCTATAACTCTCTCACTTTAAGTCCAAAAGTGGTGAAATTTCTACCAATCGGAGGTCCTAAGATTCTATTTCAGGGAAAGAAATCTCATTTCAAAATTTATTGGGATGAGAGTTGTAGTCCATTTTATAAAGAGTGTGTGAAACGTCAACCAAAATTAAAACCTCTATAACTCTCTCACTTTAAGTCCAAAAGTGGTGAAATTTCTACCAATCGGAATTCTTCAAATTTTCTTTCAGGAGAGTGAAATCTCGTTTCACAATTCATTGGGGTGAGAGAGTTGTATTCCGTTTTATAAAGTGTGTTAAACATCACCCAAAATTAAGACCTCCATAACTCTCTCATTGTAAGTGCAATTGTGGTGAAATTTCTACCAATTGGAGGTCTTCAAATTCTCTTTCAGTGGAAAAAATCTCATTTAAGATTAGGTGGGGTGAGAGCGTTTTGTTCCATTTTTTAAAGTGTGCGAAACGTCACCCAAAATTAAAACCTCCATAACTCTCTCATTTCAAGTCCAAAAGTGGTGAAATTTCTACCAATCGGAGGTTCTAAGATTCTATTTCGGGGAAAGAAATCTCAATTCAAAATTTATTGGGATGAGTGTTGTAGTCCATTTTATAAAGAGTGTGTGAAACGTCAACCAAAATTAAAACCTCTATAACTCTCTCACTTTAAGTCCAAAAGTGGTGAAATTTCTACCAATCGGAATTCTTCAAATTTTCTTTCAGGAGAGTGAAATTTCGTTTCACAATTCATTGGGGTGAGAGAGTTGTATTCCGTTTTATAAGGTGTTCTAAACATCACCCAAAATTAAAACCTCCACAACTCTCTCATTGTAAGTGCAATAGTGGTGAAATTTCTACCAATTGGAGGTCTTCCAATTCTCTTTCAGTGGAAAAAATCCCATTTAAGATTAGGTGGGGTGAGAGCGTTTTGGTCCATTTTTTAAAGTGTGCGAAACGTCACCCAAAATTAAAACCTCCATAACTCTCTAATTTTAAGTCCAAAAGTGGTGAAATTTCTACCAATCGGAGGTTCTAAGATTCTATTTCGGGGAAAGAAATCTCATTTCAAAATTTATTGGGATGAGAGTTGTAATCCATTTTATAAAGAGTGTGTGAAACGTCAACCAAAATTAAAACCTCCATAACTCTCTCACTTTAAGTCCAAAAGTGGTGAAATTTCTACCAATCGGAATTCTTCAAATTTTCTTTCAGGAGAGTGAAATCTCGTTTCACAATTCATTGGGGTGAGAGAGTTGTATTCCGTTTTATAAAGTGTGTTAAACATCACCCAAAATTAAGACCTCCATAACTCTCCCATTATAAGTGCAATTGTGGTGAAATTTCTACCAATTGGAGGTCTTCAAATTCTCTTTCAGTGGAAAAAATCTCATTTAAGATTAGGTGGGGTGAGAGCGTTTTGGTCCCTTTTTTGAAGTGTGCGAAACGTCACCCAAAATTAAAACCTCCATAACTCTCTAATTTTAAGTCCAAAAGTGGTGAAATTTCTACCAATCGGAGGTTCTAAGATTCTATTTCGGGGAAAGAAATCTCATTTCAAAATTTGTTGGGATGAGAGTTGTAGTCCATTTTATAAAGAGTTTGTGAAACGTCAACCAAAATTAAAACCTCTATAACTCTCTCACTTTAAGTCCAAAAGTGGTGAAATTTCTTCCAATCGGAGGTCCTAAGATTCTATTTCAGGGAAAGAAATCTCATTTCAAAATTTATTGGGATGAGAGTTGTAGTCCATTTTATAAAGAGTGTGTCAAACGTCAACCAAAATTAAAACCTCTATAACTCTCTCACTTTAAGTCCAAAAGTGGTGAAATTTCTACCAATCGGAATTCTTCAAATTTTCTTTCAGGAGAGTGAAATCTCGTTTCACAATTCATTGGGGTGAGAGAGTTGTATTCCGTTTTATAAAGTGTGTTAAACATCACCCAAAATTAAGACCTCCATAACTCTCTCATTGTAAGTGCAATTGTGGTGAAATTTCTACCAATTGGAGGTCTTCAAATTCTCTTTCAGTGGAAAAAATCTCATTTAAGATTAGGTGGGGTGAGAGCGTTTTGTTCCATTTTTTAAAGTGTGCGAAACGTCACCAAAAATTAAAACCTCCATAACTCTCTCATTTCAAGTCCAAAAGTGGTGAAATTTCTACCAATCGGAGGTTCTAAGATTCTATTTCGGGGAAAGAAATCTCATTTCAAAATTTATTGGGATGAGTGTTGTAGTCCATTTTATAAAGAGTATGTGAAACGTCAACCAAAATTAAAACCTCTATAACTCTCTCACTTTAAGTCCAAAAGTGGTGAAATTTCTACCAATCGGAATTCTTCAAATTTTCTTTCAGGAGAGTGAAATCTCGTTTCACAATTCATTGGGGTGAGAGAGTTGTATTCCGTTTTATAAAGTGTTCTAAACATCACCCAAAATTAAAACCTCCATAACTCTCTCATTGTAAGTGCAATAGTGGTGAAATTTCTACCAATTGGAGGTCTTCCAATTCTCTTTCAGTGGAAAAAATCTCATTTAAGATTAGGTGGGGTGAGAGCGTTTTGGTCCATTTTATAAAGAGTGTGTGAAACGTCAACCAAAATTAAAACCTCTATAACTCTCTCACTTTAAGTCCAAAAGTGGTGAAATTTCTACCAATCGGAGGTCCTAAGATTCTATTTCAGGGAAAGAAATCTCATTTCAAAATTTATTGGGATGAGAGTTGTAGTCCATTTTATAAAGAGTGTGTGAAACGTCAACCAAAATTAAAACCTCTATAACTCTCTCACTTTAAGTCCAAAAGTGGTGAAATTTCTACCAATCGGAATTCTTCAAATTTTCTTTCAGGAGAGTGAAATCTCGTTTCACAATTCATTGGGGTGAGAGAGTTGTATTCCGTTTTATAAAGTGTGTTAAACATCACCCAAAATTAAGTCCTCCATAACTCTCTCATTGTAAGTGCAATTGTGGTGAAATTTCTACCAATTGGAGGTCTTCAAATTCTCTTTCAGTGGAAAAAATCTCATTTAAGATTAGGTGGGGTGAGAGCGTTTTGTTCCATTTTTTAAAGTGTGCGAAACGTCACCCAAAATTAAAACCTCCATAACTCTCTCATTTCAAGTCCAAAAGTGGTGAAATTTCTACCAATCGGAGGTTCTAAGATTCTATTTCGGGGAAAGAAATCTCATTTCAAAATTTATTGGGATGAGAGTTGTAGTCCATTTTATAAAGAGTGTGTGAAACGTCAACCAAAATTAAAACCTCTATAACTCTCTCACTTTAAGTCCAAAAGTGGTGAAATTTCTACCATTCGGAATTCTTCAAATTTTCTTTCAGGAGAGTGAAATCTCGTTTCACAATTCATTGGGGTGAGAGAGTTGTATTCCGTTTTATAAAGTGTGTTAAACATCACCCAAAATTAAGACCTCCATAACTCTCCCATTATAAGTGCAATTGTGGTGAAATTTCTACCAATTGGAGGTCTTCAAATTCTCTTTCAGTGGAAAAAATCTCATTTAAGATTAGGTGGGGTGAGAGCGTTTTGTTCCATTTTTTAAAGTGTGCGAAACGTCACCCAAAATTAAAACCTCCATAACTCTCTCATTTCAAGTCCAAAAGTGGTGAAATTTCTACCAATCGGAGGTCCTAAGATTCTATTTCAGGGAAAGAAATCTCATTCCAAAATTTGTTGGGATGAGAGTTGTAGTCCATTTTATAAAGTGTGTGCGAAAAGTCACCCAAAATTAAAACCTCTATAACTCTCTCACTTTAAGTCCAAAAGTGGTGAAATTTCTACCAATCGGAATTCTTCAAATTTTCTTTCAGGAGAGTGAAATCTCGTTTCACAATTCATTGGGGTGAGAGAGTTGTATTCCGTTTTATAAAGTGTGTTAAACATCACCCAAAATTAAAACCTCCATAACTCTCTCATTGTAAGTGCAATAGTGGTGAAATTTCTACCAATTGGAGGTCTTCAAATTCTCTTTCAGTGGAAAAAATCTCATTTAAGATTAGGTGGGGTGAGAGCGTTTTGGTCCCTTTTTTGAAGTGTGCGAAACGTCACCCAAAATTAAAACCTCCATAACTCTCTAATTTTAAGTCCAAAAGTGGTGAAATTTCTACCAATCGGAGGTTCTAAGATTCTATTTCGGGGAAAGAAATCTCATTTCAAAATTTGTTGGGATGAGAGTTGTAGTCCATTTTATAAAGAGTTTGTGAAACGTCAACCAAAATTAAAACCTCTATAACTCTCTCACTTTAAGTCCAAAAGTGGTGAAATTTCTACCAATCGGAGGTCCTAAGATTCTATTTCAGGGAAAGAAATCTCATTTCAAAATTTATTGGGATGAGAGTTGTAGTCCATTTTATAAAGAGTGTGTGAAACGTCAACCAAAATTAAAACCTCTATAACTCTCTCACTTTAAGTCCAAAAGTGGTGAAATTTCTACCAATCGGAATTCTTCAAATTTTCTTTCAGGAGAGTGAAATCTCGTTTCACAATTCATTGGGGTGAGAGAGTTGTATTCCGTTTTATAAAGTGTGTTAAACATCACCCAAAATTAAGACCTCCATAACTCTCTCATTGTAAGTGCAATTGTGGTGAAATTTCTACCAATTGGAGGTCTTCAAATTCTCTTTCAGTGGAAAAAATCTCATTTAAGATTAGGTGGGGTGAGAGCGTTTTGTTCCATTTTTTAAAGTGTGCGAAACGTCACCCAAAATTAAAACCTCCATAACTCTCTCATTTCAAGTCCAAAAGTGGTGAAATTTCTACCAATCGGAGGTTCTAAGATTCTATTTCGGGGAAAGAAATCTCAATTCAAAATTTATTGGGATGAGTGTTGTAGTCCATTTTATAAAGAGTGTGTGAAACGTCAACCAAAATTAAAACCTCTATAACTCTCTCACTTTAAGTCCAAAAGTGGTGAAATTTCTACCAATCGGAATTCTTCAAATTTTCTTTCAGGAGAGTGAAATTTCGTTTCACAATTCATTGGGGTGAGAGAGTTGTATTCCGTTTTATAAGGTGTTCTAAACATCACCCAAAATTAAAACCTCCACAACTCTCTCATTGTAAGTGCAATAGTGGTGAAATTTCTACCAATTGGAGGTCTTCCAATTCTCTTTCAGTGGAAAAAATCCCATTTAAGATTAGGTGGGGTGAGAGCGTTTTGGTCCATTTTTTAAAGTGTGCGAAACGTCACCCAAAATTAAAACCTCCATAACTCTCTAATTTTAAGTCCAAAAGTGGTGAAATTTCTACCAATCGGAGGTTCTAAGATTCTATTTCGGGGAAAGAAATCTCATTTCAAAATTTATTGGGATGAGAGTTGTAATCCATTTTATAAAGAGTGTGTGAAACGTCAACCAAAATTAAAACCTCCATAACTCTCTCACTTTAAGTCCAAAAGTGGTGAAATTTCTACCAATCGGAATTCTTCAAATTTTCTTTCAGGAGAGTGAAATCTCGTTTCACAATTCATTGGGGTGAGAGAGTTGTATTCCGTTTTATAAAGTGTGTTAAACATCACCCAAAATTAAGACCTCCATAACTCTCCCATTATAAGTGCAATTGTGGTGAAATTTCTACCAATTGGAGGTCTTCAAATTCTCTTTCAGTGGAAAAAATCTCATTTAAGATTAGGTGGGGTGAGAGCGTTTTGGTCCCTTTTTTGAAGTGTGCGAAACGTCACCCAAAATTAAAACCTCCATAACTCTCTAATTTTAAGTCCAAAAGTGGTGAAATTTCTACCAATCGGAGGTTCTAAGATTCTATTTCGGGGAAAGAAATCTCATTTCAAAATTTGTTGGGATGAGAGTTGTAGTCCATTTTATAAAGAGTTTGTGAAACGTCAACCAAAATTAAAACCTCTATAACTCTCTCACTTTAAGTCCAAAAGTGGTGAAATTTCTTCCAATCGGAGGTCCTAAGATTCTATTTCAGGGAAAGAAATCTCATTTCAAAATTTATTGGGATGAGAGTTGTAGTCCATTTTATAAAGAGTGTGTCAAACGTCAACCAAAATTAAAACCTCTATAACTCTCTCACTTTAAGTCCAAAAGTGGTGAAATTTCTACCAATCGGAATTCTTCAAATTTTCTTTCAGGAGAGTGAAATCTCGTTTCACAATTCATTGGGGTGAGAGAGTTGTATTCCGTTTTATAAAGTGTGTTAAACATCACCCAAAATTAAGACCTCCATAACTCTCTCATTGTAAGTGCAATTGTGGTGAAATTTCTACCAATTGGAGGTCTTCAAATTCTCTTTCAGTGGAAAAAATCTCATTTAAGATTAGGTGGGGTGAGAGCGTTTTGTTCCATTTTTTAAAGTGTGCGAAACGTCACCAAAAATTAAAACCTCCATAACTCTCTCATTTCAAGTCCAAAAGTGGTGAAATTTCTACCAATCGGAGGTTCTAAGATTCTATTTCGGGGAAAGAAATCTCATTTCAAAATTTATTGGGATGAGTGTTGTAGTCCATTTTATAAAGAGTATGTGAAACGTCAACCAAAATTAAAACCTCTATAACTCTCTCACTTTAAGTCCAAAAGTGGTGAAATTTCTACCAATCGGAATTCTTCAAATTTTCTTTCAGGAGAGTGAAATCTCGTTTCACAATTCATTGGGGTGAGAGAGTTGTATTCCGTTTTATAAAGTGTTCTAAACATCACCCAAAATTAAAACCTCCATAACTCTCTCATTGTAAGTGCAATAGTGGTGAAATTTCTACCAATTGGAGGTCTTCCAATTCTCTTTCAGTGGAAAAAATCTCATTTAAGATTAGGTGGGGTGAGAGCGTTTTGGTCCATTTTATAAAGAGTGTGTGAAACGTCAACCAAAATTAAAACCTCTATAACTCTCTCACTTTAAGTCCAAAAGTGGTGAAATTTCTACCAATCGGAGGTCCTAAGATTCTATTTCAGGGAAAGAAATCTCATTTCAAAATTTATTGGGATGAGAGTTGTAGTCCATTTTATAAAGAGTGTGTGAAACGTCAACCAAAATTAAAACCTCTATAACTCTCTCACTTTAAGTCCAAAAGTGGTGAAATTTCTACCAATCGGAATTCTTCAAATTTTCTTTCAGGAGAGTGAAATCTCGTTTCACAATTCATTGGGGTGAGAGAGTTGTATTCCGTTTTATAAAGTGTGTTAAACATCACCCAAAATTAAGTCCTCCATAACTCTCTCATTGTAAGTGCAATTGTGGTGAAATTTCTACCAATTGGAGGTCTTCAAATTCTCTTTCAGTGGAAAAAATCTCATTTAAGATTAGGTGGGGTGAGAGCGTTTTGTTCCATTTTTTAAAGTGTGCGAAACGTCACCCAAAATTAAAACCTCCATAACTCTCTCATTTCAAGTCCAAAAGTGGTGAAATTTCTACCAATCGGAGGTTCTAAGATTCTATTTCGGGGAAAGAAATCTCATTTCAAAATTTATTGGGATGAGAGTTGTAGTCCATTTTATAAAGAGTGTGTGAAACGTCAACCAAAATTAAAACCTCTATAACTCTCTCACTTTAAGTCCAAAAGTGGTGAAATTTCTACCATTCGGAATTCTTCAAATTTTCTTTCAGGAGAGTGAAATCTCGTTTCACAATTCATTGGGGTGAGAGAGTTGTATTCCGTTTTATAAAGTGTGTTAAACATCACCCAAAATTAAGACCTCCATAACTCTCCCATTATAAGTGCAATTGTGGTGAAATTTCTACCAATTGGAGGTCTTCAAATTCTCTTTCAGTGGAAAAAATCTCATTTAAGATTAGGTGGGGTGAGAGCGTTTTGTTCCATTTTTTAAAGTGTGCGAAACGTCACCCAAAATTAAAACCTCCATAACTCTCTCATTTCAAGTCCAAAAGTGGTGAAATTTCTACCAATCGGAGGTCCTAAGATTCTATTTCAGGGAAAGAAATCTCATTCCAAAATTTGTTGGGATGAGAGTTGTAGTCCATTTTATAAAGTGTGTGCGAAAAGTCACCCAAAATTAAAACCTCTATAACTCTCTCACTTTAAGTCCAAAAGTGGTGAAATTTCTACCAATCGGAATTCTTCAAATTTTCTTTCAGGAGAGTGAAATCTCGTTTCACAATTCATTGGGGTGAGAGAGTTGTATTCCGTTTTATAAAGTGTGTTAAACATCACCCAAAATTAAAACCTCCATAACTCTCTCATTGTAAGTGCAATAGTGGTGAAATTTCTACCAATTGGAGGTCTTCAAATTCTCTTTCAGTGGAAAAAATCTCATTTAAGATTAGGTGGGGTGAGAGCGTTTTGGTCCCTTTTTTGAAGTGTGCGAAACGTCACCCAAAATTAAAACCTCCATAACTCTCTAATTTTAAGTCCAAAAGTGGTGAAATTTCTACCAATCGGAGGTTCTAAGATTCTATTTCGGGGAAAGAAATCTCATTTCAAAATTTGTTGGGATGAGAGTTGTAGTCCATTTTATAAAGAGTTTGTGAAACGTCAACCAAAATTAAAACCTCTATAACTCTCTCACTTTAAGTCCAAAAGTGGTGAAATTTCTACCAATCGGAGGTCCTAAGATTCTATTTCAGGGAAAGAAATCTCATTTCAAAATTTATTGGGATGAGAGTTGTAGTCCATTTTATAAAGAGTGTGTGAAACGTCAACCAAAATTAAAACCTCTATAACTCTCTCACTTTAAGTCCAAAAGTGGTGAAATTTCTACCAATCGGAATTCTTCAAATTTTCTTTCAGGAGAGTGAAATCTCGTTTCACAATTCATTGGGGTGAGAGAGTTGTATTCCGTTTTATAAAGTGTGTTAAACATCACCCAAAATTAAGACCTCCATAACTCTCTCATTGTAAGTGCAATTGTGGTGAAATTTCTACCAATTGGAGGTCTTCAAATTCTCTTTCAGTGGAAAAAATCTCATTTAAGATTAGGTGGGGTGAGAGCGTTTTGTTCCATTTTTTAAAGTGTGCGAAACGTCACCCAAAATTAAAACCTCCATAACTCTCTCATTTCAAGTCCAAAAGTGGTGAAATTTCTACCAATCGGAGGTTCTAAGATTCTATTTCGGGGAAAGAAATCTCAATTCAAAATTTATTGGGATGAGTGTTGTAGTCCATTTTATAAAGAGTGTGTGAAACGTCAACCAAAATTAAAACCTCTATAACTCTCTCACTTTAAGTCCAAAAGTGGTGAAATTTCTACCAATCGGAATTCTTCAAATTTTCTTTCAGGAGAGTGAAATTTCGTTTCACAATTCATTGGGGTGAGAGAGTTGTATTCCGTTTTATAAGGTGTTCTAAACATCACCCAAAATTAAAACCTCCACAACTCTCTCATTGTAAGTGCAATAGTGGTGAAATTTCTACCAATTGGAGGTCTTCCAATTCTCTTTCAGTGGAAAAAATCCCATTTAAGATTAGGTGGGGTGAGAGCGTTTTGGTCCATTTTTTAAAGTGTGCGAAACGTCACCCAAAATTAAAACCTCCATAACTCTCTAATTTTAAGTCCAAAAGTGGTGAAATTTCTACCAATCGGAGGTTCTAAGATTCTATTTCGGGGAAAGAAATCTCATTTCAAAATTTATTGGGATGAGAGTTGTAATCCATTTTATAAAGAGTGTGTGAAACGTCAACCAAAATTAAAACCTCCATAACTCTCTCACTTTAAGTCCAAAAGTGGTGAAATTTCTACCAATCGGAATTCTTCAAATTTTCTTTCAGGAGAGTGAAATCTCGTTTCACAATTCATTGGGGTGAGAGAGTTGTATTCCGTTTTATAAAGTGTGTTAAACATCACCCAAAATTAAGACCTCCATAACTCTCCCATTATAAGTGCAATTGTGGTGAAATTTCTACCAATTGGAGGTCTTCAAATTCTCTTTCAGTGGAAAAAATCTCATTTAAGATTAGGTGGGGTGAGAGCGTTTTGGTCCCTTTTTTGAAGTGTGCGAAACGTCACCCAAAATTAAAACCTCCATAACTCTCTAATTTTAAGTCCAAAAGTGGTGAAATTTCTACCAATCGGAGGTTCTAAGATTCTATTTCGGGGAAAGAAATCTCATTTCAAAATTTGTTGGGATGAGAGTTGTAGTCCATTTTATAAAGAGTTTGTGAAACGTCAACCAAAATTAAAACCTCTATAACTCTCTCACTTTAAGTCCAAAAGTGGTGAAATTTCTTCCAATCGGAGGTCCTAAGATTCTATTTCAGGGAAAGAAATCTCATTTCAAAATTTATTGGGATGAGAGTTGTAGTCCATTTTATAAAGAGTGTGTCAAACGTCAACCAAAATTAAAACCTCTATAACTCTCTCACTTTAAGTCCAAAAGTGGTGAAATTTCTACCAATCGGAATTCTTCAAATTTTCTTTCAGGAGAGTGAAATCTCGTTTCACAATTCATTGGGGTGAGAGAGTTGTATTCCGTTTTATAAAGTGTGTTAAACATCACCCAAAATTAAGACCTCCATAACTCTCTCATTGTAAGTGCAATTGTGGTGAAATTTCTACCAATTGGAGGTCTTCAAATTCTCTTTCAGTGGAAAAAATCTCATTTAAGATTAGGTGGGGTGAGAGCGTTTTGTTCCATTTTTTAAAGTGTGCGAAACGTCACCAAAAATTAAAACCTCCATAACTCTCTCATTTCAAGTCCAAAAGTGGTGAAATTTCTACCAATCGGAGGTTCTAAGATTCTATTTCGGGGAAAGAAATCTCATTTCAAAATTTATTGGGATGAGTGTTGTAGTCCATTTTATAAAGAGTATGTGAAACGTCAACCAAAATTAAAACCTCTATAACTCTCTCACTTTAAGTCCAAAAGTGGTGAAATTTCTACCAATCGGAATTCTTCAAATTTTCTTTCAGGAGAGTGAAATCTCGTTTCACAATTCATTGGGGTGAGAGAGTTGTATTCCGTTTTATAAAGTGTTCTAAACATCACCCAAAATTAAAACCTCCATAACTCTCTCATTGTAAGTGCAATAGTGGTGAAATTTCTACCAATTGGAGGTCTTCCAATTCTCTTTCAGTGGAAAAAATCTCATTTAAGATTAGGTGGGGTGAGAGCGTTTTGGTCCATTTTATAAAGAGTGTGTGAAACGTCAACCAAAATTAAAACCTCTATAACTCTCTCACTTTAAGTCCAAAAGTGGTGAAATTTCTACCAATCGGAGGTCCTAAGATTCTATTTCAGGGAAAGAAATCTCATTTCAAAATTTATTGGGATGAGAGTTGTAGTCCATTTTATAAAGAGTGTGTGAAACGTCAACCAAAATTAAAACCTCTATAACTCTCTCACTTTAAGTCCAAAAGTGGTGAAATTTCTACCAATCGGAATTCTTCAAATTTTCTTTCAGGAGAGTGAAATCTCGTTTCACAATTCATTGGGGTGAGAGAGTTGTATTCCGTTTTATAAAGTGTGTTAAACATCACCCAAAATTAAGTCCTCCATAACTCTCTCATTGTAAGTGCAATTGTGGTGAAATTTCTACCAATTGGAGGTCTTCAAATTCTCTTTCAGTGGAAAAAATCTCATTTAAGATTAGGTGGGGTGAGAGCGTTTTGTTCCATTTTTTAAAGTGTGCGAAACGTCACCCAAAATTAAAACCTCCATAACTCTCTCATTTCAAGTCCAAAAGTGGTGAAATTTCTACCAATCGGAGGTTCTAAGATTCTATTTCGGGGAAAGAAATCTCATTTCAAAATTTATTGGGATGAGAGTTGTAGTCCATTTTATAAAGAGTGTGTGAAACGTCAACCAAAATTAAAACCTCTATAACTCTCTCACTTTAAGTCCAAAAGTGGTGAAATTTCTACCATTCGGAATTCTTCAAATTTTCTTTCAGGAGAGTGAAATCTCGTTTCACAATTCATTGGGGTGAGAGAGTTGTATTCCGTTTTATAAAGTGTGTTAAACATCACCCAAAATTAAGACCTCCATAACTCTCCCATTATAAGTGCAATTGTGGTGAAATTTCTACCAATTGGAGGTCTTCAAATTCTCTTTCAGTGGAAAAAATCTCATTTAAGATTAGGTGGGGTGAGAGCGTTTTGTTCCATTTTTTAAAGTGTGCGAAACGTCACCCAAAATTAAAACCTCCATAACTCTCTCATTTCAAGTCCAAAAGTGGTGAAATTTCTACCAATCGGAGGTCCTAAGATTCTATTTCAGGGAAAGAAATCTCATTCCAAAATTTGTTGGGATGAGAGTTGTAGTCCATTTTATAAAGTGTGTGCGAAAAGTCACCCAAAATTAAAACCTCTATAACTCTCTCACTTTAAGTCCAAAAGTGGTGAAATTTCTACCAATCGGAATTCTTCAAATTTTCTTTCAGGAGAGTGAAATCTCGTTTCACAATTCATTGGGGTGAGAGAGTTGTATTCCGTTTTATAAAGTGTGTTAAACATCACCCAAAATTAAAACCTCCATAACTCTCTCATTGTAAGTGCAATAGTGGTGAAATTTCTACCAATTGGAGGTCTTCAAATTCTCTTTCAGTGGAAAAAATCTCATTTAAGATTAGGTGGGGTGAGAGCGTTTTGGTCCCTTTTTTGAAGTGTGCGAAACGTCACCCAAAATTAAAACCTCCATAACTCTCTAATTTTAAGTCCAAAAGTGGTGAAATTTCTACCAATCGGAGGTTCTAAGATTCTATTTCGGGGAAAGAAATCTCATTTCAAAATTTGTTGGGATGAGAGTTGTAGTCCATTTTATAAAGAGTTTGTGAAACGTCAACCAAAATTAAAACCTCTATAACTCTCTCACTTTAAGTCCAAAAGTGGTGAAATTTCTACCAATCGGAGGTCCTAAGATTCTATTTCAGGGAAAGAAATCTCATTTCAAAATTTATTGGGATGAGAGTTGTAGTCCATTTTATAAAGAGTGTGTGAAACGTCAACCAAAATTAAAACCTCTATAACTCTCTCACTTTAAGTCCAAAAGTGGTGAAATTTCTACCAATCGGAATTCTTCAAATTTTCTTTCAGGAGAGTGAAATCTCGTTTCACAATTCATTGGGGTGAGAGAGTTGTATTCCGTTTTATAAAGTGTGTTAAACATCACCCAAAATTAAGACCTCCATAACTCTCTCATTGTAAGTGCAATTGTGGTGAAATTTCTACCAATTGGAGGTCTTCAAATTCTCTTTCAGTGGAAAAAATCTCATTTAAGATTAGGTGGGGTGAGAGCGTTTTGTTCCATTTTTTAAAGTGTGCGAAACGTCACCCAAAATTAAAACCTCCATAACTCTCTCATTTCAAGTCCAAAAGTGGTGAAATTTCTACCAATCGGAGGTTCTAAGATTCTATTTCGGGGAAAGAAATCTCAATTCAAAATTTATTGGGATGAGTGTTGTAGTCCATTTTATAAAGAGTGTGTGAAACGTCAACCAAAATTAAAACCTCTATAACTCTCTCACTTTAAGTCCAAAAGTGGTGAAATTTCTACCAATCGGAATTCTTCAAATTTTCTTTCAGGAGAGTGAAATTTCGTTTCACAATTCATTGGGGTGAGAGAGTTGTATTCCGTTTTATAAAGTGTTCTAAACATCACCCAAAATTAAAACCTCCACAACTCTCTCATTGTAAGTGCAATAGTGGTGAAATTTCTACCAATTGGAGGTCTTCCAATTCTCTTTCAGTGGAAAAAATCCCATTTAAGATTAGGTGGGGTGAGAGCGTTTTGGTCCATTTTTTAAAGTGTGCGAAACGTCACCCAAAATTAAAACCTCCATAACTCTCTAATTTTAAGTCCAAAAGTGGTGAAATTTCTACCAATCGGAGGTTCTAAGATTCTATTTCGGGGAAAGAAATCTCATTTCAAAATTTATTGGGATGAGAGTTGTAGTCCATTTTATAAAGAGTGTGTGAAACGTCAACCAAAATTAAAACCTCCATAACTCTCTCACTTTAAGTCCAAAAGTGGTGAAATTTCTACCAATCGGAATTCTTCAAATTTTCTTTCAGGAGAGTGAAATCTCGTTTCACAATTCATTGGGGTGAGAGAGTTGTATTCCGTTTTATAAAGTGTGTTAAACATCACCCAAAATTAAGACCTCCATAACTCTCCCATTATAAGTGCAATTGTGGTGAAATTTCTACCAATTGGAGGTCTTCAAATTCTCTTTCAGTGGAAAAAATCTCATTTAAGATTAGGTGGGGTGAGAGCGTTTTGGTCCCTTTTTTGAAGTGTGCGAAACGTCACCCAAAATTAAAACCTCCATAACTCTCTAATTTTAAGTCCAAAAGTGGTGAAATTTCTACCAATCGGAGGTTCTAAGATTCTATTTCGGGGAAAGAAATCTCATTTCAAAATTTGTTGGGATGAGAGTTGTAGTCCATTTTATAAAGAGTTTGTGAAACGTCAACCAAAATTAAAACCTCTATAACTCTCTCACTTTAAGTCCAAAAGTGGTGAAATTTCTTCCAATCGGAGGTCCTAAGATTCTATTTCAGGGAAAGAAATCTCATTTCAAAATTTATTGGGATGAGAGTTGTAGTCCATTTTATAAAGAGTGTGTGAAACGTCAACCAAAATTAAAACCTCTATAACTCTCTCACTTTAAGTCCAAAAGTGGTGAAATTTCTACCAATCGGAATTCTTCAAATTTTCTTTCAGGAGAGTGAAATCTCGTTTCACAATTCATTGGGGTGAGAGAGTTGTATTCCGTTTTATAAAGTGTGTTAAACATCACCCAAAATTAAGACCTCCATAACTCTCTCATTGTAAGTGCAATTGTGGTGAAATTTCTACCAATTGGAGGTCTTCAAATTCTCTTTCAGTGGAAAAAATCTCATTTAAGATTAGGTGGGGTGAGAGCGTTTTGTTCCATTTTTTAAAGTGTGCGAAACGTCACCAAAAATTAAAACCTCCATAACTCTCTCATTTCAAGTCCAAAAGTGGTGAAATTTCTACCAATCGGAGGTTCTAAGATTCTATTTCGGGGAAAGAAATCTCATTTCAAAATTTATTGGGATGAGTGTTGTAGTCCATTTTATAAAGAGTATGTGAAACGTCAACCAAAATTAAAACCTCTATAACTCTCTCACTTTAAGTCCAAAAGTGGTGAAATTTCTACCAATCGGAATTCTTCAAATTTTCTTTCAGGAGAGTGAAATCTCGTTTCACAATTCATTGGGGTGAGAGAGTTGTATTCCGTTTTATAAAGTGTTCTAAACATCACCCAAAATTAAAACCTCCATAACTCTCTCATTGTAAGTGCAATAGTGGTGAAATTTCTACCAATTGGAGGTCTTCCAATTCTCTTTCAGTGGAAAAAATCTCATTTAAGATTAGGTGGGGTGAGAGCGTTTTGGTCCATTTTATAAAGAGTGTGTGAAACGTCAACCAAAATTAAAACCTCTATAACTCTCTCACTTTAAGTCCAAAAGTGGTGAAATTTCTACCAATCGGAGGTCCTAAGATTCTATTTCAGGGAAAGAAATCTCATTTCAAAATTTATTGGGATGAGAGTTGTAGTCCATTTTATAAAGAGTGTGTGAAACGTCAACCAAAATTAAAACCTCTATAACTCTCTCACTTTAAGTCCAAAAGTGGTGAAATTTCTACCAATCGGAATTCTTCAAATTTTCTTTCAGGAGAGTGAAATCTCGTTTCACAATTCATTGGGGTGAGAGAGTTGTATTCCGTTTTATAAAGTGTGTTAAACATCACCCAAAATTAAGTCCTCCATAACTCTCTCATTGTAAGTGCAATTGTGGTGAAATTTCTACCAATTGGAGGTCTTCAAATTCTCTTTCAGTGGAAAAAACCTCATTTAAGATTAGGTGGGGTGAGAGCGTTTTGTTCCATTTTTTAAAGTGTGCGAAACGTCACCCAAAATTAAAACCTCCATAACTCTCTCATTTCAAGTCCAAAAGTGGTGAAATTTCTACCAATCGGAGGTTCTAAGATTCTATTTCGGGGAAAGAAATCTCATTTCAAAATTTATTGGGATGAGAGTTGTAGTCCATTTTATAAAGAGTGTGTGAAACGTCAACCAAAATTAAAACCTCTATAACTCTCTCACTTTAAGTCCAAAAGTGGTGAAATTTCTACCATTCGGAATTCTTCAAATTTTCTTTCAGGAGAGTGAAATCTCGTTTCACAATTCATTGGGGTGAGAGAGTTGTATTCCGTTTTATAAAGTGTGTTAAACATCACCCAAAATTAAGACCTCCATAACTCTCCCATTATAAGTGCAATTGTGGTGAAATTTCTACCAATTGGAGGTCTTCAAATTCTCTTTCAGTGGAAAAAATCTCATTTAAGATTAGGTGGGGTGAGAGCGTTTTGTTCCATTTTTTAAAGTGTGCGAAACGTCACCCAAAATTAAAACCTCCATAACTCTCTCATTTCAAGTCCAAAAGTGGTGAAATTTCTACCAATCGGAGGTCCTAAGATTCTATTTCAGGGAAAGAAATCTCATTCCAAAATTTGTTGGGATGAGAGTTGTAGTCCATTTTATAAAGTGTGTGCGAAAAGTCACCCAAAATTAAAACCTCTATAACTCTCTCACTTTAAGTCCAAAAGTGGTGAAATTTCTACCAATCGGAATTCTTCAAATTTTCTTTCAGGAGAGTGAAATCTCGTTTCACAATTCATTGGGGTGAGAGAGTTGTATTCCGTTTTATAAAGTGTGTTAAACATCACCCAAAATTAAAACCTCCATAACTCTCTCATTGTAAGTGCAATAGTGGTGAAATTTCTACCAATTGGAGGTCTTCAAATTCTCTTTCAGTGGAAAAAATCTCATTTAAGATTAGGTGGGGTGAGAGCGTTTTGGTCCCTTTTTTGAAGTGTGCGAAACGTCACCCAAAATTAAAACCTCCATAACTCTCTAATTTTAAGTCCAAAAGTGGTGAAATTTCTACCAATCGGAGGTTCTAAGATTCTATTTCGGGGAAAGAAATCTCATTTCAAAATTTGTTGGGATGAGAGTTGTAGTCCATTTTATAAAGAGTTTGTGAAACGTCAACCAAAATTAAAACCTCTATAACTCTCTCACTTTAAGTCCAAAAGTGGTGAAATTTCTACCAATCGGAGGTCCTAAGATTCTATTTCAGGGAAAGAAATCTCATTTCAAAATTTATTGGGATGAGAGTTGTAGTCCATTTTATAAAGAGTGTGTGAAACGTCAACCAAAATTAAAACCTCTATAACTCTCTCACTTTAAGTCCAAAAGTGGTGAAATTTCTACCAATCGGAATTCTTCAAATTTTCTTTCAGGAGAGTGAAATCTCGTTTCACAATTCATTGGGGGTGAGAGAGTTGTATTCCGTTTTATAAAGTGTGTTAAACATCACCCAAAATTAAGACCTCCATAACTCTCTCATTGTAAGTGCAATTGTGGTGAAATTTCTACCAATTGGAGGTCTTCAAATTCTCTTTCAGTGGAAAAAATCTCATTTAAGATTAGGTGGGGTGAGAGCGTTTTGTTCCATTTTTTAAAGTGTGCGAAACGTCACCAAAAATTAAAACCTCCATAACTCTCTCATTTCAAGTCCAAAAGTGGTGAAATTTCTACCAATCGGAGGTTCTAAGATTCTATTTCGGGGAAAGAAATCTCATTTCAAAATTTATTGGGATGAGTGTTGTAGTCCATTTTATAAAGAGTATGTGAAACGTCAACCAAAATTAAAACCTCTATAACTCTCTCACTTTAAGTCCAAAAGTGGTGAAATTTCTACCAATCGGAATTCTTCAAATTTTCTTTCAGGAGAGTGAAATCTCGTTTCACAATTCATTGGGGTGAGAGAGTTGTATTCCGTTTTATAAAGTGTTCTAAACATCACCCAAAATTAAAACCTCCATAACTCTCTCATTGTAAGTGCAATAGTGGTGAAATTTCTACCAATTGGAGGTCTTCCAATTCTCTTTCAGTGGAAAAAATCTCATTTAAGATTAGGTGGGGTGAGAGCGTTTTGGTCCATTTTATAAAGAGTGTGTGAAACGTCAACCAAAATTAAAACCTCTATAACTCTCTCACTTTAAGTCCAAAAGTGGTGAAATTTCTACCAATCGGAGGTCCTAAGATTCTATTTCAGGGAAAGAAATCTCATTTCAAAATTTATTGGGATGAGAGTTGTAGTCCATTTTATAAAGAGTGTGTGAAACGTCAACCAAAATTAAAACCTCTATAACTCTCTCACTTTAAGTCCAAAAGTGGTGAAATTTCTACCAATCGGAATTCTTCAAATTTTCTTTCAGGAGAGTGAAATCTCGTTTCACAATTCATTGGGGTGAGAGAGTTGTATTCCGTTTTATAAAGTGTGTTAAACATCACCCAAAATTAAGACCTCCATAACTCTCTCATTGTAAGTGCAATTGTGGTGAAATTTCTACCAATTGGAGGTCTTCAAATTCTCTTTCAGTGGAAAAAATCTCATTTAAGATTAGGTGGGGTGAGAGCGTTTTGTTCCATTTTTTAAAGTGTGCGAAACGTCACCCAAAATTAAAACCTCCATAACTCTCTCATTTCAAGTCCAAAAGTGGTGAAATTTCTACCAATCGGAGGTTCTAAGATTCTATTTCGGGGAAAGAAATCTCATTTCAAAATTTATTGGGATGAGAGTTGTAGTCCATTTTATAAAGAGTGTGTGAAACGTCAACCAAAATTAAAACCTCTATAACTCTCTCACTTTAAGTCCAAAAGTGGTGAAATTTCTACCAATCGGAATTCTTCAAATTTTCTTTCAGGAGAGTGAAATCTCGTTTCACAATTCATTGGGGTGAGAGAGTTGTATTCCGTTTTATAAAGTGTGTTAAACATCACCCAAAATTAAGACCTCCATAACTCTCCCATTATAAGTGCAATTGTGGTGAAATTTCTACCAATTGGAGGTCTTCAAATTCTCTTTCAGTGGAAAAAATCTCATTTAAGATTAGGTGGGGTGAGAGCGTTTTGTTCCATTTTTTAAAGTGTGCGAAACGTCACCCAAAATTAAAACCTCCATAACTCTCTCATTTCAAGTCCAAAAGTGGTGAAATTTCTACCAATCGGAGGTCCTAAGATTCTATTTCAGGGAAAGAAATCTCATTCCAAAATTTGTTGGGATGAGAGTTGTAGTCCATTTTATAAAGTGTGTGCGAAAAGTCACCCAAAATTAAAACCTCTATAACTCTCTCACTTTAAGTCCAAAAGTGGTGAAATTTCTACCAATCGGAATTCTTCAAATTTTCTTTCAGGAGAGTGAAATCTCGTTTCACAATTCATTGGGGTGAGAGAGTTGTATTCCGTTTTATAAAGTGTGTTAAACATCACCCAAAATTAAAACCTCCATAACTCTCTCATTGTAAGTGCAATAGTGGTGAAATTTCTACCAATTGGAGGTCTTCAAATTCTCTTTCAGTGGAAAAAATCTCATTTAAGATTAGGTGGGGTGAGAGCGTTTTGTTCCATTTTTTAAAGTGTGTGAAACGTCAACCAAAATTAAAACCTCTATAACTCTCTCACTTTAAGTCCAAAAGTGGTGAAATTTCTACCAATCGGAGGTCCTAAGATTCTATTTCAGGGAAAGAAATCTCATTTCAAAATTTATTGGGAAGAGAGTTGTAGTCCATTTTATAAAGAGTGTGTGAAACGTCACCCAAAATTAAAACCTCTATAACTCTCTCACTTTAAGTCCAAAAGTGGTGAAATTTCTACCAATCGGAATTCTTCAAATTTTCTTTCAGGAGAGTGAAATCTCGTTTCACAATTCATTGGGGTGAGAGAGTTGTATTCCGTTTTATAAAGTGTGTTAAACATCACCCAAAATTAAGACCTCCATAACTCTCTCATTGTAAGTGCAATAGTGGTGAAATTTCTACCAATTGGAGGTCTTCCAATTCTCTTTCAGTGGAAAAAATCCCATTTAAGATTAGGTGGGGTGAGAGCGTTTTGGTCCATTTTTTAAAGTGTGCGAAACGTCACCCAAAATTAAAACCTCCATAACTCTCTAATTTTAAGTCCAAAAGTGGTGAAATTTCTACCAATCGGAGGTTCTAAGATTCTATTTCGGGGAAAGAAATCTCATTTCAAAATTTATTGGGATGAGAGTTGTAGTCCATTTTATAAAGAGTGTGTGAAACGTCAACCAAAATTAAAACCTCCATAACTCTCTCACTTTAAGTCCAAAAGTGGTGAAATTTCTACCAATCGGAATTCTTCAAATTTTCTTTCAGGAGAGTGAAATCTCGTTTCACAATTCATTGGGGTGAGAGAGTTGTATTCCGTTTTATAAAGTGTGTTAAACATCACCCAAAATTAAGACCTCCATAACTCTCCCATTATAAGTGCAATTGTGGTGAAATTTCTACCAATTGGAGGTCTTCAAATTCTCTTTCAGTGGAAAAAATCTCATTTAAGATTAGGTGGGGTGAGAGCGTTTTGTTCCATTTTTTAAAGTGTGCGAAACGTCACCCAAAATTAAAACCTCCATAACTCTCTCATTTCAAGTCCAAAAGTGGTGAAATTTCTACCAATCGGAGGTCCTAAGATTCTATTTCAGGGAAAGAAATCTCATTCCAAAATTTGTTGGGATGAGAGTTGTAGTCCATTTTATAAAGTGTGTGCGAAAAGTCACCCAAAATTAAAACCTCTATAACTCTCTCACTTTAAGTCCAAAAGTGGTGAAATTTCTACCAATCGGAATTCTTCAAATTTTCTTTCAGGAGAGTGAAATCTCGTTTCACAATTCATTGGGGTGAGAGAGTTGTATTCCGTTTTATAAAGTGTGTTAAACATCACCCAAAATTAAAACCTCCATAACTCTCTCATTGTAAGTGCAATAGTGGTGAAATTTCTACCAATTGGAGGTCTTCAAATTCTCTTTCAGTGGAAAAAATCTCATTTAAGATTAGGTGGGGTGAGAGCGTTTTGTTCCATTTTTTAAAGTGTGTGAAACGTCAACCAAAATTAAAACCTCTATAACTCTCTCACTTTAAGTCCAAAAGTGGTGAAATTTCTACCAATCGGAGGTCCTAAGATTCTATTTCAGGGAAAGAAATCTCATTTCAAAATTTATTGGGATGAGAGTTGTAGTCCATTTTATAAAGAGTGTGTGAAACGTCACCCAAAATTAAAACCTCTATAACTCTCTCACTTTAAGTCCAAAAGTGGTGAAATTTCTACCAATCGGAATTCTTCAAATTTTCTTTCAGGAGAGTGAAATCTCGTTTCACAATTCATTGGGGTGAGAGAGTTGTATTCCGTTTTATAAAGTGTGTTAAACATCACCCAAAATTAAGACCTCCATAACTCTCTCATTGTAAGTGCAATAGTGGTGAAATTTCTACCAATTGGAGGTCTTCCAATTCTCTTTCAGTGAAAAAAATCCCATTTAAGATTAGGTGGGGTGAGAGCGTTTTGGTCCATTTTTTAAAGTGTGCGAAACGTCACCCAAAATTAAAACCTCCATAACTCTCTAATTTTAAGTCCAAAAGTGGTGAAATTTCTACCAATCGGAGGTTCTAAGATTCTATTTCGGGGAAAGAAATCTCATTTCAAAATTTATTGGGATGAGAGTTGTAGTCCATTTTATAAAGAGTGTGTGAAACGTCAACCAAAATTAAAACCTCCATAACTCTCTCACTTTAAGTCCAAAAGTGGTGAAATTTCTACCAATCGGAATTCTTCAAATTTTCTTTCAGGAGAGTGAAATCTCGTTTCACAATTCATTGGGGTGAGAGAGTTGTATTCCGTTTTATAAAGTGTGTTAAACATCACCCAAAATTAAGACCTCCATAACTCTCTCATTGTAAGTGCAATAGTGGTGAAATTTCTACCAATTGGAGGTCTTCCAATTCTCTTTCAGTGGAAAAAATCCCATTTAAGATTAGGTGGGGTGAGAGCGTTTTGGTCCATTTTTTAAAGTGTGCGAAACGTCACCCAAAATTAAAACCTCCATAACTCTCTAATTTTAAGTCCAAAAGTGGTGAAATTTCTACCAATCGGAGGTTCTAAGATTCTATTTCGGGGAAAGAAATCTCATTTCAAAATTTATTGGGATGAGAGTTGTAGTCCATTTTATAAAGAGTGTGTGAAACGTCAACCAAAATTAAAACCTCCATAACTCTCTCACTTTAAGTCCAAAAGTGGTGAAATTTCTACCAATCGGAATTCTTCAAATTTTCTTTCAGGAGAGTGAAATCTCGTTTCACAATTCATTGGGGTGAGAGAGTTGTATTCCGTTTTATAAAGTGTGTTAAACATCACCCAAAATTAAGACCTCCATAACTCTCCCATTATAAGTGCAATTGTGGTGAAATTTCTACCAATTGGAGGTCTTCAAATTCTCTTTCAGTGGAAAAAATCTCATTTAAGATTAGGTGGGGTGAGAGCGTTTTGTTCCATTTTTTAAAGTGTGCGAAACGTCACCCAAAATTAAAACCTCCATAACTCTCTCATTTCAAGTCCAAAAGTGGTGAAATTTCTACCAATCGGAGGTCCTAAGATTCTATTTCAGGGAAAGAAATCTCATTCCAAAATTTGTTGGGATGAGAGTTGTAGTCCATTTTATAAAGTGTGTGCGAAAAGTCACCCAAAATTAAAACCTCTATAACTCTCTCACTTTAAGTCCAAAAGTGGTGAAATTTCTACCAATCGGAATTCTTCAAATTTTCTTTCAGGAGAGTGAAATCTCGTTTCACAATTCATTGGGGTGAGAGAGTTGTATTCCGTTTTATAAAGTGTGTTAAACATCACCCAAAATTAAAACCTCCATAACTCTCTCATTGTAAGTGCAATAGTGGTGAAATTTCTACCAATTGGAGGTCTTCAAATTCTCTTTCAGTGGAAAAAATCTCATTTAAGATTAGGTGGGGTGAGAGCGTTTTGTTCCATTTTTTAAAGTGTGTGAAACGTCAACCAAAATTAAAACCTCTATAACTCTCTCACTTTAAGTCCAAAAGTGGTGAAATTTCTACCAATCGGAGGTCCTAAGATTCTATTTCAGGGAAAGAAATCTCATTTCAAAATTTATTGGGATGAGAGTTGTAGTCCATTTTATAAAGAGTGTGTGAAACGTCACCCAAAATTAAAACCTCTATAACTCTCTCACTTTAAGTCCAAAAGTGGTGAAATTTCTACCAATCGGAATTCTTCAAATTTTCTTTCAGGAGAGTGAAATCTCGTTTCACAATTCATTGGGGTGAGAGAGTTGTATTCCGTTTTATAAAGTGTGTTAAACATCACCCAAAATTAAGACCTCCATAACTCTCTCATTGTAAGTGCAATAGTGGTGAAATTTCTACCAATTGGAGGTCTTCCAATTCTCTTTCAGTGAAAAAAATCCCATTTAAGATTAGGTGGGGTGAGAGCGTTTTGGTCCATTTTTTAAAGTGTGCGAAACGTCACCCAAAATTAAAACCTCCATAACTCTCTAATTTTAAGTCCAAAAGTGGTGAAATTTCTACCAATCGGAGGTTCTAAGATTCTATTTCGGGGAAAGAAATCTCATTTCAAAATTTATTGGGATGAGAGTTGTAGTCCATTTTATAAAGAGTGTGTGAAACGTCAACCAAAATTAAAACCTCCATAACTCTCTCACTTTAAGTCCAAAAGTGGTGAAATTTCTACCAATCGGAATTCTTCAAATTTTCTTTCAGGAGAGTGAAATCTCGTTTCACAATTCATTGGGGTGAGAGAGTTGTATTCCGTTTTATAAAGTGTGTTAAACATCACCCAAAATTAAGACCTCCATAACTCTCTCATTGTAAGTGCAATAGTGGTGAAATTTCTACCAATTGGAGGTCTTCCAATTCTCTTTCAGTGGAAAAAATCCCATTTAAGATTAGGTGGGGTGAGAGCGTTTTGGTCCATTTTTTAAAGTGTGCGAAACGTCACCCAAAATTAAAACCTCCATAACTCTCTAATTTTAAGTCCAAAAGTGGTGAAATTTCTACCAATCGGAGGTTCTAAGATTCTATTTCGGGGAAAGAAATCTCATTTCAAAATTTATTGGGATGAGAGTTGTAGTCCATTTTATAAAGAGTGTGTGAAACGTCAACCAAAATTAAAACCTCCATAACTCTCTCACTTTAAGTCCAAAAGTGGTGAAATTTCTACCAATCGGAATTCTTCAAATTTTCTTTCAGGAGAGTGAAATCTCGTTTCACAATTCATTGGGGTGAGAGAGTTGTATTCCGTTTTATAAAGTGTGTTAAACATCACCCAAAATTAAGACCTCCATAACTCTCCCATTATAAGTGCAATTGTGGTGAAATTTCTACCAATTGGAGGTCTTCAAATTCTCTTTCAGTGGAAAAAATCTCATTTAAGATTAGGTGGGGTGAGAGCGTTTTGTTCCATTTTTTAAAGTGTGCGAAACGTCACCCAAAATTAAAACCTCCATAACTCTCTCATTTCAAGTCCAAAAGTGGTGAAATTTCTACCAATCGGAGGTCCTAAGATTCTATTTCAGGGAAAGAAATCTCATTCCAAAATTTGTTGGGATGAGAGTTGTAGTCCATTTTATAAAGTGTGTGCGAAAAGTCACCCAAAATTAAAACCTCTATAACTCTCTCACTTTAAGTCCAAAAGTGGTGAAATTTCTACCAATCGGAATTCTTCAAATTTTCTTTCAGGAGAGTGAAATCTCGTTTCACAATTCATTGGGGTGAGAGAGTTGTATTCCGTTTTATAAAGTGTGTTAAACATCACCCAAAATTAAAACCTCCATAACTCTCTCATTGTAAGTGCAATAGTGGTGAAATTTCTACCAATTGGAGGTCTTCAAATTCTCTTTCAGTGGAAAAAATCTCATTTAAGATTAGGTGGGGTGAGAGCGTTTTGTTCCATTTTTTAAAGTGTGTGAAACGTCAACCAAAATTAAAACCTCTATAACTCTCTCACTTTAAGTCCAAAAGTGGTGAAATTTCTACCAATCGGAGGTCCTAAGATTCTATTTCAGGGAAAGAAATCTCATTTCAAAATTTATTGGGATGAGAGTTGTAGTCCATTTTATAAAGAGTGTGTGAAACGTCACCCAAAATTAAAACCTCTATAACTCTCTCACTTTAAGTCCAAAAGTGGTGAAATTTCTACCAATCGGAATTCTTCAAATTTTCTTTCAGGAGAGTGAAATCTCGTTTCACAATTCATTGGGGTGAGAGAGTTGTATTCCGTTTTATAAAGTGTGTTAAACATCACCCAAAATTAAGACCTCCATAACTCTCTCATTGTAAGTGCAATAGTGGTGAAATTTCTACCAATTGGAGGTCTTCCAATTCTCTTTCAGTGAAAAAAATCCCATTTAAGATTAGGTGGGGTGAGAGCGTTTTGGTCCATTTTTTAAAGTGTGCGAAACGTCACCCAAAATTAAAACCTCCATAACTCTCTAATTTTAAGTCCAAAAGTGGTGAAATTTCTACCAATCGGAGGTTCTAAGATTCTATTTCGGGGAAAGAAATCTCATTTCAAAATTTATTGGGATGAGAGTTGTAGTCCATTTTATAAAGAGTGTGTGAAACGTCAACCAAAATTAAAACCTCCATAACTCTCTCACTTTAAGTCCAAAAGTGGTGAAATTTCTACCAATCGGAATTCTTCAAATTTTCTTTCAGGAGAGTGAAATCTCGTTTCACAATTCATTGGGGTGAGAGAGTTGTATTCCGTTTTATAAAGTGTGTTAAACATCACCCAAAATTAAGACCTCCATAACTCTCTCATTGTAAGTGCAATAGTGGTGAAATTTCTACCAATTGGAGGTCTTCCAATTCTCTTTCAGTGGAAAAAATCCCATTTAAGATTAGGTGGGGTGAGAGCGTTTTGGTCCATTTTTTAAAGTGTGCGAAACGTCACCCAAAATTAAAACCTCCATAACTCTCTAATTTTAAGTCCAAAAGTGGTGAAATTTCTACCAATCGGAGGTTCTAAGATTCTATTTCGGGGAAAGAAATCTCATTTCAAAATTTATTGGGATGAGAGTTGTAGTCCATTTTATAAAGAGTGTGTGAAACGTCAACCAAAATTAAAACCTCCATAACTCTCTCACTTTAAGTCCAAAAGTGGTGAAATTTCTACCAATCGGAATTCTTCAAATTTTCTTTCAGGAGAGTGAAATCTCGTTTCACAATTCATTGGGGTGAGAGAGTTGTATTCCGTTTTATAAAGTGTGTTAAACATCACCCAAAATTAAGACCTCCATAACTCTCCCATTATAAGTGCAATTGTGGTGAAATTTCTACCAATTGGAGGTCTTCAAATTCTCTTTCAGTGGAAAAAATCTCATTTAAGATTAGGTGGGGTGAGAGCGTTTTGTTCCATTTTTTAAAGTGTGCGAAACGTCACCCAAAATTAAAACCTCCATAACTCTCTCATTTCAAGTCCAAAAGTGGTGAAATTTCTACCAATCGGAGGTCCTAAGATTCTATTTCAGGGAAAGAAATCTCATTCCAAAATTTGTTGGGATGAGAGTTGTAGTCCATTTTATAAAGTGTGTGCGAAAAGTCACCCAAAATTAAAACCTCTATAACTCTCTCACTTTAAGTCCAAAAGTGGTGAAATTTCTACCAATCGGAATTCTTCAAATTTTCTTTCAGGAGAGTGAAATCTCGTTTCACAATTCATTGGGGTGAGAGAGTTGTATTCCGTTTTATAAAGTGTGTTAAACATCACCCAAAATTAAAACCTCCATAACTCTCTCATTGTAAGTGCAATAGTGGTGAAATTTCTACCAATTGGAGGTCTTCAAATTCTCTTTCAGTGGAAAAAATCTCATTTAAGATTAGGTGGGGTGAGAGCGTTTTGTTCCATTTTTTAAAGTGTGTGAAACGTCAACCAAAATTAAAACCTCTATAACTCTCTCACTTTAAGTCCAAAAGTGGTGAAATTTCTACCAATCGGAGGTCCTAAGATTCTATTTCAGGGAAAGAAATCTCATTTCAAAATTTATTGGGATGAGAGTTGTAGTCCATTTTATAAAGAGTGTGTGAAACGTCACCCAAAATTAAAACCTCTATAACTCTCTCACTTTAAGTCCAAAAGTGGTGAAATTTCTACCAATCGGAATTCTTCAAATTTTCTTTCAGGAGAGTGAAATCTCGTTTCACAATTCATTGGGGTGAGAGAGTTGTATTCCGTTTTATAAAGTGTGTTAAACATCACCCAAAATTAAGACCTCCATAACTCTCTCATTGTAAGTGCAATAGTGGTGAAATTTCTACCAATTGGAGGTCTTCCAATTCTCTTTCAGTGAAAAAAATCCCATTTAAGATTAGGTGGGGTGAGAGCGTTTTGGTCCATTTTTTAAAGTGTGCGAAACGTCACCCAAAATTAAAACCTCCATAACTCTCTAATTTTAAGTCCAAAAGTGGTGAAATTTCTACCAATCGGAGGTTCTAAGATTCTATTTCGGGGAAAGAAATCTCATTTCAAAATTTATTGGGATGAGAGTTGTAGTCCATTTTATAAAGAGTGTGTGAAACGTCAACCAAAATTAAAACCTCCATAACTCTCTCACTTTAAGTCCAAAAGTGGTGAAATTTCTACCAATCGGAATTCTTCAAATTTTCTTTCAGGAGAGTGAAATCTCGTTTCACAATTCATTGGGGTGAGAGAGTTGTATTCCGTTTTATAAAGTGTGTTAAACATCACCCAAAATTAAGACCTCCATAACTCTCCCATTATAAGTGCAATTGTGGTGAAATTTCTACCAATTGGAGGTCTTCAAATTCTCTTTCAGTGGAAAAAATCTCATTTAAGATTAGGTGGGGTGAGAGCGTTTTGTTCCATTTTTTAAAGTGTGCGAAACGTCACCCAAAATTAAAACCTCCATAACTCTCTCATTTCAAGTCCAAAAGTGGTGAAATTTCTACCAATCGGAGGTCCTAAGATTCTATTTCAGGGAAAGAAATCTCATTCCAAAATTTGTTGGGATGAGAGTTGTAGTCCATTTTATAAAGTGTGTGCGAAAAGTCACCCAAAATTAAAACCTCTATAACTCTCTCACTTTAAGTCCAAAAGTGGTGAAATTTCTACCAATCGGAATTCTTCAAATTTTCTTTCAGGAGAGTGAAATCTCGTTTCACAATTCATTGGGGTGAGAGAGTTGTATTCCGTTTTATAAAGTGTGTTAAACATCACCCAAAATTAAAACCTCCATAACTCTCTCATTGTAAGTGCAATAGTGGTGAAATTTCTACCAATTGGAGGTCTTCAAATTCTCTTTCAGTGGAAAAAATCTCATTTAAGATTAGGTGGGGTGAGAGCGTTTTGGTCCCTTTTTTGAAGTGTGCGAAACGTCACCCAAAATTAAAACCTCCATAACTCTCTAATTTTAAGTCCAAAAGTGGTGAAATTTCTACCAATCGGAGGTTCTAAGATTCTATTTCGGGGAAAGAAATCTTATTTCAAAATTTGTTGGGATGAGAGTTGTAGTCCATTTTATAAAGAGTTTGTGAAACGTCAACCAAAATTAAAACCTCTATAACTCTCTCACTTTAAGTCCAAAAGTGGTGAAATTTCTTCCAATCGGAGGTCCTAAGATTCTATTTCAGGGAAAGAAATCTCATTTCAAAATTTATTGGGATGAGAGTTGTAGTCCATTTTATAAAGAGTGTGTGAAACGTCAACCAAAATTAAAACCTCTATAACTCTCCCACTTTAAGTCCAAAAGTGGTGAAATTTCTACCAATCGGAATTCTTCAAATTTTCTTTCAGGAGAGTGAAATCTCGTTTCACAATTCATTGGGGTGAGAGAGTTGTATTCCGTTTTATAAAGTGTGTTAAACATCACCCAAAATTAAGACCTCCATAACTCTCTCATTGTAAGTGCAATTGTGGTGAAATTTCTACCAATTGGAGGTCTTCAAATTCTCTTTCAGTGGAAAAAATCTCATTTAAGATTAGGTGGGGTGAGAGCGTTTTGTTCCATTTTTTAAAGTGTGCGAAACGTCACCCAAAATTAAAACCTCCATAACTCTCTCATTTCAAGTCCAAAAGTGGTGAAATTTCTACCAATCGGAGGTTCTAAGATTCTATTTCGGGGAAAGAAATCTCATTTCAAAATTTATTGGGATGAGTGTTGTAGTCCATTTTATAAAGAGTATGTGAAACGTCAACCAAAATTAAAACCTCTATAACTCTCTCACTTTAAGTCCAAAAGTGGTGAAATTTCTACCAATCGGAATTCTTCAAATTTTCTTTCAGGAGAGTGAAATCTCGTTTCACAATTCATTGGGGTGAGAGAGTTGTATTCCGTTTTATAAAGTGTTCTAAACATCACCCAAAATTAAAACCTCCATAACTCTCTCATTGTAAGTGCAATAGTGGTGAAATTTCTACCAATTGGAGGTCTTCCAATTCTCTTTCAGTGGAAAAAATCTCATTTAAGATTAGGTGGGGTGAGAGCGTTTTGGTCCATTTTATAAAGAGTGTGTGAAACGTCAACCAAAATTAAAACCTCTATAACTCTCTCACTTTAAGTCCAAAAGTGGTGAAATTTCTACCAATCAGAGGTCCTAAGATTCTATTTCAGGGAAAGAAATCTCATTTCAAAATTTATTGGGATGAGAGTTGTAGTCCATTTTATAAAGAGTGTGTGAAACGTCAACCAAAATTAAAACCTCTATAACTCTCTTACTTTAAGTCCAAAAGTGGTGAAATTTCTACCAATCGGAATTCTTCAAATTTTCTTTCAGGAGAGTGAAATCTCGTTTCACAATTCATTGGGGTGAGAGAGTTGTATTCCGTTTTATAAAGTGTGTTAAACATCACCCAAAATTAAGACCTCCATAACTCTCTCATTGTAAGTGCAATTGTGGTGAAATTTCTACCAATTGGAGGTCTTCAAATTCTCTTTCAGTGGAAAAAATCTCATTTAAGATTAGGTGGGGTGAGAGCGTTTTGTTCCATTTTTTAAAGTGTGCGAAACGTCACCCAAAATTAAAACCTCCATAACTCTCTCATTTCAAGTCCAAAAGTGGTGAAATTTCTACCAATCGGAGGTCCTAAGATTCTATTTCAGGGAAAGAAATCTCATTTCAAAATTTATTGGGATGAGAGTTGTAGTCCATTTTATAAAGTGTGTGCGAAAAGTCACCCAAAATTAAAACCTCTATAACTCTCTCACTTTAAGTCCAAAAGTGGTGAAATTTCTACCAATCGGAATTCTTCAAATTTTCTTTCAGGAGAGTGAAATCTCGTTTCACAATTCATTGGGGTGAGAGAGTTGTATTCCGTTTTATAAAGTGTGTTAAAGATCACCCAAAATTAAAACCTCCATAACTCTCTCATTGTAAGTGCAATAGTGGTGAAATTTCTACCAATTGGAGGTCTTCAAATTCTCTTTCAGTGGAAAAAATCTCATTTAAGATTAGGTGGGGTGAGAGCGTTTTGTTCCATTTTTTAAAGTGTGCGAAACGTCACCCAAAATTAAAACCTCCATAACTCTCTCATTTCAAGTCCAAAAGTGGTGAAATTTCTACCAATCGGAGGTCCTAAGATTCTATTTCAGGGAAAGAAATCTCATTCCAAAATTTGTTGGGATGAGAGTTGTAGTCCATTTTATAAAGTGTGTGCGAAAAGTCACCCAAAATTAAAACCTCTATAACTCTCTCACTTTAAGTCCAAAAGTGGTGAAATTTCTACCAATCGGAATTCTTCAAATTTTCTTTCAGGAGAGTGAAATCTCGTTTCACAATTCATTGGGGTGAGAGAGTTGTATTCCGTTTTATAAAGTGTGTTAAACATCACCCAAAATTAAAACCTCCATAACTCTCTCATTGTAAGTGCAATAGTGGTGAAATTTCTACCAATTGGAGGTCTTCAAATTCTCTTTCAGTGGAAAAAATCTCATTTAAGATTAGGTGGGGTGAGAGCGTTTTGGTCCCTTTTTTGAAGTGTGCGAAACGTCACCCAAAATTAAAACCTCCATAACTCTCTCATTTCAAGTCCAAAAGTGGTGAAATTTCTACCAATCGGAGGTTCTAAGATTCTATTTCGGGGAAAGAAATCTCATTTCAAAATTTGTTGGGATGAGAGTTGTAGTGCATTTTATAAAGAGTGTGTGAAACGTCAACCAAAATTAAAACCTCTATAACTCTCTCACTTTAAGTCCAAAAGTGGTGAAATTTCTACCAATCGGAGGTCCTAAGATTCTATTTCAGGGAAAGAAATCTCATTTCAAAATTTATTGGGATGAGAGTTGTAGTCCATTTTATAAAGATTGTGTGAAACGTCAACCAAAATTAAAACCTCTATAACTCTCTCACTTTAAGTCCAAAAGTGGTGAAATTTCTACCAATCGGAATTCTTCAAATTTTCTTTCAGGAGAGTGAAATCTCATTTCACAATTCATTGGGGTGAGAGAGTTGTATTCCGTTTTATAAAGTGTGTTAAACATCACCCAAAATTAAGACCTCCATAACTCTCTCATTGTAAGTGCAATTGTGGTGAAATTTCTACCAATTGGAGGTCTTCAAATTCTCTTTCAGTGGAAAAAATCTCATTTAAGATTAGGTGGGGTGAGAGCGTTTTGTTCCATTTTTTAAAGTGTGCGAAACGTCACCCAAAATTAAAACCTCCATAACTCTCTCATTTCAAGTCCAAAAGTGGTGAAATTTCTACCAATCGGAGGTCCTAAGATTCTATTTCAGGGAAAGAAATCTCATTCCAAAATTTGTTGGGATGAGAGTTGTAGTCCATTTTATAAAGTGTGTGCGAAAAGTCACCCAAAATTAAAACCTCTATAACTCTCTCACTTTAAGTCCAAAAGTGGTGAAATTTCTACCAATCGGAATTCTTCAAATTTTCTTTCAGGAGAGTGAAATCTCGTTTCACAATTCATTGGGGTGAGAGAGTTGTATTCCGTTTTATAAAGTGTGTTAAACATCACCCAAAATTAAAACCTCCATAACTCTCTCATTGTAAGTGCAATAGTGGTGAAATTTCTACCAATTGGAGGTCTTCAAATTCTCTTTCAGTAGGAAAAATCTCATTTAAGATTAGGTGGGGTGAGAGCGTTTTGTTCCATTTTTTAAAGTGTGCGAAACGTCACCCAAAATTAAAACCTCCATAACTCTCTCATTTCAAGTCCAAAAGTGGTGAAATTTCTACCAATCGGAGGTCCTAAGATTCTATTTCAGGGAAAGAAATCTCATTCCAAAATTTGTTGGGATGAGAGTTGTAGTCCATTTTATAAAGTGTGTGCGAAAAGTCACCCAAAATTAAAACCTCTATAACTCTCTCACTTTAAGTCCAAAAGTGGTGAAATTTCTACCAATCGGAATTCTTCAAATTTTCTTTCAGGAGAGTGAAATCTCGTTTCACAATTCATTGGGGTGAGAGAGTTGTATTCCGTTTTATAAAGTGTGTTAAAGATCACCCAAAATTAAAACCTCCATAACTCTCTCATTGTAAGTGCAATAGTGGTGAAATTTCTACCAATTGGAGGTCTTCCAATTCTTTTTCAGTGGAAAAAATCTCATTTAAGATTAGGTGGGGTGAGAGCGTTTTGGTCCATTTTATAAAGAGTGTGTGAAACGTCAACCAAAATTAAAACCTCTATAACTCTCTCACTTTAAGTCCAAAAGTGGTGTAATTTCTACCAATCGGAGGTCCTAAGATTCTATTTCAAGGAAAGAAATCTCATTTCAAAATTTATTGGGATGAGAGTTGTAGTCCATTTTATAAAGAGTGTGTGAAACGTCAACCAAAATTAAAACCTCTATAACTCTCTCACTTTAAGTCCAAAAGTGGTGAAATTTCTACCAATCGGAATTCTTCAAATTTTCTTTCAGGAGAGTGAAATCTCGTTTCACAATTCATTGGGGTGAGAGAGTTGTATTCCGTTTTATAAAGTGTGTTAAACATCACCCAAAATTAAGACCTCCATAACTCTCTCATTGTAAGTGCAATTGTGGTGAAATTTCTACCAATTGGAGGTCTTCAAATTCTCTTTCAGTGGAAAAAATCTCATTTAAGATTAGGTGGGGTGAGAGCGTTTTGTTCCATTTTTTAAAGTGTGCGAAACGTCACCCAAAATTAAAACCTCCATAACTCTCTCATTTCAAGTCCAAAAGTGGTGAAATTTCTACCAATCGGAGGTTCTAAGATTCTATTTCGGGGAAAAAAATCTCAATTCAAAATTTATTGGGATGAGTGTTGTAGTCCATTTTATAAAGAGTGTGTGAAACGTCAACCAAAATTAAAACCTCTATAACTCTCTCACTTTAAGTCCAAAAGTGGTGAAATTTCTACCAATCGGAATTCTTCAAATTTTCTTTCAGGAGAGTGAAATTTCGTTTCACAATTCATTGGGGTGAGAGAGTTGTATTCCGTTTTATAAAGTGTTCTAAACATCACCCAAAATTAAAACCTCCATAACTCTCTCATTGTAAGTGCAATAGTAGTGAAATTTCTACCAATTGGAGGTCTTCCAATTCTCTTTCAGTGGAAAAAATCCCATTTAAGATTAGGTGGGGTGAGAGCGTTTTGGTCCATTTTTTAAAGTGTGCGAAACGTCACCCAAAATTAAAACCTCCATAACTCTCTAATTTTAAGTCCAAAAGTGGTGAAATTTCTACCAATCGGAGGTTCTAAGATTCTATTTCGGGGAAAGAAATCTCATTTCAAAATTTATTGGGATGAGAGTTGTAGTCCATTTTATAAAGAGTGTGTGAAACGTCAACCAAAATTAAAACCTCTATAACTCTCTCACTTTAAGTCCAAAAGTGGTGAAATTTCTACCAATCGGAATTCTTCAAATTTTCTTTCTGGAGAGTGAAATCTCGTTTCACAATTCATTGGGGTGAGAGAGTTGTATTCCGTTTTATAAAGTGTGTTAAACATCACCCAAAATTAAGACCTCCATAACTCTCCCATTATAAGTGCAATTGTGGTGAAATTTCTACCAATTGGAGGTCTTCAAATTCTCTTTCAGTGGAAAAAATCTCATTTAAGATTAGGTGGGGTGAGAGCGTTTTGTTCCATTTTTTAAAGTGTGCGAAACGTCACCCAAAATTAAAACCTCCATAACTCTCTCATTTCAAGTCCAAAAGTGGTGAAATTTCTACCAATCGGAGGTCCTAAGATTCTATTTCAGGGAAAGAAATCTCATTCCAAAATTTGTTGGGATGAGAGTTGTAGTCCATTTTATAAAGTGTGTGCGAAAAGTCACCCAAAATTAAAACCTCTATAACTCTCTCACTTTAAGTCCAAAAGTGGTGAAATTTCTACCAATCGGAATTCTTCAAATTTTTTTTCAGGAGAGTGAAATCTCGTTTCACAATTCATTGGGGTGAGAGAGTTGTATTCCGTTTTATAAAGTGTGTTAAACATCACCCAAAATTAAAACCTCCATAACTCTCTCATTGTAAGTGCAATAGTGGTGAAATTTCTACCAATTGGAGGTCTTCAAATTCTCTTTCAGCGGAAAAAATCTCATTTAAGATTAAGTGGGGTGAGAGCGTTTTGGTCCCTTTTTTGAAGTGTGCGAAACGTCACCCAAAATTAAAACCTCCATAACTCTCTAATTTTAAGTCCAAAAGTGGTGAAATTTCTACCAATCGGAGGTTCTAAGATTCTATTTCGGGGAAAGAAATCTCATTTCAAAATTTGTTGGGATGAGAGTTGTAGTCCATTTTATAAAGAGTTTGTGAAACGTCAACCAAAATTAAAACCTCTATAACTCTCTCACTTTAAGTCCAAAAGTGGTGAAATTTCTACCAATCGGAGGTCCTAAGATTCTATTTCAGGGAAAGAAATCTCATTTCAAAATTTATTGGGATGAGAGTTGTAGTCCATTTTATAAAGAGTGTGTGAAACGTCAACCAAAATTAAAACCTCTATAACTCTCTCACTTTAAGTCCAAAAGTGGTGAAATTTCTACCAATCGGAATTCTTCAAATTTTCTTTCAGGAGAGTGAAATCTCGTTTCACAATTCATTGGGGTGAGAGAGTTGTATTCCGTTTTATAAAGTGTGTTAAACATCACCCAAAATTAAGACCTCCATAACTCTCTCATTGTAAGTGCAATTGTGGTGAAATTTCTACCAATTGGAGGTCTTCAAATTCTCTTTCAGTGGAAAAAATCTCATTTAAGATTAGGTGGGGTGAGAGCGTTTTGTTCCATTTTTTAAAGTGTGCGAAACGTCACCCAAAATTAAAACCTCCATAACTCTCTCATTTCAAGTCCAAAAGTGGTGAAATTTCTACCAATCGGAGGTCCTAAGATTCTATTTCAGGGAAAGAAATCTCATTCCAAAATTTGTTGGGATGAGAGTTGTAGTCCATTTTATAAAGTGTGTGCGAAAAGTCACCCAAAATTAAAACCTCTATAACTCTCTCACTTTAAGTCCAAAAGTGGTGAAATTTCTACCAATCGGAATTCTTCAAATTTTCTTTCAGGAGAGTGAAATCTCGTTTCACAATTCATTGGGGTGAGAGAGTTGTATTCCGTTTTATAAAGTGTGTTAAACATCACCCAAAATTAAAACCTCCATAACTCTCTCATTGTAAGTGCAATAGTGGTGAAATTTCTACCAATTGGAGGTCTTCCAATTCTTTTTCAGTGGAAAAAATCTCATTTAAGATTAGGTGGGGTGAGAGCGTTTTGGTCCATTTTATAAAGAGTGTGTGAAACGTCAACCAAAATTAAAACCTCTATAACTCTCTCACTTTAAGTCCAAAAGTGGTGTAATTTCTACCAATCGGAGGTCCTAAGATTCTATTTCAAGGAAAGAAATCTCATTTCAAAATTTATTGGGATGAGAGTTGTAGTCCATTTTATAAAGAGTGTGTGAAACGTCAACCAAAATTAAAACCTCTATAACTCTCTCACTTTAAGTCCAAAAGTGGTGAAATTTCTACCAATCGGAATTCTTCAAATTTTCTTTCAGGAGAGTGAAATCTCGTTTCACAATTCATTGGGGTGAGAGAGTTGTATTCCGTTTTATAAAGTGTGTTAAACATCACCCAAAATTAAGACCTCCATAACTCTCTCATTGTAAGTGCAATTGTGGTGAAATTTCTACCAATTGGAGGTCTTCAAATTCTCTTTCAGTGGAAAAAATCTCATTTAAGATTAGGTGGGGTGAGAGCGTTTTGTTCCATTTTTTAAAGTGTGCGAAACGTCACCCAAAATTAAAACCTCCATAACTCTCTCATTTCAAGTCCAAAAGTGGTGAAATTTCTACCAATCGGAGGTTCTAAGATTCTATTTCGGGGAAAAAAATCTCAATTCAAAATTTATTGGGATGAGTGTTGTAGTCCATTTTATAAAGAGTGTGTGAAACGTCAACCAAAATTAAAACCTCTATAACTCTCTCACTTTAAGTCCAAAAGTGGTGAAATTTCTACCAATCGGAATTCTTCAAATTTTCTTTCAGGAGAGTGAAATTTCGTTTCACAATTCATTGGGGTGAGAGAGTTGTATTCCGTTTTATAAAGTGTTCTAAACATCACCCAAAATTAAAACCTCCATAACTCTCTCATTGTAAGTGCAATAGTGGTGAAATTTCTACCAATTGGAGGTCTTCCAATTCTCTTTCAGTGGAAAAAATCCCATTTAAGATTAGGTGGGGTGAGAGCGTTTTGGTCCATTTTTTAAAGTGTGCGAAACGTCACCCAAAATTAAAACCTCCATAACTCTCTAATTTTAAGTCCAAAAGTGGTGAAATTTCTACCAATCGGAGGTTCTAAGATTCTATTTCGGGGAAAGAAATCTCATTTCAAAATTTATTGGGATGAGAGTTGTAGTCCATTTTATAAAGAGTGTGTGAAACGTCAACCAAAATTAAAACCTCTATAACTCTCTCACTTTAAGTCCAAAAGTGGTGAAATTTCTACCAATCGGAATTCTTCAAATTTTCTTTCTGGAGAGTGAAATCTCGTTTCACAATTCATTGGGGTGAGAGAGTTGTATTCCGTTTTATAAAGTGTGTTAAACATCACCCAAAATTAAGACCTCCATAACTCTCCCATTATAAGTGCAATTGTGGTGAAATTTCTACCAATTGGAGGTCTTCAAATTCTCTTTCAGTGGAAAAAATCTCATTTAAGATTAGGTGGGGTGAGAGCGTTTTGTTCCATTTTTTAAAGTGTGCGAAACGTCACCCAAAATTAAAACCTCCATAACTCTCTCATTTCAAGTCCAAAAGTGGTGAAATTTCTACCAATCGGAGGTCCTAAGATTCTATTTCAGGGAAAGAAATCTCATTCCAAAATTTGTTGGGATGAGAGTTGTAGTCCATTTTATAAAGTGTGTGCGAAAAGTCACCCAAAATTAAAACCTCTATAACTCTCTCACTTTAAGTCCAAAAGTGGTGAAATTTCTACCAATCGGAATTCTTCAAATTTTTTTTCAGGAGAGTGAAATCTCGTTTCACAATTCATTGGGGTGAGAGAGTTGTATTCCGTTTTATAAAGTGTGTTAAACATCACCCAAAATTAAAACCTCCATAACTCTCTCATTGTAAGTGCAATAGTGGTGAAATTTCTACCAATTGGAGGTCTTCAAATTCTCTTTCAGCGGAAAAAATCTCATTTAAGATTAAGTGGGGTGAGAGCGTTTTGGTCCCTTTTTTGAAGTGTGCGAAACGTCACCCAAAATTAAAACCTCCATAACTCTCTAATTTTAAGTCCAAAAGTGGTGAAATTTCTACCAATCGGAGGTTCTAAGATTCTATTTCGGGGAAAGAAATCTCATTTCAAAATTTGTTGGGATGAGAGTTGTAGTCCATTTTATAAAGAGTTTGTGAAACGTCAACCAAAATTAAAACCTCTATAACTCTCTCACTTTAAGTCCAAAAGTGGTGAAATTTCTACCAATCGGAGGTCCTAAGATTCTATTTCAGGGAAAGAAATCTCATTTCAAAATTTATTGGGATGAGAGTTGTAGTCCATTTTATAAAGAGTGTGTGAAACATCAACCAAAATTAAAACCTCTATAACTCTCTCACTTTAAGTCCAAAAGTGGTGAAATTTCTACCAATCGGAATTCTTCAAATTTTCTTTCAGGAGAGTGAAATCTCGTTTCACAATTCATTGGGGTGAGAGAGTTGTATTCCGTTTTATAAAGTGTGTTAAACATCACCCAAAATTAAGACCTCCATAACTCTCTCATTGTAAGTGCAATTGTGGTGAAATTTCTACCAATTGGAGGTCTTCAAATTCTCTTTCAGTGGAAAAAATCTCATTTAAGATTAGGTGGGGTGAGAGCGTTTTGTTCCATTTTTTAAAGTGTGCGAAACGTCACCCAAAATTAAAACCTCCATAACTCTCTCATTTCAAGTCCAAAAGTGGTGAAATTTCAACCAATCGGAGGTTCTAAGATTCTATTTCGGGGAAAGAAATCTCATTTCAAAATTTATTGGGATGAGTGTTGTAGTCCATTTTATAAAGAGTATGTGAAACGTCAACCAAAATTAAAACCTCTATAACTCTCTCACTTTAAGTCCAAAAGTGGTGAAATTTCTACCAATCGGAATTCTTCAAATTTTCTTTCAGGAGAGTGAAATCTCGTTTCACAATTCATTGGGGTGAGAGAGTTGTATTCCGTTTTATAAAGTGTTCTAAACATCACCCAAAATTAAAACCTCCATAACTCTCTCATTGTAAGTACAATAGTGGTGAAATTTCTACCAATTGGAGGTCTTCCAATTCTCTTTCAGTGGAAAAAATCTCATTTAAGATTAGGTGGGGTGAGAGCGTTTTGGTCCATTTTATAAAGAGTGTGTGAAACGTCAACCAAAATTAAAACCTCTATAACTCTCTCACTTTAAGTCCAAAAGTGGTGAAATTTCTACCAATCGGAGGTCCTAAGATTCTATTTCAGGGAAAGAAATCTCATTTCAAAATTTATTGGGATGAGAGTTGTAGTCCATTTTATAAAGAGTGTGTGAAACGTCAACCAAAATTAAAACCTCTATAACTCTCTCACTTTAAGTCCAAAAGTGGTGAAATTTCTACCAATCGGAATTCTTCAAATTTTCTTTCAGGAGAGTGAAATCTCGTTTCACAATTCATTGGGGTGAGAGAGTTGTATTCCGTTTTATAAAGTGTGTTAACCATCACCCAAAATTAAGACCTCCATAACTCTCTCATTGTAAGTGCAATTGTGGTGAAATTTCTACCAATTGGAGGTCTTCAAATTCTCTTTCAGTGGAAAAAATCTCATTTAAGATTAGGTGGGGTGAGAGCGTTTTGTTCCATTTTTTAAAGTGTGCGAAACGTCACCCAAAATTAAAACCTCCATAACTCTCTAATTTTAAGTCCAAAAGTGGTGAAATTTCTACCAATCGGAGGTTCTAAGATTCTATTTCGGGGAAAGAAATCTCATTTCAAAATTTATTGAGATGAGAGTTGTAGTCCATTTTATAAAGAGTGTGTGAAACGTCAACCAAAATTAAAACCTCTATAACTCTCTCACTTTAAGTCCAAAAGTGGTGAAATTTCTACCAATCGGAATTCTTCAAATTTTCTTTCAGGAGAGTGAAATCTCGTTTCACAATTCATTGGGGTGAGAGAGTTGTATTCCGTTTTATAAAGTGTGTTAAACATCACCCAAAATTAAGACCTCCATAACTCTCCCATTATAAGTGCAATTGTGGTGAAATTTCTACCAATTGGAGGTCTTCAAATTCTCTTTCAGTGGAAAAAATCTCATTTAAGATTAGGTGGGGTGAGAGCGTTTTGTTCCATTTTTTAAAGTGTGCGAAACGTCACCCAAAATTAAAACCTCCATAACTCTCTCATTTCAAGTCCAAAAGTGGTGAAATTTCTACCAATTGGAGGTCCTAAGATTCTATTTCAGGGAAAGAAATCTCATTCCAAAATTTGTTGGGATGAGAGTTGTAGTCCATTTTATAAAGTGTGTGCGAAAAGTCACCCAAAATTAAAACCTCTATAACTCTCTCACTTTAAGTCCAAAAGTGGTGAAATTTCTACCAATCGGAATTCTTCAAATTTTCTTTCAGGAGAGTGAAATCTCGTTTCACAATTCATTGGGGTGAGAGAGTTGTATTCCGTTTTATAAAGTGTGTTAAACATCACCCAAAATTAAAACCTCCATAACTCTCTCATTGTAAGTGAAATAGTGGTGAAATTTCTACCAATTGGAGGTCTTCAAATTCTCTTTCAGTGGAAAAAATCTCATTTAAGATTAGGTGGGGTGAGAGCGTTTTGGTCCCTTTTTTGAAGTGTGCGAAACGTCACCCAAAATTAAAACCTCCATAACTCTCTAATTTTAAGTCCAAAAGTGGTGAAATTTCTACCAATCGGAGGTTCTAAGATTCTATTTCGGGGAAAGAAATCTCATTTCAAAATTTGTTGGGATGAGAGTTGTAGTCCATTTTATAAAGAGTTTGTGAAACGTCAACCAAAATTAAAACCTCTATAACTCTCTCACTTTAAGTCCAAAAGTGGTGAAATTTCTACCAATCGGAGGTCCTAAGATTCTATTTCGGGGAAAGAAATCTCATTTCAAAATTTATTGGGATGAGAGTTGTAGTCCATTTTATAAAGAGTGTGTGAAACGTCAACCAAAATTAAAACCTCTATAACTCTCTCACTTTAAGTCCAAAAGTGGTGAAATTTCTACCAATCGGAATTCTTCAAATTTTCTTTCAGGAGAGTGAAATCTCGTTTCACAATTCATTGGGGTGAGAGAGTTGTATTCCGTTTTATAAAGTGTGTTAAACATCACCCAAAATTAAGACCTCCATAACTCTCTCATTGTAAGTGCAATTGTGGTGAAATTTCTACCAATTGGAGGTCTTCAAATTCTCTTTCAGTGGAAAAAATCTCATTTAAGATTAGGTGGGGTGAGAGCGTTTTGTTCCATTTTTTAAAGTGTGCGAAACGTCACCCAAAATTAAAACCTCCATAACTCTCTCATTTCAAGTCCAAAAGTGGTGAAATTTCTACCAATCGGAGGTTCTAAGATTCTATTTCGGGGAAAGAAATCTCATTTCAAAATTTATTGGGATGAGTGTTGTAGTCCATTTTATAAAGAGTATGTGAAACGTCAACCAAAATTAAAACCTCTATAACTCTCTCACTTTAAGTCCAAAAGTGGTGAAATTTCTACCAATCGGAATTCTTCAAATTTTCTTTCAGGAGAGTGAAATCTCGTTTCACAATTCATTGGGGTGAGAGAGTTGTATTCCGTTTTATAAAGTGTTCTAAACATCACCCAAAATTAAAACCTCCATAACTCTCTCATTGTAAGTGCAATAGTGGTGAAATTTCTACCAATTGGAGGTCTTCCAATTCTCTTTCAGTGGAAAAAATCTCATTTAAGATTAGGTGGGGTGAGAGCGTTTTGGTCCATTTTATAAAGAGTGTGTGAAACGTCAACCAAAATTAAAACCTCTATAACTCTCTCACTTTAAGTCCAAAAGTGGTGAAATTTCTACCAATCGGAATTCTTCAAATTTTCTTTCAGGAGAGTGAAATCTCGTTTCACAATTCATTGGGGTGAGAGAGTTGTATTCCGTTTTATAAAGTGTGTTAAACATCACCCAAAATTAAGACCTCCATAACTCTCCCATTATAAGTGCAATTGTGGTGAAATTTCTACCAATTGGAGGTCTTCAAATTCTCTTTCAGTGGAAAAAATCTCATTTAAGATTAGGTGGGGTGAGAGCGTTTTGTTCCATTTTTTAAAGTGTGCGAAACGTCACCCAAAATTAAAACCTCCATAACTCTCTCATTTCAAGTCCAAAAGTGGTGAAATTTCTACCAATCGGAGGTCCTAAGATTCTATTTCAGGGAAAGAAATCTCATTCCAAAATTTGTTGGGATGAGAGTTGTAGTCCATTTTATAAAGTGTGTGCGAAAAGTCACCCAAAATTAAAACCTCTATAACTCTCTCACTTTAAGTCCAAAAGTGGTGAAATTTCTACCAATCGGAATTCTTCAAATTTTCTTTCAGGAGAGTGAAATCTCGTTTCACAATTCATTGGGGTGAGAGAGTTGTATTCCGTTTTATAAAGTGTGTTAAACATCACCCAAAATTAAAACCTCCATAACTCTCTCATTGTAAGTGAAATAGTGGTGAAATTTCTACCAATTGGAGGTCTTCAAATTCTCTTTCAGTGGAAAAAATCTCATTTAAGATTAGGTGGGGTGAGAGCGTTTTGGTCCCTTTTTTGAAGTGTGCGAAACGTCACCCAAAATTAAAACCTCCATAACTCTCTAATTTTAAGTCCAAAAGTGGTGAAATTTCTACCAATCAGAGGTTCTAAGATTCTATTTCGGGGAAAGAAATCTCATTTCAAAATTTGTTGGGATGAGAGTTGTAGTCCATTTTATAAAGAGTTTGTGAAACGTCAACCAAAATTAAAACCTCTATAACTCTCTCACTTTAAGTCCAAAAGTGGTGAAATTTCTACCAATCGGAGGTCCTAAGATTCTATTTCAGGGAAAGAAATCTCATTTCAAAATTTATTGGGATGAGAGTTGTAGTCCATTTTATAAAGAGTGTGTGAAACGTCAACCAAAATTAAAACCTCTATAACTCTCTCACTTTAAGTCCAAAAGTGGTGAAATTTCTACCAATCGGAATTCTTCAAATTTTCTTTCAGGAGAGTGAAATCTCGTTTCACAATTCATTGGGGTGAGAGAGTTGTATTCCGTTTTATAAAGTGTGTTAAACATCACCCAAAATTAAGACCTCCATAACTCTCTCATTGTAAGTGCAATTGTGGTGAAATTTCTACCAATTGGAGGTCTTCAAATTCTCTTTCAGTGGAAAAAATCTCATTTAAGATTAGGTGGGGTGAGAGCGTTTTGTTCCATTTTTTAAAGTGTGCGAAACGTCACCCAAAATTAAAACCTCCATAACTCTCTCATTTCAAGTCCAAAAGTGGTGAAATTTCTACCAATCGGAGGTTCTAAGATTCTATTTCGGGGAAAGAAATCTCATTTCAAAATTTATTGGGATGAGTGTTGTAGTCCATTTTATAAAGAGTATGTGAAACGTCAACCAAAATTAAAACCTCTATAACTCTCTCACTTTAAGTCCAAAAGTGGTGAAATTTCTACCAATCGGAATTCTTCAAATTTTCTTTCAGGAGAGTGAAATCTCGTTTCACAATTCATTGGGGTGAGAGAGTTGTATTCCGTTTTATAAAGTGTTCTAAACATCACCCAAAATTAAAACCTCCATAACTCTCTCATTGTAAGTGCAATAGTGGTGAAATTTCTACCAATTGGAGGTCTTCCAATTCTCTTTCAGTGGAAAAAATCTCATTTAAGATTAGGTGGGGTGAGAGCGTTTTGGTCCATTTTATAAAGAGTGTGTGAAACGTCAACCAAAATTAAAACCTCTATAACTCTCTCACTTTAAGTCCAAAAGTGGTGAAATTTCTACCAATCGGAATTCTTCAAATTTTCTTTCAGGAGAGTGAAATCTCGTTTCACAATTCATTGGGGTGAGAGAGTTGTATTCCGTTTTATAAAGTGTGTTAAACATCACCCAAAATTAAGACCTCCATAACTCTCCCATTATAAGTGCAATTGTGGTGAAATTTCTACCAATTGGAGGTCTTCAAATTCTCTTTCAGTGGAAAAAATCTCATTTAAGATTAGGTGGGGTGAGAGCGTTTTGTTCCATTTTTTAAAGTGTGCGAAACGTCACCCAAAATTAAAACCTCCATAACTCTCTCATTTCAAGTCCAAAAGTGGTGAAATTTCTACCAATCGGAGGTCCTAAGATTCTATTTCAGGGAAAGAAATCTCATTCCAAAATTTGTTGGGATGAGAGTTGTAGTCCATTTTATAAAGTGTGTGCGAAAAGTCACCCAAAATTAAAACCTCTATAACTCTCTCACTTTAAGTCCAAAAGTGGTGAAATTTCTACCAATCGGAATTCTTCAAATTTTCTTTCAGGAGAGTGAAATCTCGTTTCACAATTCATTGGGGTGAGAGAGTTGTATTCCGTTTTATAAAGTGTGTTAAACATCACCCAAAATTAAGACCTCCATAACTCTCCCATTATAAGTGCAATTGTGGTGAAATTTCTACCAATTGGAGGTCTTCAAATTCTCTTTCAGTGGAAAAAATCTCATTTAAGATTAGGTGGGGTGAGAGCGTTTTGTTCCATTTTTTAAAGTGTGCGAAACGTCACCCAAAATTAAAACCTCCATAACTCTCTCATTTCAAGTCCAAAAGTGGTGAAATTTCTACCAATTGGAGGTCCTAAGATTCTATTTCAGGGAAAGAAATCTCATTCCAAAATTTGTTGGGATGAGAGTTGTAGTCCATTTTATAAAGTGTGTGCGAAAAGTCACCCAAAATTAAAACCTCTATAACTCTCTCACTTTAAGTCCAAAAGTGGTGAAATTTCTACCAATCGGAATTCTTCAAATTTTCTTTCAGGAGAGTGAAATCTCGTTTCACAATTCATTGGGGTGAGAGAGTTGTATTCCGTTTTATAAAGTGTGTTAAACATCACCCAAAATTAAAACCTCCATAACTCTCTCATTGTAAGTGAAATAGTGGTGAAATTTCTACCAATTGGAGGTCTTCAAATTCTCTTTCAGTGGAAAAAATCTCATTTAAGATTAGGTGGGGTGAGAGCGTTTTGGTCCCTTTTTTGAAGTGTGCGAAACGTCACCCAAAATTAAAACCTCCATAACTCTCTAATTTTAAGTCCAAAAGTGGTGAAATTTCTACCAATCGGAGGTTCTAAGATTCTATTTCGGGGAAAGAAATCTCATTTCAAAATTTGTTGGGATGAGAGTTGTAGTCCATTTTATAAAGAGTTTGTGAAACGTCAACCAAAATTAAAACCTCTATAACTCTCTCACTTTAAGTCCAAAAGTGGTGAAATTTCTACCAATCGGAGGTCCTAAGATTCTATTTCGGGGAAAGAAATCTCATTTCAAAATTTATTGGGATGAGAGTTGTAGTCCATTTTATAAAGAGTGTGTGAAACGTCAACCAAAATTAAAACCTCTATAACTCTCTCACTTTAAGTCCAAAAGTGGTGAAATTTCTACCAATCGGAATTCTTCAAATTTTCTTTCAGGAGAGTGAAATCTCGTTTCACAATTCATTGGGGTGAGAGAGTTGTATTCCGTTTTATAAAGTGTGTTAAACATCACCCAAAATTAAGACCTCCATAACTCTCTCATTGTAAGTGCAATTGTGGTGAAATTTCTACCAATTGGAGGTCTTCAAATTCTCTTTCAGTGGAAAAAATCTCATTTAAGATTAGGTGGGGTGAGAGCGTTTTGTTCCATTTTTTAAAGTGTGCGAAACGTCACCCAAAATTAAAACCTCCATAACTCTCTCATTTCAAGTCCAAAAGTGGTGAAATTTCTACCAATCGGAGGTTCTAAGATTCTATTTCGGGGAAAGAAATCTCATTTCAAAATTTATTGGGATGAGTGTTGTAGTCCATTTTATAAAGAGTATGTGAAACGTCAACCAAAATTAAAACCTCTATAACTCTCTCACTTTAAGTCCAAAAGTGGTGAAATTTCTACCAATCGGAATTCTTCAAATTTTCTTTCAGGAGAGTGAAATCTCGTTTCACAATTCATTGGGGTGAGAGAGTTGTATTCCGTTTTATAAAGTGTTCTAAACATCACCCAAAATTAAAACCTCCATAACTCTCTCATTGTAAGTGCAATAGTGGTGAAATTTCTACCAATTGGAGGTCTTCCAATTCTCTTTCAGTGGAAAAAATCTCATTTAAGATTAGGTGGGGTGAGAGCGTTTTGGTCCATTTTATAAAGAGTGTGTGAAACGTCAACCAAAATTAAAACCTCTATAACTCTCTCACTTTAAGTCCAAAAGTGGTGAAATTTCTACCAATCGGAATTCTTCAAATTTTCTTTCAGGAGAGTGAAATCTCGTTTCACAATTCATTGGGGTGAGAGAGTTGTATTCCGTTTTATAAAGTGTGTTAAACATCACCCAAAATTAAGACCTCCATAACTCTCCCATTATAAGTGCAATTGTGGTGAAATTTCTACCAATTGGAGGTCTTCAAATTCTCTTTCAGTGGAAAAAATCTCATTTAAGATTAGGTGGGGTGAGAGCGTTTTGTTCCATTTTTTAAAGTGTGCGAAACGTCACCCAAAATTAAAACCTCCATAACTCTCTCATTTCAAGTCCAAAAGTGGTGAAATTTCTACCAATCGGAGGTCCTAAGATTCTATTTCAGGGAAAGAAATCTCATTCCAAAATTTGTTGGGATGAGAGTTGTAGTCCATTTTATAAAGTGTGTGCGAAAAGTCACCCAAAATTAAAACCTCTATAACTCTCTCACTTTAAGTCCAAAAGTGGTGAAATTTCTACCAATCGGAATTCTTCAAATTTTCTTTCAGGAGAGTGAAATCTCGTTTCACAATTCATTGGGGTGAGAGAGTTGTATTCCGTTTTATAAAGTGTGTTAAACATCACCCAAAATTAAAACCTCCATAACTCTCTCATTGTAAGTGAAATAGTGGTGAAATTTCTACCAATTGGAGGTCTTCAAATTCTCTTTCAGTGGAAAAAATCTCATTTAAGATTAGGTGGGGTGAGAGCGTTTTGGTCCCTTTTTTGAAGTGTGCGAAACGTCACCCAAAATTAAAACCTCCATAACTCTCTAATTTTAAGTCCAAAAGTGGTGAAATTTCTACCAATCAGAGGTTCTAAGATTCTATTTCGGGGAAAGAAATCTCATTTCAAAATTTGTTGGGATGAGAGTTGTAGTCCATTTTATAAAGAGTTTGTGAAACGTCAACCAAAATTAAAACCTCTATAACTCTCTCACTTTAAGTCCAAAAGTGGTGAAATTTCTACCAATCGGAGGTCCTAAGATTCTATTTCAGGGAAAGAAATCTCATTTCAAAATTTATTGGGATGAGAGTTGTAGTCCATTTTATAAAGAGTGTGTGAAACGTCAACCAAAATTAAAACCTCTATAACTCTCTCACTTTAAGTCCAAAAGTGGTGAAATTTCTACCAATCGGAATTCTTCAAATTTTCTTTCAGGAGAGTGAAATCTCGTTTCACAATTCATTGGGGTGAGAGAGTTGTATTCCGTTTTATAAAGTGTGTTAAACATCACCCAAAATTAAGACCTCCATAACTCTCTCATTGTAAGTGCAATTGTGGTGAAATTTCTACCAATTGGAGGTCTTCAAATTCTCTTTCAGTGGAAAAAATCTCATTTAAGATTAGGTGGGGTGAGAGCGTTTTGTTCCATTTTTTAAAGTGTGCGAAACGTCACCCAAAATTAAAACCTCCATAACTCTCTCATTTCAAGTCCAAAAGTGGTGAAATTTCTACCAATCGGAGGTTCTAAGATTCTATTTCGGGGAAAGAAATCTCATTTCAAAATTTATTGGGATGAGTGTTGTAGTCCATTTTATAAAGAGTATGTGAAACGTCAACCAAAATTAAAACCTTTATAACTCTCTCACTTTAAGTCCAAAAGTGGTGAAATTTCTACCAATCGGAATTCTTCAAATTTTCTTTCAGGAGAGTGAAATTTCGTTTCACAATTCATTGGGGTGAGAGAGTTGTATTCCGTTTTATAAAGTGTTCTAAACATCACCCAAAATTAAAACCTCCATAACTCTCTCATTGTAAGTGCAATAGTGGTGAAATTTCTACCAATGGAGGTCTTCCAATTCTCTTTCAGTGGAAAAAATCCCATTTAAGATTAGGTGGGGTGAGAGCGTTTTGGTCCATTTTTTAAAGTGTGCGAAACGTCACCCAAAATTAAAACCTCCATAACTCTCTAATTTTAAGTCCAAAAGTGGTGAAATTTCTACCAATCGGAGGTTCTAAGATTCTATTTCGGGGAAAGAAATCTCATTTCAAAATTTATTGAGATGAGAGTTGTAGTCCATTTTATAAAGAGTGTGTGAAACGTCAACCAAAATTAAAACCTCTATAACTCTCTCACTTTAAGTCCAAAAGTGGTGAAATTTCTACCAATCGGAATTCTTCAAATTTTCTTTCAGGAGAGTGAAATCTCGTTTCACAATTCATTGGGGTGAGAGAGTTGTATTCCGTTTTATAAAGTGTGTTAAACATCACCCAAAATTAAAACCTCCATAACTCTCCCATTATAAGTGCAATTGTGGTGAAATTTCTACCAATTGGAGGTCTTCAAATTCTCTTTCAGTGGAAAAAATCTCATTTAAGATTAGGTGGGGTGAGAGCGTTTTGTTCCATTTTTTAAAGTGTGCGAAACGTCACCCAAAATTAAAACCTCCATAACTCTCTTATTTCAAGTCCAAAAGTGGTGAAATTTCTACCAATCGGAGGTCCTAAGATTCTATTTCAGGGAAAGAAATCTCATTCCAAAATTTGTTGGGATGAGAGTTGTAGTCCATTTTATAAAGTGTGTGCGAAAAGTCACCCAAAATTAAAACCTCTATAACTCTCTCACTTTAAGTCCAAAAGTGGTGAAATTTCTACCAATCGGAATTCTTCAAATTTTCTTTCAGGAGAGTGAAATCTCGTTTCACAATTCATTGGGGTGAGAGAGTTGTATTCCGTTTTATAAAGTGTGTTAAACATCACCCAAAATTAAAACCTCCATAACTCTCTCATTGTAAGTGCAATAGTGGTGAAATTTCTACCAATTGGAGGTCTTCAAATTCTCTTTCAGTGGAAAAAATCTCATTTAAGATTAGGTGGGGTGAGAGCGTTTTGGTCCCTTTTTTGAAGTGTGCGAAACGTCACCCAAAATTAAAACCTCCATAACTCTCTAATTTTAAGTCCAAAAGTGGTGAAATTTCTACCAATCGGAGGTTCTAAGATTCTATTTCGGGGAAAGAAATCTCATTTCAAAATTTGTTGGGATGAGAGTTGTAGTCCATTTTATAAAGAGTTTGTGAAACGTCAACCAAAATTAAAACCTCTATAACTCTCTCACTTTAAGTCCAAAAGTGGTGAAATTTCTACCAATCGGAGGTCCTAAGATTCTATTTCAGGGAAAGAAATCTCATTTCAAAATTTATTGGGATGAGAGTTGTAGTCCATTTTATAAAGACTGTGTGAAACGTCAACCAAAATTAAAACCTCTATAACTCTCTCACTTTAAGTCCAAAAGTGGTGAAATTTCTACCAATCGGAATTCTTCAAATTTTCTTTCAGGAGAGTGAAATCTCGTTTCACAATTCATTGGGGTGAGAGAGTTGTATTCCGTTTTATAAAGTGTGTTAAACATCACCCAAAATTAAGACCTCCATAACTCTCTCATTGTAAGTGCAATTGTGGTGAAATTTCTACCAATTGGAGGTCTTCAAATTCTCTTTCAGTGGAAAAAATCTCATTTAAGATTAGGTGGGGTGAGAGCGTTTTGTTCCATTTTTTAAAGTGTGCGAAACGTCACCCAAAATTAAAACCTCCATAACTCTCTCATTTCAAGTCCAAAAGTGGTGAAATTTCTACCAATCGGAGGTTCTAAGATTCTATTTCGGGGAAAGAAATCTCATTTCAAAATTTATTGGGATGAGTGTTGTAGTCCATTTTATAAAGAGTATGTGAAACGTCAACCAAAATTAAAACCTCTATAACTCTCTCACTTTAAGTCCAAAAGTGGTGAAATTTCTACCAATCGGAATTCTTCAAATTTTCTTTCAGGAGAGTGAAATCTCGTTTCACAATTCATTGGGGTGAGAGAGTTGTATTCCGTTTTATAAAGTGTTCTAAACATCACCCAAAATTAAAACCTCCATAACTCTCTCATTGTAAGTGCAATAGTGGTGAAATTTCTACCAATTGGAGGTCTTCCAATTCTCTTTCAGTGGAAAAAATCTCATTTAAGATTAGGTGGGGTGAGAGCGTTTTGTTCCATTTTTTAAAGTGTGCGAAACGTCACCCAAAATTAAAACCTCCATAACTCTCTCATTTCAAGTCCAAAAGTGGTGAAATTTCTACCAATCGGAGGTTCTAAGATTCTATTTCGGGGAAAGAAATCTCATTTCAAAATTTATTGGGATGAGAGTTGTAGTCCATTTTATAAAGTGTGTGCGAAAAGTCACCCAAAATTAAAACCTCTATAACTCTCTCACTTTAAGTCCAAAAGTGGTGAAATTTCTACCAATCGGAATTCTTCAAATTTTCTTTCAGGAGAGTGAAATCTCGTTTCACAATTCATTGGGGTGAGAGAGTTGTATTCCGTTTTATAAAGTGTGTTAAAGATCACCCAAAATTAAAACCTCCATAACTCTCTCATTGTAAGTGCAATAGTGGTGAAATTTCTACCAATTGGAGGTCTTCAAATTCTCTTTCAGTGGAAAAAATCTCATTTAAGATTAGGTGGGGTGAGAGCGTTTTGTTCCATTTTTTAAAGTGTGCGAAACGTCACCCAAAATTAAAACCTCCATAACTCTCTCATTTCAAGTCCAAAAGTGGTGAAATTTCTACCAATCGGAGGTCCTAAGATTCTATTTCAGGGAAAGAAATCTCATTCCAAAATTTGTTGGGATGAGAGTTGTAGTCCATTTTATAAAGTGTGTGCGAAAAGTCACCCAAAATTAAAACCTCTATAACTCTCTCACTTTAAGTCCAAAAGTGGTGAAATTTCTACCAATCGGAATTCTTCAAATTTTCTTTCAGGAGAGTGAAATCTCGTTTCACAATTCATTGGGGTGAGAGAGTTGTATTCCGTTTTATAAAGTGTGTTAAACATCACCCAAAATTAAAACCTCCATAACTCTCTCATTGTAAGTGCAATAGTGGTGAAATTTCTACCAATTGGAGGTCTTCAAATTCTCTTTCAGTGGAAAAAAATCTCATTTAAGATTAGGTGGGGTGAGAGCGTTTTGGTCCCTTTTTTGAAGTGTGCGAAACGTCACCCAAAATTAAAACCTCCATAACTCTCTAATTTTAAGTCCAAAAGTGGTGAAATTTCTACCAATCGGAGGTTCTAAGATTCTATTTCGGGGAAAGAAATCTCATTTCAAAATTTGTTGGGATGAGAGTTGTAGTCCATTTTATAAAGAGTGTGTGAAACGTCAACCAAAATTAAAACCTCTATAACTCTCTCACTTTAAGTCCAAAAGTGGTGAAATTTCTACCAATCGGAATTCTTCAAATTTTCTTTCAGGAGAGTGAAATCTCGTTTCACAATTCATTGGGGTGAGAGAGTTGTATTCCGTTTTATAAAGTGTGTTAAACATCACCCAAAATTAAGACCTCCATAACTCTCCCATTATAAGTGCAATTGTGGTGAAATTTCTACCAATTGGAGGTCTTCAAATTCTCTTTCAGTGGAAAAAATCTCATTTAAGATTAGGTGGGGTGAGAGCGTTTTGTTCCATTTTTTAAAGTGTGCGAAACGTCACCCAAAATTAAAACCTCCATAACTCTCTCATTTCAAGTCCAAAAGTGGTGAAATTTCTACCAATCGGAGGTCCTAAGATTCTATTTCAGGGAAAGAAATCTCATTCCAAAATTTGTTGGGATGAGAGTTGTAGTCCATTTTATAAAGTGTGTGCGAAAAGTCACCCAAAATTAAAACCTCTATAACTCTCTCACTTTAAGTCCAAAAGTGGTGAAATTTCTACCAATCGGAATTCTTCAAATTTTCTTTCAGGAGAGTGAAATCTCGTTTCACAATTCATTGGGGTGAGAGAGTTGTATTCCGTTTTATAAAGTGTGTTAAACATCACCCAAAATTAAAACCTCCATAACTCTCTCATTGTAAGTGAAATAGTGGTGAAATTTCTACCAATTGGAGGTCTTCAAATTCTCTTTCAGTGGAAAAAATCTCATTTAAGATTAGGTGGGGTGAGAGCGTTTTGGTCCCTTTTTTGAAGTGTGCGAAACGTCACCCAAAATTAAAACCTCCATAACTCTCTAATTTTAAGTCCAAAAGTGGTGAAATTTCTACCAATCGGAGGTTCTAAGATTCTATTTCGGGGAAAGAAATCTCATTTCAAAATTTGTTGGGATGAGAGTTGTAGTCCATTTTATAAAGAGTTTGTGAAACGTCAACCAAAATTAAAACCTCTATAACTCTCTCACTTTAAGTCCAAAAGTGGTGAAATTTCTACCAATCGGAGGTCCTAAGATTCTATTTCAGGGAAAGAAATCTCATTTCAAAATTTATTGGGATGAGAGTTGTAGTCCATTTTATAAAGAGTGTGTGAAACGTCAACCAAAATTAAAACCTCTATAACTCTCTCACTTTAAGTCCAAAAGTGGTGAAATTTCTACCAATCGGAATTCTTCAAATTTTCTTTCAGGAGAGTGAAATCTCGTTTCACAATTCATTGGGGTGAGAGAGTTGTATTCCGTTTTATAAAGTGTGTTAAACATCACCCAAAATTAAGACCTCCATAACTCTCTCATTGTAAGTGCAATTGTGGTGAAATTTCTACCAATTGGAGGTCTTCAAATTCTCTTTCAGTGGAAAAAATCTCATTTAAGATTAGGTGGGGTGAGAGCGTTTTGTTCCATTTTTTAAAGTGTGCGAAACGTCACCCAAAATTAAAACCTCCATAACTCTCTCATTTCAAGTCCAAAAGTGGTGAAATTTCTACCAATCGGAGGTTCTAAGATTCTATTTCGGGGAAAGAAATCTCATTTCAAAATTTATTGGGATGAGTGTTGTAGTCCATTTTATAAAGAGTATGTGAAACGTCAACCAAAATTAAAACCTTTATAACTCTCTCACTTTAAGTCCAAAAGTGGTGAAATTTCTACCAATCGGAATTCTTCAAATTTTCTTTCAGGAGAGTGAAATTTCGTTTCACAATTCATTGGGGTGAGAGAGTTGTATTCCGTTTTATAAAGTGTTCTAAACATCACCCAAAATTAAAACCTCCATAACTCTCTCATTGTAAGTGCAATAGTGGTGAAATTTCTACCAATGGAGGTCTTCCAATTCTCTTTCAGTGGAAAAAATCCCATTTAAGATTAGGTGGGGTGAGAGCGTTTTGGTCCATTTTTTAAAGTGTGCGAAACGTCACCCAAAATTAAAACCTCCATAACTCTCTAATTTTAAGTCCAAAAGTGGTGAAATTTCTACCAATCGGAGGTTCTAAGATTCTATTTCGGGGAAAGAAATCTCATTTCAAAATTTATTGAGATGAGAGTTGTAGTCCATTTTATAAAGAGTGTGTGAAACGTCAACCAAAATTAAAACCTCTATAACTCTCTCACTTTAAGTCCAAAAGTGGTGAAATTTCTACCAATCGGAATTCTTCAAATTTTCTTTCAGGAGAGTGAAATCTCGTTTCACAATTCATTGGGGTGAGAGAGTTGTATTCCGTTTTATAAAGTGTGTTAAACATCACCCAAAATTAAGACCTCCATAACTCTCCCATTATAAGTGCAATTGTGGTGAAATTTCTACCAATTGGAGGTCTTCAAATTCTCTTTCAGTGGAAAAAATCTCATTTAAGATTAGGTGGGGTGAGAGCGTTTTGTTCCATTTTTTAAAGTGTGCGAAACGTCACCCAAAATTAAAACCTCCATAACTCTCTTATTTCAAGTCCAAAAGTGGTGAAATTTCTACCAATCGGAGGTCCTAAGATTCTATTTCAGGGAAAGAAATCTCATTCCAAAATTTGTTGGGATGAGAGTTGTAGTCCATTTTATAAAGTGTGTGCGAAAAGTCACCCAAAATTAAAACCTCTATAACTCTCTCACTTTAAGTCCAAAAGTGGTGAAATTTCTACCAATCGGAATTCTTCAAATTTTCTTTCAGGAGAGTGAAATCTCGTTTCACAATTCATTGGGGTGAGAGAGTTGTATTCCGTTTTATAAAGTGTGTTAAACATCACCCAAAATTAAAACCTCCATAACTCTCTCATTGAAAGTGCAATAGTGGTGAAATTTCTACCAATTGGAGGTCTTCAAATTCTCTTTCAGTGGAAAAAATTTCATTTAAGATTAGGTGGGGTGAGAGCGTTTTGGTCCCTTTTTTGAAGTGTGCGAAACGTCACCCAAAATTAAAACCTCCATAACTCTCTAATTTTAAGTCCAAAAGTGGTGAAATTTCTACCAATCGGAGGTTCTAAGATTCTATTTCGGGGAAAGAAATCTCATTTCAAAATTTGTTGGGATGAGAGTTGTAGTCCATTTTATAAAGAGTTTGTGAAACGTCAACCAAAATTAAAACCTCTATAACTCTCTCACTTTAAGTCCAAAAGTGGTGAAATTTCTACCAATCGGAGGTCCTAAGATTCTATTTCAGGGAAAGAAATCTCATTTCAAAATTTATTGGGATGAGAGTTGTAGTCCATTTTATAAAGAGTGTGTGAAACGTCAACCAAAATTAAAACCTCTATAACTCTCTCACTTTAAGTCCAAAAGTGGTGAAATTTCTACCAATCGGAATTCTTCAAATTTTCTTTCAGGAGAGTGAAATCTCGTTTCACAATTCATTGGGGTGAGAGAGTTGTATTCCGTTTTATAAAGTGTGTTAAACATCACCCAAAATTAAGACCTCCATAACTCTCTCATTGTAAGTGCAATTGTGGTGAAATTTCTACCAATTGGAGGTCTTCAAATTCTCTTTCAGTGGAAAAAATCTCATTTAAGATTAGGTGGGGTGAGAGCGTTTTGTTCCATTTTTTAAAGTGTGCGAAACGTCACCCAAAATTAAAACCTCCATAACTCTCTCATTTCAAGTCCAAAAGTGGTGAAATTTCTACCAATCGGAGGTTCTAAGATTCTATTTCGGGGAAAGAAATCTCATTTCAAAATTTATTGGGATGAGTGTTGTAGTCCATTTTATAAAGAGTATGTGAAACGTCAACCAAAATTAAAACCTCTATAACTCTCTCACTTTAAGTCCAAAAGTGGTGAAATTTCTACCAATCGGAATTCTTCAAATTTTCTTTCAGGAGAGTGAAATCTCGTTTCACAATTCATTGGGGTGAGAGAGTTGTATTCCGTTTTATAAAGTGTTCTAAACATCACCCAAAATTAAAACCTCCATAACTCTCTCATTGTAAGTGCAATAGTGGTGAAATTTCTACCAATTGGAGGTCTTCCAATTCTCTTTCAGTGGAAAAAATCTCATTTAAGATTAGGTGGGGTGAGAGCGTTTTGTTCCATTTTTTAAAGTGTGCGAAACGTCACCCAAAATTAAAACCTCCATAACTCTCTCATTTCAAGTCCAAAAGTGGTGAAATTTCTACCAATCGGAGGTTCTAAGATTCTATTTCGGGGAAAGAAATCTCATTTCAAAATTTATTGGGATGAGAGTTGTAGTCCATTTTATAAAGTGTGTGCGAAAAGTCACCCAAAATTAAAACCTCTATAACTCTCTCACTTTAAGTCCAAAAGTGGTGAAATTTCTACCAATCGGAATTCTTCAAATTTTCTTTCAGGAGAGTGAAATCTCGTTTCACAATTCATTGGGGTGAGAGAGTTGTATTCCGTTTTATAAAGTGTGTTAAAGATCACCCAAAATTAAAACCTCCATAACTCTCTCATTGTAAGTGCAATAGTGGTGAAATTTCTACCAATTGGAGGTCTTCAAATTCTCTTTCAGTGGAAAAAATCTCATTTAAGATTAGGTGGGGTGAGAGCGTTTTGTTCCATTTTTTAAAGTGTGCGAAACGTCACCCAAAATTAAAACCTCCATAACTCTCTCATTTCAAGTCCAAAAGTGGTAAAATTTCTACCAATCGGAGGTCCTAAGATTCTATTTCAGGGAAAGAAATCTCATTCCAAAATTTGTTGGGATGAGAGTTGTAGTCCATTTTATAAAGTGTGTGCGAAAAGTCACCCAAAATTAAAACCTCTATAACTCTCTCACTTTAAGTCCAAAAGTGGTGAAATTTCTACCAATCGGAATTCTTCAAATTTTCTTTCAGGAGAGTGAAATCTCGTTTCACAATTCATTGGGGTGAGAGAGTTGTATTCCGTTTTATAAAGTGTGTTAAACATCACCCAAAATTAAAACCTCCATAACTCTCTCATTGTAAGTGCAATAGTGGTGAAATTTCTACCAATTGGAGGTCTTCAAATTCTCTTTCAGTGGAAAAAAATCTCATTTAAGATTAGGTGGGGTGAGAGCGTTTTGGTCCCTTTTTTGAAGTGTGCGAAACGTCACCCAAAATTAAAACCTCCATAACTCTCTAATTTTAAGTCCAAAAGTGGTGAAATTTCTACCAATCGGAGGTTCTAAGATTCTATTTCGGGGAAAGAAATCTCATTTCAAAATTTGTTGGGATGAGAGTTGTAGTCCATTTTATAAAGAGTGTGTGAAACGTCAACCAAAATTAAAACCTCTATAACTCTCTCACTTTAAGTCCAAAAGTGGTGAAATTTCTACCAATCGGAGGTCCTAAGATTCTATTTCAGGGAAAGAAATCTCATTTCAAAATTTATTGGGATGAGAGTTGTAGTCCATTTTATAAAGATTGTGTGAAACGTCAACCAAAATTAAAACCTCTATAACTCTCTCACTTTAAGTCCAAAAGTGGTGAAATTTCTACCAATCGGAATTCTTCAAATTTTCTTTCAGGAGAGTGAAATCTCGTTTCACAATTCATTGGGGTGAGAGAGTTGTATTCCGTTTTATAAAGTGTGTTAAACATCACCCAAAATTAAGACCTCCATAACTCTCTCATTGTAAGTGCAATTGTGGTGAAATTTCTACCAATTGGAGGTCTTCAAATTCTCTTTCAGTGGAAAAAATCTCATTTAAGATTAGGTGGGGTGAGAGCGTTTTGTTCCATTTTTTAAAGTGTGCGAAACGTCACCCAAAATTAAAACCTCCATAACTCTCTCATTTCAAGTCCAAAAGTGGTGAAATTTCTACCAATCGGAGGTTCTAAGATTCTATTTCGGGGAAAGAAATCTCATTTCAAAATTTATTGGGATGAGTGTTGTAGTCCATTTTATAAAGAGTGTGTGAAACGTCAACCAAAATTAAAACCTCTATAACTCTCTCACTTTAAGTCCAAAAGTGGTGAAATTTTTACCAACCGGAGGTTCTAAGATTCTATTTCAGGGAAAGAAATCTCATTTCAAAATTTATTGGGATGAGAGTTGTAGTCCATTTTATAAAGATTGTGTGAAACGTCAACCAAAATTAAAACCTCTATAACTCTCTCACTTTAAGTCCAAAAGTGGTGAAATTTCTACCAATCGGAATTCTTGAAATTTTCTTTCAGGAGAGTGAAATCTCGTTTCACAATTCATTGGGGTGAGAGAGTTGTATTCCGTTTTATAAAGTGTGTTAAACATCACCCAAAATTAAGACCTCCATAACTCTCTCATTGTAAGTGCAATTGTGGTGAAATTTCTACCAATTGGAGGTCTTCAAATTCTCTTTCAGTGGAAAAAATCTCATTTAAGATTAGGTGGGGTGAGAGCGTTTTGTTCCATTTTTTAAAGTGTGCGAAACGTCACCCAAAATTAAAACCTCCATAACTCTCTCATTTCAAGTCCAAAAGTGGTGAAATTTCTACCAATCGGAGGTTCTAAGATTCTATTTCGGGGAAAGAAATCTCATTTCAAAATTAATTGGGATGAGTGTTGTAGTCCATTTTATAAAGAGTATGTGAAACGTCAACCAAAATTAAAACCTCTATAACTCTCTCACTTTAAGTCCAAAAGTGGTGAAATTTCTACCAATCGGAATTCTTCAAATTTTCTTTCAGAAGAGTGAAATCTCGTTTCACAATTCATTGGGGTGAGAGAGTTGTATTCCGTTTTATAAAGTGATCTAAACATCACCCAAAATTAAAACCTCCATAACTCTCTCATTGTAAGTGCAATAGTGGTGAAATTTCTACCAATTGGAGGTCTTCCAATTCTCTTTCAGTGGAAAAAATCTCATTTAAGATTAGGTGGGGTGAGAGCGTTTTGGTCCATTTTATAAAGAGTGTGTGAAACGACAACCAAAATTAAAACTTCTATAACTCTCTCACTTTAAGTCCAAAAGTGGTGAAATTTCTACCAATCGGAGGTCCTAAGATTCTATTTCAGGGAAAGAAATCTCATTTCAAAATTTATTGGGATGAGAGTTGTAGTCCATTTTATAAAGAGTGTGTGAAACGTCAACCAAAATTAAAACCTCTATAACTCTCTCACTTTAAGTCCAAAAGTGGTGAAATTTCTACCAATCGGAATTCTTCAAATTTTCTTTCAGGAGAGTGAAATCTCGTTTCACAATTCATTGGGGTGAGAGAGTTGTATTCCGTTTTATAAAGTGTGTTAAAAATCACCCAAAATTAAGACCTCCATAACTCTCTCATTGTAAGTGCAATTGTGGTGAAATTTCTACCAATTGGAGGTCTTCAAATTCTCTTTCAGTGGAAAAAATCTCATTTAAGATTAGGTGGGGTGAGAGCGTTTTGTTCCATTTTTTAAAGTGTGCGAAACGTCACCCAAAATTAAAACCTCCATAACTCTCTCATTTCAAGTCCAAAAGTGGTGAAATTTCTACCAATCGGAGGTCCTAAGATTCTATTTCAGGGAAAGAAATCTCATTCCAAAATTTGTTGGGATGAGAGTTGTAGTCCATTTTATAAAGATTGTGTGAAACGTCAACCAAAATTAGAACCTCTATAACTCTCTCACTTTAAGTCCAAAAGTGGTGAAATTTCTACCAATCGGAATTCTTCAAATTTTCTTTCAGGAGAGTGAAATCTCGTTTCACAATTCATTGGGGTGAGAGAGTTGTATTCCGTTTTATAAAGTGTGTTAAACATCACCCAAAATTAAGACCTCCATAACTCTCTCATTGTAAGTGCAATAGTGGTGAAATTTCTACCAATTGGAGGTCTTCAAATTCTCTTTCAGTGGAAAAAATCTCATTTAAGATTAGGTGGGGTGAGAGCGTTTTGTTCCATTTTTTAAAGTGTGCGAAACGTCACCCAAAATTAAAACCTCCATAACTCTCTCATTTCAAGTCCAAAAGTGGTGAAATTTCTACCAATCGGAGGTTCTAAGATTCTATTTCGGGGAAAGAAATCTCATTTCAAAATTTATTGGGATGAGTGTTGTAGTCCATTTTATAAAGAGTGTGTGAAACGTCAACCAAAATTAAAACCTCTATAACTCTCTCACTTTAAGTCCAAAAGTGGTGAAATTTTTACCAACCGGAGGTTCTAAGATTCTATTTCAGGGAAAGAAATCTCATTTCAAAATTTATTGGGATGAGAGTTGTAGTCCATTTTATAAAGATTGTGTGAAACGTCAACCAAAATTAAAACCTCTATAACTCTCTCACTTTAAGTCCAAAAGTGGTGAAATTTCTACCAATCGGAATTCTTGAAATTTTCTTTCAGGAGAGTGAAATCTCGTTTCACAATTCATTGGGGTGAGAGAGTTGTATTCCGTTTTATAAAGTGTGTTAAACATCACCCAAAATTAAGACCTCCATAACTCTCTCATTGTAAGTGCAATTGTGGTGAAATTTCTACCAATTGGAGGTCTTCAAATTCTCTTTCAGTGGAAAAAATCTCATTTAAGATTAGGTGGGGTGAGAGAGTTTTGTTCCATTTTTTAAAGTGTGCGAAACGTCACCCAAAATTAAAACCTCCATAACTCTCTCATTTCAAGTCCAAAAGTGGTGAAATTTCTACCAATCGGAGGTTCTAAGATTCTATTTCGGGGAAAGAAATCTCATTTCAAAATTTATTGGGATGAGAGTTGTAGTGCATTTTATAAAGAGTGTGAAACGTCAACCAAAATTAAAACCTCTATAACTCTCTCACTTTAAGTCCAAAAGTGGTGAAATTTCTACCAATCGGAATTCTTCAAATTTTCTTTCAGGAGAGTGAAATCTCGTTTCACAATTCATTGGGGTGAGAGAGTTGTATTCCGTTTTATAAAGTGTGTTAAACATCACCCAAAATTAAGACCTCCATAACTCTCTCATTGTAAGTGCAATTGTGGTGAAATTTCTACCAATTTGAGGTCTTCAAATTCTCTTTCAGTGGAAAAAATCTCATTTAAGATTAGGTGGGGTGAGAGCGTTTTGTTCCATTTTTTAAAGTGTGCGAAACGTCACCCAAAATTAAAACCTCCATAACTCTCTCATTTCAAGTCCAAAAGTGGTGAAATTTCTACCAATCGGAGGTTCTAAGATTCTATTTCGGGGAAAGAAATCTCATTTCAAAATTTATTGGGATGAGTGTTGTAGTCCATTTTATAAAGAGTGTGTGAAACGTCAACCAAAATTAAAACCTCTATAACTCTCTCACTTTAAGTCCAAAAGTGGTGAAATTTTTACCAACCGGAGGTTCTAAGATTCTATTTCAGGGAAAGAAATCTCATTTCAAAATTTATTGGGATGAGAGTTGTAGTCCATTTTATAAAGATTGTGTGAAACGTCAACCAAAATTAAAACCTCTATAACTCTCTCACTTTAAGTCCAAAAGTGGTGAAATTTCTACCAATCGGAATTCTTGAAATTTTCTTTCAGGAGAGTGAAATCTCGTTTCACAATTCATTGGGGTGAGAGAGTTGTATTCCGTTTTATAAAGTGTGTTAAACATCACCCAAAATTAAGACCTCCATAACTCTCTCATTGTAAGTGCAATTGTGGTGAAATTTCTACCAATTGGAGGTCTTCAAATTCTCTTTCAGTGGAAAAAATCTCATTTAAGATTAGGTGGGGTGAGAGCGTTTTGTTCCATTTTTTAAAGTGTGCGAAACGTCACCCAAAATTAAAACCTCCATAACTCTCTCATTTCAAGTCCAAAAGTGGTGAAATTTCTACCAATCGGAGGTTCTAAGATTCTATTTCGGGGAAAGAAATCTCATTTCAAAATTTATTGGGATGAGAGTTGTAGTCCATTTTATAAAGAGTGTGTGAAACGTCAACCAAAATTAAAACCTCTATAACTCTCTCACTTTAAGTCCAAAAGTGGTGAAATTTCTACCAATCGGAATTCTTCAAATTTTCTTTCAGGAGAGTGAAATCTCGTTTCACAATTCATTGGGGTGAGAGAGTTGTATTCCGTTTTATAAAGTGTGTTAAACATCACCCAAAATTAAGACCTCCATAACTCTCCCATTATAAGTGCAATTGTGGTGAAATTTCTACCAATTGGAGGTCTTCAAATTCTCTTTCAGTGGAAAAAATCTCATTTAAGATTAGGTGGGGTGAGAGCGTTTTGTTCCATTTTTTAAAGTGTGCGAAACGTCACCCAAAATTAAAACCTCCATAACTCTCTCATTTCAAGTCCAAAAGTGGTGAAATTTCTACCAATCGGAGGTCCTAAGATTCTATTTCAGGGAAAGAAATCTCATTCCAAAATTTGTTGGGATGAGAGTTGTAGTCCATTTTATAAAGTGTGTGCGAAAAGTCACCCAAAATTAAAACCTCTATAACTCTCTCACTTTAAGTCCAAAAGTGGTGAAATTTCTACCAATCGGAATTCTTCAAATTTTCTTTCAGGAGAGTGAAATCTCGTTTCACAATTCATTGGGGTGAGAGAGTTGTATTCCGTTTTATAAAGTGTGTTAAACATCACCCAAAATTAAAACCTCCATAACTCTCTCATTGTAAGTGAAATAGTGGTGAAATTTCTACCAATTGGAGGTCTGCAAATTCTCTTTCAGTGGAAAAAATCTCATTTAAGATTAGGTGGGGTGAGAGCGTTTTGGTCCCTTTTTTGAAGTGTGCGAAACGTCACCCAAAATTAAAACCTCCATAACTCTCTAATTTTATGTCCAAAAGTGGTGAAATTTCTACCAATCGGAGGTTCTAAGATTCTATTTCGGGGAAAGAAATCTCATTTCAAAATTTGTTGGGATGAGAGTTGTAGTCCATTTTATAAAGAGTTTGTGAAACGTCAACCAAAATTAAAACCTCTATAACTCTCTCACTTTAAGTCCAAAAGTGGTGAAATTTCTACCAATCGGAGGTCCTAAGATTCTATTTCAGGGAAAGAAATCTCATTTCAAAATTTATTGGGATGAGAGTTGTAGTCCATTTTATAAAGAGTGTGTGAAACGTCAACCAAAATTAAAACCTCTATAACTCTCTCACTTTAAGTCCAAAAGTGGTGAAATTTCTACCAATCGGAATTCTTCAAATTTTCTTTCAGGAGAGTGAAATCTCGTTTCACAATTCATTGGGGTGAGAGAGTTGTATTCCGTTTTATAAAGTGTGTTAAACATCACCCAAAATTAAGACCTCCATAACTCTCTCATTGTAAGTGCAATTGTGGTGAAATTTCTACCAATTGGAGGTCTTCAAATTCTCTTTCAGTGGAAAAAATCTCATTTAAGATTAGGTGGGGTGAGAGCGTTTTGTTCCATTTTTTAAAGTGTGCGAAACGTCACCCAAAATTAAAACCTCCATAACTCTCTCATTTCAAGTCCAAAAGTGGTGAAATTTCTACCAATCGGAGGTTCTAAGATTCTATTTCGGGGAAAGAAATCTCATTTCAAAATTTATTGGGATGAGTGTTGTAGTCCATTTTATAAAGAGTATGTGAAACGTCAACCAAAATTAAAACCTCTATAACTCTCTCACTTTAAGTCCAAAAGTGGTGAAATTTCTACCAATCGGAATTCTTCAAATTTTCTTTCAGGAGAGTGAAATCTCGTTTCACAATTCATTGGGGTGAGAGAGTTGTATTCCGTTTTATAAAGTGTTCTAAACATCACCCAAAATTAAAACCTCCATAACTCTCTCATTGTAAGTGCAATAGTGGTGAAATTTCTACCAATTGGAGGTCTTCCAATTCTCTTTCAGTGGAAAAAATCTCATTTAAGATTAGGTGGGGTGAGAGCGTTTTGTTCCATTTTTTAAAGTGTGCGAAACGTCACCCAAAATTAAAACCTCCATAACTCTCTCATTTCAAGTCCAAAAGTGGTGAAATTTCTACCAATCGGAGGTTCTAAGATTCTATTTCGGGGAAAGAAATCTCATTTCAAAATTTATTGGGATGAGAGTTGTAGTCCATTTTATAAAGTGTGTGCGAAAAGTCACCCAAAATTAAAACCTCTATAACTCTCTCACTTTAAGTCCAAAAGTGGTGAAATTTCTACCAATCGGAATTCTTCAAATTTTCTTTCAGGAGAGTGAAATCTCGTTTCACAATTCATTGGGGTGAGAGAGTTGTATTCCGTTTTATAAAGTGTGTTAAAGATCACCCAAAATTAAAACCTCCATAACTCTCTCATTGTAAGTGCAATAGTGGTGAAATTTCTACCAATTGGAGGTCTTCAAATTCTCTTTCAGTGGAAAAAATCTCATTTAAGATTAGGTGGGGTGAGAGCGTTTTGTTCCATTTTTTAAAGTGTGCGAAACGTCACCCAAAATTAAAACCTCCATAACTCTCTCATTTCAAGTCCAAAAGTGGTGAAATTTCTACCAATCGGAGGTCCTAAGATTCTATTTCAGGGAAAGAAATCTCATTCCAAAATTTGTTGGGATGAGAGTTGTAGTCCATTTTATAAAGTGTGTGCGAAAAGTCACCCAAAATTAAAACCTCTATAACTCTCTCACTTTAAGTCCAAAAGTGGTGAAATTTCTACCAATCGGAATTCTTCAAATTTTCTTTCAGGAGAGTGAAATCTCGTTTCACAATTCATTGGGGTGAGAGAGTTGTATTCCGTTTTATAAAGTGTGTTAAACATCACCCAAAATTAAAACCTCCATAACTCTCTCATTGTAAGTGCAATAGTGGTGAAATTTCTACCAATTGGAGGTCTTCAAATTCTCTTTCAGTGGAAAAAAATCTCATTTAAGATTAGGTGGGGTGAGAGCGTTTTGGTCCCTTTTTTGAAGTGTGCGAAACGTCACCCAAAATTAAAACCTCCATAACTCTCTAATTTTAAGTCCAAAAGTGGTGAAATTTCTACCAATCGGAGGTTCTAAGATTCTATTTCGGGGAAAGAAATCTCATTTCAAAATTTGTTGGGATGAGAGTTGTAGTCCATTTTATAAAGAGTGTGTGAAACGTCAACCAAAATTAAAACCTCTATAACTCTCTCACTTTAAGTCCAAAAGTGGTGAAATTTCTACCAATCGGAGGTCCTAAGATTCTATTTCAGGGAAAGAAATCTCATTTCAAAATTTATTGGGATGAGAGTTGTAGTCCATTTTATAAAGATTGTGTGAAACGTCAACCAAAATTAAAACCTCTATAACTCTCTCACTTTAAGTCCAAAAGTGGTGAAATTTCTACCAATCGGAATTCTTCAAATTTTCTTTCAGGAGAGTGAAATCTCGTTTCACAATTCATTGGGGTGAGAGAGTTGTATTCCGTTTTATAAAGTGTGTTAAACATCACCCAAAATTAAGACCTCCATAACTCTCTCATTGTAAGTGCAATTGTGGTGAAATTTCTACCAATTGGAGGTCTTCAAATTCTCTTTCAGTGGAAAAAATCTCATTTAAGATTAGGTGGGGTGAGAGCGTTTTGTTCCATTTTTTAAAGTGTGCGAAACGTCACCCAAAATTAAAACCTCCATAACTCTCTCATTTCAAGTCCAAAAGTGGTGAAATTTCTACCAATCGGAGGTTCTAAGATTCTATTTCGGGGAAAGAAATCTCATTTCAAAATTTATTGGGATGAGTGTTGTAGTCCATTTTATAAAGAGTGTGTGAAACGTCAACCAAAATTAAAACCTCTATAACTCTCTCACTTTAAGTCCAAAAGTGGTGAAATTTTTACCAACCGGAGGTTCTAAGATTCTATTTCAGGGAAAGAAATCTCATTTCAAAATTTATTGGGATGAGAGTTGTAGTCCATTTTATAAAGATTGTGTGAAACGTCAACCAAAATTAAAACCTCTATAACTCTCTCACTTTAAGTCCAAAAGTGGTGAAATTTCTACCAATCGGAATTCTTGAAATTTTCTTTCAGGAGAGTGAAATCTCGTTTCACAATTCATTGGGGTGAGAGAGTTATATTCCGTTTTATAAAGTGTGTTAAACATCACCCAAAATTAAGACCTCCATAACTCTCTCATTGTAAGTGCAATTGTGGTGAAATTTCTACCAATTGGAGGTCTTCAAATTCTCTTTCAGTGGAAAAAATCTCATTTAAGATTAGGTGGGGTGAGAGCGTTTTGTTCCATTTTTTAAAGTGTGCGAAACGTCACCCAAAATTAAAACCTCCATAACTCTCTCATTTCAAGTCCAAAAGTGGTGAAATTTCTACCAATCGGAGGTTCTAAGATTCTATTTCGGGGAAAGAAATCTCATTTCAAAATTAATTGGTATGAGTGTTGTAGTCCATTTTATAAAGAGTATGTGAAACGTCAACCAAAATTAAAACCTCTATAACTCTCTCACTTTAAGTCCAAAAGTGGTGAAATTTCTACCAATCGGAATTCTTCAAATTTTCTTTCAGGAGAGTGAAATCTCGTTTCACAATTCATTGGGGTGAGAGAGTTGTATTCCGTTTTATAAAGTGTTCTAAACATCACCCAAAATTAAAACCTCCATAACTCTCTCATTGTAAGTGCAATAGTGGTGAAATTTCTACCAATTGGAGGTCTTCCAATTCTCTTTCAGTGGAAAAAATCTCATTTAAGATTAGGTGGGGTGAGAGCGTTTTGGTCCATTTTATAAAGAGTGTGTGAAACGACAACCAAAATTAAAACCTCTATAACTCTCTCACTTTAAGTCCAAAAGTGGTGAAATTTCTACCAATCGGAGGTCCTAAGATTCTATTTCAGGGAAAGAAATCTCATTTCAAAATTTATTGGGATGAGAGTTGTAGTCCATTTTATAAAGAGTGTGTGAAACGTCAACCAAAATTAAAACCTCTATAACTCTCTCACTTTAAGTCCAAAAGTGGTGAAATTTCTACCAATCGGAATTCTTCAAATTTTCTTTGAGGAGAGTGAAATCTCGTTTCACAATTCATTGGGGTGAGAGAGTTGTATTCCGTTTTATAAAGTGTGTTAAAAATCACCCAAAATTAAGACCTCCATAACTCTCTCATTGTAAGTGCAATTGTGGTGAAATTTCTACCAATTGGAGGTCTTCAAATTCTCTTTCAGTGGAAAAAATCTCATTTAAGATTAGGTGGGGTGAGAGCGTTTTGTTCCATTTTTTAAAGTGTGCGAAACGTCACCCAAAATTAAAACCTCCATAACTCTCTCATTTCAAGTCCAAAAGTGGTGAAATTTCTACCAATCGGAGGTCCTAAGATTCTATTTCAGGGAAAGAAATCTCATTCCAAAATTTGTTGGGATGAGAGTTGTAGTCCATTTTATAAAGATTGTGTGAAACGTCAACCAAAATTAGAACCTCTATAACTCTCTCACTTTAAGTCCAAAAGTAGTGAAATTTCTACCAATCGGAATTCTTCAAATTTTCTTTCAGGAGAGTGAAATCTCGTTTCACAATTCATTGGGGTGAGAGAGTTGTATTCCGTTTTATAAAGTGTGTTAAACATCACCCAAAATTAAGACCTCCATAACTCTCTCATTGTAAGTGCAATAGTGGTGAAATTTCTACCAATTGGAGGTCTTCAAATTCTCTTTCAGTGGAAAAAATCTCATTTAAGATTAGGTGGGGTGAGAGCGTTTTGGTCCATTTTTTGAAGTGTGCGAAACGTCACCCAAAATTAAAACCTCCATAACTCTCTAATTTTAAGTCCAAAAGTGGTGAAATTTCTACCAATCGGAGGTTCTAAGATTCTATTTCGGGGAAAGAAATCTCATTTCAAAATTTGTTGGGATGAGAGTTGTAGTCCATTTTATAAAGAGTGTGTGAAACGTCAACCAAAATTAAAACCTCTATAACTCTCTCACTTTAAGTCCAAAAGTGGTGAAATTTCTACCAATCGGAGGTCCTAAGATTCTATTTCAGGGAAAGAAATCTCATTTCAAAATTTATTGGGATGAGAGTTGTAGTCCATTTTATAAAGATTGTGTGAAACGTCAACCAAAATTAAAACCTCTATAACTCTCTCACTTTAAGTCCAAAAGTGGTGAAATTTCTACCAATCGGAATTCTTCAAATTTTCTTTCAGGAGAGTGAAATCTCGTTTCACAATTCATTGGGGTGAGAGAGTTGTATTCCGTTTTATAAAGTGTGTTAAACATCACCCAAAATTAAGACCTCCATAACTCTCTCATTGTAAGTGCAATTGTGGTGAAATTTCTACCAATTGGAGGTCTTCAAATTCTCTTTCAGTGGAAAAAATCTCATTTAAGATTAGGTGGGGTGAGAGCGTTTTGTTCCATTTTTTAAAGTGTGCGAAACGTCACCCAAAATTAAAACCTCCATAACTCTCTCATTTCAAGTCCAAAAGTGGTGAAATTTCTACCAATCGGAGGTTCTAAGATTCTATTTCGGGGAAAGAAATCTCATTTCAAAATTTATTGGGATGAGTGTTGTAGTCCATTTTATAAAGAGTGTGTGAAACGTCAACCAAAATTAAAACCTCTATAACTCTCTCACTTTAAGTCCAAAAGTGGTGAAATTTTTACCAACCGGAGGTTCTAAGATTCTATTTCAGGGAAAGAAATCTCATTTCAAAATTTATTGGGATGAGAGTTGTAGTCCATTTTATAAAGATTGTGTGAAACGTCAACCAAAATTAAAACCTCTATAACTCTCTCACTTTAAGTCCAAAAGTGGTGAAATTTCTACCAATCGGAATTCTTGAAATTTTCTTTCAGGAGAGTGAAATCTCGTTTCACAATTCATTGGGGTGAGAGAGTTGTATTCCGTTTTATAAAGTGTGTTAAACATCACCCAAAATTAAGACCTCCATAACTCTCTCATTGTAAGTGCAATTGTGGTGAAATTTCTACCAATTGGAGGTCTTCAAATTCTCTTTCAGTGGAAAAAATCTCATTTAAGATTAGGTGGGGTGAGAGCGTTTTGTTCCATTTTTTAAAGTGTGCGAAACGTCACCCAAAATTAAAACCTCCATAACTCTCTCATTTCAAGTCCAAAAGTGGTGAAATTTCTACCAATCGGAGGTTCTAAGATTCTATTTCGGGGAAAGAAATCTCATTTCAAAATTTATTGGGATGAGAGTTGTAGTCCATTTTATAAAGAGTGTGTGAAACGTCAACCAAAATTAAAACCTCTATAACTCTCTCACTTTAAGTCCAAAAGTGGTGAAATTTCTACCAATCGGAATTCTTCAAATTTTCTTTCAGGAGAGTGAAATCTCGTTTCACAATTCATTGGGGTGAGAGAGTTGTATTCCGTTTTATAAAGTGTGTTAAACATCACCCAAAATTAAGACCTCCATAACTCTCCCATTATAAGTGCAATTGTGGTGAAATTTCTACCAATTGGAGGTCTTCAAATTCTCTTTCAGTGGAAAAAATCTCATTTAAGATTAGGTGGGGTGAGAGCGTTTTGTTCCATTTTTTAAAGTGTGCGAAACGTCACCCAAAATTAAAACCTCCATAACTCTCTCATTTCAAGTCCAAAAGTGGTGAAATTTCTACCAATCGGAGGTCCTAAGATTCTATTTCAGGGAAAGAAATCTCATTCCAAAATTTGTTGGGATGAGAGTTGTAGTCCATTTTATAAAGTGTGTGCGAAAAGTCACCCAAAATTAAAACCTCTATAACTCTCTCACTTTAAGTCCAAAAGTGGTGAAATTTCTACCAATCGGAATTCTTCAAATTTTCTTTCAGGAGAGTGAAATCTCGTTTCACAATTCATTGGGGTGAGAGAGTTGTATTCCGTTTTATAAAGTGTGTTAAACATCACCCAAAATTAAAACCTCCATAACTCTCTCATTGTAAGTGCAATAGTGGTGAAATTTCTACCAATTGGAGGTCTTCAAATTCTCTTTCAGTGGAAAAAAATCTCATTTAAGATTAGGTGGGGTGAGAGCGTTTTGGTCCCTTTTTTGAAGTGTGCGAAACGTCACCCAAAATTAAAACCTCCATAACTCTCTAATTTTAAGTCCAAAAGTGGTGAAATTTCTACCAATCGGAGGTTCTAAGATTCTATTTCGGGGAAAGAAATCTCATTTCAAAATTTGTTGGGATGAGAGTTGTAGTCCATTTTATAAAGAGTTTGTGAAACGTCAACCAAAATTAAAACCTCTATAACTCTCTCACTTTAAGTCCAAAAGTGGTGAAATTTCTACCAATCGGAGGTCCTAAGATTCTATTTCAGGGAAAGAAATCTCATTTCAAAATTTATTGGGATGAGAGTTGTAGTCCATTTTATAAAGAGTGTGTGAAACGTCAACCAAAATTAAAACCTCTATAACTCTCTCACTTTAAGTCCAAAAGTGGTGAAATTTCTACCAATCGGAATTCTTCAAATTTTCTTTCAGGAGAGTGAAATCTCGTTTCACAATTCATTGGGGTGAGAGAGTTGTATTCCGTTTTATAAAGTGTGTTAAACATCACCCAAAATTAAGACCTCCATAACTCTCTCATTGTAAGTGCAATTGTGGTGAAATTTCTACCAATTGGAGGTCTTCAAATTCTCTTTCAGTGGAAAAAATCTCATTTAAGATTAGGTGGGGTGAGAGCGTTTTGTTCCATTTTTTAAAGTGTGCGAAACGTCACCCAAAATTAAAACCTCCATAACTCTCTCATTTCAAGTCCAAAAGTGGTGAAATTTCTACCAATCGGAGGTTCTAAGATTCTATTTCGGGGAAAGAAATCTCATTTCAAAATTTATTGGGATGAGTGTTGTAGTCCATTTTATAAAGAGTATGTGAAACGTCAACCAAAATTAAAACCTTTATAACTCTCTCACTTTAAGTCCAAAAGTGGTGAAATTTCTACCAATCGGAATTCTTCAAATTTTCTTTCAGGAGAGTGAAATTTCGTTTCACAATTCATTGGGGTGAGAGAGTTGTATTCCGTTTTATAAAGTGTTCTAAACATCACCCAAAATTAAAACCTCCATAACTCTCTCATTGTAAGTGCAATAGTGGTGAAATTTCTACCAATGGAGGTCTTCCAATTCTCTTTCAGTGGAAAAAATCCCATTTAAGATTAGGTGGGGTGAGAGCGTTTTGGTCCATTTTTTAAAGTGTGCGAAACGTCACCCAAAATTAAAACCTCCATAACTCTCTAATTTTAAGTCCAAAAGTGGTGAAATTTCTACCAATCGGAGGTTCTAAGATTCTATTTCGGGGAAAGAAATCTCATTTCAAAATTTATTGAGATGAGAGTTGTAGTCCATTTTATAAAGAGTGTGTGAAACGTCAACCAAAATTAAAACCTCTATAACTCTCTCACTTTAAGTCCAAAAGTGGTGAAATTTCTACCAATCGGAATTCTTCAAATTTTCTTTCAGGAGAGTGAAATCTCGTTTCACAATTCATTGGGGTGAGAGAGTTGTATTCCGTTTTATAAAGTGTGTTAAACATCACCCAAAATTAAGACCTCCATAACTCTCCCATTATAAGTGCAATTGTGGTGAAATTTCTACCAATTGGAGGTCTTCAAATTCTCTTTCAGTGGAAAAAATCTCATTTAAGATTAGGTGGGGTGAGAGCGTTTTGTTCCATTTTTTAAAGTGTGCGAAACGTCACCCAAAATTAAAACCTCCATAACTCTCTTATTTCAAGTCCAAAAGTGGTGAAATTTCTACCAATCGGAGGTCCTAAGATTCTATTTCAGGGAAAGAAATCTCATTCCAAAATTTGTTGGGATGAGAGTTGTAGTCCATTTTATAAAGTGTGTGCGAAAAGTCACCCAAAATTAAAACCTCTATAACTCTCTCACTTTAAGTCCAAAAGTGGTGAAATTTCTACCAATCGGAATTCTTCAAATTTTCTTTCAGGAGAGTGAAATCTCGTTTCACAATTCATTGGGGTGAGAGAGTTGTATTCCGTTTTATAAAGTGTGTTAAACATCACCCAAAATTAAAACCTCCATAACTCTCTCATTGTAAGTGCAATAGTGGTGAAATTTCTACCAATTGGAGGTCTTCAAATTCTCTTTCAGTGGAAAAAATCTCATTTAAGATTAGGTGGGGTGAGAGCGTTTTGGTCCCTTTTTTGAAGTGTGCGAAACGTCACCCAAAATTAAAACCTCCATAACTCTCTAATTTTAAGTCCAAAAGTGGTGAAATTTCTACCAATCGGAGGTTCTAAGATTCTATTTCGGGGAAAGAAATCTCATTTCAAAATTTGTTGGGATGAGAGTTGTAGTCCATTTTATAAAGAGTTTGTGAAACGTCAACCAAAATTAAAACCTCTATAACTCTCTCACTTTAAGTCCAAAAGTGGTGAAATTTCTACCAATCGGAGGTCCTAAGATTCTATTTCAGGGAAAGAAATCTCATTTCAAAATTTATTGGGATGAGAGTTGTAGTCCATTTTATAAAGAGTGTGTGAAACGTCAACCAAAATTAAAACCTCTATAACTCTCTCACTTTAAGTCCAAAAGTGGTGAAATTTCTACCAATCGGAATTCTTCAAATTTTCTTTCAGGAGAGTGAAATCTCGTTTCACAATTCATTGGGGTGAGAGAGTTGTATTCCGTTTTATAAAGTGTGTTAAACATCACCCAAAATTAAGACCTCCATAACTCTCTCATTGTAAGTGCAATTGTGGTGAAATTTCTACCAATTGGAGGTCTTCAAATTCTCTTTCAGTGGAAAAAATCTCATTTAAGATTAGGTGGGGTGAGAGCGTTTTGTTCCATTTTTTAAAGTGTGCGAAACGTCACCCAAAATTAAAACCTCCATAACTCTCTCATTTCAAGTCCAAAAGTGGTGAAATTTCTACCAATCGGAGGTTCTAAGATTCTATTTCGGGGAAAGAAATCTCATTTCAAAATTTATTGGGATGAGTGTTGTAGTCCATTTTATAAAGAGTATGTGAAACGTCAACCAAAATTAAAACCTCTATAACTCTCTCACTTTAAGTCCAAAAGTGGTGAAATTTCTACCAATCGGAATTCTTCAAATTTTCTTTCAGGAGAGTGAAATCTCGTTTCACAATTCATTGGGGTGAGAGAGTTGTATTCCGTTTTATAAAGTGTGTTAAACATCACCCAAAATTAAGACCTCCATAACTCTCTCATTGTAAGTGCAATTGTGGTGAAATTTCTACCAATTGGAGGTCTTCAAATTCTCTTTCAGTGGAAAAAATCTCATTTAAGATTAGGTGGGGTGAGAGCGTTTTGTTCCATTTTTTAAAGTGTGCGAAACGTCACCCAAAATTAAAACCTCCATAACTCTCTCATTTCAAGTCCAAAAGTGGTGAAATTTCTACCAATCGGAGGTTCTAAGATTCTATTTCGGGGAAAGAAATCTCATTTCAAAATTTATTGAGATGAGAGTTGTAGTCCATTTTATAAAGAGTGTGTGAAACGTCAACCAAAATTAAAACCTCTATAACTCTCTCACTTTAAGTCCAAAAGTGGTGAAATTTCTACCAATCGGAATTCTTCAAATTTTCTTTCAGGAGAGTGAAATCTCGTTTCACAATTCATTGGGGTGAGAGAGTTGTATTCCGTTTTATAAAGTGTGTTAAACATCACCCAAAATTAAGACCTCCATAACTCTCCCATTATAAGTGCAATTGTGGTGAAATTTCTACCAATTGGAGGTCTTCAAATTCTCTTTCAGTGGAAAAAATCTCATTTAAGATTAGGTGGGGTGAGAGCGTTTTGTTCCATTTTTTAAAGTGTGCGAAACGTCACCCAAAATTAAAACCTCCATAACTCTCTTATTTCAAGTCCAAAAGTGGTGAAATTTCTACCAATCGGAGGTCCTAAGATTCTATTTCAGGGAAAGAAATCTCATTCCAAAATTTGTTGGGATGAGAGTTGTAGTCCATTTTATAAAGTGTGTGCGAAAAGTCACCCAAAATTAAAACCTCTATAACTCTCTCACTTTAAGTCCAAAAGTGGTGAAATTTCTACCAATCGGAATTCTTCAAATTTTCTTTCAGGCGAGTGAAATCTCGTTTCACAATTCATTGGGGTGAGAGAGTTGTATTCCGTTTTATAAAGTGTGTTAAACATCACCCAAAATTAAAACCTCCATAACTCTCTCATTGTAAGTGCAATAGTGGTGAAATTTCTACCAATTGGAGGTCTTCAAATTCTCTTTCAGTGGAAAAAATCTCATTTAAGATTAGGTGGGGTGAGAGCGTTTTGGTCCCTTTTTTGAAGTGTGCGAAACGTCACCCAAAATTAAAACCTCCATAACTCTCTAATTTTAAGTCCAAAAGTGGTGAAATTTCTACCAATCGGAGGTTCTAAGATTCTATTTCGGGGAAAGAAATCTCATTTCAAAATTTGTTGGGATGAGAGTTGTAGTCCATTTTATAAAGAGTTTGTGAAACGTCAACCAAAATTAAAACCTCTATAACTCTCTCACTTTAAGTCCAAAAGTGGTGAAATTTCTACCAATCGGAGGTCCTAAGATTCTATTTCAGGGAAAGAAATCTCATTTCAAAATTTATTGGGATGAGAGTTGTAGTCCATTTTATAAAGAGTGTGTGAAACGTCAACCAAAATTAAAACCTCTATAACTCTCTCACTTTAAGTCCAAAAGTGGTGAAATTTCTACCAATCGGAATTCTTCAAATTTTCTTTCAGGAGAGTGAAATCTCGTTTCACAATTCATTGGGGTGAGAGAGTTGTATTCCGTTTTATAAAGTGTGTTAAACATCACCCAAAATTAAGACCTCCATAACTCTCTCATTGTAAGTGCAATTGTGGTGAAATTTCTACCAATTGTAGGTCTTCAAATTCTCTTTCAGTGGAAAAAATCTCATTTAAGATTAGGTGGGGTGAGAGCGTTTTGTTCCATTTTTTAAAGTGTGCGAAACGTCACCCAAAATTAAAACCTCCATAACTCTCTCATTTCAAGTCCAAAAGTGGTGAAATTTCTACCAATCGGAGGTTCTAAGATTCTATTTCGGGGAAAGAAATCTCATTTCAAAATTTATTGGGATGAGTGTTGTAGTCCATTTTATAAAGAGTATGTGAAACGTCAACCAAAATTAAAACCTCTATAACTCTCTCACTTTAAGTCCAAAAGTGGTGAAATTTCTACCAATCGGAATTCTTCAAATTTTCTTTCAGGAGAGTGAAATCTCGTTTCACAATTCATTGGGGTGAGAGAGTTGTATTCCGTTTTATAAAGTGTTCTAAACATCACCCAAAATTAAAACCTCCATAACTCTCTCATTGTAAGTGCAATAGTGGTGAAATTTCTACCAATTGGAGGTCTTCCAATTCTCTTTCAGTGGAAAAAATCTCATTTAAGATTAGGTGGGGTGAGAGCGTTTTGTTCCATTTTTTAAAGTGTGCGAAACGTCACCCAAAATTAAAACCTCCATAACTCTCTCATTTCAAGTCCAAAAGTGGTGAAATTTCTACCAATCGGAGGTTCTAAGATTCTATTTCGGGGAAAGAAATCTCATTTCAAAATTTATTGGGATGAGAGTTGTAGTCCATTTTATAAAGTGTGTGCGAAAAGTCACCCAAAATTAAAACCTCTATAACTCTCTCACTTTAAGTCCAAAAGTGGTGAAATTTCTACCAATCGGAATTCTTCAAATTTTCTTTCAGGAGAGTGAAATCTCGTTTCACAATTCATTGGGGTGAGAGAGTTGTATTCCGTTTTATAAAGTGTGTTAAAGATCACCCAAAATTAAAACCTCCATAAGTCTCTCATTGTAAGTGCAATAGTGGTGAAATTTCTACCAATTGGAGGTCTTCAAATTCTCTTTCAGTGGAAAAAATCTCATTTAAGATTAGGTGGGGTGAGAGCGTTTTGTTCCATTTTTTAAAGTGTGCGAAACGTCACCCAAAATTAAAACCTCCATAACTCTCTCATTTCAAGTCCAAAAGTGGTGAAATTTCTACCAATCGGAGGTCCTAAGATTCTATTTCAGGGAAAGAAATCTCATTCCAAAATTTGTTGGGATGAGAGTTGTAGTCCATTTTATAAAGTGTGTGCGAAAAGTCACCCAAAATTAAAACCTCTATAACTCTCTCACTTTAAGTCCAAAAGTGGTGAAATTTCTACCAATCGGAATTCTTCAAATTTTCTTTCAGGAGAGTGAAATCTCGTTTCACAATTCATTGGGGTGAGAGAGTTGTATTCCGTTTTATAAAGTGTGTTAAACATCACCCAAAATTAAAACCTCCATAACTCTCTCATTGTAAGTGCAATAGTGGTGAAATTTCTACCAATTGGAGGTCTTCAAATTCTCTTTCAGTGGAAAAAAATCTCATTTAAGATTAGGTGGGGTGAGAGCGTTTTGGTCCCTTTTTTGAAGTGTGCGAAACGTCACCCAAAATTAAAACCTCCATAACTCTCTAATTTTAAGTCCAAAAGTGGTGAAATTTCTACCAATCGGAGGTTCTAAGATTCTATTTCGGGGAAAGAAATCTCATTTCAAAATTTGTTGGGATGAGAGTTGTAGTCCATTTTATAAAGAGTGTGTGAAACGTCAACCAAAATTAAAACCTCTATAACTCTCTCACTTTAAGTCCAAAAGTGGTGAAATTTCTACCAATCGGAGGTCCTAAGATTCTATTTCAGGGAAAGAAATCTCATTTCAAAATTTATTGGGATGAGAGTTGTAGTCCATTTTATAAAGAGTGTGTGAAACGTCAACCAAAATTAAAACCTCTATAACTCTCTCACTTTAAGTCCAAAAGTGGTGAAATTTCTACCAATCGGAATTCTTCAAATTTTCTTTCAGGAGAGTGAAATCTCGTTTCACAATTCATTGGGGTGAGAGAGTTGTATTCCGTTTTATAAAGTGTGTTAAACATCACCCAAAATTAAGACCTCCATAACTCTCTCATTGTAAGTGCAATTGTGGTGAAATTTCTACCAATTGTAGGTCTTCAAATTCTCTTTCAGTGGAAAAAATCTCATTTAAGATTAGGTGGGGTGAGAGCGTTTTGTTCCATTTTTTAAAGTGTGCGAAACGTCACCCAAAATTAAAACCTCCATAACTCTCTCATTTCAAGTCCAAAAGTGGTGAAATTTCTACCAATCGGAGGTCCTAAGATTCTATTTCAGGGAAAGAAATCTCATTCCAAAATTTGTTGGGATGAGAGTTGTAGTCCATTTTATAAAGATTGTGTGAAACGTCAACCAAAATTAGAACCTCTATAACTCTCTCACTTTAAGTCCAAAAGTGGTGAAATTTCTACCAATCGGAATTCTTCAAATTTTCTTTCAGGAGAGTGAAATCTCGTTTCACAATTCATTGGGGTGAGAGAGTTGTATTCCGTTTTATAAAGTGTGTTAAACATCACCCAAAATTAAGACCTCCATAACTCTCTCATTGTAAGTGCAATAGTGGTGAAATTTCTACCAATGGAGGTCTTCCAATTCTCTTTCAGTGGAAAAAATCCCATTTAAGATTAGGTGGGGTGAGAGCGTTTTGGTCCATTTTTTAAAGTGTGCGAAACGTCACCCAAAATTAAAACCTCCATAACTCTCTAATTTTAAGTCCAAAAGTGGTGAAATTTCTACCAATCGGAGGTTCTAAGATTCTATTTCGGGGAAAGAAATCTCATTTCAAAATTTATTGAGATGAGAGTTGTAGTCCATTTTATAAAGAGTGTGTGAAACGTCAACCAAAATTAAAACCTCTATAACTCTCTCACTTTAAGTCCAAAAGTGGTGAAATTTCTACCAATCGGAATTCTTCAAATTTTCTTTCAGGAGAGTGAAATCTCGTTTCACAATTCATTGGGGTGAGAGAGTTGTATTCCGTTTTATAAAGTGTGTTAAACATCACCCAAAATTAAGACCTCCATAACTCTCCCATTATAAGTGCAATTGTGGTGAAATTTCTACCAATTGGAGGTCTTCAAATTCTCTTTCAGTGGAAAAAATCTCATTTAAGATTAGGTGGGGTGAGAGCGTTTTGTTCCATTTTTTAAAGTGTGCGAAACGTCACCCAAAATTAAAACCTCCATAACTCTCTTATTTCAAGTCCAAAAGTGGTGAAATTTCTACCAATCGGAGGTCCTAAGATTCTATTTCAGGGAAAGAAATCTCATTCCAAAATTTGTTGGGATGAGAGTTGTAGTCCATTTTATAAAGTGTGTGCGAAAAGTCACCCAAAATTAAAACCTCTATAACTCTCTCACTTTAAGTCCAAAAGTGGTGAAATTTCTACCAATCGGAATTCTTCAAATTTTCTTTCAGGAGAGTGAAATCTCGTTTCACAATTCATTGGGGTGAGAGAGTTGTATTCCGTTTTATAAAGTGTGTTAAACATCACCCAAAATTAAAACCTCCATAACTCTCTCATTGTAAGTGCAATAGTGGTGAAATTTCTACCAATTGGAGGTCTTCAAATTCTCTTTCAGTGGAAAAAATCTCATTTAAGATTAGGTGGGGTGAGAGCGTTTTGGTCCCTTTTTTGAAGTGTGCGAAACGTCACCCAAAATTAAAACCTCCATAACTCTCTAATTTTAAGTCCAAAAGTGGTGAAATTTCTACCAATCGGAGGTTCTAAGATTCTATTTCGGGGAAAGAAATCTCATTTCAAAATTTGTTGGGATGAGAGTTGTAGTCCATTTTATAAAGAGTTTGTGAAACGTCAACCAAAATTAAAACCTCTATAACTCTCTCACTTTAAGTCCAAAAGTGGTGAAATTTCTACCAATCGGAGGTCCTAAGATTCTATTTCAGGGAAAGAAATCTCATTTCAAAATTTATTGGGATGAGAGTTGTAGTCCATTTTATAAAGAGTGTGTGAAACGTCAACCAAAATTAAAACCTCTATAACTCTCTCACTTTAAGTCCAAAAGTGGTGAAATTTCTACCAATCGGAATTCTTCAAATTTTCTTTCAGGAGAGTGAAATCTCGTTTCACAATTCATTGGGGTGAGAGAGTTGTATTCCGTTTTATAAAGTGTGTTAAACATCACCCAAAATTAAGACCTCCATAACTCTCTCATTGTAAGTGCAATTGTGGTGAAATTTCTACCAATTGGAGGTCTTCAAATTCTCTTTCAGTGGAAAAAATCTCATTTAAGATTAGGTGGGGTGAGAGCGTTTTGTTCCATTTTTTAAAGTGTGCGAAACGTCACCCAAAATTAAAACCTCCATAACTCTCTCATTTCAAGTCCAAAAGTGGTGAAATTTCTACCAATCGGAGGTTCTAAGATTCTATTTCGGGGAAAGAAATCTCATTTCAAAATTTATTGGGATGAGTGTTGTAGTCCATTTTATAAAGAGTATGTGAAACGTCAACCAAAATTAAAACCTCTATAACTCTCTCACTTTAAGTCCAAAAGTGGTGAAATTTCTACCAATCGGAATTCTTCAAATTTTCTTTCAGGAGAGTGAAATCTCGTTTCACAATTCATTGGGGTGAGAGAGTTGTATTCCGTTTTATAAAGTGTGTTAAACATCACCCAAAATTAAGACCTCCATAACTCTCTCATTGTAAGTGCAATTGTGGTGAAATTTCTACCAATTGGAGGTCTTCAAATTCTCTTTCAGTGGAAAAAATCTCATTTAAGATTAGGTGGGGTGAGAGCGTTTTGTTCCATTTTTTAAAGTGTGCGAAACGTCACCCAAAATTAAAACCTCCATAACTCTCTCATTTCAAGTCCAAAAGTGGTGAAATTTCTACCAATCGGAGGTTCTAAGATTCTATTTCGGGGAAAGAAATCTCATTTCAAAATTTATTGAGATGAGAGTTGTAGTCCATTTTATAAAGAGTGTGTGAAACGTCAACCAAAATTAAAACCTCTATAACTCTCTCACTTTAAGTCCAAAAGTGGTGAAATTTCTACCAATCGGAATTCTTCAAATTTTCTTTCAGGAGAGTGAAATCTCGTTTCACAATTCATTGGGGTGAGAGAGTTGTATTCCGTTTTATAAAGTGTGTTAAACATCACCCAAAATTAAGACCTCCATAACTCTCCCATTATAAGTGCAATTGTGGTGAAATTTCTACCAATTGGAGGTCTTCAAATTCTCTTTCAGTGGAAAAAATCTCATTTAAGATTAGGTGGGGTGAGAGCGTTTTGTTCCATTTTTTAAAGTGTGCGAAACGTCACCCAAAATTAAAACCTCCATAACTCTCTTATTTCAAGTCCAAAAGTGGTGAAATTTCTACCAATCGGAGGTCCTAAGATTCTATTTCAGGGAAAGAAATCTCATTCCAAAATTTGTTGGGATGAGAGTTGTAGTCCATTTTATAAAGTGTGTGCGAAAAGTCACCCAAAATTAAAACCTCTATAACTCTCTCACTTTAAGTCCAAAAGTGGTGAAATTTCTACCAATCGGAATTCTTCAAATTTTCTTTCAGGCGAGTGAAATCTCGTTTCACAATTCATTGGGGTGAGAGAGTTGTATTCCGTTTTATAAAGTGTGTTAAACATCACCCAAAATTAAAACCTCCATAACTCTCTCATTGTAAGTGCAATAGTGGTGAAATTTCTACCAATTGGAGGTCTTCAAATTCTCTTTCAGTGGAAAAAATCTCATTTAAGATTAGGTGGGGTGAGAGCGTTTTGGTCCCTTTTTTGAAGTGTGCGAAACGTCACCCAAAATTAAAACCTCCATAACTCTCTAATTTTAAGTCCAAAAGTGGTGAAATTTCTACCAATCGGAGGTTCTAAGATTCTATTTCGGGGAAAGAAATCTCATTTCAAAATTTGTTGGGATGAGAGTTGTAGTCCATTTTATAAAGAGTTTGTGAAACGTCAACCAAAATTAAAACCTCTATAACTCTCTCACTTTAAGTCCAAAAGTGGTGAAATTTCTACCAATCGGAGGTCCTAAGATTCTATTTCAGGGAAAGAAATCTCATTTCAAAATTTATTGGGATGAGAGTTGTAGTCCATTTTATAAAGAGTGTGTGAAACGTCAACCAAAATTAAAACCTCTATAACTCTCTCACTTTAAGTCCAAAAGTGGTGAAATTTCTACCAATCGGAATTCTTCAAATTTTCTTTCAGGAGAGTGAAATCTCGTTTCACAATTCATTGGGGTGAGAGAGTTGTATTCCGTTTTATAAAGTGTGTTAAACATCACCCAAAATTAAGACCTCCATAACTCTCTCATTGTAAGTGCAATTGTGGTGAAATTTCTACCAATTGTAGGTCTTCAAATTCTCTTTCAGTGGAAAAAATCTCATTTAAGATTAGGTGGGGTGAGAGCGTTTTGTTCCATTTTTTAAAGTGTGCGAAACGTCACCCAAAATTAAAACCTCCATAACTCTCTCATTTCAAGTCCAAAAGTGGTGAAATTTCTACCAATCGGAGGTTCTAAGATTCTATTTCGGGGAAAGAAATCTCATTTCAAAATTTATTGGGATGAGTGTTGTAGTCCATTTTATAAAGAGTATGTGAAACGTCAACCAAAATTAAAACCTCTATAACTCTCTCACTTTAAGTCCAAAAGTGGTGAAATTTCTACCAATCGGAATTCTTCAAATTTTCTTTCAGGAGAGTGAAATCTCGTTTCACAATTCATTGGGGTGAGAGAGTTGTATTCCGTTTTATAAAGTGTTCTAAACATCACCCAAAATTAAAACCTCCATAACTCTCTCATTGTAAGTGCAATAGTGGTGAAATTTCTACCAATTGGAGGTCTTCCAATTCTCTTTCAGTGGAAAAAATCTCATTTAAGATTAGGTGGGGTGAGAGCGTTTTGTTCCATTTTTTAAAGTGTGCGAAACGTCACCCAAAATTAAAACCTCCATAACTCTCTCATTTCAAGTCCAAAAGTGGTGAAATTTCTACCAATCGGAGGTTCTAAGATTCTATTTCGGGGAAAGAAATCTCATTTCAAAATTTATTGGGATGAGAGTTGTAGTCCATTTTATAAAGTGTGTGCGAAAAGTCACCCAAAATTAAAACCTCTATAACTCTCTCACTTTAAGTCCAAAAGTGGTGAAATTTCTACCAATCGGAATTCTTCAAATTTTCTTTCAGGAGAGTGAAATCTCGTTTCACAATTCATTGGGGTGAGAGAGTTGTATTCCGTTTTATAAAGTGTGTTAAAGATCACCCAAAATTAAAACCTCCATAAGTCTCTCATTGTAAGTGCAATAGTGGTGAAATTTCTACCAATTGGAGGTCTTCAAATTCTCTTTCAGTGGAAAAAATCTCATTTAAGATTAGGTGGGGTGAGAGCGTTTTGTTCCATTTTTTAAAGTGTGCGAAACGTCACCCAAAATTAAAACCTCCATAACTCTCTCATTTCAAGTCCAAAAGTGGTGAAATTTCTACCAATCGGAGGTCCTAAGATTCTATTTCAGGGAAAGAAATCTCATTCCAAAATTTGTTGGGATGAGAGTTGTAGTCCATTTTATAAAGTGTGTGCGAAAAGTCACCCAAAATTAAAACCTCTATAACTCTCTCACTTTAAGTCCAAAAGTGGTGAAATTTCTACCAATCGGAATTCTTCAAATTTTCTTTCAGGAGAGTGAAATCTCGTTTCACAATTCATTGGGGTGAGAGAGTTGTATTCCGTTTTATAAAGTGTGTTAAACATCACCCAAAATTAAAACCTCCATAACTCTCTCATTGTAAGTGCAATAGTGGTGAAATTTCTACCAATTGGAGGTCTTCAAATTCTCTTTCAGTGGAAAAAAATCTCATTTAAGATTAGGTGGGGTGAGAGCGTTTTGGTCCCTTTTTTGAAGTGTGCGAAACGTCACCCAAAATTAAAACCTCCATAACTCTCTAATTTTAAGTCCAAAAGTGGTGAAATTTCTACCAATCGGAGGTTCTAAGATTCTATTTCGGGGAAAGAAATCTCATTTCAAAATTTGTTGGGATGAGAGTTGTAGTCCATTTTATAAAGAGTGTGTGAAACGTCAACCAAAATTAAAACCTCTATAACTCTCTCACTTTAAGTCCAAAAGTGGTGAAATTTCTACCAATCGGAGGTCCTAAGATTCTATTTCAGGGAAAGAAATCTCATTTCAAAATTTATTGGGATGAGAGTTGTAGTCCATTTTATAAAGAGTGTGTGAAACGTCAACCAAAATTAAAACCTCTATAACTCTCTCACTTTAAGTCCAAAAGTGGTGAAATTTCTACCAATCGGAATTCTTCAAATTTTCTTTCAGGAGAGTGAAATCTCGTTTCACAATTCATTGGGGTGAGAGAGTTGTATTCCGTTTTATAAAGTGTGTTAAACATCACCCAAAATTAAGACCTCCATAACTCTCTCATTGTAAGTGCAATTGTGGTGAAATTTCTACCAATTGTAGGTCTTCAAATTCTCTTTCAGTGGAAAAAATCTCATTTAAGATTAGGTGGGGTGAGAGCGTTTTGTTCCATTTTTTAAAGTGTGCGAAACGTCACCCAAAATTAAAACCTCCATAACTCTCTCATTTCAAGTCCAAAAGTGGTGAAATTTCTACCAATCGGAGGTTCTAAGATTCTATTTCGGGGAAAGAAATCTCATTTCAAAATTTATTGGGATGAGTGTTGTAGTCCATTTTATAAAGAGTATGTGAAACGTCAACCAAAATTAAAACCTCTATAACTCTCTCACTTTAAGTCCAAAAGTGGTGAAATTTCTACCAATCGGAATTCTTCAAATTTTCTTTCAGGAGAGTGAAATCTCGTTTCACAATTCATTGGGGTGAGAGAGTTGTATTCCGTTTTATAAAGTGTTCTAAACATCACCCAAAATTAAAACCTCCATAACTCTCTCATTGTAAGTGCAATAGTGGTGAAATTTCTACCAATTGGAGGTCTTCCAATTCTCTTTCAGTGGAAAAAATCTCATTTAAGATTAGGTGGGGTGAGAGCGTTTTGTTCCATTTTTTAAAGTGTGCGAAACGTCACCCAAAATTAAAACCTCCATAACTCTCTCATTTCAAGTCCAAAAGTGGTGAAATTTCTACCAATCGGAGGTTCTAAGATTCTATTTCGGGGAAAGAAATCTCATTTCAAAATTTATTGGGATGAGAGTTGTAGTCCATTTTATAAAGTGTGTGCGAAAAGTCACCCAAAATTAAAACCTCTATAACTCTCTCACTTTAAGTCCAAAAGTGGTGAAATTTCTACCAATCGGAATTCTTCAAATTTTCTTTCAGGAGAGTGAAATCTCGTTTCACAATTCATTGGGGTGAGAGAGTTGTATTCCGTTTTATAAAGTGTGTTAAAGATCACCCAAAATTAAAACCTCCATAAGTCTCTCATTGTAAGTGCAATAGTGGTGAAATTTCTACCAATTGGAGGTCTTCAAATTCTCTTTCAGTGGAAAAAATCTCATTTAAGATTAGGTGGGGTGAGAGCGTTTTGTTCCATTTTTTAAAGTGTGCGAAACGTCACCCAAAATTAAAACCTCCATAACTCTCTCATTTCAAGTCCAAAAGTGGTGAAATTTCTACCAATCGGAGGTCCTAAGATTCTATTTCAGGGAAAGAAATCTCATTCCAAAATTTGTTGGGATGAGAGTTGTAGTCCATTTTATAAAGTGTGTGCGAAAAGTCACCCAAAATTAAAACCTCTATAACTCTCTCACTTTAAGTCCAAAAGTGGTGAAATTTCTACCAATCGGAATTCTTCAAATTTTCTTTCAGGAGAGTGAAATCTCGTTTCACAATTCATTGGGGTGAGAGAGTTGTATTCCGTTTTATAAAGTGTGTTAAACATCACCCAAAATTAAAACCTCCATAACTCTCTCATTGTAAGTGCAATAGTGGTGAAATTTCTACCAATTGGAGGTCTTCAAATTCTCTTTCAGTGGAAAAAAATCTCATTTAAGATTAGGTGGGGTGAGAGCGTTTTGGTCCCTTTTTTGAAGTGTGCGAAACGTCACCCAAAATTAAAACCTCCATAACTCTCTAATTTTAAGTCCAAAAGTGGTGAAATTTCTACCAATCGGAGGTTCTAAGATTCTATTTCGGGGAAAGAAATCTCATTTCAAAATTTGTTGGGATGAGAGTTGTAGTCCATTTTATAAAGAGTGTGTGAAACGTCAACCAAAATTAAAACCTCTATAACTCTCTCACTTTAAGTCCAAAAGTGGTGAAATTTTTACCAACCGGAGGTTCTAAGATTCTATTTCAGGGAAAGAAATCTCATTTCAAAATTTATTGGGATGAGAGTTGTAGTCCATTTTATAAAGATTGTGTGAAACGTCAACCAAAATTAAAACCTCTATAACTCTCTCACTTTAAGTCCAAAAGTGGTGAAATTTCTACCAATCGGAATTCTTGAAATTTTCTTTCAGGAGAGTGAAATCTCGTTTCACAATTCATTGGGGTGAGAGAGTTATATTCCGTTTTATAAAGTGTGTTAAACATCACCCAAAATTAAGACCTCCATAACTCTCTCATTGTAAGTGCAATTGTGGTGAAATTTCTACCAATTGGAGGTCTTCAAATTCTCTTTCAGTGGAAAAAATCTCATTTAAGATTAGGTGGGGTGAGAGCGTTTTGTTCCATTTTTTAAAGTGTGCGAAACGTCACCCAAAATTAAAACCTCCATAACTCTCTCATTTCAAGTCCAAAAGTGGTGAAATTTCTACCAATCGGAGGTTCTAAGATTCTATTTCGGGGAAAGAAATCTCATTTCAAAATTAATTGGGATGAGTGTTGTAGTCCATTTTATAAAGAGTATGTGAAACGTCAACCAAAATTAAAACCTCTATAACTCTCTCACTTTAAGTCCAAAAGTGGTGAAATTTCTACCAATCGGAATTCTTCAAATTTTCTTTCAGGAGAGTGAAATCTCGTTTCACAATTCATTGGGGTGAGAGAGTTGTATTCCGTTTTATAAAGTGTTCTAAACATCACCCAAAATTAAAACCTCCATAACTCTCTCATTGTAAGTGCAATAGTGGTGAAATTTCTACCAATTGGAGGTCTTCCAATTCTCTTTCAGTGGAAAAAATCTCATTTAAGATTAGGTGGGGTGAGAGCGTTTTGGTCCATTTTATAAAGAGTGTGTGAAACGACAACCAAAATTAAAACCTCTATAACTCTCTCACTTTAAGTCCAAAAGTGGTGAAATTTCTACCAATCGGAGGTCCTAAGATTCTATTTCAGGGAAAGAAATCTCATTTCAAAATTTATTGGGATGAGAGTTGTAGTCCATTTTATAAAGAGTGTGTGAAACGTCAACCAAAATTAAAACCTCTATAACTCTCTCACTTTAAGTCCAAAAGTGGTGAAATTTCTACCAATCGGAATTCTTCAAATTTTCTTTGAGGAGAGTGAAATCTCGTTTCACAATTCATTGGGGTGAGAGAGTTGTATTCCGTTTTATAAAGTGTGTTAAAAATCACCCAAAATTAAGACCTCCATAACTCTCTCATTGTAAGTGCAATTGTGGTGAAATTTCTACCAATTGGAGGTCTTCAAATTCTCTTTCAGTGGAAAAAATCTCATTTAAGATTAGGTGGGGTGAGAGCGTTTTGTTCCATTTTTTAAAGTGTGCGAAACGTCACCCAAAATTAAAACCTCCATAACTCTCTTATTTCAAGTCCAAAAGTGGTGAAATTTCTACCAATCGGAGGTCCTAAGATTCTATTTCAGGGAAAGAAATCTCATTCCAAAATTTGTTGGGATGAGAGTTGTAGTCCATTTTATAAAGTGTGTGCGAAAAGTCACCCAAAATTAAAACCTCTATAACTCTCTCACTTTAAGTCCAAAAGTGGTGAAATTTCTACCAATCGGAATTCTTCAAATTTTCTTTCAGGAGAGTGAAATCTCGTTTCACAATTCATTGGGGTGAGAGAGTTGTATTCCGTTTTATAAAGTGTGTTAAACATCACCCAAAATTAAAACCTCCATAACTCTCTCATTGTAAGTGCAATAGTGGTGAAATTTCTACCAATTGGAGGTCTTCAAATTCTCTTTCAGTGGAAAAAATCTCATTTAAGATTAGGTGGGGTGAGAGCGTTTTGGTCCCTTTTTTGAAGTGTGCGAAACGTCACCCAAAATTAAAACCTCCATAACTCTCTAATTTTAAGTCCAAAAGTGGTGAAATTTCTACCAATCGGAGGTTCTAAGATTCTATTTCGGGGAAAGAAATCTCATTTCAAAATTTGTTGGGATGAGAGTTGTAGTCCATTTTATAAAGAGTTTGTGAAACGTCAACCAAAATTAAAACCTCTATAACTCTCTCACTTTAAGTCCAAAAGTGGTGAAATTTCTACCAATCGGAGGTCCTAAGATTCTATTTCAGGGAAAGAAATCTCATTTCAAAATTTATTGGGATGAGAGTTGTAGTCCATTTTATAAAGAGTGTGTGAAACGTCAACCAAAATTAAAACCTCTATAACTCTCTCACTTTAAGTCCAAAAGTGGTGAAATTTCTACCAATCGGAATTCTTCAAATTTTCTTTCAGGAGAGTGAAATCTCGTTTCACAATTCATTGGGGTGAGAGAGTTGTATTCCGTTTTATAAAGTGTGTTAAACATCACCCAAAATTAAGACCTCCATAACTCTCTCATTGTAAGTGCAATTGTGGTGAAATTTCTACCAATTGTAGGTCTTCAAATTCTCTTTCAGTGGAAAAAATCTCATTTAAGATTAGGTGGGGTGAGAGCGTTTTGTTCCATTTTTTAAAGTGTGCGAAACGTCACCCAAAATTAAAACCTCCATAACTCTCTCATTTCAAGTCCAAAAGTGGTGAAATTTCTACCAATCGGAGGTTCTAAGATTCTATTTCGGGGAAAGAAATCTCATTTCAAAATTTATTGGGATGAGTGTTGTAGTCCATTTTATAAAGAGTATGTGAAACGTCAACCAAAATTAAAACCTCTATAACTCTCTCACTTTAAGTCCAAAAGTGGTGAAATTTCTACCAATCGGAATTCTTCAAATTTTCTTTCAGGAGAGTGAAATCTCGTTTCACAATTCATTGGGGTGAGAGAGTTGTATTCCGTTTTATAAAGTGTTCTAAACATCACCCAAAATTAAAACCTCCATAACTCTCTCATTGTAAGTGCAATAGTGGTGAAATTTCTACCAATTGGAGGTCTTCCAATTCTCTTTCAGTGGAAAAAATCTCATTTAAGATTAGGTGGGGTGAGAGCGTTTTGTTCCATTTTTTAAAGTGTGCGAAACGTCACCCAAAATTAAAACCTCCATAACTCTCTCATTTCAAGTCCAAAAGTGGTGAAATTTCTACCAATCGGAGGTTCTAAGATTCTATTTCGGGGAAAGAAATCTCATTTCAAAATTTATTGGGATGAGAGTTGTAGTCCATTTTATAAAGTGTGTGCGAAAAGTCACCCAAAATTAAAACCTCTATAACTCTCTCACTTTAAGTCCAAAAGTGGTGAAATTTCTACCAATCGGAATTCTTCAAATTTTCTTTCAGGAGAGTGAAATCTCGTTTCACAATTCATTGGGGTGAGAGAGTTGTATTCCGTTTTATAAAGTGTGTTAAAGATCACCCAAAATTAAAACCTCCATAAGTCTCTCATTGTAAGTGCAATAGTGGTGAAATTTCTACCAATTGGAGGTCTTCAAATTCTCTTTCAGTGGAAAAAATCTCATTTAAGATTAGGTGGGGTGAGAGCGTTTTGTTCCATTTTTTAAAGTGTGCGAAACGTCACCCAAAATTAAAACCTCCATAACTCTCTCATTTCAAGTCCAAAAGTGGTGAAATTTCTACCAATCGGAGGTCCTAAGATTCTATTTCAGGGAAAGAAATCTCATTCCAAAATTTGTTGGGATGAGAGTTGTAGTCCATTTTATAAAGTGTGTGCGAAAAGTCACCCAAAATTAAAACCTCTATAACTCTCTCACTTTAAGTCCAAAAGTGGTGAAATTTCTACCAATCGGAATTCTTCAAATTTTCTTTCAGGAGAGTGAAATCTCGTTTCACAATTCATTGGGGTGAGAGAGTTGTATTCCGTTTTATAAAGTGTGTTAAACATCACCCAAAATTAAAACCTCCATAACTCTCTCATTGTAAGTGCAATAGTGGTGAAATTTCTACCAATTGGAGGTCTTCAAATTCTCTTTCAGTGGAAAAAAATCTCATTTAAGATTAGGTGGGGTGAGAGCGTTTTGGTCCCTTTTTTGAAGTGTGCGAAACGTCACCCAAAATTAAAACCTCCATAACTCTCTAATTTTAAGTCCAAAAGTGGTGAAATTTCTACCAATCGGAGGTTCTAAGATTCTATTTCGGGGAAAGAAATCTCATTTCAAAATTTGTTGGGATGAGAGTTGTAGTCCATTTTATAAAGAGTGTGTGAAACGTCAACCAAAATTAAAACCTCTATAACTCTCTCACTTTAAGTCCAAAAGTGGTGAAATTTCTACCAATCGGAGGTCCTAAGATTCTATTTCAGGGAAAGAAATCTCATTTCAAAATTTATTGGGATGAGAGTTGTAGTCCATTTTATAAAGATTGTGTGAAACGTCAACCAAAATTAAAACCTCTATAACTCTCTCACTTTAAGTCCAAAAGTGGTGAAATTTCTACCAATCGGAATTCTTCAAATTTTCTTTCAGGAGAGTGAAATCTCGTTTCACAATTCATTGGGGTGAGAGAGTTGTATTCCGTTTTATAAAGTGTGTTAAACATCACCCAAAATTAAGACCTCCATAACTCTCTCATTGTAAGTGCAATTGTGGTGAAATTTCTACCAATTGGAGGTCTTCAAATTCTCTTTCAGTGGAAAAAATCTCATTTAAGATTAGGTGGGGTGAGAGCGTTTTGTTCCATTTTTTAAAGTGTGCGAAACGTCACCCAAAATTAAAACCTCCATAACTCTCTCATTTCAAGTCCAAAAGTGGTGAAATTTCTACCAATCGGAGGTTCTAAGATTCTATTTCGGGGAAAGAAATCTCATTTCAAAATTTATTGGGATGAGTGTTGTAGTCCATTTTATAAAGAGTGTGTGAAACGTCAACCAAAATTAAAACCTCTATAACTCTCTCACTTTAAGTCCAAAAGTGGTGAAATTTTTACCAACCGGAGGTTCTAAGATTCTATTTCAGGGAAAGAAATCTCATTTCAAAATTTATTGGGATGAGAGTTGTAGTCCATTTTATAAAGATTGTGTGAAACGTCAACCAAAATTAAAACCTCTATAACTCTCTCACTTTAAGTCCAAAAGTGGTGAAATTTCTACCAATCGGAATTCTTGAAATTTTCTTTCAGGAGAGTGAAATCTCGTTTCACAATTCATTGGGGTGAGAGAGTTATATTCCGTTTTATAAAGTGTGTTAAACATCACCCAAAATTAAGACCTCCATAACTCTCTCATTGTAAGTGCAATTGTGGTGAAATTTCTACCAATTGGAGGTCTTCAAATTCTCTTTCAGTGGAAAAAATCTCATTTAAGATTAGGTGGGGTGAGAGCGTTTTGTTCCATTTTTTAAAGTGTGCGAAACGTCACCCAAAATTAAAACCTCCATAACTCTCTCATTTCAAGTCCAAAAGTGGTGAAATTTCTACCAATCGGAGGTTCTAAGATTCTATTTCGGGGAAAGAAATCTCATTTCAAAATTAATTGGGATGAGTGTTGTAGTCCATTTTATAAAGAGTATGTGAAACGTCAACCAAAATTAAAACCTCTATAACTCTCTCACTTTAAGTCCAAAAGTGGTGAAATTTCTACCAATCGGAATTCTTCAAATTTTCTTTCAGGAGAGTGAAATCTCGTTTCACAATTCATTGGGGTGAGAGAGTTGTATTCCGTTTTATAAAGTGTTCTAAACATCACCCAAAATTAAAACCTCCATAACTCTCTCATTGTAAGTGCAATAGTGGTGAAATTTCTACCAATTGGAGGTCTTCCAATTCTCTTTCAGTGGAAAAAATCTCATTTAAGATTAGGTGGGGTGAGAGCGTTTTGGTCCATTTTATAAAGAGTGTGTGAAACGACAACCAAAATTAAAACCTCTATAACTCTCTCACTTTAAGTCCAAAAGTGGTGAAATTTCTACCAATCGGAGGTCCTAAGATTCTATTTCAGGGAAAGAAATCTCATTTCAAAATTTATTGGGATGAGAGTTGTAGTCCATTTTATAAAGAGTGTGTGAAACGTCAACCAAAATTAAAACCTCTATAACTCTCTCACTTTAAGTCCAAAAGTGGTGAAATTTCTACCAATCGGAATTCTTCAAATTTTCTTTGAGGAGAGTGAAATCTCGTTTCACAATTCATTGGGGTGAGAGAGTTGTATTCCGTTTTATAAAGTGTGTTAAAAATCACCCAAAATTAAGACCTCCATAACTCTCTCATTGTAAGTGCAATTGTGGTGAAATTTCTACCAATTGGAGGTCTTCAAATTCTCTTTCAGTGGAAAAAATCTCATTTAAGATTAGGTGGGGTGAGAGCGTTTTGTTCCATTTTTTAAAGTGTGCGAAACGTCACCCAAAATTAAAACCTCCATAACTCTCTCATTTCAAGTCCAAAAGTGGTGAAATTTCTACCAATCGGAGGTCCTAAGATTCTATTTCAGGGAAAGAAATCTCATTCCAAAATTTGTTGGGATGAGAGTTGTAGTCCATTTTATAAAGATTGTGTGAAACGTCAACCAAAATTAGAACCTCTATAACTCTCTCACTTTAAGTCCAAAAGTGGTGAAATTTCTACCAATCGGAATTCTTCAAATTTTCTTTCAGGAGAGTGAAATCTCGTTTCACAATTCATTGGGGTGAGAGAGTTGTATTCCGTTTTATAAAGTGTGTTAAACATCACCCAAAATTAAGACCTCCATAACTCTCTCATTGTAAGTGCAATAGTGGTGAAATTTCTACCAATTGGAGGTCTTCAAATTCTCTTTCAGTGGAAAAAATCTCATTTAAGATTAGGTGGGGTGAGAGCGTTTTGGTCCATTTTTTGAAGTGTGCGAAACGTCACCCAAAATTAAAACCTCCATAACTCTCTAATTTTAAGTCCAAAAGTGGTGAAATTTCTACCAATCGGAGGTTCTAAGATTCTATTTCGGGGAAAGAAATCTCATTTCAAAATTTGTTGGGATGAGAGTTGTAGTCCATTTTATAAAGAGTGTGTGAAACGTCAACCAAAATTAAAACCTCTATAACTCTCTCACTTTAAGTCCAAAAGTGGTGAAATTTCTACCAATCGGAGGTCCTAAGATTCTATTTCAGGGAAAGAAATCTCATTTCAAAATTTATTGGGATGAGAGTTGTAGTCCATTTTATAAAGATTGTGTGAAACGTCAACCAAAATTAAAACCTCTATAACTCTCTCACTTTAAGTCCAAAAGTGGTGAAATTTCTACCAATCGGAATTCTTCAAATTTTCTTTCAGGAGAGTGAAATCTCGTTTCACAATTCATTGGGGTGAGAGAGTTGTATTCCGTTTTATAAAGTGTGTTAAACATCACCCAAAATTAAGACCTCCATAACTCTCTCATTGTAAGTGCAATTGTGGTGAAATTTCTACCAATTGGAGGTCTTCAAATTCTCTTTCAGTGGAAAAAATCTCATTTAAGATTAGGTGGGGTGAGAGCGTTTTGTTCCATTTTTTAAAGTGTGCGAAACGTCACCCAAAATTAAAACCTCCATAACTCTCTCATTTCAAGTCCAAAAGTGGTGAAATTTCTACCAATCGGAGGTTCTAAGATTCTATTTCGGGGAAAGAAATCTCATTTCAAAATTTATTGGGATGAGTGTTGTAGTCCATTTTATAAAGAGTGTGTGAAACGTCAACCAAAATTAAAACCTCTATAACTCTCTCACTTTAAGTCCAAAAGTGGTGAAATTTTTACCAACCGGAGGTTCTAAGATTCTATTTCAGGGAAAGAAATCTCATTTCAAAATTTATTGGGATGAGAGTTGTAGTCCATTTTATAAAGATTGTGTGAAACGTCAACCAAAATTAAAACCTCTATAACTCTCTCACTTTAAGTCCAAAAGTGGTGAAATTTCTACCAATCGGAATTCTTGAAATTTTCTTTCAGGAGAGTGAAATCTCGTTTCACAATTCATTGGGGTGAGAGAGTTGTATTCCGTTTTATAAAGTGTGTTAAACATCACCCAAAATTAAGACCTCCATAACTCTCTCATTGTAAGTGCAATTGTGGTGAAATTTCTACCAATTGGAGGTCTTCAAATTCTCTTTCCGTGGAAAAAATCTCATTTAAGATTAGGTGGGGTGAGAGCGTTTTGTTCCATTTTTTAAAGTGTGCGAAACGTCACCCAAAATTAAAACCTCCATAACTCTCTCATTTCAAGTCCAAAAGTGGTGAAATTTCTACCAATCGGAGGTTCTAAGATTCTATTTCGGGGAAAGAAATCTCATTTCAAAATTTATTGGGATGAGTGTTGTAGTCCATTTTATAAAGAGTATGTGAAACGTCAACCAAAATTAAAACCTCTATAACTCTCTCACTTTAAGTCCAAAAGTGGTGAAATTTCTACCAATCGGAATTCTTCAAATTTTCTTTCAGGAGAGTGAAATCTCGTTTCACAATTCATTGGGGTGAGAGAGTTGTATTCCGTTTTATAAAGTGTTCTAAACATCACCCAAAATTAAAACCTCCATAACTCTCTCATTGTAAGTGCAATAGTGGTGAAATTTCTACCAATTGGAGGTCTTCCAATTCTCTTTCAGTGGAAAAAATCTCATTTAAGATTAGGTGGGGTGAGAGCGTTTTGGTCCATTTTATAAAGAGTGTGTGAAACGACAACCAAAATTAAAACCTCTATAACTCTCTCACTTTAAGTCCAAAAGTGGTGAAATTTCTACCAATCGGAGGTCCTAAGATTCTATTTCAGGGAAAGAAATCTCATTTCAAAATTTATTGGGATGAGAGTTGTAGTCCATTTTATAAAGAGTGTGTGAAACGTCAACCAAAATTAAAACCTCTATAACTCTCTCACTTTAAGTCCAAAAGTGGTGAAATTTCTACCAATCGGAATTCTTCAAATTTTCTTTCAGGAGAGTGAAATCTCGTTTCACAATTCATTGGGGTGAGAGAGTTGTATTCCGTTTTATAAAGTGTGTTAAAAATCACCCAAAATTAAGACCTCCATAACTCTCTCATTGTAAGTGCAATTGTGGTGAAATTTCTACCAATTGGAGGTCTTCAAATTCTCTTTCAGTGGAAAAAATCTCATTTAAGATTAGGTGGGGTGAGAGCGTTTTGTTCCATTTTTTAAAGTGTGCGAAACGTCACCCAAAATTAAAACCTCCATAACTCTCTCATTTCAAGTCCAAAAGTGGTGAAATTTCTACCAATCGGAGGTCCTAAGATTCTATTTCAGGGAAAGAAATCTCATTCCAAAATTTGTTGGGATGAGAGTTGTAGTCCATTTTATAAAGATTGTGTGAAACGTCAACCAAAATTAGAACCTCTATAACTCTCTCACTTTAAGTCCAAAAGTGGTGAAATTTCTACCAAGCGGAATTCTTCAAATTTTCTTTCAGGAGAGTGAAATCTCGTTTCACAATTCATTGGGGTGAGAGAGTTGTATTCCGTTTTATAAAGTGTGTTAAACATCACCCAAAATTAAGACCTCTATAACTCTCTCATTGTAAGTGCAATAGTGGTGAAATTTCTACCAATTGGAGGTCTTCAAATTCTCTTTCAGTGGAAAAAATCTCATTTAAGATTAGGTGGGGTGAGAGCGTTTTGGTCCATTTTTTGAAGTGTGCGAAACGTCACCCAAAATTAAAACCTCCATAACTCTCTAATTTTAAGTCCAAAAGTGGTGAAATTTCTACCAATCGAAGGTTCTAAGATTCTATTTCGGGGAAAGAAATCTCATTTCAAAATTTATTGGGATGAGAGTTGTAGTCCATTTTATAAAGAGTGTGTGAAACGTCAACCAAAATTAAAACCTCTATAACTCTCTCACTTTAAGTCCAAAAGTGGTGAAATTTCTTCCAATCGGAGGTCCTAAGATTCTATTTCAGGGAAAGAAATCTCATTTCAAAATTTTTTGGGATGAGAGTTGTAGTCCATTTTATAAAGAGTGTGTGAAACGTCAACCAAAATTAAAACCTCTATAACTCTCTCACTTTAAGTCCAAAAGTGGTGAAATTTCTACCAATCGGAATTCTTCAAATTTTCTTTCAGGAGAGTGAAATCTCGTTTCACAATTCATTGGGGTGAGAGAGTTGTATTCCGTTTTATAAAGTGTGTTAAACATCACCCAAAATTAAGACCTCCATAACTCTCTCATTGTAAGTGCAATTGTGGTGAAATTTCTACCAATTGGAGGTCTTCAAATTCTCTTTCAGTGGAAAAAATCTCATTTAAGATTAGGTGGGGTGAGAGCGTTTTGTTCCATTTTTTAAAGTGTGCGAAACGTCACCCAAAATTAAAACCTCCATAACTCTCTCATTTCAAGTCCAAAAGTGGTGAAATTTCTACCAATCGGAGGTTCTAAGATTCTATTTCGGGGAAAGAAATCTCATTTCAAAATTTATTGGGATGAGTGTTGTAGTCCATTTTATAAAGAGTATGTGAAACGTCAACCAAAATTAAAACCTCTATAACTCTCTCACTTTAAGTCCAAAAGTGGTGAAATTTCTACCAATCGGAATTCTTCAAATTTTCTTTCAGGAGAGTGAAATCTCGTTTCACAATTCATTGGGGTGAGAGAGTTGTATTCCGTTTTATAAAGTGTTCTAAACATCACCCAAAATTAAAACCTCCATAACTCTCTCATTGTAAGTGCAATAGTGGTGAAATTTCTACCAATTGGAGGTCTTCCAATTCTCTTTCAGTGGAAAAAATCTCATTTAAGATTAGGTGGGGTGAGAGCGTTTTGGTCCATTTTATAAAGAGTGTGTGAAACGTCAACCAAAATTAAAACCTCTATAACTCTCTCACTTTAAGTCCAAAAGTGGTGAAATTTCTACCAATCGGAGGTCCTAAGATTCTATTTCAGGGAAAGAAATCTCATTTCAAAATTTATTGGGATGAGAGTTGTAGTCCATTTTATAAAGAGTGTGTGAAACGTCAACCAAAATTAAAACCTCTATAACTCTCTCACTTTAAGTCCAAAAGTGGTGAAATTTCTACCAATCGGAATTCTTCCAATTTTCTTTCAGGAGAGTGAAATCTCGTTTCACAATTCATTGGGGTGAGAGAGTTGTATTCCGTTTTATAAAGTGTGTTAAACATCACCCAAAATTAAGACCTCCATAACTCTCTCATTGTAAGTGCAATTGTGGTGAAATTTCTACCAATTGGAGGTCTTCAAATTCTCTTTCAGTGGAAAAAATCTCATTTAAGATTAGGTGGGGTGAGAGCGTTTTGTTACATTTTTTAAAGTGTGCGAAACGTCACCCAAAATTAAAACCTCCATAACTCTCTCATTTCAAGTCCAAAAGTGGTGAAATTTCTACCAATCGGAGGTCCTAAGATTCTATTTCAGGGAAAGAAATCTCATTTCAAAATTTATTGGGATGAGAGTTGTAGTCCATTTTATAAAGTGTGTGCGAAAAGTCACCCAAAATTAAAACCTCTATAACTCTCTCACTTTAAGTCCAAAAGTTGTGAAATTTCTACCAATCGGAATTCTTCAAATTTTCTTTCAGGAGAGTGAAATCTCGTTTCACAATTCATTGGGGTGAGAGAGTTGTATTCCGTTTTATAAAGTGTGTTAAAGATCACCCAAAATTAAAACCTCCATAACTCTCTCATTGTAAGTGCAATAGTGGTGAAATTTCTACCAATCGGAGGTCCTAAGTTTCTATTTCAGGGAAAGAAATCTCATTCCAAAATTTGTTAGGATGAGAGTTGTAGTCCATTTTATAAAGTGTGTGCGAAAAGTCACCCAAAATTAAAACCTCTATAACTCTCTCACTTTAAGTCCAAAAGTGGTGAAATTTCTACCAATCGGAATTCTTCAAATTTTCTTTCAGGAGAGTGAAATCTCGTTTCACAATTCATTGGGGTGAGAGAGTTGTATTCCGTTTTATAAAGTGTGTTAAACATCACCCAAAATTAAGACCTCCATAACTCTCTCATTGTAAGTGCAATAGTGGTGAAATTTCTACCAATTGGAGGTCTTCAAATTCTCTTTCAGTGGAAAAAATCTCATTTAAGATTAGGTGGGGTGAGAGCGTTTTGGTCCATTTTTTGAAGTGTGCGAAACGTCACCCAAAATTAAAACCTCCATAACTCTCTAATTTTAAGTCCAAAAGTGGTGAAATTTCTACCAATCGAAGGTTCTAAGATTCTATTTCGGGGAAAGAAATCTCATTTCAAAATTTATTGGGATGAGAGTTGTAGTCCATTTTATAAAGAGTGTGTGAAACGTCAACCAAAATTAAAACCTCTATAACTCTCTCACTTTAAGTCCAAAAGTGGTGAAATTTCTTCCAATCGGAGGTCCTAAGATTCTATTTCAGGGAAAGAAATCTCATTTCAAAATTTTTTGGGATGAGAGTTGTAGTCCATTTTATAAAGAGTGTGTGAAACGTCAACCAAAATTAAAACCTCTATAACTCTCTCACTTTAAGTCCAAAAGTGGTGAAATTTCTACCAATCGGAATTCTTCAAATTTTCTTTCAGGAGAGCGAAATCTCGTTTCACAATTCATTGGGGTGAGAGAGTTGTATTCCGTTTTATAAAGTGTGTTAAACATCACCCAAAATTAAGACCTCCATAACTCTCACATTGTAAGTGCAATTGTGGTGAAATTTCTACCAATTGGAGGTCTTCAAATTCTCTTTCAGTGGAAAAAATCTCATTTAAGATTAGGTGGGGTGAGAGCGTTTTGTTCCATTTTTTAAAGTGTGCGAAACGTCACCCAAAATTAAAACCTCCATAACTCTCTCATTTCAAGTCCAAAAGTGGTGAAATTTCTACCAATCGGAGGTTCTAAGATTCTATTTCGGGGAAAGAAATCTAATTTCAAAATTTATTGGGATGAGTGTTGTAGTCCATTTTATAAAGAGTATGTGAAACGTCAACCAAAATTAAAACCTCTATAACTCTCTCACTTTAAGTCCAAAAGTGGTGAAATTTCTACCAATCGGAATTCTTCAAATTTTCTTTCAGGAGAGTGAAATCTCGTTTCACAATTCATTGGGGTGAGAGAGTTGTATTCCGTTTTATAAAGTGTTCTAAACATCACCCAAAATTAAAACCTCCATAACTCTCTCATTGTAAGTGCAATAGTGGTGAAATTTCTACCAATTGGAGGTCTTCCAATTCTCTTTCAGTGGAAAAAATCTCATTTAAGATTAGGTGGGGTGAGAGCGTTTTGGTCCATTTTATAAAGAGTGTGTGAAACGACAACCAAAATTAAAACCTCTATAACTCTCTCACTTTAAGTCCAAAAGTGGTGAAATTTCTACCAATCGGAGGTCCTAAGATTCTATTTCAGGGAAAGAAATCTCATTTCAAAATTTATTGGGATGAGAGTTGTAGTCCATTTTATAAAGAGTGTGTGAAACGTCAACCAAAATTAAAACCTCTATAACTCTCTCACTTTAAGTCCAAAAGTGGTGAAATTTCTACCAATCGGAATTCTTCAAATTTTCTTTCAGGAGAGTGAAATCTCGTTTCACAATTCATTGGGGTGAGAGAGTTGTATTCCGTTTTATAAAGTGTGTTAAACATCACCCAAAATTAAGACCTCCATAACTCTCTCATTGTAAGTGCAATTGTGGTGAAATTTCTACCAATTGGAGGTCTTCAAATTCTCTTTCAGTGGAAAAAATCTCATTTAAGATTAGGTGGGGTGAGAGCGTTTTGTTCCATTTTTTAAAGTGTGCGAAACGTCACCCAAAATTAAAACCTCCATAACTCTCTCATTTCAAGTCCAAAAGTGGTGAAATTTCTACCAATCGGAGGTTCTAAGATTCTATTTCGGGGAAAGAAATCTCATTTCAAAATTTATTGGGATGAGTGTTGTAGTCCATTTTATAAAGAGTATGTGAAACGTCAACCAAAATTAAAACCTCTATAACTCTCTCACTTTAAGTCCAAAAGTGGTGAAATTTCTACCAATCGGAATTCTTCAAATTTTCTTTCAGGAGAGTGAAATCTCGTTTCACAATTCATTGGGGTGAGAGAGTTGTATTCCGTTTTATAAAGTGTTCTAAACATCACCCAAAATTAAAACCTCCATAACTCTCTCATTGTAAGTGCAATAGTGGTGAAATTTCTACCAATTGGAGGTCTTCCAATTCTCTTTCAGTGGAAAAAATCTCATTTAAGATTAGGTGGGGTGAGAGCGTTTTGGTCCATTTTATAAAGAGTGTGTGAAACGTCAACCAAAATTAAAACCTCTATAACTCTCTCACTTTAAGTCCAAAAGTGGTGAAATTTCTACCAATCGGAGGTCCTAAGATTCTATTTCAGGGAAAGAAATCTCATTTCAAAATTTATTGGGATGAGAGTTGTAGTCCATTTTATAAAGAGTGTGTGAAACGTCAACCAAAATTAAAACCTCTATAACTCTCTCACTTTAAGTCCAAAAGTGGTGAAATTTCTACCAATCGGAATTCTTCCAATTTTCTTTCAGGAGAGTGAAATCTCGTTTCACAATTCATTGGGGTGAGAGAGTTGTATTCCGTTTTATAAAGTGTGTTAAACATCACCCAAAATTAAGACCTCCATAACTCTCTCATTGTAAGTGCAATTGTGGTGAAATTTCTACCAATTGGAGGTCTTCAAATTCTCTTTCAGTGGAAAAAATCTCATTTAAGATTAGGTGGGGTGAGAGCGTTTTGTTACATTTTTTAAAGTGTGCGAAACGTCACCCAAAATTAAAACCTCCATAACTCTCTCATTTCAAGTCCAAAAGTGGTGAAATTTCTACCAATCGGAGGTCCTAAGATTCTATTTCAGGGAAAGAAATCTCATTTCAAAATTTATTGGGATGAGAGTTGTAGTCCATTTTATAAAGTGTGTGCGAAAAGTCACCCAAAATTAAAACCTCTATAACTCTCTCACTTTAAGTCCAAAAGTTGTGAAATTTCTACCAATCGGAATTCTTCAAATTTTCTTTCAGGAGAGTGAAATCTCGTTTCACAATTCATTGGGGTGAGAGAGTTGTATTCCGTTTTATAAAGTGTGTTAAAGATCACCCAAAATTAAAACCTCCATAACTCTCTCATTGTAAGTGCAATAGTGGTGAAATTTCTACCAATCGGAGGTCCTAAGTTTCTATTTCAGGGAAAGAAATCTCATTCCAAAATTTGTTAGGATGAGAGTTGTAGTCCATTTTATAAAGTGTGTGCGAAAAGTCACCCAAAATTAAAACCTCTATAACTCTCTCACTTTAAGTCCAAAAGTGGTGAAATTTCTACCAATCGGAATTCTTCAAATTTTCTTTCAGGAGAGTGAAATCTCGTTTCACAATTCATTGGGGTGAGAGAGTTGTATTCCGTTTTATAAAGTGTGTTAAACATCACCCAAAATTAAGACCTCCATAACTCTCTCATTGTAAGTGCAATAGTGGTGAAATTTCTACCAATTGGAGGTCTTCAAATTCTCTTTCAGTGGAAAAAATCTCATTTAAGATTAGGTGGGGTGAGAGCGTTTTGGTCCATTTTTTGAAGTGTGCGAAACGTCACCCAAAATTAAAACCTCCATAACTCTCTAATTTTAAGTCCAAAAGTGGTGAAATTTCTACCAATCGAAGGTTCTAAGATTCTATTTCGGGGAAAGAAATCTCATTTCAAAATTTATTGGGATGAGAGTTGTAGTCCATTTTATAAAGAGTGTGTGAAACGTCAACCAAAATTAAAACCTCTATAACTCTCTCACTTTAAGTCCAAAAGTGGTGAAATTTCTTCCAATCGGAGGTCCTAAGATTCTATTTCAGGGAAAGAAATCTCATTTCAAAATTTTTTGGGATGAGAGTTGTAGTCCATTTTATAAAGAGTGTGTGAAACGTCAACCAAAATTAAAACCTCTATAACTCTCTCACTTTAAGTCCAAAAGTGGTGAAATTTCTACCAATCGGAATTCTTCAAATTTTCTTTCAGGAGAGCGAAATCTCGTTTCACAATTCATTGGGGTGAGAGAGTTGTATTCCGTTTTATAAAGTGTGTTAAACATCACCCAAAATTAAGACCTCCATAACTCTCACATTGTAAGTGCAATTGTGGTGAAATTTCTACCAATTGGAGGTCTTCAAATTCTCTTTCAGTGGAAAAAATCTCATTTAAGATTAGGTGGGGTGAGAGCGTTTTGTTCCATTTTTTAAAGTGTGCGAAACGTCACCCAAAATTAAAACCTCCATAACTCTCTCATTTCAAGTCCAAAAGTGGTGAAATTTCTACCAATCGGAGGTTCTAAGATTCTATTTCGGGGAAAGAAATCTAATTTCAAAATTTATTGGGATGAGTGTTGTAGTCCATTTTATAAAGAGTATGTGAAACGTCAACCAAAATTAAAACCTCTATAACTCTCTCACTTTAAGTCCAAAAGTGGTGAAATTTCTACCAATCGGAATTCTTCAAATTTTCTTTCAGGAGAGTGAAATCTCGTTTCACAATTCATTGGGGTGAGAGAGTTGTATTCCGTTTTATAAAGTGTTCTAAACATCACCCAAAATTAAAACCTCCATAACTCTCTCATTGTAAGTGCAATAGTGGTGAAATTTCTACCAATTGGAGGTCTTCCAATTCTCTTTCAGTGGAAAAAATCTCATTTAAGATTAGGTGGGGTGAGAGCGTTTTGGTCCATTTTATAAAGAGTGTGTGAAACGACAACCAAAATTAAAACCTCTATAACTCTCTCACTTTAAGTCCAAAAGTGGTGAAATTTCTACCAATCGGAGGTCCTAAGATTCTATTTCAGGGAAAGAAATCTCATTTCAAAATTTATTGGGATGAGAGTTGTAGTCCATTTTATAAAGAGTGTGTGAAACGTCAACCAAAATTAAAACCTCTATAACTCTCTCACTTTAAGTCCAAAAGTGGTGAAATTTCTACCAATCGGAATTCTTCAAATTTTCTTTCAGGAGAGTGAAATCTCGTTTCACAATTCATTGGGGTGAGAGAGTTGTATTCCGTTTTATAAAGTGTGTTAAAAATCACCCAAAATTAAGACCTCCATAACTCTCTCATTGTAAGTGCAATTGTGGTGAAATTTCTACCAATTGGAGGTCTTCAAATTCTCTTTCAGTGGAAAAAATCTCATTTAAGATTAGGTGGGGTGAGAGCGTTTTGTTCCATTTTTTAAAGTGTGCGAAACGTCACCCAAAATTAAAACCTCCATAACTCTCTCATTTCAAGTCCAAAAGTGGTGAAATTTCTACCAATCGGAGGTCCTAAGATTCTATTTCAGGGAAAGAAATCTCATTCCAAAATTTGTTGGGATGAGAGTTGTAGTCCATTTTATAAAGATTGTGTGAAACGTCAACCAAAATTAGAACCTCTATAACTCTCTCACTTTAAGTCCAAAAGTGGTGAAATTTCTACCAATCGGAATTCTTCAAATTTTCTTTCAGGAGAGTGAAATCTCGTTTCACAATTCATTGGGGTGAGAGAGTTGTATTCCGTTTTATAAAGTGTGTTAAACATCACCCAAAATTAAGACCTCTATAACTCTCTCATTGTAAGTGCAATAGTGGTGAAATTTCTACCAATTGGAGGTCTTCAAATTCTCTTTCAGTGGAAAAAATCTCATTTAAGATTAGGTGGGGTGAGAGCGTTTTGGTCCATTTTTTGAAGTGTGCGAAACGTCACCCAAAATTAAAACCTCCATAACTCTCTAATTTTAAGTCCAAAAGTGGTGAAATTTCTACCAATCGAAGGTTCTAAGATTCTATTTCGGGGAAAGAAATCTCATTTCAAAATTTATTGGGATGAGAGTTGTAGTCCATTTTATAAAGAGTGTGTGAAACGTCAACCAAAATTAAAACCTCTATAACTCTCTCACTTTAAGTCCAAAAGTGGTGAAATTTCTTCCAATCGGAGGTCCTAAGATTCTATTTCAGGGAAAGAAATCTCATTTCAAAATTTTTTGGGATGAGAGTTGTAGTCCATTTTATAAAGAGTGTGTGAAACGTCAACCAAAATTAAAACCTCTATAACTCTCTCACTTTAAGTCCAAAAGTGGTGAAATTTCTACCAATCGGAATTCTTCAAATTTTCTTTCAGGAGAGTGAAATCTCGTTTCACAATTCATTGGGGTGAGAGAGTTGTATTCCGTTTTATAAAGTGTGTTAAACATCACCCAAAATTAAGACCTCCATAACTCTCTCATTGTAAGTGCAATTGTGGTGAAATTTCTACCAATTGGAGGTCTTCAAATTCTCTTTCAGTGGAAAAAATCTCATTTAAGATTAGGTGGGGTGAGAGCGTTTTGTTCCATTTTTTAAAGTGTGCGAAACGTCACCCAAAATTAAAACCTCTATAACTCTCTCATTTCAAGTCCAAAAGTGGTGAAATTTCTACCAATCGGAGGTTCTAAGATTCTATTTCGGGGAAAGAAATCTCATTTCAAAATTTATTGGGATGAGTGTTGTAGTCCATTTTATAAAGAGTATGTGAAACGTCAACCAAAATTAAAACCTCTATAACTCTCTCACTTTAAGTCCAAAAGTGGTGAAATTTCTACCAATCGGAATTCTTCAAATTTTCTTTCAGGAGAGTGAAATCTCGTTTCACAATTCATTGGGGTGAGAGAGTTGTATTCCGTTTTATAAAGTGTTCTAAACATCACCCAAAATTAAAACCTCCATAACTCTCTCATTGTAAGTGCAATAGTGGTGAAATTTCTACCAATTGGAGGTCTTCCAATTCTCTTTCAGTGGAAAAAATCTCATTTAAGATTAGGTGGGGTGAGAGCGTTTTGGTCCATTTTATAAAGAGTGTGTGAAACGTCAACCAAAATTAAAACCTCTATAACTCTCTCACTTTAAGTCCAAAAGTGGTGAAATTTCTACCAATCGGAGGTCCTAAGATTCTATTTCAGGGAAAGAAATCTCATTTCAAAATTTATTGGGATGAGAGTTGTAGTCCATTTTATAAAGAGTGTGTGAAACGTCAACCAAAATTAAAACCTCTATAACTCTCTCACTTTAAGTCCAAAAGTGGTGAAATTTCTACCAATCGGAATTCTTCCAATTTTCTTTCAGGAGAGTGAAATCTCGTTTCACAATTCATTGGGGTGAGAGAGTTGTATTCCGTTTTATAAAGTGTGTTAAACATCACCCAAAATTAAGACCTCCATAACTCTCTCATTGTAAGTGCAATTGTGGTGAAATTTCTACCAATTGGAGGTCTTCAAATTCTCTTTCAGTGGAAAAAATCTCATTTAAGATTAGGTGGGGTGAGAGCGTTTTGTTACATTTTTTAAAGTGTGCGAAACGTCACCCAAAATTAAAACCTCCATAACTCTCTCATTTCAAGTCCAAAAGTGGTGAAATTTCTACCAATCGGAGGTCCTAAGATTCTATTTCAGGGAAAGAAATCTCATTTCAAAATTTATTGGGATGAGAGTTGTAGTCCATTTTATAAAGTGTGTGCGAAAAGTCACCCAAAATTAAAACCTCTATAACTCTCTCACTTTAAGTCCAAAAGTTGTGAAATTTCTACCAATCGGAATTCTTCAAATTTTCTTTCAGGAGAGTGAAATCTCGTTTCACAATTCATTGGGGTGAGAGAGTTGTATTCCGTTTTATAAAGTGTGTTAAAGATCACCCAAAATTAAAACCTCCATAACTCTCTCATTGTAAGTGCAATAGTGGTGAAATTTCTACCAATTGGAGGTCTTCAAATTCTCTTTCAGTGGAAAAAATCTCATTTAAGATTAGGTGGGGTGAGAGCGTTTTGGTCCATTTTTTGAAGTGTGCGAAACGTCACCCAAAATTAAAACCTCCATAACTCTCTAATTTTAAGTCCAAAAGTGGTGAAATTTCTACCAATCGAAGGTTCTAAGATTCTATTTCGGGGAAAGAAATCTCATTTCAAAATTTATTGGGATGAGAGTTGTAGTCCATTTTATAAAGAGTGTGTGAAACGTCAACCAAAATTAAAACCTCTATAACTCTCTCACTTTAAGTCCAAAAGTGGTGAAATTTCTTCCAATCGGAGGTCCTAAGATTCTATTTCAGGGAAAGAAATCTCATTTCAAAATTTTTTGGGATGAGAGTTGTAGTCCATTTTATAAAGAGTGTGTGAAACGTCAACCAAAATTAAAACCTCTATAACTCTCTCACTTTAAGTCCAAAAGTGGTGAAATTTCTACCAATCGGAATTCTTCAAATTTTCTTTCAGGAGAGCGAAATCTCGTTTCACAATTCATTGGGGTGAGAGAGTTGTATTCCGTTTTATAAAGTGTGTTAAACATCACCCAAAATTAAGACCTCCATAACTCTCACATTGTAAGTGCAATTGTGGTGAAATTTCTACCAATTGGAGGTCTTCAAATTCTCTTTCAGTGGAAAAAATCTCATTTAAGATTAGGTGGGGTGAGAGCGTTTTGTTCCATTTTTTAAAGTGTGCGAAACGTCACCCAAAATTAAAACCTCCATAACTCTCTCATTTCAAGTCCAAAAGTGGTGAAATTTCTACCAATCGGAGGTTCTAAGATTCTATTTCGGGGAAAGAAATCTCATTTCAAAATTTATTGGGATGAGTGTTGTAGTCCATTTTATAAAGAGTATGTGAAACGTCAACCAAAATTAAAACCTCTATAACTCTCTCACTTTAAGTCCAAAAGTGGTGAAATTTCTACCAATCGGAATTCTTCAAATTTTCTTTCAGGAGAGTGAAATCTCGTTTCACAATTCATTGGGGTGAGAGAGTTGTATTCCGTTTTATAAAGTGTTCTAAACATCACCCAAAATTAAAACCTCCATAACTCTCTCATTGTAAGTGCAATAGTGGTGAAATTTCTACCAATTGGAGGTCTTCCAATTCTCTTTCAGTGGAAAAAATCTCATTTAAGATTAGGTGGGGTGAGAGCGTTTTGGTCCATTTTATAAAGAGTGTGTGAAACGTCAACCAAAATTAAAACCTCTATAACTCTCTCACTTTAAGTCCAAAAGTGGTGAAATTTCTACCAATCGGAGGTCCTAAGATTCTATTTCAGGGAAAGAAATCTCATTTCAAAATTTATTGGGATGAGAGTTGTAGTCCATTTTATAAAGAGTGTGTGAAACGTCAACCAAAATTAAAACCTCTATAACTCTCTCACTTTAAGTCCAAAAGTGGTGAAATTTCTACCAATCGGAATTCTTCCAATTTTCTTTCAGGAGAGTGAAATCTCGTTTCACAATTCATTGGGGTGAGAGAGTTGTATTCCGTTTTATAAAGTGTGTTAAACATCACCCAAAATTAAGACCTCCATAACTCTCTCATTGTAAGTGCAATTGTGGTGAAATTTCTACCAATTAGAGGTCTTCAAATTCTCTTTCAGTGGAAAAAATCTCATTTAAGATTAGGTGGGGTGAGAGCGTTTTGTTCCATTTTTTAAAGTGTGCGAAACGTCACCCAAAATTAAAACCTCCATAACTCTCTCATTTCAAGTCCAAAAGTGGTGAAATTTCTACCAATCGGAGGTCCTAAGATTCTATTTCAGGGAAAGAAATCTCATTTCAAAATTTATTGGGATGAGAGTTGTAGTCCATTTTATAAAGTGTGTGCGAAAAGTCACCCAAAATTAAAACCTCTATAACTCTCTCACTTTAAGTCCAAAAGTTGTGAAATTTCTACCAATCAGAATTCTTCAAATTTTCTTTCAGGAGAGTGAAATCTTGTTTCACAATTCATTGGGGTGAGAGAGTTGTATTCCGTTTTATAAAGTGTGTTAAAGATCACCCAAAATTAAAACCTCCATAACTCTCTCATTGTAAGTGCAATAGTGGTGAAATTTCTACCAATCGGAGGTTCTAAGATTCTATTTCAGGGAAAGAAATCTCATTTCAAAATTTGTTGGGATGAGAGTTGTAGTCCATTTTATAAAGAGTTTGTGAAACGTCAACCAAAATTAAAACCTCTATAACTCTCTCACTTTAAGTCCAAAAGTGGTGAAATTTCTACCAATCGGAGGTCCTAAGATTCTATTTCAGGGAAAGAAATCTCATTTCAAAATTTATTGGGATGAGAGTTGTAGTCCATTTTATAAAGAGTGTGTGAAACGTCAACCAAAATTAAAACCTCTATAACTCTCTCACTTTAAGTCCAAAAGTGGTGAAATTTCTACCAATCGGAATTCTTCAAATTTTCTTTCAGGAGAGTGAAATCTCGTTTCACAATTCATTGGGGTGAGAGAGTTGTATTCCGTTTTATAAAGTGTGTTAAACATCACCCAAAATTAAGACCTCCATAACTCTCTCATTGTAAGTGCAATTGTGGTGAAATTTCTACCAATTGGAGGTCTTCAAATTCTCTTTCAGTGGAAAAAATCTCATTTAAGATTAGGTGGGGTGAGAGCGTTTTGTTCCATTTTTTAAAGTGTGCGAAACGTCACCCAAAATTAAAACCTCCATAACTCTCTCATTTCAAGTCCAAAAGTGGTGAAATTTCTACCAATCGGAGGTTCTAAGATTCTATTTCGGGGAAAGAAATCTCATTTCAAAATTTATTGGGATGAGTGTTGTAGTCCATTTTATAAAGAGTATGTGAAACGTCAACCAAAATTAAAACCTCTATAACTCTCTCACTTTAAGTCCAAAAGTGGTGAAATTTCTACCAATCGGAATTCTTCAAATTTTCTTTCAGGAGAGTGAAATCTCGTTTCACAATTCATTGGGGTGAGAGAGTTGTATTCCGTTTTATAAAGTGTTCTAAACATCACCCAAAATTAAAACCTCCATAACTCTCTCATTGTAAGTGCAATAGTGGTGAAATTTCTACCAATTGGAGGTCTTCCAATTCTCTTTCAGTGGAAAAAATCTCATTTAAGATTAGGTGGGGTGAGAGCGTTTTGGTCCATTTTATAAAGAGTGTGTGAAACGTCAACCAAAATTAAAACCTCTATAACTCTCTCACTTTAAGTCCAAAAGTGGTGAAATTTCTACCAATCGGAGGTCCTAAGATTCTATTTCAGGGAAAGAAATCTCATTTCAAAATTTATTGGGATGAGAGTTGTAGTCCATTTTATAAAGAGTGTGTGAAACGTCAACCAAAATTAAAACCTCTATAACTCTCTCACTTTAAGTCCAAAAGTGGTGAAATTTCTACCAATCGGAATTCTTCCAATTTTCTTTCAGGAGAGTGAAATCTCGTTTCACAATTCATTGGGGTGAGAGAGTTGTATTCCGTTTTATAAAGTGTGTTAAACATCACCCAAAATTAAGACCTCCATAACTCTCTCATTGTAAGTGCAATTGTGGTGAAATTTCTACCAATTAGAGGTCTTCAAATTCTCTTTCAGTGGAAAAAATCTCATTTAAGATTAGGTGGGGTGAGAGCGTTTTGTTCCATTTTTTAAAGTGTGCGAAACGTCACCCAAAATTAAAACCTCCATAACTCTCTCATTTCAAGTCCAAAAGTGGTGAAATTTCTACCAATCGGAGGTCCTAAGATTCTATTTCAGGGAAAGAAATCTCATTTCAAAATTTATTGGGATGAGAGTTGTAGTCCATTTTATAAAGTGTGTGCGAAAAGTCACCCAAAATTAAAACCTCTATAACTCTCTCACTTTAAGTCCAAAAGTTGTGAAATTTCTACCAATCAGAATTCTTCAAATTTTCTTTCAGGAGAGTGAAATCTTGTTTCACAATTCATTGGGGTGAGAGAGTTGTATTCCGTTTTATAAAGTGTGTTAAAGATCACCCAAAATTAAAACCTCCATAACTCTCTCATTGTAAGTGCAATAGTGGTGAAATTTCTACCAATCGGAGGTTCTAAGATTCTATTTCAGGGAAAGAAATCTCATTTCAAAATTTGTTGGGATGAGAGTTGTAGTCCATTTTATAAAGAGTTTGTGAAACGTCAACCAAAATTAAAACCTCTATAACTCTCTCACTTTAAGTCCAAAAGTGGTGAAATTTCTACCAATCGGAGGTCCTAAGATTCTATTTCAGGGAAAGAAATCTCATTTCAAAATTTATTGGGATGAGAGTTGTAGTCCATTTTATAAAGAGTGTGTGAAACGTCAACCAAAATTAAAACCTCTATAACTCTCTCACTTTAAGTCCAAAAGTGGTGAAATTTCTACCAATCGGAATTCTTCAAATTTTCTTTCAGGAGAGTGAAATCTCGTTTCACAATTCATTGGGGTGAGAGAGTTGTATTCCGTTTTATAAAGTGTGTTAAACATCACCCAAAATTAAGACCTCCATAACTCTCTCATTGTAAGTGCAATTGTGGTGAAATTTCTACCAATTGGAGGTCTTCAAATTCTCTTTCAGTGGAAAAAATCTCATTTAAGATTAGGTGGGGTGAGAGCGTTTTGTTCCATTTTTTAAAGTGTGCGAAACGTCACCCAAAATTAAAACCTCCATAACTCTCTCATTTCAAGTCCAAAAGTGGTGAAATTTCTACCAATCGGAGGTTCTAAGATTCTATTTCGGGGAAAGAAATCTCATTTCAAAATTTATTGGGATGAGTGTTGTAGTCCATTTTATAAAGAGTATGTGAAACGTCAACCAAAATTAAAACCTCTATAACTCTCTCACTTTAAGTCCAAAAGTGGTGAAATTTCTACCAATCGGAATTCTTCAAATTTTCTTTCAGGAGAGTGAAATCTCGTTTCACAATTCATTGGGGTGAGAGAGTTGTATTCCGTTTTATAAAGTGTTCTAAACATCACCCAAAATTAAAACCTCCATAACTCTCTCATTGTAAGTGCAATAGTGGTGAAATTTCTACCAATTGGAGGTCTTCCAATTCTCTTTCAGTGGAAAAAATCTCATTTAAGATTAGGTGGGGTGAGAGCGTTTTGTTCCATTTTTTAAAGTGTGCGAAACGTCACCCAAAATTAAAACCTCCATAACTCTCTCATTTCAAGTCCAAAAGTGGTGAAATTTCTACCAATCGGAGGTTCTAAGATTCTATTTCGGGGAAAGAAATCTCATTTCAAAATTTATTGGGATGAGAGTTGTAGTCCATTTTATAAAGTGTGTGCGAAAAGTCACCCAAAATTAAAACCTCTATAACTCTCTCACTTTAAGTCCAAAAGTGGTGAAATTTCTACCAATCGGAATTCTTCAAATTTTCTTTCAGGAGAGTGAAATCTCGTTTCACAATTCATTGGGGTGAGAGAGTTGTATTCCGTTTTATAAAGTGTGTTAAAGATCACCCAAAATTAAAACCTCCATAACTCTCTCATTGTAAGTGCAATAGTGGTGAAATTTCTACCAATTGGAGGTCTTCAAATTCTCTTTCAGTGGAAAAAATCTCATTTAAGATTAGGTGGGGTGAGAGCGTTTTGTTCCATTTTTTAAAGTGTGCGAAACGTCACCCAAAATTAAAACCTCCATAACTCTCTCATTTCAAGTCCAAAAGTGGTGAAATTTCTACCAATCGGAGGTCCTAAGATTCTATTTCAGGGAAAGAAATCTCATTCCAAAATTTGTTGGGATGAGAGTTGTAGTCCATTTTATAAAGTGTGTGCGAAAAGTCACCCAAAATTAAAACCTCTATAACTCTCTCACTTTAAGTCCAAAAGTGGTGAAATTTCTACCAATCGGAATTCTTCAAATTTTCTTTCAGGAGAGTGAAATCTCGTTTCACAATTCATTGGGGTGAGAGAGTTGTATTCCGTTTTATAAAGTGTGTTAAACATCACCCAAAATTAAAACCTCCATAACTCTCTCATTGTAAGTGCAATAGTGGTGAAATTTCTACCAATTGGAGGTCTTCAAATTCTCTTTCAGTGGAAAAAAATCTCATTTAAGATTAGGTGGGGTGAGAGCGTTTTGGTCCCTTTTTTGAAGTGTGCGAAACGTCACCCAAAATTAAAACCTCCATAACTCTCTAATTTTAAGTCCAAAAGTGGTGAAATTTCTACCAATCGGAGGTTCTAAGATTCTATTTCGGGGAAAGAAATCTCATTTCAAAATTTGTTGGGATGAGAGTTGTAGTCCATTTTATAAAGAGTGTGTGAAACGTCAACCAAAATTAAAACCTCTATAACTCTCTCACTTTAAGTCCAAAAGTGGTGAAATTTCTACCAATCGGAGGTCCTAAGATTCTATTTCAGGGAAAGAAATCTCATTTCAAAATTTATTGGGATGAGAGTTGTAGTCCATTTTATAAAGATTGTGTGAAACGTCAACCAAAATTAAAACCTCTATAACTCTCTCACTTTAAGTCCAAAAGTGGTGAAATTTCTACCAATCGGAATTCTTCAAATTTTCTTTCAGGAGAGTGAAATCTCGTTTCACAATTCATTGGGGTGAGAGAGTTGTATTCCGTTTTATAAAGTGTGTTAAACATCACCCAAAATTAAGACCTCCATAACTCTCTCATTGTAAGTGCAATTGTGGTGAAATTTCTACCAATTGGAGGTCTTCAAATTCTCTTTCAGTGGAAAAAATCTCATTTAAGATTAGGTGGGGTGAGAGCGTTTTGTTCCATTTTTTAAAGTGTGCGAAACGTCACCCAAAATTAAAACCTCCATAACTCTCTCATTTCAAGTCCAAAAGTGGTGAAATTTCTACCAATCGGAGGTTCTAAGATTCTATTTCGGGGAAAGAAATCTCATTTCAAAATTTATTGGGATGAGTGTTGTAGTCCATTTTATAAAGAGTGTGTGAAACGTCAACCAAAATTAAAACCTCTATAACTCTCTCACTTTAAGTCCAAAAGTGGTGAAATTTTTACCAACCGGAGGTTCTAAGATTCTATTTCAGGGAAAGAAATCTCATTTCAAAATTTATTGGGATGAGAGTTGTAGTCCATTTTATAAAGATTGTGTGAAACGTCAACCAAAATTAAAACCTCTATAACTCTCTCACTTTAAGTCCAAAAGTGGTGAAATTTCTACCAATCGGAATTCTTGAAATTTTCTTTCAGGAGAGTGAAATCTCGTTTCACAATTCATTGGGGTGAGAGAGTTGTATTCCGTTTTATAAAGTGTGTTAAACATCACCCAAAATTAAGACCTCCATAACTCTCTCATTGTAAGTGCAATTGTGGTGAAATTTCTACCAATTGGAGGTCTTCAAATTCTCTTTCAGTGGAAAAAATCTCATTTAAGATTAGGTGGGGTGAGAGCGTTTTGTTCCATTTTTTAAAGTGTGCGAAACGTCACCCAAAATTAAAACCTCCATAACTCTCTCATTTCAAGTCCAAAAGTGGTGAAATTTCTACCAATCGGAGGTTCTAAGATTCTATTTCGGGGAAAGAAATCTCATTTCAAAATTTATTGGGATGAGTGTTGTAGTCCATTTTATAAAGAGTATGTGAAACGTCAACCAAAATTAAAACCTCTATAACTCTCTCACTTTAAGTCCAAAAGTGGTGAAATTTCTACCAATCGGAATTCTTCAAATTTTCTTTCAGGAGAGTGAAATCTCGTTTCACAATTCATTGGGGTGAGAGAGTTGTATTCCGTTTTATAAAGTGTTCTAAACATCACCCAAAATTAAAACCTCCATAACTCTCTCATTGTAAGTGCAATAGTGGTGAAATTTCTACCAATTGGAGGTCTTCCAATTCTCTTTCAGTGGAAAAAATCTCATTTAAGATTAGGTGGGGTGAGAGCGTTTTGGTCCATTTTATAAAGAGTGTGTGAAACGACAACCAAAATTAAAACCTCTATAACTCTCTCACTTTAAGTCCAAAAGTGGTGAAATTTCTACCAATCGGAATTCTTCAAATTTTCTTTCAGGAGAGTGAAATCTCGTTTCACAATTCATTGGGGTGAGAGAGTTGTATTCCGTTTTATAAAGTGTGTTAAACATCACCCAAAATTAAGACCTCCATAACTCTCTCATTGTAAGTGCAATAGTGGTGAAATTTCTACCAATTGGAGGTCTTCAAATTCTCTTTCAGTGGAAAAAATCTCATTTAAGATTAGGTGGGGTGAGAGCGTTTTGGTCCATTTTTTGAAGTGTGCGAAACGTCACCCAAAATTAAAACCTCCATAACTCTCTAATTTTAAGTCCAAAAGTGGTGAAATTTCTACCAATCGGAGGTTCTAAGATTCTATTTCGGGGAAAGAAATCTCATTTCAAAATTTGTTGGGATGAGAGTTGTAGTCCATTTTATAAAGAGTGTGTGAAACGTCAACCAAAATTAAAACCTCTATAACTCTCTCACTTTAAGTCCAAAAGTGGTGAAATTTCTACCAATCGGAGGTCCTAAGATTCTATTTCAGGGAAAGAAATCTCATTTCAAAATTTATTGGGATGAGAGTTGTAGTCCATTTTATAAAGATTGTGTGAAACGTCAACCAAAATTAAAACCTCTATAACTCTCTCACTTTAAGTCCAAAAGTGGTGAAATTTCTACCAATCGGAATTCTTCAAATTTTCTTTCAGGAGAGTGAAATCTCGTTTCACAATTCATTGGGGTGAGAGAGTTGTATTCCGTTTTATAAAGTGTGTTAAACATCACCCAAAATTAAGACCTCCATAACTCTCTCATTATAAGTGCAATTGTGGTGAAATTTCTACCAATTGGAGGTCTTCAAATTCTCTTTCAGTGGAAAAAATCTCATTTAAGATTAGGTGGGGTGAGAGCGTTTTGTTCCATTTTTTAAAGTGTGCGAAACGTCACCCAAAATTAAAACCTCCATAACTCTCTCATTTCAAGTCCAAAAGTGGTGAAATTTCTACCAATCGGAGGTTCTAAGATTCTATTTCGGGGAAAGAAATCTCATTTCAAAATTTATTGGGATGAGTGTTGTAGTCCATTTTATAAAGAGTGTGTGAAACGTCAACCAAAATTAAAACCTCTATAACTCTCTCACTTTAAGTCCAAAAGTGGTGAAATTTTTACCAACCGGAGGTTCTAAGATTCTATTTCAGGGAAAGAAATCTCATTTCAAAATTTATTGGGATGAGAGTTGTAGTCCATTTTATAAAGATTGTGTGAAACGTCAACCAAAATTAAAACCTCTATAACTCTCTCACTTTAAGTCCAAAAGTGGTGAAATTTCTACCAATCGGAATTCTTCAAATTTTCTTTCAGGAGAGTGAAATCTCGTTTCACAATTCATTGGGGTGAGAGAGTTGTATTCCGTTTTATAAAGTGTGTTAAACATCACCCAAAATTAAGACCTCCATAACTCTCTCATTGTAAGTGCAATTGTGGTGAAATTTCTACCAATTGGAGGTCTTCAAATTCTCTTTCAGTGGAAAAAATCTCATTTAAGATTAGGTGGGGTGAGAGCGTTTTGTTCCATTTTTTAAAGTGTGCGAAACGTCACCCAAAATTAAAACCTCCATAACTCTCTCATTTCAAGTCCAAAAGTGGTGAAATTTCTACCAATCGGAGGTTCTAAGATTCTATTTCGGGGAAAGAAATCTCATTTCAAAATTTATTGGGATGAGTGTTGTAGTCCATTTTATAAAGAGTATGTGAAACGTCAACCAAAATTAAAACCTCTATAACTCTCTCACTTTAAGTCCAAAAGTGGTGAAATTTCTACCAATCGGAATTCTTCAAATTTTCTTTCAGGAGAGTGAAATCTCGTTTCACAATTCATTGGGGTGAGAGAGTTGTATTCCGTTTTATAAAGTGTTCTAAACATCACCCAAAATTAAAACCTCCATAACTCTCTCATTGTAAGTGCAATAGTGGTGAAATTTCTACCAATTGGAGGTCTTCCAATTCTCTTTCAGTGGAAAAAATCTCATTTAAGATTAGGTGGGGTGAGAGCGTTTTGGTCCATTTTATAAAGAGTGTGTGAAACGACAACCAAAATTAAAACCTCTATAACTCTCTCACTTTAAGTCCAAAAGTGGTGAAATTTCTACCAATCGGAATTCTTCAAATTTTCTTTCAGGAGAGTGAAATCTCGTTTCACAATTCATTGGGGTGAGAGAGTTGTATTCCGTTTTATAAAGTGTGTTAAACATCACCCAAAATTAAGACCTCCATAACTCTCTCATTGTAAGTGCAATAGTGGTGAAATTTCTACCAATTGGAGGTCTTCAAATTCTCTTTCAGTGGAAAAAATCTCATTTAAGATTAGGTGGGGTGAGAGCGTTTTGGTCCATTTTTTGAAGTGTGCGAAACGTCACCCAAAATTAAAACCTCCATAACTCTCTAATTTTAAGTCCAAAAGTGGTGAAATTTCTACCAATCGGAGGTTCTAAGATTCTATTTCGGGGAAAGAAATCTCATTTCAAAATTTGTTGGGATGAGAGTTGTAGTCCATTTTATAAAGAGTGTGTGAAACGTCAACCAAAATTAAAACCTCTATAACTCTCTCACTTTAAGTCCAAAAGTGGTGAAATTTCTACCAATCGGAGGTCCTAAGATTCTATTTCAGGGAAAGAAATCTCATTTCAAAATTTATTGGGATGAGAGTTGTAGTCCATTTTATAAAGATTGTGTGAAACGTCAACCAAAATTAAAACCTCTATAACTCTCTCACTTTAAGTCCAAAAGTGGTGAAATTTCTACCAATCGGAATTCTTCAAATTTTCTTTCAGGAGAGTGAAATCTCGTTTCACAATTCATTGGGGTGAGAGAGTTGTATTCCGTTTTATAAAGTGTGTTAAACATCACCCAAAATTAAGACCTCCATAACTCTCTCATTATAAGTGCAATTGTGGTGAAATTTCTACCAATTGGAGGTCTTCAAATTCTCTTTCAGTGGAAAAAATCTCATTTAAGATTAGGTGGGGTGAGAGCGTTTTGTTCCATTTTTTAAAGTGTGCGAAACGTCACCCAAAATTAAAACCTCCATAACTCTCTCATTTCAAGTCCAAAAGTGGTGAAATTTCTACCAATCGGAGGTTCTAAGATTCTATTTCGGGGAAAGAAATCTCATTTCAAAATTTATTGGGATGAGTGTTGTAGTCCATTTTATAAAGAGTGTGTGAAACGTCAACCAAAATTAAAACCTCTATAACTCTCTCACTTTAAGTCCAAAAGTGGTGAAATTTTTACCAACCGGAGGTTCTAAGATTCTATTTCAGGGAAAGAAATCTCATTTCAAAATTTATTGGGATGAGAGTTGTAGTCCATTTTATAAAGATTGTGTGAAACGTCAACCAAAATTAAAACCTCTATAACTCTCTCACTTTAAGTCCAAAAGTGGTGAAATTTCTACCAATCGGAATTCTTCAAATTTTCTTTCAGGAGAGTGAAATCTCGTTTCACAATTCATTGGGGTGAGAGAGTTGTATTCCGTTTTATAAAGTGTGTTAAACATCACCCAAAATTAAGACCTCCATAACTCTCTCATTGTAAGTGCAATTGTGGTGAAATTTCTACCAATTGGAGGTCTTCAAATTCTCTTTCAGTGGAAAAAATCTCATTTAAGATTAGGTGGGGTGAGAGCGTTTTGTTCCATTTTTTAAAGTGTGCGAAACGTCACCCAAAATTAAAACCTCCATAACTCTCTCATTTCAAGTCCAAAAGTGGTGAAATTTCTACCAATCGGAGGTTCTAAGATTCTATTTCGGGGAAAGAAATCTCATTTCAAAATTTATTGGGATGAGTGTTGTAGTCCATTTTATAAAGAGTATGTGAAACGTCAACCAAAATTAAAACCTCTATAACTCTCTCACTTTAAGTCCAAAAGTGGTGAAATTTCTACCAATCGGAATTCTTCAAATTTTCTTTCAGGAGAGTGAAATCTCGTTTCACAATTCATTGGGGTGAGAGAGTTGTATTCCGTTTTATAAAGTGTTCTAAACATCACCCAAAATTAAAACCTGCATAACTCTCTCATTGTAAGTGCAATAGTGGTGAAATTTCTACCAATTGGAGGTCTTCCAATTCTCTTTCAGTGGAAAAAATCTCATTTAAGATTAGGTGGGGTGAGAGCGTTTTGGTCCATTTTATAAAGAGTGTGTGAAACGACAACCAAAATTAAAACCTCTATAACTCTCTCACTTTAAGTCCAAAAGTGGTGAAATTTCTACCAATCGGAGGTCCTAAGATTCTATTTCAGGGAAAGAAATCTCATTTCAAAATTTATTGGGATGAGAGTTGTAGTCCATTTTATAAAGAGTGTGTGAAACGTCAACCAAAATTAAAACCTCTATAACTCTCTCACCGGAATTCTTCAAATTTTCTTTCAGGAGAGTGAAATCTCGTTTCACAATTCATTGGGGTGAGAGAGTTGTATTCCGTTTTATAAAGTGTGTTAAACATCACCCAAAATTAAGACCTCCATAACTCTCTCATTGTAAGTGCAATTGTGGTGAAATTTCTACCAATTGGAGGTCTTCAAATTCTCTTTCAGTGGAAAAAATCTCATTTAAGATTAGGTGGGGTGAGAGCGTTTTGTTCCATTTTTTAAAGTGTGCGAAACGTCACCCAAAATTAAAACCTCCATAACTCTCTCATTTCAAGTCCAAAAGTGGTGAAATTTCTACCAATCGGAGGTCCTAAGATTCTATTTCAGGGAAAGAAATCTCATTCCAAAATTTGTTGGGATGAGAGTTGTAGTCCATTTTATAAAGATTGTGTGAAACGTCAACCAAAATTAGAACCTCTATAACTCTCTCACTTTAAGTCCAAAAGTGGTGAAATTTCTACCAATCGGAATTCTTCAAATTTTCTTTCAGGAGAGTGAAATCTCGTTTCACAATTCATTGGGGTGAGAGAGTTGTATTCCGTTTTATAAAGTGTGTTAAACATCACCCAAAATTAAGACCTCTATAACTCTCTCATTGTAAGTGCAATAGTGGTGAAATTTCTACCAATTGGAGGTCTTCAAATTCTCTTTCAGTGGAAAAAATCTCATTTAAGATTAGGTGGGGTGAGAGCGTTTTGGTCCATTTTTTGAAGTGTGCGAAACGTCACCCAAAATTAAAACCTCCATAACTCTCTAATTTTAAGTCCAAAAGTGGTGAAATTTCTACCAATCGAAGGTTCTAAGATTCTATTTCGGGGAAAGAAATCTCATTTCAAAATTTATTGGGATGAGAGTTGTAGTCCATTTTATAAAGAGTGTGTGAAACGTCAACCAAAATTAAAACCTCTATAACTCTCTCACTTTAAGTCCAAAAGTGGTGAAATTTCTTCCAATCGGAGGTCCTAAGATTCTATTTCAGGGAAAGAAATCTCATTTCAAAATTTTTTGGGATGAGAGTTGTAGTCCATTTTATAAAGAGTGTGTGAAACGTCAACCAAAATTAAAACCTCTATAACTCTCTCACTTTAAGTCCAAAAGTGGTGAAATTTCTACCAATCGGAATTCTTCAAATTTTCTTTCAGGAGAGCGAAATCTCGTTTCACAATTCATTGGGGTGAGAGAGTTGTATTCCGTTTTATAAAGTGTGTTAAACATCACCCAAAATTAAGACCTCCATAACTCTCTCATTGTAAGTGCAATTGTGGTGAAATTTCTACCAATTGGAGGTCTTCAAATTCTCTTTCAGTGGAAAAAATCTCATTTAAGATTAGGTGGGGTGAGAGCGTTTTGTTCCATTTTTTAAAGTGTGCGAAACGTCACCCAAAATTAAAACCTCCATAACTCTCTCATTTCAAGTCCAAAAGTGGTGAAATTTCTACCAATCGGAGGTTCTAAGATTCTATTTCGGGGAAAGAAATCTCATTTCAAAATTTATTGGGATGAGTGTTGTAGTCCATTTTATAAAGAGTATGTGAAACGTCAACCAAAATTAAAACCTCTATAACTCTCTCACTTTAAGTTCAAAAGTGGTGAAATTTCTACCAATCGGAATTCTTCAAATTTTCTTTCAGGAGAGTGAAATCTCGTTTCACAATTCATTGGGGTGAGAGAGTTGTATTCCGTTTTATAAAGTGTGTTAAACATCACCCAAAATTAAGACCTCCATAACTCTCTCATTGTAAGTGCAATTGTGGTGAAATTTCTACCAATTGGAGGTCTTCAAATTCTCTTTCAGTGGAAAAAATCTCATTTAAGATTAGGTGGGGTGAGAGCGTTTTGTTCCATTTTTTAAAGTGTGCGAAACGTCACCCAAAATTAAAACCTCCATAACTCTCTCATTTCAAGTCCAAAAGTGGTGAAATTTCTACCAATCGGAGGTCCTAAGATTCTATTTCAGGGAAAGAAATCTCATTTCAAAATTTATTGGGATGAGAGTTGTAGTCCATTTTATAAAGTGTGTGCGAAAAGTCACCCAAAATTAAAACCTCTATAACTCTCTCACTTTAAGTCCAAAAGTTGTGAAATTTCTACCAATCGGAATTCTTCAAATTTTCTTTCAGGAGAGTGAAATCTCGTTTCACAATTCATTGGGGTGAGAGAGTTGTATTCCGTTTTATAAAGTGTGTTAAAGATCACCCAAAATTAAAACCTCCATAACTCTCTCATTGTAAGTGCAATAGTGGTGAAATTTCTACCAATCGGAGGTCCTAAGTTTCTATTTCAGGGAAAGAAATCTCATTCCAAAATTTGTTGGGATGAGAGTTGTAGTCCATTTTATAAAGTGTGTGCGAAACGTCAACCAAAATTAAAACCTCTATAACTCTCTCACTTTAAGTCCAAAAGTGGTGAAATTTCTTCCAATCGGAGGTCCTAAGATTCTATTTCAGGGAAAGAAATCTCATTTCAAAATTTTTTGGGATGAGAGTTGTAGTCCATTTTATAAAGAGTGTGTGAAACGTCAACCAAAATTAAAACCTCTATAACTCTCTCACTTTAAGTCCAAAAGTGGTGAAATTTCTACCAATCGGAATTCTTCAAATTTTCTTTCAGGAGAGCGAAATCTCGTTTCACAATTCATTGGGGTGAGAGAGTTGTATTCCGTTTTATAAAGTGTGTTAAACATCACCCAAAATTAAGACCTCCATAACTCTCTCATTGTAAGTGCAATTGTGGTGAAATTTCTACCAATTGGAGGTCTTCAAATTCTCTTTCAGTGGAAAAAATCTCATTTAAGATTAGGTGGGGTGAGAGCGTTTTGTTCCATTTTTTAAAGTGTGCGAAACGTCACCCAAAATTAAAACCTCCATAACTCTCTCATTTCAAGTCCAAAAGTGGTGAAATTTCTACCAATCGGAGGTTCTAAGATTCTATTTCGGGGAAAGAAATCTCATTTCAAAATTTATTGGGATGAGTGTTGTAGTCCATTTTATAAAGAGTATGTGAAACGTCAACCAAAATTAAAACCTCTATAACTCTCTCACTTTAAGTTCAAAAGTGGTGAAATTTCTACCAATCGGAATTCTTCAAATTTTCTTTCAGGAGAGTGAAATCTCGTTTCACAATTCATTGGGGTGAGAGAGTTGTATTCCGTTTTATAAAGTGTGTTAAACATCTCCCAAAATTAAGACCTCCATAACTCTCTCATTGTAAGTGCAATTGTGGTGAAATTTCTACCAATTGGAGGTCTTCAAATTCTCTTTCAGTGGAAAAAATCTCATTTAAGATTAGGTGGGGTGAGAGCGTTTTGTTCCATTTTTTAAAGTGTGCGAAACGTCACCCAAAATTAAAACCTCCATAACTCTCTCATTTCAAGTCCAAAAGTGGTGAAATTTCTACCAATCGGAGGTCCTAAGATTCTATTTCAGGGAAAGAAATCTCATTTCAAAATTTATTGGGATGAGAGTTGTAGTCCATTTTATAAAGTGTGTGCGAAAAGTCACCCAAAATTAAAACCTCTATAACTCTCTCACTTTAAGTCCAAAAGTTGTGAAATTTCTACCAATCGGAATTCTTCAAATTTTCTTTCAGGAGAGTGAAATCTCGTTTCACAATTCATTGGGGTGAGAGAGTTGTATTCCGTTTTATAAAGTGTGTTAAAGATCACCCAAAATTAAAACCTCCATAACTCTCTCATTGTAAGTGCAATAGTGGTGAAATTTCTACCAATCGGAGGTCCTAAGTTTCTATTTCAGGGAAAGAAATCTCATTCCAAAATTTGTTGGGATGAGAGTTGTAGTCCATTTTATAAAGTGTGTGCGAAACGTCAACCAAAATTAAAACCTCTATAACTCTCTCACTTTAAGTCCAAAAGTGGTGAAATTTCTTCCAATCGGAGGTCCTAAGATTCTATTTCAGGGAAAGAAATCTCATTTCAAAATTTTTTGGGATGAGAGTTGTAGTCCATTTTATAAAGAGTGTGTGAAACGTCAACCAAAATTAAAACCTCTATAACTCTCTCACTTTAAGTCCAAAAGTGGTGAAATTTCTACCAATCGGAATTCTTCAAATTTTCTTTCAGGAGAGCGAAATCTCGTTTCACAATTCATTGGGGTGAGAGAGTTGTATTCCGTTTTATAAAGTGTGTTAAACATCACCCAAAATTAAGACCTCCATAACTCTCTCATTGTAAGTGCAATAGTGGTGAAATTTCTACCAATTGGAGGTCTTCAAATTCTCTTTCAGTGGAAAAAATCTCATTTAAGATTAGGTGGGGTGAGAGCGTTTTGGTCCATTTTTTGAAGTGTGCGAAACGTCACCCAAAATTAAAACCTCCATAACTCTCTAATTTTAAGTCCAAAAGTGGTGAAATTTCTACCAATCGAAGGTTCTAAGATTCTATTTCGGGGAAAGAAATCTCATTTCAAAATTTATTGGGATGAGAGTTGTAGTCCATTTTATAAAGAGTGTGTGAAACGTCAACCAAAATTAAAACCTCTATAACTCTCTCACTTTAAGTCCAAAAGTGGTGAAATTTCTTCCAATCGGAGGTCCTAAGATTCTATTTCAGGGAAAGAAATCTCATTTCAAAATTTTTTGGGATGAGAGTTGTAGTCCATTTTATAAAGAGTGTGTGAAACGTCAACCAAAATTAAAACCTCTATAACTCTCTCACTTTAAGTCCAAAAGTGGTGAAATTTCTACCAATCGGAATTCTTCAAATTTTCTTTCAGGAGAGCGAAATCTCGTTTCACAATTCATTGGGGTGAGAGAGTTGTATTCCGTTTTATAAAGTGTGTTAAACATCACCCAAAATTAAGACCTCCATAACTCTCTCATTGTAAGTGCAATTGTGGTGAAATTTCTACCAATTGGAGGTCTTCAAATTCTCTTTCAGTGGAAAAAATCTCATTTAAGATTAGGTGGGGTGAGAGCGTTTTGTTCCATTTTTTAAAGTGTGCGAAACGTCACCCAAAATTAAAACCTCCATAACTCTCTCATTTCAAGTCCAAAAGTGGTGAAATTTCTACCAATCGGAGGTTCTAAGATTCTATTTCGGGGAAAGAAATCTCATTTCAAAATTTATTGGGATGAGTGTTGTAGTCCATTTTATAAAGAGTATGTGAAACGTCAACCAAAATTAAAACCTCTATAACTCTCTCACTTTAAGTTCAAAAGTGGTGAAATTTCTACCAATCGGAATTCTTCAAATTTTCTTTCAGGAGAGTGAAATCTCGTTTCACAATTCATTGGGGTGAGAGAGTTGTATTCCGTTTTATAAAGTGTGTTAAACATCACCCAAAATTAAGACCTCCATAACTCTCTCATTGTAAGTGCAATTGTGGTGAAATTTCTACCAATTGGAGGTCTTCAAATTCTCTTTCAGTGGAAAAAATCTCATTTAAGATTAGGTGGGGTGAGAGCGTTTTGTTCCATTTTTTAAAGTGTGCGAAACGTCACCCAAAATTAAAACCTCCATAACTCTCTCATTTCAAGTCCAAAAGTGGTGAAATTTCTACCAATCGGAGGTCCTAAGATTCTATTTCAGGGAAAGAAATCTCATTTCAAAATTTATTGGGATGAGAGTTGTAGTCCATTTTATAAAGTGTGTGCGAAAAGTCACCCAAAATTAAAACCTCTATAACTCTCTCACTTTAAGTCCAAAAGTTGTGAAATTTCTACCAATCGGAATTCTTCAAATTTTCTTTCAGGAGAGTGAAATCTCGTTTCACAATTCATTGGGGTGAGAGAGTTGTATTCCGTTTTATAAAGTGTGTTAAAGATCACCCAAAATTAAAACCTCCATAACTCTCTCATTGTAAGTGCAATAGTGGTGAAATTTCTACCAATCGGAGGTCCTAAGTTTCTATTTCAGGGAAAGAAATCTCATTCCAAAATTTGTTGGGATGAGAGTTGTAGTCCATTTTATAAAGTGTGTGCGAAACGTCAACCAAAATTAAAACCTCTATAACTCTCTCACTTTAAGTCCAAAAGTGGTGAAATTTCTTCCAATCGGAGGTCCTAAGATTCTATTTCAGGGAAAGAAATCTCATTTCAAAATTTTTTGGGATGAGTTGTAGTCCATTTTATAAAGAGTGTGTGAAACGTCAACCAAAATTAAAACCTCTATAACTCTCTCACTTTAAGTCCAAAAGTGGTGAAATTTCTACCAATCGGAATTCTTCAAATTTTCTTTCAGGAGAGCGAAATCTCGTTTCACAATTCATTGGGGTGAGAGAGTTGTATTCCGTTTTATAAAGTGTGTTAAACATCACCCAAAATTAAGACCTCCATAACTCTCTCATTGTAAGTGCAATTGTGGTGAAATTTCTACCAATTGGAGGTCTTCAAATTCTCTTTCAGTGGAAAAAATCTCATTTAAGATTAGGTGGGGTGAGAGCGTTTTGTTCCATTTTTTAAAGTGTGCGAAACGTCACCCAAAATTAAAACCTCCATAACTCTCTCATTTCAAGTCCAAAAGTGGTGAAATTTCTACCAATCGGAGGTCCTAAGATTCTATTTCAGGGAAAGAAATCTCATTTCAAAATTTATTGGGATGAGAGTTGTAGTCCATTTTATAAAGTGTGTGCGAAAAGTCACCCAAAATTAAAACCTCTATAACTCTCTCACTTTAAGTCCAAAAGTTGTGAAATTTCTACCAATCGGAATTCTTCAAATTTTCTTTCAGGAGAGTGAAATCTCGTTTCACAATTCATTGGGGTGAGAGAGTTGTATTCCGTTTTATAAAGTGTGTTAAAGATCACCCAAAATTAAAACCTCCATAACTCTCTCATTGTAAGTGCAATAGTGGTGAAATTTCTACCAATCGGAGGTCCTAAGATTCTATTTCAGGGAAAGAAATCTCATTCCAAAATTTGTTGGGATGAGAGTTGTAGTCCATTTTATAAAGTGTGTGCGAAAAGTCACCCAAAATTAAAACCTCTATAACTCTCTCACTTTAAGTCCAAAAGTGGTGAAATTTCTACCAATCGGAATTCTTCAAATTTTCTTTCAGGAGAGTGAAATCTCGTTTCACAATTCATTGGGGTGAGAGAGTTGTATTCCGTTTTATAAAGTGTGTTAAACATCACCCAAAATTAAGACCTCCATAACTCTCTCATTGTAAGTGCAATTGTGGTGAAATTTCTACCAATTGGAGGTCTTCAAATTCTCTTTCAGTGGAAAAAATCTCATTTAAGATTAGGTGGGGTGAGAGCGTTTTGTTCCATTTTTTAAAGTGTGCGAAACGTCACCCAAAATTAAAACCTCCATAACTCTCTCATTTCAAGTCCAAAAGTGGTGAAATTTCTACCAATCGGAGGTTCTAAGATTCTATTTCGGAGAAAGAAATCTCATTTCAAAATTTATTGGGATGAGTGTTGTAGTCCATTTTATAAAGAGTATGTGAAACGTCAACCAAAATTAAAACCTCTATAACTCTCTCACTTTAAGTCCAAAAGTGGTGAAATTTCTACCAATCGGAATTCTTCAAATTTTCTTTCAGGAGAGTGAAATCTCGTTTCACAATTCATTGGGGTGAGAGAGTTGTATTCCGTTTTATAAAGTGTTCTAAACATCACCCAAAATTAAAACCTCCATAACTCTCTCATTGTAAGTGCAATAGTGGTGAAATTTCTACCAATTGGAGGTCTTCCAATTCTCTTTCAGTGGAAAAAATCTCATTTAAGATTAGGTGGGGTGAGAGCGTTTTGGTCCATTTTATAAAGAGTGTGTGAAACGACAACCAAAATTAAAACCTCTATAACTCTCTCACTTTAAGTCCAAAAGTGGTGAAATTTCTACCAATCGGAGGTCCTAAGATTCTATTTCAGGGAAAGAAATCTCATTTCAAAATTTATTGGGATGAGAGTTGTAGTCCATTTTATAAAGAGTGTGTGAAACGTCAACCAAAATTAAAACCTCTATAACTCTCTCACTTTAAGTCCAAAAGTGGTGAAATTTCTACCAATCGGAATTCTTCAAATTTTCTTTCAGGAGAGTGAAATCTCGTTTCACAATTCATTGGGGTGAGAGAGTTGTATTCCGTTTTATAAAGTGTGTTAAAAATCACCCAAAATTAAGACCTCCATAACTCTCTCATTGTAAGTGCAATTGTGGTGAAATTTCTACCAATTGGAGGTCTTCAAATTCTCTTTCAGTGGAAAAAATCTCATTTAAGATTAGGTGGGGTGAGAGCGTTTTGTTCCATTTTTTAAAGTGTGCGAAACGTCACCCAAAATTAAAACCTCCATAACTCTCTCATTTCAAGTCCAAAAGTGGTGAAATTTCTACCAATCGGAGGTCCTAAGATTCTATTTCAGGGAAAGAAATCTCATTCCAAAATTTGTTGGGATGAGAGTTGTAGTCCATTTTATAAAGATTGTGTGAAACGTCAACCAAAATTAGAACCTCTATAACTCTCTCACTTTAAGTCCAAAAGTGGTGAAATTTCTACCAATCGGAATTCTTCAAATTTTCTTTCAGGAGAGTGAAATCTCGTTTCACAATTCATTGGGGTGAGAGAGTTGTATTCCGTTTTATAAAGTGTGTTAAACATCACCCAAAATTAAGACCTCCATAACTCTCTCATTGTAAGTGCAATAGTGGTGAAATTTCTACCAATTGGAGGTCTTCAAATTCTCTTTCAGTGGAAAAAATCTCATTTAAGATTAGGTGGGGTGAGAGCGTTTTGGTCCATTTTTTGAAGTGTGCGAAACGTCACCCAAAATTAAAACCTCCATAACTCTCTAATTTTAAGTCCAAAAGTGGTGAAATTTCTACCAATCGGAGGTTCTAAGATTCTATTTCGGGGAAAGAAATCTCATTTCAAAATTTATTGGGATGAGAGTTGTAGTCCATTTTATAAAGAGTGTGTGAAACGTCAACCAAAATTAAAACCTCTATAACTCTCTCACTTTAAGTCCAAAAGTGGTGAAATTTCTTCCAATCGGAGGTCCTAAGATTCTATTTCAGGGAAAGAAATCTCATTTCAAAATTTTTTGGGATGAGAGTTGTAGTCCATTTTATAAAGAGTGTGTGAAACGTCAACCAAAATTAAAACCTCTATAACTCTCTCACTTTAAGTCCAAAAGTGGTGAAATTTCTACCAATCGGAATTCTTCAAATTTTCTTTCAGGAGAGTGAAATCTCGTTTCACAATTCATTGGGGTGAGAGAGTTGTATTCCGTTTTATAAAGTGTGTTAAACATCACCCAAAATTAAGACCTCCATAACTCTCTCATTGTAAGTGCAATTGTGGTGAAATTTCTACCATTTGGAGGTCTTCAAATTCTCTTTCAGTGGAAAAAATCTCATTTAAGATTAGGTGGGGTGAGAGCGTTTTGTTCCATTTTTTAAAGTGTGCGAAACGTCACCCAAAATTAAAACCTCCATAACTCTCTCATTTCAAGTCCAAAAGTGGTGAAATTTCTACCAATCGGAGGTTCTAAGATTCTATTTCGGGGAAAGAAATCTCATTTCAAAATTTATTGGGATGAGTGTTGTAGTCCATTTTATAAAGAGTATGTGAAACGTCAACCAAAATTAAAACCTCTATAACTCTCTCACTTTAAGTCTAAAAGTGGTGAAATTTCTACCAATCGGAATTCTTCAAATTTTCTTTCAGGAGAGTGAAATCTCGTTTCACAATTCATTGGGGTGAGAGAGTTGTATTCCGTTTTATAAAGTGTTCTAAACATCACCCAAAATTAAAACCTCCATAACTCTCTCATTGTAAGTGCAATAGTGGTGAAATTTCTACCAATTGGAGGTCTTCCAATTCTCTTTCAGTGGAAAAAATCTCATTTAAGATTAGGTGGGGTGAGAGCGTTTTGGTCCATTTTATAAAGAGTGTGTGAAACGTCAACCAAAATTAAAACCTCTATAACTCTCTCACTTTAAGTCCAAAAGTGGTGAAATTTCTACCAATCGGAGGTCCTAAGATTCTATTTCAGGGAAAGAAATCTCATTTCAAAATTTATTGGGATGAGAGTTGTAGTCCATTTTATAAAGAGTGTGTGAAACGTCAACCAAAATTAAAACCTCTATAACTCTCTCACTTTAAGTCCAAAAGTGGTGAAATTTCTACCAATCGGAATTCTTCAAATTTTCTTTCAGGAGAGTGAAATCTCGTTTCACAATTCATTGGGGTGAGAGAGTTGTATTCCGTTTTATAAAGTGTGTTAAACATCACCCAAAATTAAGACCTCCATAACTCTCTCATTGTAAGTGCAATTGTGGTGAAATTTCTACCAATTGGAGGTCTTCAAATTCTCTTTCAGTGGAAAAAATCTCATTTAAGATTAGGTGGGGTGAGAGCGTTTTGTTCCATTTTTTAAAGTGTGCGAAACGTCACCCAAAATTAAAACCTCCATAACTCTCTCATTTCAAGTCCAAAAGTGGTGAAATTTCTACCAATCGGAGGTCCTAAGATTCTATTTCAGGGAAAGAAATCTCATTTCAAAATTTATTGGGATGAGAGTTGTAGTCCATTTTATAAAGTGTGTGCGAAAAGTCACCCAAAATTAAAACCTCTATAACTCTCTCACTTTAAGTCCAAAAGTTGTGAAATTTCTACCAATCGGAATTCTTCAAATTTTCTTTCAGGAGAGTGAAATCTCGTTTCACAATTCATTGGGGTGAGAGAGTTGTATTCCATTTTATAAAGTGTGTTAAAGATCACCCAAAATTAAAACCTCCATAACTCTCTCATTGTAAGTGCAATAGTGGTGAAATTTCTACCAATCGGAGGTCCTAAGATTCTATTTCAGGGAAAGAAATCTCATTCCAAAATTTGTTGGGATGAGAGTTGTAGTCCATTTTATAAAGTGTGTGCGAAAAGTCACCCAAAATTAAAACCTCTATAACTCTCTCACTTTAAGTCCAAAAGTGGTGAAATTTCTACCAATCGGAATTCTTCAAATTTTCTTTCAGGAGAGTGAAATCTCGTTTCACAATTCATTGGGGTGAGAGAGTTGTATATTCCGTTTTATAAAGTGTGTTAAACATCACCCAAAATTAAAACCTCCATAACTCTCTCATTGTAAGTGCAATAGTGGTGAAATTTCTACCAATTGGAGGTCTTCAAATTCTCTTTCAGTGGAAAAAATCTCATTTAAGATTAGGTGGGGTGAGAGCGTTTTGGTCCCTTTTTTGAAGTGTGCGAAACGTCACCCAAAATTAAAACCTCCATAACTCTCTAATTTTAAGTCCAAAAGTGGTGAAATTTCTACCAATCGGAGGTTCTAAGATTCTATTTCGGGGAAAGAAATCTCATTTCAAAATTTGTTGGGATGAGAGTTGTAGTCCATTTTATAAAGAGTGTGTGAAACGTCAACCAAAATTAAAACCTCTATAACTCTCTCACTTTAAGTCCAAAAGTGGTGAAATTTCTACCAATCGGAGGTCCTAAGATTCTATTTCAGGGAAAGAAATCTCATTTCAAAATTTATTGGGATGAGAGTTGTAGTCCATTTTATAAAGATTGTGTGAAACGTCAACTAAAATTAAAACCTCTATAACTCTCTCACTTTAAGTCCAAAAGTGGTGAAATTTCTACCAATCGGAATTCTTCAAATTTTCTTTCAGGAGAGTGAAATCTCGTTTCACAATTCATTGGGGTGAGAGAGTTGTATTCCGTTTTATAAAGTGTGTTAAACATCACCCAAAATTAAGACCTCCATAACTCTCTCATTGTAAGTGCAATTGTGGTTGAATTTCTACCAATTGGAGGTCTTCAAATTCTCTTTCAGTGGAAAAAATCTCATTTAAGATTAGGTGGGGTGAGAGCGTTTTGTTCCATTTTTTAAAGTGTGCGAAACGTCACCCAAAATTAAAACCTCCATAACTCTCTCATTTCAAGTCCAAAAGTGGTGAAATTTCTACCAATCGGAGGTCCTAAGATTCTATTTCAGGGAAAGAAATCTCATTTCAAAATTTATTGGGATGAGAGTTGTAGTCCATTTTATAAAGTGTGTGCGAAAAGTCACCCAAAATTAAAACCTCTATAACTCTCTCACTTTAAGTCCAAAAGTTGTGAAATTTCTACCAATCGGAATTCTTCAAATTTTCTTTCAGGAGAGTGAAATCTCGTTTCACAATTCATTGGGGTGAGAGAGTTGTATTCCGTTTTATAAAGTGTGTTAAAGATCACCCAAAATTAAAACCTCCATAACTCTCTCATTGTAAGTGCAATAGTGGTGAAATTTCTACCAATCGGAGGTCCTAAGTTTCTATTTCAGGGAAAGAAATCTCATTCCAAAATTTGTTGGGATGAGAGTTGTAGTCCATTTTATAAAGTGTGTGCGAAACGTCAACCAAAATTAAAACCTCTATAACTCTCTCACTTTAAGTCCAAAAGTGGTGAAATTTCTTCCAATCGGAGGTCCTAAGATTCTATTTCAGGGAAAGAAATCTCATTTCAAAATTTTTTGGGATGAGTTGTAGTCCATTTTATAAAGAGTGTGTGAAACGTCAACCAAAATTAAAACCTCTATAACTCTCTCACTTTAAGTCCAAAAGTGGTGAAATTTCTACCAATCGGAATTCTTCAAATTTTCTTTCAGGAGAGCGAAATCTCGTTTCACAATTCATTGGGGTGAGAGAGTTGTATTCCGTTTTATAAAGTGTGTTAAACATCACCCAAAATTAAGACCTCCATAACTCTCTCATTGTAAGTGCAATTGTGGTGAAATTTCTACCAATTGGAGGTCTTCAAATTCTCTTTCAGTGGAAAAAATCTCATTTAAGATTAGGTGGGGTGAGAGCGTTTTGTTCCATTTTTTAAAGTGTGCGAAACGTCACCCAAAATTAAAACCTCCATAACTCTCTCATTTCAAGTCCAAAAGTGGTGAAATTTCTACCAATCGGAGGTCCTAAGATTCTATTTCAGGGAAAGAAATCTCATTTCAAAATTTATTGGGATGAGAGTTGTAGTCCATTTTATAAAGTGTGTGCGAAAAGTCACCCAAAATTAAAACCTCTATAACTCTCTCACTTTAAGTCCAAAAGTTGTGAAATTTCTACCAATCGGAATTCTTCAAATTTTCTTTCAGGAGAGTGAAATCTCGTTTCACAATTCATTGGGGTGAGAGAGTTGTATTCCGTTTTATAAAGTGTGTTAAAGATCACCCAAAATTAAAACCTCCATAACTCTCTCATTGTAAGTGCAATAGTGGTGAAATTTCTACCAATCGGAGGTCCTAAGATTCTATTTCAGGGAAAGAAATCTCATTCCAAAATTTGTTGGGATGAGAGTTGTAGTCCATTTTATAAAGTGTGTGCGAAAAGTCACCCAAAATTAAAACCTCTATAACTCTCTCACTTTAAGTCCAAAAGTGGTGAAATTTCTACCAATCGGAATTCTTCAAATTTTCTTTCAGGAGAGTGAAATCTCGTTTCACAATTCATTGGGGTGAGAGAGTTGTATTCCGTTTTATAAAGTGTGTTAAACATCACCCAAAATTAAGACCTCCATAACTCTCTCATTGTAAGTGCAATTGTGGTGAAATTTCTACCAATTGGAGGTCTTCAAATTCTCTTTCAGTGGAAAAAATCTCATTTAAGATTAGGTGGGGTGAGAGCGTTTTGTTCCATTTTTTAAAGTGTGCGAAACGTCACCCAAAATTAAAACCTCCATAACTCTCTCATTTCAAGTCCAAAAGTGGTGAAATTTCTACCAATCGGAGGTTCTAAGATTCTATTTCGGAGAAAGAAATCTCATTTCAAAATTTATTGGGATGAGTGTTGTAGTCCATTTTATAAAGAGTATGTGAAACGTCAACCAAAATTAAAACCTCTATAACTCTCTCACTTTAAGTCCAAAAGTGGTGAAATTTCTACCAATCGGAATTCTTCAAATTTTCTTTCAGGAGAGTGAAATCTCGTTTCACAATTCATTGGGGTGAGAGAGTTGTATTCCGTTTTATAAAGTGTTCTAAACATCACCCAAAATTAAAACCTCCATAACTCTCTCATTGTAAGTGCAATAGTGGTGAAATTTCTACCAATTGGAGGTCTTCCAATTCTCTTTCAGTGGAAAAAATCTCATTTAAGATTAGGTGGGGTGAGAGCGTTTTGGTCCATTTTATAAAGAGTGTGTGAAACGACAACCAAAATTAAAACCTCTATAACTCTCTCACTTTAAGTCCAAAAGTGGTGAAATTTCTACCAATCGGAGGTCCTAAGATTCTATTTCAGGGAAAGAAATCTCATTTCAAAATTTATTGGGATGAGAGTTGTAGTCCATTTTATAAAGAGTGTGTGAAACGTCAACCAAAATTAAAACCTCTATAACTCTCTCACTTTAAGTCCAAAAGTGGTGAAATTTCTACCAATCGGAATTCTTCAAATTTTCTTTCAGGAGAGTGAAATCTCGTTTCACAATTCATTGGGGTGAGAGAGTTGTATTCCGTTTTATAAAGTGTGTTAAAAATCACCCAAAATTAAGACCTCCATAACTCTCTCATTGTAAGTGCAATTGTGGTGAAATTTCTACCAATTGGAGGTCTTCAAATTCTCTTTCAGTGGAAAAAATCTCATTTAAGATTAGGTGGGGTGAGAGCGTTTTGTTCCATTTTTTAAAGTGTGCGAAACGTCACCCAAAATTAAAACCTCCATAACTCTCTCATTTCAAGTCCAAAAGTGGTGAAATTTCTACCAATCGGAGGTCCTAAGATTCTATTTCAGGGAAAGAAATCTCATTCCAAAATTTGTTGGGATGAGAGTTGTAGTCCATTTTATAAAGATTGTGTGAAACGTCAACCAAAATTAGAACCTCTATAACTCTCTCACTTTAAGTCCAAAAGTGGTGAAATTTCTACCAATCGGAATTCTTCAAATTTTCTTTCAGGAGAGTGAAATCTCGTTTCACAATTCATTGGGGTGAGAGAGTTGTATTCCGTTTTATAAAGTGTGTTAAACATCACCCAAAATTAAGACCTCCATAACTCTCTCATTGTAAGTGCAATAGTGGTGAAATTTCTACCAATTGGAGGTCTTCAAATTCTCTTTCAGTGGAAAAAATCTCATTTAAGATTAGGTGGGGTGAGAGCGTTTTGGTCCATTTTTTGAAGTGTGCGAAACGTCACCCAAAATTAAAACCTCCATAACTCTCTAATTTTAAGTCCAAAAGTGGTGAAATTTCTACCAATCGGAGGTTCTAAGATTCTATTTCGGGGAAAGAAATCTCATTTCAAAATTTATTGGGATGAGAGTTGTAGTCCATTTTATAAAGAGTGTGTGAAACGTCAACCAAAATTAAAACCTCTATAACTCTCTCACTTTAAGTCCAAAAGTGGTGAAATTTCTTCCAATCGGAGGTCCTAAGATTCTATTTCAGGGAAAGAAATCTCATTTCAAAATTTTTTGGGATGAGAGTTGTAGTCCATTTTATAAAGAGTGTGTGAAACGTCAACCAAAATTAAAACCTCTATAACTCTCTCACTTTAAGTCCAAAAGTGGTGAAATTTCTACCAATCGGAATTCTTCAAATTTTCTTTCAGGAGAGTGAAATCTCGTTTCACAATTCATTGGGGTGAGAGAGTTGTATTCCGTTTTATAAAGTGTGTTAAACATCACCCAAAATTAAGACCTCCATAACTCTCTCATTGTAAGTGCAATTGTGGTGAAATTTCTACCATTTGGAGGTCTTCAAATTCTCTTTCAGTGGAAAAAATCTCATTTAAGATTAGGTGGGGTGAGAGCGTTTTGTTCCATTTTTTAAAGTGTGCGAAACGTCACCCAAAATTAAAACCTCCATAACTCTCTCATTTCAAGTCCAAAAGTGGTGAAATTTCTACCAATCGGAGGTTCTAAGATTCTATTTCGGGGAAAGAAATCTCATTTCAAAATTTATTGGGATGAGTGTTGTAGTCCATTTTATAAAGAGTATGTGAAACGTCAACCAAAATTAAAACCTCTATAACTCTCTCACTTTAAGTCCAAAAGTGGTGAAATTTCTACCAATCGGAATTCTTCAAATTTTCTTTCAGGAGAGTGAAATCTCGTTTCACAATTCATTGGGGTGAGAGAGTTGTATTCCGTTTTATAAAGTGTTCTAAACATCACCCAAAATTAAAACCTCCATAACTCTCTCATTGTAAGTGCAATAGTGGTGAAATTTCTACCAATTGGAGGTCTTCCAATTCTCTTTCAGTGGAAAAAATCTCATTTAAGATTAGGTGGGGTGAGAGCGTTTTGGTCCATTTTATAAAGAGTGTGTGAAACGTCAACCAAAATTAAAACCTCTATAACTCTCTCACTTTAAGTCCAAAAGTGGTGAAATTTCTACCAATCGGAGGTCCTAAGATTCTATTTCAGGGAAAGAAATCTCATTTCAAAATTTATTGGGATGAGAGTTGTAGTCCATTTTATAAAGAGTGTGTGAAACGTCAACCAAAATTAAAACCTCTATAACTCTCTCACTTTAAGTCCAAAAGTGGTGAAATTTCTACCAATCGGAATTCTTCAAATTTTCTTTCAGGAGAGTGAAATCTCGTTTCACAATTCATTGGGGTGAGAGAGTTGTATTCCGTTTTATAAAGTGTGTTAAACATCACCCAAAATTAAGACCTCCATAACTCTCTCATTGTAAGTGCAATTGTGGTGAAATTTCTACCAATTGGAGGTCTTCAAATTCTCTTTCAGTGGAAAAAATCTCATTTAAGATTAGGTGGGGTGAGAGCGTTTTGTTCCATTTTTTAAAGTGTGCGAAACGTCACCCAAAATTAAAACCTCCATAACTCTCTCATTTCAAGTCCAAAAGTGGTGAAATTTCTACCAATCGGAGGTCCTAAGATTCTATTTCAGGGAAAGAAATCTCATTTCAAAATTTATTGGGATGAGAGTTGTAGTCCATTTTATAAAGTGTGTGCGAAAAGTCACCCAAAATTAAAACCTCTATAACTCTCTCACTTTAAGTCCAAAAGTTGTGAAATTTCTACCAATCGGAATTCTTCAAATTTTCTTTCAGGAGAGTGAAATCTCGTTTCACAATTCATTGGGGTGAGAGAGTTGTATTCCGTTTTATAAAGTGTGTTAAAGATCACCCAAAATTAAAACCTCCATAACTCTCTCATTGTAAGTGCAATAGTGGTGAAATTTCTACCAATCGGAGGTCCTAAGATTCTATTTCAGGGAAAGAAATCTCATTCCAAAATTTGTTGGGATGAGAGTTGTAGTCCATTTTATAAAGTGTGTGCGAAAAGTCACCCAAAATTAAAACCTCTATAACTCTCTCACTTTAAGTCCAAAAGTGGTGAAATTTCTACCAATCGGAATTCTTCAAATTTTCTTTCAGGAGAGTGAAATCTCGTTTCACAATTCATTGGGGTGAGAGAGTTGTATATTCCGTTTTATAAAGTGTGTTAAACATCACCCAAAATTAAAACCTCCATAACTCTCTCATTGTAAGTGCAATAGTGGTGAAATTTCTACCAATTGGAGGTCTTCAAATTCTCTTTCAGTGGAAAAAATCTCATTTAAGATTAGGTGGGGTGAGAGCGTTTTGGTCCCTTTTTTGAAGTGTGCGAAACGTCACCCAAAATTAAAACCTCCATAACTCTCTAATTTTAAGTCCAAAAGTGGTGAAATTTCTACCAATCGGAGGTTCTAAGATTCTATTTCGGGGAAAGAAATCTCATTTCAAAATTTGTTGGGATGAGAGTTGTAGTCCATTTTATAAAGAGTGTGTGAAACGTCAACCAAAATTAAAACCTCTATAACTCTCTCACTTTAAGTCCAAAAGTGGTGAAATTTCTACCAATCGGAGGTCCTAAGATTCTATTTCAGGGAAAGAAATCTCATTTCAAAATTTATTGGGATGAGAGTTGTAGTCCATTTTATAAAGATTGTGTGAAACGTCAACTAAAATTAAAACCTCTATAACTCTCTCACTTTAAGTCCAAAAGTGGTGAAATTTCTACCAATCGGAATTCTTCAAATTTTCTTTCAGGAGAGTGAAATCTCGTTTCACAATTCATTGGGGTGAGAGAGTTGTATTCCGTTTTATAAAGTGTGTTAAACATCACCCAAAATTAAGACCTCCATAACTCTCTCATTGTAAGTGCAATTGTGGTTGAATTTCTACCAATTGGAGGTCTTCAAATTCTCTTTCAGTGGAAAAAATCTCATTTAAGATTAGGTGGGGTGAGAGCGTTTTGTTCCATTTTTTAAAGTGTGCGAAACGTCACCCAAAATTAAAACCTCCATAACTCTCTCATTTCAAGTCCAAAAGTGGTGAAATTTCTACCAATCGGAGGTTCTAAGATTCTATTTCGGGGAAAGAAATCTCATTTCAAAATTTATTGGGATGAGTGTTGTAGTCCATTTTATAAAGAGTATGTGAAACGTCAACCAAAATTAAAACCTCTATAACTCTCTCACTTTAAGTCCAAAAGTGGTGAAATTTCTACCAATCGGAATTCTTCAAATTTTCTTTCAGGAGAGTGAAATCTCGTTTCACAATTCATTGGGGTGAGAGAGTTGTATTCCGTTTTATAAAGTGTTCTAAACATCACCCAAAATTAAAACCTCCATAACTCTCTCATTGTAAGTGCAATAGTGGTGATATTTCTACCAATTGGAGGTCTTCCAATTCTCTTTCAGTGGAAAAAATCTCATTTAAGATTAGGTGGGGTGAGAGCGTTTTGGTCCATTTTATAAAGAGTGTGTGAAACGACAAGCAAAATTAAAACCTCTATAACTCTCTCACTTTAAGTCCAAAAGTGGTGAAATTTCTACCAATCGGAGGTCCTAAGATTCTATTTCAGGGAAAGAAATCTCATTTCAAAATTTATTGGGATGAGAGTTGTAGTCCATTTTATAAAGAGTGTGTGAAACGTCAACCAAAATTAAAACCTCTATAACTCTCTCACTTTAAGTCCAAAAGTGGTGAAATTTCTACCAATCGGAATTCTTCAAATTTTCTTTCAGGAGAGTGAAATCTCGTTTCACAATTCATTGGGGTGAGAGAGTTGTATTCCGTTTTATAAAGTGTGTTAAAAATCACCCAAAATTAAGACCTCCATAACTCTCTCATTGTAAGTGCAATTGTGGTGAAATTTCTACCAATTGGAGGTCTTCAAATTCTCTTTCAGTGGAAAAAATCTCATTTAAGATTAGGTGGGGTGAGAGCGTTTTGTTCCATTTTTTAAAGTGTGCGAAACGTCACCCAAAATTAAAACCTCCATAACTCTCTCATTTCAAGTCCAAAAGTGGTGAAATTTCTACCAATCGGAGGTCCTAAGATTCTATTTCAGGGAAAGAAATCTCATTCCAAAATTTGTTGGGATGAGAGTTGTAGTCCATTTTATAAAGATTGTGTGAAACGTCAACCAAAATTAGAACCTCTATAACTCTCTCACTTTAAGTCCAAAAGTGGTGAAATTTCTACCAATCGGAATTCTTCAAATTTTCTTTCAGGAGAGTGAAATCTCGTTTCACAATTCATTGGGGTGAGAGAGTTGTATTCCGTTTTATAAAGTGTGTTAAACATCACCCAAAATTAAGACCTCTATAACTCTCTCATTGTAAGTGCAATAGTGGTGAAATTTCTACCAATTGGAGGTCTTCAAATTCTCTTTCAGTGGAAAAAATCTCATTTAAGATTAGGTGGGGTAAGAGCGTTTTGGTCCATTTTTTGAAGTGTGCGAAACGTCACCCAAAATTAAAACCTCCATAACTCTCTAATTTTAAGTCCAAAAGTGGTGAAATTTCTACCAATCGAAGGTTCTAAGATTCTATTTCGGGGAAAGAAATCTCATTTCAAAATTTATTGGGATGAGAGTTGTAGTCCATTTTATAAAGAGTGTGTGAAACGTCAACCAAAATTAAAACCTCTATAACTCTCTCACTTTAAGTCCAAAAGTGGTGAAATTTCTACCAATCGGAATTCTTCAAATTTTCTTTCAGGAGAGTGAAATCTCGTTTCACAATTCATTGGGGTGAGAGAGTTGTATTCCGTTTTATAAAGTGTGTTAAACATCACCCAAAATTAAGACCTCCATAACTCTCTCATTGTAAGTGCAATAGTGGTGAAATTTCTACCAATTGGAGGTCTTCAAATTCTCTTTCAGTGGAAAAAATCTCATTTAAGATTAGGTGGGGTGAGAGCGTTTTGGTCCATTTTTTGAAGTGTGCGAAACGTCACCCAAAATTAAAACCTCCATAACTCTCTAATTTTAAGTCCAAAAGTGGTGAAATTTCTACCAATCGGAGGTTCTAAGATTCTATTTCGGGGAAAGAAATCTCATTTCAAAATTTATTTGGATGAGAGTTGTAGTCCATTTTATAAAGAGTGTGTGAAACGTCAACCAAAATTAAAACCTCTATAACTCTCTCACTTTAAGTCCAAAAGTGGTGAAATTTCTTCCAATCGGAGGTCCTAAGATTCTATTTCAGGGAAAGAAATCTCATTTCAAAATTTTTTGGGATGAGAGTTGTAGTCCATTTTATAAAGAGTGTGTGAAACGTCAACCAAAATTAAAACCTCTATAACTCTCTCACTTTAAGTCCAAAAGTGGTGAAATTTCTACCAATCGGAATTCTTCAAATTTTCTTTCAGGAGAGTGAAATCTCGTTTCACAATTCATTGGGGTGAGAGAGTTGTATTCCGTTTTATAAAGTGTGTTAAACATCACCCAAAATTAAGACCTCCATAACTCTCTCATTGTAAGTGCAATTGTGGTGAAATTTCTACCAATTGGAGGTCTTCAAATTCTCTTTCAGTGGAAAAAATCTCATTTAAGATTAGGTGGGGTGAGAGCGTTTTGTTCCATTTTTTAAAGTGTGCGAAACGTCACCCAAAATTAAAACCTCCATAACTCTCTCATTTCAAGTCCAAAAGTGGTGAAATTTCTACCAATCGGAGGTTCTAAGATTCTATTTCGGAGAAAGAAATCTCATTTCAAAATTTATTGGGATGAGTGTTGTAGTCCATTTTATAAAGAGTATGTGAAACGTCAACCAAAATTAAAACCTCTATAACTCTCTCACTTTAAGTCCAAAAGTGGTGAAATTTCTACCAATCGGAATTCTTCAAATTTTCTTTCAGGAGAGTGAAATCTCGTTTCACAATTCATTGGGGTGAGAGAGTTGTATTCCGTTTTATAAAGTGTTCTAAACATCACCCAAAATTAAAACCTCCATAACTCTCTCATTGTAAGTGCAATAGTGGTGAAATTTCTACCAATTGGAGGTCTTCCAATTCTCTTTCAGTGGAAAAAATCTCATTTAAGATTAGGTGGGGTGAGAGCGTTTTGGTCCATTTTATAAAGAGTGTGTGAAACGACAACCAAAATTAAAACCTCTATAACTCTCTCACTTTAAGTCCAAAAGTGGTGAAATTTCTACCAATCGGAGGTCCTAAGATTCTATTTCAGGGAAAGAAATCTCATTTCAAAATTTATTGGGATGAGAGTTGTAGTCCATTTTATAAAGAGTGTGTGAAACGTCAACCAAAATTAAAACCTCTATAACTCTCTCACTTTAAGTCCAAAAGTGGTGAAATTTCTACCAATCGGAATTCTTCAAATTTTCTTTCAGGAGAGTGAAATCTCGTTTCACAATTCATTGGGGTGAGAGAGTTGTATTCCGTTTTATAAAGTGTGTTAAAAATCACCCAAAATTAAGACCTCCATAACTCTCTCATTGTAAGTGCAATTGTGGTGAAATTTCTACCAATTGGAGGTCTTCAAATTCTCTTTCAGTGGAAAAAATCTCATTTAAGATTAGGTGGGGTGAGAGCGTTTTGTTCCATTTTTTAAAGTGTGCGAAACGTCACCCAAAATTAAAACCTCCATAACTCTCTCATTTCAAGTCCAAAAGTGGTGAAATTTCTACCAATCGGAGGTCCTAAGATTCTATTTCAGGGAAAGAAATCTCATTCCAAAATTTGTTGGGATGAGAGTTGTAGTCCATTTTATAAAGATTGTGTGAAACGTCAACCAAAATTAGAACCTCTATAACTCTCTCACTTTAAGTCCAAAAGTGGTGAAATTTCTACCAATCGGAATTCTTCAAATTTTCTTTCAGGAGAGTGAAATCTCGTTTCACAATTCATTGGGGTGAGAGAGTTGTATTCCGTTTTATAAAGTGTGTTAAACATCACCCAAAATTAAGACCTCCATAACTCTCTCATTGTAAGTGCAATAGTGGTGAAATTTCTACCAATTGGAGGTCTTCAAATTCTCTTTCAGTGGAAAAAATCTCATTTAAGATTAGGTGGGGTGAGAGCGTTTTGGTCCATTTTTTGAAGTGTGCGAAACGTCACCCAAAATTAAAACCTCCATAACTCTCTAATTTTAAGTCCAAAAGTGGTGAAATTTCTACCAATCGGAGGTTCTAAGATTCTATTTCGGGGAAAGAAATCTCATTTCAAAATTTATTGGGATGAGAGTTGTAGTCCATTTTATAAAGAGTGTGTGAAACGTCAACCAAAATTAAAACCTCTATAACTCTCTCACTTTAAGTCCAAAAGTGGTGAAATTTCTTCCAATCGGAGGTCCTAAGATTCTATTTCAGGGAAAGAAATCTCATTTCAAAATTTTTTGGGATGAGAGTTGTAGTCCATTTTATAAAGAGTGTGTGAAACGTCAACCAAAATTAAAACCTCTATAACTCTCTCACTTTAAGTCCAAAAGTGGTGAAATTTCTACCAATCGGAATTCTTCAAATTTTCTTTCAGGAGAGTGAAATCTCGTTTCACAATTCATTGGGGTGAGAGAGTTGTATTCCGTTTTATAAAGTGTGTTAAACATCACCCAAAATTAAGACCTCCATAACTCTCTCATTGTAAGTGCAATTGTGGTGAAATTTCTACCATTTGGAGGTCTTCAAATTCTCTTTCAGTGGAAAAAATCTCATTTAAGATTAGGTGGGGTGAGAGCGTTTTGTTCCATTTTTTAAAGTGTGCGAAACGTCACCCAAAATTAAAACCTCCATAACTCTCTCATTTCAAGTCCAAAAGTGGTGAAATTTCTACCAATCGGAGGTTCTAAGATTCTATTTCGGGGAAAGAAATCTCATTTCAAAATTTATTGGGATGAGTGTTGTAGTCCATTTTATAAAGAGTATGTGAAACGTCAACCAAAATTAAAACCTCTATAACTCTCTCACTTTAAGTCCAAAAGTGGTGAAATTTCTACCAATCGGAATTCTTCAAATTTTCTTTCAGGAGAGTGAAATCTCGTTTCACAATTCATTGGGGTGAGAGAGTTGTATTCCGTTTTATAAAGTGTTCTAAACATCACCCAAAATTAAAACCTCCATAACTCTCTCATTGTAAGTGCAATAGTGGTGAAATTTCTACCAATTGGAGGTCTTCCAATTCTCTTTCAGTGGAAAAAATCTCATTTAAGATTAGGTGGGGTGAGAGCGTTTTGGTCCATTTTATAAAGAGTGTGTGAAACGTCAACCAAAATTAAAACCTCTATAACTCTCTCACTTTAAGTCCAAAAGTGGTGAAATTTCTACCAATCGGAGGTCCTAAGATTCTATTTCAGGGAAAGAAATCTCATTTCAAAATTTATTGGGATGAGAGTTGTAGTCCATTTTATAAAGAGTGTGTGAAACGTCAACCAAAATTAAAACCTCTATAACTCTCTCACTTTAAGTCCAAAAGTGGTGAAATTTCTACCAATCGGAATTCTTCAAATTTTCTTTCAGGAGAGTGAAATCTCGTTTCACAATTCATTGGGGTGAGAGAGTTGTATTCCGTTTTATAAAGTGTGTTAAACATCACCCAAAATTAAGACCTCCATAACTCTCTCATTGTAAGTGCAATTGTGGTGAAATTTCTACCAATTGGAGGTCTTCAAATTCTCTTTCAGTGGAAAAAATCTCATTTAAGATTAGGTGGGGTGAGAGCGTTTTGTTCCATTTTTTAAAGTGTGCGAAACGTCACCCAAAATTAAAACCTCCATAACTCTCTCATTTCAAGTCCAAAAGTGGTGAAATTTCTACCAATCGGAGGTCCTAAGATTCTATTTCAGGGAAAGAAATCTCATTTCAAAATTTATTGGGATGAGAGTTGTAGTCCATTTTATAAAGTGTGTGCGAAAAGTCACCCAAAATTAAAACCTCTATAACTCTCTCACTTTAAGTCCAAAAGTTGTGAAATTTCTACCAATCGGAATTCTTCAAATTTTCTTTCAGGAGAGTGAAATCTCGTTTCACAATTCATTGGGGTGAGAGAGTTGTATTCCGTTTTATAAAGTGTGTTAAAGATCACCCAAAATTAAAACCTCCATAACTCTCTCATTGTAAGTGCAATAGTGGTGAAATTTCTACCAATCGGAGGTCCTAAGATTCTATTTCAGGGAAAGAAATCTCATTCCAAAATTTGTTGGGATGAGAGTTGTAGTCCATTTTATAAAGTGTGTGCGAAAAGTCACCCAAAATTAAAACCTCTATAACTCTCTCACTTTAAGTCCAAAAGTGGTGAAATTTCTACCAATCGGAATTCTTCAAATTTTCTTTCAGGAGAGTGAAATCTCGTTTCACAATTCATTGGGGTGAGAGAGTTGTATATTCCGTTTTATAAAGTGTGTTAAACATCACCCAAAATTAAAACCTCCATAACTCTCTCATTGTAAGTGCAATAGTGGTGAAATTTCTACCAATTGGAGGTCTTCAAATTCTCTTTCAGTGGAAAAAATCTCATTTAAGATTAGGTGGGGTGAGAGCGTTTTGGTCCCTTTTTTGAAGTGTGCGAAACGTCACCCAAAATTAAAACCTCCATAACTCTCTAATTTTAAGTCCAAAAGTGGTGAAATTTCTACCAATCGGAGGTTCTAAGATTCTATTTCGGGGAAAGAAATCTCATTTCAAAATTTGTTGGGATGAGAGTTGTAGTCCATTTTATAAAGAGTGTGTGAAACGTCAACCAAAATTAAAACCTCTATAACTCTCTCACTTTAAGTCCAAAAGTGGTGAAATTTCTACCAATCGGAGGTCCTAAGATTCTATTTCAGGGAAAGAAATCTCATTTCAAAATTTATTGGGATGAGAGTTGTAGTCCATTTTATAAAGATTGTGTGAAACGTCAACTAAAATTAAAACCTCTATAACTCTCTCACTTTAAGTCCAAAAGTGGTGAAATTTCTACCAATCGGAATTCTTCAAATTTTCTTTCAGGAGAGTGAAATCTCGTTTCACAATTCATTGGGGTGAGAGAGTTGTATTCCGTTTTATAAAGTGTGTTAAACATCACCCAAAATTAAGACCTCCATAACTCTCTCATTGTAAGTGCAATTGTGGTTGAATTTCTACCAATTGGAGGTCTTCAAATTCTCTTTCAGTGGAAAAAATCTCATTTAAGATTAGGTGGGGTGAGAGCGTTTTGTTCCATTTTTTAAAGTGTGCGAAACGTCACCCAAAATTAAAACCTCCATAACTCTCTCATTTCAAGTCCAAAAGTGGTGAAATTTCTACCAATCGGAGGTTCTAAGATTCTATTTCGGGGAAAGAAATCTCATTTCAAAATTTATTGGGATGAGTGTTGTAGTCCATTTTATAAAGAGTATGTGAAACGTCAACCAAAATTAAAACCTCTATAACTCTCTCACTTTAAGTCCAAAAGTGGTGAAATTTCTACCAATCGGAATTCTTCAAATTTTCTTTCAGGAGAGTGAAATCTCGTTTCACAATTCATTGGGGTGAGAGAGTTGTATTCCGTTTTATAAAGTGTTCTAAACATCACCCAAAATTAAAACCTCCATAACTCTCTCATTGTAAGTGCAATAGTGGTGATATTTCTACCAATTGGAGGTCTTCCAATTCTCTTTCAGTGGAAAAAATCTCATTTAAGATTAGGTGGGGTGAGAGCGTTTTGGTCCATTTTATAAAGAGTGTGTGAAACGACAACCAAAATTAAAACCTCTATAACTCTCTCACTTTAAGTCCAAAAGTGGTGAAATTTCTACCAATCGGAGGTCCTAAGATTCTATTTCAGGGAAAGAAATCTCATTTCAAAATTTATTGGGATGAGAGTTGTAGTCCATTTTATAAAGAGTGTGTGAAACGTCAACCAAAATTAAAACCTCTATAACTCTCTCACTTTAAGTCCAAAAGTGGTGAAATTTCTACCAATCGGAATTCTTCAAATTTTCTTTCAGGAGAGTGAAATCTCGTTTCACAATTCATTGGGGTGAGAGAGTTGTATTCCGTTTTATAAAGTGTGTTAAAAATCACCCAAAATTAAGACCTCCATAACTCTCTCATTGTAAGTGCAATTGTGGTGAAATTTCTACCAATTGGAGGTCTTCAAATTCTCTTTCAGTGGAAAAAATCTCATTTAAGATTAGGTGGGGTGAGAGCGTTTTGTTCCATTTTTTAAAGTGTGCGAAACGTCACCCAAAATTAAAACCTCCATAACTCTCTCATTTCAAGTCCAAAAGTGGTGAAATTTCTACCAATCGGAGGTCCTAAGATTCTATTTCAGGGAAAGAAATCTCATTCCAAAATTTGTTGGGATGAGAGTTGTAGTCCATTTTATAAAGATTGTGTGAAACGTCAACCAAAATTAGAACCTCTATAACTCTCTCACTTTAAGTCCAAAAGTGGTGAAATTTCTACCAATCGGAATTCTTCAAATTTTCTTTCAGGAGAGTGAAATCTCGTTTCACAATTCATTGGGGTGAGAGAGTTGTATTCCGTTTTATAAAGTGTGTTAAACATCACCCAAAATTAAGACCTCTATAACTCTCTCATTGTAAGTGCAATAGTGGTGAAATTTCTACCAATTGGAGGTCTTCAAATTCTCTTTCAGTGGAAAAAATCTCATTTAAGATTAGGTGGGGTGAGAGCGTTTTGGTCCATTTTTTGAAGTGTGCGAAACGTCACCCAAAATTAAAACCTCCATAACTCTCTAATTTTAAGTCCAAAAGTGGTGAAATTTCTACCAATCGAAGGTTCTAAGATTCTATTTCGGGGAAAGAAATCTCATTTCAAAATTTATTGGGATGAGAGTTGTAGTCCATTTTATAAAGAGTGTGTGAAACGTCAACCAAAATTAAAACCTCTATAACTCTCTCACTTTAAGTCCAAAAGTGGTGAAATTTCTACCAATCGGAATTCTTCAAATTTTCTTTCAGGAGAGTGAAATCTCGTTTCACAATTCATTGGGGTGAGAGAGTTGTATTCCGTTTTATAAAGTGTGTTAAACATCACCCAAAATTAAGACCTCCATAACTCTCTCATTGTAAGTGCAATAGTGGTGAAATTTCTACCAATTGGAGGTCTTCAAATTCTCTTTCAGTGGAAAAAATCTCATTTAAGATTAGGTGGGGTGAGAGCGTTTTGGTCCATTTTTTGAAGTGTGCGAAACGTCACCCAAAATTAAAACCTCCATAACTCTCTAATTTTAAGTCCAAAAGTGGTGAAATTTCTACCAATCGGAGGTTCTAAGATTCTATTTCGGGGAAAGAAATCTCATTTCAAAATTTATTTGGATGAGAGTTGTAGTCCATTTTATAAAGAGTGTGTGAAACGTCAACCAAAATTAAAACCTCTATAACTCTCTCACTTTAAGTCCAAAAGTGGTGAAATTTCTTCCAATCGGAGGTCCTAAGATTCTATTTCAGGGAAAGAAATCTCATTTCAAAATTTTTTGGGATGAGAGTTGTAGTCCATTTTATAAAGAGTGTGTGAAACGTCAACCAAAATTAAAACCTCTATAACTCTCTCACTTTAAGTCCAAAAGTGGTGAAATTTCTACCAATCGGAATTCTTCAAATTTTCTTTCAGGAGAGTGAAATCTCGTTTCACAATTCATTGGGGTGAGAGAGTTGTATTCCGTTTTATAAAGTGTGTTAAACATCACCCAAAATTAAGACCTCCATAACTCTCTCATTGTAAGTGCAATTGTGGTGAAATTTCTACCAATTGGAGGTCTTCAAATTCTCTTTCAGTGGAAAAAATCTCATTTAAGATTAGGTGGGGTGAGAGCGTTTTGTTCCATTTTTTAAAGTGTGCGAAACGTCACCCAAAATTAAAACCTCCATAACTCTCTCATTTCAAGTCCAAAAGTGGTGAAATTTCTACCAATCGGAGGTTCTAAGATTCTATTTCGGGGAAAGAAATCTCATTTCAAAATTTATTGGGATGAGTGTTGTAGTCCATTTTATAAAGAGTATGTGAAACGTCAACCAAAATTAAAACCTCTATAACTCTCTCACTTTAAGTCCAAAAGTGGTGAAATTTCTACCAATCGGAATTCTTCAAATTTTCTTTCAGGAGAGTGAAATCTCGTTTCACAATTCATTGGGGTGAGAGAGTTGTATTCCGTTTTATAAAGTGTTCTAAACATCACCCAAAATTAAAACCTCCATAACTCTCTCATTGTAAGTGCAATAGTGGTGAAATTTCTACCAATTGGAGGTCTTCCAATTCTCTTTCAGTGGAAAAAATCTCATTTAAGATTAGGTGGGGTGAGAGCGTTTTGGTCCATTTTATAAAGAGTGTGTGAAACGTCAACCAAAATTAAAACCTCTATAACTCTCTCACTTTAAGTCCAAAAGTGGTGAAATTTCTACCAATCGGAGGTCCTAAGATTCTATTTCAGGGAAAGAAATCTCATTTCAAAATTTATTGGGATGAGAGTTGTAGTCCATTTTATAAAGAGTGTGTGAAACGTCAACCAAAATTAAAACCTCTATAACTCTCTCACTTTAAGTCCAAAAGTGGTGAAATTTCTACCAATCGGAATTCTTCAAATTTTCTTTCAGGAGAGTGAAATCTCGTTTCACAATTCATTGGGGTGAGAGAGTTGTATTCCGTTTTATAAAGTGTGTTAAACATCACCCAAAATTAAGACCTCCATAACTCTCTCATTGTAAGTGCAATTGTGGTGAAATTTCTACCAATTGGAGGTCTTCAAATTCTCTTTCAGTGGAAAAAATCTCATTTAAGATTAGGTGGGGTGAGAGCGTTTTGTTCCATTTTTTAAAGTGTGCGAAACGTCACCCAAAATTAAAACCTCCATAACTCTCTCATTTCAAGTCCAAAAGTGGTGAAATTTCTACCAATCGGAGGTCCTAAGATTCTATTTCAGGGAAAGAAATCTCATTTCAAAATTTATTGGGATGAGAGTTGTAGTCCATTTTATAAAGTGTGTGCGAAAAGTCACCCAAAATTAAAACCTCTATAACTCTCTCACTTTAAGTCCAAAAGTTGTGAAATTTCTACCAATCGGAATTCTTCAAATTTTCTTTCAGGAGAGTGAAATCTCGTTTCACAATTCATTGGGGTGAGAGAGTTGTATTCCGTTTTATAAAGTGTGTTAAAGATCACCCAAAATTAAAACCTCCATAACTCTCTCATTGTAAGTGCAATAGTGGTGAAATTTCTACCAATCGGAGGTCCTAAGATTCTATTTCAGGGAAAGAAATCTCATTCCAAAATTTGTTGGGATGAGAGTTGTAGTCCATTTTATAAAGTGTGTGCGAAAAGTCACCCAAAATTAAAACCTCTATAACTCTCTCACTTTAAGTCCAAAAGTGGTGAAATTTCTACCAATCGGAATTCTTCAAATTTTCTTTCAGGAGAGTGAAATCTCGTTTCACAATTCATTGGGGTGAGAGAGTTGTATTCCGTTTTATAAAGTGTGTTAAACATCACCCAAAATTAAAACCTCCATAACTCTCTCATTGTAAGTGCAATAGTGGTGAAATTTCTACCAATTGGAGGTCTTCAAATTCTCTTTCAGTGGAAAAAATCTCATTTAAGATTAGGTGGGGTGAGAGCGTTTTGGTCCCTTTTTTGAAGTGTGCGAAACGTCACCCAAAATTAAAACCTCCATAACTCTCTAATTTTAAGTCCAAAAGTGGTGAAATTTCTACCAATCGGAGGTTCTAAGATTCTATTTCGGGGAAAGAAATCTCATTTCAAAATTTGTTGGGATGAGAGTTGTAGTCCATTTTATAAAGAGTGTGTGAAACGTCAACCAAAATTAAAACCTCTATAACTCTCTCACTTTAAGTCCAAAAGTGGTGAAATTTCTTCCAATCGGAGGTCCTAAGATTCTATTTCAGGGAAAGAAATCTCATTTCAAAATTTTTTGGGATGAGAGTTGTAGTCCATTTTATAAAGAGTGTGTGAAACGTCAACCAAAATTAAAACCTCTATAACTCTCTCACTTTAAGTCCAAAAGTGGTGAAATTTCTACCAATCGGAATTCTTCAAATTTTCTTTCAGGAGAGTGAAATCTCGTTTCACAATTCATTGGGGTGAGAGAGTTGTATTCCGTTTTATAAAGTGTGTTAAACATCACCCAAAATTAAGACCTCCATAACTCTCTCATTGTAAGTGCAATTGTGGTGAAATTTCTACCAATTGGAGGTCTTCAAATTCTCTTTCAGTGGAAAAAATCTCATTTAAGATTAGGTGGGGTGAGAGCGTTTTGTTCCATTTTTTAAAGTGTGCGAAACGTCACCCAAAATTAAAACCTCCATAACTCTCTCATTTCAAGTCCAAAAGTGGTGAAATTTCTACCAATCGGAGGTTCTAAGATTCTATTTCGGGGAAAGAAATCTCATTTCAAAATTTATTGGGATGAGTGTTGTAGTCCATTTTATAAAGAGTATGTGAAACGTCAACCAAAATTAAAACCTCTATAACTCTCTCACTTTAAGTCCAAAAGTGGTGAAATTTCTACCAATCGGAATTCTTCAAATTTTCTTTCAGGAGAGTGAAATCTCGTTTCACAATTCATTGGGGTGAGAGAGTTGTATTCCGTTTTATAAAGTGTTCTAAACATCACCCAAAATTAAAACCTCCATAACTCTCTCATTGTAAGTGCAATAGTGGTGAAATTTCTACCAATTGGAGGTCTTCCAATTCTCTTTCAGTGGAAAAAATCTCATTTAAGATTAGGTGGGGTGAGAGCGTTTTGGTCCATTTTATAAAGAGTGTGTGAAACGTCAACCAAAATTAAAACCTCTATAACTCTCTCACTTTAAGTCCAAAAGTGGTGAAATTTCTACCAATCGGAGGTCCTAAGATTCTATTTCAGGGAAAGAAATCTCATTTCAAAATTTATTGGGATGAGAGTTGTAGTCCATTTTATAAAGAGTGTGTGAAACGTCAACCAAAATTAAAACCTCTATAACTCTCTCACTTTAAGTCCAAAAGTGGTGAAATTTCTACCAATCGGAATTCTTCAAATTTTCTTTCAGGAGAGTGAAATCTCGTTTCACAATTCATTGGGGTGAGAGAGTTGTATTCCGTTTTATAAAGTGTGTTAAACATCACCCAAAATTAAGACCTCCATAACTCTCTCATTGTAAGTGCAATTGTGGTGAAATTTCTACCAATTGGAGGTCTTCAAATTCTCTTTCAGTGGAAAAAATCTCATTTAAGATTAGGTGGGGTGAGAGCGTTTTGTTCCATTTTTTAAAGTGTGCGAAACGTCACCCAAAATTAAAACCTCCATAACTCTCTCATTTCAAGTCCAAAAGTGGTGAAATTTCTACCAATCGGAGGTCCTAAGATTCTATTTCAGGGAAAGAAATCTCATTTCAAAATTTATTGGGATGAGAGTTGTAGTCCATTTTATAAAGTGTGTGCGAAAAGTCACCCAAAATTAAAACCTCTATAACTCTCTCACTTTAAGTCCAAAAGTTGTGAAATTTCTACCAATCGGAATTCTTCAAATTTTCTTTCAGGAGAGTGAAATCTCGTTTCACAATTCATTGGGGTGAGAGAGTTGTATTCCGTTTTATAAAGTGTGTTAAAGATCACCCAAAATTAAAACCTCCATAACTCTCTCATTGTAAGTGCAATAGTGGTGAAATTTCTACCAATCGGAGGTCCTAAGATTCTATTTCAGGGAAAGAAATCTCATTCCAAAATTTGTTGGGATGAGAGTTGTAGTCCATTTTATAAAGTGTGTGCGAAAAGTCACCCAAAATTAAAACCTCTATAACTCTCTCACTTTAAGTCCAAAAGTGGTGAAATTTCTACCAATCGGAATTCTTCAAATTTTCTTTCAGGAGAGTGAAATCTCGTTTCACAATTCATTGGGGTGAGAGAGTTGTATTCCGTTTTATAAAGTGTGTTAAACATCACCCAAAATTAAAACCTCCATAACTCTCTCATTGTAAGTGCAATAGTGGTGAAATTTCTACCAATTGGAGGTCTTCAAATTCTCTTTCAGTGGAAAAAATCTCATTTAAGATTAGGTGGGGTGAGAGCGTTTTGGTCCCTTTTTTGAAGTGTGCGAAACGTCACCCAAAATTAAAACCTCCATAACTCTCTAATTTTAAGTCCAAAAGTGGTGAAATTTCTACCAATCGGAGGTTCTAAGATTCTATTTCGGGGAAAGAAATCTCATTTCAAAATTTGTTGGGATGAGAGTTGTAGTCCATTTTATAAAGAGTGTGTGAAACGTCAACCAAAATTAAAACCTCTATAACTCTCTCACTTTAAGTCCAAAAGTGGTGAAATTTCTACCAATCGGAGGTCCTAAGATTCTATTTCAGGGAAAGAAATCTCATTTCAAAATTTATTGGGATGAGAGTTGTAGTCCATTTTATAAAGATTGTGTGAAACGTCAACCAAAATTAAAACCTCTATAACTCTCTCACTTTAAGTCCAAAAGTGGTGAAATTTCTACCAATCGGAATTCTTCAAATTTTCTTTCAGGAGAGTGAAATCTCGTTTCACAATTCATTGGGGTGAGAGAGTTGTATTCCGTTTTATAAAGTGTGTTAAACATCACCCAAAATTAAGACCTCCATAACTCTCTCATTGTAAGTGCAATTGTGGTGAAATTTCTACCAATTGGAGGTCTTCAAATTCTCTTTCAGTGGAAAAAATCTCATTTAAGATTAGGTGGGGTGAGAGCGTTTTGTTCCATTTTTTAAAGTGTGCGAAACGTCACCCAAAATTAAAACCTCCATAACTCTCTCATTTCAAGTCCAAAAGTGGTGAAATTTCTACCAATCGGAGGTTCTAAGATTCTATTTCGGGGAAAGAAATCTCATTTCAAAATTTATTGGGATGAGTGTTGTAGTCCATTTTATAAAGAGTATGTGAAACGTCAACCAAAATTAAAACCTCTATAACTCTCTCACTTTAAGTCCAAAAGTGGTGAAATTTCTACCAATCGGAATTCTTCAAATTTTCTTTCAGGAGAGTGAAATCTCGTTTCACAATTCATTGGGGTGAGAGAGTTGTATTCCGTTTTATAAAGTGTTCTAAACATCACCCAAAATTAAAACCTCCATAACTCTCTCATTGTAAGTGCAATAGTGGTGATATTTCTACCAATTGGAGGTCTTCCAATTCTCTTTCAGTGGAAAAAATCTCATTTAAGATTAGGTGGGGTGAGAGCGTTTTGGTCCATTTTATAAAGAGTGTGTGAAACGACAACCAAAATTAAAACCTCTATAACTCTCTCACTTTAAGTCCAAAAGTGGTGAAATTTCTACCAATCGGAGGTCCTAAGATTCTATTTCAGGGAAAGAAATCTCATTTCAAAATTTATTGGGATGAGAGTTGTAGTCCATTTTATAAAGAGTGTGTGAAACGTCAACCAAAATTAAAACCTCTATAACTCTCTCACTTTAAGTCCAAAAGTGGTGAAATTTCTACCAATCGGAATTCTTCAAATTTTCTTTCAGGAGAGTGAAATCTCGTTTCACAATTCATTGGGGTGAGAGAGTTGTATTCCGTTTTATAAAGTGTGTTAAAAATCACCCAAAATTAAGACCTCCATAACTCTCTCATTGTAAGTGCAATTGTGGTGAAATTTCTACCAATTGGAGGTCTTCAAATTCTCTTTCAGTGGAAAAAATCTCATTTAAGATTAGGTGGGGTGAGAGCGTTTTGTTCCATTTTTTAAAGTGTGCGAAACGTCACCCAAAATTAAAACCTCCATAACTCTCTCATTTCAAGTCCAAAAGTGGTGAAATTTCTACCAATCGGAGGTCCTAAGATTCTATTTCAGGGAAAGAAATCTCATTCCAAAATTTGTTGGGATGAGAGTTGTAGTCCATTTTATAAAGATTGTGTGAAACGTCAACCAAAATTAGAACCTCTATAACTCTCTCACTTTAAGTCCAAAAGTGGTGAAATTTCTACCAATCGGAATTCTTCAAATTTTCTTTCAGGAGAGTGAAATCTCGTTTCACAATTCATTGGGGTGAGAGAGTTGTATTCCGTTTTATAAAGTGTGTTAAACATCACCCAAAATTAAGACCTCTATAACTCTCTCATTGTAAGTGCAATAGTGGTGAAATTTCTACCAATTGGAGGTCTTCAAATTCTCTTTCAGTGGAAAAAATCTCATTTAAGATTAGGTGGGGTGAGAGCGTTTTGGTCCATTTTTTGAAGTGTGCGAAACGTCACCCAAAATTAAAACCTCCATAACTCTCTAATTTTAAGTCCAAAAGTGGTGAAATTTCTACCAATCGAAGGTTCTAAGATTCTATTTCGGGGAAAGAAATCTCATTTCAAAATTTATTGGGATGAGAGTTGTAGTCCATTTTATAAAGAGTGTGTGAAACGTCAACCAAAATTAAAACCTCTATAACTCTCTCACTTTAAGTCCAAAAGTGGTGAAATTTCTACCAATCGGAATTCTTCAAATTTTCTTTCAGGAGAGTGAAATCTCGTTTCACAATTCATTGGGGTGAGAGAGTTGTATTCCGTTTTATAAAGTGTGTTAAACATCACCCAAAATTAAGACCTCCATAACTCTCTCATTGTAAGTGCAATAGTGGTGAAATTTCTACCAATTGGAGGTCTTCAAATTCTCTTTCAGTGGAAAAAATCTCATTTAAGATTAGGTGGGGTGAGAGCGTTTTGGTCCATTTTTTGAAGTGTGCGAAACGTCACCCAAAATTAAAACCTCCATAACTCTCTAATTTTAAGTCCAAAAGTGGTGAAATTTCTACCAATCGGAGGTTCTAAGATTCTATTTCGGGGAAAGAAATCTCATTTCAAAATTTATTTGGATGAGAGTTGTAGTCCATTTTATAAAGAGTGTGTGAAACGTCAACCAAAATTAAAACCTCTATAACTCTCTCACTTTAAGTCCAAAAGTGGTGAAATTTCTTCCAATCGGAGGTCCTAAGATTCTATTTCAGGGAAAGAAATCTCATTTCAAAATTTTTTGGGATGAGAGTTGTAGTCCATTTTATAAAGAGTGTGTGAAACGTCAACCAAAATTAAAACCTCTATAACTCTCTCACTTTAAGTCCAAAAGTGGTGAAATTTCTACCAATCGGAATTCTTCAAATTTTCTTTCAGGAGAGTGAAATCTCGTTTCACAATTCATTGGGGTGAGAGAGTTGTATTCCGTTTTATAAAGTGTGTTAAACATCACCCAAAATTAAGACCTCCATAACTCTCTCATTGTAAGTGCAATTGTGGTGAAATTTCTACCAATTGGAGGTCTTCAAATTCTCTTTCAGTGGAAAAAATCTCATTTAAGATTAGGTGGGGTGAGAGCGTTTTGTTCCATTTTTTAAAGTGTGCGAAACGTCACCCAAAATTAAAACCTCCATAACTCTCTCATTTCAAGTCCAAAAGTGGTGAAATTTCTACCAATCGGAGGTTCTAAGATTCTATTTCGGGGAAAGAAATCTCATTTCAAAATTTATTGGGATGAGTGTTGTAGTCCATTTTATAAAGAGTATGTGAAACGTCAACCAAAATTAAAACCTCTATAACTCTCTCACTTTAAGTCCAAAAGTGGTGAAATTTCTACCAATCGGAATTCTTCAAATTTTCTTTCAGGAGAGTGAAATCTCGTTTCACAATTCATTGGGGTGAGAGAGTTGTATTCCGTTTTATAAAGTGTTCTAAACATCACCCAAAATTAAAACCTCCATAACTCTCTCATTGTAAGTGCAATAGTGGTGAAATTTCTACCAATTGGAGGTCTTCCAATTCTCTTTCAGTGGAAAAAATCTCATTTAAGATTAGGTGGGGTGAGAGCGTTTTGGTCCATTTTATAAAGAGTGTGTGAAACGTCAACCAAAATTAAAACCTCTATAACTCTCTCACTTTAAGTCCAAAAGTGGTGAAATTTCTACCAATCGGAGGTCCTAAGATTCTATTTCAGGGAAAGAAATCTCATTTCAAAATTTATTGGGATGAGAGTTGTAGTCCATTTTATAAAGAGTGTGTGAAACGTCAACCAAAATTAAAACCTCTATAACTCTCTCACTTTAAGTCCAAAAGTGGTGAAATTTCTACCAATCGGAATTCTTCAAATTTTCTTTCAGGAGAGTGAAATCTCGTTTCACAATTCATTGGGGTGAGAGAGTTGTATTCCGTTTTATAAAGTGTGTTAAACATCACCCAAAATTAAGACCTCCATAACTCTCTCATTGTAAGTGCAATTGTGGTGAAATTTCTACCAATTGGAGGTCTTCAAATTCTCTTTCAGTGGAAAAAATCTCATTTAAGATTAGGTGGGGTGAGAGCGTTTTGTTCCATTTTTTAAAGTGTGCGAAACGTCACCCAAAATTAAAACCTCCATAACTCTCTCATTTCAAGTCCAAAAGTGGTGAAATTTCTACCAATCGGAGGTCCTAAGATTCTATTTCAGGGAAAGAAATCTCATTTCAAAATTTATTGGGATGAGAGTTGTAGTCCATTTTATAAAGTGTGTGCGAAAAGTCACCCAAAATTAAAACCTCTATAACTCTCTCACTTTAAGTCCAAAAGTTGTGAAATTTCTACCAATCGGAATTCTTCAAATTTTCTTTCAGGAGAGTGAAATCTCGTTTCACAATTCATTGGGGTGAGAGAGTTGTATTCCGTTTTATAAAGTGTGTTAAAGATCACCCAAAATTAAAACCTCCATAACTCTCTCATTGTAAGTGCAATAGTGGTGAAATTTCTACCAATCGGAGGTCCTAAGATTCTATTTCAGGGAAAGAAATCTCATTCCAAAATTTGTTGGGATGAGAGTTGTAGTCCATTTTATAAAGTGTGTGCGAAAAGTCACCCAAAATTAAAACCTCTATAACTCTCTCACTTTAAGTCCAAAAGTGGTGAAATTTCTACCAATCGGAATTCTTCAAATTTTCTTTCAGGAGAGTGAAATCTCGTTTCACAATTCATTGGGGTGAGAGAGTTGTATTCCGTTTTATAAAGTGTGTTAAACATCACCCAAAATTAAAACCTCCATAACTCTCTCATTGTAAGTGCAATAGTGGTGAAATTTCTACCAATTGGAGGTCTTCAAATTCTCTTTCAGTGGAAAAAATCTCATTTAAGATTAGGTGGGGTGAGAGCGTTTTGGTCCCTTTTTTGAAGTGTGCGAAACGTCACCCAAAATTAAAACCTCCATAACTCTCTAATTTTAAGTCCAAAAGTGGTGAAATTTCTACCAATCGGAGGTTCTAAGATTCTATTTCGGGGAAAGAAATCTCATTTCAAAATTTGTTGGGATGAGAGTTGTAGTCCATTTTATAAAGAGTGTGTGAAACGTCAACCAAAATTAAAACCTCTATAACTCTCTCACTTTAAGTCCAAAAGTGGTGAAATTTCTACCAATCGGAGGTCCTAAGATTCTATTTCAGGGAAAGAAATCTCATTTCAAAATTTATTGGGATGAGAGTTGTAGTCCATTTTATAAAGATTGTGTGAAACGTCAACCAAAATTAAAACCTCTATAACTCTCTCACTTTAAGTCCAAAAGTGGTGAAATTTCTACCAATCGGAATTCTTCAAATTTTCTTTCAGGAGAGTGAAATCTCGTTTCACAATTCATTGGGGTGAGAGAGTTGTATTCCGTTTTATAAAGTGTGTTAAACATCACCCAAAATTAAGACCTCCATAACTCTCTCATTGTAAGTGCAATTGTGGTGAAATTTCTACCAATTGGAGGTCTTCAAATTCTCTTTCAGTGGAAAAAATCTCATTTAAGATTAGGTGGGGTGAGAGCGTTTTGTTCCATTTTTTAAAGTGTGCGAAACGTCACCCAAAATTAAAACCTCCATAACTCTCTCATTTCAAGTCCAAAAGTGGTGAAATTTCTACCAATCGGAGGTTCTAAGATTCTATTTCGGGGAAAGAAATCTCATTTCAAAATTTATTGGGATGAGTGTTGTAGTCCATTTTATAAAGAGTATGTGAAACGTCAACCAAAATTAAAACCTCTATAACTCTCTCACTTTAAGTCCAAAAGTGGTGAAATTTCTACCAATCGGAATTCTTCAAATTTTCTTTCAGGAGAGTGAAATCTCGTTTCACAATTCATTGGGGTGAGAGAGTTGTATTCCGTTTTATAAAGTGTTCTAAACATCACCCAAAATTAAAACCTACATAACTCTCTCATTGTAAGTGCAATAGTGGTGATATTTCTACCAATTGGAGGTCTTCCAATTCTCTTTCAGTGGAAAAAATCTCATTTAAGATTAGGTGGGGTGAGAGCGTTTTGGTCCATTTTATAAAGAGTGTGTGAAACGACAACCAAAATTAAAACCTCTATAACTCTCTCACTTTAAGTCCAAAAGTGGTGAAATTTCTACCAATCGGAGGTCCTAAGATTCTATTTCAGGGAAAGAAATCTCATTTCAAAATTTATTGGGATGAGAGTTGTAGTCCATTTTATAAAGAGTGTGTGAAACGTCAACCAAAATTAAAACCTCTATAACTCTCTCACTTTAAGTCCAAAAGTGGTGAAATTTCTACCAATCGGAATTCTTCAAATTTTCTTTCAGGAGAGTGAAATCTCGTTTCACAATTCATTGGGGTGAGAGAGTTGTATTCCGTTTTATAAAGTGTGTTAAAAATCACCCAAAATTAAGACCTCCATAACTCTCTCATTGTAAGTGCAATTGTGGTGAAATTTCTACCAATTGGAGGTCTTCAAATTCTCTTTCAGTGGAAAAAATCTCATTTAAGATTAGGTGGGGTGAGAGCGTTTTGTTCCATTTTTTAAAGTGTGCGAAACGTCACCCAAAATTAAAACCTCCATAACTCTCTCATTTCAAGTCTAAAAGTGGTGAAATTTCTACCAATCGGAGGTCCTAAGATTCTATTTCAGGGAAAGAAATCTCATTCCAAAATTTGTTGGGATGAGAGTTGTAGTCCATTTTATAAAGATTGTGTGAAACGTCAACCAAAATTAGAACCTCTATAACTCTCTCACTTTAAGTCCAAAAGTGGTGAAATTTCTACCAATCGGAATTCTTCAAATTTTCTTTCAGGAGAGTGAAATCTCGTTTCACAATTCATTGGGGTGAGAGAGTTGTATTCCGTTTTATAAAGTGTGTTAAACATCACCCAAAATTAAGACCTCCATAACTCTCTCATTGTAAGTGCAATAGTGGTGAAATTTCTACCAATTGGAGGTCTTCAAATTCTCTTTCAGTGGAAAAAATCTCATTTAAGATTAGGTGGGGTGAGAGCGTTTTGGTCCATTTTTTGAAGTGTGCGAAACGTCACCCAAAATTAAAACCTCCATAACTCTCTAATTTTAAGTCCAAAAGTGGTGAAATTTCTACCAATCGGAGGTTCTAAGATTCTATTTCGGGGAAAGAAATCTCATTTCAAAATTTATTTGGATGAGAGTTGTAGTCCATTTTATAAAGAGTGTGTGAAACGTCAACCAAAATTAAAACCTCTATAACTCTCTCACTTTAAGTCCAAAAGTTGTGAAATTTCTTCCAATCGGAGGTCCTAAGATTCTATTTCAGGGAAAGAAATCTCATTTCAAAATTTTTTGGGATGAGAGTTGTAGTCCATTTTATAAAGAGTGTGTGAAACGTCAAACAAAATTAAAACCTCTATAACTCTCTCACTTTAAGTCCAAAAGTGGTGAAATTTCTACCAATCGGAATTCTTCAAATTTTCTTTCAGGAGAGTGAAATCTCGTTTCACAATTCATTGGGGTGAGAGAGTTGTATTCCGTTTTATAAAGTGTGTTAAACATCACCCAAAATTAAGACCTCTATAACTCTCTCATTGTAAGTGCAATTGTGGTGAAATTTCTACCAATTGGAGGTCTTCAAATTCTCTTTCAGTGGAAAAAATCTCATTTAAGATTAGGTGGGGTGAGAGCGTTTTGTTCCATTTTTTAAAGTGTGCGAAACGTCACCCAAAATTAAAACCTCCATAACTCTCTCATTTCAAGTCCAAAAGTGGTGAAATTTCTACCAATCGGAGGTTCTAAGATTCTATTTCGGGGAAAGAAATCTCATTTCAAAATTTATTGGGATGAGTGTTGTAGTCCATTTTATAAAGAGTATGTGAAACGTCAACCAAAATTAAAACCTCTATAACTCTCTCACTTTAAGTCCAAAAGTGGTGAAATTTCTACCAATCGGAATTCTTCAAATTTTCTTTCAGGAGAGTGAAATCTCGTTTCACAATTCATTGGGGTGAGAGAGTTGTATTCCGTTTTATAAAGTGTTCTAAACATCACCCAAAATTAAAACCTCCATAACTCTCTCATTGTAAGTGCAATAGTGGTGAAATTTCTACCAATTGGAGGTCTTCCAATTCTCTTTCAGTGGAAAAAATCTCATTTAAGATTAGGTGGGGTGAGAGCGTTTTGGTCCATTTTATAAAGAGTGTGTGAAACGTCAACCAAAATTAAAACCTCTATAACTCTCTCACTTTAAGTCCAAAAGTGGTGAAATTTCTACCAATCGGAGGTCCTAAGATTCTATTTCAGGGAAAGAAATCTCATTTCAAAATTTATTGGGATGAGAGTTGTAGTCCATTTTATAAAGAGTGTGTGAAACGTCAACCAAAATTAAAACCTCTATAACTCTCTCACTTTAAGTCCAAAAGTGGTGAAATTTCTACCAATCGGAATTCTTCAAATTTTCTTTCAGGAGAGTGAAATCTCGTTTCACAATTCATTGGGGTGAGAGAGTTGTATTCCGTTTTATAAAGTGTGTTAAACATCACCCAAAATTAAGACCTCCATAACTCTCTCATTGTAAGTGCAATTGTGGTGAAATTTCTACCAATTGGAGGTCTTCAAATTCTCTTTCAGTGGAAAAAATCTCATTTAAGATTAGGTGGGGTGAGAGCGTTTTGTTCCATTTTTTAAAGTGTGCGAAACGTCACCCAAAATTAAAACCTCCATAACTCTCTCATTTCAAGTCCAAAAGTGGTGAAATTTATACCAATCGGAGGTCCTAAGATTCTATTTCAGGGAAAGAAATCTCATTTCAAAATTTATTGGGATGAGAGTTGTAGTCCATTTTATAAAGTGTGTGCGAAAAGTCACCCAAAATTAAAACCTCTATAACTCTCTCACTTTAAGTCCAAAAGTTGTGAAATTTCTACCAATCGGAATTCTTCAAATTTTCTTTCAGGAGAGTGAAATCTCGTTTCACAATTCATTGGGGTGAGAGAGTTGTATTCCGTTTTATAAAGTGTGTTAAAGATCACCCAAAATTAAAACCTCCATAACTCTCTCATTGTAAGTGCAATAGTGGTGAAATTTCTACCAATCGGAGGTCCTAAGATTCTATTTCAGGGAAAGAAATCTCATTCCAAAATTTGTTGGGATGAGAGTTGTAGTCCATTTTATAAAGTGTGTGCGAAAAGTCACCCAAAATTAAAACCTCTATAACTCTCTCACTTTAAGTCCAAAAGTGGTGAAATTTCTACCAATCGGAATTCTTCAAATTTTCTTTCAGGAGAGTGAAATCTCGTTTCACAATTCATTGGGGTGAGAGAGTTGTATTCCGTTTTATAAAGTGTGTTAAACATCACCCAAAATTAAAACCTCCATAACTCTCTCATTGTAAGTGCAATAGTGGTGAAATTTCTACCAATTGGAGGTCTTCAAATTCTCTTTCAGTGGAAAAAATCTCATTTAAGATTAGGTGGGGTGAGAGCGTTTTGGTCCATTTTTTGAAGTGTGCGAAACGTCACCCAAAATTAAAACCTCCATAACTCTCTAATTTTAAGTCCAAAAGTGGTGAAATTTCTACCCATCGGAGGTTCTAAGATTCTATTTCGGGGAAAGAAATCTCATTTCAAAATTTGTTGGGATGAGAGTTGTAGTCCATTTTATAAAGAGTGTGTGAAACGTCAACCAAAATTAAAACCTCTATAACTCTCTCACTTTAAGTCCAAAAGTGGTGAAATTTCTACCAATCGGAGGTCCTAAGATTCTATTTCAGGGAAAGAAATCTCATTTCAAAATTTATTGGGATGAGAGTTGTAGTCCATTTTATAAAGAGTGTGTGAAACGTCAACCAAAATTAAAACCTCTATAACTCTCTCACTTTAAGTCCAAAAGTGGTGAAATTTCTACCAATCGGAATTCTTCAAATTTTCTTTCAGGAAAGTGAAATCTTGTTTCATAATTCATTGGGGTGAGAGAGTTGTATTCCGTTTTATAAAGTGTGTTAAACATCACCCAAAATTAAGACCTCCATAACTCTCTCATTGTAAGTGCAATTGTGGTGAAATTTCTACCAATTGGAGGTCTTCAAATTCTCTTTCAGTGGAAAAAATCTCATTTAAGATTAGGTGGGGTGAGAGCGTTTTGTTCCATTTTTTAAAGTGTGCGAAACGTCACCCAAAATTAAAACCTCCATAACTCTCTCATTTCAAGTCCAAAAGTGGTGAAATTTCTACCAATCGGAGGTCCTAAGATTCTATTTCAGGGAAAGAATTCTCATTCCAAAATTTGTTGGGATGAGAGTTGAAGTCCATTTTATAAAGTGTGTGCGAAAAGTCACCCAAAATTAAAACCTCTATAACTCTCTCACTTTAAGTCCAAGAGTGGTGAAATTTCTACCAATCGGAATTCTTCAAATTTTCTTTCAGGAGGGTGAAATCTCGTTTCACAATTCATTGGGCTGAGAGAGTTGTATTCCGTTTTATAAAGTGTGTTAAACATCACCCAAAATTAAGACCTCCATAACACTCTCATTGTAAGTGCGATTGTGGTGAAATTTCTACCAATTGGAGGTCTTCAAATTCTCTTTCAGTGGAAAAAATCCCATTTAAGATTAGGTGGGGTGAGAGCGTTTTGTTCCATTTTTTAAAGTGTGCGAAACGTCACCCAAAATTAAAACCTCCATAACTCTCTCATTTCAAGTCCAAAAGTGGTGAAATTTCTACCAATCGGAGGTCCTAAGATTCTATTTCAGGGAAAGAAATCTCATTCCAAAATTTGTTGGGATGAGAGTTGTAGTCCATTTTATAACGTGTGTGCGAAAAGTCACCCAAAATTAAAACCTCTATAACTCTCTCACTTTAAGTCCAAAAGTGGTGAAATTTCTACCAATCGGAATTCTTCAAATTTTCTTTCAGGAGAGTGAAATCTCGTTTCACAATTCATTGGGGTGAGAGAGTTGTATTCCGTTTTATAAAGTGTGTTAAACATCACCCAAAATTAAAACCTCCATAACTCTCTCATTGTAAGTGCAATAGTGGTGAAATTTCTACCAATTGGAGGTCTTCAAATTCTCTTTCAGTGGAAAAAATCTCATTTAAGATTAGGTGGGGTGAGAGCGTTTTGGTCCATTTTTTGAAGTGTGCGAAACGTCACCCAAAATTAAAACCTCCATAACTCTCTAATTTTAAGTCCAAAAGTGGTGAAATTTCTACCCATCGGAGGTTCTAAGATTCTATTTCGGGGAAAGAAATCTCATTTCAAAATTTGTTGGGATGAGAGTTGTAGTCCATTTTATAAAGAGTGTGTGAAACGTCAACCAAAATTAAAACCTCTATAACACTCTCACTTTAAGTCCAAAAGTGGTGAAATTTCTACCAATCGGAGGTCCTAAGATTCTATTTCAGGGAAAGAAATCTCATTTCAAAATTTATTGGGATGAGAGTTGTAGTCCATTTTATAAAGAGTGTGTGAAACGTCAACCAAAATTAAAACCTCTATAACTCTCTCACTTTAAGTCCAAAAGTGGTGAAATTTCTACCAATCGGAATTCTTCAAATTTTCTTTCAGGAGAGTGAAATCTCGTTTCATAATTCATTGGGGTGAGAGAGTTGTATTCCGTTTTATAAAGTGTGTTAAACATCACCCAAAATTAAGACCTCCATAACTCTCTCATTGTAAGTGCAATTGTGGTGAAATTTCTACCAATTGGAGGTCTTCAAATTCTCTTTCAGTGGAAAAAATCTCATTTAAGATTAGGTGGGGTGAGAGCGTTTTGTTCCATTTTTTAAAGTGTGCGAAACGTCACTCAAAATTAAAACCTCCATAACTCTCTCATTTCAAGTCCAAAAGTGATGAAATTTCTACCAATCGGAGGTCCTAAGATTCTATTTCAGGGAAAGAAATCTCATTCCAAAATTTGTTGGGATGAGAGTTGAAGTCCATTTTATAAAGTGTGTGCGAAAAGTCACCCAAAATTAAAACCTCTATAACTCTCTCACTTTAAGTCCAAGAGTGGTGAAATTTCTACCAATCGGAATTCTTCAAATTTTCTTTCAGGAGAGTGAAATCTCGTTTCACAATTCATTGGGCTGAGAGAGTTGTATTCCATTTTATAAAGTGTGTTAAACATCACCCAAAATTAAGACCTCCATAACACTCTCATTGTAAGTGCGATTGTGGTGAAATTTCTACCAATTGGAGGTCTTCAAATTCTCTTTCAGTGGAAAAAATCTCATTTAAGATTAGGTGGGGTGAGAGCGTTTTGTTCCATTTTTTAAAGTGTGCGAAACGTCACCCAAAATTAAAACCTCCATAACTCTCTCATTTCAAGTCCAAAAGTGGTGAAATTTCTACCAATCGGAGGTCCTAAGATTCTATTTCAGGGAAAGAAATCTCATTCCAAAATTTGTTGGGATGAGAGTTGTAGTCCATTTTATAACGTGTGTGCGAAAAGTCACCCAAAATTAAAACCTCTATAACTCTCTCACTTTAAGTCCAAAAGTGGTGAAATTTCTACCAATCGGAATTCTTCAAATTTTCTTTCAGGAGAGTGAAATCTCGTTTCACAATTCATTGGGGTGAGAGAGTTGTATTCCGTTTTATAAAGTGTGTTAAACATCACCCAAAATTAAAACCTCCATAACTCTCTCATTGTAAGTGCAATAGTGGTGAAATTTCTACCAATTGGAGGTCTTCAAATTCTCTTTCAGTGGAAAAAATCTCATTTAAGATTAGGTGGGGTGAGAGCGTTTTGGTCCATTTTTTGAAGTGTGCGAAACGTCACCCAAAATTAAAACCTCCATAACTCTCTAATTTTAAGTCCAAAAGTGGTGAAATTTCTACCCATCGGAGGTTCTAAGATTCTATTTCGGGGAAAGAAATCTCATTTCAAAATTTGTTGGGATGAGAGTTGTAGTCCATTTTATAAAGAGTGTGTGAAACGTCAACCAAAATTAAAACCTCTATAACACTCTCACTTTAAGTCCAAAAGTGGTGAAATTTCTACCAATCGGAGGTCCTAAGATTCTATTTCAGGGAAAGAAATCTCATTTCAAAATTTATTGGGATGAGAGTTGTAGTCCATTTTATAAAGAGTGTGTGAAACGTCAACCAAAATTAAAACCTCTATAACTCTCTCACTTTAAGTCCAAAAGTGGTGAAATTTCTACCAATCGGAATTCTTCAAATTTTCTTTCAGGAGAGTGAAATCTCGTTTCATAATTCATTGGGGTGAGAGAGTTGTATTCCGTTTTATAAAGTGTGTTAAACATCACCCAAAATTAAGACCTCCATAACTCTCTCATTGTAAGTGCAATTGTGGTGAAATTTCTACCAATTGGAGGTCTTCAAATTCTCTTTCAGTGGAAAAAATCTCATTTAAGATTAGGTGGGGTGAGAGCGTTTTGTTCCATTTTTTAAAGTGTGCGAAACGTCACTCAAAATTAAAACCTCCATAACTCTCTCATTTCAAGTCCAAAAGTGATGAAATTTCTACCAATCGGAGGTCCTAAGATTCTATTTCAGGGAAAGAAATCTCATTCCAAAATTTGTTGGGATGAGAGTTGAAGTCCATTTTATAAAGTGTGTGCGAAAAGTCACCCAAAATTAAAACCTCTATAACTCTCTCACTTTAAGTCCAAGAGTGGTGAAATTTCTACCAATCGGAATTCTTCAAATTTTCTTTCAGGAGAGTGAAATCTCGTTTCACAATTCATTGGGCTGAGAGAGTTGTATTCCATTTTATAAAGTGTGTTAAACATCACCCAAAATTAAGACCTCCATAACACTCTCATTGTAAGTGCGATTGTGGTGAAATTTCTACCAATTGGAGGTCTTCAAATTCTCTTTCAGTGGAAAAAATCTCATTTAAGATTAGGTGGGGTGAGAGCGTTTTGTTCCATTTTTTAAAGTGTGCGAAACGTCACCCAAAATTAAAACCTCCATAACTCTCTCATTTCAAGTCCAAAAGTGGTGAAATTTCTACCAATCGGAGGTCCTAAGATTCTATTTCAGGGAAAGAAATCTCATTCCAAAATTTGTTGGGATGAGAGTTGTAGTCCATTTTATAACGTGTGTGCGAAAAGTCACCCAAAATTAAAACCTCTATAACTCTCTCACTTTAAGTCCAAAAGTGGTGAAATTTCTACCAATCGGAATTCTTCAAATTTTCTTTCAGGAGAGTGAAATCTCGTTTCACAATTCATTGGGGTGAGAGAGTTGTATTCCGTTTTATAAAGTGTGTTAAACATCACCCAAAATTAAAACCTCCATAACTCTCTCATTGTAAGTGCAATAGTGGTGAAATTTCTACCAATTGGAGGTCTTCAAATTCTCTTTCAGTGGAAAAAATCTCATTTAAGATTAGGTGGGGTGAGAGCGTTTTGGTCCATTTTTTGAAGTGTGCGAAACGTCACCCAAAATTAAAACCTCAATAACTCTCTAATTTTAAGTCCAAAAGTGGTGAAATTTCTACCCATCGGAGGTTCTAAGATTCTATTTCGGGGAAAGAAATCTCATTTCAAAATTTGTTGGGATGAGAGTTGTAGTCCATTTTATAAAGAGTGTGTGAAACGTCAACCAAAATTTAAAACCTCTATAACTCTCTCACTTTAAGTCCAAAAGTGGTGAAATTTCTACCAATCGGAGGTCCTAAGATTCTATTTCAGGGAAAGAAATCTCATTTCAAAATTTATTGGGATGAGAGTTGTAGTCCATTTTATAAAGAGTGTGTGAAACGTCAACCAAAATTAAAACCTCTATAACTCTCTCACTTTAAGTCCAAAAGTGGTGAAATTTCTACCAATCGGAATTCTTCAAATTTTCTTTCAGGAGAGTGAAATCTCGTTTCATAATTCATTGGGGTGAGAGAGTTGTATTCCGTTTTATAAAGTGTGTTAAACATCACCCAAAATTAAGACCTCCATAACTCTCTTATTGTAAGTGCAATTGTGGTGAAATTTCTACCAATCGGAGGTCCTAAGATTCTATTTCGGGGAAAGAAATCTCATTTCAAAATTTGTTGGGATGAGAGTTGTAGTCCATTTTATAAAGAGTGTGCGAAACGTCACCCAAAATTAAAACCACCATAACTCTCGCATTTTAAGTCCAAAAGTGGTGAAATTTCTACCAATCGGAGGTCCTAAGATTCTATTTCAGGGACAGAAATCTGATTTCAAAATTTGTTGGGATGAGAGTTGTAGTCCATTTTATAAAGTCTGTGCGGAACGTCACCAAAAATTAAAACCTCTATAACTCTCTCTCACTTTAAGTCCAAAAGTCGTGAAATTTCTACGAATCGGAGGTCTTCAAATTTCTTTCTGGGGAGAGAAATCTCGTTTCAAAATTCATTGGGGTGAGAGAGTTGTAGTCCGTTTTATAAAGAGTGTGTTAAATGTCACCAAAAATTAAAATCTCCATAACTCTCTCATTTTAATTGCAAAAGTGGTGAAATTTCTACAAATTGGAGGTCTTCAAATTCTATTTCAATCGAAAAAATCTCATTTAAAATTAGCGGGGGCGAGAGCGTTTTGGTCCATTTTATAAAGAGTGTGAAACGTCACCCAAAATTAAATCCTCCATAACTCTCGCATTTTAATTCCAAAAGTGGTGAAATTTCTACCAATCGGAGGTCTTCAAATTCTCTTTCGGGAGAGAGAAATCTCGTTTCAAAATTCATTGGGGTGAGTGAGTTGTAGTCCGTTTTATAAAGAGTTAAACGTCACCAAAATTAAAACCTCCATAAGTTTCGCATTTTAAGTGCAAAAGTGGTGAAATTTATTGCAATTGGAGGTCTTCAAATTCTCTTTCAATGGAAGAAATCTTGTTTAAGATTAGGTGGGCTGGGTCTGTTTTGGCGCATTTTATAAAGAGTGCGAAACGTCACCCAAAATTAAAACCTCCATAACTCTAGCATTTTAAGTCCAAAAGTGGTGAAATTTCTACCAATCGGAGGTCCTAAGATTCTATTTCAGGGAAAGAAATCTCATTTCAAAATTTGTTGGGAAAGAACTCTCTCTCACTTTAAGTAAAAAAGGGGTGAAATTTCTACCAATCGGATGTCTTCAAATTCTCTTTCAACGAAAAAAATCTCATTTAAAAATTCGGTGGGATGAGGGACTTTTTGTCCATTTTATAAAGAGTGTGTGAAACATCACCCAAAATTAAAAGCAGCATAACTCTCTCATTTTAAGTCCAAAAGTGTTGAAATTTCTACCAATCGGAGGTCCTAAGATTCTATTTCAGGGGAAAGAAATCTCATTTCAAAATTTGTTGGGATGAGCGAGTTATAGTCCATTTTATAAAGAGTGTGTGCCACGTCACCCAAAATTAAAACCTCTATAACTCTCTCTCTCACTTTATGTCCAAAAGTGGTTAAATTTTTACCAATCGGAGGTCTTCAAATTCTCTTTCAGGGGACAGAAATCACGTTTCAAAATTCATTGGGGTTACAGAGTTGTAGTCTGTTTTATAAAGAGTGTGTTAAACGTCACCAAAAATTAAAACCTCCATAACTCTCTGATTTTAAGTGCAAAAGTGGTAAAATTTCTACCAATTGGAGGTCTTCAAATTCTCTTTCAATAGAAAAAATCGCATTCAAGATTAGCGGGGGTGAGAGCGTTTCGGTCCATTTTATAAAAAGAGCGAAACGTCACCCAAAATTAAAACCTCCATAAGTCTCTCATTTTAGCTTCAAAAGTGGTGAAATTTCTACCAATAGGAGGTCTTCAAATTCTCTTTTACCGGAAAAAAATCTCATTTAAAAATTCGGTGGGATGACGGAGTTTTTGTCCATTTTATAAAGAGTGTGTGAAACGTCACTCAAAATTAAAACCTCAATAAGTCTCGCCTTTTAAGTCTAAAAGTGGTGAAATTTCTACCAATCGGTGGTCTTAAGATACCATTTCAGGGGAAGGAAATCTCATTCCAAAATTCATTGCGGTGAGAGAGTTGTAGTCCGGTTTATAAAGAGTGTGATAAACATCACCAAAAATTAAAACCTCCATAACTCTCTCATTTTAAGTGCAAAAGTGGTGAAATTTCTACCAATTGGAGGTCTTCAAATTCTCTTTCAGTGGAAAAAATCTCATTTAAGATTAGGTGGGGTGAGAGCGTTTTGGTCCATTTTTTAAAGTGTGCGAAACGTCACCCAAAATTAAAACCTCCATAACTCTCTAATTTTAAGTCCAAAAGTGGTGAAATTTCTACCAATCGGAGGTCGTAAGATTCTATTTCGGGGAAAGAAATCTCATTTCAAAATTTGTTGAGATGAGAGTTGTAGTCCAGTTTATAAAGAGTGTGCGAAACGTCAACCAAAATTAAAACCTCTATAACTCTCTCACTTTAAGTCCAAAAGTGGTGAAATTTCTACCAATCGGAATTCTTCAAATTTTCTTTCAGGAGAGTGAAATCTCGTCTCACAATTCATTGGGGTGAGAGAGTTGTAGTCTGTTTTATAAAGAGTGTGTTAAACATCACCCAAAATTAAAACCTCCATAACTCTCTCATTTTAAGTGCAAAAGTGGTGAAATTTCTACCAATTGGAGGTCTTCAAATTCTCTTTCAATGGAAAAAACCTCATTTAAGATTAGGTGGGGTGAGAGCGTTTTGGTCCATTTTATTAAGAGTGCGAAACGTCACCCAAAATTAAAACCTCCATAACTCTCGCATTTTAGGTCCAAAAGTGGTGAAATTTCTACCAATCGGAGGTCCTAAGATTCTATTTCAGGGAAAGAAATCTCATTTCAAAATTTGTTGGGATGAGAGTTGTAGTCCATTTTATAAAGAGTGTGCGAAACGTCACCCAAAATTAAAACCACCATAACTCTCGCATTTTAAGTCCAAAAGTGGTGAAATTTCTACCAATCGGAGGTCCTAAGATTCTATTTCAGGGACAGAAATCTGATTTCAAAACTTGTTGGGATGAGAGTTGTAGTCCATTTTATAAAGTCTGTGCGCAACGTCACCCAAAATTAAAACCTCTATAACTCTCTCTCACTTTAAGTCCAAAAGTCGTGAAATTTCTACCAATCGGAGGTCTTCAAATTTCTTTCAGGGGAGAGAAATCTCGTTTCCAAATTCATTGGGGTGAGAGAGTTGTAGTCCGTTTTATAAAGAGTGTGTTAAATGTCACCAAAATTTAAATCTCCATAACTCTCTCATTTTAATTGCAAAAGTGGTGAAATTTCTACAAATTGGAGGTCTTCAAATTCTATTTCAATCGAAAAAATCTCATTTAAAATTAGCGGCGGCGAGAGCGTTTTGGTCCATTTTATAAAGAGTGTGAAACGTCACCCAAAATTAAAACCTCCATAACTCTCGCATTTTAATTCCAAAAGTGGTGAAATTTCTACCAATCGGAGGTCTTCAAATTCTGTTTCAGGAGACAGAAATCTCGTTTCAAAATTCATTGGGGTGAGTGAGTTGTAGTCCGTTTTATAAAGAGTTAAACGTCACCAAAATTAAATCCTCCATAAGTTTCGCATTTTAAGTGCAAAAGTGGTGAAATTTATTGCAATTGGAGGTCTTCAAATTCTCTTTCAATGGAAGAAATCTTGTTTAAGATTAGGTGGGCTGGGTCTGTTTTGGCGCATTTTATAAAGAGTGCGAAACGTCACCCAAAATTAAAACCTCCATAACTCTAGCATTTTAAGTCCAAAAGTGGTGAAATTTCTACCAATCGGAGGTCCTAAGATTATATTTCAGGGAAAGAAATCTCATTTCAAAATTTATTGGGAAAGAACTCTCTCTCACTTTAAGTAAAAAAGGGGTGAAATTTCTACCAATCGGATGTCTTCAAATTCTCTTTCAACAGAAAAAATCTCGTTTAAAAATTCGGTGGGATGAGGGACTTTTTGTCCATTTTATAAAGAGTGTGTGAAACATCACCCAAAATTAAAAGCACCATAACTCTCTCATTTTAAGTCCAAAAGTGTTGAAATTTCTACCAATCGGAGGTCCTAAGATTATATCTCAGGGAAAGAAATCTCATTTCAAAATTTATTGGGAAAGAACTCTCTCTCACTTTAAGTAAAAAAGGGGTGAAATTTCTACCAATCGGATGTCTTCAAATTCTCTTTCAACAGAAAAAATCTCGTTTAAAAATTCGGTGGGATGAGGGACTTTTTGTCCATTTTATAAAGAGTGTGTGAAACATCACCCAAAATTAAAAGCACCATAACTCTCTCATTTTAAGTCCAAAAGTGTTGAAATTTCTACCAATCGGAGGTCCTAAGATTCTATTTCAGGGGAAAGAAATCTCATTTCAAAATTTGTTGGGATGAGCGAGTTATAGTCCATTTTATAAAGAGTGTGTGCCACTTCACCCAAAATTAAAACCTCTATAACTCTCTCTCTCACTTTATGTCCAAAAGTGGTTAAATTTCTACCAATCGGAGGTCTTCAAATTCTCTTTCAGGGGACAGAAATCACGTTTCAAAATTCATTGGGGTTAGAGAGTTGTAGTCTGTTTTATAAAGAGTGTGTTAAACGTCACCAAAAATTAAAACCTCCATAACTCTCTCATTTTAAGTGCAAAAGTGGTGAAATTTCTACCAATTGGAGGTCTTCAAATTCTCTTTCAGTGGAAAAAATCTCATTTAAGATTAGGTGGGGTGAGAGCGTTTTGGTCCATTTTTTAAAGTGTGCGAAACGTCACCCAAAATTAAAACCTCCATAACTCTCTAATTTTAAGTCCAAAAGTGGTGAAATTTCTACCAATCGGAGGTCCTAAGATTCTATTTCGGGGAAAGAAATCTCATTTCAAAATTTGTTGGGATGAGAGTTGTAGTCCATTTTATAAAGAGTGTGCGAAACGTCACCCAAAATTAAAACCACCATAACTCTCGCATTTTAAGTCCAAAAGTGGTGAAATTTCTACCAATCGGAGGTCCTAAGATTCTATTTCAGGGACAGAAATCTGATTTCAAAATTTGTTTGGATGAGAGTTGTAGTCCATTTTATAAAGTCTGTGAGGAACGTCACCAAAAATTAAAACCTCTATAACTCTCTCTCACTTTAAGTCCAAAAGTCGTGAAATTTCTACGAATCGGAGGTCTTCAAATTTCTTTCTGGGGAGAGAAATCTCGTTTCAAAATTCATTGGGGTGAGAGAGTTGTAGTCCGTTTTATAAAGAGTGTGTTAAATGTCACCAAAAATTAAAATCTCCATAACTCTCTCATTTTAATTGCAAAAGTGGTGAAATTTCTACAAACTGGAGGTCTTCAAATTCTATTTCAATCGAAAAAATCTCATTTAAAATTAGCGGGGGCGAGAGCGTTTTGGTCCATTTTATAAAGAGTGTGAAACGTCACCCAAAATTAAAACCTCCATAACTCTCGCATTTTAATTCCAAAAGTGGTGAAATTTCTACCAATCGGAGGTCTTCAAATTCTCTTTCGGGAGAGAGAAATCTCGTTTCAAAATTCATTGGGGTGAGTGAGTTGTAGTCCGTTTTATAAAGAGTTAAACGTCACCAAAATTAAATCCTCCATAAGTTTCGCATTTTAAGTGCAAAAGTGGTGAAATTTATTGCAATTGGAGGTCTTCAAATTCTCTTTCAATGGAAGAAATCTTGTTTAAGATTAGGTGGGCTGGGACTGTTTTGGCGCATTTTATAAAGAGTGCGAAACGTCACCCAAAATTAAAACCTCCATAACTCTAGCATTTTAAGTCCAAAAGGGGTGAAATTTCTACCAATCGGAGGTCCTAAGATTATATTTCAGGGAAAGAAATCTCATTTCAAAATTTATTGGGAAAGAACTCTCTCTCACTTTAAGTAAAAAAGGGGTGAAATTTCTACCAATCGGATGTCTTCAAATTCTCTTTCAACAGAAAAAATCTCAATTAAAAATTCGGTGGGATGAGGGACTTTTTGTCCATTTTATAAAGAGTGTGTGAAACATCACCCAAAATTAAAAGCACCATAACTCTCTCATTTTAAGTCCAAAAGTGTTGAAATTTCTACCAATCGGAGGTCCTAAGATTCTATTTCAGGGGAAAGAAATCTCATTTCAAAATTTGTTGGGATGAGCGAGTTATAGTCCATTTTATAAAGAGTGTGTGCCACGTCACCCAAAATTAAAACCTCTATAACTCTCTCTCTCACTTTATGTCCAAAAGTGGTTAAATTTCTACCAATCGGAGGTCTTCAAATTCTCTTTCAGGGGACAGAAATCACGTTTCAAAATTCATTGGGGTTAGAGAGTTGTAGTCTGTTTTATAAAGAGTGTGTTAAACGTCACCAAAAATTAAAACCTCCATAACTCTCTGATTTTAAGTGCAAAAGTGGTAAAATTTCTACCAATTGGAGGACTTCAAATTCTCTTTCAGTGGAAAAAATCTCATTCAAGATTAGCGGGGGTGAGAGCGTTTCGGTCCATTTTATAAAAAGAGCGAAACGTCACCCAAAATTAAAACCTCCATAAGTCTCTCATTTTAGCTTCAAAAGTGGTGAAATTTCTACCAATAGGAGGTCTTCAAATTCTCTTTTACCGGAAAAAAATCTCATTTAAAATTCGGTGGGATGACGGAGTTTTTGTCCATTTTATAAAGAGTGTGTGAAACGTCACTCAAAATTAAAACCTCAATAAGTCTCGCCTTTTAAGTCTAAAAGTGGTGAGATTTCTACCAATCGGTGGTCTTAAGATACCAATTCAGGGGAAGGAAATCTCATCCCAAAATTCATTGCGGTGAGAGAGTTGTAGTCCGGTTTATAAAGAGTGTGATAAACATCACCAAAAATTAAAACCTCCATAACTCTCTCATTTTAAGTGCAAAAGTGGTGAAATTTCTATCAATTGGAGGTCTTCAAATTCTCTTTCAGTGGAAAAAATCTCATTTAAGATTAGGTGGGGTGAGAGCGTTTTGGTCCATTTTTTAAAGTGTGCGAAACGTCACCCAAAATTAAAACCTCCATAACTCTCTAATTTTAAGTCCAAAAGTGGTGAAATTTCTACCAATCGGAGGTCCTAAGATTCTATTTCGGGGAAAGAAATCTCATTTCAAAATTTGTTGGGATGAGAGTTGTAGTCCATTTTATAAAGAGTGTGCGAAACGTCACCCAAAATTAAAACCACCATAACTCTCGCATTTTAAGTCCAAAAGTGGTGAAATTTCTACCAATCGGAGGTCCTAAGATTCTATTTCAGGGACAGAAATCTGATTTCAAAATTTGTTGGGATGAGAGTTGTAGTCCATTTTATAAAGTCTGTGCGGAACGTCACCAAAAATTAAAACCTCTATAACTCTCTCTCACTTTAAGTCCAAAAGTCGTGAAATTTCTACGAATCGGAGGTCTTCAAATTTTTTTCTGGGGAGAGAAATCTCGTTTCAAAATTCATTGGGGTGAGAGAGTTGTAGTCCGTTTTATAAAGAGTGTGTTAAATGTCACCAAAAATTAAAATCTCCATAACTCTCTCATTTTAATTGCAAAAGTGGTGAAATTTCTACAAACTGGAGGTCTTCAAATTCTATTTCAATCGAAAAAATCTGATTTAAAATTAGCGGGGGCGAGAGCGTTTTGGTCCATTTTATAAAGAGTGTGAAACGTCACCCAAAATTAAAACCTCCATAACTCTGGCATTTTAATTCCAAAAGTGGTGAAATTTCTACCAATCGGAGGTCTTCAAATTCTCTTTCGGGAGAGAAATCTCGTTTCAAAATTCATTGGGGTGAGTGAGTTGTAGTCCGTTTTATAAAGAGTTAAACGTCACCAAAATTAAATCCTCCAAAAGTTTCGCATTTTAAGTGCAAAAGTGGTGAAATTTATTGCAATTGGAGGTCTTCAAATTCTCTTTCAATGGAAGAAATCTTGTTTAAGATTAGGTGGGCTGGGACTGTTTTGGCGCATTTTATAAAGAGTGCGAAACGTCACCCAAAATTAAAACCTCCATAACTCTAGCATTTTAAGTCCAAAAGGGGTGAAATTTCTACCAATCGGAGGTCCTAAGATTATATTTCAGGGAAAGAAATCTCATTTCAAAATTTATTGGGAAAGAACTCTCTCTCACTTTAAGTAAAAAAGGGGTGAAATTTCTACCAATCGGATGTCTTCAAATTCTCTTTCAACAGAAAAAATCTCAATTAAAAATTCGGTGGGATGAGGGACTTTTTGTCCATTTTATAAAGAGTGTGTGAAACATCACCCAAAATTAAAAGCACCATAACTCTCTCATTTTAAGTCCAAAAGTGTTGAAATTTCTACCAATCGGAGGTCCTAAGATTCTATTTCAGGGGAAAGAAATCTCATTTCAAAATTTGTTGGGATGAGCGAGTTATAGTCCATTTTATAAAGAGTGTGTGCCACGTCACCCAAAATTAAAACCTCTATAACTCTCTCTCTCACTTTATGTCCAAAAGTGGTTAAATTTCTACCAATCGGAGGTCTTCAAATTCTCTTTCAGGGGACAGAAATCACGTTTCAAAATTCATTGGGGTTAGAGAGTTGTAGTCTGTTTTATAAAGAGTGTGTTAAACGTCACCAAAAATTAAAACCTCCATAACTCTCTGATTTTAAGTGCAAAAGTGGTAAAATTTCTACCAATTGGAGGACTTCAAATTCTCTTTCAGTGGAAAAAATCTCATTCAAGATTAGCGGGGGTGAGAGCGTTTCGGTCCATTTTATAAAAAGAGCGAAACGTCACCCAAAATTAAAACCTCCATAAGTCTCTCATTTTAGCTTCAAAAGTGGTGAAATTTCTACCAATATGAGGTCTTCAAATTCTCTTTTACCGGAAAAAAATCTCATTTAAAATTCGGTGGGATGACGGAGTTTTTGTCCATTTTATAAAGAGTGTGTGAAACGTCACTCAAAATTAAAACCTCAATAAGTCTCGCCTTTTAAGTCTAAAAGTGGTGAGATTTCTACCAATCGGTGGTCTTAAGATACCAATTCAGGGGAAGGAAATCTCATCCCAAAATTCATTGCGGTGAGAGAGTTGTAGTCCGGTTTATAAAGAGTGTGATAAACATCACCAAAAATTAAAACCTCCATAACTCTCTCATTTTAAGTGCAAAAGTGGTGAAATTTCTACCAATTGGAGGTCTTCAAATTCTCTTTCAGTGGAAAAAATCTCATTTAAGATTAGGTGGGGTGAGAGCGTTTTGGTCCATTTTTTAAAGTGTGCGAAACGTCACCCAAAATTAAAACCTCCATAACTCTCTAATTTTAAGTCCAAAAGTGGTGAAATTTCTACCAATCGGAGGTCCTAAGATTCTATTTCGGGGAAAGAAATCTCATTTCAAAATTTGTTGGGATGAGAGTTGTAGTCCATTTTATAAAGAGTGTGCGAAACGTCACCCAAAATTAAAACCACCATAACTCTCGCATTTTAAGTCCAAAAGTGGTGAAATTTCTACCAATCGGAGGTCCTAAGATTCTATTTCAGGGACAGAAATCTGATTTCAAAATTTGTTGGGATGAGAGTTGTAGTCCATTTTATAAAGTCTGTGCGGAACGTCACCAAAAATTAAAACCTCTATAACTCTCTCTCACTTTAAGTCCAAAAGTCGTGAAATTTCTACGAATCGGAGGTCTTCAAATTTCTTTCTGGGGAGAGAAATCTCGTTTCAAAATTCATTGGGGTGAGTGAGTTGTAGTCCGTTTTATAAAGAGTTAAACGTCACCAAAATTAAATCCTCCATAAGTTTCGCATTTTAAGTGCAAAAGTGGTGAAATTTATTGCAATTGGAGGTCTTCAAATTCTCTTTCAATGGAAGAAATCTTGTTTAAGATTAGGTGGGCTGGGACTGCTTTGGCGCATTTTATAAAGAGTGCGAAACGTCACCCAAAATTAAAACCTCCATAACTCTAGCATTTTAAGTCCAAAAGGGGTGAAATTTCTACCAATCGGAGGTCCTAAGATTATATTTCAGGGAAAGAAATCTCATTTCAAAATTTATTGGGAAAGAACTCTCTCTCACTTTAAGTAAAAAAGGGGTGAAATTTCTACCAATCGGATGTCTTCAAATTCTCTTTCAACAGAAAAAATCTCAATTAAAAATTCGGTGGGATGAGGGACTTTTTGTCCATTTTATAAAGAGTGTGTGAAACATCACCCAAAATTAAAAGCACCATAACTCTCTCATTTTAAGTCCAAAAGTGTTGAAATTTCTACCAATCGGAGGTCCTAAGATTCTATTTCAGGGGAAAGAAATCTCATTTCAAAATTTGTTGGGATGAGCGAGTTATAGTCCATTTTATAAAGAGTGTGTGCCACGTCACCCAAAATTAAAACCTCTATAACTCTCTCTCTCACTTTATGTCCAAAAGTGGTTAAATTTCTACCAATCGGAGGTCTTCAAATTCTCTTTCAGGGGACAGAAATCACGTTTCAAAATTCATTGGGGTTAGAGAGTTGTAGTCTGTTTTATAAAGAGTGTGTTAAACGTCACCAAAAATTAAAACCTCCATAACTCTCTGATTTTAAGTGCAAAAGTGGTAAAATTTCTACCAATTGGAGGACTTCAAATTCTCTTTCAGTCGAAAAAATCTCATTCAAGATTAGCGGGGGTGAGAGCGTTTCGGTCCATTTTATAAAAAGAGCGAAACGTCACCCAAAATTAAAACCTCCATAAGTCTCTCATTTTAGCTTCAAAAGTGGTGAAATTTCTACCAATAGGAGGTCTTCAAATTCTCTTTTACCGGAAAAAAATCTCATTTAAAATTCGGTGGGATGACGGAGTTTTTGTCCATTTTATAAAGAGTGTGTGAAACGTCACTCAAAATTAAAACCTCAATAAGTCTCGCCTTTTAAGTCTAAAAGTGGTGAGATTTCTACCAATCGGTGGTCTTAAGATACCAATTCAGGGGAAGGAAATCTCATCCCAAAATTCATTGCGGTGAGAGAGTTGTAGTCCGGTTTATAAAGAGTGTGATAAACATCACCAAAAATTAAAACCTCCATAACTCTCTCATTTTAAGTGCAAAAGTGGTGAAATTTCTATCAATTGGAGGTCTTCAAATTCTCTTTCAGTGGAAAAAATCTCATTTAAGATTAGGTGGGGTGAGAGCGTTTTGGTCCATTTTTTAAAGTGTGCGAAACGTCACCCAAAATTAAAACCTCCATAACTCTCTAATTTTAAGTCCAAAAGTGGTGAAATTTCTACCAATCGGAGGTCCTAAGATTCTATTTCGGGGAAAGAAATCTCATTTCAAAATTTGTTGGGATGAGAGTTGTAGTCCATTTTATAAAGAGTGTGCGAAACGTCACCCAAAATTAAAACCACCATAACTCTCGCATTTTAAGTCCAAAAGTGGTGAAATTTCTACCAATCGGAGGTCCTAAGATTCTATTTCAGGGACAGAAATCTGATTTCAAAATTTGTTGGGATGAGAGTTGTAGTCCATTTTATAAAGTCTGTGCGGAACGTCACCAAAAATTAAAACCTCTATAACTCTCTCTCACTTTAAGTCCAAAAGTCGTGAAATTTCTACGAATCGGAGGTCTTCAAATTTTTTTCTGGGGAGAGAAATCTCGTTTCAAAATTCATTGGGGTGAGAGAGTTGTAGTCCGTTTTATAAAGAGTGTGTTAAATGTCACCAAAAATTAAAATCTCCATAACTCTCTCATTTTAATTGCAAAAGTGGTGAAATTTCTACAAACTGGAGGTCTTCAAATTCTATTTCAATCGAAAAAATCTCATTTAAAATTAGCGGGAGCGAGAGCGTTTTGGTCCATTTTATAAAGAGTGTGAAACGTCACCCAAAATTAAAACCTCCATAACTCTGGCATTTTAATTCCAAAAGTGGTGAAATTTCTACCAATCGGAGGTCTTCAAATTCTCTTTCGGGAGAGAGAAATCTCGTTTCAAAATTCATTGGGGTGAGTGAGTTGTAGTCCGTTTTATAAAGAGTTAAACGTCACCAAAATTAAATCCTCCAAAAGTTTCGCATTTTAAGTGCAAAAGTGGTGAAATTTATTGCAATTGGAGGTCTTCAAATTCTCTTTCAATGGAAGAAATCTTGTTTAAGATTAGGTGGGCTGGGACTGTTTTGGCGCATTTTATAAAGAGTGCGAAACGTCACCCAAAATTAAAACCTCCATAACTCTAGCATTTTAAGTCCAAAAGGGGTGAAATTTCTACCAATCGGAGGTCCTAAGATTATATTTCAGGGAAAGAAATCTCATTTCAAAATTTATTGGGAAAGAACTCTCTCTCACTTTAAGTAAAAAAGGGGTGAAATTTCTACCAATCGGATGTCTTCAAATTCTCTTTCAACAGAAAAAATCTCAATTAAAAATTCGGTGGGATGAGGGACTTTTTGTCCATTTTATAAAGAGTGTGTGAAACATCACCCAAAATTAAAAGCACCATAACTCTCTCATTTTAAGTCCAAAAGTGTTGAAATTTCTACCAATCGGAGGTCCTAAGATTCTATTTCAGGGGAAAGAAATCTCATTTCAAAATTTGTTGGGATGAGCGAGTTATAGTCCATTTTATAAAGAGTGTGTGCCACGTCACCCAAAATTAAAACCTCTATAACTCTCTCTCTCACTTTATGTCCAAAAGTGGTTAAATTTCTACCAATCGGAGGTCTTCAAATTCTCTTTCAGGGGACAGAAATCACGTTTCAAAATTCATTGGGGTTAGAGAGTTGTAGTCTGTTTTATAAAGAGTGTGTTAAACGTCACCAAAAATTAAAACCTCCATAACTCTCTGATTTTAAGTGCAAAAGTGGTAAAATTTCTACCAATTGGAGGACTTCAAATTCTCTTTCAGTGGAAAAAATCTCATTCAAGATTAGCGGGGGTGAGAGCGTTTCGGTCCATTTTATAAAAAGAGCGAAACGTCACCCAAAATTAAAACCTCCATAAGTCTCTCATTTTAGCTTCAAAAGTGGTGAAATTTCTACCAATATGAGGTCTTCAAATTCTCTTTTACCGGAAAAAAATCTCATTTAAAATTCGGTGGGATGACGGAGTTTTTGTCCATTTTATAAAGAGTGTGTGAAACGTCACTCAAAATTAAAACCTCAATAAGTCTCGCCTTTTAAGTCTAAAAGTGGTGAGATTTCTACCAATCGGTGGTCTTAAGATACCAATTCAGGGGAAGGAAATCTCATCCCAAAATTCATTGCGGTGAGAGAGTTGTAGTCCGGTTTATAAAGAGTGTGATAAACATCACCAAAAATTAAAACCTCCATAACTCTCTCATTTTAAGTGCAAAAGTGGTGAAATTTCTACCAATTGGAGGTCTTCAAATTCTCTTTCAGTGGAAAAAATCTCATTTAAGATTAGGTGGGGTGAGAGCGTTTTGGTCCATTTTTTAAAGTGTGCGAAACGTCACCCAAAATTAAAACCTCCATAACTCTCTAATTTTAAGTCCAAAAGTGGTGAAATTTCTACCAATCGGAGGTCCTAAGATTCTATTTCGGGGAAAGAAATCTCATTTCAAAATTTGTTGGGATGAGAGTTGTAGTCCATTTTATAAAGAGTGTGCGAAACGTCACCCAAAATTAAAACCACCATAACTCTCGCATTTTAAGTCCAAAAGTGGTGAAATTTCTACCAATCGGAGGTCCTAAGATTCTATTTCAGGGACAGAAATCTGATTTCAAAATTTGTTGGGATGAGAGTTGTAGTCCATTTTATAAAGTCTGTGCGGAACGTCACCAAAAATTAAAACCTCTATAACTCTCTCTCACTTTAAGTCCAAAAGTCGTGAAATTTCTACGAATCGGAGGTCTTCAAATTTCTTTCTGGGGAGAGAAATCTCGTTTCAAAATTCATTGGGGTGAGTGAGTTGTAGTCCGTTTTATAAAGAGTTAAACGTCACCAAAATTAAATCCTCCATAAGTTTCGCATTTTAAGTGCAAAAGTGGTGAAATTTATTGCAATTGGAGGTCTTCAAATTCTCTTTCAATGGAAGAAATCTTGTTTAAGATTAGGTGGGCTGGGACTGCTTTGGCGCATTTTATAAAGAGTGCGAAACGTCACCCAAAATTAAAACCTCCATAACTCTAGCATTTTAAGTCCAAAAGGGGTGAAATTTCTACCAATCGGAGGTCCTAAGATTATATTTCAGGGAAAGAAATCTCATTTCAAAATTTATTGGGAAAGAACTCTCTCTCACTTTAAGTAAAAAAGGGGTGAAATTTCTACCAATCGGATGTCTTCAAATTCTCTTTCAACAGAAAAAATCTCAATTAAAAATTCGGTGGGATGAGGGACTTTTTGTCCATTTTATAAAGAGTGTGTGAAACATCACCCAAAATTAAAAGCACCATAACTCTCTCATTTTAAGTCCAAAAGTGTTGAAATTTCTACCAATCGGAGGTCCTAAGATTCTATTTCAGGGGAAAGAAATCTCATTTCAAAATTTGTTGGGATGAGCGAGTTATAGTCCATTTTATAAAGAGTGTGTGCCACGTCACCCAAAATTAAAACCTCTATAACTCTCTCTCTCACTTTATGTCCAAAAGTGGTTAAATTTCTACCAATCGGAGGTCTTCAAATTCTCTTTCAGGGGACAGAAATCACGTTTCAAAATTCATTGGGGTTAGAGAGTTGTAGTCTGTTTTATAAAGAGTGTGTTAAACGTCACCAAAAATTAAAACCTCCATAACTCTCTGATTTTAAGTGCAAAAGTGGTAAAATTTCTACCAATTGGAGGACTTCAAATTCTCTTTCAGTCGAAAAAATCTCATTCAAGATTAGCGGGGGTGAGAGCGTTTCGGTCCATTTTATAAAAAGAGCGAAACGTCACCCAAAATTAAAACCTCCATAAGTCTCTCATTTTAGCTTCAAAAGTGGTGAAATTTCTACCAATAGGAGGTCTTCAAATTCTCTTTTACCGGAAAAAAATCTCATTTAAAATTCGGTGGGATGACGGAGTTTTTGTCCATTTTATAAAGAGTGTGTGAAACGTCACTCAAAATTAAAACCTCAATAAGTCTCGCCTTTTAAGTCTAAAAGTGGTGAGATTTCTACCAATCGGTGGTCTTAAGATACCAATTCAGGGGAAGGAAATCTCATCCCAAAATTCATTGCGGTGAGAGAGTTGTAGTCCGGTTTATAAAGAGTGTGATAAACATCACCAAAAATTAAAACCTCCATAACTCTCTCATTTTAAGTGCAAAAGTGGTGAAATTTCTACCAATTGGAGGTCTTCAAATTCTCTTTCAGTGGAAAAAATCTCATTTAAGATTAGGTGGGGTGAGAGCGTTTTGGTCCATTTTTTAAAGTGTGCGAAACGTCACCCAAAATTAAAACCTCCATAACTCTCTAATTTTAAGTCCAAAAGTGGTGAAATTTCTACCAATCGGAGGTCCTAAGATTCTATTTCGGGGAAAGAAATCTCATTTCAAAATTTGTTGGGATGAGAGTTGTAGTCCATTTTATAAAGAGTGTGCGAAACGTCACCCAAAATTAAAACCACCATAACTCTCGCATTTTAAGTCCAAAAGTGGTGAAATTTCTACCAATCGGAGGTCCTAAGATTCTATTTCAGGGACAGAAATCTGATTTCAAAATTTGTTGGGATGAGAGTTGTAGTCCATTTTATAAAGTCTGTGCGGAACGTCACCAAAAATTAAAACCTCTATAACTCTCTCTCACTTTAAGTCCAAAAGTCGTGAAATTTCTACGAATCGGAGGTCTTCAAATTTCTTTCTGGGGAGAGAAATCTCGTTTCAAAATTCATTGGGGTGAGAGAGTTGTAGTCCGTTTTATAAAGAGTGTGTTAAATGTCACCAAAAATTAAAATCTCCATAACTCTCTCATTTTAATTGCAAAAGTGGTGAAATTTCTACAAACTGGAGGTCTTCAAATTCTATTTCAATCGAAAAAATCTCATTTAAAATTAGCGGGGGCGAGAGCGTTTTGGTCCATTTTATAAAGAGTGTGAAACGTCACCCAAAATTAAAACCTCCATAACTCTCGCATTTTAATTCCAAAAGTGGTGAAATTTCTACCAATCGGAGGTCTTCAAATTCTCTTTCGGGAGAGAGAAATCTCGTTTCAAAATTCATTGGGGTGAGTGAGTTGTAGTCCGTTTTATAAAGAGTTAAACGTCACCAAAATTAAAACCTCCATAAGTTTCGCATTTTAAGTGCAAAAGTGGTGAAATTTATTGCAATTGGAGGTCTTCAAATTCTCTTTCAATGGAAGAAATCTTGTTTAAGATTAGGTGGGCTGGGACTGCTTTGGCGCATTTTATAAAGAGTGCGAAACGTCACCCAAAATTAAAACCTCCATAACTCTAGCATTTTAAGTCCAAAAGGGGTGAAATTTCTACCAATCGGAGGTCCTAAGATTATATTTCAGGGAAAGAAATCTCATTTCAAAATTTATTGGGAAAGAACTCTCTCTCACTTTAACTAAAAAAGGGGTGAAATTTCTACCAATCGGATGTCTTCAAATTCTCTTTCAACAGAAAAAATCTCAATTAAAAATTCGGTGGGATGAGGGACTTTTTGTCCATTTTATAAAGAGTGTGTGAAACATCACCCAAAATTAAAAGCACCATAACTCTCTCATTTTAAGTCCAAAAGTGTTGAAATTTCTACCAATCGGAGGTCCTAAGATTCTATTTCAGGGGAAAGAAATCTCATTTCAAAATTTGTTGGGATGAGCGAGTTATAGTCCATTTTATAAAGAGTGTGTGCCACGTCACCCAAAATTAAAACCTCTATAACTCTCTCTCTCACTTTATGTCCAAAAGTGGTTAAATTTCTACCAATCGGAGGTCTTCAAATTCTCTTTCAGGGGACAGAAATCACGTTTCAAAATTCATTGGGGTTAGAGAGTTGTAGTCTGTTTTATAAAGAGTGTGTTAAACGTCACCAAAAATTAAAACCTCCATAACTCTCTGATTTTAAGTGCAAAAGTGGTAAAATTTCTACCAATTGGAGGACTTCAAATTCTCTTTCAGTCGAAAAAATCTCATTCAAGATTAGCGGGGGTGAGAGCGTTTCGGTCCATTTTATAAAAAGAGCGAAACGTCACCCAAAATTAAAACCTCCATAAGTCTCTCATTTTAGCTTCAAAAGTGGTGAAATTTCTACCAATAGGAGGTCTTCAAATTCTCTTTTACCGGAAAAAAATCTCATTTAAAATTCGGTGGGATGACGGAGTTTTTGTCCATTTTATAAAGAGTGTGTGAAACGTCACTCAAAATTAAAACCTCAATAAGTCTCGCCTTTTAAGTCTAAAAGTGGTGAGATTTCTACCAATCGGTGGTCTTAAGATACCAATTCAGGGGAAGGAAATCTCATCCCAAAATTCATTGCGGTGAGAGAGTTGTAGTCCGGTTTATAAAGAGTGTGATAAACATCACCAAAAATTAAAACCTCCATAACTCTCTCATTTTAAGTGCAAAAGTGGTGAAATTTCTACCAATTGGAGGTCTTCAAATTCTCTTTCAGTGGAAAAAATCTCATTTAAGATTAGGTGGGGTGAGAGCGTTTTGGTCCATTTTTTAAAGTGTGCGAAACGTCACCCAAAATTAAAACCTCCATAACTCTCTAATTTTAAGTCCAAAAGTGGTGAAATTTCTACCAATCGGAGGTCCTAAGATTCTATTTCGGGGAAAGAAATCTCATTTCAAAATTTGTTGGGATGAGAGTTGTAGTCCATTTTATAAAGAGTGTGCGAAACGTCACCCAAAATTAAAACCACCATAACTCTCGCATTTTAAGTCCAAAAGTGGTGAAATTTCTACCAATCGGAGGTCCTAAGATTCTATTTCAGGGACAGAAATCTGATTTCAAAATTTGTTGGGATGAGAGTTGTAGTCCATTTTATAAAGTCTGTGCGGAACGTCACCAAAAATTAAAACCTCTATAACTCTCTCTCACTTTAAGTCCAAAAGTCGTGAAATTTCTACGAATCGGAGGTCTTCAAATTTCTTTCTGGGGAGAGAAATCTCGTTTCAAAATTCATTGGGGTGAGAGAGTTGTAGTCCGTTTTATAAAGAGTGTGTTAAATGTCACCAAAAATTAAAATCTCCATAACTCTCTCATTTTAATTGCAAAAGTGGTGAAATTTCTACAAACTGGAGGTCTTCAAATTCTATTTCAATCGAAAAAATCTCATTTAAAATTAGCGGGGGCGAGAGCGTTTTGGTCCATTTTATAAAGAGTGTGAAACGTCACCCAAAATTAAAACCTCCATAACTCTCGCATTTTAATTCCAAAAGTGGTGAAATTTCTACCAATCGGAGGTCTTCAAATTCTCTTTCGGGAGAGAGAAATCTCGTTTCAAAATTCATTGGGGTGAGTGAGTTGTAGTCCGTTTTATAAAGAGTTAAACGTCACCAAAATTAAAACCTCCATAAGTTTCGCATTTTAAGTGCAAAAGTGGTGAAATTTATTGCAATTGGAGGTCTTCAAATTCTCTTTCAATGGAAGAAATCTTGTTTAAGATTAGGTGGGCTGGGACTGCTTTGGCGCATTTTATAAAGAGTGCGAAACGTCACCCAAAATTAAAACCTCCATAACTCTAGCATTTTAAGTCCAAAAGGGGTGAAATTTCTACCAATCGGAGGTCCTAAGATTATATTTCAGGGAAAGAAATCTCATTTCAAAATTTATTGGGAAAGAACTCTCTCTCACTTTAACTAAAAAAGGGGTGAAATTTCTACCAATCGGATGTCTTCAAATTCTCTTTCAACAGAAAAAATCTCAATTAAAAATTCGGTGGGATGAGGGACTTTTTGTCCATTTTATAAAGAGTGTGTGAAACATCACCCAAAATTAAAAGCACCATAACTCTCTCATTTTAAGTCCAAAAGTGTTGAAATTTCTACCAATCGGAGGTCCTAAGATTCTATTTCAGGGGAAAGAAATCTCATTTCAAAATTTGTTGGGATGAGCGAGTTATAGTCCATTTTATAAAGAGTGTGTGCCACGTCACCCAAAATTAAAACCTCTATAACTCTCTCTCTCACTTTATGTCCAAAAGTGGTTAAATTTCTACCAATCGGAGGTCTTCAAATTCTCTTTCAGGGGACAGAAATCACGTTTCAAAATTCATTGGGGTTAGAGAGTTGTAGTCTGTTTTATAAAGAGTGTGTTAAACGTCACCAAAAATTAAAACCTCCATAACTCTCTGATTTTAAGTGCAAAAGTGGTAAAATTTCTACCAATTGGAGGACTTCAAATTCTCTTTCAGTCGAAAAAATCTCATTCAAGATTAGCGGGGGTGAGAGCGTTTCGGTCCATTTTATAAAAAGAGCGAAACGTCACCCAAAATTAAAACCTCCATAAGTCTCTCATTTTAGCTTCAAAAGTGGTGAAATTTCTACCAATAGGAGGTCTTCAAATTCTCTTTTACCGGAAAAAAATCTCATTTAAAATTCGGTGGGATGACGGAGTTTTTGTCCATTTTATAAAGAGTGTGTGAAACGTCACTCAAAATTAAAACCTCAATAAGTCTCGCCTTTTAAGTCTAAAAGTGGTGAGATTTCTACCAATCGGTGGTCTTAAGATACCAATTCAGGGGAAGGAAATCTCATCCCAAAATTCATTGCGGTGAGAGAGTTGTAGTCCGGTTTATAAAGAGTGTGATAAACATCACCAAAAATTAAAACCTCCATAACTCTCTCATTTTAAGTGCAAAAGTGGTGAAATTTCTACCAATTGGAGGTCTTCAAATTCTCTTTCAGTGGAAAAAATCTCATTTAAGATTAGGTGGGGTGAGAGCGTTTTGGTCCATTTTTTAAAGTGTGCGAAACGTCACCCAAAATTAAAACCTCCATAACTCTCTAATTTTAAGTCCAAAAGTGGTGAAATTTCTACCAATCGGAGGTCCTAAGATTCTATTTCGGGGAAAGAAATCTCATTTCAAAATTTGTTGGGATGAGAGTTGTAGTCCATTTTATAAAGAGTGTGCGAAACGTCACCCAAAATTAAAACCACCATAACTCTCGCATTTTAAGTCCAAAAGTGGTGAAATTTCTACCAATCGGAGGTCCTAAGATTCTATTTCAGGGACAGAAATCTGATTTCAAAATTTGTTGGGATGAGAGTTGTAGTCCATTTTATAAAGTCTGTGCGGAACGTCACCAAAAATTAAAACCTCTATAACTCTCTCTCACTTTAAGTCCAAAAGTCGTGAAATTTCTACGAATCGGAGGTCTTCAAATTTCTTTCTGGGGAGAGAAATCTCGTTTCAAAATTCATTGGGGTGAGAGAGTTGTAGTCCGTTTTATAAAGAGTGTGTTAAATGTCACCAAAAATTAAAATCTCCATAACTCTCTCATTTTAATTGCAAAAGTGGTGAAATTTCTACAAACTGGAGGTCTTCAAATTCTATTTCAATCGAAAAAATCTCATTTAAAATTAGCGGGGGCGAGAGCGTTTTGGTCCATTTTATAAAGAGTGTGAAACGTCACCCAAAATTAAAACCTCCATAACTCTCGCATTTTAATTCCAAAAGTGGTGAAATTTCTACCAATCGGAGGTCTTCAAATTCTCTTTCGGGAGAGAGAAATCTCGTTTCAAAATTCATTGGGGTGAGTGAGTTGTAGTCCGTTTTATAAAGAGTTAAACGTCACCAAAATTAAAACCTCCATAAGTTTCGCATTTTAAGTGCAAAAGTGGTGAAATTTATTGCAATTGGAGGTCTTCAAATTCTCTTTCAATGGAAGAAATCTTGTTTAAGATTAGGTGGGCTGGGACTGCTTTGGCGCATTTTATAAAGAGTGCGAAACGTCACCCAAAATTAAAACCTCCATAACTCTAGCATTTTAAGTCCAAAAGGGGTGAAATTTCTACCAATCGGAGGTCCTAAGATTATATTTCAGGGAAAGAAATCTCATTTCAAAATTTATTGGGAAAGAACTCTCTCTCACTTTAACTAAAAAAGGGGTGAAATTTCTACCAATCGGATGTCTTCAAATTCTCTTTCAACAGAAAAAATCTCAATTAAAAATTCGGTGGGATGAGGGACTTTTTGTCCATTTTATAAAGAGTGTGTGAAACATCACCCAAAATTAAAAGCACCATAACTCTCTCATTTTAAGTCCAAAAGTGTTGAAATTTCTACCAATCGGAGGTCCTAAGATTCTATTTCAGGGGAAAGAAATCTCATTTCAAAATTTGTTGGGATGAGCGAGTTATAGTCCATTTTATAAAGAGTGTGTGCCACGTCACCCAAAATTAAAACCTCTATAACTCTCTCTCTCACTTTATGTCCAAAAGTGGTTAAATTTCTACCAATCGGAGGTCTTCAAATTCTCTTTCAGGGGACAGAAATCACGTTTCAAAATTCATTGGGGTTAGAGAGTTGTAGTCTGTTTTATAAAGAGTGTGTTAAACGTCACCAAAAATTAAAACCTCCATAACTCTCTGATTTTAAGTGCAAAAGTGGTAAAATTTCTACCAATTGGAGGACTTCAAATTCTCTTTCAGTCGAAAAAATCTCATTCAAGATTAGCGGGGGTGAGAGCGTTTCGGTCCATTTTATAAAAAGAGCGAAACGTCACCCAAAATTAAAACCTCCATAAGTCTCTCATTTTAGCTTCAAAAGTGGTGAAATTTCTACCAATAGGAGGTCTTCAAATTCTCTTTTACCGGAAAAAAATCTCATTTAAAATTCGGTGGGATGACGGAGTTTTTGTCCATTTTATAAAGAGTGTGTGAAACGTCACTCAAAATTAAAACCTCAATAAGTCTCGCCTTTTAAGTCTAAAAGTGGTGAGATTTCTACCAATCGGTGGTCTTAAGATACCAATTCAGGGGAAGGAAATCTCATCCCAAAATTCATTGCGGTGAGAGAGTTGTAGTCCGGTTTATAAAGAGTGTGATAAACATCACCAAAAATTAAAACCTCCATAACTCTCTCATTTTAAGTGCAAAAGTGGTGAAATTTCTACCAATTGGAGGTCTTCAAATTCTCTTTCAGTGGAAAAAATCTCATTTAAGATTAGGTGGGGTGAGAGCGTTTTGGTCCATTTTTTAAAGTGTGCGAAACGTCACCCAAAATTAAAACCTCCATAACTCTCTAATTTTAAGTCCAAAAGTGGTGAAATTTCTACCAATCGGAGGTCCTAAGATTCTATTTCGGGGAAAGAAATCTCATTTCAAAATTTGTTGGGATGAGAGTTGTAGTCCATTTTATAAAGAGTGTGCGAAACGTCACCCAAAATTAAAACCACCATAACTCTCGCATTTTAAGTCCAAAAGTGGTGAAATTTCTACCAATCGGAGGTCCTAAGATTCTATTTCAGGGACAGAAATCTGATTTCAAAATTTGTTGGGATGAGAGTTGTAGTCCATTTTATAAAGTCTGTGCGGAACGTCACCAAAAATTAAAACCTCTATAACTCTCTCTCACTTTAAGTCCAAAAGTCGTGAAATTTCTACGAATCGGAGGTCTTCAAATTTCTTTCTGGGGAGAGAAATCTCGTTTCAAAATTCATTGGGGTGAGAGAGTTGTAGTCCGTTTTATAAAGAGTGTGTTAAATGTCACCAAAAATTAAAATCTCCATAACTCTCTCATTTTAATTGCAAAAGTGGTGAAATTTCTACAAACTGGAGGTCTTCAAATTCTATTTCAATCGAAAAAATCTCATTTAAAATTAGCGGGGGCGAGAGCGTTTTGGTCCATTTTATAAAGAGTGTGAAACGTCACCCAAAATTAAAACCTCCATAACTCTCGCATTTTAATTCCAAAAGTGGTGAAATTTCTACCAATCGGAGGTCTTCAAATTCTCTTTCGGGAGAGAGAAATCTCGTTTCAAAATTCATTGGGGTGAGTGAGTTGTAGTCCGTTTTATAAAGAGTTAAACGTCACCAAAATTAAATCCTCCATAAGTTTCGCATTTAAGTGCAAAAGTGGTGAAATTTATTGCAATTGGAGGTCTTCAAATTCTCTTTCAATGGAAGAAATCTTGTTTAAGATTAGGTGGGCTGGGACTGTTTTGGCGCATTTTATAAAGAGTGCGAAACGTCACCCAAAATTAAAACCTCCATAACTCTAGCATTTTAAGTCCAAAAGGGGTGAAATTTCTACCAATCGGAGGTCCTAAGATTATATTTCAGGGAAAGAAATCTCATTTCAAAATTTATTGGGAAAGAACTCTCTCTCACTTTAAGTAAAAAAGGGGTGAAATTTCTACCAATCGGATGTCTTCAAATTCTCTTTCAACAGAAAAAATCTCAATTAAAAATTCGGTGGGATGAGGGACTTTTTGTCCATTTTATAAAGAGTGTGTGAAACATCACCCAAAATTAAAAGCACCATAACTCTCTCATTTTAAGTCCAAAAGTGTTGAAATTTCTACCAATCGGAGGTCCTAAGATTCTATTTCAGGGGAAAGAAATCTCATTTCAAAATTTGTTGGGATGAGCGAGTTATAGTCCATTTTATAAAGAGTGTGTGCCACGTCACCCAAAATTAAAACCTCTATAACTCTCTCTCTCACTTTATGTCCAAAAGTGGTTAAATTTCTACCAATCGGAGGTCTTCAAATTCTCTTTCAGGGGACAGAAATCACGTTTCAAAATTCATTGGGGTTAGAGAGTTGTAGTCTGTTTTATAAAGAGTGTGTTAAACGTCACCAAAAATTAAAACCTCCATAACTCTCTGATTTTAAGTGCAAAAGTGGTAAAATTTCTACCAATTGGAGGACTTCAAATTCTCTTTCAGTCGAAAAAATCTCATTCAAGATTAGCGGGGGTGAGAGCGTTTCGGTCCATTTTATAAAAAGAGCGAAACGTCACCCAAAATTAAAACCTCCATAAGTCTCTCATTTTAGCTTCAAAAGTGGTGAAATTTCTACCAATAGGAGGTCTTCAAATTCTCTTTTACCGGAAAAAAATCTCATTTAAAATTCGGTGGGATGACGGAGTTTTTGTCCATTTTATAAAGAGTGTGTGAAACGTCACTCAAAATTAAAACCTCAATAAGTCTCGCCTTTTAAGTCTAAAAGTGGTGAGATTTCTACCAATCGGTGGTCTTAAGATACCAATTCAGGGGAAGGAAATCTCATCCCAAAATTCATTGCGGTGAGAGAGTTGTAGTCCGGTTTATAAAGAGTGTGATAAACATCACCAAAAATTAAAACCTCCATAACTCTCTCATTTTAAGTGCAAAAGTGGTGAAATTTCTACCAATTGGAGGTCTTCAAATTCTCTTTCAGTGGAAAAAATCTCATTTAAGATTAGGTGGGGTGAGAGCGTTTTGGTCCATTTTTTAAAGTGTGCGAAACGTCACCCAAAATTAAAACCTCCATAACTCTCTAATTTTAAGTCCAAAAGTGGTGAAATTTCTACCAATCGGAGGTCCTAAGATTCTATTTCGGGGAAAGAAATCTCATTTCAAAATTTGTTGGGATGAGAGTTGTAGTCCATTTTATAAAGAGTGTGCGAAACGTCACCCAAAATTAAAACCACCATAACTCTCGCATTTTAAGTCCAAAAGTGGTGAAATTTCTACCAATCGGAGGTCCTAAGATTCTATTTCAGGGACAGAAATCTGATTTCAAAATTTGTTGGGATGAGAGTTGTAGTCCATTTTATAAAGTCTGTGCGGAACGTCACCAAAAATTAAAACCTCTATAACTCTCTCTCACTTTAAGTCCAAAAGTCGTGAAATTTCTACGAATCGGAGGTCTTCAAATTTCTTTCTGGGGAGAGAAATCTCGTTTCAAAATTCATTGGGGTGAGAGAGTTGTAGTCCGTTTTATAAAGAGTGTGTTAAATGTCACCAAAAATTAAAATCTCCATAACTCTCTCATTTTAATTGCAAAAGTGGTGAAATTTCTACAAACTGGAGGTCTTCAAATTCTATTTCAATCGAAAAAATCTCATTTAAAATTAGCGGGGGCGAGAGCGTTTTGGTCCATTTTATAAAGAGTGTGAAACGTCACCCAAAATTAAAACCTCCATAACTTTCGCATTTTAATTCCAAAAGTGGTGAAATTTCTACCAATCGGAGGTCTTCAAATTCTCTTTCGGGAGAGAGAAATCTCGTTTCAAAATTCATTGGGGTGAGTGAGTTGTAGTCCGTTTTATAAAGAGTTAAACGTCACCAAAATTAAATCCTCCATAAGTTTCGCATTTTAAGTGCAAAAGTGGTGAAATTTATTGCAATTGGAGGTCTTCAAATTCTCTTTCAATGGAAGAAATCTTGTTTAAGATTAGGTGGGCTGGGACTGTTTTGGCGCATTTTATAAAGAGTGCGAAACGTCACCCAAAATTAAAACCTCCATAACTCTAGCATTTTAAGTCCAAAAGGGGTGAAATTTCTACCAATCGGAGGTCCTAAGATTATATTTCAGGGAAAGAAATCTCATTTCAAAATTTATTGGGAAAGAACTCTCTCTCACTTTAAGTAAAAAAGGGGTGAAATTTCTACCAATCGGATGTCTTCAAATTCTCTTTCAACAGAAAAAATCTCAATTAAAAATTCGGTGGGATGAGGGACTTTTTGTCCATTTTATAAAGAGTGTGTGAAACATCACCCAAAATTAAAAGCACCATAACTCTCTCATTTTAAGTCCAAAAGTGTTGAAATTTCTACCAATCGGAGGTCCTAAGATTCTATTTCAGGGGAAAGAAATCTCATTTCAAAATTTGTTGGGATGAGCGAGTTATAGTCCATTTTATAAAGAGTGTGTGCCACGTCACCCAAAATTAAAACCTCTATAACTCTCTCTCTCTCACTTTATGTCCAAAAGTGGTTAAATTTCTACCAATCGGAGGTCTTCAAATTCTCTTTCAGGGGACAGAAATCACGTTTCAAAATTCATTGGGGTTAGAGAGTTGTAGTCTGTTTTATAAAGAGTGTGTTAAACGTCACCAAAAATTAAAACCTCCATAACTCTCTGATTTTAAGTGCAAAAGTGGTAAAATTTCTACCAATTGGAGGACTTCAAATTCTCTTTCAGTCGAAAAAATCTCATTCAAGATTAGCGGGGGTGAGAGCGTTTCGGTCCATTTTATAAAAAGAGCGAAACGTCACCCAAAATTAAAACCTCCATAAGTCTCTCATTTTAGCTTCAAAAGTGGTGAAATTTCTACCAATAGGAGGTCTTCAAATTCTCTTTTACCGGAAAAAAATCTCATTTAAAATTCGGTGGGATGACGGAGTTTTTGTCCATTTTATAAAGAGTGTGTGAAACGTCACTCAAAATTAAAACCTCAATAAGTCTCGCCTTTTAAGTCTAAAAGTGGTGAGATTTCTACCAATCGGTGGTCTTAAGATACCAATTCAGGGGAAGGAAATCTCATCCCAAAATTCATTGCGGTGAGAGAGTTGTAGTCCGGTTTATAAAGAGTGTGATAAACATCACCAAAAATTAAAACCTCCATAACTCTCTCATTTTAAGTGCAAAAGTGGTGAAATTTCTACCAATTGGAGGTCTTCAAATTCTCTTTCAGTGGAAAAAATCTCATTTAAGATTAGGTGGGGTGAGAGCGTTTTGGTCCATTTTTTAAAGTGTGCGAAACGTCACCCAAAATTAAAACCTCCATAACTCTCTAATTTTAAGTCCAAAAGTGGTGAAATTTCTACCAATCGGAGGTCCTAAGATTCTATTTCGGGGAAAGAAATCTCATTTCAAAATTTGTTGGGATGAGAGTTGTAGTCCATTTTATAAAGAGTGTGCGAAACGTCACCCAAAATTAAAACCACCATAACTCTCGCATTTTAAGTCCAAAAGTGGTGAAATTTCTACCAATCGGAGGTCCTAAGATTCTATTTCAGGGACAGAAATCTGATTTCAAAATTTGTTGGGATGAGAGTTGTAGTCCATTTTATAAAGTCTGTGCGGAACGTCACCAAAAATTAAAACCTCTATAACTCTCTCTCACTTTAAGTCCAAAAGTCGTGAAATTTCTACGAATCGGAGGTCTTCAAATTTCTTTCTGGGGAGAGAAATCTCGTTTCAAAATTCATTGGGGTGAGAGAGTTGTAGTCCGTTTTATAAAGAGTGTGTTAAATGTCACCAAAAATTAAAATCTCCATAACTCTCTCATTTTAATTGCAAAAGTGGTGAAATTTCTACAAACTGGAGGTCTTCAAATTCTATTTCAATCGAAAAAATCTCATTTAAAATTAGCGGGGGCGAGAGCGTTTTGGTCCATTTTATAAAGAGTGTGAAACGTCACCCAAAATTAAAACCTCCATAACTCTCGCATTTTAATTCCAAAAGTGGTGAAATTTCTACCAATCGGAGGTCTTCAAATTCTCTTTCGGGAGAGAGAAATCTCGTTTCAAAATTCATTGGGGTGAGTGAGTTGTAGTCCGTTTTATAAAGAGTTAAACGTCACCAAAATTAAAACCTCCATAAGTTTCGCATTTTAAGTGCAAAAGTGGTGAAATTTATTGCAATTGGAGGTCTTCAAATTCTCTTTCAATGGAAGAAATCTTGTTTAAGATTAGGTGGGCTGGGACTGCTTTGGCGCATTTTATAAAGAGTGCGAAACGTCACCCAAAATTAAAACCTCCATAACTCTAGCATTTTAAGTCCAAAAGGGGTGAAATTTCTACCAATCGGAGGTCCTAAGATTATATTTCAGGGAAAGAAATCTCATTTCAAAATTTATTGGGAAAGAACTCTCTCTCACTTTAACTAAAAAAGGGGTGAAATTTCTACCAATCGGATGTCTTCAAATTCTCTTTCAACAGAAAAAATCTCAATTAAAAATTCGGTGGGATGAGGGACTTTTTGTCCATTTTATAAAGAGTGTGTGAAACATCACCCAAAATTAAAAGCACCATAACTCTCTCATTTTAAGTCCAAAAGTGTTGAAATTTCTACCAATCGGAGGTCCTAAGATTCTATTTCAGGGGAAAGAAATCTCATTTCAAAATTTGTTGGGATGAGCGAGTTATAGTCCATTTTATAAAGAGTGTGTGCCACGTCACCCAAAATTAAAACCTCTATAACTCTCTCTCTCACTTTATGTCCAAAAGTGGTTAAATTTCTACCAATCGGAGGTCTTCAAATTCTCTTTCAGGGGACAGAAATCACGTTTCAAAATTCATTGGGGTTAGAGAGTTGTAGTCTGTTTTATAAAGAGTGTGTTAAACGTCACCAAAAATTAAAACCTCCATAACTCTCTGATTTTAAGTGCAAAAGTGGTAAAATTTCTACCAATTGGAGGACTTCAAATTCTCTTTCAGTCGAAAAAATCTCATTCAAGATTAGCGGGGGTGAGAGCGTTTCGGTCCATTTTATAAAAAGAGCGAAACGTCACCCAAAATTAAAACCTCCATAAGTCTCTCATTTTAGCTTCAAAAGTGGTGAAATTTCTACCAATAGGAGGTCTTCAAATTCTCTTTTACCGGAAAAAAATCTCATTTAAAATTCGGTGGGATGACGGAGTTTTTGTCCATTTTATAAAGAGTGTGTGAAACGTCACTCAAAATTAAAACCTCAATAAGTCTCGCCTTTTAAGTCTAAAAGTGGTGAGATTTCTACCAATCGGTGGTCTTAAGATACCAATTCAGGGGAAGGAAATCTCATCCCAAAATTCATTGCGGTGAGAGAGTTGTAGTCCGGTTTATAAAGAGTGTGATAAACATCACCAAAAATTAAAACCTCCATAACTCTCTCATTTTAAGTGCAAAAGTGGTGAAATTTCTACCAATTGGAGGTCTTCAAATTCTCTTTCAGTGGAAAAAATCTCATTTAAGATTAGGTGGGGTGAGAGCGTTTTGGTCCATTTTTTAAAGTGTGCGAAACGTCACCCAAAATTAAAACCTCCATAACTCTCTAATTTTAAGTCCAAAAGTGGTGAAATTTCTACCAATCGGAGGTCCTAAGATTCTATTTCGGGGAAAGAAATCTCATTTCAAAATTTGTTGGGATGAGAGTTGTAGTCCATTTTATAAAGAGTGTGCGAAACGTCACCCAAAATTAAAACCACCATAACTCTCGCATTTTAAGTCCAAAAGTGGTGAAATTTCTACCAATCGGAGGTCCTAAGATTCTATTTCAGGGACAGAAATCTGATTTCAAAATTTGTTGGGATGAGAGTTGTAGTCCATTTTATAAAGTCTGTGCGGAACGTCACCAAAAATTAAAACCTCTATAACTCTCTCTCACTTTAAGTCCAAAAGTCGTGAAATTTCTACGAATCGGAGGTCTTCAAATTTCTTTCTGGGGAGAGAAATCTCGTTTCAAAATTCATTGGGGTGAGAGAGTTGTAGTCCGTTTTATAAAGAGTGTGTTAAATGTCACCAAAAATTAAAATCTCCATAACTCTCTCATTTTAATTGCAAAAGTGGTGAAATTTCTACAAACTGGAGGTCTTCAAATTCTATTTCAATCGAAAAAATCTCATTTAAAATTAGCGGGGGCGAGAGCGTTTTGGTCCATTTTATAAAGAGTGTGAAACGTCACCCAAAATTAAAACCTCCATAACTCTCGCATTTTAATTCCAAAAGTGGTGAAATTTCTACCAATCGGAGGTCTTCAAATTCTCTTTCGGGAGAGAGAAATCTCGTTTCAAAATTCATTGGGGTGAGTGAGTTGTAGTCCGTTTTATAAAGAGTTAAACGTCACCAAAATTAAATCCTCCATAAGTTTCGCATTTAAGTGCAAAAGTGGTGAAATTTATTGCAATTGGAGGTCTTCAAATTCTCTTTCAATGGAAGAAATCTTGTTTAAGATTAGGTGGGCTGGGACTGTTTTGGCGCATTTTATAAAGAGTGCGAAACGTCACCCAAAATTAAAACCTCCATAACTCTAGCATTTTAAGTCCAAAAGGGGTGAAATTTCTACCAATCGGAGGTCCTAAGATTATATTTCAGGGAAAGAAATCTCATTTCAAAATTTATTGGGAAAGAACTCTCTCTCACTTTAAGTAAAAAAGGGGTGAAATTTCTACCAATCGGATGTCTTCAAATTCTCTTTCAACAGAAAAAATCTCAATTAAAAATTCGGTGGGATGAGGGACTTTTTGTCCATTTTATAAAGAGTGTGTGAAACATCACCCAAAATTAAAAGCACCATAACTCTCTCATTTTAAGTCCAAAAGTGTTGAAATTTCTACCAATCGGAGGTCCTAAGATTCTATTTCAGGGGAAAGAAATCTCATTTCAAAATTTGTTGGGATGAGCGAGTTATAGTCCATTTTATAAAGAGTGTGTGCCACGTCACCCAAAATTAAAACCTCTATAACTCTCTCTCTCACTTTATGTCCAAAAGTGGTTAAATTTCTACCAATCGGAGGTCTTCAAATTCTCTTTCAGGGGACAGAAATCACGTTTCAAAATTCATTGGGGTTAGAGAGTTGTAGTCTGTTTTATAAAGAGTGTGTTAAACGTCACCAAAAATTAAAACCTCCATAACTCTCTGATTTTAAGTGCAAAAGTGGTAAAATTTCTACCAATTGGAGGACTTCAAATTCTCTTTCAGTCGAAAAAATCTCATTCAAGATTAGCGGGGGTGAGAGCGTTTCGGTCCATTTTATAAAAAGAGCGAAACGTCACCCAAAATTAAAACCTCCATAAGTCTCTCATTTTAGCTTCAAAAGTGGTGAAATTTCTACCAATAGGAGGTCTTCAAATTCTCTTTTACCGGAAAAAAATCTCATTTAAAATTCGGTGGGATGACGGAGTTTTTGTCCATTTTATAAAGAGTGTGTGAAACGTCACTCAAAATTAAAACCTCAATAAGTCTCGCCTTTTAAGTCTAAAAGTGGTGAGATTTCTACCAATCGGTGGTCTTAAGATACCAATTCAGGGGAAGGAAATCTCATCCCAAAATTCATTGCGGTGAGAGAGTTGTAGTCCGGTTTATAAAGAGTGTGATAAACATCACCAAAAATTAAAACCTCCATAACTCTCTCATTTTAAGTGCAAAAGTGGTGAAATTTCTACCAATTGGAGGTCTTCAAATTCTCTTTCAGTGGAAAAAATCTCATTTAAGATTAGGTGGGGTGAGAGCGTTTTGGTCCATTTTTTAAAGTGTGCGAAACGTCACCCAAAATTAAAACCTCCATAACTCTCTAATTTTAAGTCCAAAAGTGGTGAAATTTCTACCAATCGGAGGTCCTAAGATTCTATTTCGGGGAAAGAAATCTCATTTCAAAATTTGTTGGGATGAGAGTTGTAGTCCATTTTATAAAGAGTGTGCGAAACGTCACCCAAAATTAAAACCACCATAACTCTCGCATTTTAAGTCCAAAAGTGGTGAAATTTCTACCAATCGGAGGTCCTAAGATTCTATTTCAGGGACAGAAATCTGATTTCAAAATTTGTTGGGATGAGAGTTGTAGTCCATTTTATAAAGTCTGTGCGGAACGTCACCAAAAATTAAAACCTCTATAACTCTCTCTCACTTTAAGTCCAAAAGTCGTGAAATTTCTACGAATCGGAGGTCTTCAAATTTCTTTCTGGGGAGAGAAATCTCGTTTCAAAATTCATTGGGGTGAGAGAGTTGTAGTCCGTTTTATAAAGAGTGTGTTAAATGTCACCAAAAATTAAAATCTCCATAACTCTCTCATTTTAATTGCAAAAGTGGTGAAATTTCTACAAACTGGAGGTCTTCAAATTCTATTTCAATCGAAAAAATCTCATTTAAAATTAGCGGGGGCGAGAGCGTTTTGGTCCATTTTATAAAGAGTGTGAAACGTCACCCAAAATTAAAACCTCCATAACTTTCGCATTTTAATTCCAAAAGTGGTGAAATTTCTACCAATCGGAGGTCTTCAAATTCTCTTTCGGGAGAGAGAAATCTCGTTTCAAAATTCATTGGGGTGAGTGAGTTGTAGTCCGTTTTATAAAGAGTTAAACGTCACCAAAATTAAATCCTCCATAAGTTTCGCATTTTAAGTGCAAAAGTGGTGAAATTTATTGCAATTGGAGGTCTTCAAATTCTCTTTCAATGGAAGAAATCTTGTTTAAGATTAGGTGGGCTGGGACTGTTTTGGCGCATTTTATAAAGAGTGCGAAACGTCACCCAAAATTAAAACCTCCATAACTCTAGCATTTTAAGTCCAAAAGGGGTGAAATTTCTACCAATCGGAGGTCCTAAGATTATATTTCAGGGAAAGAAATCTCATTTCAAAATTTATTGGGAAAGAACTCTCTCTCACTTTAAGTAAAAAAGGGGTGAAATTTCTACCAATCGGATGTCTTCAAATTCTCTTTCAACAGAAAAAATCTCAATTAAAAATTCGGTGGGATGAGGGACTTTTTGTCCATTTTATAAAGAGTGTGTGAAACATCACCCAAAATTAAAAGCACCATAACTCTCTCATTTTAAGTCCAAAAGTGTTGAAATTTCTACCAATCGGAGGTCCTAAGATTCTATTTCAGGGGAAAGAAATCTCATTTCAAAATTTGTTGGGATGAGCGAGTTATAGTCCATTTTATAAAGAGTGTGTGCCACGTCACCCAAAATTAAAACCTCTATAACTCTCTCTCTCTCACTTTATGTCCAAAAGTGGTTAAATTTCTACCAATCGGAGGTCTTCAAATTCTCTTTCAGGGGACAGAAATCACGTTTCAAAATTCATTGGGGTTAGAGAGTTGTAGTCTGTTTTATAAAGAGTGTGTTAAACGTCACCAAAAATTAAAACCTCCATAACTCTCTGATTTTAAGTGCAAAAGTGGTAAAATTTCTACCAATTGGAGGACTTCAAATTCTCTTTCAGTCGAAAAAATCTCATTCAAGATTAGCGGGGGTGAGAGCGTTTCGGTCCATTTTATAAAAAGAGCGAAACGTCACCCAAAATTAAAACCTCCATAAGTCTCTCATTTTAGCTTCAAAAGTGGTGAAATTTCTACCAATAGGAGGTCTTCAAATTCTCTTTTACCGGAAAAAAATCTCATTTAAAATTCGGTGGGATGACGGAGTTTTTGTCCATTTTATAAAGAGTGTGTGAAACGTCACTCAAAATTAAAACCTCAATAAGTCTCGCCTTTTAAGTCTAAAAGTGGTGAGATTTCTACCAATCGGTGGTCTTAAGATACCAATTCAGGGGAAGGAAATCTCATCCCAAAATTCATTGCGGTGAGAGAGTTGTAGTCCGGTTTATAAAGAGTGTGATAAACATCACCAAAAATTAAAACCTCCATAACTCTCTCATTTTAAGTGCAAAAGTGGTGAAATTTCTACCAATTGGAGGTCTTCAAATTCTCTTTCAGTGGAAAAAATCTCATTTAAGATTAGGTGGGGTGAGAGCGTTTTGGTCCATTTTTTAAAGTGTGCGAAACGTCACCCAAAATTAAAACCTCCATAACTCTCTAATTTTAAGTCCAAAAGTGGTGAAATTTCTACCAATCGGAGGTCCTAAGATTCTATTTCGGGGAAAGAAATCTCATTTCAAAATTTGTTGGGATGAGAGTTGTAGTCCATTTTATAAAGAGTGTGCGAAACGTCACCCAAAATTAAAACCACCATAACTCTCGCATTTTAAGTCCAAAAGTGGTGAAATTTCTACCAATCGGAGGTCCTAAGATTCTATTTCAGGGACAGAAATCTGATTTCAAAATTTGTTGGGATGAGAGTTGTAGTCCATTTTATAAAGTCTGTGCGGAACGTCACCAAAAATTAAAACCTCTATAACTCTCTCTCACTTTAAGTCCAAAAGTCGTGAAATTTCTACGAATCGGAGGTCTTCAAATTTCTTTCTGGGGAGAGAAATCTCGTTTCAAAATTCATTGGGGTGAGAGAGTTGTAGTCCGTTTTATAAAGAGTGTGTTAAATGTCACCAAAAATTAAAATCTCCATAACTCTCTCATTTTAATTGCAAAAGTGGTGAAATTTCTACAAACTGGAGGTCTTCAAATTCTATTTCAATCGAAAAAATCTCATTTAAAATTAGCGGGGGCGAGAGCGTTTTGGTCCATTTTATAAAGAGTGTGAAACGTCACCCAAAATTAAAACCTCCATAACTCTCGCATTTTAATTCCAAAAGTGGTGAAATTTCTACCAATCGGAGGTCTTCAAATTCTCTTTCGGGAGAGAGAAATCTCGTTTCAAAATTCATTGGGGTGAGTGAGTTGTAGTCCGTTTTATAAAGAGTTAAACGTCACCAAAATTAAATCCTCCATAAGTTTCGCATTTTAAGTGCAAAAGTGGTGAAATTTATTGCAATTGGAGGTCTTCAAATTCTCTTTCAATGGAAGAAATCTTGTTTAAGATTAGGTGGGCTGGGACTGTTTTGGCGCATTTTATAAAGAGTGCGAAACGTCACCCAAAATTAAAACCTCCATAACTCTAGCATTTTAAGTCCAAAAGGGGTGAAATTTCTACCAATCGGAGGTCCTAAGATTATATTTCAGGGAAAGAAATCTCATTTCAAAATTTATTGGGAAAGAACTCTCTCTCACTTTAAGTAAAAAAGGGGTGAAATTTCTACCAATCGGATGTCTTCAAATTCTCTTTCAACAGAAAAAATCTCAATTAAAAATTCGGTGGGATGAGGGACTTTTTGTCCATTTTATAAAGAGTGTGTGAAACATCACCCAAAATTAAAAGCACCATAACTCTCTCATTTTAAGTCCAAAAGTGTTGAAATTTCTACCAATCGGAGGTCCTAAGATTCTATTTCAGGGGAAAGAAATCTCATTTCAAAATTTGTTGGGATGAGCGAGTTATAGTCCATTTTATAAAGAGTGTGTGCCACGTCACCCAAAATTAAAACCTCTATAACTCTCTCTCTCACTTTATGTCCAAAAGTGGTTAAATTTCTACCAATCGGAGGTCTTCAAATTCTCTTTCAGGGGACAGAAATCACGTTTCAAAATTCATTGGGGTTAGAGAGTTGTAGTCTGTTTTATAAAGAGTGTGTTAAACGTCACCAAAAATTAAAACCTCCATAACTCTCTGATTTTAAGTGCAAAAGTGGTAAAATTTCTACCAATTGGAGGACTTCAAATTCTCTTTCAGTCGAAAAAATCTCATTCAAGATTAGCGGGGGTGAGAGCGTTTCGGTCCATTTTATAAAAAGAGCGAAACGTCACCCAAAATTAAAACCTCCATAAGTCTCTCATTTTAGCTTCAAAAGTGGTGAAATTTCTACCAATAGGAGGTCTTCAAATTCTCTTTTACCGGAAAAAAATCTCATTTAAAATTCGGTGGGATGACGGAGTTTTTGTCCATTTTATAAAGAGTGTGTGAAACGTCACTCAAAATTAAAACCTCAATAAGTCTCGCCTTTTAAGTCTAAAAGTGGTGAGATTTCTACCAATCGGTGGTCTTAAGATACCAATTCAGGGGAAGGAAATCTCATCCCAAAATTCATTGCGGTGAGAGAGTTGTAGTCCGGTTTATAAAGAGTGTGATAAACATCACCAAAAATTAAAACCTCCATAACTCTCTCATTTTAAGTGCAAAAGTGGTGAAATTTCTACCAATTGGAGGTCTTCAAATTCTCTTTCAGTGGAAAAAATCTCATTTAAGATTAGGTGGGGTGAGAGCGTTTTGGTCCATTTTTTAAAGTGTGCGAAACGTCACCCAAAATTAAAACCTCCATAACTCTCTAATTTTAAGTCCAAAAGTGGTGAAATTTCTACCAATCGGAGGTCCTAAGATTCTATTTCGGGGAAAGAAATCTCATTTCAAAATTTGTTGGGATGAGAGTTGTAGTCCATTTTATAAAGAGTGTGCGAAACGTCACCCAAAATTAAAACCACCATAACTCTCGCATTTTAAGTCCAAAAGTGGTGAAATTTCTACCAATCGGAGGTCCTAAGATTCTATTTCAGGGACAGAAATCTGATTTCAAAATTTGTTGGGATGAGAGTTGTAGTCCATTTTATAAAGTCTGTGCGGAACGTCACCAAAAATTAAAACCTCTATAACTCTCTCTCACTTTAAGTCCAAAAGTCGTGAAATTTCTACGAATCGGAGGTCTTCAAATTTCTTTCTGGGGAGAGAAATCTCGTTTCAAAATTCATTGGGGTGAGAGAGTTGTAGTCCGTTTTATAAAGAGTGTGTTAAATGTCACCAAAAATTAAAATCTCCATAACTCTCTCATTTTAATTGCAAAAGTGGTGAAATTTCTACAAACTGGAGGTCTTCAAATTCTATTTCAATCGAAAAAATCTCATTTAAAATTAGCGGGGGCGAGAGCGTTTTGGTCCATTTTATAAAGAGTGTGAAACGTCACCCAAAATTAAAACCTCCATAACTCTCGCATTTTAATTCCAAAAGTGGTGAAATTTCTACCAATCGGAGGTCTTCAAATTCTCTTTCGGGAGAGAGAAATCTCGTTTCAAAATTCATTGGGGTGAGTGAGTTGTAGTCCGTTTTATAAAGAGTTAAACGTCACCAAAATTAAATCCTCCATAAGTTTCGCATTTTAAGTGCAAAAGTGGTGAAATTTATTGCAATTGGAGGTCTTCAAATTCTCTTTCAATGGAAGAAATCTTGTTTAAGATTAGGTGGGCTGGGACTGTTTTGGCGCATTTTATAAAGAGTGCGAAACGTCACCCAAAATTAAAACCTCCATAACTCTAGCATTTTAAGTCCAAAAGGGGTGAAATTTCTACCAATCGGAGGTCCTAAGATTATATTTCAGGGAAAGAAATCTCATTTCAAAATTTATTGGGAAAGAACTCTCTCTCACTTTAAGTAAAAAAGGGGTGAAATTTCTACCAATCGGATGTCTTCAAATTCTCTTTCAACAGAAAAAATCTCAATTAAAAATTCGGTGGGATGAGGGACTTTTTGTCCATTTTATAAAGAGTGTGTGAAACATCACCCAAAATTAAAAGCACCATAACTCTCTCATTTTAAGTCCAAAAGTGTTGAAATTTCTACCAATCGGAGGTCCTAAGATTCTATTTCAGGGGAAAGAAATCTCATTTCAAAATTTGTTGGGATGAGCGAGTTATAGTCCATTTTATAAAGAGTGTGTGCCACGTCACCCAAAATTAAAACCTCTATAACTCTCTCTCTCACTTTATGTCCAAAAGTGGTTAAATTTCTACCAATCGGAGGTCTTCAAATTCTCTTTCAGGGGACAGAAATCACGTTTCAAAATTCATTGGGGTTAGAGAGTTGTAGTCTGTTTTATAAAGAGTGTGTTAAACGTCACCAAAAATTAAAACCTCCATAACTCTCTGATTTTAAGTGCAAAAGTGGTAAAATTTCTACCAATTGGAGGACTTCAAATTCTCTTTCAGTCGAAAAAATCTCATTCAAGATTAGCGGGGGTGAGAGCGTTTCGGTCCATTTTATAAAAAGAGCGAAACGTCACCCAAAATTAAAACCTCCATAAGTCTCTCATTTTAGCTTCAAAAGTGGTGAAATTTCTACCAATAGGAGGTCTTCAAATTCTCTTTTACCGGAAAAAAATCTCATTTAAAATTCGGTGGGATGACGGAGTTTTTGTCCATTTTATAAAGAGTGTGTGAAACGTCACTCAAAATTAAAACCTCAATAAGTCTCGCCTTTTAAGTCTAAAAGTGGTGAGATTTCTACCAATCGGTGGTCTTAAGATACCAATTCAGGGGAAGGAAATCTCATCCCAAAATTCATTGCGGTGAGAGAGTTGTAGTCCGGTTTATAAAGAGTGTGATAAACATCACCAAAAATTAAAACCTCCATAACTCTCTCATTTTAAGTGCAAAAGTGGTGAAATTTCTACCAATTGGAGGTCTTCAAATTCTCTTTCAGTGGAAAAAATCTCATTTAAGATTAGGTGGGGTGAGAGCGTTTTGGTCCATTTTTTAAAGTGTGCGAAACGTCACCCAAAATTAAAACCTCCATAACTCTCTAATTTTAAGTCCAAAAGTGGTGAAATTTCTACCAATCGGAGGTCCTAAGATTCTATTTCGGGGAAAGAAATCTCATTTCAAAATTTGTTGGGATGAGAGTTGTAGTCCATTTTATAAAGAGTGTGCGAAACGTCACCCAAAATTAAAACCACCATAACTCTCGCATTTTAAGTCCAAAAGTGGTGAAATTTCTACCAATCGGAGGTCCTAAGATTCTATTTCAGGGACAGAAATCTGATTTCAAAATTTGTTGGGATGAGAGTTGTAGTCCATTTTATAAAGTCTGTGCGGAACGTCACCAAAAATTAAAACCTCTATAACTCTCTCTCACTTTAAGTCCAAAAGTCGTGAAATTTCTACGAATCGGAGGTCTTCAAATTTCTTTCTGGGGAGAGAAATCTCGTTTCAAAATTCATTGGGGTGAGAGAGTTGTAGTCCGTTTTATAAAGAGTGTGTTAAATGTCACCAAAAATTAAAATCTCCATAACTCTCTCATTTTAATTGCAAAAGTGGTGAAATTTCTACAAACTGGAGGTCTTCAAATTCTATTTCAATCGAAAAAATCTCATTTAAAATTAGCGGGGGCGAGAGCGTTTTGGTCCATTTTATAAAGAGTGTGAAACGTCACCCAAAATTAAAACCTCCATAACTCTCGCATTTTAATTCCAAAAGTGGTGAAATTTCTACCAATCGGAGGTCTTCAAATTCTCTTTCGGGAGAGAGAAATCTCGTTTCAAAATTCATTGGGGTGAGTGAGTTGTAGTCCGTTTTATAAAGAGTTAAACGTCACCAAAATTAAATCCTCCATAAGTTTCGCATTTTAAGTGCAAAAGTGGTGAAATTTATTGCAATTGGAGGTCTTCAAATTCTCTTTCAATGGAAGAAATCTTGTTTAAGATTAGGTGGGCTGGGACTGTTTTGGCGCATTTTATAAAGAGTGCGAAACGTCACCCAAAATTAAAACCTCCATAACTCTAGCATTTTAAGTCCAAAAGGGGTGAAATTTCTACCAATCGGAGGTCCTAAGATTATATTTCAGGGAAAGAAATCTCATTTCAAAATTTATTGGGAAAGAACTCTCTCTCACTTTAAGTAAAAAAGGGGTGAAATTTCTACCAATCGGATGTCTTCAAATTCTCTTTCAACAGAAAAAATCTCAATTAAAAATTCGGTGGGATGAGGGACTTTTTGTCCATTTTATAAAGAGTGTGTGAAACATCACCCAAAATTAAAAGCACCATAACTCTCTCATTTTAAGTCCAAAAGTGTTGAAATTTCTACCAATCGGAGGTCCTAAGATTCTATTTCAGGGGAAAGAAATCTCATTTCAAAATTTGTTGGGATGAGCGAGTTATAGTCCATTTTATAAAGAGTGTGTGCCACGTCACCCAAAATTAAAACCTCTATAACTCTCTCTCTCACTTTATGTCCAAAAGTGGTTAAATTTCTACCAATCGGAGGTCTTCAAATTCTCTTTCAGGGGACAGAAATCACGTTTCAAAATTCATTGGGGTTAGAGAGTTGTAGTCTGTTTTATAAAGAGTGTGTTAAACGTCACCAAAAATTAAAACCTCCATAACTCTCTGATTTTAAGTGCAAAAGTGGTAAAATTTCTACCAATTGGAGGACTTCAAATTCTCTTTCAGTCGAAAAAATCTCATTCAAGATTAGCGGGGGTGAGAGCGTTTCGGTCCATTTTATAAAAAGAGCGAAACGTCACCCAAAATTAAAACCTCCATAAGTCTCTCATTTTAGCTTCAAAAGTGGTGAAATTTCTACCAATAGGAGGTCTTCAAATTCTCTTTTACCGGAAAAAAATCTCATTTAAAATTCGGTGGGATGACGGAGTTTTTGTCCATTTTATAAAGAGTGTGTGAAACGTCACTCAAAATTAAAACCTCAATAAGTCTCGCCTTTTAAGTCTAAAAGTGGTGAGATTTCTACCAATCGGTGGTCTTAAGATACCAATTCAGGGGAAGGAAATCTCATCCCAAAATTCATTGCGGTGAGAGAGTTGTAGTCCGGTTTATAAAGAGTGTGATAAACATCACCAAAAATTAAAACCTCCATAACTCTCTCATTTTAAGTGCAAAAGTGGTGAAATTTCTACCAATTGGAGGTCTTCAAATTCTCTTTCAGTGGAAAAAATCTCATTTAAGATTAGGTGGGGTGAGAGCGTTTTGGTCCATTTTTTAAAGTGTGCGAAACGTCACCCAAAATTAAAACCTCCATAACTCTCTAATTTTAAGTCCAAAAGTGGTGAAATTTCTACCAATCGGAGGTCCTAAGATTCTATTTCGGGGAAAGAAATCTCATTTCAAAATTTGTTGGGATGAGAGTTGTAGTCCATTTTATAAAGAGTGTGCGAAACGTCACCCAAAATTAAAACCACCATAACTCTCGCATTTTAAGTCCAAAAGTGGTGAAATTTCTACCAATCGGAGGTCCTAAGATTCTATTTCAGGGACAGAAATCTGATTTCAAAATTTGTTGGGATGAGAGTTGTAGTCCATTTTATAAAGTCTGTGCGGAACGTCACCAAAAATTAAAACCTCTATAACTCTCTCTCACTTTAAGTCCAAAAGTCGTGAAATTTCTACGAATCGGAGGTCTTCAAATTTCTTTCTGGGGAGAGAAATCTCGTTTCAAAATTCATTGGGGTGAGAGAGTTGTAGTCCGTTTTATAAAGAGTGTGTTAAATGTCACCAAAAATTAAAATCTCCATAACTCTCTCATTTTAATTGCAAAAGTGGTGAAATTTCTACAAACTGGAGGTCTTCAAATTCTATTTCAATCGAAAAAATCTCATTTAAAATTAGCGGGGGCGAGAGCGTTTTGGTCCATTTTATAAAGAGTGTGAAACGTCACCCAAAATTAAAACCTCCATAACTTTCGCATTTTAATTCCAAAAGTGGTGAAATTTCTACCAATCGGAGGTCTTCAAATTCTCTTTCGGGAGAGAGAAATCTCGTTTCAAAATTCATTGGGGTGAGTGAGTTGTAGTCCGTTTTATAAAGAGTTAAACGTCACCAAAATTAAATCCTCCATAAGTTTCGCATTTTAAGTGCAAAAGTGGTGAAATTTATTGCAATTGGAGGTCTTCAAATTCTCTTTCAATGGAAGAAATCTTGTTTAAGATTAGGTGGGCTGGGACTGTTTTGGCGCATTTTATAAAGAGTGCGAAACGTCACCCAAAATTAAAACCTCCATAACTCTAGCATTTTAAGTCCAAAAGGGGTGAAATTTCTACCAATCGGAGGTCCTAAGATTATATTTCAGGGAAAGAAATCTCATTTCAAAATTTATTGGGAAAGAACTCTCTCTCACTTTAAGTAAAAAAGGGGTGAAATTTCTACCAATCGGATGTCTTCAAATTCTCTTTCAACAGAAAAAATCTCAATTAAAAATTCGGTGGGATGAGGGACTTTTTGTCCATTTTATAAAGAGTGTGTGAAACATCACCCAAAATTAAAAGCACCATAACTCTCTCATTTTAAGTCCAAAAGTGTTGAAATTTCTACCAATCGGAGGTCCTAAGATTCTATTTCAGGGGAAAGAAATCTCATTTCAAAATTTGTTGGGATGAGCGAGTTATAGTCCATTTTATAAAGAGTGTGTGCCACGTCACCCAAAATTAAAACCTCTATAACTCTCTCTCTCACTTTATGTCCAAAAGTGGTTAAATTTCTACCAATCGGAGGTCTTCAAATTCTCTTTCAGGGGACAGAAATCACGTTTCAAAATTCATTGGGGTTAGAGAGTTGTAGTCTGTTTTATAAAGAGTGTGTTAAACGTCACCAAAAATTAAAACCTCCATAACTCTCTGATTTTAAGTGCAAAAGTGGTAAAATTTCTACCAATTGGAGGACTTCAAATTCTCTTTCAGTCGAAAAAATCTCATTCAAGATTAGCGGGGGTGAGAGCGTTTCGGTCCATTTTATAAAAAGAGCGAAACGTCACCCAAAATTAAAACCTCCATAAGTCTCTCATTTTAGCTTCAAAAGTGGTGAAATTTCTACCAATAGGAGGTCTTCAAATTCTCTTTTACCGGAAAAAAATCTCATTTAAAATTCGGTGGGATGACGGAGTTTTTGTCCATTTTATAAAGAGTGTGTGAAACGTCACTCAAAATTAAAACCTCAATAAGTCTCGCCTTTTAAGTCTAAAAGTGGTGAGATTTCTACCAATCGGTGGTCTTAAGATACCAATTCAGGGGAAGGAAATCTCATCCCAAAATTCATTGCGGTGAGAGAGTTGTAGTCCGGTTTATAAAGAGTGTGATAAACATCACCAAAAATTAAAACCTCCATAACTCTCTCATTTTAAGTGCAAAAGTGGTGAAATTTCTACCAATTGGAGGTCTTCAAATTCTCTTTCAGTGGAAAAAATCTCATTTAAGATTAGGTGGGGTGAGAGCGTTTTGGTCCATTTTTTAAAGTGTGCGAAACGTCACCCAAAATTAAAACCTCCATAACTCTCTAATTTTAAGTCCAAAAGTGGTGAAATTTCTACCAATCGGAGGTCCTAAGATTCTATTTCGGGGAAAGAAATCTCATTTCAAAATTTGTTGGGATGAGAGTTGTAGTCCATTTTATAAAGAGTGTGCGAAACGTCACCCAAAATTAAAACCACCATAACTCTCGCATTTTAAGTCCAAAAGTGGTGAAATTTCTACCAATCGGAGGTCCTAAGATTCTATTTCAGGGACAGAAATCTGATTTCAAAATTTGTTGGGATGAGAGTTGTAGTCCATTTTATAAAGTCTGTGCGGAACGTCACCAAAAATTAAAACCTCTATAACTCTCTCTCACTTTAAGTCCAAAAGTCGTGAAATTTCTACGAATCGGAGGTCTTCAAATTTCTTTCTGGGGAGAGAAATCTCGTTTCAAAATTCATTGGGGTGAGAGAGTTGTAGTCCGTTTTATAAAGAGTGTGTTAAATGTCACCAAAAATTAAAATCTCCATAACTCTCTCATTTTAATTGCAAAAGTGGTGAAATTTCTACAAACTGGAGGTCTTCAAATTCTATTTCAATCGAAAAAATCTCATTTAAAATTAGCGGGGGCGAGAGCGTTTTGGTCCATTTTATAAAGAGTGTGAAACGTCACCCAAAATTAAAACCTCCATAACTCTCGCATTTTAATTCCAAAAGTGGTGAAATTTCTACCAATCGGAGGTCTTCAAATTCTCTTTCGGGAGAGAGAAATCTCGTTTCAAAATTCATTGGGGTGAGTGAGTTGTAGTCCGTTTTATAAAGAGTTAAACGTCACCAAAATTAAATCCTCCATAAGTTTCGCATTTTAAGTGCAAAAGTGGTGAAATTTATTGCAATTGGAGGTCTTCAAATTCTCTTTCAATGGAAGAAATCTTGTTTAAGATTAGGTGGGCTGGGACTGTTTTGGCGCATTTTATAAAGAGTGCGAAACGTCACCCAAAATTAAAACCTCCATAACTCTAGCATTTTAAGTCCAAAAGGGGTGAAATTTCTACCAATCGGAGGTCCTAAGATTATATTTCAGGGAAAGAAATCTCATTTCAAAATTTATTGGGAAAGAACTCTCTCTCACTTTAAGTAAAAAAGGGGTGAAATTTCTACCAATCGGATGTCTTCAAATTCTCTTTCAACAGAAAAAATCTCAATTAAAAATTCGGTGGGATGAGGGACTTTTTGTCCATTTTATAAAGAGTGTGTGAAACATCACCCAAAATTAAAAGCACCATAACTCTCTCATTTTAAGTCCAAAAGTGTTGAAATTTCTACCAATCGGAGGTCCTAAGATTCTATTTCAGGGGAAAGAAATCTCATTTCAAAATTTGTTGGGATGAGCGAGTTATAGTCCATTTTATAAAGAGTGTGTGCCACGTCACCCAAAATTAAAACCTCTATAACTCTCTCTCTCACTTTATGTCCAAAAGTGGTTAAATTTCTACCAATCGGAGGTCTTCAAATTCTCTTTCAGGGGACAGAAATCACGTTTCAAAATTCATTGGGGTTAGAGAGTTGTAGTCTGTTTTATAAAGAGTGTGTTAAACGTCACCAAAAATTAAAACCTCCATAACTCTCTGATTTTAAGTGCAAAAGTGGTAAAATTTCTACCAATTGGAGGACTTCAAATTCTCTTTCAGTCGAAAAAATCTCATTCAAGATTAGCGGGGGTGAGAGCGTTTCGGTCCATTTTATAAAAAGAGCGAAACGTCACCCAAAATTAAAACCTCCATAAGTCTCTCATTTTAGCTTCAAAAGTGGTGAAATTTCTACCAATAGGAGGTCTTCAAATTCTCTTTTACCGGAAAAAAATCTCATTTAAAATTCGGTGGGATGACGGAGTTTTTGTCCATTTTATAAAGAGTGTGTGAAACGTCACTCAAAATTAAAACCTCAATAAGTCTCGCCTTTTAAGTCTAAAAGTGGTGAGATTTCTACCAATCGGTGGTCTTAAGATACCAATTCAGGGGAAGGAAATCTCATCCCAAAATTCATTGCGGTGAGAGAGTTGTAGTCCGGTTTATAAAGAGTGTGATAAACATCACCAAAAATTAAAACCTCCATAACTCTCTCATTTTAAGTGCAAAAGTGGTGAAATTTCTACCAATTGGAGGTCTTCAAATTCTCTTTCAGTGGAAAAAATCTCATTTAAGATTAGGTGGGGTGAGAGCGTTTTGGTCCATTTTTTAAAGTGTGCGAAACGTCACCCAAAATTAAAACCTCCATAACTCTCTAATTTTAAGTCCAAAAGTGGTGAAATTTCTACCAATCGGAGGTCCTAAGATTCTATTTCGGGGAAAGAAATCTCATTTCAAAATTTGTTGGGATGAGAGTTGTAGTCCATTTTATAAAGAGTGTGCGAAACGTCACCCAAAATTAAAACCACCATAACTCTCGCATTTTAAGTCCAAAAGTGGTGAAATTTCTACCAATCGGAGGTCCTAAGATTCTATTTCAGGGACAGAAATCTGATTTCAAAATTTGTTGGGATGAGAGTTGTAGTCCATTTTATAAAGTCTGTGCGGAACGTCACCAAAAATTAAAACCTCTATAACTCTCTCTCACTTTAAGTCCAAAAGTCGTGAAATTTCTACGAATCGGAGGTCTTCAAATTTCTTTCTGGGGAGAGAAATCTCGTTTCAAAATTCATTGGGGTGAGAGAGTTGTAGTCCGTTTTATAAAGAGTGTGTTAAATGTCACCAAAAATTAAAATCTCCATAACTCTCTCATTTTAATTGCAAAAGTGGTGAAATTTCTACAAACTGGAGGTCTTCAAATTCTATTTCAATCGAAAAAATCTCATTTAAAATTAGCGGGGGCGAGAGCGTTTTGGTCCATTTTATAAAGAGTGTGAAACGTCACCCAAAATTAAAACCTCCATAACTCTCGCATTTTAATTCCAAAAGTGGTGAAATTTCTACCAATCGGAGGTCTTCAAATTCTCTTTCGGGAGAGAGAAATCTCGTTTCAAAATTCATTGGGGTGAGTGAGTTGTAGTCCGTTTTATAAAGAGTTAAACGTCACCAAAATTAAAACCTCCATAAGTTTCGCATTTTAAGTGCAAAAGTGGTGAAATTTATTGCAATTGGAGGTCTTCAAATTCTCTTTCAATGGAAGAAATCTTGTTTAAGATTAGGTGGGCTGGGACTGCTTTGGCGCATTTTATAAAGAGTGCGAAACGTCACCCAAAATTAAAACCTCCATAACTCTAGCATTTTAAGTCCAAAAGGGGTGAAATTTCTACCAATCGGAGGTCCTAAGATTATATTTCAGGGAAAGAAATCTCATTTCAAAATTTATTGGGAAAGAACTCTCTCTCACTTTAAGTAAAAAAGGGGTGAAATTTCTACCAATCGGATGTCTTCAAATTCTCTTTCAACAGAAAAAATCTCAATTAAAAATTCGGTGGGATGAGGGACTTTTTGTCCATTTTATAAAGAGTGTGTGAAACATCACCCAAAATTAAAAGCACCATAACTCTCTCATTTTAAGTCCAAAAGTGTTGAAATTTCTACCAATCGGAGGTCCTAAGATTCTATTTCAGGGGAAAGAAATCTCATTTCAAAATTTGTTGGGATGAGCGAGTTATAGTCCATTTTATAAAGAGTGTGTGCCACGTCACCCAAAATTAAAACCTCTATAACTCTCTCTCTCACTTTATGTCCAAAAGTGGTTAAATTTCTACCAATCGGAGGTCTTCAAATTCTCTTTCAGGGGACAGAAATCACGTTTCAAAATTCATTGGGGTTAGAGAGTTGTAGTCTGTTTTATAAAGAGTGTGTTAAACGTCACCAAAAATTAAAACCTCCATAACTCTCTGATTTTAAGTGCAAAAGTGGTAAAATTTCTACCAATTGGAGGACTTCAAATTCTCTTTCAGTCGAAAAAATCTCATTCAAGATTAGCGGGGGTGAGAGCGTTTCGGTCCATTTTATAAAAAGAGCGAAACGTCACCCAAAATTAAAACCTCCATAAGTCTCTCATTTTAGCTTCAAAAGTGGTGAAATTTCTACCAATAGGAGGTCTTCAAATTCTCTTTTACCGGAAAAAAATCTCATTTAAAATTCGGTGGGATGACGGAGTTTTTGTCCATTTTATAAAGAGTGTGTGAAACGTCACTCAAAATTAAAACCTCAATAAGTCTCGCCTTTTAAGTCTAAAAGTGGTGAGATTTCTACCAATCGGTGGTCTTAAGATACCAATTCAGGGGAAGGAAATCTCATCCCAAAATTCATTGCGGTGAGAGAGTTGTAGTCCGGTTTATAAAGAGTGTGATAAACATCACCAAAAATTAAAACCTCCATAACTCTCTCATTTTAAGTGCAAAAGTGGTGAAATTTCTACCAATTGGAGGTCTTCAAATTCTCTTTCAGTGGAAAAAATCTCATTTAAGATTAGGTGGGGTGAGAGCGTTTTGGTCCATTTTTTAAAGTGTGCGAAACGTCACCCAAAATTAAAACCTCCATAACTCTCTAATTTTAAGTCCAAAAGTGGTGAAATTTCTACCAATCGGAGGTCCTAAGATTCTATTTCGGGGAAAGAAATCTCATTTCAAAATTTGTTGGGATGAGAGTTGTAGTCCATTTTATAAAGAGTGTGCGAAACGTCACCCAAAATTAAAACCACCATAACTCTCGCATTTTAAGTCCAAAAGTGGTGAAATTTCTACCAATCGGAGGTCCTAAGATTCTATTTCAGGGACAGAAATCTGATTTCAAAATTTGTTGGGATGAGAGTTGTAGTCCATTTTATAAAGTCTGTGCGGAACGTCACCAAAAATTAAAACCTCTATAACTCTCTCTCACTTTAAGTCCAAAAGTCGTGAAATTTCTACCAATCGGAGGTCTTCAAATTTCTTTCTGGGGAGAGAAATCTCGTTTCAAAATTCATTGGGGTGAGAGAGTTGTAGTCCGTTTTATAAAGAGTGTGTTAAATGTCACCAAAAATTAAAATCTCCATAACTCTCTCATTTTAATTGCAAAAGTGGTGAAATTTCTACAAACTGGAGGTCTTCAAATTCTATTTCAATCGAAAAAATCTCATTTAAAATTAGCGGGGGCGAGAGCGTTTTGGTCCATTTTATAAAGAGTGTGAAACGTCACCCAAAATTAAAACCTCCATAACTCTCGCATTTTAATTCCAAAAGTGGTGAAATTTCTACCAATCGGAGGTCTTCAAATTCTCTTTCGGGAGAGAGAAATCTCGTTTCAAAATTCATTGGGGTGAGTGAGTTGTAGTCCGTTTTATAAAGAGTTAAACGTCACCAAAATTAAAACCTCCATAAGTTTCGCATTTTAAGTGCAAAAGTGGTGAAATTTATTGCAATTGGAGGTCTTCAAATTCTCTTTCAATGGAAGAAATCTTGTTTAAGATTAGGTGGGCTGGGACTGCTTTGGCGCATTTTATAAAGAGTGCGAAACGTCACCCAAAATTAAAACCTCCATAACTCTAGCATTTTAAGTCCAAAAGGGGTGAAATTTCTACCAATCGGAGGTCCTAAGATTATATTTCAGGGAAAGAAATCTCATTTCAAAATTTATTGGGAAAGAACTCTCTCTCACTTTAAGTAAAAAAGGGGTGAAATTTCTACCAATCGGATGTCTTCAAATTCTCTTTCAACAGAAAAAATCTCAATTAAAAATTCGGTGGGATGAGGGACTTTTTGTCCATTTTATAAAGAGTGTGTGAAACATCACCCAAAATTAAAAGCACCATAACTCTCTCATTTTAAGTCCAAAAGTGTTGAAATTTCTACCAATCGGAGGTCCTAAGATTCTATTTCAGGGGAAAGAAATCTCATTTCAAAATTTGTTGGGATGAGCGAGTTATAGTCCATTTTATAAAGAGTGTGTGCCACGTCACCCAAAATTAAAACCTCTATAACTCTCTCTCTCACTTTATGTCCAAAAGTGGTTAAATTTCTACCAATCGGAGGTCTTCAAATTCTCTTTCAGGGGACAGAAATCACGTTTCAAAATTCATTGGGGTTAGAGAGTTGTAGTCTGTTTTATAAAGAGTGTGTTAAACGTCACCAAAAATTAAAACCTCCATAACTCTCTGATTTTAAGTGCAAAAGTGGTAAAATTTCTACCAATTGGAGGACTTCAAATTCTCTTTCAATGGAAAAAATCTCATTCAAGATTAGCGGGGGTGAGAGCGTTTCGGTCCATTTTATAAAAAGAGCGAAACGTCACCCAAAATTAAAACCTCCATAAGTCTCTCATTTTAGCTTCAAAAGTGGTGAAATTTCTACCAATAGGAGGTCTTCAAATTCTCTTTTACCGGAAAAAAATCTCATTTAAAATTCGGTGGGATGACGGAGTTTTTGTCCATTTTATAAAGAGTGTGTGAAACGTCACTCAAAATTAAAACCTCAATAAGTCTCGCCTTTTAAGTCTAAAAGTGGTGAGATTTCTACCAATCGGTGGTCTTAAGATACCAATTCAGGGGAAGGAAATCTCATCCCAAAATTCATTGCGGTGAGAGAGTTGTAGTCCGGTTTATAAAGAGTGTGATAAACATCACCAAAAATTAAAACCTCAATAACTCTCTCATTTTAAGTGCAAAAGTGGTGAAATTTCTACCAATTGGAGGTCTTCAAATTCTCTTTCAGTGGAAAAAATCTCATTTAAGATTAGGTGGGGTGAGAGCGTTTTGGTCCATTTTTTAAAGTGTGCGAAACGTCACCCAAAATTAAAACCTCCATAACTCTCTAATTTTAAGTCCAAAAGTGGTGAAATTTCTACCAATCGGAGGTCCTAAGATTCTATTTCGGGGAAAGAAATCTCATTTCAAAATTTGTTGGGATGAGAGTTGTAGTCCATTTTATAAAGAGTGTGCGAAACGTCACCCAAAATTAAAACCACCATAACTCTCGCATTTTAAGTCCAAAAGTGGTGAAATTTCTACCAATCGGAGGTCCTAAGATTCTATTTCAGGGACAGAAATCTGATTTCAAAATTTGTTGGGATGAGAGTTGTAGTCCATTTTATAAAGTCTGTGCGGAACGTCACCAAAAATTAAAACCTCTATAACTCTCTCTCACTTTAAGTCCAAAAGTCGTGAAATTTCTACGAATCGGAGGTCTTCAAATTTCTTTCTGGGGAGAGAAATCTCGTTTCAAAATTCATTGGGGTGAGAGAGTTGTAGTCCGTTTTATAAAGAGTGTGTTAAATGTCACCAAAAATTAAAATCTCCATAACTCTCTCATTTTAATTGCAAAAGTGGTGAAATTTCTACAAACTGGAGGTCTTCAAATTCTATTTCAATCGAAAAAATCTCATTTAAAATTAGCGGGGGCGAGAGCGTTTTGGTCCATTTTATAAAGAGTGTGAAATGTCACCCAAAATTAAAACCTCCATAACTCTCGCATTTTAATTCCAAAAGTGGTGAAATTTCTACCAATCGGAGGTCTTCAAATTCTCTTTCGGGAGAGAGAAATCTCGTTTCAAAATTGATTGGGGTGAGTGACTTGTAGTCCGTTTTATAAAGAGTTAAACGTCACCAAAATTAAAACCTCCATAAGTTTCGCATTTTAAGTGCAAAAGTGGTGAAATTTATTGCAATTGGAGGTCTTCAAATTCTCTTTCAATGGAAGAAATCTTGTTTAAGATTAGGTGGGCTGGGACTGCTTTGGCGCATTTTATAAAGAGTGCGAAACGTCACCCAAAATTAAAACCTCCATAACTCTAGCATTTTAAGTCCAAAAGGGGTGAAATTTCTACCAATCGGAGGTCCTAAGATTATATTTCAGGGAAAGAAATCTCATTTCAAAATTTATTGGGAAAGAACTCTCTCTCACTTTAAGTAAAAAAGGGGTGAAATTTCTACCAATCGGATGTCTTCAAATTCTCTTTCAACAGAAAAAATCTCAATTAAAAATTCGGTGGGATGAGGGACTTTTTGTCCATTTTATAAAGAGTGTGTGAAACATCACCCAAAATTAAAAGCACCATAACTCTCTCATTTTAAGTCCAAAAGTGTTGAAATTTCTACCAATCGGAGGTCCTAAGATTCTATTTCAGGGGAAAGAAATCTCATTTCAAAATTTGTTGGGATGAGCGAGTTATAGTCCATTTTATAAAGAGTGTGTGCCACGTCACCCAAAATTAAAACCTCTATAACTCTCTCTCTCACTTTATGTCCAAAAGTGGTTAAATTTCTACCAATCGGAGGTCTTCAAATTCTCTTTCAGGGGACAGAAATCACGTTTCAAAATTCATTGGGGTTAGAGAGTTGTAGTCTGTTTTATAAAGAGTGTGTTAAACGTCACCAAAAATTAAAACCTCCATAACTCTCTGATTTTAAGTGCAAAAGTGGTAAAATTTCTACCAATTGGAGGACTTCAAATTCTCTTTCAATGGAAAAAATCTCATTCAAGATTAGCGGGGGTGAGAGCGTTTCGGTCCATTTTATAAAAAGAGCGAAACGTCACCCAAAATTAAAACCTCCATAAGTCTCTCATTTTAGCTTCAAAAGTGGTGAAATTTCTACCAATAGGAGGTCTTCAAATTCTCTTTTACCGGAAAAAAATCTCATTTAAAATTCGGTGGGATGACGGAGTTTTTGTCCATTTTATAAAGAGTGTGTGAAACGTCACTCAAAATTAAAACCTCAATAAGTCTCGCCTTTTAAGTCTAAAAGTGGTGAGATTTCTACCAATCGGTGGTCTTAAGATACCAATTCAGGGGAAGGAAATCTCATCCCAAAATTCATTGCGGTGAGAGAGTTGTAGTCCGGTTTATAAAGAGTGTGATAAACATCACCAAAAATTAAAACCTCAATAACTCTCTCATTTTAAGTGCAAAAGTGGTGAAATTTCTACCAATTGGAGGTCTTCAAATTCTCTTTCAGTGGAAAAAATCTCATTTAAGATTAGGTGGGGTGAGAGCGTTTTGGTCCATTTTTTAAAGTGTGCGAAACGTCACCCAAAATTAAAACCTCCATAACTCTCTAATTTTAAGTCCAAAAGTGGTGAAATTTCTACCAATCGGAGGTCCTAAGATTCTATTTCGGGGAAAGAAATCTCATTTCAAAATTTGTTGGGATGAGAGTTGTAGTCCATTTTATAAAGAGTGTGCGAAACGTCACCCAAAATTAAAACCACCATAACTCTCGCATTTTAAGTCCAAAAGTGGTGAAATTTCTACCAATCGGAGGTCCTAAGATTCTATTTCAGGGACAGAAATCTGATTTCAAAATTTGTTGGGATGAGAGTTGTAGTCCATTTTATAAAGTCTGTGCGGAACGTCACCAAAAATTAAAACCTCTATAACTCTCTCTCACTTTAAGTCCAAAAGTCGTGAAATTTCTACGAATCGGAGGTCTTCAAATTTCTTTCTGGGGAGAGAAATCTCGTTTCAAAATTCATTGGGGTGAGAGAGTTGTAGTCCGTTTTATAAAGAGTGTGTTAAATGTCACCAAAAATTAAAATCTCCATAACTCTCTCATTTTAATTGCAAAAGTGGTGAAATTTCTACAAACTGGAGGTCTTCAAATTCTATTTCAATCGAAAAAATCTCATTTAAAATTAGCGGGGGCGAGAGCGTTTTGGTCCATTTTATAAAGAGTGTGAAACGTCACCCAAAATTAAAACCTCCATAACTTTCGCATTTTAATTCCAAAAGTGGTGAAATTTCTACCAATCGGAGGTCTTCAAATTCTCTTTCGGGAGAGAGAAATCTCGTTTCAAAATTCATTGGGGTGAGTGAGTTGTAGTCCGTTTTATAAAGAGTTAAACGTCACCAAAATTAAATCCTCCATAAGTTTCGCATTTTAAGTGCAAAAGTGGTGAAATTTATTGCAATTGGAGGTCTTCAAATTCTCTTTCAATGGAAGAAATCTTGTTTAAGATTAGGTGGGCTGGGACTGTTTTGGCGCATTTTATAAAGAGTGCGAAACGTCACCCAAAATTAAAACCTCCATAACTCTAGCATTTTAAGTCCAAAAGGGGTGAAATTTCTACCAATCGGAGGTCCTAAGATTATATTTCAGGGAAAGAAATCTCATTTCAAAATTTATTGGGAAAGAACTCTCTCTCACTTTAAGTAAAAAAGGGGTGAAATTTCTACCAATCGGATGTCTTCAAATTCTCTTTCAACAGAAAAAATCTCAATTAAAAATTCGGTGGGATGAGGGACTTTTTGTCCATTTTATAAAGAGTGTGTGAAACATCACCCAAAATTAAAAGCACTATAACTCTCTCATTTTAAGTCCAAAAGTGTTGAAATTTCTACCAATCGGAGGTCCTAAGATTCTATTTCAGGGGAAAGAAATCTCATTTCAAAATTTGTTGGGATGAGCGAGTTATAGTCCATTTTATAAAGAGTGTGTGCCACGTCACCCAAAATTAAAACCTCTATAACTCTCTCTCTCACTTTATGTCCAAAAGTGGTTAAATTTCTACCAATCGGAGGTCTTCAAATTCTCTTTCAGGGGACAGAAATCACGTTTCAAACTTCATTGTGGTTAGAGAGTTGTAGTCTGTTTTATAAAGAGTGTGTTAAACGTCACCAAAAATTAAAACCTCCATAACTCTCTGATTTTAAGTGCAAAAGTGGTAAAATTTCTACCAATTGGAGGACTTCAAATTCTCTTTCAATGGAAAAAATCTCATTCAAGATTAGCGGGGGTGAGAGCGTTTCGGTCCATTTTATAAAAAGAGCGAAACGTCACCCAAAATTAAAACCTCCATAAGTCTCTCATTTTAGCTTCAAAAGTGGTGAAATTTCTACCAATAGGAGGTCTTCAAATTCTCTTTTACCGGAAAAAAATCTCATTTAAAATTCGGTGGGATGACGGAGTTTTTGTCCATTTTATAAAGAGTGTGTGAAACGTCACTCAAAATTAAAACCTCAATAAGTCTCGCCTTTTAAGTCTAAAAGTGGTGAGATTTCTACCAATCGGTGGTCTTAAGATACCAATTCAGGGGAAGGAAATCTCATCCCAAAATTCATTGCGGTGAGAGAGTTGTAGTCCGGTTTATAAAGAGTGTGATAAACATCACCAAAAATTAAAACCTCCATAACTCTCTCATTTTAAGTGCAAAAGTGGTGAAATTTCTACCAATTGGAGGTCTTCAAATTCTCTTTCAGTGGAAAAAATCTCATTTAAGATTAGGTGGGGTGAGAGCGTTTTGGTCCATTTTTTAAAGTGTGCGAAACGTCACCCAAAATTAAAACCTCCATAACTCTCTAATTTTAAGTCCAAAAGTGGTGAAATTTCTACCAATCGGAGGTCCTAAGATTCTATTTCGGGGAAAGAAATCTCATTTCAAAATTTGTTGGGATGAGAGTTGTAGTCCATTTTATAAAGAGTGTGCGAAACGTCACCCAAAATTAAAACCACCATAACTCTCGCATTTTAAGTCCAAAAGTGGTGAAATTTCTACCAATCGGAGGTCCTAAGATTCTATTTCAGGGACAGAAATCTGATTTCAAAATTTGTTGGGATGAGAGTTGTAGTCCATTTTATAAAGTCTGTGCGGAACGTCACCAAAAATTAAAACCTCTATAACTCTCTCTCACTTTAAGTCCAAAAGTCGTGAAATTTCTACGAATCGGAGGTCTTCAAATTTCTTTCTGGGGAGAGAAATCTCGTTTCAAAATTCATTGGGGTGAGAGAGTTGTAGTCCGTTTTATAAAGAGTGTGTTAAATGTCACCAAAAATTAAAATCTCCATAACTCTCTCATTTTAATTGCAAAAGTGGTGAAATTTCTACAAACTGGAGGTCTTCAAATTCTATTTCAATCGAAAAAATCTCATTTAAAATTAGCGGGGGCGAGAGCGTTTTGGTCCATTTTATAAAGAGTGTGAAACGTCACCCAAAATTAAAACCTCCATAACTGTCGCATTTTAATTCCAAAAGTGGTGAAATTTCTACCAATCGGAGGTCTTCAAATTCTCTTTCGGGAGAGAGAAATCTCGTTTCAAAATTCATTGGGGTGAGTGAGTTGTAGTCCGTTTTATAAAGAGTTAAACGTCACCAAAATTAAATCCTCCATAAGTTTCGCATTTTAAGTGCAAAAGTGGTGAAATTTATTGCAATTGGAGGTCTTCAAATTCTCTTTCAATGGAAGAAATCTTGTTTAAGATTAGGTGGGCTGGGACTGCTTTGGCGCATTTTATAAAGAGTGCGAAACGTCACCCAAAATTAAAACCTCCATAACTCTAGCATTTTAAGTCCAAAAGGGGTGAAATTTCTACCAATCGGAGGTCCTAAGATTATATTTCAGGGAAAGAAATCTCATTTCAAAATTTATTGGGAAAGAACTCTCTCTCACTTTAAGTAAAAAAGGGGTGAAATTTCTACCAATCGGATGTCTTCAAATTCTCTTTCAACAGAAAAAATCTCAATTAAAAATTCGGTGGGATGAGGGACTTTTTGTCCATTTTATAAAGAGTGTGTGAAACATCACCCAAAATTAAAAGCACCATAACTCTCTCATTTTAAGTCCAAAAGTGTTGAAATTTCTACCAATCGGAGGTCCTAAGATTCTATTTCAGGGGAAAGAAATCTCATTTCAAAATTTGTTGGGATGAGCGAGTTATAGTCCATTTTATAAAGAGTGTGTGCCACGTCACCCAAAATTAAAACCTCTATAACTCTCTCTCTCACTTTATGTCCAAAAGTGGTTAAATTTCTACCAATCGGAGGTCTTCAAATTCTCTTCAGGGGACAGAAATCACGTTTCAAACTTCATTGGGGTTAGAGAGTTGTAGTCTGTTTTATAAAGAGTGTGTTAAACGTCACCAAAAATTAAAACCTCCATAACTCTCTGATTTTAAGTGCAAAAGTGGTAAAATTTCTACCAATTGGAGGACTTCAAATTCTCTTTCAATGGAAAAAATCTCATTCAAGATTAGCGGGGGTGAGAGCGTTTCGGTCCATTTTATAAAAAGAGCGAAACGTCACCCAAAATTAAAACCTCCATAAGTCTCTCATTTTAGCTTCAAAAGTGGTGAAATTTCTACCAATAGGAGGTCTTCAAATTCTCTTTTACCGGAAAAAAATCTCATTTAAAATTCGGTGGGATGACGGAGTTTTTGTCCATTTTATAAAGAGTGTGTGAAACGTCACTCAAAATTAAAACCTCAATAAGTCTCGCCTTTTAAGTCTAAAAGTGGTGAGATTTCTACCAATCGGTGGTCTTAAGATACCAATTCAGGGGAAGGAAATCTCATCCCAAAATTCATTGCGGTGAGAGAGTTGTAGTCCGGTTTATAAAGAGTGTGATAAACATCACCAAAAATTAAAACCTCCATAACTCTCTCATTTTAAGTGCAAAAGTGGTGAAATTTCTACCAATTGGAGGTCTTCAAATTCTCTTTCAGTGGAAAAAATCTCATTTAAGATTAGGTGGGGTGAGAGCGTTTTGGTCCATTTTTTAAAGTGTGCGAAACGTCACCCAAAATTAAAACCTCCATAACTCTCTAATTTTAAGTCCAAAAGTGGTGAAATTTCTACCAATCGGAGGTCCTAAGATTCTATTTCGGGGAAAGAAATCTCATTTCAAAATTTGTTGGGATGAGAGTTGTAGTCCATTTTATAAAGAGTGTGCGAAACGTCACCCAAAATTAAAACCACCATAACTCTCGCATTTTAAGTCCCAAAGTGGTGAAATTTCTACCAATCGGAGGTCCTAAGATTCTATTTCAGGGACAGAAATCTGATTTCAAAATTTGTTTGGATGAGAGTTGTAGTCCATTTTATAAAGTCTGTGAGGAACGTCACCAAAAATTAAAACCTCTATAACTCTCTCTCACTTTAAGTCCAAAAGTCGTGAAATTTCTACCAATCGGAGGTCTTCAAATTTCTTTCTGGGGAGAGAAATCTCGTTTCAAAATTCATTGGGGTGAGAGAGTTGTAGTCCGTTTTATAAAGAGTGTGTTAAATGTCACCAAAAATTAAAATCTCCATAACTCTCTCATTTTAATTGCAAAAGTGGTGAAATTTCTACAAACTGGAGGTCTTCAAATTCTATTTCAATCGAAAAAATCTCATTTAAAATTAGCGGGGGCGAGAGCGTTTTGGTCCATTTTATAAAGAGTGTGAAACGTCACCCAAAATTAAAACCTCCATAACTCTCGCATTTTAATTCCAAAAGTGGTGAAATTTCTACCAATCGGAGGTCTTCAAATTCTCTTTCGGGAGAGAGAAATCTCGTTTCAAAATTCATTGGGGTGAGTGAGTTGTAGTCCGTTTTATAAAGAGTTAAACGTCACCAAAATTAAATCCTCCATAAGTTTCGCATTTTAAGTGCAAAAGTGGTGAAATTTATTGCAATTGGAGGTCTTCAAATTCTCTTTCAATGGAAGAAATCTTGTTTAAGATTAGGTGGGCTGGGACTGTTTTGGCGCATTTTATAAAGAGTGCGAAACGTCACCCAAAATTAAAACCTCCATAACTCTAGCATTTTAAGTCCAAAAGGGGTGAAATTTCTACCAATCGGAGGTCTTCAAATTCTCTTTCGGGAGAGAGAAATCTCGTTTCAAAATTCATTGGGGTGAGTGAGTTGTAGTCCGTTTTATAAAGAGTTAAACGTCACCAAAATTAAATCCTCCATAAGTTTCGCATTTTAAGTGCAAAAGTGGTGAAATTTCTACCAATTGGAGGTCTTCAAATTCTCTTTCAGTGGAAAAAATCTCATTTAAGATTAGGTGGGGTGAGAGCGTTTTGGTCCATTTTTTAAAGTGTGCGAAACGTCACCCAAAATTAAAACCTCCATAACTCTCTAATTTTAAGTCCAAAAGTGGTGAAATTTCTACCAATCGGAGGTCCTAAGATTCTATTTCGGGGAAAGAAATCTCATTTCAAAATTTGTTGGGATGAGAGTTGTAGTCCATTTTATAAAGAGTGTGCGAAACGTCACCCAAAATTAAAACCACCATAACTCTCGCATTTTAAGTCCAAAAGTGGTGAAATTTCTACCAATCGGAGGTCCTAAGATTCTATTTCAGGGACAGAAATCTGATTTCAAAATTTGTTGGGATGAGAGTTGTAGTCCATTTTATAAAGTCTGTGCGGAACGTCACCAAAAATTAAAACCTCTATAACTCTCTCTCACTTTAAGTCCAAAAGTCGTGAAATTTCTACGAATCGGAGGTCTTCAAATTTCTTTCTGGGGAGAGAAATCTCGTTTCAAAATTCATTGGGGTGAGAGAGTTGTAGTCCGTTTTATAAAGAGTGTGTTAAATGTCACCAAAAATTAAAATCTCCATAACTCTCTCATTTTAATTGCAAAAGTGGTGAAATTTCTACAAACTAGAGGTCTTCAAATTCTATTTCAATCGAAAAAATCTCATTTAAAATTAGCGGGGGCGAGAGCGTTTTGGTCCATTTTATAAAGAGTGTGAAACGTCACCCAAAATTAAAACCTCCATAACTCTCGCATTTTAATTCCAAAAGTGGTGAAATTTCTACCAATCGGAGGTCTTCAAATTCTCTTTCGGGAGAGAGAAATCTCGTTTCAAAATTCATTGGGGTGAGTGACTTGTAGTCCGTTTTATAAAGAGTTAAACGTCACCAAAATTAAAACCTCCATAAGTTTCGCATTTTAAGTGCAAAAGTGGTGAAATTTATTGCAATTGGAGGTCTTCAAATTCTCTTTCAATGGAAGAAATCTTGTTTAAGATTAGGTGGGCTGGGACTGCTTTGGCGCATTTTATAAAGAGTGCGAAACGTCACCCAAAATTAAAACCTCCATAACTCTAGCATTTTAAGTCCAAAAGGGGTGAAATTTCTACCAATCGGAGGTCCTAAGATTATATTTCAGGGAAAGAAATCTCATTTCAAAATTTATTGGGAAAGAACTCTCTCTCACTTTAAGTAAAAAAGGGGTGAAATTTCTACCAATCGGATGTCTTCAAATTCTCTTTCAACAGAAAAAATCTCAATTAAAAATTCGGTGGGATGAGGGACTTTTTGTCCATTTTATAAAGAGTGTGTGAAACATCACCCAAAATTAAAAGCACCATAACTCTCTCATTTTAAGTCCAAAAGTGTTGAAATTTCTACCAATCGGAGGTCCTAAGATTCTATTTCAGGGGAAAGAAATCTCATTTCAAAATTTGTTGGGATGAGCGAGTTATAGTCCATTTTATAAAGAGTGTGTGCCACGTCACCCAAAATTAAAACCTCTATAACTCTCTCTCTCACTTTATGTCCAAAAGTGGTTAAATTTCTACCAATCGGAGGTCTTCAAATTCTCTTTCAGGGGACAGAAATCACGTTTCAAAATTCATTGGGGTTAGAGAGTTGTAGTCTGTTTTATAAAGAGTGTGTTAAACGTCACCAAAAATTAAAACCTCCATAACTCTCTGATTTTAAGTGCAAAAGTGGTAAAATTTCTACCAATTGGAGGACTTCAAATTCTCTTTCAATGGAAAAAATCTCATTCAAGATTAGCGGGGGTGAGAGCGTTTCGGTCCATTTTATAAAAAGAGCGAAACGTCACCCAAAATTAAAACCTCCATAAGTCTCTCATTTTAGCTTCAAAAGTGGTGAAATTTCTACCAATAGGAGGTCTTCAAATTCTCTTTTACCGGAAAAAAATCTCATTTAAAATTCGGTGGGATGACGGAGTTTTTGTCCATTTTATAAAGAGTGTGTGAAACGTCACTCAAAATTAAAACCTCAATAAGTCTCGCCTTTTAAGTCTAAAAGTGGTGAGATTTCTACCAATCGGTGGTCTTAAGATACCAATTCAGGGGAAGGAAATCTCATCCCAAAATTCATTGCGGTGAGAGAGTTGTAGTCCGGTTTATAAAGAGTGTGATAAACATCACCAAAAATTAAAACCTCAATAACTCTCTCATTTTAAGTGCAAAAGTGGTGAAATTTCTACCAATTGGAGGTCTTCAAATTCTCTTTCAGTGGAAAAAATCTCATTTAAGATTAGGTGGGGTGAGAGCGTTTTGGTCCATTTTTTAAAGTGTGCGAAACGTCACCCAAAATTAAAACCTCCATAACTCTCTAATTTTAAGTCCAAAAGTGGTGAAATTTCTACCAATCGGAGGTCCTAAGATTCTATTTCGGGGAAAGAAATCTCATTTCAAAATTTGTTGGGATGAGAGTTGTAGTCCATTTTATAAAGAGTGTGCGAAACGTCACCCAAAATTAAAACCACCATAACTCTCGCATTTTAAGTCCAAAAGTGGTGAAATTTCTACCAATCGGAGGTCCTAAGATTCTATTTCAGGGACAGAAATCTGATTTCAAAATTTGTTGGGATGAGAGTTGTAGTCCATTTTATAAAGTCTGTGCGGAACGTCACCAAAAATTAAAACCTCTATAACTCTCTCTCACTTTAAGTCCAAAAGTCGTGAAATTTCTACGAATCGGAGGTCTTCAAATTTCTTTCTGGGGAGAGAAATCTCGTTTCAAAATTCATTGGGGTGAGAGAGTTGTAGTCCATTTTATAAAGAGTGTGTTAAATGTCACCAAAAATTAAAATCTCCATAACTCTCTCATTTTAATTGCAAAAGTGGTGAAATTTCTACAAATTGGAGGTCTTCAAATTCTATTTCAATCGAAAAAATCTCATTTAAAATTAGCGGGGGCGAGAGCGTTTTGGTCCATTTTATAAAGAGTGTGAAACGTCACCCAAAATTAAAACCTCCAAAACTCTCGCATTTTAATTCCAAAAGTGGTGAAATTTCTACCAATCGGAGGTCTTCAAATTCTCTTTCGGGAGAGAGAAATCTCGTTTCAAAATTCATTGGGGTGAGTGAGTTGTAGTCCGTTTTATAAAGAGTTAAACGTCACCAAAATTAAAACCTCCATAAGTTTCGCATTTTAAGTGCAAAAGTGGTGAAATTTATTGCAATTGGAGGTCTTCAAATTCTCTTTCAATGGAAGAAATCTTGTTTAAGATTAGGTGGGCTGGGACTGTTTTGGCGCATTTTATAAAGAGTGCGAAACGTCACCCAAAATTAAAACCTCCATAACTCTAGCATTTTAAGTCCAAAAGGGGTGAAATTTCTACCAATCGGAGGTCCTAAGATTATATTTCAGGGAAAGAAATCTCATTTCAAAATTTATTGGGAAAGAACTCTCTCTCACTTTAAGTAAAAAAGGGGTGAAATTTCTACCAATCGGATGTCTTCAAATTCTCTTTCAACAGAAAAAATCTCAATTAAAAATTCGGTGGGATGAGGGACTTTTTGTCCATTTTATAAAGAGTGTGTGAAACATCACCCAAAATTAAAAGCACTATAACTCTCTCATTTTAAGTCCAAAAGTGTTGAAATTTCTACCAATCGGAGGTCCTAAGATTCTATTTCAGGGGAAAGAAATCTCATTTCAAAATTTGTTGGGATGAGCGAGTTATAGTCCATTTTATAAAGAGTGTGTGCCACGTCACCCAAAATTAAAACCTCTATAACTCTCTCTCTCACTTTATGTCCAAAAGTGGTTAAATTTCTACCAATCGGAGGTCTTCAAATTCTCTTTCAGGGGACAGAAATCACGTTTCAAACTTCATTGGGGTTAGAGAGTTGTAGTCTGTTTTATAAAGAGTGTGTTAAACGTCACCAAAAATTAAAACCTCCATAACTCTCTGATTTTAAGTGCAAAAGTGGTAAAATTTCTACCAATTGGAGGACTTCAAATTCTCTTTCAGTGGAAAAAATCTCATTCAAGATTAGCGGGGGTGAGAGCGTTTCGGTCCATTTTATAAAAAGAGCGAAACGTCACCCAAAATTAAAACCTCCATAAGTCTCTCATTTTAGCTTCAAAAGTGGTGAAATTTCTACCAATAGGAGGTCTTCAAATTCTCTTTTACCGGAAAAAAATCTCATTTAAAATTCGGTGGGATGACGGAGTTTTTGTCCATTTTATAAAGAGTGTGTGAAACGTCACTCAAAATTAAAACCTCAATAAGTCTCGCCTTTTAAGTCTAAAAGTGGTGAGATTTCTACCAATCGGTGGTCTTAAGATACCAATTCAGGGGAAGGAAATCTCATCCCAAAATTCATTGCGGTGAGAGAGTTGTAGTCCGGTTTATAAAGAGTGTGATAAACATCACCAAAAATTAAAACCTCCATAACTCTCTCATTTTAAGTGCAAAAGTGGTGAAATTTCTACCAATTGGAGGTCTTCAAATTCTCTTTCAGTGGAAAAAATCTCATTTAAGATTAGGTGGGGTGAGAGCGTTTCGGTCCATTTTTTAAAGTGTGCGAAACGTCACCCAAAATTAAAACCTCCATAACTCTCTAATTTTAAGTCCAAAAGTGGTGAAATTTCTACCAATCGGAGGTCCTAAGATTCTATTTCGGGGAAAGAAATCTCATTTCAAAATTTGTTGGGATGAGAGTTGTAGTCCATTTTATAAAGAGTGTGCGAAACGTCACCCAAAATTAAAACCACCATAACTCTCGCATTTTAAGTCCAAAAGTGGTGAAATTTCTACCAATCGGAGGTCCTAAGATTCTATTTCAGGGACAGAAATCTGATTTCAAAATTTGTTGGGATGAGAGTTGTAGTCCATTTTATAAAGTCTGTGCGGAACGTCACCAAAAATTAAAACCTCTATAACTCTCTCTCACTTTAAGTCCAAAAGTCGTGAAATTTCTACCAATCGGAGGTCTTCAAATTTCTTTCTGGGGAGAGAAATCTCGTTTCAAAATTCATTGGGGTGAGAGAGTTGTAGTCCGTTTTATAAAGAGTGTGTTAAATGTCACCAAAAATTAAAATCTCCATAACTCTCTCATTTTAATTGCAAAAGTGGTGAAATTTCTACAAACTGGAGGTCTTCAAATTCTATTTCAATCGAAAAAATCTCATTTAAAATTAGCGGGGGCGAGAGCGTTTTGGTCCATTTTATAAAGAGTGTGAAACGTCACCCAAAATTAAAACCTCCATAACTCTCGCATTTTAATTCCAAAAGTGGTGAAATTTCTACCAATCGGAGGTCTTCAAATTCTCTTTCGGGAGAGAGAAATCTCGTTTCAAAATTCATTGGGGTGAGTGAGTTGTAGTCCGTTTTATAAAGAGTTAAACGTCACCAAAATTAAATCCTCCATAAGTTTCGCATTTTAAGTGCAAAAGTGGTGAAATTTATTGCAATTGGAGGTCTTCAAATTCTCTTTCAATGGAAGAAATCTTGTTTAAGATTAGGTGGGCTGGGACTGCTTTGGCGCATTTTATAAAGAGTGCGAAACGTCACCCAAAATTAAAACCTCCATAACTCTAGCATTTTAAGTCCAAAAGGGGTGAAATTTCTACCAATCGGAGGTCCTAAGATTATATTTCAGGGAAAGAAATCTCATTTCAAAATTTATTGGGAAAGAACTCTCTCTCACTTTAAGTAAAAAAGGGGTGAAATTTCTACCAATCGGATGTCTTCAAATTCTCTTTCAACAGAAAAAATCTCAATTAAAAATTCGGTGGGATGAGGGACTTTTTGTCCATTTTATAAAGAGTGTGTGAAACATCACCCAAAATTAAAAGCACCATAACTCTCTCATTTTAAGTCCAAAAGTGTTGAAATTTCTACCAATCGGAGGTCCTAAGATTCTATTTCAGGGGAAAGAAATCTCATTTCAAAATTTGTTGGGATGAGCGAGTTATAGTCCATTTTATAAAGAGTGTGTGCCACGTCACCCAAAATTAAAACCTCTATAACTCTCTCTCTCACTTTATGTCCAAAAGTGGTTAAATTTCTACCAATCGGAGGTCTTCAAATTCTCTTTCAGGGGACAGAAATCACGTTTCAAAATTCATTGGGGTTAGAGAGTTGTAGTCTGTTTTATAAAGAGTGTGTTAAACGTCACCAAAAATTAAAACCTCCATAACTCTCTGATTTTAAGTGCAAAAGTGGTAAAATTTCTACCAATTGGAGGACTTCAAATTCTCTTTCAATGGAAAAAATCTCATTCAAGATTAGCGGGGGTGAGAGCGTTTCGGTCCATTTTATAAAAAGAGCGAAACGTCACCCAAAATTAAAACCTCCATAAGTCTCTCATTTTAGCTTCAAAAGTGGTGAAATTTCTACCAATAGGAGGTCTTCAAATTCTCTTTTACCGGAAAAAAATCTCATTTAAAATTCGGTGGGATGACGGAGTTTTTGTCCATTTTATAAAGAGTGTGTGAAACGTCACTCAAAATTAAAACCTCAATAAGTCTCGCCTTTTAAGTCTAAAAGTGGTGAGATTTCTACCAATCGGTGGTCTTAAGATACCAATTCAGGGGAAGGAAATCTCATCCCAAAATTCATTGCGGTGAGAGAGTTGTAGTCCGGTTTATAAAGAGTGTGATAAACATCACCAAAAATTAAAACCTCAATAACTCTCTCATTTTAAGTGCAAAAGTGGTGAAATTTCTACCAATTGGAGGTCTTCAAATTCTCTTTCAGTGGAAAAAATCTCATTTAAGATTAGGTGGGGTGAGAGCGTTTTGGTCCATTTTTTAAAGTGTGCGAAACGTCACCCAAAATTAAAACCTCCATAACTCTCTAATTTTAAGTCCAAAAGTGGTGAAATTTCTACCAATCGGAGGTCCTAAGATTCTATTTCGGGGAAAGAAATCTCATTTCAAAATTTGTTGGGATGAGAGTTGTAGTCCATTTTATAAAGAGTGTGCGAAACGTCACCCAAAATTAAAACCACCATAACTCTCGCATTTTAAGTCCAAAAGTGGTGAAATTTCTACCAATCGGAGGTCCTAAGATTCTATTTCAGGGACAGAAATCTGATTTCAAAATTTGTTGGGATGAGAGTTGTAGTCCATTTTATAAAGTCTGTGCGGAACGTCACCAAAAATTAAAACCTCTATAACTCTCTCTCACTTTAAGTCCAAAAGTCGTGAAATTTCTACGAATCGGAGGTCTTCAAATTTCTTTCTGGGGAGAGAAATCTCGTTTCAAAATTCATTGGGGTGAGAGAGTTGTAGTCCGTTTTATAAAGAGTGTGTTAAATGTCACCAAAAATTAAAATCTCCATAACTCTCTCATTTTAATTGCAAAAGTGGTGAAATTTCTACAAATTGGAGGTCTTCAAATTCTATTTCAATCGAAAAAATCTCATTTAAAATTAGCGGGGGCGAGAGCGTTTTGGTCCATTTTATAAAGAGTGTGAAACGTCACCCAAAATTAAAACCTCCAAAACTCTCGCATTTTAATTCCAAAAGTGGTGAAATTTCTACCAATCGGAGGTCTTCAAATTCTCTTTCGGGAGAGAGAAATCTCGTTTCAAAATTCATTGGGGTGAGTGAGTTGTAGTCCGTTTTATAAAGAGTTAAACGTCACCAAAATTAAAACCTCCATAAGTTTCGCATTTTAAGTGCAAAAGTGGTGAAATTTATTGCAATTGGAGGTCTTCAAATTCTCTTTCAATGGAAGAAATCTTGTTTAAGATTAGGTGGGCTGGGACTGTTTTGGCGCATTTTATAAAGAGTGCGAAACGTCACCCAAAATTAAAACCTCCATAACTCTAGCATTTTAAGTCCAAAAGGGGTGAAATTTCTACCAATCGGAGGTCCTAAGATTATATTTCAGGGAAAGAAATCTCATTTCAAAATTTATTGGGAAAGAACTCTCTCTCACTTTAAGTAAAAAAGGGGTGAAATTTCTACCAATCGGATGTCTTCAAATTCTCTTTCAACAGAAAAAATCTCAATTAAAAATTCGGTGGGATGAGGGACTTTTTGTCCATTTTATAAAGAGTGTGTGAAACATCACCCAAAATTAAAAGCACTATAACTCTCTCATTTTAAGTCCAAAAGTGTTGAAATTTCTACCAATCGGAGGTCCTAAGATTCTATTTCAGGGGAAAGAAATCTCATTTCAAAATTTGTTGGGATGAGCGAGTTATAGTCCATTTTATAAAGAGTGTGTGCCACGTCACCCAAAATTAAAACCTCTATAACTCTCTCTCTCACTTTATGTCCAAAAGTGGTTAAATTTCTACCAATCGGAGGTCTTCAAATTCTCTTTCAGGGGACAGAAATCACGTTTCAAACTTCATTGGGGTTAGAGAGTTGTAGTCTGTTTTATAAAGAGTGTGTTAAACGTCACCAAAAATTAAAACCTCCATAACTCTCTGATTTTAAGTGCAAAAGTGGTAAAATTTCTACCAATTGGAGGACTTCAAATTCTCTTTCAGTGGAAAAAATCTCATTCAAGATTAGCGGGGGTGAGAGCGTTTCGGTCCATTTTATAAAAAGAGCGAAACGTCACCCAAAATTAAAACCTCCATAAGTCTCTCATTTTAGCTTCAAAAGTGGTGAAATTTCTACCAATAGGAGGTCTTCAAATTCTCTTTTACCGGAAAAAAATCTCATTTAAAATTCGGTGGGATGACGGAGTTTTTGTCCATTTTATAAAGAGTGTGTGAAACGTCACTCAAAATTAAAACCTCAATAAGTCTCGCCTTTTAAGTCTAAAAGTGGTGAGATTTCTACCAATCGGTGGTCTTAAGATACCAATTCAGGGGAAGGAAATCTCATCCCAAAATTCATTGCGGTGAGAGAGTTGTAGTCCGGTTTATAAAGAGTGTGATAAACATCACCAAAAATTAAAACCTCCATAACTCTCTCATTTTAAGTGCAAAAGTGGTGAAATTTCTACCAATTGGAGGTCTTCAAATTCTCTTTCAGTGGAAAAAATCTCATTTAAGATTAGGTGGGGTGAGAGCGTTTCGGTCCATTTTTTAAAGTGTGCGAAACGTCACCCAAAATTAAAACCTCCATAACTCTCTAATTTTAAGTCCAAAAGTGGTGAAATTTCTACCAATCGGAGGTCCTAAGATTCTATTTCGGGGAAAGAAATCTCATTTCAAAATTTGTTGGGATGAGAGTTGTAGTCCATTTTATAAAGAGTGTGCGAAACGTCACCCAAAATTAAAACCACCATAACTCTCGCATTTTAAGTCCAAAAGTGGTGAAATTTCTACCAATCGGAGGTCCTAAGATTCTATTTCAGGGACAGAAATCTGATTTCAAAATTTGTTGGGATGAGAGTTGTAGTCCATTTTATAAAGTCTGTGCGGAACGTCACCAAAAATTAAAACCTCTATAACTCTCTCTCACTTTAAGTCCAAAAGTCGTGAAATTTCTACCAATCGGAGGTCTTCAAATTTCTTTCTGGGGAGAGAAATCTCGTTTCAAAATTCATTGGGGTGAGAGAGTTGTAGTCCGTTTTATAAAGAGTGTGTTAAATGTCACCAAAAATTAAAATCTCCATAACTCTCTCATTTTAATTGCAAAAGTGGTGAAATTTCTACAAACTGGAGGTCTTCAAATTCTATTTCAATCGAAAAAATCTCATTTAAAATTAGCGGGGGCGAGAGCGTTTTGGTCCATTTTATAAAGAGTGTGAAACGTCACCCAAAATTAAAACCTCCATAACTCTCGCATTTTAATTCCAAAAGTGGTGAAATTTCTACCAATCGGAGGTCTTCAAATTCTCTTTCGGGAGAGAGAAATCTCGTTTCAAAATTCATTGGGGTGAGTGAGTTGTAGTCCGTTTTATAAAGAGTTAAACGTCACCAAAATTAAATCCTCCATAAGTTTCGCATTTTAAGTGCAAAAGTGGTGAAATTTATTGCAATTGGAGGTCTTCAAATTCTCTTTCAATGGAAGAAATCTTGTTTAAGATTAGGTGGGCTGGGACTGCTTTGGCGCATTTTATAAAGAGTGCGAAACGTCACCCAAAATTAAAACCTCCATAACTCTAGCATTTTAAGTCCAAAAGGGGTGAAATTTCTACCAATCGGAGGTCCTAAGATTATATTTCAGGGAAAGAAATCTCATTTCAAAATTTATTGGGAAAGAACTCTCTCTCACTTTAAGTAAAAAATGGGTGAAATTTCTACCAATCGGATGTCTTCAAATTCTCTTTCAACAGAAAAAATCTCAATTAAAAATTCGGTGGGATGAGGGACTTTTTGTCCATTTTATAAAGAGTGTGTGAAACATCACCCAAAATTAAAAGCACCATAACTCTCTCATTTTAAGTCCAAAAGTGTTGAAATTTCTACCAATCGGAGGTCCTAAGATTCTATTTCAGGGGAAAGAAATCTCATTTCAAAATTTGTTGGGATGAGCGAGTTATAGTCCATTTTATAAAGAGTGTGTGCCACGTCACCCAAAATTAAAACCTCTATAACTCTCTCTCTCACTTTATGTCCAAAAGTGGTTAAATTTCTACCAATCGGAGGTCTTCAAATTCTCTTTCAGGGGACAGAAATCACGTTTCAAAATTCATTGGGGTTAGAGAGTTGTAGTCTGTTTTATAAAGAGTGTGTTAAACGTCACCAAAAATTAAAACCTCCATAACTCTCTGATTTTAAGTGCAAAAGTGGTAAAATTTCTACCAATTGGAGGACTTCAAATTCTCTTTCAGTGGAAAAAATCTCATTCAAGATTAGCGGGGGTGAGAGCGTTTCGGTCCATTTTATAAAAAGAGCGAAACGTCACCCAAAATTAAAACCTCCATAAGTCTCTCATTTTAGCTTCAAAAGTGGTGAAATTTCTACCAATAGGAGGTCTTCAAATTCTCTTTTACCGGAAAAAAATCTCATTTAAAATTCGGTGGGATGACGGAGTTTTTGTCCATTTTATAAAGAGTGTGTGAAACGTCACTCAAAATTAAAACCTCAATAAGTCTCGCCTTTTAAGTCTAAAAGTGGTGAGATTTCTACCAATCGGTGGTCTTAAGATACCAATTCAGGGGAAGGAAATCTCATCCCAAAATTCATTGCGGTGAGAGAGTTGTAGTCCGGTTTATAAAGAGTGTGATAAACATCACCAAAAATTAAAACCTCCATAACTCTCTCATTTTAAGTGCAAAAGTGGTGAAATTTCTACCAATTGGAGGTCTTCAAATTCTCTTTCAGTGGAAAAAATCTCATTTAAGATTAGGTGGGGTGAGAGCGTTTCGGTCCATTTTTTAAAGTGTGCGAAACGTCACCCAAAATTAAAACCTCCATAACTCTCTAATTTTAAGTCCAAAAGTGGTGAAATTTCTACCAATCGGAGGTCCTAAGATTCTATTTCGGGGAAAGAAATCTCATTTCAAAATTTGTTGGGATGAGAGTTGTAGTCCATTTTATAAAGAGTGTGCGAAACGTCACCCAAAATTAAAACCACCATAACTCTCGCATTTTAAGTCCAAAAGTGGTGAAATTTCTACCAATCGGAGGTCCTAAGATTCTATTTCAGGGACAGAAATCTGATTTCAAAATTTGTTGGGATGAGAGTTGTAGTCCATTTTATAAAGTCTGTGCGAAACGTCACCAAAAATTAAAACCTCTATAACTCTCTCTCACTTTAAGTCCAAAAGTCGTGAAATTTCTACGAATCGGAGGTCTTCAAATTTCTTTCTGGGGAGAGAAATCTCGTTTCAAAATTCATTGGGGTGAGAGAGTTGTAGTCCGTTTTATAAAGAGTGTGTTAAATGTCACCAAAAATTAAAATCTCCATAACTCTCTCATTTTAATTGCAAAAGTGGTGAAATTTCTACAAACTGGAGGTCTTCAAATTCTATTTCAATCGAAAAAATCTCATTTAAAATTAGCGGGGGCGAGAGCGTTTTGGTCCATTTTATAAAGAGTGTGAAACGTCACCCAAAATTAAAACCTCCATAACTCTCGCATTTTAATTCCAAAAGTGGTGAAATTTCTACCAATCGGAGGTCTTCAAATTCTCTTTCGGGAGAGAGAAATCTCGTTTCAAAATTCATTGGGGTGAGTGAGTTGTAGTCCGTTTTATAAAGAGTTAAACGTCACCAAAATTAAATCCTCCATAAGTTTCGCATTTTAAGTGCAAAAGTGGTGAAATTTATTGCAATTGGAGGTCTTCAAATTCTCTTTCAATGGAAGAAATCTTGTTTAAGATTAGGTGGGCTGGGACTGCTTTGGCGCATTTTATAAAGAGTGCGAAACGTCACCCAAAATTAAAACCTCCATAACTCTAGCATTTTAAGTCCAAAAGGGGTGAAATTTCTACCAATCGGAGGTCCTAAGATTATATTTCAGGGAAAGAAATCTCATTTCAAAATTTATTGGGAAAGAACTCTCTCTCACTTTAAGTAAAAAAGGGGTGAAATTTCTACCAATCGGATGTCTTCAAATTCTCTTTCAACAGAAAAAATCTCAATTAAAAATTCGGTGGGATGAGGGACTTTTTGTCCATTTTATAAAGAGTGTGTGAAACATCACCCAAAATTAAAAGCACCATAACTCTCTCATTTTAAGTCCAAAAGTGTTGAAATTTCTACCAATCGGAGGTCCTAAGATTCTATTTCAGGGGAAAGAAATCTCATTTCAAAATTTGTTGGGATGAGCGAGTTATAGTCCATTTTATAAAGAGTGTGTGCCACGTCACCCAAAATTAAAACCTCTATAACTCTCTCTCTCACTTTATGTCCAAAAGTGGTTAAATTTCTACCAATCGGAGGTCTTCAAATTCTCTTTCAGGGGACAGAAATCACGTTTCAAAATTCATTGGGGTTAGAGAGTTGTAGTCTGTTTTATAAAGAGTGTGTTAAACGTCACCAAAAATTAAAACCTCCATAACTCTCTGATTTTAAGTGCAAAAGTGGTAAAATTTCTACCAATTGGAGGACTTCAAATTCTCTTTCAGTGGAAAAAATCTCATTCAAGATTAGCGGGGGTGAGAGCGTTTCGGTCCATTTTATAAAAAGAGCGAAACGTCACCCAAAATTAAAACCTCCATAAGTCTCTCATTTTAGCTTCAAAAGTGGTGAAATTTCTACCAATAGGAGGTCTTCAAATTCTCTTTTACCGGAAAAAAATCTCATTTAAAATTCGGTGGGATGACGGAGTTTTTGTCCATTTTATAAAGAGTGTGTGAAACGTCACTCAAAATTAAAACCTCAATAAGTCTCGCCTTTTAAGTCTAAAAGTGGTGAGATTTCTACCAATCGGTGGTCTTAAGATACCAATTCAGGGGAAGGAAATCTCATCCCAAAATTCATTGCGGTGAGAGAGTTGTAGTCCGGTTTATAAAGAGTGTGATAAACATCACCAAAAATTAAAACCTCCATAACTCTCTCATTTTAAGTGCAAAAGTGGTGAAATTTCTACCAATTGGAGGTCTTCAAATTCTCTTTCAGTGGAAAAAATCTCATTTAAGATTAGGTGGGGTGAGAGCGTTTCGGTCCATTTTTTAAAGTGTGCGAAACGTCACCCAAAATTAAAACCTCCATAACTCTCTAATTTTAAGTCCAAAAGTGGTGAAATTTCTACCAATCGGAGGTCCTAAGATTCTATTTCGGGGAAAGAAATCTCATTTCAAAATTTGTTGGGATGAGAGTTGTAGTCCATTTTATAAAGAGTGTGCGAAACGTCACCCAAAATTAAAACCACCATAACTCTCGCATTTTAAGTCCAAAAGTGGTGAAATTTCTACCAATCGGAGGTCCTAAGATTCTATTTCAGGGACAGAAATCTGATTTCAAAATTTGTTGGGATGAGAGTTGTAGTCCATTTTATAAAGTCTGTGCGGAACGTCACCAAAAATTAAAACCTCTATAACTCTCTCTCACTTTAAGTCCAAAAGTCGTGAAATTTCTACGAATCGGAGGTCTTCAAATTTCTTTCTGGGGAGAGAAATCTCGTTTCAAAATTCATTGGGGTGAGAGAGTTGTAGTCCGTTTTATAAAGAGTGTGTTAAATGTCACCAAAAATTAAAATCTCCATAACTCTCTCATTTTAATTGCAAAAGTGGTGAAATTTCTACAAACTGGAGGTCTTCAAATTCTATTTCAATCGAAAAAATCTCATTTAAAATTAGCGGGGGCGAGAGCGTTTTGGTCCATTTTATAAAGAGTGTGAAACGTCACCCAAAATTAAAACCTCCATAACTCTCGCATTTTAATTCCAAAAGTGGTGAAATTTCTACCAATCGGAGGTCTTCAAATTCTCTTTCGGGAGAGAGAAATCTCGTTTCAAAATTCATTGGGGTGAGTGAGTTGTAGTCCGTTTTATAAAGAGTTAAACGTCACCAAAATTAAATCCTCCATAAGTTTCGCATTTTAAGTGCAAAAGTGGTGAAATTTATTGCAATTGGAGGTCTTCAAATTCTCTTTCAATGGAAGAAATCTTGTTTAAGATTAGGTGGGCTGGGACTGCTTTGGCGCATTTTATAAAGAGTGCGAAACGTCACCCAAAATTAAAACCTCCATAACTCTAGCATTTTAAGTCCAAAAGGGGTGAAATTTCTACCAATCGGAGGTCCTAAGATTATATTTCAGGGAAAGAAATCTCATTTCAAAATTTATTGGGAAAGAACTCTCTCTCACTTTAAGTAAAAAATGGGTGAAATTTCTACCAATCGGATGTCTTCAAATTCTCTTTCAACAGAAAAAATCTCAATTAAAAATTCGGTGGGATGAGGGACTTTTTGTCCATTTTATAAAGAGTGTGTGAAACATCACCCAAAATTAAAAGCACCATAACTCTCTCATTTTAAGTCCAAAAGTGTTGAAATTTCTACCAATCGGAGGTCCTAAGATTCTATTTCAGGGGAAAGAAATCTCATTTCAAAATTTGTTGGGATGAGCGAGTTATAGTCCATTTTATAAAGAGTGTGTGCCACGTCACCCAAAATTAAAACCTCTATAACTCTCTCTCTCACTTTATGTCCAAAAGTGGTTAAATTTCTACCAATCGGAGGTCTTCAAATTCTCTTTCAGGGGACAGAAATCACGTTTCAAAATTCATTGGGGTTAGAGAGTTGTAGTCTGTTTTATAAAGAGTGTGTTAAACGTCACCAAAAATTAAAACCTCCATAACTCTCTGATTTTAAGTGCAAAAGTGGTAAAATTTCTACCAATTGGAGGACTTCAAATTCTCTTTCAGTGGAAAAAATCTCATTCAAGATTAGCGGGGGTGAGAGCGTTTCGGTCCATTTTATAAAAAGAGCGAAACGTCACCCAAAATTAAAACCTCCATAAGTCTCTCATTTTAGCTTCAAAAGTGGTGAAATTTCTACCAATAGGAGGTCTTCAAATTCTCTTTTACCGGAAAAAAATCTCATTTAAAATTCGGTGGGATGACGGAGTTTTTGTCCATTTTATAAAGAGTGTGTGAAACGTCACTCAAAATTAAAACCTCAATAAGTCTCGCCTTTTAAGTCTAAAAGTGGTGAGATTTCTACCAATCGGTGGTCTTAAGATACCAATTCAGGGGAAGGAAATCTCATCCCAAAATTCATTGCGGTGAGAGAGTTGTAGTCCGGTTTATAAAGAGTGTGATAAACATCACCAAAAATTAAAACCTCCATAACTCTCTCATTTTAAGTGCAAAAGTGGTGAAATTTCTACCAATTGGAGGTCTTCAAATTCTCTTTCAGTGGAAAAAATCTCATTTAAGATTAGGTGGGGTGAGAGCGTTTCGGTCCATTTTTTAAAGTGTGCGAAACGTCACCCAAAATTAAAACCTCCATAACTCTCTAATTTTAAGTCCAAAAGTGGTGAAATTTCTACCAATCGGAGGTCCTAAGATTCTATTTCGGGGAAAGAAATCTCATTTCAAAATTTGTTGGGATGAGAGTTGTAGTCCATTTTATAAAGAGTGTGCGAAACGTCACCCAAAATTAAAACCACCATAACTCTCGCATTTTAAGTCCAAAAGTGGTGAAATTTCTACCAATCGGAGGTCCTAAGATTCTATTTCAGGGACAGAAATCTGATTTCAAAATTTGTTGGGATGAGAGTTGTAGTCCATTTTATAAAGTCTGTGCGGAACGTCACCAAAAATTAAAACCTCTATAACTCTCTCTCACTTTAAGTCCAAAAGTCGTGAAATTTCTACGAATCGGAGGTCTTCAAATTTCTTTCTGGGGAGAGAAATCTCGTTTCAAAATTCATTGGGGTGAGAGAGTTGTAGTCCGTTTTATAAAGAGTGTGTTAAATGTCACCAAAAATTAAAATCTCCATAACTCTCTCATTTTAATTGCAAAAGTGGTGAAATTTCTACAAACTGGAGGTCTTCAAATTCTATTTCAATCGAAAAAATCTCATTTAAAATTAGCGGGGGCGAGAGCGTTTTGGTCCATTTTATAAAGAGTGTGAAACGTCACCCAAAATTAAAACCTCCATAACTCTCGCATTTTAATTCCAAAAGTGGTGAAATTTCTACCAATCGGAGGTCTTCAAATTCTCTTTCGGGAGAGAGAAATCTCGTTTCAAAATTCATTGGGGTGAGTGAGTTGTAGTCCGTTTTATAAAGAGTTAAACGTCACCAAAATTAAATCCTCCATAAGTTTCGCATTTTAAGTGCAAAAGTGGTGAAATTTATTGCAATTGGAGGTCTTCAAATTCTCTTTCAATGGAAGAAATCTTGTTTAAGATTAGGTGGGCTGGGACTGCTTTGGCGCATTTTATAAAGAGTGCGAAACGTCACCCAAAATTAAAACCTCCATAACTCTAGCATTTTAAGTCCAAAAGGGGTGAAATTTCTACCAATCGGAGGTCCTAAGATTATATTTCAGGGAAAGAAATCTCATTTCAAAATTTATTGGGAAAGAACTCTCTCTCACTTTAAGTAAAAAAGGGGTGAAATTTCTACCAATCGGATGTCTTCAAATTCTCTTTCAACAGAAAAAATCTCAATTAAAAATTCGGTGGGATGAGGGACTTTTTGTCCATTTTATAAAGAGTGTGTGAAACATCACCCAAAATTAAAAGCACCATAACTCTCTCATTTTAAGTCCAAAAGTGTTGAAATTTCTACCAATCGGAGGTCCTAAGATTCTATTTCAGGGGAAAGAAATCTCATTTCAAAATTTGTTGGGATGAGCGAGTTATAGTCCATTTTATAAAGAGTGTGTGCCACGTCACCCAAAATTAAAACCTCTATAACTCTCTCTCTCACTTTATGTCCAAAAGTGGTTAAATTTCTACCAATCGGAGGTCTTCAAATTCTCTTTCAGGGGACAGAAATCACGTTTCAAAATTCATTGGGGTTAGAGAGTTGTAGTCTGTTTTATAAAGAGTGTGTTAAACGTCACCAAAAATTAAAACCTCCATAACTCTCTGATTTTAAGTGCAAAAGTGGTAAAATTTCTACCAATTGGAGGACTTCAAATTCTCTTTCAGTGGAAAAAATCTCATTCAAGATTAGCGGGGGTGAGAGCGTTTCGGTCCATTTTATAAAAAGAGCGAAACGTCACCCAAAATTAAAACCTCCATAAGTCTCTCATTTTAGCTTCAAAAGTGGTGAAATTTCTACCAATAGGAGGTCTTCAAATTCTCTTTTACCGGAAAAAAATCTCATTTAAAATTCGGTGGGATGACGGAGTTTTTGTCCATTTTATAAAGAGTGTGTGAAACGTCACTCAAAATTAAAACCTCAATAAGTCTCGCCTTTTAAGTCTAAAAGTGGTGAGATTTCTACCAATCGGTGGTCTTAAGATACCAATTCAGGGGAAGGAAATCTCATCCCAAAATTCATTGCGGTGAGAGAGTTGTAGTCCGGTTTATAAAGAGTGTGATAAACATCACCAAAAATTAAAACCTCCATAACTCTCTCATTTTAAGTGCAAAAGTGGTGAAATTTCTACCAATTGGAGGTCTTCAAATTCTCTTTCAGTGGAAAAAATCTCATTTAAGATTAGGTGGGGTGAGAGCGTTTCGGTCCATTTTTTAAAGTGTGCGAAACGTCACCCAAAATTAAAACCTCCATAACTCTCTAATTTTAAGTCCAAAAGTGGTGAAATTTCTACCAATCGGAGGTCCTAAGATTCTATTTCGGGGAAAGAAATCTCATTTCAAAATTTGTTGGGATGAGAGTTGTAGTCCATTTTATAAAGAGTGTGCGAAACGTCACCCAAAATTAAAACCACCATAACTCTCGCATTTTAAGTCCAAAAGTGGTGAAATTTCTACCAATCGGAGGTCCTAAGATTCTATTTCAGGGACAGAAATCTGATTTCAAAATTTGTTGGGATGAGAGTTGTAGTCCATTTTATAAAGTCTGTGCGGAACGTCACCAAAAATTAAAACCTCTATAACTCTCTCTCACTTTAAGTCCAAAAGTCGTGAAATTTCTACGAATCGGAGGTCTTCAAATTTCTTTCTGGGGAGAGAAATCTCGTTTCAAAATTCATTGGGGTGAGAGAGTTGTAGTCCGTTTTATAAAGAGTGTGTTAAATGTCACCAAAAATTAAAATCTCCATAACTCTCTCATTTTAATTGCAAAAGTGGTGAAATTTCTACAAACTGGAGGTCTTCAAATTCTATTTCAATCGAAAAAATCTCATTTAAAATTAGCGGGGGCGAGAGCGTTTTGGTCCATTTTATAAAGAGTGTGAAACGTCACCCAAAATTAAAACCTCCATAACTCTCGCATTTTAATTCCAAAAGTGGTGAAATTTCTACCAATCGGAGGTCTTCAAATTCTCTTTCGGGAGAGAGAAATCTCGTTTCAAAATTCATTGGGGTGAGTGAGTTGTAGTCCGTTTTATAAAGAGTTAAACGTCACCAAAATTAAATCCTCCATAAGTTTCGCATTTTAAGTGCAAAAGTGGTGAAATTTATTGCAATTGGAGGTCTTCAAATTCTCTTTCAATGGAAGAAATCTTGTTTAAGATTAGGTGGGCTGGGACTGCTTTGGCGCATTTTATAAAGAGTGCGAAACGTCACCCAAAATTAAAACCTCCATAACTCTAGCATTTTAAGTCCAAAAGGGGTGAAATTTCTACCAATCGGAGGTCCTAAGATTATATTTCAGGGAAAGAAATCTCATTTCAAAATTTATTGGGAAAGAACTCTCTCTCACTTTAAGTAAAAAAGGGGTGAAATTTCTACCAATCGGATGTCTTCAAATTCTCTTTCAACAGAAAAAATCTCAATTAAAAATTCGGTGGGATGAGGGACTTTTTGTCCATTTTATAAAGAGTGTGTGAAACATCACCCAAAATTAAAAGCACCATAACTCTCTCATTTTAAGTCCAAAAGTGTTGAAATTTCTACCAATCGGAGGTCCTAAGATTCTATTTCAGGGGAAAGAAATCTCATTTCAAAATTTGTTGGGATGAGCGAGTTATAGTCCATTTTATAAAGAGTGTGTGCCACGTCACCCAAAATTAAAACCTCTATAACTCTCTCTCTCACTTTATGTCCAAAAGTGGTTAAATTTCTACCAATCGGAGGTCCTAAGATTCTATTTCAGGGACAGAAATCTGATTTCAAAATTTGTTGGGATGAGAGTTGTAGTCCATTTTATAAAGTCTGTGAGGAACGTCACCAAAAATTAAAACCTCTATAACTCTCTCTCACTTTAAGTCCAAAAGTCGTGAAATTTCTACGAATCGGAGGTCTTCAAATTTCTTTCTGGGGAGAGAAATCTCGTTTCAAAATTCATTGGGGTGAGAGAGTTGTAGTCCGTTTTATAAAGAGTGTGTTAAATGTCACCAAAAATTAAAATCTCCATAACTCTCTCATTTTAATTGCAAAAGTGGTGAAATTTCTACAAACTGGAGGTCTTCAAATTCTATTTCAATCGAAAAAATCTCATATAAAATTAGCGGGGGCGAGAGCGTTTTGGTCCATTTTATAAAGAGTGTGAAACGTCACCCAAAATTAAAACCTCCATAACTCTCGCATTTTAATTCCAAAAGTGGTGAAATTTCTACCAATCGGAGGTCTTCAAATTCTCTTTCGGGAGAGAGAAATCTCGTTTCAAAATTCATTGGGGTGAGTGAGTTGTAGTCCGTTTTATAAAGAGTTAAACGTCACCAAAATTAAATCCTCCATAAGTTTCGCATTTTAAGTGCAAAAGTGGTGAAATTTATTGCAATTGGAGGTCTTCAAATTCTCTTTCAATGGAAGAAATCTTGTTTAAGATTAGGTGGGCTGGGACTGTTTTGGCGCATTTTATAAAGAGTGCGAAACGTCACCCAAAATTAAAACCTCCATAACTCTAGCATTTTAAGTCCAAAAGGGGTGAAATTTCTACCAATCGGAGGTCCTAAGATTATATTTCAGGGAAAGAAATCTCATTTCAAAATTTATTGGGAAAGAACTCTCTCTCACTTTAAGTAAAAAAGGGGTGAAATTTCTACCAATCGGATGTCTTCAAATTCTCTTTCAACAGAAAAAATCTCAATTAAAAATTCGGTGGGATGAGGGACTTTTTGTCCATTTTATAAAGAGTGTGTGAAACATCACCCAAAATTAAAAGCACCATAACTCTCTCATTTTAAGTCCAAAAGTGTTGAAATTTCTACCAATCGGAGGTCCTAAGATTCTATTTCAGGGGAAAGAAATCTCATTTCAAAATTTGTTGGGATGAGCGAGTTATAGTCCATTTTATAAAGAGTGTGTGCCACGTCACCCAAAATTAAAACCTCTATAACTCTCTCTCTCACTTTATGTCCAAAAGTGGTTAAATTTCTACCAATCGGAGGTCTTCAAATTCTCTTTCAGGGGACAGAAATCACGTTTCAAAATTCATTGGGGTTAGAGAGTTGTAGTCTGTTTTATAAAGAGTGTGTTAAACGTCACCAAAAATTAAAACCTCCATAACTCTCTGATTTTAAGTGCAAAAGTGGTAAAATTTCTACCAATTGGAGGACTTCAAATTCTCTTTCAGTGGAAAAAATCTCATTCAAGATTAGCGGGGGTGAGAGCGTTTCGGTCCATTTTATAAAAAGAGCGAAACGTCACCCAAAATTAAAACCTCCATAAGTCTCTCATTTTAGCTTCAAAAGTGGTGAAATTTCTACCAATAGGAGGTCTTCAAATTCTCTTTTACCGGAAAAAAATCTCATTTAAAATTCGGTGGGATGACGGAGTTTTTGTCCATTTTATAAAGAGTGTGTGAAACGTCACTCAAAATTAAAACCTCAATAAGTCTCGCCTTTTAAGTCTAAAAGTGGTGAGATTTCTACCAATCGGTGGTCTTAAGATACCAATTCAGGGGAAGGAAATCTCATCCCAAAATTCATTGCGGTGAGAGAGTTGTAGTCCGGTTTATAAAGAGTGTGATAAACATCACCAAAAATTAAAACCTCCATAACTCTCTCATTTTAAGTGCAAAAGTGGTGAAATTTCTACCAATTGGAGGTCTTCAAATTCTCTTTCAGTGGGAAAAATCTCATTTAAGATTAGGTGGGGTGAGAGCGTTTTGGTCCATTTTTTAAAGTGTGCGAAACGTCACCCAAAATTAAAACCTCCATAACTCTCTAATTTTAAGTCCAAAAGTGGTGAAATTTCTACCAATCGGAGGTCCTAAGATTCTATTTCGGGGAAAGAAATCTCATTTCAAAATTTGTTGGGATGAGAGTTGTAGTCCATTTTATAAAGAGTGTGCGAAACGTCACCCAAAATTAAAACCACCATAACTCTCGCATTTTAAGTCCAAAAGTGGTGAAATTTCTACCAATCGGAGGTCCTAAGATTCTATTTCAGGGACAGAAATCTGATTTCAAAATTTGTTTGGATGAGAGTTGTAGTCCATTTTATAAAGTCTGTGAGGAACGTCACCAAAAATTAAAACCTCTATAACTCTCTCTCACTTTAAGTCCAAAAGTCGTGAAATTTCTACGAATCGGAGGTCTTCAAATTTCTTTCTGGGGAGAGAAATCTCGTTTCAAAATTCATTGGGGTGAGAGAGTTGTAGTCCGTTTTATAAAGAGTGTGTTAAATGTCACCAAAAATTAAAATCTCCATAACTCTCTCATTTTAATTGCAAAAGTGGTGAAATTTCTACAAACTGGAGGTCTTCAAATTCTATTTCAATCGAAAAAATCTCATTTAAAATTAGCGGGGGCGAGAGCGTTTTGGTCCATTTTATAAAGAGTGTGAAACGTCACCCAAAATTAAAACCTCCATAACTCTCGCATTTTAATTCCAAAAGTGGTGAAATTTCTACCAATCGGAGGTCTTCAAATTCTCTTTCGGGAGAGAGAAATCTCGTTTCAAAATTCATTGGGGTGAGTGAGTTGTAGTCCGTTTTATAAAGAGTTAAACGTCACCAAAATTAAATCCTCCATAAGTTTCGCATTTTAAGTGCAAAAGTGGTGAAATTTATTGCAATTGGAGGTCTTCAAATTCTCTTTCAATGGAAGAAATCTTGTTTAAGATTAGGTGGGCTGGGACTGCTTTGGCGCATTTTATAAAGAGTGCGAAACGTCACCCAAAATTAAAACCTCCATAACTCTAGCATTTTAAGTCCAAAAGGGGTGAAATTTCTACCAATCGGAGGTCCTAAGATTATATTTCAGGGAAAGAAATCTCATTTCAAAATTTATTCGGAAAGAACTCTCTCTCACTTTAAGTAAAAAAGGGGTGAAATTTCTACCAATCGGATGTCTTCAAATTCTCTTTCAACAGAAAAAATCTCAATTAAAAATTCGGTGGGATGAGGGACTTTTTGTCCATTTTATAAAGAGTGTGTGAAACATCACCCAAAATTAAAAGCACCATAACTCTCTAATTTTAAGTCCAAAAGTGGTGAAATTTCTACCAATCGGAGGTCCTAAGATTCTATTTCGGGGAAAGAAATCTCATTTCAAAATTTGTTGGGATGAGAGTTGTAGTCCATTTTATAAAGAGTGTGCGAAACGTCACCCAAAATTAAAACCACCATAACTCTCGCATTTTAAGTCCAAAAGTGGTGAAATTTCTACCAATCGGAGGTCCTAAGATTCTATTTCAGGGACAGAAATCTGATTTCAAAATTTGTTGGGATGAGAGTTGTAGTCCATTTTATAAAGTCTGTGAGGAACGTCACCAAAAATTAAAACCTCTATAACTCTCTCTCACTTTAAGTCCAAAAGTCGTGAAATTTCTACGAATCGGAGGTCTTCAAATTTCTTTCTGGGGAGAGAAATCTCGTTTCAAAATTCATTGGGGTGAGAGAGTTGTAGTCCGTTTTATAAAGAGTGTGTTAAATGTCACCAAAAATTAAAATCTCCATAACTCTCTCATTTTAATTGCAAAAGTGGTGAAATTTCTACAAACTGGAGGTCTTCAAATTCTATTTCAATCGAAAAAATCTCATATAAAATTAGCGGGGGCGAGAGCGTTTTGGTCCATTTTATAAAGAGTGTGAAACGTCACCCAAAATTAAAACCTCCATAACTCTCGCATTTTAATTCCAAAAGTGGTGAAATTTCTACCAATCGGAGGTCTTCAAATTCTCTTTCGGGAGAGAGAAATCTCGTTTCAAAATTCATTGGGGTGAGTGAGTTGTAGTCCGTTTTATAAAGAGTTAAACGTCACCAAAATTAAATCCTCCATAAGTTTCGCATTTTAAGTGCAAAAGTGGTGAAATTTATTGCAATTGGAGGTCTTCAAATTCTCTTTCAATGGAAGAAATCTTGTTTAAGATTAGGTGGGCTGGGACTGTTTTGGCGCATTTTATAAAGAGTGCGAAACGTCACCCAAAATTAAAACCTCCATAACTCTAGCATTTTAAGTCCAAAAGGGGTGAAATTTCTACCAATCGGAGGTCCTAAGATTATATTTCAGGGAAAGAAATCTCATTTCAAAATTTATTGGGAAAGAACTCTCTCTCACTTTAAGTAAAAAAGGGGTGAAATTTCTACCAATCGGATGTCTTCAAATTCTCTTTCAACAGAAAAAATCTCAATTAAAAATTCGGTGGGATGAGGGACTTTTTGTCCATTTTATAAAGAGTGTGTGAAACATCACCCAAAATTAAAAGCACCATAACTCTCTCATTTTAAGTCCAAAAGTGTTGAAATTTCTACCAATCGGAGGTCCTAAGATTCTATTTCAGGGGAAAGAAATCTCATTTCAAAATTTGTTGGGATGAGCGAGTTATAGTCCATTTTATAAAGAGTGTGTGCCACGTCACCCAAAATTAAAACCTCTATAACTCTCTCTCTCACTTTATGTCCAAAAGTGGTTAAATTTCTACCAATCGGAGGTCTTCAAATTCTCTTTCAGGGGACAGAAATCACGTTTCAAAATTCATTGGGGTTAGAGAGTTGTAGTCTGTTTTATAAAGAGTGTGTTAAACGTCACCAAAAATTAAAACCTCCATAACTCTCTGATTTTAAGTGCAAAAGTGGTAAAATTTCTACCAATTGGAGGACTTCAAATTCTCTTTCAGTGGAAAAAATCTCATTCAAGATTAGCGGGGGTGAGAGCGTTTCGGTCCATTTTATAAAAAGAGCGAAACGTCACCCAAAATTAAAACCTCCATAAGTCTCTCATTTTAGCTTCAAAAGTGGTGAAATTTCTACCAATAGGAGGTCTTCAAATTCTCTTTTACCGGAAAAAAATCTCATTTAAAATTCGGTGGGATGACGGAGTTTTTGTCCATTTTATAAAGAGTGTGTGAAACGTCACTCAAAATTAAAACCTCAATAAGTCTCGCCTTTTAAGTCTAAAAGTGGTGAGATTTCTACCAATCGGTGGTCTTAAGATACCAATTCAGGGGAAGGAAATCTCATCCCAAAATTCATTGCGGTGAGAGAGTTGTAGTCCGGTTTATAAAGAGTGTGATAAACATCACCAAAAATTAAAACCTCCATAACTCTCTCATTTTAAGTGCAAAAGTGGTGAAATTTCTACCAATTGGAGGTCTTCAAATTCTCTTTCAGTGGGAAAAATCTCATTTAAGATTAGGTGGGGTGAGAGCGTTTTGGTCCATTTTTTAAAGTGTGCGAAACGTCACCCAAAATTAAAACCTCCATAACTCTCTAATTTTAAGTCCAAAAGTGGTGAAATTTCTACCAATCGGAGGTCCTAAGATTCTATTTCGGGGAAAGAAATCTCATTTCAAAATTTGTTGGGATGAGAGTTGTAGTCCATTTTATAAAGAGTGTGCGAAACGTCACCCAAAATTAAAACCACCATAACTCTCGCATTTTAAGTCCAAAAGTGGTGAAATTTCTACCAATCGGAGGTCCTAAGATTCTATTTCAGGGACAGAAATCTGATTTCAAAATTTGTTTGGATGAGAGTTGTAGTCCATTTTATAAAGTCTGTGAGGAACGTCACCAAAAATTAAAACCTCTATAACTCTCTCTCACTTTAAGTCCAAAAGTCGTGAAATTTCTACGAATCGGAGGTCTTCAAATTTCTTTCTGGGGAGAGAAATCTCGTTTCAAAATTCATTGGGGTGAGAGAGTTGTAGTCCGTTTTATAAAGAGTGTGTTAAAGGTCACCAAAAATTAAAATCTCCATAACTCTCTCATTTTAATTGCAAAAGTGGTGAAATTTCTACAAACTGGAGGTCTTCAAATTCTATTTCAATCGAAAAAATCTCATTTAAAATTAGCGGGGGCGAGAGCGTTTTGGTCCATTTTATAAAGAGTGTGAAACGTCACCCAAAATTAAAACCTCCATAACTCTCGCATTTTAATTCCAAAAGTGGTGAAATTTCTACCAATCGGAGGTCTTCAAATTCTCTTTCGGGAGAGAGAAATCTCGTTTCAAAATTCATTGGGGTGAGTGAGTTGTAGTCCGTTTTATAAAGAGTTAAACGTCACCAAAATTAAATCCTCCATAAGTTTCGCATTTTAAGTGCAAAAGTGGTGAAATTTATTGCAATTGGAGGTCTTCAAATTCTCTTTCAATGGAAGAAATCTTGTTTAAGATTAGGTGGGCTGGGACTGTTTTGGCGCATTTTATAAAGAGTGCGAAACGTCACCCAAAATTAAAACCTCCATAACTCTAGCATTTTAAGTCCAAAAGGGGTGAAATTTCTACCAATCGGAGGTCCTAAGATTATATTTCAGGGAAAGAAATCTCATTTCAAAATTTATTGGGAAAGAACTCTCTCTCACTTTAAGTAAAAAAGGGGTGAAATTTCTACCAATCGGATGTCTTCAAATTCTCTTTCAACAGAAAAAATCTCAATTAAAAATTCGGTGGGATGAGGGACTTTTTGTCCATTTTATAAAGAGTGTGTGAAACATCACCCAAAATTAAAAGCACCATAACTCTCTCATTTTAAGTCCAAAAGTGTTGAAATTTCTACCAATCGGAGGTCCTAAGATTCTATTTCAGGGGAAAGAAATCTCATTTCAAAATTTGTTGGGATGAGCGAGTTATACTCCATTTTATAAAGAGTGTGTGCCACGTCACCCAAAATTAAAACCTCTATAACTCTCTCTCTCACTTTATGTCCAAAAGTGGTTAAATTTCTACCAATCGGAGGTCTTCAAATTCTCTTTCAGGGGACAGAAATCACGTTTCAAAATTCATTGGGGTTAGAGAGTTGTAGTCTGTTTTATAAAGAGTGTGTTAAACGTCACCAAAAATTAAAACCTCCATAACTCTCTGATTTTAAGTGCAAAAGTGGTAAAATTTCTACCAATTGGAGGACTTCAAATTCTCTTTCAGTGGAAAAAATCTCATTCAAGATTAGCGGGGGTGAGAGCGTTTCGGTCCATTTTATAAAAAGAGCGAAACGTCACCCAAAATTAAAACCTCCATAAGTCTCTCATTTTAGCTTCAAAAGTGGTGAAATTTCTACCAATAGGAGGTCTTCAAATTCTCTTTTACCGGAAAAAAATCTCATTTAAAATTCGGTGGGATGACGGAGTTTTTGTCCATTTTATAAAGAGTGTGTGAAACGTCACTCAAAATTAAAACCTCAATAAGTCTCGCCTTTTAAGTCTAAAAGTGGTGAGATTTCTACCAATCGGTGGTCTTAAGATACCAATTCAGGGGAAGGAAATCTCATCCCAAAATTCATTGCGGTGAGAGAGTTGTAGTCCGGTTTATAAAGAGTGTGATAAACATCACCAAAAATTAAAACCTCCATAACTCTCTCATTTTAAGTGCAAAAGTGGTGAAATTTCTACCAATTGGAGGTCTTCAAATTCTCTTTCAGTGGGAAAAATCTCATTTAAGATTAGGTGGGGTGAGAGCGTTTTGGTCCATTTTTTAAAGTGTGCGAAACGTCACCCAAAATTAAAACCTCCATAACTCTCTAATTTTAAGTCCAAAAGTGGTGAAATTTCTACCAATCGGAGGTCCTAAGATTCTATTTCGGGGAAAGAAATCTCATTTCAAAATTTGTTGGGATGAGAGTTGTAGTCCATTTTATAAAGAGTGTGCGAAACGTCACCCAAAATTAAAACCACCATAACTCTCGCATTTTAAGTCCAAAAGTGGTGAAATTTCTACCAATCGGAGGTCCTAAGATTCTATTTCAGGGACAGAAATCTGATTTCAAAATTTGTTTGGATGAGAGTTGTAGTCCATTTTATAAAGTCTGTGAGGAACGTCACCAAAAATTAAAACCTCTATAACTCTCTCTCACTTTAAGTCCAAAAGTCGTGAAATTTCTACGAATCGGAGGTCTTCAAATTTCTTTCTGGGGAGAGAAATCTCGTTTCAAAATTCATTGGGGTGAGAGAGTTGTAGTCCGTTTTATAAAGAGTGTGTTAAAGGTCACCAAAAATTAAAATCTCCATAACTCTCTCATTTTAATTGCAAAAGTGGTGAAATTTCTACAAACTGGAGGTCTTCAAATTCTATTTCAATCGAAAAAATCTCATTTAAAATTAGCGGGGGCGAGAGCGTTTTGGTCCATTTTATAAAGAGTGTGAAACGTCACCCAAAATTAAAACCTCCATAACTCTCGCATTTTAATTCCAAAAGTGGTGAAATTTCTACCAATCGGAGGTCTTCAAATTCTCTTTCGGGAGAGAGAAATCTCGTTTCAAAATTCATTGGGGTGAGTGAGTTGTAGTCCGTTTTATAAAGAGTTAAACGTCACCAAAATTAAATCCTCCATAAGTTTCGCATTTTAAGTGCAAAAGTGGTGAAATTTATTGCAATTGGAGGTCTTCAAATTCTCTTTCAATGGAAGAAATCTTGTTTAAGATTAGGTGGGCTGGGACTGTTTTGGCGCATTTTATAAAGAGTGCGAAACGTCACCCAAAATTAAAACCTCCATAACTCTAGCATTTTAAGTCCAAAAGGGGTGAAATTTCTACCAATCGGAGGTCCTAAGATTATATTTCAGGGAAAGAAATCTCATTTCAAAATTTATTGGGAAAGAACTCTCTCTCACTTTAAGTAAAAAAGGGGTGAAATTTCTACCAATCGGATGTCTTCAAATTCTCTTTCAACAGAAAAAATCTCAATTAAAAATTCGGTGGGATGAGGGACTTTTTGTCCATTTTATAAAGAGTGTGTGAAACATCACCCAAAATTAAAAGCACCATAACTCTCTCATTTTAAGTCCAAAAGTGTTGAAATTTCTACCAATCGGAGGTCCTAAGATTCTATTTCAGGGGAAAGAAATCTCATTTCAAAATTTGTTGGGATGAGCGAGTTATAGTCCATTTTATAAAGAGTGTGTGCCACGTCACCCAAAATTAAAACCTCTATAACTCTCTCTCTCACTTTATGTCCAAAAGTGGTTAAATTTCTACCAATCGGAGGTCTTCAAATTCTCTTTCAGGGGACAGAAATCACGTTTCAAAATTCATTGGGGTTAGAGAGTTGTAGTCTGTTTTATAAAGAGTGTGTTAAACGTCACCAAAAATTAAAACCTCCATAACTCTCTGATTTTAAGTGCAAAAGTGGTAAAATTTCTACCAATTGGAGGACTTCAAATTCTCTTTCAGTGGAAAAAATCTCATTCAAGATTAGCGGGGGTGAGAGCGTTTCGGTCCATTTTATAAAAAGAGCGAAACGTCACCCAAAATTAAAACCTCCATAAGTCTCTCATTTTAGCTTCAAAAGTGGTGAAATTTCTACCAATAGGAGGTCTTCAAATTCTCTTTTACCGGAAAAAAATCTCATTTAAAATTCGGTGGGATGACGGAGTTTTTGTCCATTTTATAAAGAGTGTGTGAAACGTCACTCAAAATTAAAACCTCAATAAGTCTCGCCTTTTAAGTCTAAAAGTGGTGAGATTTCTACCAATCGGTGGTCTTAAGATAGCAATTCAGGGGAAGGAAATCTCATCCCAAAATTCATTGCGGTGAGAGAGTTGTAGTCCGGTTTATAAAGAGTGTGATAAACATCACCAAAAATTAAAACCTCCATAACTCTCTCATTTTAAGTGCAAAAGTGGTGAAATTTCTACCAATTGGAGGTCTTCAAATTCTCTTTCAGTGGGAAAAATCTCATTTAAGATTAGGTGGGGTGAGAGCGTTTTGGTCCATTTTTTAAAGTGTGCGAAACGTCACCCAAAATTAAAACCTCCATAACTCTCTAATTTTAAGTCCAAAAGTGGTGAAATTTCTACCAATCGGAGGTCCTAAGATTCTATTTCGGGGAAAGAAATCTCATTTCAAAATTTGTTGGGATGAGAGTTGTAGTCCATTTTATAAAGAGTGTGCGAAACGTCACCCAAAATTAAAACCACCATAACTCTCGCATTTTAAGTCCAAAAGTGGTGAAATTTCTACCAATCGGAGGTCCTAAGATTCTATTTCAGGGACAGAAATCTGATTTCAAAATTTGTTTGGATGAGAGTTGTAGTCCATTTTATAAAGTCTGTGAGGAACGTCACCAAAAATTAAAACCTCTATAACTCTCTCTCACTTTAAGTCCAAAAGTCGTGAAATTTCTACGAATCGGAGGTCTTCAAATTTCTTTCTGGGGAGAGAAATCTCGTTTCAAAATTCATTGGGGTGAGAGAGTTGTAGTCCGTTTTATAAAGAGTGTGTTAAAGGTCACCAAAAATTAAAATCTCCATAACTCTCTCATTTTAATTGCAAAAGTGGTGAAATTTCTACAAACTGGAGGTCTTCAAATTCTATTTCAATCGAAAAAATCTCATTTAAAATTAGCGGGGGCGAGAGCGTTTTGGTCCATTTTATAAAGAGTGTGAAACGTCACCCAAAATTAAAACCTCCATAACTCTCGCATTTTAATTCCAAAAGTGGTGAAATTTCTACCAATCGGAGGTCTTCAAATTCTCTTTCGGGAGAGAGAAATCTCGTTTCAAAATTCATTGGGGTGAGTGAGTTGTAGTCCGTTTTATAAAGAGTTAAACGTCACCAAAATTAAATCCTCCATAAGTTTCGCATTTTAAGTGCAAAAGTGGTGAAATTTATTGCAATTGGAGGTCTTCAAATTCTCTTTCAATGGAAGAAATCTTGTTTAAGATTAGGTGGGCTGGGACTGTTTTGGCGCATTTTATAAAGAGTGCGAAACGTCACCCAAAATTAAAACCTCCATAACTCTAGCATTTTAAGTCCAAAAGGGGTGAAATTTCTACCAATCGGAGGTCCTAAGATTATATTTCAGGGAAAGAAATCTCATTTCAAAATTTATTGGGAAAGAACTCTCTCTCACTTTAAGTAAAAAAGGGGTGAAATTTCTACCAATCGGATGTCTTCAAATTCTCTTTCAACAGAAAAAATCTCAATTAAAAATTCGGTGGGATGAGGGACTTTTTGTCCATTTTATAAAGAGTGTGTGAAACATCACCCAAAATTAAAAGCACCATAACTCTCTCATTTTAAGTCCAAAAGTGTTGAAATTTCTACCAATCGGAGGTCCTAAGATTCTATTTCAGGGGAAAGAAATCTCATTTCAAAATTTGTTGGGATGAGCGAGTTATAGTCCATTTTATAAAGAGTGTGTGCCACGTCACCCAAAATTAAAACCTCTATAACTCTCTCTCTCACTTTATGTCCAAAAGTGGTTAAATTTCTACCAATCGGAGGTCTTCAAATTCTCTTCAGGGGACAGAAATCACGTTTCAAACTTCATTGGGGTTAGAGAGTTGTAGTCTGTTTTATAAAGAGTGTGTTAAACGTCACCAAAAATTAAAACCTCCATAACTCTCTGATTTTAAGTGCAAAAGTGGTAAAATTTCTACCAATTGGAGGACTTCAAATTCTCTTTCAGTGGAAAAAATCTCATTCAAGATTAGCGGGGGTGAGAGCGTTTCGGTCCATTTTATAAAAAGAGCGAAACGTCACCCAAAATTAAAACCTCCATAAGTCTCTCATTTTAGCTTCAAAAGTGGTGAAATTTCTACCAATAGGAGGTCTTCAAATTCTCTTTTACCGGAAAAAAATCTCATTTAAAATTCGGTGGGATGACGGAGTTTTTGTCCATTTTATAAAGAGTGTGTGAAACGTCACTCAAAATTAAAACCTCAATAAGTCTCGCCTTTTAAGTCTAAAAGTGGTGAGATTTCTACCAATCGGTGGTCTTAAGATACCAATTCAGGGGAAGGAAATCTCATCCCAAAATTCATTGCGGTGAGAGAGTTGTAGTCCGGTTTATAAAGAGTGTGATAAACATCACCAAAAATTAAAACCTCAATAACTCTCTCATTTTAAGTGCAAAAGTGGTGAAATTTCTACCAATTGGAGGTCTTCAAATTCTCTTTCAGTGGAAAAAATCTCATTTAAGATTAGGTGGGGTGAGAGCGTTTTGGTCCATTTTTTAAAGTGTGCGAAACGTCACCCAAAATTAAAACCTCCATAACTCTCTAATTTTAAGTCCAAAAGTGGTGAAATTTTTACCAATCGGAGGTCCTAAGATTCTATTTCGGGGAAAGAAATCTCATTTCAAAATTTGTTGGGATGAGAGTTGTAGTCCATTTTATAAAGAGTGTGCGAAACGTCACCCAAAATTAAAACCACCATAACTCTCGCATTTTAAGTCCAAAAGTGGTGAAATTTCTACCAATCGGAGGTCCTAAGATTCTATTTCAGGGACAGAAATCTGATTTCAAAATTTGTTGGGATGAGAGTTGTAGTCCATTTTATAAAGTCTGTGCGGAACGTCACCAAAAATTAAAACCTCTATAACTCTCTCTCACTTTAAGTCCAAAAGTCGTGAAATTTCTACGAATCGGAGGTCTTCAAATTTCTTTCTGGGGAGAGAAATCTCGTTTCAAAATTCATTGGGGTGAGAGAGTTGTAGTCCGTTTTATAAAGAGTGTGTTAAATGTCACCAAAAATTAAAATCTCCATAACTCTCTCATTTTAATTGCAAAAGTGGTGAAATCTCTACAAATTGGAGGTCTTCAAATTCTATTTCAATCGAAAAAATCTCATTTAAAATTAGCGGGGGCGAGAGCGTTTTGGTCCATTTTATAAAGAGTGTGAAACGTCACCCAAAATTAAAACCTCCAAAACTCTCGCATTTTAATTCCAAAAGTGGTGAAATTTCTACCAATCGGAGGTCTTCAAATTCTCTTTCGGGAGAGAGAAATCTCGTTTCAAAATTCATTGGGGTGAGTGAGTTGTAGTCCGTTTTATAAAGAGTTAAATGTCACCAAAATTAAAACCTCCATAAGTTTCGCATTTTAAGTGCAAAAGTGGTGAAATTTATTGCAATTGGAGGTCTTCAAATTCTCTTTCAATGGAAGAAATCTTGTTTAAGATTAGGTGGGCTGGGACTGTTTTGGCGCATTTTATAAAGAGTGCGAAACGTCACCCAAAATTAAAACCTCCATAACTCTAGCATTTTAAGTCCAAAAGGGGTGAAATTTCTACCAATCGGAGGTCCTAAGATTATATTTCAGGGAAAGAAATCTCATTTCAAAATTTATTGGGAAAGAACTCTCTCTCACTTTAAGTAAAAAAGGGGTGAAATTTCTACCAATCGGATGTCTTCAAATTCTCTTTCAACAGAAAAAATCTCAATTAAAAATTCGGTGGGATGAGGGACTTTTTGTCCATTTTATAAAGAGTGTGTGAAACATCACCCAAAATTAAAAGCACCATAACTCTCTCATTTTAAGTCCAAAAGTGTTGAAATTTCTACCAATCGGAGGTCCTAAGATTCTATTTCAGGGGAAAGAAATCTCATTTCAAAATTTGTTGGGATGAGCGAGTTATAGTCCATTTTATAAAGAGTGTGTGCCACGTCACCCAAAATTAAAACCTCTATAACTCTCTCTCTCACTTTATGTCCAAAAGTGGTTAAATTTCTACCAATCGGAGGTCTTCAAATTCTCTTTCAGGGGACAGAAATCACGTTTCAAACTTCATTGGGGTTAGAGAGTTGTAGTCAGTTTTATAAAGAGTGTGTTAAACGTCACCAAAAATTAAAACCTCCATAACTCTCTGATTTTAAGTGCAAAAGTGGTAAAATTTCTACCAATTGGAGGACTTCAAATTCTCTTTCAATGGAAAAAATCTCATTCAAGATTAGCGGGGGTGAGAGCGTTTCGGTCCATTTTATAAAAAGAGCGAAACGTCACCCAAAATTAAAACCTCCATAAGTCTCTCATTTTAGCTTCAAAAGTGGTGAAATTTCTACCAATAGGAGGTCTTCAAATTCTCTTTTACCGGAAAAAAATCTCATTTAAAATTCGGTGGGATGACGGAGTTTTTGTCCATTTTATAAAGAGTGTGTGAAACGTCACTCAAAATTAAAACCTCAATAAGTCTCGCCTTTTAAGTCTAAAAGTGGTGAGATTTCTACCAATCGGTGGTCTTAAGATACCAATTCAGGGGAAGGAAATCTCATCCCAAAATTCATTGCGGTGAGAGAGTTGTAGTCCGGTTTATAAAGAGTGTGATAAACATCACCAAAAATTAAAACCTCCATAACTCTCTCATTTTAAGTGCAAAAGTGGTGAAATTTCTACCAATTGGAGGTCTTCAAATTCTCTTTCAGTGGAAAAAATCTCATTTAAGATTAGGTGGGGTGAGAGCGTTTTGGTCCATTTTTTAAAGTGTGCGAAACGTCACCCAAAATTAAAACCTCCATAACTCTCTAATTTTAAGTCCAAAAGTGGTGAAATTTCTACCAATCGGAGGTCCTAAGATTCTATTTCGGGGAAAGAAATCTCATTTCAAAATTTGTTGGGATGAGAGTTGTAGTCCATTTTATAAAGAGTGTGCGAAACGTCACCCAAAATTAAAACCACCATAACTCTCGCATTTTAAGTCCAAAAGTGGTGAAATTTCTACCAATCGGAGGTCCTAAGATTCTATTTCAGGGACAGAAATCTGATTTCAAAATTTGTTGGGATGAGAGTTGTAGTCCATTTTATAAAGTCTGTGCGGAACGTCACCAAAAATTAAAACCTCTATAACTCTCTCTCACTTTAAGTCCAAAAGTCGTGAAATTTCTACGAATCGGAGGTCTTCAAATTTCTTTCTGGGGAGAGAAATCTCGTTTCAAAATTCATTGGGGTGAGAGAGTTGTAGTCCGTTTTATAAAGAGTGTGTTAAATGTCACCAAAAATTAAAATCTCCATAACTCTCTCATTTTAATTGCAAAAGTGGTGAAATCTCTACAAATTGGAGGTCTTCAAATTCTATTTCAATCGAAAAAATCTCATTTAAAATTAGCGGGGGCGAGAGCGTTTTGGTCCATTTTATAAAGAGTGTGAAACGTCACCCAAAATTAAAACCTCCAAAACTCTCGCATTTTAATTCCAAAAGTGGTGAAATTTCTACCAATCGGAGGTCTTCAAATTCTCTTTCGGGAGAGAGAAATCTCGTTTCAAAATTCATTGGGGTGAGTGAGTTGTAGTCCGTTTTATAAAGAGTTAAACGTCACCAAAATTAAAACCTCCATAAGTTTCGCATTTTAAGTGCAAAAGTGGTGAAATTTATTGCAATTGGAGGTCTTCAAATTCTCTTTCAATGGAAGAAATCTTGTTTAAGATTAGGTGGGCTGGGACTGTTTTGGCGCATTTTATAAAGAGTGCGAAACGTCACCCAAAATTAAAACCTCCATAACTCTAGCATTTTAAGTCCAAAAGGGGTGAAATTTCTACCAATCGGAGGTCCTAAGATTATATTTCAGGGAAAGAAATCTCATTTCAAAATTTATTGGGAAAGAACTCTCTCTCACTTTAAGTAAAAAAGGGGTGAAATTTCTACCAATCGGATGTCTTCAAATTCTCTTTCAACAGAAAAAATCTCAATTAAAAATTCGGTGGGATGAGGGACTTTTTGTCCATTTTATAAAGAGTGTGTGAAACATCACCCAAAATTAAAAGCACCATAACTCTCTCATTTTAAGTCCAAAAGTGTTGAAATTTCTACCAATCGGAGGTCCTAAGATTCTATTTCAGGGGAAAGAAATCTCATTTCAAAATTTGTTGGGATGAGCGAGTTATAGTCCATTTTATAAAGAGTGTGTGCCACGTCACCCAAAATTAAAACCTCTATAACTCTCTCTCTCACTTTATGTCCAAAAGTGGTTAAATTTCTACCAATCGGAGGTCTTCAAATTCTCTTTCAGGGGACAGAAATCACGTTTCAAACTTCATTGGGGTTAGAGAGTTGTAGTCAGTTTTATAAAGAGTGTGTTAAACGTCACCAAAAATTAAAACCTCCATAACTCTCTGATTTTAAGTGCAAAAGTGGTAAAATTTCTACCAATTGGAGGACTTCAAATTCTCTTTCAATGGAAAAAATCTCATTCAAGATTAGCGGGGGTGAGAGCGTTTCGGTCCATTTTATAAAAAGAGCGAAACGTCACCCAAAATTAAAACCTCCATAAGTCTCTCATTTTAGCTTCAAAAGTGGTGAAATTTCTACCAATAGGAGGTCTTCAAATTCTCTTTTACCGGAAAAAAATCTCATTTAAAATTCGGTGGGATGACGGAGTTTTTGTCCATTTTATAAAGAGTGTGTGAAACGTCACTCAAAATTAAAACCTCAATAAGTCTCGCCTTTTAAGTCTAAAAGTGGTGAGATTTCTACCAATCGGTGGTCTTAAGATACCAATTCAGGGGAAGGAAATCTCATCCCAAAATTCATTGCGGTGAGAGAGTTGTAGTCCGGTTTATAAAGAGTGTGATAAACATCACCAAAAATTAAAACCTCCATAACTCTCTCATTTTAAGTGCAAAAGTGGTGAAATTTCTACCAATTGGAGGTCTTCAAATTCTCTTTCAGTGGAAAAAATCTCATTTAAGATTAGGTGGGGTGAGAGCGTTTTGGTCCATTTTTTAAAGTGTGCGAAACGTCACTCAAAATTAAAACCTCCATAACTCTCTAATTTTAAGTCCAAAAGTGGTGAAATTTCTACCAATCGGAGGTCCTAAGATTCTATTTCGGGGAAAGAAATCTCATTTCAAAATTTGTTGGGATGAGAGTTGTAGTCCATTTTATAAAGAGTGTGCGAAACGTCACCCAAAATTAAAACCACCATAACTCTCGCATTTTAAGTCCAAAAGTGGTGAAATTTCTACCAATCGGAGGTCCTAAGATTCTATTTCAGGGACAGAAATCTGATTTCAAAATTTGTTGGGATGAGAGTTGTAGTCCATTTTATAAAGTCTGTGCGGAACGTCACCAAAAATTAAAACCTCTATAACTCTCTCTCACTTTAAGTCCAAAAGTCGTGAAATTTCTACGAATCGGAGGTCTTCAAATTTCTTTCTGGGGAGAGAAATCTCGTTTCAAAATTCATTGGGGTGAGAGAGTTGTAGTCCGTTTTATAAAGAGTGTGTTAAATGTCACCAAAAATTAAAATCTCCATAACTCTCTCATTTTAATTGCAAAAGTGGTGAAATCTCTACAAATTGGAGGTCTTCAAATTCTATTTCAATCGAAAAAATCTCATTTAAAATTAGCGGGGGCGAGAGCGTTTTGGTCCATTTTATAAAGAGTGTGAAACGTCACCCAAAATTAAAACCTCCAAAACTCTCGCATTTTAATTCCAAAAGTGGTGAAATTTCTACCAATCGGAGGTCTTCAAATTCTCTTTCGGGAGAGAGAAATCTCGTTTCAAAATTCATTGGGGTGAGTGAGTTGTAGTCCGTTTTATAAAGAGTTAAACGTCACCAAAATTAAAACCTCCATAAGTTTCGCATTTTAAGTGCAAAAGTGGTGAAATTTATTGCAATTGGAGGTCTTCAAATTCTCTTTCAATGGAAGAAATCTTGTTTAAGATTAGGTGGGCTGGGACTGTTTTGGCGCATTTTATAAAGAGTGCGAAACGTCACCCAAAATTAAAACCTCCATAACTCTAGCATTTTAAGTCCAAAAGGGGTGAAATTTCTACCAATCGGAGGTCCTAAGATTATATTTCAGGGAAAGAAATCTCATTTCAAAATTTATTGGGAAAGAACTCTCTCTCACTTTAAGTAAAAAAGGGGTGAAATTTCTACCAATCGGATGTCTTCAAATTCTCTTTCAACAGAAAAAATCTCAATTAAAAATTCGGTGGGATGAGGGACTTTTTGTCCATTTTATAAAGAGTGTGTGAAACATCACCCAAAATTAAAAGCACCATAACTCTCTCATTTTAAGTCCAAAAGTGTTGAAATTTCTACCAATCGGAGGTCCTAAGATTCTATTTCAGGGGAAAGAAATCTCATTTCAAAATTTGTTGGGATGAGCGAGTTATAGTCCATTTTATAAAGAGTGTGTGCCACGTCACCCAAAATTAAAACCTCTATAACTCTCTCTCTCACTTTATGTCCAAAAGTGGTTAAATTTCTACCAATCGGAGGTCTTCAAATTCTCTTTCAGGGGACAGAAATCACGTTTCAAACTTCATTGGGGTTAGAGAGTTGTAGTCAGTTTTATAAAGAGTGTGTTAAACGTCACCAAAAATTAAAACCTCCATAACTCTCTGATTTTAAGTGCAAAAGTGGTAAAATTTCTACCAATTGGAGGACTTCAAATTCTCTTTCAATGGAAAAAATCTCATTCAAGATTAGCGGGGGTGAGAGCGTTTCGGTCCATTTTATAAAAAGAGCGAAACGTCACCCAAAATTAAAACCTCCATAAGTCTCTCATTTTAGCTTCAAAAGTGGTGAAATTTCTACCAATAGGAGGTCTTCAAATTCTCTTTTACCGGAAAAAAATCTCATTTAAAATTCGGTGGGATGACGGAGTTTTTGTCCATTTTATAAAGAGTGTGTGAAACGTCACTCAAAATTAAAACCTCAATAAGTCTCGCCTTTTAAGTCTAAAAGTGGTGAGATTTCTACCAATCGGTGGTCTTAAGATACCAATTCAGGGGAAGGAAATCTCATCCCAAAATTCATTGCGGTGAGAGAGTTGTAGTCCGGTTTATAAAGAGTGTGATAAACATCACCAAAAATTAAAACCTCCATAACTCTCTCATTTTAAGTGCAAAAGTGGTGAAATTTCTACCAATTGGAGGTCTTCAAATTCTCTTTCAGTGGAAAAAATCTCATTTAAGATTAGGTGGGGTGAGAGCGTTTTGGTCCATTTTTTAAAGTGTGCGAAACGTCACCCAAAATTAAAACCTCCATAACTCTCTAATTTTAAGTCCAAAAGTGGTGAAATTTCTACCAATCGGAGGTCCTAAGATTCTATTTCGGGGAAAGAAATCTCATTTCAAAATTTGTTGGGATGAGAGTTGTAGTCCATTTTATAAAGAGTGTGCGAAACGTCACCCAAAATTAAAACCACCATAACTCTCGCATTTTAAGTCCAAAAGTGGTGAAATTTCTACCAATCGGAGGTCCTAAGATTCTATTTCAGGGACAGAAATCTGATTTCAAAATTTGTTGGGATGAGAGTTGTAGTCCATTTTATAAAGTCTGTGCGGAACGTCACCAAAAATTAAAACCTCTATAACTCTCTCTCACTTTAAGTCCAAAAGTCGTGAAATTTCTACGAATCGGAGGTCTTCAAATTTCTTTCTGGGGAGAGAAATCTCGTTTCAAAATTCATTGGGGTGAGAGAGTTGTAGTCCGTTTTATAAAGAGTGTGTTAAATGTCACCAAAAATTAAAATCTCCATAACTCTCTCATTTTAATTGCAAAAGTGGTGAAATCTCTACAAATTGGAGGTCTTCAAATTCTATTTCAATCGAAAAAATCTCATTTAAAATTAGCGGGGGCGAGAGCGTTTTGGTCCATTTTATAAAGAGTGTGAAACGTCACCCAAAATTAAAACCTCCAAAACTCTCGCATTTTAATTCCAAAAGTGGTGAAATTTCTACCAATCGGAGGTCTTCAAATTCTCTTTCGGGAGAGAGAAATCTCGTTTCAAAATTCATTGGGGTGAGTGAGTTGTAGTCCGTTTTATAAAGAGTTAAACGTCACCAAAATTAAAACCTCCATAAGTTTCGCATTTTAAGTGCAAAAGTGGTGAAATTTATTGCAATTGGAGGTCTTCAAATTCTCTTTCAATGGAAGAAATCTTGTTTAAGATTAGGTGGGCTGGGACTGTTTTGGCGCATTTTATAAAGAGTGCGAAACGTCACCCAAAATTAAAACCTCCATAACTCTAGCATTTTAAGTCCAAAAGGGGTGAAATTTCTACCAATCGGAGGTCCTAAGATTATATTTCAGGGAAAGAAATCTCATTTCAAAATTTATTGGGAAAGAACTCTCTCTCACTTTAAGTAAAAAAGGGGTGAAATTTCTACCAATCGGATGTCTTCAAATTCTCTTTCAACAGAAAAAATCTCAATTAAAAATTCGGTGGGATGAGGGACTTTTTGTCCATTTTATAAAGAGTGTGTGAAACATCACCCAAAATTAAAAGCACCATAACTCTCTCATTTTAAGTCCAAAAGTGTTGAAATTTCTACCAATCGGAGGTCCTAAGATTCTATTTCAGGGGAAAGAAATCTCATTTCAAAATTTGTTGGGATGAGCGAGTTATAGTCCATTTTATAAAGAGTGTGTGCCACGTCACCCAAAATTAAAACCTCTATAACTCTCTCTCTCACTTTATGTCCAAAAGTGGTTAAATTTCTACCAATCGGAGGTCTTCAAATTCTCTTTCAGGGGACAGAAATCACGTTTCAAACTTCATTGGGGTTAGAGAGTTGTAGTCAGTTTTATAAAGAGTGTGTTAAACGTCACCAAAAATTAAAACCTCCATAACTCTCTGATTTTAAGTGCAAAAGTGGTAAAATTTCTACCAATTGGAGGACTTCAAATTCTCTTTCAATGGAAAAAATCTCATTCAAGATTAGCGGGGGTGAGAGCGTTTCGGTCCATTTTATAAAAAGAGCGAAACGTCACCCAAAATTAAAACCTCCATAAGTCTCTCATTTTAGCTTCAAAAGTGGTGAAATTTCTACCAATAGGAGGTCTTCAAATTCTCTTTTACCGGAAAAAAATCTCATTTAAAATTCGGTGGGATGACGGAGTTTTTGTCCATTTTATAAAGAGTGTGTGAAACGTCACTCAAAATTAAAACCTCAATAAGTCTCGCCTTTTAAGTCTAAAAGTGGTGAGATTTCTACCAATCGGTGGTCTTAAGATACCAATTCAGGGGAAGGAAATCTCATCCCAAAATTCATTGCGGTGAGAGAGTTGTAGTCCGGTTTATAAAGAGTGTGATAAACATCACCAAAAATTAAAACCTCCATAACTCTCTCATTTTAAGTGCAAAAGTGGTGAAATTTCTACCAATTGGAGGTCTTCAAATTCTCTTTCAGTGGAAAAAATCTCATTTAAGATTAGGTGGGGTGAGAGCGTTTTGGTCCATTTTTTAAAGTGTGCGAAACGTCACCCAAAATTAAAACCTCCATAACTCTCTAATTTTAAGTCCAAAAGTGGTGAAATTTCTACCAATCGGAGGTCCTAAGATTCTATTTCGGGGAAAGAAATCTCATTTCAAAATTTGTTGGGATGAGAGTTGTAGTCCATTTTATAAAGAGTGTGCGAAACGTCACCCAAAATTAAAACCACCATAACTCTCGCATTTTAAGTCCAAAAGTGGTGAAATTTCTACCAATCGGAGGTCCTAAGATTCTATTTCAGGGACAGAAATCTGATTTCAAAATTTGTTGGAATGAGAGTTGTAGTCCATTTTATAAAGTCTGTGCGGAACGTCACCAAAAATTAAAACCTCTATAACTCTCTCTCACTTTAAGTCCAAAAGTCGTGAAATTTCTACGAATCGGAGGTCTTCAAATTTCTTTCTGGGGAGAGAAATCTCGTTTCAAAATTCATTGGGGTGAGAGAGTTGTAGTCCGTTTTATAAAGAGTGTGTTAAATGTCACCAAAAATTAAAATCTCCATAACTCTCTCATTTTAATTGCAAAAGTGGTGAAATCTCTACAAATTGGAGGTCTTCAAATTCTATTTCAATCGAAAAAATCTCATTTAAAATTAGCGGGGGCGAGAGCGTTTTGGTCCATTTTATAAAGAGTGTGAAACGTCACCCAAAATTAAAACCTCCAAAACTCTCGCATTTTAATTCCAAAAGTGGTGAAATTTCTACCAATCGGAGGTCTTCAAATTCTCTTTCGGGAGAGAGAAATCTCGTTTCAAAATTCATTGGGGTGAGTGAGTTGTAGTCCGTTTTATAAAGAGTTAAACGTCACCAAAATTAAAACCTCCATAAGTTTCGCATTTTAAGTGCAAAAGTGGTGAAATTTATTGCAATTGGAGGTCTTCAAATTCTCTTTCAATGGAAGAAATCTTGTTTAAGATTAGGTGGGCTGGGACTGTTTTGGCGCATTTTATAAAGAGTGCGAAACGTCACCCAAAATTAAAACCTCCATAACTCTAGCATTTTAAGTCCAAAAGGGGTGAAATTTCTACCAATCGGAGGTCCTAAGATTATATTTCAGGGAAAGAAATCTCATTTCAAAATTTATTGGGAAAGAACTCTCTCTCACTTTAAGTAAAAAAGGGGTGAAATTTCTACCAATCGGATGTCTTCAAATTCTCTTTCAACAGAAAAAATCTCAATTAAAAATTCGGTGGGATGAGGGACTTTTTGTCCATTTTATAAAGAGTGTGTGAAACATCACCCAAAATTAAAAGCACCATAACTCTCTCATTTTAAGTCCAAAAGTGTTGAAATTTCTACCAATCGGAGGTCCTAAGATTCTATTTCAGGGGAAAGAAATCTCATTTCAAAATTTGTTGGGATGAGCGAGTTATAGTCCATTTTATAAAGAGTGTGTGCCACGTCACCCAAAATTAAAACCTCTATAACTCTCTCTCTCTCACTTTATGTCCAAAAGTGGTTAAATTTCTACCAATCGGAGGTCTTCAAATTCTCTTTCAGGGGACAGAAATCACGTTTCAAACTTCATTGGGGTTAGAGAGTTGTAGTCAGTTTTATAAAGAGTGTGTTAAACGTCACCAAAAATTAAAACCTCCATAACTCTCTGATTTTAAGTGCAAAAGTGGTAAAATTTCTACCAATTGGAGGACTTCAAATTCTCTTTCAATGGAAAAAATCTCATTCAAGATTAGCGGGGGTGAGAGCGTTTCGGTCCATTTTATAAAAAGAGCGAAACGTCACCCAAAATTAAAACCTCCATAAGTCTCTCATTTTAGCTTCAAAAGTGGTGAAATTTCTACCAATAGGAGGTCTTCAAATTCTCTTTTACCGGAAAAAAATCTCATTTAAAATTCGGTGGGATGACGGAGTTTTTGTCCATTTTATAAAGAGTGTGTGAAACGTCACTCAAAATTAAAACCTCAATAAGTCTCGCCTTTTAAGTCTAAAAGTGGTGAGATTTCTACCAATCGGTGGTCTTAAGATACCAATTCAGGGGAAGGAAATCTCATCCCAAAATTCATTGCGGTGAGAGAGTTGTAGTCCGGTTTATAAAGAGTGTGATAAACATCACCAAAAATTAAAACCTCCATAACTCTCTCATTTTAAGTGCAAAAGTGGTGAAATTTCTACCAATTGGAGGTCTTCAAATTCTCTTTCAGTGGAAAAAATCTCATTTAAGATTAGGTGGGGTGAGAGCGTTTTGGTCCATTTTTTAAAGTGTGCGAAACGTCACCCAAAATTAAAACCTCCATAACTCTCTAATTTTAAGTCCAAAAGTGGTGAAATTTCTACCAATCGGAGGTCCTAAGATTCTATTTCGGGGAAAGAAATCTCATTTCAAAATTTGTTGGGATGAGAGTTGTAGTCCATTTTATAAAGAGTGTGCGAAACGTCACCCAAAATTAAAACCACCATAACTCTCGCATTTTAAGTCCAAAAGTGGTGAAATTTCTACCAATCGGAGGTCCTAAGATTCTATTTCAGGGACAGAAATCTGATTTCAAAATTTGTTGGGATGAGAGTTGTAGTCCATTTTATAAAGTCTGTGCGGAACGTCACCAAAAATTAAAACCTCTATAACTCTCTCTCACTTTAAGTCCAAAAGTCGTGAAATTTCTACGAATCGGAGGTCTTCAAATTTCTTTCTGGGGAGAGAAATCTCGTTTCAAAATTCATTGGGGTGAGAGAGTTGTAGTCCGTTTTATAAAGAGTGTGTTAAATGTCACCAAAAATTAAAATCTCCATAACTCTCTCATTTTAATTGCAAAAGTGGTGAAATCTCTACAAATTGGAGGTCTTCAAATTCTATTTCAATCGAAAAAATCTCATTTAAAATTAGCGGGGGCGAGAGCGTTTTGGTCCATTTTATAAAGAGTGTGAAACGTCACCCAAAATTAAAACCTCCAAAACTCTCGCATTTTAATTCCAAAAGTGGTGAAATTTCTACCAATCGGAGGTCTTCAAATTCTCTTTCGGGAGAGAGAAATCTCGTTTCAAAATTCATTGGGGTGAGTGAGTTGTAGTCCGTTTTATAAAGAGTTAAACGTCACCAAAATTAAAACCTCCATAAGTTTCGCATTTTAAGTGCAAAAGTGGTGAAATTTATTGCAATTGGAGGTCTTCAAATTCTCTTTCAATGGAAGAAATCTTGTTTAAGATTAGGTGGGCTGGGACTGTTTTGGCGCATTTTATAAAGAGTGCGAAACGTCACCCAAAATTAAAACCTCCATAACTCTAGCATTTTAAGTCCAAAAGGGGTGAAATTTCTACCAATCGGAGGTCCTAAGATTATATTTCAGGGAAAGAAATCTCATTTCAAAATTTATTGGGAAAGAACTCTCTCTCACTTTAAGTAAAAAAGGGGTGAAATTTCTACCAATCGGATGTCTTCAAATTCTCTTTCAACAGAAAAAATCTCAATTAAAAATTCGGTGGGATGAGGGACTTTTTGTCCATTTTATAAAGAGTGTGTGAAACATCACCCAAAATTAAAAGCACCATAACTCTCTCATTTTAAGTCCAAAAGTGTTGAAATTTCTACCAATCGGAGGTCCTAAGATTCTATTTCAGGGGAAAGAAATCTCATTTCAAAATTTGTTGGGATGAGCGAGTTATAGTCCATTTTATAAAGAGTGTGTGCCACGTCACCCAAAATTAAAACCTCTATAACTCTCTCTCTCACTTTATGTCCAAAAGTGGTTAAATTTCTACCAATCGGAGGTCTTCAAATTCTCTTTCAGGGGACAGAAATCACGTTTCAAACTTCATTGGGGTTAGAGAGTTGTAGTCAGTTTTATAAAGAGTGTGTTAAACGTCACCAAAAATTAAAACCTCCATAACTCTCTGATTTTAAGTGCAAAAGTGGTAAAATTTCTACCAATTGGAGGACTTCAAATTCTCTTTCAATGGAAAAAATCTCATTCAAGATTAGCGGGGGTGAGAGCGTTTCGGTCCATTTTATAAAAAGAGCGAAACGTCACCCAAAATTAAAACCTCCATAAGTCTCTCATTTTAGCTTCAAAAGTGGTGAAATTTCTACCAATAGGAGGTCTTCAAATTCTCTTTTACCGGAAAAAAATCTCATTTAAAATTCGGTGGGATGACGGAGTTTTTGTCCATTTTATAAAGAGTGTGTGAAACGTCACTCAAAATTAAAACCTCAATAAGTCTCGCCTTTTAAGTCTAAAAGTGGTGAGATTTCTACCAATCGGTGGTCTTAAGATACCAATTCAGGGGAAGGAAATCTCATCCCAAAATTCATTGCGGTGAGAGAGTTGTAGTCCGGTTTATAAAGAGTGTGATAAACATCACCAAAAATTAAAACCTCCATAACTCTCTCATTTTAAGTGCAAAAGTGGTGAAATTTCTACCAATTGGAGGTCTTCAAATTCTCTTTCAGTGGAAAAAATCTCATTTAAGATTAGGTGGGGTGAGAGCATTTTGGTCCATTTTTTAAAGTGTGCGAAACGTCACCCAAAATTAAAACCTCCATAACTCTCTAATTTTAAGTCCAAAAGTGGTGAAATTTCTACCAATCGGAGGTCCTAAGATTCTATTTCGGGGAAAGAAATCTCATTTCAAAATTTGTTGGGATGAGAGTTGTAGTCCATTTTATAAAGAGTGTGCGAAACGTCACCCAAAATTAAAACCACCATAACTCTCGCATTTTAAGTCCAAAAGTGGTGAAATTTCTACCAATCGGAGGTCCTAAGATTCTATTTCAGGGACAGAAATCTGATTTCAAAATTTGTTGGGATGAGAGTTGTAGTCCATTTTATAAAGTCTGTGCGGAACGTCACCAAAAATTAAAACCTCTATAACTCTCTCTCCCTTTAAGTCCAAAAGTCGTGAAATTTCTACGAATCGGAGGTCTTCAAATTTCTTTCTGGGGAGAGAAATCTCGTTTCAAAATTCATTGGGGTGAGAGAGTTGTAGTCCGTTTTATAAAGAGTGTGTTAAATGTCACCAAAAATTAAAATCTCCATAACTCTCTCATTTTAATTGCAAAAGTGGTGAAATCTCTACAAATTGGAGGTCTTCAAATTCTATTTCAATCGAAAAAATCTCATTTAAAATTAGCGGGGGCGAGAGCGTTTTGGTCCATTTTATAAAGAGTGTGAAACGTCACCCAAAATTAAAACCTCCAAAACTCTCGCATTTTAATTCCAAAAGTGGTGAAATTTCTACCAATCGGAGGTCTTCAAATTCTCTTTCGGGAGAGAGAAATCTCGTTTCAAAATTCATTGGGGTGAGTGAGTTGTAGTCCGTTTTATAAAGAGTTAAACGTCACCAAAATTAAAACCTCCATAAGTTTCGCATTTTAAGTGCAAAAGTGGTGAAATTTATTGCAATTGGAGGTCTTCAAATTCTCTTTCAATGGAAGAAATCTTGTTTAAGATTAGGTGGGCTGGGACTGTTTTGGCGCATTTTATAAAGAGTGCGAAACGTCACCCAAAATTAAAACCTCCATAACTCTAGCATTTTAAGTCCAAAAGGGGTGAAATTTCTACCAATCGGAGGTCCTAAGATTATATTTCAGGGAAAGAAATCTCATTTCAAAATTTATTGGGAAAGAACTCTCTCTCACTTTAAGTAAAAAAGGGGTGAAATTTCTACCAATCGGATGTCTTCAAATTCTCTTTCAACAGAAAAAATCTCAATTAAAAATTCGGTGGGATGAGGGACTTTTTGTCCATTTTATAAAGAGTGTGTGAAACATCACCCAAAATTAAAAGCACCATAACTCTCTCATTTTAAGTCCAAAAGTGTTGAAATTTCTACCAATCGGAGGTCCTAAGATTCTATTTCAGGGGAAAGAAATCTCATTTCAAAATTTGTTGGGATGAGCGAGTTATAGTCCATTTTATAAAGAGTGTGTGCCACGTCACCCAAAATTAAAACCTCTATAACTCTCTCTCTCACTTTATGTCCAAAAGTGGTTAAATTTCTACCAATCGGAGGTCTTCAAATTCTCTTTCAGGGGACAGAAATCACGTTTCAAACTTCATTGGGGTTAGAGAGTTGTAGTCAGTTTTATAAAGAGTGTGTTAAACGTCACCAAAAATTAAAACCTCCATAACTCTCTGATTTTAAGTGCAAAAGTGGTAAAATTTCTACCAATTGGAGGACTTCAAATTCTCTTTCAATGGAAAAAATCTCATTCAAGATTAGCGGGGGTGAGAGCGTTTCGGTCCATTTTATAAAAAGAGCGAAACGTCACCCAAAATTAAAACCTCCATAAGTCTCTCATTTTAGCTTCAAAAGTGGTGAAATTTCTACCAATAGGAGGTCTTCAAATTCTCTTTTACCGGAAAAAAATCTCATTTAAAATTCGGTGGGATGACGGAGTTTTTGTCCATTTTATAAAGAGTGTGTGAAACGTCACTCAAAATTAAAACCTCAATAAGTCTCGCCTTTTAAGTCTAAAAGTGGTGAGATTTCTACCAATCGGTGGTCTTAAGATACCAATTCAGGGGAAGGAAATCTCATCCCAAAATTCATTGCGGTGAGAGAGTTGTAGTCCGGTTTATAAAGAGTGTGATAAACATGACCAAAAATTAAAACCTCCATAACTCTCTCATTTTAAGTGCAAAAGTGGTGAAATTTCTACCAATTGGAGGTCTTCAAATTCTCTTTCAGTGGAAAAAATCTCATTTAAGATTAGGTGGGGTGAGAGCATTTTGGTCCATTTTTTAAAGTGTGCGAAACGTCACCCAAAATTAAAACCTCCATAACTCTCTAATTTTAAGTCCAAAAGTGGTGAAATTTCTACCAATCGGAGGTCCTAAGATTCTATTTCGGGGAAAGAAATCTCATTTCAAAATTTGTTGGGATGAGAGTTGTAGTCCATTTTATAAAGAGTGTGCGAAACGTCACCCAAAATTAAAACCACCATAACTCTCGCATTTTAAGTCCAAAAGTGGTGAAATTTCTACCAATCGGAGGTCCTAAGATTCTATTTCAGGGACAGAAATCTGATTTCAAAATTTGTTGGGATGAGAGTTGTAGTCCATTTTATAAAGTCTGTGCGGAACGTCACCAAAAATTAAAACCTCTATAACTCTCTCTCCCTTTAAGTCCAAAAGTCGTGAAATTTCTACGAATCGGAGGTCTTCAAATTTCTTTCTGGGGAGAGAAATCTCGTTTCAAAATTCATTGGGGTGAGAGAGTTGTAGTCCGTTTTATAAAGAGTGTGTTAAATGTCACCAAAAATTAAAATCTCCATAACTCTCTCATTTTAATTGCAAAAGTGGTGAAATCTCTACAAATTGGAGGTCTTCAAATTCTATTTCAATCGAAAAAATCTCATTTAAAATTAGCGGGGGCGAGAGCGTTTTGGTCCATTTTATAAAGAGTGTGAAACGTCACCCAAAATTAAAACCTCCAAAACTCTCGCATTTTAATTCCAAAAGTGGTGAAATTTCTACCAATCGGAGGTCTTCAAATTCTCTTTCGGGAGAGAGAAATCTCGTTTCAAAATTCATTGGGGTGAGTGAGTTGTAGTCCGTTTTATAAAGAGTTAAACGTCACCAAAATTAAAACCTCCATAAGTTTCGCATTTTAAGTGCAAAAGTGGTGAAATTTATTGCAATTGGAGGTCTTCAAATTCTCTTTCAATGGAAGAAATCTTGTTTAAGATTAGGTGGGCTGGGACTGTTTTGGCGCATTTTATAAAGAGTGCGAAACGTCACCCAAAATTAAAACCTCCATAACTCTAGCATTTTAAGTCCAAAAGGGGTGAAATTTCTACCAATCGGAGGTCCTAAGATTATATTTCAGGGAAAGAAATCTCATTTCAAAATTTATTGGGAAAGAACTCTCTCTCACTTTAAGTAAAAAAGGGGTGAAATTTCTACCAATCGGATGTCTTCAAATTCTCTTTCAACAGAAAAAATCTCAATTAAAAATTCGGTGGGATGAGGGACTTTTTGTCCATTTTATAAAGAGTGTGTGAAACATCACCCAAAATTAAAAGCACCATAACTCTCTCATTTTAAGTCCAAAAGTGTTGAAATTTCTACCAATCGGAGGTCCTAAGATTCTATTTCAGGGGAAAGAAATCTCATTTCAAAATTTGTTGGGATGAGCGAGTTATAGTCCATTTTATAAAGAGTGTGTGCCACGTCACCCAAAATTAAAACCTCTATAACTCTCTCTCTCACTTTATGTCCAAAAGTGGTTAAATTTCTACCAATCGGAGGTCTTCAAATTCTCTTTCAGGGGACAGAAATCACGTTTCAAACTTCATTGGGGTTAGAGAGTTGTAGTCAGTTTTATAAAGAGTGTGTTAAACGTCACCAAAAATTAAAACCTCCATAACTCTCTGATTTTAAGTGCAAAAGTGGTAAAATTTCTACCAATTGGAGGACTTCAAATTCTCTTTCAATGGAAAAAATCTCATTCAAGATTAGCGGGGGTGAGAGCGTTTCGGTCCATTTTATAAAAAGAGCGAAACGTCACCCAAAATTAAAACCTCCATAAGTCTCTCATTTTAGCTTCAAAAGTGGTGAAATTTCTACCAATAGGAGGTCTTCAAATTCTCTTTTACCGGAAAAAAATCTCATTTAAAATTCGGTGGGATGACGGAGTTTTTGTCCATTTTATAAAGAGTGTGTGAAACGTCACTCAAAATTAAAACCTCAATAAGTCTCGCCTTTTAAGTCTAAAAGTGGTGAGATTTCTACCAATCGGTGGTCTTAAGATACCAATTCAGGGGAAGGAAATCTCATCCCAAAATTCATTGCGGTGAGAGAGTTGTAGTCCGGTTTATAAAGAGTGTGATAAACATGACCAAAAATTAAAACCTCCATAACTCTCTCATTTTAAGTGCAAAAGTGGTGAAATTTCTACCAATTGGAGGTCTTCAAATTCTCTTTCAGTGGAAAAAATCTCATTTAAGATTAGGTGGGGTGAGAGCGTTTTGGTCCATTTTTTAAAGTGTGCGAAACGTCACCCAAAATTAAAACCTCCATAACTCTCTAATTTTAAGTCCAAAAGTGGTGAAATTTCTACCAATCGGAGGTCCTAAGATTCTATTTCGGGGAAAGAAATCTCATTTCAAAATTTGTTGGGATGAGAGTTGTAGTCCATTTTATAAAGAGTGTGCGAAACGTCACCCAAAATTAAAACCACCATAACTCTCGCATTTTAAGTCCAAAAGTGGTGAAATTTCTACCAATCGGAGGTCCTAAGATTCTATTTCAGGGACAGAAATCTGATTTCAAAATTTGTTGGGATGAGAGTTGTAGTCCATTTTATAAAGTCTGTGCGGAACGTCACCAAAAATTAAAACCTCTATAACTCTCTCTCCCTTTAAGTCCAAAAGTCGTGAAATTTCTACGAATCGGAGGTCTTCAAATTTCTTTCTGGGGAGAGAAATCTCGTTTCAAAATTCATTGGGGTGAGAGAGTTGTAGTCCGTTTTATAAAGAGTGTGTTAAATGTCACCAAAAATTAAAATCTCCATAACTCTCTCATTTTAATTGCAAAAGTGGTGAAATCTCTACAAATTGGAGGTCTTCAAATTCTATTTCAATCGAAAAAATCTCATTTAAAATTAGCGGGGGCGAGAGCGTTTTGGTCCATTTTATAAAGAGTGTGAAACGTCACCCAAAATTAAAACCTCCAAAACTCTCGCATTTTAATTCCAAAAGTGGTGAAATTTCTACCAATCGGAGGTCTTCAAATTCTCTTTCGGGAGAGAGAAATCTCGTTTCAAAATTCATTGGGGTGAGTGAGTTGTAGTCCGTTTTATAAAGAGTTAAACGTCACCAAAATTAAAACCTCCATAAGTTTCGCATTTTAAGTGCAAAAGTGGTGAAATTTATTGCAATTGGAGGTCTTCAAATTCTCTTTCAATGGAAGAAATCTTGTTTAAGATTAGGTGGGCTGGGACTGTTTTGGCGCATTTTATAAAGAGTGCGAAACGTCACCCAAAATTAAAACCTCCATAACTCTAGCATTTTAAGTCCAAAAGGGGTGAAATTTCTACCAATCGGAGGTCCTAAGATTATATTTCAGGGAAAGAAATCTCATTTCAAAATTTATTGGGAAAGAACTCTCTCTCACTTTAAGTAAAAAAGGGGTGAAATTTCTACCAATCGGATGTCTTCAAATTCTCTTTCAACAGAAAAAATCTCAATTAAAAATTCGGTGGGATGAGGGACTTTTTGTCCATTTTATAAAGAGTGTGTGAAACATCACCCAAAATTAAAAGCACCATAACTCTCTCATTTTAAGTCCAAAAGTGTTGAAATTTCTACCAATCGGAGGTCCTAAGATTCTATTTCAGGGGAAAGAAATCTCATTTCAAAATTTGTTGGGATGAGCGAGTTATAGTCCATTTTATAAAGAGTGTGTGCCACGTCACCCAAAATTAAAACCTCTATAACTCTCTCTCTCACTTTATGTCCAAAAGTGGTTAAATTTCTACCAATCGGAGGTCTTCAAATTCTCTTTCAGGGGACAGAAATCACGTTTCAAACTTCATTGGGGTTAGAGAGTTGTAGTCAGTTTTATAAAGAGTGTGTTAAACGTCACCAAAAATTAAAACCTCCATAACTCTCTGATTTTAAGTGCAAAAGTGGTAAAATTTCTACCAATTGGAGGACTTCAAATTCTCTTTCAATGGAAAAAATCTCATTCAAGATTAGCGGGGGTGAGAGCGTTTCGGTCCATTTTATAAAAAGAGCGAAACGTCACCCAAAATTAAAACCTCCATAAGTCTCTCATTTTAGCTTCAAAAGTGGTGAAATTTCTACCAATAGGAGGTCTTCAAATTCTCTTTTACCGGAAAAAAATCTCATTTAAAATTCGGTGGGATGACGGAGTTTTTGTCCATTTTATAAAGAGTGTGTGAAACGTCACTCAAAATTAAAACCTCAATAAGTCTCGCCTTTTAAGTCTAAAAGTGGTGAGATTTCTACCAATCGGTGGTCTTAAGATACCAATTCAGGGGAAGGAAATCTCATCCCAAAATTCATTGCGGTGAGAGAGTTGTAGTCCGGTTTATAAAGAGTGTGATAAACATGACCAAAAATTAAAACCTCCATAACTCTCTCATTTTAAGTGCAAAAGTGGTGAAATTTCTACCAATTGGAGGTCTTCAAATTCTCTTTCAGTGGAAAAAATCTCATTTAAGATTAGGTGGGGTGAGAGCGTTTTGGTCCATTTTTTAAAGTGTGCGAAACGTCACCCAAAATTAAAACCTCCATAACTCTCTAATTTTAAGTCCAAAAGTGGTGAAATTTCTACCAATCGGAGGTCCTAAGATTCTATTTCGGGGAAAGAAATCTCATTTCAAAATTTGTTGGGATGAGAGTTGTAGTCCATTTTATAAAGAGTGTGCGAAACGTCACCCAAAATTAAAACCACCATAACTCTCGCATTTTAAGTCCAAAAGTGGTGAAATTTCTACCAATCGGAGGTCCTAAGATTCTATTTCAGGGACAGAAATCTGATTTCAAAATTTGTTGGGATGAGAGTTGTAGTCCATTTTATAAAGTCTGTGCGGAACGTCACCAAAAATTAAAACCTCTATAACTCTCTCTCCCTTTAAGTCCAAAAGTCGTGAAATTTCTACGAATCGGAGGTCTTCAAATTTCTTTCTGGGGAGAGAAATCTCGTTTCAAAATTCATTGGGGTGAGAGAGTTGTAGTCCGTTTTATAAAGAGTGTGTTAAATGTCACCAAAAATTAAAATCTCCATAACTCTCTCATTTTAATTGCAAAAGTGGTGAAATCTCTACAAATTGGAGGTCTTCAAATTCTATTTCAATCGAAAAAATCTCATTTAAAATTAGCGGGGGCGAGAGCGTTTTGGTCCATTTTATAAAGAGTGTGAAACGTCACCCAAAATTAAAACCTCCAAAACTCTCGCATTTTAATTCCAAAAGTGGTGAAATTTCTACCAATCGGAGGTCTTCAAATTCTCTTTCGGGAGAGAGAAATATCGTTTCAAAATTCATTGGGGTGAGTGAGTTGTAGTCCGTTTTATAAAGAGTTAAACGTCACCAAAATTAAAACCTCCATAAGTTTCGCATTTTAAGTGCAAAAGTGGTGAAATTTATTGCAATTGGAGGTCTTCAAATTCTCTTTCAATGGAAGAAATCTTGTTTAAGATTAGGTGGGCTGGGACTGTTTTGGCGCATTTTATAAAGAGTGCGAAACGTCACCCAAAATTAAAACCTCCATAACTCTAGCATTTTAAGTCCAAAAGGGGTGAAATTTCTACCAATCGGAGGTCCTAAGATTATATTTCAGGGAAAGAAATCTCATTTCAAAATTTATTGGGAAAGAACTCTCTCTCACTTTAAGTAAAAAAGGGGTGAAATTTCTACCAATCGGATGTCTTCAAATTCTCTTTCAACAGAAAAAATCTCAATTAAAAATTCGGTGGGATGAGGGACTTTTTGTCCATTTTATAAAGAGTGTGTGAAACATCACCCAAAATTAAAAGCACCATAACTCTCTCATTTTAAGTCCAAAAGTGTTGAAATTTCTACCAATCGGAGGTCCTAAGATTCTATTTCAGGGGAAAGAAATCTCATTTCAAAATTTGTTGGGATGAGCGAGTTATAGTCCATTTTATAAAGAGTGTGTGCCACGTCACCCAAAATTAAAACCTCTATAACTCTCTCTCTCACTTTATGTCCAAAAGTGGTTAAATTTCTACCAATCGGAGGTCTTCAAATTCTCTTTCAGGGGACAGAAATCACGTTTCAAACTTCATTGGGGTTAGAGAGTTGTAGTCAGTTTTATAAAGAGTGTGTTAAACGTCACCAAAAATTAAAACCTCCATAACTCTCTGATTTTAAGTGCAAAAGTGGTAAAATTTCTACCAATTGGAGGACTTCAAATTCTCTTTCAATGGAAAAAATCTCATTCAAGATTAGCGGGGGTGAGAGCGTTTCGGTCCATTTTATAAAAAGAGCGAAACGTCACCCAAAATTAAAACCTCCATAAGTCTCTCATTTTAGCTTCAAAAGTGGTGAAATTTCTACCAATAGGAGGTCTTCAAATTCTCTTTTACCGGAAAAAAATCTCATTTAAAATTCGGTGGGATGACGGAGTTTTTGTCCATTTTATAAAGAGTGTGTGAAACGTCACTCAAAATTAAAACCTCAATAAGTCTCGCCTTTTAAGTCTAAAAGTGGTGAGATTTCTACCAATCGGTGGTCTTAAGATACCAATTCAGGGGAAGGAAATCTCATCCCAAAATTCATTGCGGTGAGAGAGTTGTAGTCCGGTTTATAAAGAGTGTGATAAACATCACCAAAAATTAAAACCTCCATAACTCTCTCATTTTAAGTGCAAAAGTGGTGAAATTTCTACCAATTGGAGGTCTTCAAATTCTCTTTCAGTGGAAAAAATCTCATTTAAGATTAGGTGGGGTGAGAGCGTTTTGGTCCATTTTTTAAAGTGTGCGAAACGTCACCCAAAATTAAAACCTCCATAACTCTCTAATTTTAAGTCCAAAAGTGGTGAAATTTCTACCAATCGGAGGTCCTAAGATTCTATTTCGGGGAAAGAAATCTCATTTCAAAATTTGTTGGGATGAGAGTTGTAGTCCATTTTATAAAGAGTGTGCGAAACGTCACCCAAAATTAAAACCACCATAACTCTCGCATTTTAAGTCCAAAAGTGGTGAAATTTCTACCAATCGGAGGTCCTAAGATTCTATTTCAGGGACAGAAATCTGATTTCAAAATTTGTTGGGATGAGAGTTGTAGTCCATTTTATAAAGTCTGTGCGGAACGTCACCAAAAATTAAAACCTCTATAACTCTCTCTCCCTTTAAGTCCAAAAGTCGTGAAATTTCTACGAATCGGAGGTCTTCAAATTTCTTTCTGGGGAGAGAAATCTCGTTTCAAAATTCATTGGGGTGAGAGAGTTGTAGTCCGTTTTATAAAGAGTGTGTTAAATGTCACCAAAAATTAAAATCTCCATAACTCTCTCATTTTAATTGCAAAAGTGGTGAAATCTCTACAAATTGGAGGTCTTCAAATTCTATTTCAATCGAAAAAATCTCATTTAAAATTAGCGGGGGCGAGAGCGTTTTGGTCCATTTTATAAAGAGTGTGAAACGTCACCCAAAATTAAAACCTCCAAAACTCTCGCATTTTAATTCCAAAAGTGGTGAAATTTCTACCAATCGGAGGTCTTCAAATTCTCTTTCGGGAGAGAGAAATCTCGTTTCAAAATTCATTGGGGTGAGTGAGTTGTAGTCCGTTTTATAAAGAGTTAAACGTCACCAAAATTAAAACCTCCATAAGTTTCGCATTTTAAGTGCAAAAGTGGTGAAATTTATTGCAATTGGAGGTCTTCAAATTCTCTTTCAATGGAAGAAATCTTGTTTAAGATTAGGTGGGCTGGGACTGTTTTGGCGCATTTTATAAAGAGTGCGAAACGTCACCCAAAATTAAAACCTCCATAACTCTAGCATTTTAAGTCCAAAAGGGGTGAAATTTCTACCAATCGGAGGTCCTAAGATTATATTTCAGGGAAAGAAATCTCATTTCAAAATTTATTGGGAAAGAACTCTCTCTCACTTTAAGTAAAAAAGGGGTGAAATTTCTACCAATCGGATGTCTTCAAATTCTCTTTCAACAGAAAAAATCTCAATTAAAAATTCGGTGGGATGAGGGACTTTTTGTCCATTTTATAAAGAGTGTGTGAAACATCACCCAAAATTAAAAGCACCATAACTCTCTCATTTTAAGTCCAAAAGTGTTGAAATTTCTACCAATCGGAGGTCCTAAGATTCTATTTCAGGGGAAAGAAATCTCATTTCAAAATTTGTTGGGATGAGCGAGTTATAGTCCATTTTATAAAGAGTGTGTGCCACGTCACCCAAAATTAAAACCTCTATAACTCTCTCTCTCACTTTATGTCCAAAAGTGGTTAAATTTCTACCAATCGGAGGTCTTCAAATTCTCTTTCAGGGGACAGAAATCACGTTTCAAACTTCATTGGGGTTAGAGAGTTGTAGTCAGTTTTATAAAGAGTGTGTTAAACGTCACCAAAAATTAAAACCTCCATAACTCTCTGATTTTAAGTGCAAAAGTGGTAAAATTTCTACCAATTGGAGGACTTCAAATTCTCTTTCAATGGAAAAAATCTCATTCAAGATTAGCGGGGGTGAGAGCGTTTCGGTCCATTTTATAAAAAGAGCGAAACGTCACCCAAAATTAAAACCTCCATAAGTCTCTCATTTTAGCTTCAAAAGTGGTGAAATTTCTACCAATAGGAGGTCTTCAAATTCTCTTTTACCGGAAAAAAATCTCATTTAAAATTCGGTGGGATGACGGAGTTTTTGTCCATTTTATAAAGAGTGTGTGAAACGTCACTCAAAATTAAAACCTCAATAAGTCTCGCCTTTTAAGTCTAAAAGTGGTGAGATTTCTACCAATCGGTGGTCTTAAGATACCAATTCAGGGGAAGGAAATCTCATCCCAAAATTCATTGCGGTGAGAGAGTTGTAGTCCGGTTTATAAAGAGTGTGATAAACATCACCAAAAATTAAAACCTCCATAACTCTCTCATTTTAAGTGCAAAAGTGGTGAAATTTCTACCAATTGGAGGTCTTCAAATTCTCTTTCAGTGGAAAAAATCTCATTTAAGATTAGGTGGGGTGAGAGCGTTTTGGTCCATTTTTTAAAGTGTGCGAAACGTCACCCAAAATTAAAACCTCCATAACTCTCTAATTTTAAGTCCAAAAGTGGTGAAATTTCTACCAATCGGAGGTCCTAAGATTCTATTTCGGGGAAAGAAATCTCATTTCAAAATTTGTTGGGATGAGAGTTGTAGTCCATTTTATAAAGAGTGTGCGAAACGTCACCCAAAATTAAAACCACCATAACTCTCGCATTTTAAGTCCAAAAGTGGTGAAATTTCTACCAATCGGAGGTCCTAAGATTCTATTTCAGGGACAGAAATCTGATTTCAAAATTTGTTGGGATGAGAGTTGTAGTCCATTTTATAAAGTCTGTGCGGAACGTCACCAAAAATTAAAACCTCTATAACTCTCTCTCACTTTAAGTCCAAAAGTCGTGAAATTTCTACGAATCGGAGGTCTTCAAATTTCTTTCTGGGGAGAGAAATCTCGTTTCAAAATTCATTGGGGTGAGAGAGTTGTAGTCCGTTTTATAAAGAGTGTGTTAAATGTCACCAAAAATTAAAATCTCCATAACTCTCTCATTTTAATTGCAAAAGTGGTGAAATCTCTACAAATTGGAGGTCTTCAAATTCTATTTCAATCGAAAAAATCTCATTTAAAATTAGCGGGGGCGAGAGCGTTTTGGTCCATTTTATAAAGAGTGTGAAACGTCACCCAAAATTAAAACCTCCAAAACTCTCGCATTTTAATTCCAAAAGTGGTGAAATTTCTACCAATCGGAGGTCTTCAAATTCTCTTTCGGGAGAGAGAAATCTCGTTTCAAAATTCATTGGGGTGAGTGAGTTGTAGTCCGTTTTATAAAGAGTTAAACGTCACCAAAATTAAAACCTCCATAAGTTTCGCATTTTAAGTGCAAAAGTGGTGAAATTTATTGCAATTGGAGGTCTTCAAATTCTCTTTCAATGGAAGAAATCTTGTTTAAGATTAGGTGGGCTGGGACTGTTTTGGCGCATTTTATAAAGAGTGCGAAACGTCACCCAAAATTAAAACCTCCATAACTCTAGCATTTTAAGTCCAAAAGGGGTGAAATTTCTACCAATCGGAGGTCCTAAGATTATATTTCAGGGAAAGAAATCTCATTTCAAAATTTATTGGGAAAGAACTCTCTCTCACTTTAAGTAAAAAAGGGGTGAAATTTCTACCAATCGGATGTCTTCAAATTCTCTTTCAACAGAAAAAATCTCAATTAAAAATTCGGTGGGATGAGGGACTTTTTGTCCATTTTATAAAGAGTGTGTGAAACATCACCCAAAATTAAAAGCACCATAACTCTCTCATTTTAAGTCCAAAAGTGTTGAAATTTCTACCAATCGGAGGTCCTAAGATTCTATTTCAGGGGAAAGAAATCTCATTTCAAAATTTGTTGGGATGAGCGAGTTATAGTCCATTTTATAAAGAGTGTGTGCCACGTCACCCAAAATTAAAACCTCTATAACTCTCTCTCTCACTTTATGTCCAAAAGTGGTTAAATTTCTACCAATCGGAGGTCTTCAAATTCTCTTTCAGGGGACAGAAATCACGTTTCAAACTTCATTGGGGTTAGAGAGTTGTAGTCAGTTTTATAAAGAGTGTGTTAAACGTCACCAAAAATTAAAACCTCCATAACTCTCTGATTTTAAGTGCAAAAGTGGTAAAATTTCTACCAATTGGAGGACTTCAAATTCTCTTTCAATGGAAAAAATCTCATTCAAGATTAGCGGGGGTGAGAGCGTTTCGGTCCATTTTATAAAAAGAGCGAAACGTCACCCAAAATTAAAACCTCCATAAGTCTCTCATTTTAGCTTCAAAAGTGGTGAAATTTCTACCAATAGGAGGTCTTCAAATTCTCTTTTACCGGAAAAAAATCTCATTTAAAATTCGGTGGGATGACGGAGTTTTTGTCCATTTTATAAAGAGTGTGTGAAACGTCACTCAAAATTAAAACCTCAATAAGTCTCGCCTTTTAAGTCTAAAAGTGGTGAGATTTCTACCAATCGGTGGTCTTAAGATACCAATTCAGGGGAAGGAAATCTCATCCCAAAATTCATTGCGGTGAGAGAGTTGTAGTCCGGTTTATAAAGAGTGTGATAAACATCACCAAAAATTAAAACCTCCATAACTCTCTCATTTTAAGTGCAAAAGTGGTGAAATTTCTACCAATTGGAGGTCTTCAAATTCTCTTTCAGTGGAAAAAATCTCATTTAAGATTAGGTGGGGTGAGAGCGTTTTGGTCCATTTTTTAAAGTGTGCGAAACGTCACCCAAAATTAAAACCTCCATAACTCTCTAATTTTAAGTCCAAAAGTGGTGAAATTTCTACCAATCGGAGGTCCTAAGATTCTATTTCGGGGAAAGAAATCTCATTTCAAAATTTGTTGGGATGAGAGTTGTAGTCCATTTTATAAAGAGTGTGCGAAACGTCACCCAAAATTAAAACCACCATAACTCTCGCATTTTAAGTCCAAAAGTGGTGAAATTTCTACCAATCGGAGGTCCTAAGATTCTATTTCAGGGACAGAAATCTGATTTCAAAATTTGTTGGGATGAGAGTTGTAGTCCATTTTATAAAGTCTGTGCGGAACGTCACCAAAAATTAAAACCTCTATAACTCTCTCTCACTTTAAGTCCAAAAGTCGTGAAATTTCTACGAATCGGAGGTCTTCAAATTTCTTTCTGGGGAGAGAAATCTCGTTTCAAAATTCATTGGGGTGAGAGAGTTGTAGTCCGTTTTATAAAGAGTGTGTTAAATGTCACCAAAAATTAAAATCTCCATAACTCTCTCATTTTAATTGCAAAAGTGGTGAAATCTCTACAAATTGGAGGTCTTCAAATTCTATTTCAATCGAAAAAATCTCATTTAAAATTAGCGGGGGCGAGAGCGTTTTGGTCCATTTTATAAAGAGTGTGAAACGTCACCCAAAATTAAAACCTCCAAAACTCTCGCATTTTAATTCCAAAAGTGGTGAAATTTCTACCAATCGGAGGTCTTCAAATTCTCTTTCGGGAGAGAGAAATCTCGTTTCAAAATTCATTGGGGTGAGTGAGTTGTAGTCCGTTTTATAAAGAGTTAAACGTCACCAAAATTAAAACCTCCATAAGTTTCGCATTTTAAGTGCAAAAGTGGTGAAATTTATTGCAATTGGAGGTCTTCAAATTCTCTTTCAATGGAAGAAATCTTGTTTAAGATTAGGTGGGCTGGGACTGTTTTGGCGCATTTTATAAAGAGTGCGAAACGTCACCCAAAATTAAAACCTCCATAACTCTAGCATTTTAAGTCCAAAAGGGGTGAAATTTCTACCAATCGGAGGTCCTAAGATTATATTTCAGGGAAAGAAATCTCATTTCAAAATTTATTGGGAAAGAACTCTCTCTCACTTTAAGTAAAAAAGGGGTGAAATTTCTACCAATCGGATGTCTTCAAATTCTCTTTCAACAGAAAAAATCTCAATTAAAAATTCGGTGGGATGAGGGACTTTTTGTCCATTTTATAAAGAGTGTGTGAAACATCACCCAAAATTAAAAGCACCATAACTCTCTCATTTTAAGTCCAAAAGTGTTGAAATTTCTACCAATCGGAGGTCCTAAGATTCTATTTCAGGGGAAAGAAATCTCATTTCAAAATTTGTTGGGATGAGCGAGTTATAGTCCATTTTATAAAGAGTGTGTGCCACGTCACCCAAAATTAAAACCTCTATAACTCTCTCTCTCACTTTATGTCCAAAAGTGGTTAAATTTCTACCAATCGGAGGTCTTCAAATTCTCTTTCAGGGGACAGAAATCACGTTTCAAACTTCATTGGGGTTAGAGAGTTGTAGTCAGTTTTATAAAGAGTGTGTTAAACGTCACCAAAAATTAAAACCTCCATAACTCTCTGATTTTAAGTGCAAAAGTGGTAAAATTTCTACCAATTGGAGGACTTCAAATTCTCTTTCAATGGAAAAAATCTCATTCAAGATTAGCGGGGGTGAGAGCGTTTCGGTCCATTTTATAAAAAGAGCGAAACGTCACCCAAAATTAAAACCTCCATAAGTCTCTCATTTTAGCTTCAAAAGTGGTGAAATTTCTACCAATAGGAGGTCTTCAAATTCTCTTTTACCGGAAAAAAATCTCATTTAAAATTCGGTGGGATGACGGAGTTTTTGTCCATTTTATAAAGAGTGTGTGAAACGTCACTCAAAATTAAAACCTCAATAAGTCTCGCCTTTTAAGTCTAAAAGTGGTGAGATTTCTACCAATCGGTGGTCTTAAGATACCAATTCAGGGGAAGGAAATCTCATCCCAAAATTCATTGCGGTGAGAGAGTTGTAGTCCGGTTTATAAAGAGTGTGATAAACATGACCAAAAATTAAAACCTCCATAACTCTCTCATTTTAAGTGCAAAAGTGGTGAAATTTCTACCAATTGGAGGTCTTCAAATTCTCTTTCAGTGGAAAAAATCTCATTTAAGATTAGGTGGGGTGAGAGCGTTTTGGTCCATTTTTTAAAGTGTGCGAAACGTCACCCAAAATTAAAACCTCCATAACTCTCTAATTTTAAGTCCAAAAGTGGTGAAATTTCTACCAATCGGAGGTCCTAAGATTCTATTTCGGGGAAAGAAATCTCATTTCAAAATTTGTTGGGATGAGAGTTGTAGTCCATTTTATAAAGAGTGTGCGAAACGTCACCCAAAATTAAAACCACCATAACTCTCGCATTTTAAGTCCAAAAGTGGTGAAATTTCTACCAATCGGAGGTCCTAAGATTCTATTTCAGGGACAGAAATCTGATTTCAAAATTTGTTGGGATGAGAGTTGTAGTCCATTTTATAAAGTCTGTGCGGAACGTCACCAAAAATTAAAACCTCTATAACTCTCTCTCCCTTTAAGTCCAAAAGTCGTGAAATTTCTACGAATCGGAGGTCTTCAAATTTCTTTCTGGGGAGAGAAATCTCGTTTCAAAATTCATTGGGGTGAGAGAGTTGTAGTCCGTTTTATAAAGAGTGTGTTAAATGTCACCAAAAATTAAAATCTCCATAACTCTCTCATTTTAATTGCAAAAGTGGTGAAATCTCTACAAATTGGAGGTCTTCAAATTCTATTTCAATCGAAAAAATCTCATTTAAAATTAGCGGGGGCGAGAGCGTTTTGGTCCATTTTATAAAGAGTGTGAAACGTCACCCAAAATTAAAACCTCCAAAACTCTCGCATTTTAATTCCAAAAGTGGTGAAATTTCTACCAATCGGAGGTCTTCAAATTCTCTTTCGGGAGAGAGAAATCTCGTTTCAAAATTCATTGGGGTGAGTGAGTTGTAGTCCGTTTTATAAAGAGTTAAACGTCACCAAAATTAAAACCTCCATAAGTTTCGCATTTTAAGTGCAAAAGTGGTGAAATTTATTGCAATTGGAGGTCTTCAAATTCTCTTTCAATGGAAGAAATCTTGTTTAAGATTAGGTGGGCTGGGACTGTTTTGGCGCATTTTATAAAGAGTGCGAAACGTCACCCAAAATTAAAACCTCCATAACTCTAGCATTTTAAGTCCAAAAGGGGTGAAATTTCTACCAATCGGAGGTCCTAAGATTATATTTCAGGGAAAGAAATCTCATTTCAAAATTTATTGGGAAAGAACTCTCTCTCACTTTAAGTAAAAAAGGGGTGAAATTTCTACCAATCGGATGTCTTCAAATTCTCTTTCAACAGAAAAAATCTCAATTAAAAATTCGGTGGGATGAGGGACTTTTTGTCCATTTTATAAAGAGTGTGTGAAACATCACCCAAAATTAAAAGCACCATAACTCTCTCATTTTAAGTCCAAAAGTGTTGAAATTTCTACCAATCGGAGGTCCTAAGATTCTATTTCAGGGGAAAGAAATCTCATTTCAAAATTTGTTGGGATGAGCGAGTTATAGTCCATTTTATAAAGAGTGTGTGCCACGTCACCCAAAATTAAAACCTCTATAACTCTCTCTCTCACTTTATGTCCAAAAGTGGTTAAATTTCTACCAATCGGAGGTCTTCAAATTCTCTTTCAGGGGACAGAAATCACGTTTCAAACTTCATTGGGGTTAGAGAGTTGTAGTCAGTTTTATAAAGAGTGTGTTAAACGTCACCAAAAATTAAAACCTCCATAACTCTCTGATTTTAAGTGCAAAAGTGGTAAAATTTCTACCAATTGGAGGACTTCAAATTCTCTTTCAATGGAAAAAATCTCATTCAAGATTAGCGGGGGTGAGAGCGTTTCGGTCCATTTTATAAAAAGAGCGAAACGTCACCCAAAATTAAAACCTCCATAAGTCTCTCATTTTAGCTTCAAAAGTGGTGAAATTTCTACCAATAGGAGGTCTTCAAATTCTCTTTTACCGGAAAAAAATCTCATTTAAAATTCGGTGGGATGACGGAGTTTTTGTCCATTTTATAAAGAGTGTGTGAAACGTCACTCAAAATTAAAACCTCAATAAGTCTCGCCTTTTAAGTCTAAAAGTGGTGAGATTTCTACCAATCGGTGGTCTTAAGATACCAATTCAGGGGAAGGAAATCTCATCCCAAAATTCATTGCGGTGAGAGAGTTGTAGTCCGGTTTATAAAGAGTGTGATAAACATGACCAAAAATTAAAACCTCCATAACTCTCTCATTTTAAGTGCAAAAGTGGTGAAATTTCTACCAATTGGAGGTCTTCAAATTCTCTTTCAGTGGAAAAAATCTCATTTAAGATTAGGTGGGGTGAGAGCGTTTTGGTCCATTTTTTAAAGTGTGCGAAACGTCACCCAAAATTAAAACCTCCATAACTCTCTAATTTTAAGTCCAAAAGTGGTGAAATTTCTACCAATCGGAGGTCCTAAGATTCTATTTCGGGGAAAGAAATCTCATTTCAAAATTTGTTGGGATGAGAGTTGTAGTCCATTTTATAAAGAGTGTGCGAAACGTCACCCAAAATTAAAACCACCATAACTCTCGCATTTTAAGTCCAAAAGTGGTGAAATTTCTACCAATCGGAGGTCCTAAGATTCTATTTCAGGGACAGAAATCTGATTTCAAAATTTGTTGGGATGAGAGTTGTAGTCCATTTTATAAAGTCTGTGCGGAACGTCACCAAAAATTAAAACCTCTATAACTCTCTCTCCCTTTAAGTCCAAAAGTCGTGAAATTTCTACGAATCGGAGGTCTTCAAATTTCTTTCTGGGGAGAGAAATCTCGTTTCAAAATTCATTGGGGTGAGAGAGTTGTAGTCCGTTTTATAAAGAGTGTGTTAAATGTCACCAAAAATTAAAATCTCCATAACTCTCTCATTTTAATTGCAAAAGTGGTGAAATCTCTACAAATTGGAGGTCTTCAAATTCTATTTCAATCGAAAAAATCTCATTTAAAATTAGCGGGGGCGAGAGCGTTTTGGTCCATTTTATAAAGAGTGTGAAACGTCACCCAAAATTAAAACCTCCAAAACTCTCGCATTTTAATTCCAAAAGTGGTGAAATTTCTACCAATCGGAGGTCTTCAAATTCTCTTTCGGGAGAGAGAAATCTCGTTTCAAAATTCATTGGGGTGAGTGAGTTGTAGTCCGTTTTATAAAGAGTTAAACGTCACCAAAATTAAAACCTCCATAAGTTTCGCATTTTAAGTGCAAAAGTGGTGAAATTTATTGCAATTGGAGGTCTTCAAATTCTCTTTCAATGGAAGAAATCTTGTTTAAGATTAGGTGGGCTGGGACTGTTTTGGCGCATTTTATAAAGAGTGCGAAACGTCACCCAAAATTAAAACCTCCATAACTCTAGCATTTTAAGTCCAAAAGGGGTGAAATTTCTACCAATCGGAGGTCCTAAGATTATATTTCAGGGAAAGAAATCTCATTTCAAAATTTATTGGGAAAGAACTCTCTCTCACTTTAAGTAAAAAAGGGGTGAAATTTCTACCAATCGGATGTCTTCAAATTCTCTTTCAACAGAAAAAATCTCAATTAAAAATTCGGTGGGATGAGGGACTTTTTGTCCATTTTATAAAGAGTGTGTGAAACATCACCCAAAATTAAAAGCACCATAACTCTCTCATTTTAAGTCCAAAAGTGTTGAAATTTCTACCAATCGGAGGTCCTAAGATTCTATTTCAGGGGAAAGAAATCTCATTTCAAAATTTGTTGGGATGAGCGAGTTATAGTCCATTTTATAAAGAGTGTGTGCCACGTCACCCAAAATTAAAACCTCTATAACTCTCTCTCTCACTTTATGTCCAAAAGTGGTTAAATTTCTACCAATCGGAGGTCTTCAAATTCTCTTTCAGGGGACAGAAATCACGTTTCAAACTTCATTGGGGTTAGAGAGTTGTAGTCAGTTTTATAAAGAGTGTGTTAAACGTCACCAAAAATTAAAACCTCCATAACTCTCTGATTTTAAGTGCAAAAGTGGTAAAATTTCTACCAATTGGAGGACTTCAAATTCTCTTTCAATGGAAAAAATCTCATTCAAGATTAGCGGGGGTGAGAGCGTTTCGGTCCATTTTATAAAAAGAGCGAAACGTCACCCAAAATTAAAACCTCCATAAGTCTCTCATTTTAGCTTCAAAAGTGGTGAAATTTCTACCAATAGGAGGTCTTCAAATTCTCTTTTACCGGAAAAAAATCTCATTTAAAATTCGGTGGGATGACGGAGTTTTTGTCCATTTTATAAAGAGTGTGTGAAACGTCACTCAAAATTAAAACCTCAATAAGTCTCGCCTTTTAAGTCTAAAAGTGGTGAGATTTCTACCAATCGGTGGTCTTAAGATACCAATTCAGGGGAAGGAAATCTCATCCCAAAATTCATTGCGGTGAGAGAGTTGTAGTCCGGTTTATAAAGAGTGTGATAAACATCACCAAAAATTAAAACCTCCATAACTCTCTCATTTTAAGTGCAAAAGTGGTGAAATTTCTACCAATTGGAGGTCTTCAAATTCTCTTTCAGTGGAAAAAATCTCATTTAAGATTAGGTGGGGTGAGAGCGTTTTGGTCCATTTTTTAAAGTGTGCGAAACGTCACCCAAAATTAAAACCTCCATAACTCTCTAATTTTAAGTCCAAAAGTGGTGAAATTTCTACCAATCGGAGGTCCTAAGATTCTATTTCGGGGAAAGAAATCTCATTTCAAAATTTGTTGGGATGAGAGTTGTAGTCCATTTTATAAAGAGTGTGCGAAACGTCACCCAAAATTAAAACCACCATAACTCTCGCATTTTAAGTCCAAAAGTGGTGAAATTTCTACCAATCGGAGGTCCTAAGATTCTATTTCAGGGACAGAAATCTGATTTCAAAATTTGTTGGGATGAGAGTTGTAGTCCATTTTATAAAGTCTGTGCGGAACGTCACCAAAAATTAAAACCTCTATAACTCTCTCTCCCTTTAAGTCCAAAAGTCGTGAAATTTCTACGAATCGGAGGTCTTCAAATTTCTTTCTGGGGAGAGAAATCTCGTTTCAAAATTCATTGGGGTGAGAGAGTTGTAGTCCGTTTTATAAAGAGTGTGTTAAATGTCACCAAAAATTAAAATCTCCATAACTCTCTCATTTTAATTGCAAAAGTGGTGAAATCTCTACAAATTGGAGGTCTTCAAATTCTATTTCAATCGAAAAAATCTCATTTAAAATTAGCGGGGGCGAGAGCGTTTTGGTCCATTTTATAAAGAGTGTGAAACGTCACCCAAAATTAAAACCTCCAAAACTCTCGCATTTTAATTCCAAAAGTGGTGAAATTTCTACCAATCGGAGGTCTTCAAATTCTCTTTCGGGAGAGAGAAATCTCGTTTCAAAATTCATTGGGGTGAGTGAGTTGTAGTCCGTTTTATAAAGAGTTAAACGTCACCAAAATTAAAACCTCCATAAGTTTCGCATTTTAAGTGCAAAAGTGGTGAAATTTATTGCAATTGGAGGTCTTCAAATTCTCTTTCAATGGAAGAAATCTTGTTTAAGATTAGGTGGGCTGGGACTGTTTTGGCGCATTTTATAAAGAGTGCGAAACGTCACCCAAAATTAAAACCTCCATAACTCTAGCATTTTAAGTCCAAAAGGGGTGAAATTTCTACCAATCGGAGGTCCTAAGATTATATTTCAGGGAAAGAAATCTCATTTCAAAATTTATTGGGAAAGAACTCTCTCTCACTTTAAGTAAAAAAGGGGTGAAATTTCTACCAATCGGATGTCTTCAAATTCTCTTTCAACAGAAAAAATCTCAATTAAAAATTCGGTGGGATGAGGGACTTTTTGTCCATTTTATAAAGAGTGTGTGAAACATCACCCAAAATTAAAAGCACCATAACTCTCTCATTTTAAGTCCAAAAGTGTTGAAATTTCTACCAATCGGAGGTCCTAAGATTCTATTTCAGGGGAAAGAAATCTCATTTCAAAATTTGTTGGGATGAGCGAGTTATAGTCCATTTTATAAAGAGTGTGTGCCACGTCACCCAAAATTAAAACCTCTATAACTCTCTCTCTCACTTTATGTCCAAAAGTGGTTAAATTTCTACCAATCGGAGGTCTTCAAATTCTCTTTCAGGGGACAGAAATCACGTTTCAAACTTCATTGGGGTTAGAGAGTTGTAGTCAGTTTTATAAAGAGTGTGTTAAACGTCACCAAAAATTAAAACCTCCATAACTCTCTGATTTTAAGTGCAAAAGTGGTAAAATTTCTACCAATTGGAGGACTTCAAATTCTCTTTCAATGGAAAAAATCTCATTCAAGATTAGCGGGGGTGAGAGCGTTTCGGTCCATTTTATAAAAAGAGCGAAACGTCACCCAAAATTAAAACCTCCATAAGTCTCTCATTTTAGCTTCAAAAGTGGTGAAATTTCTACCAATAGGAGGTCTTCAAATTCTCTTTTACCGGAAAAAAATCTCATTTAAAATTCGGTGGGATGACGGAGTTTTTGTCCATTTTATAAAGAGTGTGTGAAACGTCACTCAAAATTAAAACCTCAATAAGTCTCGCCTTTTAAGTCTAAAAGTGGTGAGATTTCTACCAATCGGTGGTCTTAAGATACCAATTCAGGGGAAGGAAATCTCATCCCAAAATTCATTGCGGTGAGAGAGTTGTAGTCCGGTTTATAAAGAGTGTGATAAACATCACCAAAAATTAAAACCTCCATAACTCTCTCATTTTAAGTGCAAAAGTGGTGAAATTTCTACCAATTGGAGGTCTTCAAATTCTCTTTCAGTGGAAAAAATCTCATTTAAGATTAGGTGGGGTGAGAGCGTTTTGGTCCATTTTTTAAAGTGTGCGAAACGTCACCCAAAATTAAAACCTCCATAACTCTCTAATTTTAAGTCCAAAAGTGGTGAAATTTCTACCAATCGGAGGTCCTAAGATTCTATTTCGGGGAAAGAAATCTCATTTCAAAATTTGTTGGGATGAGAGTTGTAGTCCATTTTATAAAGAGTGTGCGAAACGTCACCCAAAATTAAAACCACCATAACTCTCGCATTTTAAGTCCAAAAGTGGTGAAATTTCTACCAATCGGAGGTCCTAAGATTCTATTTCAGGGACAGAAATCTGATTTCAAAATTTGTTGGGATGAGAGTTGTAGTCCATTTTATAAAGTCTGTGCGGAACGTCACCAAAAATTAAAACCTCTATAACTCTCTCTCACTTTAAGTCCAAAAGTCGTGAAATTTCTACGAATCGGAGGTCTTCAAATTTCTTTCTGGGGAGAGAAATCTCGTTTCAAAATTCATTGGGGTGAGAGAGTTGTAGTCCGTTTTATAAAGAGTGTGTTAAATGTCACCAAAAATTAAAATCTCCATAACTCTCTCATTTTAATTGCAAAAGTGGTGAAATCTCTACAAATTGGAGGTCTTCAAATTCTATTTCAATCGAAAAAATCTCATTTAAAATTAGCGGGGGCGAGAGCGTTTTGGTCCATTTTATAAAGAGTGTGAAACGTCACCCAAAATTAAAACCTCCAAAACTCTCGCATTTTAATTCCAAAAGTGGTGAAATTTCTACCAATCGGAGGTCTTCAAATTCTCTTTCGGGAGAGAGAAATCTCGTTTCAAAATTCATTGGGGTGAGTGAGTTGTAGTCCGTTTTATAAAGAGTTAAACGTCACCAAAATTAAAACCTCCATAAGTTTCGCATTTTAAGTGCAAAAGTGGTGAAATTTATTGCAATTGGAGGTCTTCAAATTCTCTTTCAATGGAAGAAATCTTGTTTAAGATTAGGTGGGCTGGGACTGTTTTGGCGCATTTTATAAAGAGTGCGAAACGTCACCCAAAATTAAAACCTCCATAACTCTAGCATTTTAAGTCCAAAAGGGGTGAAATTTCTACCAATCGGAGGTCCTAAGATTATATTTCAGGGAAAGAAATCTCATTTCAAAATTTATTGGGAAAGAACTCTCTCTCACTTTAAGTAAAAAAGGGGTGAAATTTCTACCAATCGGATGTCTTCAAATTCTCTTTCAACAGAAAAAATCTCAATTAAAAATTCGGTGGGATGAGGGACTTTTTGTCCATTTTATAAAGAGTGTGTGAAACATCACCCAAAATTAAAAGCACCATAACTCTCTCATTTTAAGTCCAAAAGTGTTGAAATTTCTACCAATCGGAGGTCCTAAGATTCTATTTCAGGGGAAAGAAATCTCATTTCAAAATTTGTTGGGATGAGCGAGTTATAGTCCATTTTATAAAGAGTGTGTGCCACGTCACCCAAAATTAAAACCTCTATAACTCTCTCTCTCACTTTATGTCCAAAAGTGGTTAAATTTCTACCAATCGGAGGTCTTCAAATTCTCTTTCAGGGGACAGAAATCACGTTTCAAACTTCATTGGGGTTAGAGAGTTGTAGTCAGTTTTATAAAGAGTGTGTTAAACGTCACCAAAAATTAAAACCTCCATAACTCTCTGATTTTAAGTGCAAAAGTGGTAAAATTTCTACCAATTGGAGGACTTCAAATTCTCTTTCAATGGAAAAAATCTCATTCAAGATTAGCGGGGGTGAGAGCGTTTCGGTCCATTTTATAAAAAGAGCGAAACGTCACCCAAAATTAAAACCTCCATAAGTCTCTCATTTTAGCTTCAAAAGTGGTGAAATTTCTACCAATAGGAGGTCTTCAAATTCTCTTTTACCGGAAAAAAATCTCATTTAAAATTCGGTGGGATGACGGAGTTTTTGTCCATTTTATAAAGAGTGTGTGAAACGTCACTCAAAATTAAAACCTCAATAAGTCTCGCCTTTTAAGTCTAAAAGTGGTGAGATTTCTACCAATCGGTGGTCTTAAGATACCAATTCAGGGGAAGGAAATCTCATCCCAAAATTCATTGCGGTGAGAGAGTTGTAGTCCGGTTTATAAAGAGTGTGATAAACATCACCAAAAATTAAAACCTCCATAACTCTCTCATTTTAAGTGCAAAAGTGGTGAAATTTCTACCAATTGGAGGTCTTCAAATTCTCTTTCAGTGGAAAAAATCTCATTTAAGATTAGGTGGGGTGAGAGCGTTTTGGTCCATTTTTTAAAGTGTGCGAAACGTCACCCAAAATTAAAACCTCCATAACTCTCTAATTTTAAGTCCAAAAGTGGTGAAATTTCTACCAATCGGAGGTCCTAAGATTCTATTTCGGGGAAAGAAATCTCATTTCAAAATTTGTTGGGATGAGAGTTGTAGTCCATTTTATAAAGAGTGTGCGAAACGTCACCCAAAATTAAAACCACCATAACTCTCGCATTTTAAGTCCAAAAGTGGTGAAATTTCTACCAATCGGAGGTCCTAAGATTCTATTTCAGGGACAGAAATCTGATTTCAAAATTTGTTGGGATGAGAGTTGTAGTCCATTTTATAAAGTCTGTGCGGAACGTCACCAAAAATTAAAACCTCTATAACTCTCTCTCACTTTAAGTCCAAAAGTCGTGAAATTTCTACGAATCGGAGGTCTTCAAATTTCTTTCTGGGGAGAGAAATCTCGTTTCAAAATTCATTGGGGTGAGAGAGTTGTAGTCCGTTTTATAAAGAGTGTGTTAAATGTCACCAAAAATTAAAATCTCCATAACTCTCTCATTTTAATTGCAAAAGTGGTGAAATCTCTACAAATTGGAGGTCTTCAAATTCTATTTCAATCGAAAAAATCTCATTTAAAATTAGCGGGGGCGAGAGCGTTTTGGTCCATTTTATAAAGAGTGTGAAACGTCACCCAAAATTAAAACCTCCAAAACTCTCGCATTTTAATTCCAAAAGTGGTGAAATTTCTACCAATCGGAGGTCTTCAAATTCTCTTTCGGGAGAGAGAAATCTCGTTTCAAAATTCATTGGGGTGAGTGAGTTGTAGTCCGTTTTATAAAGAGTTAAACGTCACCAAAATTAAAACCTCCATAAGTTTCGCATTTTAAGTGCAAAAGTGGTGAAATTTATTGCAATTGGAGGTCTTCAAATTCTCTTTCAATGGAAGAAATCTTGTTTAAGATTAGGTGGGCTGGGACTGTTTTGGCGCATTTTATAAAGAGTGCGAAACGTCACCCAAAATTAAAACCTCCATAACTCTAGCATTTTAAGTCCAAAAGGGGTGAAATTTCTACCAATCGGAGGTCCTAAGATTATATTTCAGGGAAAGAAATCTCATTTCAAAATTTATTGGGAAAGAACTCTCTCTCACTTTAAGTAAAAAAGGGGTGAAATTTCTACCAATCGGATGTCTTCAAATTCTCTTTCAACAGAAAAAATCTCAATTAAAAATTCGGTGGGATGAGGGACTTTTTGTCCATTTTATAAAGAGTGTGTGAAACATCACCCAAAATTAAAAGCACCATAACTCTCTCATTTTAAGTCCAAAAGTGTTGAAATTTCTACCAATCGGAGGTCCTAAGATTCTATTTCAGGGGAAAGAAATCTCATTTCAAAATTTGTTGGGATGAGCGAGTTATAGTCCATTTTATAAAGAGTGTGTGCCACGTCACCCAAAATTAAAACCTCTATAACTCTCTCTCTCACTTTATGTCCAAAAGTGGTTAAATTTCTACCAATCGGAGGTCTTCAAATTCTCTTTCAGGGGACAGAAATCACGTTTCAAACTTCATTGGGGTTAGAGAGTTGTAGTCAGTTTTATAAAGAGTGTGTTAAACGTCACCAAAAATTAAAACCTCCATAACTCTCTGATTTTAAGTGCAAAAGTGGTAAAATTTCTACCAATTGGAGGACTTCAAATTCTCTTTCAATGGAAAAAATCTCATTCAAGATTAGCGGGGGTGAGAGCGTTTCGGTCCATTTTATAAAAAGAGCGAAACGTCACCCAAAATTAAAACCTCCATAAGTCTCTCATTTTAGCTTCAAAAGTGGTGAAATTTCTACCAATAGGAGGTCTTCAAATTCTCTTTTACCGGAAAAAAATCTCATTTAAAATTCGGTGGGATGACGGAGTTTTTGTCCATTTTATAAAGAGTGTGTGAAACGTCACTCAAAATTAAAACCTCAATAAGTCTCGCCTTTTAAGTCTAAAAGTGGTGAGATTTCTACCAATCGGTGGTCTTAAGATACCAATTCAGGGGAAGGAAATCTCATCCCAAAATTCATTGCGGTGAGAGAGTTGTAGTCCGGTTTATAAAGAGTGTGATAAACATCACCAAAAATTAAAACCTCCATAACTCTCTCATTTTAAGTGCAAAAGTGGTGAAATTTCTACCAATTGGAGGTCTTCAAATTCTCTTTCAGTGGAAAAAATCTCATTTAAGATTAGGTGGGGTGAGAGCGTTTTGGTCCATTTTTTAAAGTGTGCGAAACGTCACCCAAAATTAAAACCTCCATAACTCTCTAATTTTAAGTCCAAAAGTGGTGAAATTTCTACCAATCGGAGGTCCTAAGATTCTATTTCGGGGAAAGAAATCTCATTTCAAAATTTGTTGGGATGAGAGTTGTAGTCCATTTTATAAAGAGTGTGCGAAACGTCACCCAAAATTAAAACCACCATAACTCTCGCATTTTAAGTCCAAAAGTGGTGAAATTTCTACCAATCGGAGGTCCTAAGATTCTATTTCAGGGACAGAAATCTGATTTCAAAATTTGTTGGGATGAGAGTTGTAGTCCATTTTATAAAGTCTGTGCGGAACGTCACCAAAAATTAAAACCTCTATAACTCTCTCTCCCTTTAAGTCCAAAAGTCGTGAAATTTCTACGAATCGGAGGTCTTCAAATTTCTTTCTGGGGAGAGAAATCTCGTTTCAAAATTCATTGGGGTGAGAGAGTTGTAGTCCGTTTTATAAAGAGTGTGTTAAATGTCACCAAAAATTAAAATCTCCATAACTCTCTCATTTTAATTGCAAAAGTGGTGAAATCTCTACAAATTGGAGGTCTTCAAATTCTATTTCAATCGAAAAAATCTCATTTAAAATTAGCGGGGGCGAGAGCGTTTTGGTCCATTTTATAAAGAGTGTGAAACGTCACCCAAAATTAAAACCTCCAAAACTCTCGCATTTTAATTCCAAAAGTGGTGAAATTTCTACCAATCGGAGGTCTTCAAATTCTCTTTCGGGAGAGAGAAATCTCGTTTCAAAATTCATTGGGGTGAGTGAGTTGTAGTCCGTTTTATAAAGAGTTAAACGTCACCAAAATTAAAACCTCCATAAGTTTCGCATTTTAAGTGCAAAAGTGGTGAAATTTATTGCAATTGGAGGTCTTCAAATTCTCTTTCAATGGAAGAAATCTTGTTTAAGATTAGGTGGGCTGGGACTGTTTTGGCGCATTTTATAAAGAGTGCGAAACGTCACCCAAAATTAAAACCTCCATAACTCTAGCATTTTAAGTCCAAAAGGGGTGAAATTTCTACCAATCGGAGGTCCTAAGATTATATTTCAGGGAAAGAAATCTCATTTCAAAATTTATTGGGAAAGAACTCTCTCTCACTTTAAGTAAAGAAGGGGTGAAATTTCTACCAATCGGATGTCTTCAAATTCTCTTTCAACAGAAAAAATCTCAATTAAAAATTCGGTGGGATGAGGGACTTTTTGTCCATTTTATAAAGAGTGTGTGAAACATCACCCAAAATTAAAAGCACCATAACTCTCTCATTTTAAGTCCAAAAGTGTTGAAATTTCTACCAATCGGAGGTCCTAAGATTCTATTTCAGGGGAAAGAAATCTCATTTCAAAATTTGTTGGGATGAGCGAGTTATAGTCCATTTTATAAAGAGTGTGTGCCACGTCACCCAAAATTAAAACCTCTATAACTCTCTCTCTCACTTTATGTCCAAAAGTGGTTAAATTTCTACCAATCGGAGGTCTTCAAATTCTCTTTCAGGGGACAGAAATCACGTTTCAAACTTCATTGGGGTTAGAGAGTTGTAGTCAGTTTTATAAAGAGTGTGTTAAACGTCACCAAAAATTAAAACCTCCATAACTCTCTGATTTTAAGTGCAAAAGTGGTAAAATTTCTACCAATTGGAGGACTTCAAATTCTCTTTCAATGGAAAAAATCTCATTCAAGATTAGCGGGGGTGAGAGCGTTTCGGTCCATTTTATAAAAAGAGCGAAACGTCACCCAAAATTAAAACCTCCATAAGTCTCTCATTTTAGCTTCAAAAGTGGTGAAATTTCTACCAATAGGAGGTCTTCAAATTCTCTTTTACCGGAAAAAAATCTCATTTAAAATTCGGTGGGATGACGGAGTTTTTGTCCATTTTATAAAGAGTGTGTGAAACGTCACTCAAAATTAAAACCTCAATAAGTCTCGCCTTTTAAGTCTAAAAGTGGTGAGATTTCTACCAATCGGTGGTCTTAAGATACCAATTCAGGGGAAGGAAATCTCATCCCAAAATTCATTGCGGTGAGAGAGTTGTAGTCCGGTTTATAAAGAGTGTGATAAACATCACCAAAAATTAAAACCTCCATAACTCTCTCATTTTAAGTGCAAAAGTGGTGAAATTTCTACCAATTGGAGGTCTTCAAATTCTCTTTCAGTGGAAAAAATCTCATTTAAGATTAGGTGGGGTGAGAGCGTTTTGGTCCATTTTTTAAAGTGTGCGAAACGTCACCCAAAATTAAAACCTCCATAACTCTCTAATTTTAAGTCCAAAAGTGGTGAAATTTCTACCAATCGGAGGTCCTAAGATTCTATTTCGGGGAAAGAAATCTCATTTCAAAATTTGTTGGGATGAGAGTTGTAGTCCATTTTATAAAGAGTGTGCGAAACGTCACCCAAAATTAAAACCACCATAACTCTCGCATTTTAAGTCCAAAAGTGGTGAAATTTCTACCAATCGGAGGTCCTAAGATTCTATTTCAGGGACAGAAATCTGATTTCAAAATTTGTTGGGATGAGAGTTGTAGTCCATTTTATAAAGTCTGTGCGGAACGTCACCAAAAATTAAAACCTCTATAACTCTCTCTCCCTTTAAGTCCAAAAGTCGTGAAATTTCTACGAATCGGAGGTCTTCAAATTTCTTTCTGGGGAGAGAAATCTCGTTTCAAAATTCATTGGGGTGAGAGAGTTGTAGTCCGTTTTATAAAGAGTGTGTTAAATGTCACCAAAAATTAAAATCTCCATAACTCTCTCATTTTAATTGCAAAAGTGGTGAAATCTCTACAAATTGGAGGTCTTCAAATTCTATTTCAATCGAAAAAATCTCATTTAAAATTAGCGGGGGCGAGAGCGTTTTGGTCCATTTTATAAAGAGTGTGAAACGTCACCCAAAATTAAAACCTCCAAAACTCTCGCATTTTAATTCCAAAAGTGGTGAAATTTCTACCAATCGGAGGTCTTCAAATTCTCTTTCGGGAGAGAGAAATCTCGTTTCAAAATTCATTGGGGTGAGTGAGTTGTAGTCCGTTTTATAAAGAGTTAAACGTCACCAAAATTAAAACCTCCATAAGTTTCGCATTTTAAGTGCAAAAGTGGTGAAATTTATTGCAATTGGAGGTCTTCAAATTCTCTTTCAATGGAAGAAATCTTGTTTAAGATTAGGTGGGCTGGGACTGTTTTGGCGCATTTTATAAAGAGTGCGAAACGTCACCCAAAATTAAAACCTCCATAACTCTAGCATTTTAAGTCCAAAAGGGGTGAAATTTCTACCAATCGGAGGTCCTAAGATTATATTTCAGGGAAAGAAATCTCATTTCAAAATTTATTGGGAAAGAACTCTCTCTCACTTTAAGTAAAGAAGGGGTGAAATTTCTACCAATCGGATGTCTTCAAATTCTCTTTCAACAGAAAAAATCTCAATTAAAAATTCGGTGGGATGAGGGACTTTTTGTCCATTTTATAAAGAGTGTGTGAAACATCACCCAAAATTAAAAGCACCATAACTCTCTCATTTTAAGTCCAAAAGTGTTGAAATTTCTACCAATCGGAGGTCCTAAGATTCTATTTCAGGGGAAAGAAATCTCATTTCAAAATTTGTTGGGATGAGCGAGTTATAGTCCATTTTATAAAGAGTGTGTGCCACGTCACCCAAAATTAAAACCTCTATAACTCTCTCTCTCACTTTATGTCCAAAAGTGGTTAAATTTCTACCAATCGGAGGTCTTCAAATTCTCTTTCAGGGGACAGAAATCACGTTTCAAACTTCATTGGGGTTAGAGAGTTGTAGTCAGTTTTATAAAGAGTGTGTTAAACGTCACCAAAAATTAAAACCTCCATAACTCTCTGATTTTAAGTGCAAAAGTGGTAAAATTTCTACCAATTGGAGGACTTCAAATTCTCTTTCAATGGAAAAAATCTCATTCAAGATTAGCGGGGGTGAGAGCGTTTCGGTCCATTTTATAAAAAGAGCGAAACGTCACCCAAAATTAAAACCTCCATAAGTCTCTCATTTTAGCTTCAAAAGTGGTGAAATTTCTACCAATAGGAGGTCTTCAAATTCTCTTTTACCGGAAAAAAATCTCATTTAAAATTCGGTGGGATGACGGAGTTTTTGTCCATTTTATAAAGAGTGTGTGAAACGTCACTCAAAATTAAAACCTCAATAAGTCTCGCCTTTTAAGTCTAAAAGTGGTGAGATTTCTACCAATCGGTGGTCTTAAGATACCAATTCAGGGGAAGGAAATCTCATCCCAAAATTCATTGCGGTGAGAGAGTTGTAGTCCGGTTTATAAAGAGTGTGATAAACATCACCAAAAATTAAAACCTCCATAACTCTCTCATTTTAAGTGCAAAAGTGGTGAAATTTCTACCAATTGGAGGTCTTCAAATTCTCTTTCAGTGGAAAAAATCTCATTTAAGATTAGGTGGGGTGAGAGCGTTTTGGTCCATTTTTTAAAGTGTGCGAAACGTCACCCAAAATTAAAACCTCCATAACTCTCTAATTTTAAGTCCAAAAGTGGTGAAATTTCTACCAATCGGAGGTCCTAAGATTCTATTTCGGGGAAAGAAATCTCATTTCAAAATTTGTTGGGATGAGAGTTGTAGTCCATTTTATAAAGAGTGTGCGAAACGTCACCCAAAATTAAAACCACCATAACTCTCGCATTTTAAGTCCAAAAGTGGTGAAATTTCTACCAATCGGAGGTCCTAAGATTCTATTTCAGGGACAGAAATCTGATTTCAAAATTTGTTGGGATGAGAGTTGTAGTCCATTTTATAAAGTCTGTGCGGAACGTCACCAAAAATTAAAACCTCTATAACTCTCTCTCCCTTTAAGTCCAAAAGTCGTGAAATTTCTACGAATCGGAGGTCTTCAAATTTCTTTCTGGGGAGAGAAATCTCGTTTCAAAATTCATTGGGGTGAGAGAGTTGTAGTCCGTTTTATAAAGAGTGTGTTAAATGTCACCAAAAATTAAAATCTCCATAACTCTCTCATTTTAATTGCAAAAGTGGTGAAATCTCTACAAATTGGAGGTCTTCAAATTCTATTTCAATCGAAAAAATCTCATTTAAAATTAGCGGGGGCGAGAGCGTTTTGGTCCATTTTATAAAGAGTGTGAAACGTCACCCAAAATTAAAACCTCCAAAACTCTCGCATTTTAATTCCAAAAGTGGTGAAATTTCTACCAATCGGAGGTCTTCAAATTCTCTTTCGGGAGAGAGAAATCTCGTTTCAAAATTCATTGGGGTGAGTGAGTTGTAGTCCGTTTTATAAAGAGTTAAACGTCACCAAAATTAAAACCTCCATAAGTTTCGCATTTTAAGTGCAAAAGTGGTGAAATTTATTGCAATTGGAGGTCTTCAAATTCTCTTTCAATGGAAGAAATCTTGTTTAAGATTAGGTGGGCTGGGACTGTTTTGGCGCATTTTATAAAGAGTGCGAAACGTCACCCAAAATTAAAACCTCCATAACTCTAGCATTTTAAGTCCAAAAGGGGTGAAATTTCTACCAATCGGAGGTCCTAAGATTATATTTCAGGGAAAGAAATCTCATTTCAAAATTTATTGGGAAAGAACTCTCTCTCACTTTAAGTAAAGAAGGGGTGAAATTTCTACCAATCGGATGTCTTCAAATTCTCTTTCAACAGAAAAAATCTCAATTAAAAATTCGGTGGGATGAGGGACTTTTTGTCCATTTTATAAAGAGTGTGTGAAACATCACCCAAAATTAAAAGCACCATAACTCTCTCATTTTAAGTCCAAAAGTGTTGAAATTTCTACCAATCGGAGGTCCTAAGATTCTATTTCAGGGGAAAGAAATCTCATTTCAAAATTTGTTGGGATGAGCGAGTTATAGTCCATTTTATAAAGAGTGTGTGCCACGTCACCCAAAATTAAAACCTCTATAACTCTCTCTCTCACTTTATGTCCAAAAGTGGTTAAATTTCTACCAATCGGAGGTCTTCAAATTCTCTTTCAGGGGACAGAAATCACGTTTCAAACTTCATTGGGGTTAGAGAGTTGTAGTCAGTTTTATAAAGAGTGTGTTAAACGTCACCAAAAATTAAAACCTCCATAACTCTCTGATTTTAAGTGCAAAAGTGGTAAAATTTCTACCAATTGGAGGACTTCAAATTCTCTTTCAATGGAAAAAATCTCATTCAAGATTAGCGGGGGTGAGAGCGTTTCGGTCCATTTTATAAAAAGAGCGAAACGTCACCCAAAATTAAAACCTCCATAAGTCTCTCATTTTAGCTTCAAAAGTGGTGAAATTTCTACCAATAGGAGGTCTTCAAATTCTCTTTTACCGGAAAAAAATCTCATTTAAAATTCGGTGGGATGACGGAGTTTTTGTCCATTTTATAAAGAGTGTGTGAAACGTCACTCAAAATTAAAACCTCAATAAGTCTCGCCTTTTAAGTCTAAAAGTGGTGAGATTTCTACCAATCGGTGGTCTTAAGATACCAATTCAGGGGAAGGAAATCTCATCCCAAAATTCATTGCGGTGAGAGAGTTGTAGTCCGGTTTATAAAGAGTGTGATAAACATCACCAAAAATTAAAACCTCCATAACTCTCTCATTTTAAGTGCAAAAGTGGTGAAATTTCTACCAATTGGAGGTCTTCAAATTCTCTTTCAGTGGAAAAAATCTCATTTAAGATTAGGTGGGGTGAGAGCGTTTTGGTCCATTTTTTAAAGTGTGCGAAACGTCACCCAAAATTAAAACCTCCATAACTCTCTAATTTTAAGTCCAAAAGTGGTGAAATTTCTACCAATCGGAGGTCCTAAGATTCTATTTCGGGGAAAGAAATCTCATTTCAAAATTTGTTGGGATGAGAGTTGTAGTCCATTTTATAAAGAGTGTGCGAAACGTCACCCAAAATTAAAACCACCATAACTCTCGCATTTTAAGTCCAAAAGTGGTGAAATTTCTACCAATCGGAGGTCCTAAGATTCTATTTCAGGGACAGAAATCTGATTTCAAAATTTGTTGGGATGAGAGTTGTAGTCCATTTTATAAAGTCTGTGCGGAACGTCACCAAAAATTAAAACCTCTATAACTCTCTCTCACTTTAAGTCCAAAAGTCGTGAAATTTCTACGAATCGGAGGTCTTCAAATTTCTTTCTGGGGAGAGAAATCTCGTTTCAAAATTCATTGGGGTGAGAGAGTTGTAGTCCGTTTTATAAAGAGTGTGTTAAATGTCACCAAAAATTAAAATCTCCATAACTCTCTCATTTTAATTGCAAAAGTGGTGAAATCTCTACAAATTGGAGGTCTTCAAATTCTATTTCAATCGAAAAAATCTCATTTAAAATTAGCGGGGGCGAGAGCGTTTTGGTCCATTTTATAAAGAGTGTGAAACGTCACCCAAAATTAAAACCTCCAAAACTCTCGCATTTTAATTCCAAAAGTGGTGAAATTTCTACCAATCGGAGGTCTTCAAATTCTCTTTCGGGAGAGAGAAATCTCGTTTCAAAATTCATTGGGGTGAGTGAGTTGTAGTCCGTTTTATAAAGAGTTAAACGTCACCAAAATTAAAACCTCCATAAGTTTCGCATTTTAAGTGCAAAAGTGGTGAAATTTATTGCAATTGGAGGTCTTCAAATTCTCTTTCAATGGAAGAAATCTTGTTTAAGATTAGGTGGGCTGGGACTGTTTTGGCGCATTTTATAAAGAGTGCGAAACGTCACCCAAAATTAAAACCTCCATAACTCTAGCATTTTAAGTCCAAAAGGGGTGAAATTTCTACCAATCGGAGGTCCTAAGATTATATTTCAGGGAAAGAAATCTCATTTCAAAATTTATTGGGAAAGAACTCTCTCTCACTTTAAGTAAAAAAGGGGTGAAATTTCTACCAATCGGATGTCTTCAAATTCTCTTTCAACAGAAAAAATCTCAATTAAAAATTCGGTGGGATGAGGGACTTTTTGTCCATTTTATAAAGAGTGTGTGAAACATCACCCAAAATTAAAAGCACCATAACTCTCTCATTTTAAGTCCAAAAGTGTTGAAATTTCTACCAATCGGAGGTCCTAAGATTCTATTTCAGGGGAAAGAAATCTCATTTCAAAATTTGTTGGGATGAGCGAGTTATAGTCCATTTTATAAAGAGTGTGTGCCACGTCACCCAAAATTAAAACCTCTATAACTCTCTCTCTCACTTTATGTCCAAAAGTGGTTAAATTTCTACCAATCGGAGGTCTTCAAATTCTCTTTCAGGGGACAGAAATCACGTTTCAAACTTCATTGGGGTTAGAGAGTTGTAGTCAGTTTTATAAAGAGTGTGTTAAACGTCACCAAAAATTAAAACCTCCATAACTCTCTGATTTTAAGTGCAAAAGTGGTAAAATTTCTACCAATTGGAGGACTTCAAATTCTCTTTCAATGGAAAAAATCTCATTCAAGATTAGCGGGGGTGAGAGCGTTTCGGTCCATTTTATAAAAAGAGCGAAACGTCACCCAAAATTAAAACCTCCATAAGTCTCTCATTTTAGCTTCAAAAGTGGTGAAATTTCTACCAATAGGAGGTCTTCAAATTCTCTTTTACCGGAAAAAAATCTCATTTAAAATTCGGTGGGATGACGGAGTTTTTGTCCATTTTATAAAGAGTGTGTGAAACGTCACTCAAAATTAAAACCTCAATAAGTCTCGCCTTTTAAGTCTAAAAGTGGTGAGATTTCTACCAATCGGTGGTCTTAAGATACCAATTCAGGGGAAGGAAATCTCATCCCAAAATTCATTGCGGTGAGAGAGTTGTAGTCCGGTTTATAAAGAGTGTGATAAACATCACCAAAAATTAAAACCTCCATAACTCTCTCATTTTAAGTGCAAAAGTGGTGAAATTTCTACCAATTGGAGGTCTTCAAATTCTCTTTCAGTGGAAAAAATCTCATTTAAGATTAGGTGGGGTGAGAGCGTTTTGGTCCATTTTTTAAAGTGTGCGAAACGTCACCCAAAATTAAAACCTCCATAACTCTCTAATTTTAAGTCCAAAAGTGGTGAAATTTCTACCAATCGGAGGTCCTAAGATTCTATTTCGGGGAAAGAAATCTCATTTCAAAATTTGTTGGGATGAGAGTTGTAGTCCATTTTATAAAGAGTGTGCGAAACGTCACCCAAAATTAAAACCACCATAACTCTCGCATTTTAAGTCCAAAAGTGGTGAAATTTCTACCAATCGGAGGTCCTAAGATTCTATTTCAGGGACAGAAATCTGATTTCAAAATTTGTTGGGATGAGAGTTGTAGTCCATTTTATAAAGTCTGTGCGGAACGTCACCAAAAATTAAAACCTCTATAACTCTCTCTCCCTTTAAGTCCAAAAGTCGTGAAATTTCTACGAATCGGAGGTCTTCAAATTTCTTTCTGGGGAGAGAAATCTCGTTTCAAAATTCATTGGGGTGAGAGAGTTGTAGTCCGTTTTATAAAGAGTGTGTTAAATGTCACCAAAAATTAAAATCTCCATAACTCTCTCATTTTAATTGCAAAAGTGGTGAAATCTCTACAAATTGGAGGTCTTCAAATTCTATTTCAATCGAAAAAATCTCATTTAAAATTAGCGGGGGCGAGAGCGTTTTGGTCCATTTTATAAAGAGTGTGAAACGTCACCCAAAATTAAAACCTCCAAAACTCTCGCATTTTAATTCCAAAAGTGGTGAAATTTCTACCAATCGGAGGTCTTCAAATTCTCTTTCGGGAGAGAGAAATCTCGTTTCAAAATTCATTGGGGTGAGTGAGTTGTAGTCCGTTTTATAAAGAGTTAAACGTCACCAAAATTAAAACCTCCATAAGTTTCGCATTTTAAGTGCAAAAGTGGTGAAATTTATTGCAATTGGAGGTCTTCAAATTCTCTTTCAATGGAAGAAATCTTGTTTAAGATTAGGTGGGCTGGGACTGTTTTGGCGCATTTTATAAAGAGTGCGAAACGTCACCCAAAATTAAAACCTCCATAACTCTAGCATTTTAAGTCCAAAAGGGGTGAAATTTCTACCAATCGGAGGTCCTAAGATTATATTTCAGGGAAAGAAATCTCATTTCAAAATTTATTGGGAAAGAACTCTCTCTCACTTTAAGTAAAAAAGGGGTGAAATTTCTACCAATCGGATGTCTTCAAATTCTCTTTCAACAGAAAAAATCTCAATTAAAAATTCGGTGGGATGAGGGACTTTTTGTCCATTTTATAAAGAGTGTGTGAAACATCACCCAAAATTAAAAGCACCATAACTCTCTCATTTTAAGTCCAAAAGTGTTGAAATTTCTACCAATCGGAGGTCCTAAGATTCTATTTCAGGGGAAAGAAATCTCATTTCAAAATTTGTTGGGATGAGCGAGTTATAGTCCATTTTATAAAGAGTGTGTGCCACGTCACCCAAAATTAAAACCTCTATAACTCTCTCTCTCACTTTATGTCCAAAAGTGGTTAAATTTCTACCAATCGGAGGTCTTCAAATTCTCTTTCAGGGGACAGAAATCACGTTTCAAACTTCATTGGGGTTAGAGAGTTGTAGTCAGTTTTATAAAGAGTGTGTTAAACGTCACCAAAAATTAAAACCTCCATAACTCTCTGATTTTAAGTGCAAAAGTGGTAAAATTTCTACCAATTGGAGGACTTCAAATTCTCTTTCAATGGAAAAAATCTCATTCAAGATTAGCGGGGGTGAGAGCGTTTCGGTCCATTTTATAAAAAGAGCGAAACGTCACCCAAAATTAAAACCTCCATAAGTCTCTCATTTTAGCTTCAAAAGTGGTGAAATTTCTACCAATAGGAGGTCTTCAAATTCTCTTTTACCGGAAAAAAATCTCATTTAAAATTCGGTGGGATGACGGAGTTTTTGTCCATTTTATAAAGAGTGTGTGAAACGTCACTCAAAATTAAAACCTCAATAAGTCTCGCCTTTTAAGTCTAAAAGTGGTGAGATTTCTACCAATCGGTGGTCTTAAGATACCAATTCAGGGGAAGGAAATCTCATCCCAAAATTCATTGCGGTGAGAGAGTTGTAGTCCGGTTTATAAAGAGTGATAAACATCACCAAAAATTAAAACCTCCATAACTCTCTCATTTTAAGTGCAAAAGTGGTGAAATTTCTACCAATTGGAGGTCTTCAAATTCTCTTTCAGTGGAAAAAATCTCATTTAAGATTAGGTGGGGTGAGAGCGTTTTGGTCCATTTTTTAAAGTGTGCGAAACGTCACCCAAAATTAAAACCTCCATAACTCTCTAATTTTAAGTCCAAAAGTGGTGAAATTTCTACCAATCGGAGGTCCTAAGATTCTATTTCGGGGAAAGAAATCTCATTTCAAAATTTGTTGGGATGAGAGTTGTAGTCCATTTTATAAAGAGTGTGCGAAACGTCACCCAAAATTAAAACCACCATAACTCTCGCATTTTAAGTCCAAAAGTGGTGAAATTTCTACCAATCGGAGGTCCTAAGATTCTATTTCAGGGACAGAAATCTGATTTCAAAATTTGTTGGGATGAGAGTTGTAGTCCATTTTATAAAGTCTGTGCGGAACGTCACCAAAAATTAAAACCTCTATAACTCTCTCTCACTTTAAGTCCAAAAGTCGTGAAATTTCTACGAATCGGAGGTCTTCAAATTTCTTTCTGGGGAGAGAAATCTCGTTTCAAAATTCATTGGGGTGAGAGAGTTGTAGTCCGTTTTATAAAGAGTGTGTTAAATGTCACCAAAAATTAAAATCTCCATAACTCTCTCATTTTAATTGCAAAAGTGGTGAAATCTCTACAAATTGGAGGTCTTCAAATTCTATTTCAATCGAAAAAATCTCATTTAAAATTAGCGGGGGCGAGAGCGTTTTGGTCCATTTTATAAAGAGTGTGAAACGTCACCCAAAATTAAAACCTCCAAAACTCTCGCATTTTAATTCCAAAAGTGGTGAAATTTCTACCAATCGGAGGTCTTCAAATTCTCTTTCGGGAGAGAGAAATCTCGTTTCAAAATTCATTGGGGTGAGTGAGTTGTAGTCCGTTTTATAAAGAGTTAAACGTCACCAAAATTAAAACCTCCATAAGTTTCGCATTTTAAGTGCAAAAGTGGTGAAATTTATTGCAATTGGAGGTCTTCAAATTCTCTTTCAATGGAAGAAATCTTGTTTAAGATTAGGTGGGCTGGGACTGTTTTGGCGCATTTTATAAAGAGTGCGAAACGTCACCCAAAATTAAAACCTCCATAACTCTAGCATTTTAAGTCCAAAAGGGGTGAAATTTCTACCAATCGGAGGTCCTAAGATTATATTTCAGGGAAAGAAATCTCATTTCAAAATTTATTGGGAAAGAACTCTCTCTCACTTTAAGTAAAAAAGGGGTGAAATTTCTACCAATCGGATGTCTTCAAATTCTCTTTCAACAGAAAAAATCTCAATTAAAAATTCGGTGGGATGAGGGACTTTTTGTCCATTTTATAAAGAGTGTGTGAAACATCACCCAAAATTAAAAGCACCATAACTCTCTCATTTTAAGTCCAAAAGTGTTGAAATTTCTACCAATCGGAGGTCCTAAGATTCTATTTCAGGGGAAAGAAATCTCATTTCAAAATTTGTTGGGATGAGCGAGTTATAGTCCATTTTATAAAGAGTGTGTGCCACGTCACCCAAAATTAAAACCTCTATAACTCTCTCTCTCACTTTATGTCCAAAAGTGGTTAAATTTCTACCAATCGGAGGTCTTCAAATTCTCTTTCAGGGGACAGAAATCACGTTTCAAACTTCATTGGGGTTAGAGAGTTGTAGTCAGTTTTATAAAGAGTGTGTTAAACGTCACCAAAAATTAAAACCTCCATAACTCTCTGATTTTAAGTGCAAAAGTGGTAAAATTTCTACCAATTGGAGGACTTCAAATTCTCTTTCAATGGAAAAAATCTCATTCAAGATTAGCGGGGGTGAGAGCGTTTCGGTCCATTTTATAAAAAGAGCGAAACGTCACCCAAAATTAAAACCTCCATAAGTCTCTCATTTTAGCTTCAAAAGTGGTGAAATTTCTACCAATAGGAGGTCTTCAAATTCTCTTTTACCGGAAAAAAATCTCATTTAAAATTCGGTGGGATGACGGAGTTTTTGTCCATTTTATAAAGAGTGTGTGAAACGTCACTCAAAATTAAAACCTCAATAAGTCTCGCCTTTTAAGTCTAAAAGTGGTGAGATTTCTACCAATCGGTGGTCTTAAGATACCAATTCAGGGGAAGGAAATCTCATCCCAAAATTCATTGCGGTGAGAGAGTTGTAGTCCGGTTTATAAAGAGTGTGATAAACATCACCAAAAATTAAAACCTCCATAACTCTCTCATTTTAAGTGCAAAAGTGGTGAAATTTCTACCAATTGGAGGTCTTCAAATTCTCTTTCAGTGGAAAAAATCTCATTTAAGATTAGGTGGGGTGAGAGCGTTTTGGTCCATTTTTTAAAGTGTGCGAAACGTCACCCAAAATTAAAACCTCCATAACTCTCTAATTTTAAGTCCAAAAGTGGTGAAATTTCTACCAATCGGAGGTCCTAAGATTCTATTTCGGGGAAAGAAATCTCATTTCAAAATTTGTTGGGATGAGAGTTGTAGTCCATTTTATAAAGAGTGTGCGAAACGTCACCCAAAATTAAAACCACCATAACTCTCGCATTTTAAGTCCAAAAGTGGTGAAATTTCTACCAATCGGAGGTCCTAAGATTCTATTTCAGGGACAGAAATCTGATTTCAAAATTTGTTGGGATGAGAGTTGTAGTCCATTTTATAAAGTCTGTGCGGAACGTCACCAAAAATTAAAACCTCTATAACTCTCTCTCCCTTTAAGTCCAAAAGTCGTGAAATTTCTACGAATCGGAGGTCTTCAAATTTCTTTCTGGGGAGAGAAATCTCGTTTCAAAATTCATTGGGGTGAGAGAGTTGTAGTCCGTTTTATAAAGAGTGTGTTAAATGTCACCAAAAATTAAAATCTCCATAACTCTCTCATTTTAATTGCAAAAGTGGTGAAATCTCTACAAATTGGAGGTCTTCAAATTCTATTTCAATCGAAAAAATCTCATTTAAAATTAGCGGGGGCGAGAGCGTTTTGGTCCATTTTATAAAGAGTGTGAAACGTCACCCAAAATTAAAACCTCCAAAACTCTCGCATTTTAATTCCAAAAGTGGTGAAATTTCTACCAATCGGAGGTCTTCAAATTCTCTTTCGGGAGAGAGAAATCTCGTTTCAAAATTCATTGGGGTGAGTGAGTTGTAGTCCGTTTTATAAAGAGTTAAACGTCACCAAAATTAAAACCTCCATAAGTTTCGCATTTTAAGTGCAAAAGTGGTGAAATTTATTGCAATTGGAGGTCTTCAAATTCTCTTTCAATGGAAGAAATCTTGTTTAAGATTAGGTGGGCTGGGACTGTTTTGGCGCATTTTATAAAGAGTGCGAAACGTCACCCAAAATTAAAACCTCCATAACTCTAGCATTTTAAGTCCAAAAGGGGTGAAATTTCTACCAATCGGAGGTCCTAAGATTATATTTCAGGGAAAGAAATCTCATTTCAAAATTTATTGGGAAAGAACTCTCTCTCACTTTAAGTAAAAAAGGGGTGAAATTTCTACCAATCGGATGTCTTCAAATTCTCTTTCAACAGAAAAAATCTCAATTAAAAATTCGGTGGGATGAGGGACTTTTTGTCCATTTTATAAAGAGTGTGTGAAACATCACCCAAAATTAAAAGCACCATAACTCTCTCATTTTAAGTCCAAAAGTGTTGAAATTTCTACCAATCGGAGGTCCTAAGATTCTATTTCAGGGGAAAGAAATCTCATTTCAAAATTTGTTGGGATGAGCGAGTTATAGTCCATTTTATAAAGAGTGTGTGCCACGTCACCCAAAATTAAAACCTCTATAACTCTCTCTCTCACTTTATGTCCAAAAGTGGTTAAATTTCTACCAATCGGAGGTCTTCAAATTCTCTTTCAGGGGACAGAAATCACGTTTCAAACTTCATTGGGGTTAGAGAGTTGTAGTCAGTTTTATAAAGAGTGTGTTAAACGTCACCAAAAATTAAAACCTCCATAACTCTCTGATTTTAAGTGCAAAAGTGGTAAAATTTCTACCAATTGGAGGACTTCAAATTCTCTTTCAATGGAAAAAATCTCATTCAAGATTAGCGGGGGTGAGAGCGTTTCGGTCCATTTTATAAAAAGAGCGAAACGTCACCCAAAATTAAAACCTCCATAAGTCTCTCATTTTAGCTTCAAAAGTGGTGAAATTTCTACCAATAGGAGGTCTTCAAATTCTCTTTTACCGGAAAAAAATCTCATTTAAAATTCGGTGGGATGACGGAGTTTTTGTCCATTTTATAAAGAGTGTGTGAAACGTCACTCAAAATTAAAACCTCAATAAGTCTCGCCTTTTAAGTCTAAAAGTGGTGAGATTTCTACCAATCGGTGGTCTTAAGATACCAATTCAGGGGAAGGAAATCTCATCCCAAAATTCATTGCGGTGAGAGAGTTGTAGTCCGGTTTATAAAGAGTGTGATAAACATCACCAAAAATTAAAACCTCCATAACTCTCTCATTTTAAGTGCAAAAGTGGTGAAATTTCTACCAATTGGAGGTCTTCAAATTCTCTTTCAGTGGAAAAAATCTCATTTAAGATTAGGTGGGGTGAGAGCGTTTTGGTCCATTTTTTAAAGTGTGCGAAACGTCACCCAAAATTAAAACCTCCATAACTCTCTAATTTTAAGTCCAAAAGTGGTGAAATTTCTACCAATCGGAGGTCCTAAGATTCTATTTCGGGGAAAGAAATCTCATTTCAAAATTTGTTGGGATGAGAGTTGTAGTCCATTTTATAAAGAGTGTGCGAAACGTCACCCAAAATTAAAACCACCATAACTCTCGCATTTTAAGTCCAAAAGTGGTGAAATTTCTACCAATCGGAGGTCCTAAGATTCTATTTCAGGGACAGAAATCTGATTTCAAAATTTGTTGGGATGAGAGTTGTAGTCCATTTTATAAAGTCTGTGCGGAACGTCACCAAAAATTAAAACCTCTATAACTCTCTCTCACTTTAAGTCCAAAAGTCGTGAAATTTCTACGAATCGGAGGTCTTCAAATTTCTTTCTGGGGAGAGAAATCTCGTTTCAAAATTCATTGGGGTGAGAGAGTTGTAGTCCGTTTTATAAAGAGTGTGTTAAATGTCACCAAAAATTAAAATCTCCATAACTCTCTCATTTTAATTGCAAAAGTGGTGAAATCTCTACAAATTGGAGGTCTTCAAATTCTATTTCAATCGAAAAAATCTCATTTAAAATTAGCGGGGGCGAGAGCGTTTTGGTCCATTTTATAAAGAGTGTGAAACGTCACCCAAAATTAAAACCTCCAAAACTCTCGCATTTTAATTCCAAAAGTGGTGAAATTTCTACCAATCGGAGGTCTTCAAATTCTCTTTCGGGAGAGAGAAATCTCGTTTCAAAATTCATTGGGGTGAGTGAGTTGTAGTCCGTTTTATAAAGAGTTAAACGTCACCAAAATTAAAACCTCCATAAGTTTCGCATTTTAAGTGCAAAAGTGGTGAAATTTATTGCAATTGGAGGTCTTCAAATTCTCTTTCAATGGAAGAAATCTTGTTTAAGATTAGGTGGGCTGGGACTGTTTTGGCGCATTTTATAAAGAGTGCGAAACGTCACCCAAAATTAAAACCTCCATAACTCTAGCATTTTAAGTCCAAAAGGGGTGAAATTTCTACCAATCGGAGGTCCTAAGATTATATTTCAGGGAAAGAAATCTCATTTCAAAATTTATTGGGAAAGAACTCTCTCTCACTTTAAGTAAAAAAGGGGTGAAATTTCTACCAATCGGATGTCTTCAAATTCTCTTTCAACAGAAAAAATCTCAATTAAAAATTCGGTGGGATGAGGGACTTTTTGTCCATTTTATAAGGAGTGTGTGAAACATCACCCAAAATTAAAAGCACCATAACTCTCTCATTTTAAGTCCAAAAGTGTTGAAATTTCTACCAATCGGAGGTCCTAAGATTCTATTTCAGGGGAAAGAAATCTCATTTCAAAATTTGTTGGGATGAGCGAGTTATAGTCCATTTTATAAAGAGTGTGTGCCACGTCACCCAAAATTAAAACCTCTATAACTCTCTCTCTCACTTTATGTCCAAAAGTGGTTAAATTTCTACCAATCGGAGGTCTTCAAATTCTCTTTCAGGGGACAGAAATCACGTTTCAAACTTCATTGGGGTTAGAGAGTTGTAGTCAGTTTTATAAAGAGTGTGTTAAACGTCACCAAAAATTAAAACCTCCATAACTCTCTGATTTTAAGTGCAAAAGTGGTAAAATTTCTACCAATTGGAGGACTTCAAATTCTCTTTCAATGGAAAAAATCTCATTCAAGATTAGCGGGGGTGAGAGCGTTTCGGTCCATTTTATAAAAAGAGCGAAACGTCACCCAAAATTAAAACCTCCATAAGTCTCTCATTTTAGCTTCAAAAGTGGTGAAATTTCTACCAATAGGAGGTCTTCAAATTCTCTTTTACCGGAAAAAAATCTCATTTAAAATTCGGTGGGATGACGGAGTTTTTGTCCATTTTATAAAGAGTGTGTGAAACGTCACTCAAAATTAAAACCTCAATAAGTCTCGCCTTTTAAGTCTAAAAGTGGTGAGATTTCTACCAATCGGTGGTCTTAAGATACCAATTCAGGGGAAGGAAATCTCATCCCAAAATTCATTGCGGTGAGAGAGTTGTAGTCCGGTTTATAAAGAGTGTGATAAACATCACCAAAAATTAAAACCTCCATAACTCTCTCATTTTAAGTGCAAAAGTGGTGAAATTTCTACCAATTGGAGGTCTTCAAATTCTCTTTCAGTGGAAAAAATCTCATTTAAGATTAGGTGGGGTGAGAGCGTTTTGGTCCATTTTTTAAAGTGTGCGAAACGTCACCCAAAATTAAAACCTCCATAACTCTCTAATTTTAAGTCCAAAAGTGGTGAAATTTCTACCAATCGGAGGTCCTAAGATTCTATTTCGGGGAAAGAAATCTCATTTCAAAATTTGTTGGGATGAGAGTTGTAGTCCATTTTATAAAGAGTGTGCGAAACGTCACCCAAAATTAAAACCACCATAACTCTCGCATTTTAAGTCCAAAAGTGGTGAAATTTCTACCAATCGGAGGTCCTAAGATTCTATTTCAGGGACAGAAATCTGATTTCAAAATTTGTTGGGATGAGAGTTGTAGTCCATTTTATAAAGTCTGTGCGGAACGTCACCAAAAATTAAAACCTCTATAACTCTCTCTCACTTTAAGTCCAAAAGTCGTGAAATTTCTACGAATCGGAGGTCTTCAAATTTCTTTCTGGGGAGAGAAATCTCGTTTCAAAATTCATTGGGGTGAGAGAGTTGTAGTCCGTTTTATAAAGAGTGTGTTAAATGTCACCAAAAATTAAAATCTCCATAACTCTCTCATTTTAATTGCAAAAGTGGTGAAATCTCTACAAATTGGAGGTCTTCAAATTCTATTTCAATCGAAAAAATCTCATTTAAAATTAGCGGGGGCGAGAGCGTTTTGGTCCATTTTATAAAGAGTGTGAAACGTCACCCAAAATTAAAACCTCCAAAACTCTCGCATTTTAATTCCAAAAGTGGTGAAATTTCTACCAATCGGAGGTCTTCAAATTCTCTTTCGGGAGAGAGAAATCTCGTTTCAAAATTCATTGGGGTGAGTGAGTTGTAGTCCGTTTTATAAAGAGTTAAACGTCACCAAAATTAAAACCTCCATAAGTTTCGCATTTTAAGTGCAAAAGTGGTGAAATTTATTGCAATTGGAGGTCTTCAAATTCTCTTTCAATGGAAGAAATCTTGTTTAAGATTAGGTGGGCTGGGACTGTTTTGGCGCATTTTATAAAGAGTGCGAAACGTCACCCAAAATTAAAACCTCCATAACTCTAGCATTTTAAGTCCAAAAGGGGTGAAATTTCTACCAATCGGAGGTCCTAAGATTATATTTCAGGGAAAGAAATCTCATTTCAAAATTTATTGGGAAAGAACTCTCTCTCACTTTAAGTAAAAAAGGGGTGAAATTTCTACCAATCGGATGTCTTCAAATTCTCTTTCAACAGAAAAAATCTCAATTAAAAATTCGGTGGGATGAGGGACTTTTTGTCCATTTTATAAAGAGTGTGTGAAACATCACCCAAAATTAAAAGCACCATAACTCTCTCATTTTAAGTCCAAAAGTGTTGAAATTTCTACCAATCGGAGGTCCTAAGATTCTATTTCAGGGGAAAGAAATCTCATTTCAAAATTTGTTGGGATGAGCGAGTTATAGTCCATTTTATAAAGAGTGTGTGCCACGTCACCCAAAATTAAAACCTCTATAACTCTCTCTCTCACTTTATGTCCAAAAGTGGTTAAATTTCTACCAATCGGAGGTCTTCAAATTCTCTTTCAGGGGACAGAAATCACGTTTCAAACTTCATTGGGGTTAGAGAGTTGTAGTCAGTTTTATAAAGAGTGTGTTAAACGTCACCAAAAATTAAAACCTCCATAACTCTCTGATTTTAAGTGCAAAAGTGGTAAAATTTCTACCAATTGGAGGACTTCAAATTCTCTTTCAATGGAAAAAATCTCATTCAAGATTAGCGGGGGTGAGAGCGTTTCGGTCCATTTTATAAAAAGAGCGAAACGTCACCCAAAATTAAAACCTCCATAAGTCTCTCATTTTAGCTTCAAAAGTGGTGAAATTTCTACCAATAGGAGGTCTTCAAATTCTCTTTTACCGGAAAAAAATCTCATTTAAAATTCGGTGGGATGACGGAGTTTTTGTCCATTTTATAAAGAGTGTGTGAAACGTCACTCAAAATTAAAACCTCAATAAGTCTCGCCTTTTAAGTCTAAAAGTGGTGAGATTTCTACCAATCGGTGGTCTTAAGATACCAATTCAGGGGAAGGAAATCTCATCCCAAAATTCATTGCGGTGAGAGAGTTGTAGTCCGGTTTATAAAGAGTGTGATAAACATCACCAAAAATTAAAACCTCCATAACTCTCTCATTTTAAGTGCAAAAGTGGTGAAATTTCTACCAATTGGAGGTCTTCAAATTCTCTTTCAGTGGAAAAAATCTCATTTAAGATTAGGTGGGGTGAGAGCGTTTTGGTCCATTTTTTAAAGTGTGCGAAACGTCACCCAAAATTAAAACCTCCATAACTCTCTAATTTTAAGTCCAAAAGTGGTGAAATTTCTACCAATCGGAGGTCCTAAGATTCTATTTCGGGGAAAGAAATCTCATTTCAAAATTTGTTGGGATGAGAGTTGTAGTCCATTTTATAAAGAGTGTGCGAAACGTCACCCAAAATTAAAACCACCATAACTCTCGCATTTTAAGTCCAAAAGTGGTGAAATTTCTACCAATCGGAGGTCCTAAGATTCTATTTCAGGGACAGAAATCTGATTTCAAAATTTGTTGGGATGAGAGTTGTAGTCCATTTTATAAAGTCTGTGCGGAACGTCACCAAAAATTAAAACCTCTATAACTCTCTCTCACTTTAAGTCCAAAAGTCGTGAAATTTCTACGAATCGGAGGTCTTCAAATTTCTTTCTGGGGAGAGAAATCTCGTTTCAAAATTCATTGGGGTGAGAGAGTTGTAGTCCGTTTTATAAAGAGTGTGTTAAATGTCACCAAAAATTAAAATCTCCATAACTCTCTCATTTTAATTGCAAAAGTGGTGAAATCTCTACAAATTGGAGGTCTTCAAATTCTATTTCAATCGAAAAAATCTCATTTAAAATTAGCGGGGGCGAGAGCGTTTTGGTCCATTTTATAAAGAGTGTGAAACGTCACCCAAAATTAAAACCTCCAAAACTCTCGCATTTTAATTCCAAAAGTGGTGAAATTTCTACCAATCGGAGGTCTTCAAATTCTCTTTCGGGAGAGAGAAATCTCGTTTCAAAATTCATTGGGGTGAGTGAGTTGTAGTCCGTTTTATAAAGAGTTAAACGTCACCAAAATTAAAACCTCCATAAGTTTCGCATTTTAAGTGCAAAAGTGGTGAAATTTATTGCAATTGGAGGTCTTCAAATTCTCTTTCAATGGAAGAAATCTTGTTTAAGATTAGGTGGGCTGGGACTGTTTTGGCGCATTTTATAAAGAGTGCGAAACGTCACCCAAAATTAAAACCTCCATAACTCTAGCATTTTAAGTCCAAAAGGGGTGAAATTTCTACCAATCGGAGGTCCTAAGATTATATTTCAGGGAAAGAAATCTCATTTCAAAATTTATTGGGAAAGAACTCTCTCTCACTTTAAGTAAAAAAGGGGTGAAATTTCTACCAATCGGATGTCTTCAAATTCTCTTTCAACAGAAAAAATCTCAATTAAAAATTCGGTGGGATGAGGGACTTTTTGTCCATTTTATAAAGAGTGTGTGAAACATCACCCAAAATTAAAAGCACCATAACTCTCTCATTTTAAGTCCAAAAGTGTTGAAATTTCTACCAATCGGAGGTCCTAAGATTCTATTTCAGGGGAAAGAAATCTCATTTCAAAATTTGTTGGGATGAGCGAGTTATAGTCCATTTTATAAAGAGTGTGTGCCACGTCACCCAAAATTAAAACCTCTATAACTCTCTCTCTCACTTTATGTCCAAAAGTGGTTAAATTTCTACCAATCGGAGGTCTTCAAATTCTCTTTCAGGGGACAGAAATCACGTTTCAAACTTCATTGGGGTTAGAGAGTTGTAGTCAGTTTTATAAAGAGTGTGTTAAACGTCACCAAAAATTAAAACCTCCATAACTCTCTGATTTTAAGTGCAAAAGTGGTAAAATTTCTACCAATTGGAGGACTTCAAATTCTCTTTCAATGGAAAAAATCTCATTCAAGATTAGCGGGGGTGAGAGCGTTTCGGTCCATTTTATAAAAAGAGCGAAACGTCACCCAAAATTAAAACCTCCATAAGTCTCTCATTTTAGCTTCAAAAGTGGTGAAATTTCTACCAATAGGAGGTCTTCAAATTCTCTTTTACCGGAAAAAAATCTCATTTAAAATTCGGTGGGATGACGGAGTTTTTGTCCATTTTATAAAGAGTGTGTGAAACGTCACTCAAAATTAAAACCTCAATAAGTCTCGCCTTTTAAGTCTAAAAGTGGTGAGATTTCTACCAATCGGTGGTCTTAAGATACCAATTCAGGGGAAGGAAATCTCATCCCAAAATTCATTGCGGTGAGAGAGTTGTAGTCCGGTTTATAAAGAGTGTGATAAACATCACCAAAAATTAAAACCTCCATAACTCTCTCATTTTAAGTGCAAAAGTGGTGAAATTTCTACCAATTGGAGGTCTTCAAATTCTCTTTTAGTGGAAAAAATCTCATTTAAGATTAGGTGGGGTGAGAGCGTTTTGGTCCATTTTTTAAAGTGTGCGAAACGTCACCCAAAATTAAAACCTCCATAACTCTCTAATTTTAAGTCCAAAAGTGGTGAAATTTCTACCAATCGGAGGTCCTAAGATTCTATTTCGGGGAAAGAAATCTCATTTCAAAATTTGTTGGGATGAGAGTTGTAGTCCATTTTATAAAGAGTGTGCGAAACGTCACCCAAAATTAAAACCACCATAACTCTCGCATTTTAAGTCCAAAAGTGGTGAAATTTCTACCAATCGGAGGTCCTAAGATTCTATTTCAGGGACAGAAATCTGATTTCAAAATTTGTTGGGATGAGAGTTGTAGTCCATTTTATAAAGTCTGTGCGGAACGTCACCAAAAATTAAAACCTCTATAACTCTCTCTCACTTTAAGTCCAAAAGTCGTGAAATTTCTACGAATCGGAGGTCTTCAAATTTCTTTCTGGGGAGAGAAATCTCGTTTCAAAATTCATTGGGGTGAGAGAGTTGTAGTCCGTTTTATAAAGAGTGTGTTAAATGTCACCAAAAATTAAAATCTCCATAACTCTCTCATTTTAATTGCAAAAGTGGTGAAATCTCTACAAATTGGAGGTCTTCAAATTCTATTTCAATCGAAAAAATCTCATTTAAAATTAGCGGGGGCGAGAGCGTTTTGGTCCATTTTATAAAGAGTGTGAAACGTCACCCAAAATTAAAACCTCCAAAACTCTCGCATTTTAATTCCAAAAGTGGTGAAATTTCTACCAATCGGAGGTCTTCAAATTCTCTTTCGGGAGAGAGAAATCTCGTTTCAAAATTCATTGGGGTGAGTGAGTTGTAGTCCGTTTTATAAAGAGTTAAACGTCACCAAAATTAAAACCTCCATAAGTTTCGCATTTTAAGTGCAAAAGTGGTGAAATTTATTGCAATTGGAGGTCTTCAAATTCTCTTTCAATGGAAGAAATCTTGTTTAAGATTAGGTGGGCTGGGACTGTTTTGGCGCATTTTATAAAGAGTGCGAAACGTCACCCAAAATTAAAACCTCCATAACTCTAGCATTTTAAGTCCAAAAGGGGTGAAATTTCTACCAATCGGAGGTCCTAAGATTATATTTCAGGGAAAGAAATCTCATTTCAAAATTTATTGGGAAAGAACTCTCTCTCACTTTAAGTAAAAAAGGGGTGAAATTTCTACCAATCGGATGTCTTCAAATTCTCTTTCAACAGAAAAAATCTCAATTAAAAATTCGGTGGGATGAGGGACTTTTTGTCCATTTTATAAAGAGTGTGTGAAACATCACCCAAAATTAAAAGCACCATAACTCTCTCATTTTAAGTCCAAAAGTGTTGAAATTTCTACCAATCGGAGGTCCTAAGATTCTATTTCAGGGGAAAGAAATCTCATTTCAAAATTTGTTGGGATGAGCGAGTTATAGTCCATTTTATAAAGAGTGTGTGCCACGTCACCCAAAATTAAAACCTCTATAACTCTCTCTCTCACTTTATGTCCAAAAGTGGTTAAATTTCTACCAATCGGAGGTCTTCAAATTCTCTTTCAGGGGACAGAAATCACGTTTCAAACTTCATTGGGGTTAGAGAGTTGTAGTCAGTTTTATAAAGAGTGTGTTAAACGTCACCAAAAATTAAAACCTCCATAACTCTCTGATTTTAAGTGCAAAAGTGGTAAAATTTCTACCAATTGGAGGACTTCAAATTCTCTTTCAATGGAAAAAATCTCATTCAAGATTAGCGGGGGTGAGAGCGTTTCGGTCCATTTTATAAAAAGAGCGAAACGTCACCCAAAATTAAAACCTCCATAAGTCTCTCATTTTAGCTTCAAAAGTGGTGAAATTTCTACCAATAGGAGGTCTTCAAATTCTCTTTTACCGGAAAAAAATCTCATTTAAAATTCGGTGGGATGACGGAGTTTTTGTCCATTTTATAAAGAGTGTGTGAAACGTCACTCAAAATTAAAACCTCAATAAGTCTCGCCTTTTAAGTCTAAAAGTGGTGAGATTTCTACCAATCGGTGGTCTTAAGATACCAATTCAGGGGAAGGAAATCTCATCCCAAAATTCATTGCGGTGAGAGAGTTGTAGTCCGGTTTATAAAGAGTGTGATAAACATCACCAAAAATTAAAACCTCCATAACTCTCTCATTTTAAGTGCAAAAGTGGTGAAATTTCTACCAATTGGAGGTCTTCAAATTCTCTTTCAGTGGAAAAAATCTCATTTAAGATTAGGTGGGGTGAGAGCGTTTTGGTCCATTTTTTAAAGTGTGCGAAACGTCACCCAAAATTAAAACCTCCATAACTCTCTAATTTTAAGTCCAAAAGTGGTGAAATTTCTACCAATCGGAGGTCCTAAGATTCTATTTCGGGGAAAGAAATCTCATTTCAAAATTTGTTGGGATGAGAGTTGTAGTCCATTTTATAAAGAGTGTGCGAAACGTCACCCAAAATTAAAACCACCATAACTCTCGCATTTTAAGTCCAAAAGTGGTGAAATTTCTACCAATCGGAGGTCCTAAGATTCTATTTCAGGGACAGAAATCTGATTTCAAAATTTGTTGGGATGAGAGTTGTAGTCCATTTTATAAAGTCTGTGCGGAACGTCACCAAAAATTAAAACCTCTATAACTCTCTCTCACTTTAAGTCCAAAAGTCGTGAAATTTCTACGAATCGGAGGTCTTCAAATTTCTTTCTGGGGAGAGAAATCTCGTTTCAAAATTCATTGGGGTGAGAGAGTTGTAGTCCGTTTTATAAAGAGTGTGTTAAATGTCACCAAAAATTAAAATCTCCATAACTCTCTCATTTTAATTGCAAAAGTGGTGAAATCTCTACAAATTGGAGGTCTTCAAATTCTATTTCAATCGAAAAAATCTCATTTAAAATTAGCGGGGGCGAGAGCGTTTTGGTCCATTTTATAAAGAGTGTGAAACGTCACCCAAAATTAAAACCTCCAAAACTCTCGCATTTTAATTCCAAAAGTGGTGAAATTTCTACCAATCGGAGGTCTTCAAATTCTCTTTCGGGAGAGAGAAATCTCGTTTCAAAATTCATTGGGGTGAGTGAGTTGTAGTCCGTTTTATAAAGAGTTAAACGTCACCAAAATTAAAACCTCCATAAGTTTCGCATTTTAAGTGCAAAAGTGGTGAAATTTATTGCAATTGGAGGTCTTCAAATTCTCTTTCAATGGAAGAAATCTTGTTTAAGATTAGGTGGGCTGGGACTGTTTTGGCGCATTTTATAAAGAGTGCGAAACGTCACCCAAAATTAAAACCTCCATAACTCTAGCATTTTAAGTCCAAAAGGGGTGAAATTTCTACCAATCGGAGGTCCTAAGATTATATTTCAGGGAAAGAAATCTCATTTCAAAATTTATTGGGAAAGAACTCTCTCTCACTTTAAGTAAAAAAGGGGTGAAATTTCTACCAATCGGATGTCTTCAAATTCTCTTTCAACAGAAAAAATCTCAATTAAAAATTCGGTGGGATGAGGGACTTTTTGTCCATTTTATAAAGAGTGTGTGAAACATCACCCAAAATTAAAAGCACCATAACTCTCTCATTTTAAGTCCAAAAGTGTTGAAATTTCTACCAATCGGAGGTCCTAAGATTCTATTTCAGGGGAAAGAAATCTCATTTCAAAATTTGTTGGGATGAGCGAGTTATAGTCCATTTTATAAAGAGTGTGTGCCACGTCACCCAAAATTAAAACCTCTATAACTCTCTCTCTCACTTTATGTCCAAAAGTGGTTAAATTTCTACCAATCGGAGGTCTTCAAATTCTCTTTCAGGGGACAGAAATCACGTTTCAAACTTCATTGGGGTTAGAGAGTTGTAGTCAGTTTTATAAAGAGTGTGTTAAACGTCACCAAAAATTAAAACCTCCATAACTCTCTGATTTTAAGTGCAAAAGTGGTAAAATTTCTACCAATTGGAGGACTTCAAATTCTCTTTCAATGGAAAAAATCTCATTCAAGATTAGCGGGGGTGAGAGCGTTTCGGTCCATTTTATAAAAAGAGCGAAACGTCACCCAAAATTAAAACCTCCATAAGTCTCTCATTTTAGCTTCAAAAGTGGTGAAATTTCTACCAATAGGAGGTCTTCAAATTCTCTTTTACCGGAAAAAAATCTCATTTAAAATTCGGTGGGATGACGGAGTTTTTGTCCATTTTATAAAGAGTGTGTGAAACGTCACTCAAAATTAAAACCTCAATAAGTCTCGCCTTTTAAGTCTAAAAGTGGTGAGATTTCTACCAATCGGTGGTCTTAAGATACCAATTCAGGGGAAGGAAATCTCATCCCAAAATTCATTGCGGTGAGAGAGTTGTAGTCCGGTTTATAAAGAGTGTGATAAACATCACCAAAAATTAAAACCTCCATAACTCTCTCATTTTAAGTGCAAAAGTGGTGAAATTTCTACCAATTGGAGGTCTTCAAATTCTCTTTCAGTGGAAAAAATCTCATTTAAGATTAGGTGGGGTGAGAGCGTTTTGGTCCATTTTTTAAAGTGTGCGAAACGTCACCCAAAATTAAAACCTCCATAACTCTCTAATTTTAAGTCCAAAAGTGGTGAAATTTCTACCAATCGGAGGTCCTAAGATTCTATTTCGGGGAAAGAAATCTCATTTCAAAATTTGTTGGGATGAGAGTTGTAGTCCATTTTATAAAGAGTGTGCGAAACGTCACCCAAAATTAAAACCACCATAACTCTCGCATTTTAAGTCCAAAAGTGGTGAAATTTCTACCAATCGGAGGTCCTAAGATTCTATTTCAGGGACAGAAATCTGATTTCAAAATTTGTTGGGATGAGAGTTGTAGTCCATTTTATAAAGTCTGTGCGGAACGTCACCAAAAATTAAAACCTCTATAACTCTCTCTCACTTTAAGTCCAAAAGTCGTGAAATTTCTACGAATCGGAGGTCTTCAAATTTCTTTCTGGGGAGAGAAATCTCGTTTCAAAATTCATTGGGGTGAGAGAGTTGTAGTCCGTTTTATAAAGAGTGTGTTAAATGTCACCAAAAATTAAAATCTCCATAACTCTCTCATTTTAATTGCAAAAGTGGTGAAATCTACAAATTGGAGGTCTTCAAATTCTATTTCAATCGAAAAAATCTCATTTAAAATTAGCGGGGGCGAGAGCGTTTTGGTCCATTTTATAAAGAGTGTGAAACGTCACCCAAAATTAAAACCTCCAAAACTCTCGCATTTTAATTCCAAAAGTGGTGAAATTTCTACCAATCGGAGGTCTTCAAATTCTCTTTCGGGAGAGAGAAATCTCGTTTCAAAATTCATTGGGGTGAGTGAGTTGTAGTCCGTTTTATAAAGAGTTAAACGTCACCAAAATTAAAACCTCCATAAGTTTCGCATTTTAAGTGCAAAAGTGGTGAAATTTATTGCAATTGGAGGTCTTCAAATTCTCTTTCAATGGAAGAAATCTTGTTTAAGATTAGGTGGGCTGGGACTGTTTTGGCGCATTTTATAAAGAGTGCGAAACGTCACCCAAAATTAAAACCTCCATAACTCTAGCATTTTAAGTCCAAAAGGGGTGAAATTTCTACCAATCGGAGGTCCTAAGATTATATTTCAGGGAAAGAAATCTCATTTCAAAATTTATTGGGAAAGAACTCTCTCTCACTTTAAGTAAAAAAGGGGTGAAATTTCTACCAATCGGATGTCTTCAAATTCTCTTTCAACAGAAAAAATCTCAATTAAAAATTCGGTGGGATGAGGGACTTTTTGTCCATTTTATAAAGAGTGTGTGAAACATCACCCAAAATTAAAAGCACCATAACTCTCTCATTTTAAGTCCAAAAGTGTTGAAATTTCTACCAATCGGAGGTCCTAAGATTCTATTTCAGGGGAAAGAAATCTCATTTCAAAATTTGTTGGGATGAGCGAGTTATAGTCCATTTTATAAAGAGTGTGTGCCACGTCACCCAAAATTAAAACCTCTATAACTCTCTCTCTCACTTTATGTCCAAAAGTGGTTAAATTTCTACCAATCGGAGGTCTTCAAATTCTCTTTCAGGGGACAGAAATCACGTTTCAAACTTCATTGGGGTTAGAGAGTTGTAGTCAGTTTTATAAAGAGTGTGTTAAACGTCACCAAAAATTAAAACCTCCATAACTCTCTGATTTTAAGTGCAAAAGTGGTAAAATTTCTACCAATTGGAGGACTTCAAATTCTCTTTCAATGGAAAAAATCTCATTCAAGATTAGCGGGGGTGAGAGCGTTTCGGTCCATTTTATAAAAAGAGCGAAACGTCACCCAAAATTAAAACCTCCATAAGTCTCTCATTTTAGCTTCAAAAGTGGTGAAATTTCTACCAATAGGAGGTCTTCAAATTCTCTTTTACCGGAAAAAAATCTCATTTAAAATTCGGTGGGATGACGGAGTTTTTGTCCATTTTATAAAGAGTGTGTGAAACGTCACTCAAAATTAAAACCTCAATAAGTCTCGCCTTTTAAGTCTAAAAGTGGTGAGATTTCTACCAATCGGTGGTCTTAAGATACCAATTCAGGGGAAGGAAATCTCATCCCAAAATTCATTGCGGTGAGAGAGTTGTAGTCCGGTTTATAAAGAGTGTGATAAACATCACCAAAAATTAAAACCTCCATAACTCTCTCATTTTAAGTGCAAAAGTGGTGAAATTTCTACCAATTGGAGGTCTTCAAATTCTCTTTCAGTGGAAAAAATCTCATTTAAGATTAGGTGGGGTGAGAGCGTTTTGGTCCATTTTTTAAAGTGTGCGAAACGTCACCCAAAATTAAAACCTCCATAACTCTCTAATTTTAAGTCCAAAAGTGGTGAAATTTCTACCAATCGGAGGTCCTAAGATTCTATTTCGGGGAAAGAAATCTCATTTCAAAATTTGTTGGGATGAGAGTTGTAGTCCATTTTATAAAGAGTGTGCGAAACGTCACCCAAAATTAAAACCACCATAACTCTCGCATTTTAAGTCCAAAAGTGGTGAAATTTCTACCAATCGGAGGTCCTAAGATTCTATTTCAGGGACAGAAATCTGATTTCAAAATTTGTTGGGATGAGAGTTGTAGTCCATTTTATAAAGTCTGTGCGGAACGTCACCAAAAATTAAAACCTCTATAACTCTCTCTCACTTTAAGTCCAAAAGTCGTGAAATTTCTACGAATCGGAGGTCTTCAAATTTCTTTCTGGGGAGAGAAATCTCGTTTCAAAATTCATTGGGGTGAGAGAGTTGTAGTCCGTTTTATAAAGAGTGTGTTAAATGTCACCAAAAATTAAAATCTCCATAACTCTCTCATTTTAATTGCAAAAGTGGTGAAATCTCTACAAATTGGAGGTCTTCAAATTCTATTTCAATCGAAAAAATCTCATTTAAAATTAGCGGGGGCGAGAGCGTTTTGGTCCATTTTATAAAGAGTGTGAAACGTCACCCAAAATTAAAACCTCCAAAACTCTCGCATTTTAATTCCAAAAGTGGTGAAATTTCTACCAATCGGAGGTCTTCAAATTCTCTTTCGGGAGAGAGAAATCTCGTTTCAAAATTCATTGGGGTGAGTGAGTTGTAGTCCGTTTTATAAAGAGTTAAACGTCACCAAAATTAAAACCTCCATAAGTTTCGCATTTTAAGTGCAAAAGTGGTGAAATTTATTGCAATTGGAGGTCTTCAAATTCTCTTTCAATGGAAGAAATCTTGTTTAAGATTAGGTGGGCTGGGACTGTTTTGGCGCATTTTATAAAGAGTGCGAAACGTCACCCAAAATTAAAACCTCCATAACTCTAGCATTTTAAGTCCAAAAGGGGTGAAATTTCTACCAATCGGAGGTCCTAAGATTATATTTCAGGGAAAGAAATCTCATTTCAAAATTTATTGGGAAAGAACTCTCTCTCACTTTAAGTAAAAAAGGGGTGAAATTTCTACCAATCGGATGTCTTCAAATTCTCTTTCAACAGAAAAAATCTCAATTAAAAATTCGGTGGGATGAGGGACTTTTTGTCCATTTTATAAAGAGTGTGTGAAACATCACCCAAAATTAAAAGCACCATAACTCTCTCATTTTAAGTCCAAAAGTGTTGAAATTTCTACCAATCGGAGGTCCTAAGATTCTATTTCAGGGGAAAGAAATCTCATTTCAAAATTTGTTGGGATGAGCGAGTTATAGTCCATTTTATAAAGAGTGTGTGCCACGTCACCCAAAATTAAAACCTCTATAACTCTCTCTCTCACTTTATGTCCAAAAGTGGTTAAATTTCTACCAATCGGAGGTCTTCAAATTCTCTTTCAGGGGACAGAAATCACGTTTCAAACTTCATTGGGGTTAGAGAGTTGTAGTCAGTTTTATAAAGAGTGTGTTAAACGTCACCAAAAATTAAAACCTCCATAACTCTCTGATTTTAAGTGCAAAAGTGGTAAAATTTCTACCAATTGGAGGACTTCAAATTCTCTTTCAATGGAAAAAATCTCATTCAAGATTAGCGGGGGTGAGAGCGTTTCGGTCCATTTTATAAAAAGAGCGAAACGTCACCCAAAATTAAAACCTCCATAAGTCTCTCATTTTAGCTTCAAAAGTGGTGAAATTTCTACCAATAGGAGGTCTTCAAATTCTCTTTTACCGGAAAAAAATCTCATTTAAAATTCGGTGGGATGACGGAGTTTTTGTCCATTTTATAAAGAGTGTGTGAAACGTCACTCAAAATTAAAACCTCAATAAGTCTCGCCTTTTAAGTCTAAAAGTGGTGAGATTTCTACCAATCGGTGGTCTTAAGATACCAATTCAGGGGAAGGAAATCTCATCCCAAAATTCATTGCGGTGAGAGAGTTGTAGTCCGGTTTATAAAGAGTGTGATAAACATCACCAAAAATTAAAACCTCCATAACTCTCTCATTTTAAGTGCAAAAGTGGTGAAATTTCTACCAATTGGAGGTCTTCAAATTCTCTTTCAGTGGAAAAAATCTCATTTAAGATTAGGTGGGGTGAGAGCGTTTTGGTCCATTTTTTAAAGTGTGCGAAACGTCACCCAAAATTAAAACCTCCATAACTCTCTAATTTTAAGTCCAAAAGTGGTGAAATTTCTACCAATCGGAGGTCCTAAGATTCTATTTCGGGGAAAGAAATCTCATTTCAAAATTTGTTGGGATGAGAGTTGTAGTCCATTTTATAAAGAGTGTGCGAAACGTCACCCAAAATTAAAACCACCATAACTCTCGCATTTTAAGTCCAAAAGTGGTGAAATTTCTACCAATCGGAGGTCCTAAGATTCTATTTCAGGGACAGAAATCTGATTTCAAAATTTGTTGGGATGAGAGTTGTAGTCCATTTTATAAAGTCTGTGCGGAACGTCACCAAAAATTAAAACCTCTATAACTCTCTCTCACTTTAAGTCCAAAAGTCGTGAAATTTCTACGAATCGGAGGTCTTCAAATTTCTTTCTGGGGAGAGAAATCTCGTTTCAAAATTCATTGGGGTGAGAGAGTTGTAGTCCGTTTTATAAAGAGTGTGTTAAATGTCACCAAAAATTAAAATCTCCATAACTCTCTCATTTTAATTGCAAAAGTGGTGAAATCTCTACAAATTGGAGGTCTTCAAATTCTATTTCAATCGAAAAAATCTCATTTAAAATTAGCGGGGGCGAGAGCGTTTTGGTCCATTTTATAAAGAGTGTGAAACGTCACCCAAAATTAAAACCTCCAAAACTCTCGCATTTTAATTCCAAAAGTGGTGAAATTTCTACCAATCGGAGGTCTTCAAATTCTCTTTCGGGAGAGAGAAATCTCGTTTCAAAATTCATTGGGGTGAGTGAGTTGTAGTCCGTTTTATAAAGAGTTAAACGTCACCAAAATTAAAACCTCCATAAGTTTCGCATTTTAAGTGCAAAAGTGGTGAAATTTATTGCAATTGGAGGTCTTCAAATTCTCTTTCAATGGAAGAAATCTTGTTTAAGATTAGGTGGGCTGGGACTGTTTTGGCGCATTTTATAAAGAGTGCGAAACGTCACCCAAAATTAAAACCTCCATAACTCTAGCATTTTAAGTCCAAAAGGGGTGAAATTTCTACCAATCGGAGGTCCTAAGATTATATTTCAGGGAAAGAAATCTCATTTCAAAATTTATTGGGAAAGAACTCTCTCTCACTTTAAGTAAAAAAGGGGTGAAATTTCTACCAATCGGATGTCTTCAAATTCTCTTTCAACAGAAAAAATCTCAATTAAAAATTCGGTGGGATGAGGGACTTTTTGTCCATTTTATAAAGAGTGTGTGAAACATCACCCAAAATTAAAAGCACCATAACTCTCTCATTTTAAGTCCAAAAGTGTTGAAATTTCTACCAATCGGAGGTCCTAAGATTCTATTTCAGGGGAAAGAAATCTCATTTCAAAATTTGTTGGGATGAGCGAGTTATAGTCCATTTTATAAAGAGTGTGTGCCACGTCACCCAAAATTAAAACCTCTATAACTCTCTCTCTCACTTTATGTCCAAAAGTGGTTAAATTTCTACCAATCGGAGGTCTTCAAATTCTCTTTCAGGGGACAGAAATCACGTTTCAAACTTCATTGGGGTTAGAGAGTTGTAGTCAGTTTTATAAAGAGTGTGTTAAACGTCACCAAAAATTAAAACCTCCATAACTCTCTGATTTTAAGTGCAAAAGTGGTAAAATTTCTACCAATTGGAGGACTTCAAATTCTCTTTCAATGGAAAAAATCTCATTCAAGATTAGCGGGGGTGAGAGCGTTTCGGTCCATTTTATAAAAAGAGCGAAACGTCACCCAAAATTAAAACCTCCATAAGTCTCTCATTTTAGCTTCAAAAGTGGTGAAATTTCTACCAATAGGAGGTCTTCAAATTCTCTTTTACCGGAAAAAAATCTCATTTAAAATTCGGTGGGATGACGGAGTTTTTGTCCATTTTATAAAGAGTGTGTGAAACGTCACTCAAAATTAAAACCTCAATAAGTCTCGCCTTTTAAGTCTAAAAGTGGTGAGATTTCTACCAATCGGTGGTCTTAAGATACCAATTCAGGGGAAGGAAATCTCATCCCAAAATTCATTGCGGTGAGAGAGTTGTAGTCCGGTTTATAAAGAGTGTGATAAACATCACCAAAAATTAAAACCTCCATAACTCTCTCATTTTAAGTGCAAAAGTGGTGAAATTTCTACCAATTGGAGGTCTTCAAATTCTCTTTCAGTGGAAAAAATCTCATTTAAGATTAGGTGGGGTGAGAGCGTTTTGGTCCATTTTTTAAAGTGTGCGAAACGTCACCCAAAATTAAAACCTCCATAACTCTCTAATTTTAAGTCCAAAAGTGGTGAAATTTCTACCAATCGGAGGTCCTAAGATTCTATTTCGGGGAAAGAAATCTCATTTCAAAATTTGTTGGGATGAGAGTTGTAGTCCATTTTATAAAGAGTGTGCGAAACGTCACCCAAAATTAAAACCACCATAACTCTCGCATTTTAAGTCCAAAAGTGGTGAAATTTCTACCAATCGGAGGTCCTAAGATTCTATTTCAGGGACAGAAATCTGATTTCAAAATTTGTTGGGATGAGAGTTGTAGTCCATTTTATAAAGTCTGTGCGGAACGTCACCAAAAATTAAAACCTCTATAACTCTCTCTCACTTTAAGTCCAAAAGTCGTGAAATTTCTACGAATCGGAGGTCTTCAAATTTCTTTCTGGGGAGAGAAATCTCGTTTCAAAATTCATTGGGGTGAGAGAGTTGTAGTCCGTTTTATAAAGAGTGTGTTAAATGTCACCAAAAATTAAAATCTCCAAAACTCTCTCATTTTAATTGCAAAAGTGGTGAAATCTCTACAAATTGGAGGTCTTCAAATTCTATTTCAATCGAAAAAATCTCATTTAAAATTAGCGGGGGCGAGAGCGTTTTGGTCCATTTTATAAAGAGTGTGAAACGTCACCCAAAATTAAAACCTCCAAAACTCTCGCATTTTAATTCCAAAAGTGGTGAAATTTCTACCAATCGGAGGTCTTCAAATTCTCTTTCGGGAGAGAGAAATCTCGTTTCAAAATTCATTGGGGTGAGTGAGTTGTAGTCCGTTTTATAAAGAGTTAAACGTCACCAAAATTAAAACCTCCATAAGTTTCGCATTTTAAGTGCAAAAGTGGTGAAATTTATTGCAATTGGAGGTCTTCAAATTCTCTTTCAATGGAAGAAATCTTGTTTAAGATTAGGTGGGCTGGGACTGTTTTGGCGCATTTTATAAAGAGTGCGAAACGTCACCCAAAATTAAAACCTCCATAACTCTAGCATTTTAAGTCCAAAAGTGGTGAAATTTATTGCAATTGGAGGTCTTCAAATTCTCTTTCAATGGAAGAAATCTTGTTTAAGATTAGGTGGGCTGGGACTGTTTTGGCGCATTTTATAAAGAGTGCGAAACGTCACCCAAAATTAAAACCTCCATAACTCTAGCATTTTAAGTCCAAAAGGGGTTAGAGAGTTGTAGTCAGTTTTATAAAGAGTGTGTTAAACGTCACCAAAAATTAAAACCTCCATAACTCTCTGATTTTAAGTGCAAAAGTGGTAAAATTTCTACCAATTGGAGGACTTCAAATTCTCTTTCAGTGGAAAAAATCTCATTCAAGATTAGCGGGGGTGAGAGCGTTTCGGTCCATTTTATAAAAAGAGCGAAACGTCACCCAAAATTAAAACCTCCATAAGTCTCTCATTTTAGCTTCAAAAGTGGTGAAATTTCTACCAATAGGAGGTCTTCAAATTCTCTTTTACCGGAAAAAAAATCTCATTTAAAATTCGGTGGGATGACAGAGTTTTTGTCCATTTTATAAAGAGTGTGTGAAACGTCACTCAAAATTAAAACCTCAATAAGTCTCGCCTTTTAAGTTTAAAAGTGGTGAGATTTCTACCAATCGGTGGTCTTAAGATACCAATTCAGGGGAAGGAAATCTCATCCCAAAATTCATTGCGGTGAGAGAGTTGTAGTCCGGTTTATAAAGAGTGTGATAAACATCACCAAAAATTAAAACCTCAATAACTCTCTCATTTTAAGTGCAAAAGTGGTGAAATTTCTACCAATTGGAGGTCTTCAAATTCTCTTTCAGTGGAAAAAATCTCATTTAAGATTAGGTGGGGTGAGAGCGTTTTGGTCCATTTTTTAAAGTGTGCGAAACGTCACCCAAAATTAAAACCTCCATAACTCTCTAATTTTAAGTCCAAAAGTGGTGAAATTTCTACCAATCGGAGGTCCTAAGATTCTATTTCGGGGAAAGAAATCTCATTTCAAAATTTGTTGGGATGAGAGTTGTAGTCCATTTTATAAAGAGTGTGCGAAACGTCACCCAAAATTAAAACCACCATAACTCTCGCATTTTAAGTCCAAAAGTGGTGAAATTTCTACCAATCGGAGGTCCTAAGATTCTATTTCAGGGACAGAAATCTGATTTCAAAATTTGTTGGGATGAGAGTTGTAGTCCATTTTATAAAGTCTGTGCGGAACGTCACCAAAAATTAAAACCTCTATAACTCTCTCTCACTTTAAGTCCAAAAGTCGTGAAATTTCTACCAATCGGAGGTCTTCAAATTTCTTTCTGGGGAGAGAAATCTCGTTTCAAAATTCATTGGGGTGAGAGAGTTGTAGTCCGTTTTATAAAGAGTGTGTTAAATGTCACCAAAAATTAAAATCTCCATAACTCTCTCATTTTAATTGCAAAAGTGGTGAAATCTCTACAAATTGGAGGTCTTCAAATTCTATTTCAATCGAAAAAATCTCATTTAAAATTAGCGGGGGCGAGAGCGTTTTGGTCCATTTTATAAAGAGTGTGAAACGTCACCCAAAATTAAAACCTCCAAAACTCTCGCATTTTAATTCCAAAAGTGGTGAAATTTCTACCAATCGGAGGTCTTCAAATTCTCTTTCGGGAGAGAGAAATCTCGTTTCAAAATTCATTGGGGTGAGTGAGTTGTAGTCCGTTTTATAAAGAGTTAAACGTCACCAAAATTAAAACCTCCATAAGTTTCGCATTTTAAGTGCAAAAGTGGTGAAATTTATTGCAATTGGAGGTCTTCAAATTCTCTTTCAATGGAAGAAATCTTGTTTAAGATTAGGTGGGCTGGGACTGTTTTGGCGCATTTTATAAAGAGTGCGAAACGTCACCCAAAATTAAAACCTCCATAACTCTAGCATTTTAAGTCCAAAAGTGGTGAAATTTCTACCAATCGGAGGTCCTAAGATTATATTTCAGGGAAAGAAATCTCATTTCAAAATTTATTGGGAAAGAACTCTCTCTCACTTTAAGTAAAAAAGGGGTGAAATTTCTACCAATCGGATGTCTTCAAATTCTCTTTCAACAGAAAAAATCTCGTTTAAAAATTCGGTGGGATGAGGGACTTTTTGTCCATTTTATAAAGAGTGTGTGAAACATCACCCAAAATTAAAAGCACCATAACTCTCTCATTTTAAGTCCAAAAGTGTTGAAATTTCTACCAATCGGAGGTCCTAAGATTCTATTTCAGGGGAAAGAAATCTCATTTCAAAATTTGTTGGGATGAGCGAGTTATAGTCCATTTTATAAAGAGTGTGTGCCACGTCACCCAAAATTAAAACCTCTATAACTCTCTCTCTCACTTTATGTCCAAAAGTGGTTAAATTTCTACCAATCGGAGGAATTCAAATTCTCTTTCAGGGGACAGAAATCACGTTTCAAAATTCATTGGGGTTAGAGAGTTGTAGTCTGTTTTATAAAGAGTGTGTTAAACGTCACCAAAAATTAAAACCTCCATAACTCTCTGATTTTAAGTGCAAAAGTGGTAAAATTTCTACCAATTGGAGGACTTCAAATTCTCTTTCAGTGGAAAAAATCTCATTCAAGATTAGCGGGGGTGAGAGCGTTTCGGTCCATTTTATAAAAAGAGCGAAACGTCACCCAAAATTAAAACCTCCATAAGTCTCTCATTTTAGCTTCAAAAGTGGTGAAATTTCTACCAATAGGAGGTCTTCAAATTCTCTTTTACCGGAAAAAAAATCTCATTTAAAATTCGGTGGGATGACAGAGTTTTTGTCCATTTTATAAAGAGTGTGTGAAACGTCACTCAAAATTAAAACCTCAATAAGTCTCGCCTTTTAAGTCTAAAAGTGGTGAAATTTCTACCAATCGGTGGTCTTAAGATACCAATTCAGGGGAAGGAAATCTCATCCCAAAATTCATTGCGGTGAGAGAGTTGTAGTCCGGTTTATAAAGAGTGTGATAAACATCACCAAAAATTAAAACCTCCATAACTCTCTCATTTTAACTGCAAAAGTGGTGAAATTTCTACCAATTGGAGGTCTTCAAATTCTCTTTCAGTGGAAAAAATCTCATTTAAGATTAGGTGGGGGTGAGAGCGTTTTGGTCCATTTTTTAAAGTGTGCGAAACGTCACCCAAAATTAAAACCTCCATAACTCTCTAATTTTAAGTCCAAAAGTGGTGAAATTTCTACCAATCGGAGGTCCTAAGATTCTATTTCGGGGAAAGAAATCTCATTTCAAAATTTGTTGGGATGAGAGTTGTAGTCCATTTAATAAAGAGTGTGCGAAACGTGACCCAAAATTAAAACCACCATAACTCTCGCATTTTAAGTCCAAAAGTGGTGAAATTTCTACCAATCGGAGGTCCTAAGATTCTATTTCAGGGACAGAAATCTGATTTCAAAATTTGTTGGGATGAGAGTTGTAGTCCATTTTATAAAGTCTGTGCGGAACGTCACCAGAAATTAAAACCTCTATAACTCTCTCTCACTTTAAGTCCAAAAGTCGTGAAATTTCTACCAATCGGAGGTCTTCAAATTTCTTTCTGGGGAGAGAAATCTCGTTTCAAAATTCATTGGGGTGAGAGGGTTGTAGTCCGTTTTATAAAGAGTGTGTTAAATGTCACCAAAAATTAAAATCTCCATAACTCTCTTATTTTAATTGCAAAAGTGGTGAAATTTCTACAAATTGGAGGTCTTCAAATTCTATTTCAATCGAAAAAATCTCATTTAAAATTAGCGGGGGCGAGAGCGTTTTGGTCCATTTTATAAAGAGTGTGAAACGTCACCCAAAATTAAAACCTCCATAACTCTCGCATTTTAATTCCAAAAGTGGTGAAATTTCTACCAATCGGAGGTCTTCAAATTCTCTTTCGGGAGAGAGAAATCTCGTTTCAAAATTCATTGGGGTGAGTGAGTTGTAGTCCGTTTTATAAAGAGTTAAACGTCACCAAAATTAAAACCTCCATAAGTTTCGCATTTTAAGTGCAAAAGTGGTGAAATTTATTGCAATTGGAGGTCTTCAAATTCTCTTTCAATGGAAGAAATCTTGTTTAAGATTAGGTGGGCTGGGACTGTTTTGGCGCATTTTATAAAGAGTGCGAAACGTCACCCAAATTTAAAACCTCCATAACTCTAGCATTTTAAGTCCAAAAGTGGTGAAATTTCTACCAATCGGAGGTCCTAAGATTATATTTCAGGGAAAGAAATCTCATTTCAAAATTTATTGGGCAAGAACTCTCTCTCACTTTAAGTAAAAAAGGGGTGAAATTTCTACCAATCGGATGTCTTCAAATTCTCTTTCAACAGAAAAAATCTCAATTAAAAATTCGGTGGGATGAGGGACTTTTTGTCCATTTTGTAAAGAGTGTGTGAAACATCACCCAAAATTAAAAGCACCATAACTCTCTCATTTTAAGTCCAAAAGTTTTGAAATTTCTACCAATCGGAGGTCCTAAGATTCTATTTCAGGGGAAAGAAATCTCATTCCAAAATTTGTTGGGATGAGCGAGTTATAGTCCATTTTATAAAGAGTGTGTGCCACGTCACCCAAAATTAAAACCTCTATAACTCTCTCTCTCACTTTATGTCCAAAAGTGGTTAAATTTCTACCAATCGGAGGTCTTCAAATTCTCTTTCAGGGGACAGAAATCACGTTTCAAAATTCATTGGGGTTAGAGAGTTGTAGTCTGTTTTATAAAGAGTGTGTTAAACGTCACCAAAAATTAAAACCTCCATAACTCTCTGATTTTAAGTGCAAAAGTGGTAAAATTTCTACCAATTGGAGGACTTCAAATTCTCTTTCAATGGAAAAAATCTCATTCAAGATTAGCGGGGGTGAGAGCGTTTCGGTCCATTTTATAAAAAGAGCGAAACGTCACCCAAAATTAAAACCTCCATAAGTCTCTCATTTTAGCTTCAAAAGTGGTGAAATTTCTACCAATAGGAGGTCTTCAAATTCTCTTTTACCGGAAAAAAAATCTCATTTAAAATTCGGTGGGATGACAGAGTTTTTGTCCATTTTATAAAGAGTGTGTGAAACGTCACTCAAAATTAAAACCTCAATAAGTCTCGCCTTTTAAGTCTAAAAGTGGTGAAATTTCTACCAATCGGTGGTCTTAAGATACCAATTCAGGGGAAGGAAATCTCATCCCAAAATTCATTGCGGTGAGAGAGTTGTAGTCCGGTTTATAAAGAGTGTGATAAACATCACCAAAAATTAAAACCTCCATAACTCTCTCATTTTAACTGCAAAAGTGGTGAAATTTCTACCAATTGGAGGTCTTCAAATTCTCTTTCAGTGGAAAAAATCTCATTTAAGATTAGGTGGGGGTGAGAGCGTTTTGGTCCATTTTTTAAAGTGTGCGAAACGTCACCCAAAATTAAAACCTCCATAACTCTCTAATTTTAAGTCCAAAAGTGGTGAAATTTCTACCAATCGGAGGTCCTAAGATTCTATTTCGGGGAAAGAAATCTCATTTCAAAATTTGTTGGGATGAGAGTTGTAGTCCATTTAATAAAGAGTGTGCGAAACGTCACCCAAAATTAAAACCACCATAACTCTCGCATTTTAAGTCCAAAAGTGGTGAAATTTCTACCAATCGGAGGTCCTAAGATTCTATTTCAGGGACAGAAATCTGATTTCAAAATTTGTTGGGATGAGAGTTGTAGTCCATTTTATAAAGTCTGTGCGGAACGTCACCAAAAATTAAAACCTCTATAACTCTCTCTCACTTTAAGTCCAAAAGTCGTGAAATTTCTACCAATCGGAGGTCTTCAAATTTCTTTCTGGGGAGAGAAATCTCGTTTCAAAATTCATTGGGGTGAGAGAGTTGTAGTCCGTTTTATAAAGAGTGTGTTAAATGTCACCAAAAATTAAAATCTCCATAACTCTCTTATTTTAATTGCAAAAGTGGTGAAATTTCTACAAATTGGAGGTCTTCAAATTCTATTTCAATCGAAAAAATCTAATTTAAAATTAGCGGGGGCGAGAGCGTTTTGGTCCATTTTATAAAGAGTGTGAAACGTCACCCAAAATTAAAACCTCCATAACTCTCGCATTTTAATTCCAAAAGTGGTGAAATTTCTACCAATTGGAGGTCTTCAAATTCTCTTTCAGTGGAAAAAATCTCATTTAAGATTAGGTGCGGGTGAGAGCGTTTTGGTCCATTTTATAAAGAGTGTGAAACGTCACCCAAAATTAAAACCTCCATAACTCTCGCATTTTAATTCCAAAAGTGGTGAAATTTCTACCAATCGGAGGTCTTCAAATTCTCTTTCGGGAGAGCGAAATCTCGTTTCAAAATTCATTGGGGTGAGTGAGTTGTAGTCTGTTTTATAAAGAGTTAAACGTCACCAAAATTAAAACCTCCATAAGTTTCGCATTTTAAGTGCAAAAGTGGTGAAATTTATTACAATTGGAGGTCTTCAAATTTTCTTTCAATGGAAGAAATCTTGTTTAAGATTAGGTGGGCTGGGACTGTTTTGGCGCATTTTATAAAGAGTGCGAAACGTCACCCAAAATTAAAACCTCCATAACTCTAGCATTTTAAGTCCAAAAGTGGTGAAATTTCTACCAATCGGAGGTCCTAAGATTATATTTCAGGGAAAGAAATCTCATTTCAAAATTTATTGGGAAAGAACTCTCTCTCACTTTAAGTAAAAAAGGGGTGAAATTTCTACCAATCGGATGTCTTCAAATTCTCTTTCAACCGAAAAAATCTCGTTTAAAAATTCGGTGGGATGAGGGACTTTTTGTCCATTTTATAAAGAGTGTGTGAAACATCACCCAAAATTAAAAGCACCATAACTCTCTCATTTTAAGTCCAAAAGTGTTGAAATTTCTACCAATCGGAGGTCCTAAGATTCTATTTCAGGGGAAAGAAATCTCATTTCAAAATTTGTTGGGATGAGCGAGTTATAGTCCATTTTATAAAGAGTGTGTGCCACGTCACCCAAAATTAAAACCTCTATAACTCTCTCTCTCACTTTATGTCCAAAAGTGGTTAAATTTCTACCAATCGGAGGTCTTCAAATTCTCTTTCAGGGGACAGAAATCACGTTTCAAAATTCATTGGGGTTAGAGAGTTGTAGTCTGTTTTATAAAGAGTGTTAAACGTCACCAAAAATTAAAACCTCCATAACTCTCTGATTTTAAGTGCAAAAGTGGTAAAATTTCTACCAATTGGAGGACTTCAAATTCTCTTTCAGTGGAAAAAATCTCATTCAAGATTAGCGGGGGTGAGAGCGTTTCGGTCCATTTTATAAAAAGAGCGAAACGTCACCCAAAATTAAAACCTCCATAAGTCTCTCATTTTAGCTTCAAAAGTGGTGAAATTTCTACCAATAGGAGGTCTTCAAATTCTCTTTTACCGGAAAAAAAATCTCATTTAAAATTCGGTGGGATGACAGAGTTTTTGTCCATTTTATAAAGAGTGTGTGAAACGTCACTCAAAATTAAAACCTCAATAAGTCTCGCCTTTTAAGTCTAAAAGTGGTGAAATTTCTACCAATCGGTGGTCTTAAGATACCAATTCAGGGGAAGGAAATCTCATCCCAAAATTCATTGCGGTGAGAGAGTTGTAGTCCGGTTTATAAAGAGTGTGATAAACATCACCAAAAATTAAAACCTCCATAACTCTCTCATTTTAACTGCAAAAGTGGTGAAATTTCTACCAATTGGAGGTCTTCAAATTCTCTTTCAGTGGAAAAAATCTCATTTAAGATTAGGTGGGGGTGAGAGCGTTTTGGTCCATTTTTTAAAGTGTGCGAAACGTCACCCAAAATTAAAACCTCCATAACTCTCTAATTTTAAGTCCAAAAGTGGTGAAATTTCTACCAATCGGAGGTCCTAAGATTCTATTTCGGGGAAAGAAATCTCATTTCAAAATTTGTTGGGATGAGAGTTGTAGTCCATTTAATAAAGAGTGTGCGAAACGTGACCCAAAATTAAAACCACCATAACTCTCGCATTTTAAGTCCAAAAGTGGTGAAATTTCTACCAATCGGAGGTCCTAAGATTCTATTTCAGGGACAGAAATCTGATTTCAAAATTTGTTGGGATGAGAGTTGTAGTCCATTTTATAAAGTCTGTGCGGAACGTCACCAGAAATTAAAACCTCTATAACTCTCTCTCACTTTAAGTCCAAAAGTCGTGAAATTTCTACCAATCGGAGGTCTTCAAATTTCTTTCTGGGGAGAGAAATCTCGTTTCAAAATTCATTGGGGTGAGAGGGTTGTAGTCCGTTTTATAAAGAGTGTGTTAAATGTCACCAAAAATTAAAATCTCCATAACTCTCTTATTTTAATTGCAAAAGTGGTGAAATTTCTACAAATTGGAGGTCTTCAAATTCTATTTCAATCGAAAAAATCTCATTTAAAATTAGCGGGGGCGAGAGCGTTTTGGTCCATTTTATAAAGAGTGTGAAACGTCACCCAAAATTAAAACCTCCATAACTCTCGCATTTTAATTCCAAAAGTGGTGAAATTTCTACCAATCGGAGGTCTTCAAATTCTCTTTCGGGAGAGAGAAATCTCGTTTCAAAATTCATTGGGGTGAGTGAGTTGTAGTCCGTTTTATAAAGAGTTAAACGTCACCAAAATTAAAACCTCCATAAGTTTCGCATTTTAAGTGCAAAAGTGGTGAAATTTATTGCAATTGGAGGTCTTCAAATTCTCTTTCAATGGAAGAAATCTTGTTTAAGATTAGGTGGGCTGGGACTGTTTTGGCGCATTTTATAAAGAGTGCGAAACGTCACCCAAATTTAAAACCTCCATAACTCTAGCATTTTAAGTCCAAAAGTGGTGAAATTTCTACCAATCGGAGGTCCTAAGATTATATTTCAGGGAAAGAAATCTCATTTCAAAATTTATTGGGCAAGAACTCTCTCTCACTTTAAGTAAAAAAGGGGTGAAATTTCTACCAATCGGATGTCTTCAAATTCTCTTTCAACAGAAAAAATCTCAATTAAAAATTCGGTGGGATGAGGGACTTTTTGTCCATTTTGTAAAGAGTGTGTGAAACATCACCCAAAATTAAAAGCACCATAACTCTCTCATTTTAAGTCCAAAAGTTTTGAAATTTCTACCAATCGGAGGTCCTAAGATTCTATTTCAGGGGAAAGAAATCTCATTCCAAAATTTGTTGGGATGAGCGAGTTATAGTCCATTTTATAAAGAGTGTGTGCCACGTCACCCAAAATTAAAACCTCTATAACTCTCTCTCTCACTTTATGTCCAAAAGTGGTTAAATTTCTACCAATCGGAGGTCTTCAAATTCTCTTTCAGGGGACAGAAATCACGTTTCAAAATTCATTGGGGTTAGAGAGTTGTAGTCTGTTTTATAAAGAGTGTGTTAAACGTCACCAAAAATTAAAACCTCCATAACTCTCTGATTTTAAGTGCAAAAGTGGTAAAATTTCTACCAATTGGAGGACTTCAAATTCTCTTTCAATGGAAAAAATCTCATTCAAGATTAGCGGGGGTGAGAGCGTTTCGGTCCATTTTATAAAAAGAGCGAAACGTCACCCAAAATTAAAACCTCCATAAGTCTCTCATTTTAGCTTCAAAAGTGGTGAAATTTCTACCAATAGGAGGTCTTCAAATTCTCTTTTACCGGAAAAAAAATCTCATTTAAAATTCGGTGGGATGACAGAGTTTTTGTCCATTTTATAAAGAGTGTGTGAAACGTCACTCAAAATTAAAACCTCAATAAGTCTCGCCTTTTAAGTCTAAAAGTGGTGAAATTTCTACCAATCGGTGGTCTTAAGATACCAATTCAGGGGAAGGAAATCTCATCCCAAAATTCATTGCGGTGAGAGAGTTGTAGTCCGGTTTATAAAGAGTGTGATAAACATCACCAAAAATTAAAACCTCCATAACTCTCTCATTTTAACTGCAAAAGTGGTGAAATTTCTACCAATTGGAGGTCTTCAAATTCTCTTTCAGTGGAAAAAATCTCATTTAAGATTAGGTGGGGGTGAGAGCGTTTTGGTCCATTTTTTAAAGTGTGCGAAACGTCACCCAAAATTAAAACCTCCATAACTCTCTAATTTTAAGTCCAAAAGTGGTGAAATTTCTACCAATCGGAGGTCCTAAGATTCTATTTCGGGGAAAGAAATCTCATTTCAAAATTTGTTGGGATGAGAGTTGTAGTCCATTTAATAAAGAGTGTGCGAAACGTCACCCAAAATTAAAACCACCATAACTCTCGCATTTTAAGTCCAAAAGTGGTGAAATTTCTACCAATCGGAGGTCCTAAGATTCTATTTCAGGGACAGAAATCTGATTTCAAAATTTGTTGGGATGAGAGTTGTAGTCCATTTTATAAAGTCTGTGCGGAACGTCACCAAAAATTAAAACCTCTATAACTCTCTCTCACTTTAAGTCCAAAAGTCGTGAAATTTCTACCAATCGGAGGTCTTCAAATTTCTTTCTGGGGAGAGAAATCTCGTTTCAAAATTCATTGGGGTGAGAGAGTTGTAGTCCGTTTTATAAAGAGTGTGTTAAATGTCACCAAAAATTAAAATCTCCATAACTCTCTTATTTTAATTGCAAAAGTGGTGAAATTTCTACAAATTGGAGGTCTTCAAATTCTATTTCAATCGAAAAAATCTAATTTAAAATTAGCGGGGGCGAGAGCGTTTTGGTCCATTTTATAAAGAGTGTGAAACGTCACCCAAAATTAAAACCTCCATAACTCTCGCATTTTAATTCCAAAAGTGGTGAAATTTCTACCAATTGGAGGTCTTCAAATTCTCTTTCAGTGGAAAAAATCTCATTTAAGATTAGGTGCGGGTGAGAGCGTTTTGGTCCATTTTATAAAGAGTGTGAAACGTCACCCAAAATTAAAACCTCCATAACTCTCGCATTTTAATTCCAAAAGTGGTGAAATTTCTACCAATCGGAGGTCTTCAAATTCTCTTTCGGGAGAGCGAAATCTCGTTTCAAAATTCATTGGGGTGAGTGAGTTGTAGTCTGTTTTATAAAGAGTTAAACGTCACCAAAATTAAAACCTCCATAAGTTTCGCATTTTAAGTGCAAAAGTGGTGAAATTTATTACAATTGGAGGTCTTCAAATTTTCTTTCAATGGAAGAAATCTTGTTTAAGATTAGGTGGGCTGGGACTGTTTTGGCGCATTTTATAAAGAGTGCGAAACGTCACCCAAAATTAAAACCTCCATAACTCTAGCATTTTAAGTCCAAAAGTGGTGAAATTTCTACCAATCGGAGGTCCTAAGATTATATTTCAGGGAAAGAAATCTCATTTCAAAATTTATTGGGAAAGAACTCTCTCTCACTTTAAGTAAAAAAGGGGTGAAATTTCTACCAATCGGATGTCTTCAAATTCTCTTTCAACCGAAAAAATCTCGTTTAAAAATTCGGTGGGATGAGGGACTTTTTGTCCATTTTATAAAGAGTGTGTGAAACATCACCCAAAATTAAAAGCACCATAACTCTCTCATTTTAAGTCCAAAAGTGTTGAAATTTCTACCAATCGGAGGTCCTAAGATTCTATTTCAGGGGAAAGAAATCTCATTTCAAAATTTGTTGGGATGAGCGAGTTATAGTCCATTTTATAAAGAGTGTGTGCCACGTCACCCAAAATTAAAACCTCTATAACTCTCTCTCTCACTTTATGTCCAAAAGTGGTTAAATTTCTACCAATCGGAGGTCTTCAAATTCTCTTTCAGGGGACAGAAATCACGTTTCAAAATTCATTGGGGTTAGAGAGTTGTAGTCTGTTTTATAAAGAGTGTTAAACGTCACCAAAAATTAAAACCTCCATAACTCTCTGATTTTAAGTGCAAAAGTGGTAAAATTTCTACCAATTGGAGGACTTCAAATTCTCTTTCAGTGGAAAAAATCTCATTCAAGATTAGCGGGGGTGAGAGCGTTTCGGTCCATTTTATAAAAAGAGCGAAACGTCACCCAAAATTAAAACCTCCATAAGTCTCTCATTTTAGCTTCAAAAGTGGTGAAATTTCTACCAATAGGAGGTCTTCAAATTCTCTTTTACCGGAAAAAAAATCTCATTTAAAATTCGGTGGGATGACAGAGTTTTTGTCCATTTTATAAAGAGTGTGTGAAACGTCACTCAAAATTAAAACCTCAATAAGTCTCGCCTTTTAAGTCTAAAAGTGGTGAAATTTCTACCAATCGGTGGTCTTAAGATACCAATTCAGGGGAAGGAAATCTCATCCCAAAATTCATTGCGGTGAGAGAGTTGTAGTCCGGTTTATAAAGAGTGTGATAAACATCACCAAAAATTAAAACCTCCATAACTCTCTCATTTTAAGTGCAAAAGTGGTGAAATTTCTACCAATTGGAGGTCTTCAAATTCTCTTTCAGTGGAAAAAATCTCATTTAAGATTAGGTGGGGGTGAGAGCGTTTTGGTCCATTTTTTAAAGTGTGCGAAACGTCACCCAAAATTAAAACCTCCATAACTCTCTAATTTTAAGTCCAAAAGTGGTGAAATTTCTACCAATCGGAGGTCCTAAGATTCTATTTCGGGGAAAGAAATCTCATTTCAAAATTTGTTGGGATGAGAGTTGTAGTCCATTTTATAAAGAGTGTGCGAAACGTCACCCAAAATTAAAACCACCATAACTCTCGCATTTTAAGTCCAAAAGTGGTGAAATTTCTACCAATCGGAGGTCCTAAGATTCTATTTCAGGGACAGAAATCTGATTTCAAAATTTGTTGGGATGAGAGTTGTAGTCCATTTTATAAAGTCTGTGCGGAACGTCACCAGAAATTAAAACCTCTATAACTCTCTCTCACTTTAAGTCCAAAAGTCGTGAAATTTCTACCAATCGGAGGTCTTCAAATTTCTTTCTGGGGAGAGAAATCTCGTTTCAAAATTCATTGGGGTGAGAGGGTTGTAGTCCGTTTTATAAAGAGTGTGTTAAATGTCACCAAAAATTAAAATCTCCATAACTCTCTTATTTTAATTGCAAAAGTGGTGAAATTTCTACAAATTGGAGGTCTTCAAATTCTATTTCAATCGAAAAAATCTCATTTAAAATTAGCGGGGGCGAGAGCGTTTTGGTCCATTTTATAAAGAGTGTGAAACGTCACCCAAAATTAAAACCTCCATAACTCTCGCATTTTAATTCCAAAAGTGGTGAAATTTCTACCAATCGGAGGTCTTCAAATTCTCTTTCGGGAGAGAGAAATCTCGTTTCAAAATTCATTGGGGTGAGTGAGTTGTAGTCCGTTTTATAAAGAGTTAAACGTCACCAAAATTAAAACCTCCATAAGTTTCGCATTTTAAGTGCAAAAGTGGTGAAATTTATTGCAATTGGAGGTCTTCAAATTCTCTTTCAATGGAAGAAATCTTGTTTAAGATTAGGTGGGCTGGGACTGTTTTGGCGCATTTTATAAAGAGTGCGAAACGTCACCCAAATTTAAAACCTCCATAACTCTAGCATTTTAAGTCCAAAAGTGGTGAAATTTCTACCAATCGGAGGTCCTAAGATTATATTTCAGGGAAAGAAATCTCATTTCAAAATTTATTGGGCAAGAACTCTCTCTCACTTTAAGTAAAAAAGGGGTGAAATTTCTACCAATCGGATGTCTTCAAATTCTCTTTCAACAGAAAAAATCTCAATTAAAAATTCGGTGGGATGAGGGACTTTTTGTCCATTTTGTAAAGAGTGTGTGAAACATCACCCAAAATTAAAAGCACCATAACTCTCTCATTTTAAGTCCAAAAGTTTTGAAATTTCTACCAATCGGAGGTCCTAAGATTCTATTTCAGGGGAAAGAAATCTCATTCCAAAATTTGTTGGGATGAGCGAGTTATAGTCCATTTTATAAAGAGTGTGTGCCACGTCACCCAAAATTAAAACCTCTATAACTCTCTCTCTCACTTTATGTCCAAAAGTGGTTAAATTTCTACCAATCGGAGGTCTTCAAATTCTCTTTCAGGGGACAGAAATCACGTTTCAAAATTCATTGGGGTTAGAGAGTTGTAGTCTGTTTTATAAAGAGTGTGTTAAACGTCACCAAAAATTAAAACCTCCATAACTCTCTGATTTTAAGTGCAAAAGTGGTAAAATTTCTACCAATTGGAGGACTTCAAATTCTCTTTCAATGGAAAAAATCTCATTCAAGATTAGCGGGGGTGAGAGCGTTTCGGTCCATTTTATAAAAAGAGCGAAACGTCACCCAAAATTAAAACCTCCATAAGTCTCTCATTTTAGCTTCAAAAGTGGTGAAATTTCTACCAATAGGAGGTCTTCAAATTCTCTTTTACCGGAAAAAAAATCTCATTTAAAATTCGGTGGGATGACAGAGTTTTTGTCCATTTTATAAAGAGTGTGTGAAACGTCACTCAAAATTAAAACCTCAATAAGTCTCGCCTTTTAAGTCTAAAAGTGGTGAAATTTCTACCAATCGGTGGTCTTAAGATACCAATTCAGGGGAAGGAAATCTCATCCCAAAATTCATTGCGGTGAGAGAGTTGTAGTCCGGTTTATAAAGAGTGTGATAAACATCACCAAAAATTAAAACCTCCATAACTCTCTCATTTTAACTGCAAAAGTGGTGAAATTTCTACCAATTGGAGGTCTTCAAATTCTCTTTCAGTGGAAAAAATCTCATTTAAGATTAGGTGGGGGTGAGAGCGTTTTGGTCCATTTTTTAAAGTGTGCGAAACGTCACCCAAAATTAAAACCTCCATAACTCTCTAATTTTAAGTCCAAAAGTGGTGAAATTTCTACCAATCGGAGGTCCTAAGATTCTATTTCGGGGAAAGAAATCTCATTTCAAAATTTGTTGGGATGAGAGTTGTAGTCCATTTAATAAAGAGTGTGCGAAACGTCACCCAAAATTAAAACCACCATAACTCTCGCATTTTAAGTCCAAAAGTGGTGAAATTTCTACCAATCGGAGGTCCTAAGATTCTATTTCAGGGACAGAAATCTGATTTCAAAATTTGTTGGGATGAGAGTTGTAGTCCATTTTATAAAGTCTGTGCGGAACGTCACCAAAAATTAAAACCTCTATAACTCTCTCTCACTTTAAGTCCAAAAGTCGTGAAATTTCTACCAATCGGAGGTCTTCAAATTTCTTTCTGGGGAGAGAAATCTCGTTTCAAAATTCATTGGGGTGAGAGAGTTGTAGTCCGTTTTATAAAGAGTGTGTTAAATGTCACCAAAAATTAAAATCTCCATAACTCTCTTATTTTAATTGCAAAAGTGGTGAAATTTCTACAAATTGGAGGTCTTCAAATTCTATTTCAATCGAAAAAATCTAATTTAAAATTAGCGGGGGCGAGAGCGTTTTGGTCCATTTTATAAAGAGTGTGAAACGTCACCCAAAATTAAAACCTCCATAACTCTCGCATTTTAATTCCAAAAGTGGTGAAATTTCTACCAATTGGAGGTCTTCAAATTCTCTTTCAGTGGAAAAAATCTCATTTAAGATTAGGTGCGGGTGAGAGCGTTTTGGTCCATTTTATAAAGAGTGTGAAACGTCACCCAAAATTAAAACCTCCATAACTCTCGCATTTTAATTCCAAAAGTGGTGAAATTTCTACCAATCGGAGGTCTTCAAATTCTCTTTCGGGAGAGCGAAATCTCGTTTCAAAATTCATTGGGGTGAGTGAGTTGTAGTCTGTTTTATAAAGAGTTAAACGTCACCAAAATTAAAACCTCCATAAGTTTCGCATTTTAAGTGCAAAAGTGGTGAAATTTATTACAATTGGAGGTCTTCAAATTTTCTTTCAATGGAAGAAATCTTGTTTAAGATTAGGTGGGCTGGGACTGTTTTGGCGCATTTTATAAAGAGTGCGAAACGTCACCCAAAATTAAAACCTCCATAACTCTAGCATTTTAAGTCCAAAAGTGGTGAAATTTCTACCAATCGGAGGTCCTAAGATTATATTTCAGGGAAAGAAATCTCATTTCAAAATTTATTGGGAAAGAACTCTCTCTCACTTTAAGTAAAAAAGGGGTGAAATTTCTACCAATCGGATGTCTTCAAATTCTCTTTCAACCGAAAAAATCTCGTTTAAAAATTCGGTGGGATGAGGGACTTTTTGTCCATTTTATAAAGAGTGTGTGAAACATCACCCAAAATTAAAAGCACCATAACTCTCTCATTTTAAGTCCAAAAGTGTTGAAATTTCTACCAATCGGAGGTCCTAAGATTCTATTTCAGGGGAAAGAAATCTCATTTCAAAATTTGTTGGGATGAGCGAGTTATAGTCCATTTTATAAAGAGTGTGTGCCACGTCACCCAAAATTAAAACCTCTATAACTCTCTCTCTCACTTTATGTCCAAAAGTGGTTAAATTTCTACCAATCGGAGGTCTTCAAATTCTCTTTCAGGGGACAGAAATCACGTTTCAAAATTCATTGGGGTTAGAGAGTTGTAGTCTGTTTTATAAAGAGTGTTAAACGTCACCAAAAATTAAAACCTCCATAACTCTCTGATTTTAAGTGCAAAAGTGGTAAAATTTCTACCAATTGGAGGACTTCAAATTCTCTTTCAGTGGAAAAAATCTCATTCAAGATTAGCGGGGGTGAGAGCGTTTCGGTCCATTTTATAAAAAGAGCGAAACGTCACCCAAAATTAAAACCTCCATAAGTCTCTCATTTTAGCTTCAAAAGTGGTGAAATTTCTACCAATAGGAGGTCTTCAAATTCTCTTTTACCGGAAAAAAAATCTCATTTAAAATTCGGTGGGATGACAGAGTTTTTGTCCATTTTATAAAGAGTGTGTGAAACGTCACTCAAAATTAAAACCTCAATAAGTCTCGCCTTTTAAGTCTAAAAGTGGTGAAATTTCTACCAATCGGTGGTCTTAAGATACCAATTCAGGGGAAGGAAATCTCATCCCAAAATTCATTGCGGTGAGAGAGTTGTAGTCCGGTTTATAAAGAGTGTGATAAACATCACCAAAAATTAAAACCTCCATAACTCTCTCATTTTAAGTGCAAAAGTGGTGAAATTTCTACCAATTGGAGGTCTTCAAATTCTCTTTCAGTGGAAAAAATCTCATTTAAGATTAGGTGGGGGTGAGAGCGTTTTGGTCCATTTTTTAAAGTGTGCGAAACGTCACCCAAAATTAAAACCTCCATAACTCTCTAATTTTAAGTCCAAAAGTGGTGAAATTTCTACCAATCGGAGGTCCTAAGATTCTATTTCGGGGAAAGAAATCTCATTTCAAAATTTGTTGGGATGAGAGTTGTAGTCCATTTTATAAAGAGTGTGCGAAACGTCACCCAAAATTAAAACCACCATAACTCTCGCATTTTAAGTCCAAAAGTGGTGAAATTTCTACCAATCGGAGGTCCTAAGATTCTATTTCAGGGACAGAAATCTGATTTCAAAATTTGTTGGGATGAGAGTTGTAGTCCATTTTATAAAGTCTGTGCGGAACGTCACCAAAAATTAAAACCTCTATAACTCTCTCTCACTTTAAGTCCAAAAGTCGTGAAATTTCTACCAATCGGAGGTCTTCAAATTTCTTTCTGGGGAGAGAAATCTCGTTTCAAAATTCATTGGGGTGAGAGAGTTGTAGTCCGTTTTATAAAGAGTGTGTTAAATGTCACCAAAAAATAAAATCTCCATAACTCTCTTATTTTAATTGCAAAAGTGGTGAAATTTCTACAAATTGGAGGTCTTCAAATTCTATTTCAATCGAAAAAATCTCATTTAAAATTAGCGGGGGCGAGAGCGTTTTGGTCCATTTTATAAAGAGTGTGAAACGTCACCCAAAATTAAAACCTCCATAACTCTCGCATTTTAATTCCAAAAGTGGTGAAATTTCTACCAATCGGAGGTCTTCAAATTCTCTTTCGGGAGAGAGAAATCTCGTTTCAAAATTCATTGGGGTGAGTGAGTTGTAGTCCGTTTTATAAAGAGTTAAACGTCACCAAAATTAAAACCTCCATAAGTTTCGCATTTTAAGTGCAAAAGTGGTGAAATTTATTGCAATTGGAGGTCTTCAAATTCTCTTTCAATGGAAGAAATCTTGTTTAAGATTAGGTGGGCTGGGACTGTTTTGGCGCATTTTATAAAGAGTGCGAAACGTCACCCAAAATTAAAACCTCCATAACTCTAGCATTTTAAGTCCAAAAGTGGTGAAATTTCTACCAATCGGAGGTCCTAAGATTATATTTCAGGGAAAGAAATCTCATTTCAAAATTTATTGGGAAAGAACTCTCTCTCACTTTAAGTAAAAAAGGGGTGAAATTTCTACCAATCGGATGTCTTCAAATTCTCTTTCAACAGAAAAAATCTCGTTTAAAAATTCCGTGGGATGAGGGACTTTTTGTCCATTTTATAAAGAGTGTGTGAAACATCACCCAAAATTAAAAGCACCATAACTCTCTCATTTTAAGTCCAAAAGTGTTGAAATTTCTACCAATCGGAGGTCCTAAGATTCTATTTCAGGGGAAAGAAATCTCATTTCAAAATTTGTTGGGATGAGCGAGTTATAGTCCATTTTATAAAGAGTGTGTGCCACGTCACCCAAAATTAAAACCTCTATAACTCTCTCTCTCACTTTATGTCCAAAAGTGGTTAAATTTCTACCAATCGGAGGTCTTCAAATTCTCTTTCAGGGGACAGAAATCACGTTTCAAAATTCATTGGGGTTAGAGAGTTGTAGTCTGTTTTATAAAGAGTGTGTTAAACGTCACCAAAAATTAAAACCTCCATAACTCTCTGATTTTAAGTGCAAAAGTGGTAAAATTTCTACCAATTGGAGGACTTCAAATTCTCTTTCAATGGAAAAAATCTCATTCAAGATTAGCGGGGGTGAGAGCGTTTCGGTCCATTTTATAAAAAGAGCGAAACGTCACCCAAAATTAAAACCTCCATAAGTCTCTCATTTTAGCTTCAAAAGTGGTGAAATTTCTACCAATAGGAGGTCTTCAAATTCTCTTTTACCGGAAAAAAAATCTCATTTAAAATTCGGTGGGATGACGGAGTTTTTGTCCATTTTATAAAGAGTGTGTGAAACGTCACTCAAAATTAAAACCTCAATAAGTCTCGCCTTTTAAGTCTAAAAGTGGTGAAATTTCTACCAATCGGTGGTCTTAAGATACCAATTCAGGGGAAGGAAATCTCATCCCAAAATTCATTGCGGTGAGAGAGTTGTAGTCCGGTTTATAAAGAGTGAGATAAACATCACCAAAAATTAAAACCTCCATAACTCTCTCATTTTAAGTGCAAAAGTGGTGAAATTTCTACCAATTGGAGGTCTTCAAATTCTCTTTCAGTGGAAAAAATCTCATTTAAGATTAGGTGGGGGTGAGAGCGTTTTGGTCCATTTTTTAAAGTGTGCGAAACGTCACCCAAAATTAAAACCTCCATAACTCTCTAATTTTAAGTCCAAAAGTGGTGAAATTTCTACCAATCGGAGGTCCTAAGATTCTATTTCGGGGAAAGAAATCTCATTTCAAAATTTGTTGGGATGAGAGTTGTAGTCCATTTTATAAAGAGTGTGCGAAACGTCACCCAAAATTAAAACCACCATAACTCTCGCATTTTAAGTCCAAAAGTGGTGAAATTTCTACCAATCGGAGGTCCTAAGATTCTATTTCAGGGACAGAAATCTGATTTCAAAATTTGTTGGGATGAGAGTTGTAGTCCATTTTATAAAGTCTGTGCGGAACGTCACCAAAAATTAAAACCTCTATAACTCTCTCTCACTTTAAGTCCAAAAGTCGTGAAATTTCTACCAATCGGAGGTCTTCAAATTTCTTTCTGGGGAGAGAAATCTCGTTTCAAAATTCATTGGGGTGAGAGAGTTGTAGTCCGTTTTATAAAGAGTGTGTTAAATGTCACCAAAAATTAAAATCTCCATAACTCTCTTATTTTAATTGCAAAAGTGGTGAAATTTCTACAAATTGGAGGTCTTCAAATTCTATTTCAATCGAAAAAATCTCATTTAAAATTAGCGGGGGCGAGAGCGTTTTGGTCCATTTTATAAAGAGTGTGAAACGTCACCCAAAATTAAAACCTCCATAACTCTCGCATTTTAATTCCAAAAGTGGTGAAATTTCTACCAATCGGAGGTCTTCAAATTCTCTTTCGGGAGAGAGAAATCTCGTTTCAAAATTCATTGGGGTGAGTGAGTTGTAGTCCGTTTTATAAAGAGTTAAACGTCACCAAAATTAAAACCTCCATAAGTTTCGCATTTTAAGTGCAAAAGTGGTGAAATTTATTGCAATTGGAGGTCTTCAAATTCTCTTTCAATGGAAGAAATCTTGTTTAAGATTAGGTGGGCTGGGACTGTTTTGGCGCATTTTATAAAGAGTGCGAAACGTCACCCAAATTTAAAACCTCCATAACTCTAGCATTTTAAGTCCAAAAGTGGTGAAATTTCTACCAATCGGAGGTCCTAAGATTATATTTCAGGGAAAGAAATCTCATTTCAAAATTTATTGGGAAAGAACTCTCTCTCACTTTAAGTAAAAAAGGGGTGAAATTTCTACCAATCGGATGTCTTCAAATTCTCTTTCAACAGAAAAAATCTCAATTAAAAATTCGGTGGGATGAGGGACTTTTTGTCCATTTTATAAAGAGTGTGTGAAACATCACCCAAAATTAAAAGCACCATAACTCTCTCATTTTAAGTCCAAAAGTGTTGAAATTTCTACCAATCGGAGGTCCTAAGATTCTATTTCAGGGGAAAGAAATCTCATTTCAAAATTTGTTGGGATGAGCGAGTTATAGTCCATTTTATAAAGAGTGTGTGCCACGTCACCCAAAATTAAAACCTCTATAACTCTCTCTCTCACTTTATGTCCAAAAGTGGTTAAATTTCTACCAATCGGAGGTCTTCAAATTCTCTTTCAGGGGACAGAAATCACGTTTCAAAATTCATTGGGGTTAGAGAGTTGTAGTCTGTTTTATAAAGAGTGTGTTAAACGTCACCAAAAATTAAAACCTCCATAACTCTCTGATTTTAAGTGCAAAAGTGGTAAAATTTCTACCAATTGGAGGACTTCAAATTCTCTTTCAATGGAAAAAATCTCATTCAAGATTAGCGGGGGTGAGAGCGTTTCGGTCCATTTTATAAAAAGAACGAAACGTCACCCAAAATTAAAACCTCCATAAGTCTCTCATTTTAGCTTCAAAAGTGGTGAAATTTCTACCAATAGGAGGTCTTCAAATTCTCTTTTACCGGAAAAAAATCTCATTTAAAATTCGGTGGGATGACGGAGTTTTTGTCCATTTTATAAAGAGTGTGTGAAACGTCACTCAAAATTAAAACCTCAATAAGTCTCGCCTTTTAAGTCTAAAAGTTGTGAAATTTCTACCAATCGGTGGTCTTAAGATACCAATTCAGGGGAAGGAAATCTCATCCCAAAATTCATTGCGGTGAGAGAGTTGTAGTCCGGTTTATAAAGAGTGTGATAAACATCACCAAAAATTAAAACCTCCATAACTCTCTCATTTTAAGTGCAAAAGTGGTGAAATTTCTACCAATTGGAGGTCTTCAAATTCTCTTTCAGTGGAAAAATCTCATTTAAGATTAGGTGGGGGTGAGAGCGTTTTGGTCCATTTTTTAAAGTGTGCGAAACGTCACCCAAAATTAAAACCTCCATAACTCTCTAATTTTAAGTCCAAAAGTGGTGAAATTTCTACCAATCGGAGGTCCTAAGATTCTATTTCGGGGAAAGAAATCTCATTTCAAAATTTGTTGGGATGAGAGTTGTAGTCCATTTTATAAAGAGTGTGCGAAACGTCACCCAAAATTAAAACCACCATAACTCTCGCATTTTAAGTCCAAAAGTGGTGAAATTTCTACCAATCGGAGGTCCTAAGATTCTATTTCAGGGACAGAAATCTGATTTCAAAATTTGTTGGGATGAGAGTTGTAGTCCATTTTATAAAGTCTGTGCGGAACGTCACCAAAAATTAAAACCTCTATAACTCTCTCTCACTTTAAGTCCAAAAGTCGTGAAATTTCTACCAATCGGAGGTCTTCAAATTTCTTTCTGGGGAGAGAAATCTCGTTTCAAAATTCATTGGGGTGAGAGAGTTGTAGTCCGTTTTATAAAGAGTGTGTTAAATGTCACCAAAAATTAAAATCTCCATAACTCTCTTATTTTAATTGCAAAAGTGGTGAAATTTCTACAAATTGGAGGTCTTCAAATTCTATTTCAATCGAAAAAATCTCATTTAAAATTAGCGGGGGCGAGAGCGTTTTGGTCCATTTTATAAAGAGTGTGAAACGTCACCCAAAATTAAAACCTCCATAACTCTCGCATTTTAATTCCAAAAGTGGTGAAATTTCTACCAATCGGAGGTCTTCAAATTCTCTTTCGGGAGAGCGAAATCTCGTTTCAAAATTCATTGGGGTGAGTGAGTTGTAGTCCGTTTTATAAAGAGTTAAACGTCACCAAAATTAAAACCTCCATAAGTTTCGCATTTTAAGTGCAAAAGTGGTGAAATTTATTGCAATTGGAGGTCTTCAAATTCTCTTTCAATGGAAGAAATCTTGTTTAAGATTAGGTGGGCTGGGACTGTTTTGGCGCATTTTATAAAGAGTGCGAAACGTCACCCAAATTTAAAACCTCCATAACTCTAGCATTTTAAGTCCAAAAGTGGTGAAATTTCTACCAATCGGAGGTCCTAAGATTATATTTCAGGGAAAGAAATCTCATTTCAAAATTTATTGGGAAAGAACTCTCTCTCACTTTAAGTAAAAAAGGGGTGAAATTTCTACCAATCGGATGTCTTCAAATTCTCTTTCAACAGAAAAAATCTCAATTAAAAATTCGGTGGGATGAGGGACTTTTTGTCCATTTTATAAAGAGTGTGTGAAACATCACCCAAAATTAAAAGCACCATAACTCTCTCATTTTAAGTCCAAAAGTGTTGAAATTTCTACCAATCGGAGGTCCTAAGATTCTATTTCAGGGGAAAGAAATCTCATTTCAAAATTTGTTGGGATGAGCGAGTTATAGTCCATTTTATAAAGAGTGTGTGCCACGTCACCCAAAATTAAAACCTCTATAACTCTCTCTCTCACTTTATGTCCAAAAGTGGTTAAATTTCTACCAATCGGAGGTCTTCAAATTCTCTTTCAGGGGACAGAAATCACGTTTCAAAATTCATTGGGGTTAGAGAGTTGTAGTCTGTTTTATAAAGAGTGTGTTAAACGTCACCAAAAATTAAAACCTCCATAACTCTCTGATTTTAAGTGCAAAAGTGGTAAAATTTCTACCAATTGGAGGACTTCAAATTCTCTTTCAATGGAAAAAATCTCATTCAAGATTAGCGGGGGTGAGAGCGTTTCGGTCCATTTTATAAAAAGAGCGAAACGTCACCCAAAATTAAAACCTCCATAAGTCTCTCATTTTAGCTTCAAAAGTGGTGAAATTTCTACCAATAGGAGGTCTTCAAATTCTCTTTTACCGGAAAAAAATCTCATTTAAAATTCGGTGGGATGACGGAGTTTTTGTCCATTTTATAAAGAGTGTGTGAAACGTCACTCAAAATTAAAACCTCAATAAGTCTCGCCTTTTAAGTCTAAAAGTTGTGAAATTTCTACCAATCGGTGGTCTTAAGATACCAATTCAGGGGAAGGAAATCTCATCCCAAAATTCATTGCGGTGAGAGAGTTGTAGTCCGGTTTATAAAGAGTGTGATAAACATCACCAAAAATTAAAACCTCCATAACTCTCTCATTTTAAGTGCAAAAGTGGTGAAATTTCTACCAATTGGAGGTCTTCAAATTCTCTTTCAGTGGAAAAATCTCATTTAAGATTAGGTGGGGGTGAGAGCGTTTTGGTCCATTTTTTAAAGTGTGCGAAACGTCACCCAAAATTAAAACCTCCATAACTCTCTAATTTTAAGTCCAAAAGTGGTGAAATTTCTACCAATCGGAGGTCCTAAGATTCTATTTCGGGGAAAGAAATCTCATTTCAAAATTTGTTGGGATGAGAGTTGTAGTCCATTTTATAAAGAGTGTGCGAAACGTCACCCAAAATTAAAACCACCATAACTCTCGCATTTTAAGTCCAAAAGTGGTGAAATTTCTACCAATCGGAGGTCCTAAGATTCTATTTCAGGGACAGAAATCTGATTTCAAAATTTGTTGGGATGAGAGTTGTAGTCCATTTTATAAAGTCTGTGCGGAACGTCACCAAAAATTAAAACCTCTATAACTCTCTCTCACTTTAAGTCCAAAAGTCGTGAAATTTCTACCAATCGGAGGTCTTCAAATTTCTTTCTGGGGAGAGAAATCTCGTTTCAAAATTCATTGGGGTGAGAGAGTTGTAGTCCGTTTTATAAAGAGTGTGTTAAATGTCACCAAAAATTAAAATCTCCATAACTCTCTTATTTTAATTGCAAAAGTGGTGAAATTTCTACAAATTGGAGGTCTTCAAATTCTATTTCAATCGAAAAAATCTCATTTAAAATTAGCGGGGGCGAGAGCGTTTTGGTCCATTTTATAAAGAGTGTGAAACGTCACCCAAAATTAAAACCTCCATAACTCTCGCATTTTAATTCCAAAAGTGGTGAAATTTCTACCAATCGGAGGTCTTCAAATTCTCTTTCGGGAGAGAGAAATCTCGTTTCAAAATTCATTGGGGTGAGTGAGTTGTAGTCCGTTTTATAAAGAGTTAAACGTCACCAAAATTAAAACCTCCATAAGTTTCGCATTTTAAGTGCAAAAGTGGTGAAATTTATTGCAATTGGAGGTCTTCAAATTCTCTTTCAATGGAAGAAATCTTGTTTAAGATTAGGTGGGCTGGGACTGTTTTGGCGCATTTTATAAAGAGTGCGAAACGTCACCCAAATTTAAAACCTCCATAACTCTAGCATTTTAAGTCCAAAAGTGGTGAAATTTCTACCAATCGGAGGTCCTAAGATTATATTTCAGGGAAAGAAATCTCATTTCAAAATTTATTGGGAAAGAACTCTCTCTCACTTTAAGTAAAAAAGGGGTGAAATTTCTACCAATCGGATGTCTTCAAATTCTCTTTCAACAGAAAAAATCTCAATTAAAAATTCGGTGGGATGAGGGACTTTTTGTCCATTTTATAAAGAGTGTGTGAAACATCACCCAAAATTAAAAGCACCATAACTCTCTCATTTTAAGTCCAAAAGTGTTGAAATTTCTACCAATCGGAGGTCCTAAGATTCTATTTCAGGGGAAAGAAATCTCATTTCAAAATTTGTTGGGATGAGCGAGTTATAGTCCATTTTATAAAGAGTGTGTGCCACGTCACCCAAAATTAAAACCTCTATAACTCTCTCTCTCACTTTATGTCCAAAAGTGGTTAAATTTCTACCAATCGGAGGTCTTCAAATTCTCTTTCAGGGGACAGAAATCACGTTTCAAAATTCATTGGGGTTAGAGAGTTGTAGTCTGTTTTATAAAGAGTGTGTTAAACGTCACCAAAAATTAAAACCTCCATAACTCTCTGATTTTAAGTGCAAAAGTGGTAAAATTTCTACCAATTGGAGGACTTCAAATTCTCTTTCAATGGAAAAAATCTCATTCAAGATTAGCGGGGGTGAGAGCGTTTCGGTCCATTTTATAAAAAGAGCGAAACGTCACCCAAAATTAAAACCTCCATAAGTCTCTCATTTTAGCTTCAAAAGTGGTGAAATTTCTACCAATAGGAGGTCTTCAAATTCTCTTTTACCGGAAAAAAATCTCATTTAAAATTCGGTGGGATGACGGAGTTTTTGTCCATTTTATAAAGAGTGTGTGAAACGTCACTCAAAATTAAAACCTCAATAAGTCTCGCCTTTTAAGTCTAAAAGTGGTGAAATTTCTACCAATCGGTGGTCTTAAGATACCAATTCAGGGGAAGGAAATCTCATCCCAAAATTCATTGCGGTGAGAGAGTTGTAGTCCGGTTTATAAAGAGTGAGATAAACATCACCAAAAATTAAAACCTCCATAACTCTCTCATTTTAAGTGCAAAAGTGGTGAAATTTCTACCAATTGGAGGTCTTCAAATTCTCTTTCAGTGGAAAAAATCTCATTTAAGATTAGGTGGGGGTGAGAGCGTTTTGGTCCATTTTTTAAAGTGTGCGAAACGTCACCCAAAATTAAAACCTCCATAACTCTCTAATTTTAAGTCCAAAAGTGGTGAAATTTCTACCAATCGGAGGTCCTAAGATTCTATTTCGGGGAAAGAAATCTCATTTCAAAATTTGTTGGGATGAGAGTTGTAGTCCATTTTATAAAGAGTGTGCGAAACGTCACCCAAAATTAAAACCACCATAACTCTCGCATTTTAAGTCCAAAAGTGGTGAAATTTCTACCAATCGGAGGTCCTAAGATTCTATTTCAGGGACAGAAATCTGATTTCAAAATTTGTTGGGATGAGAGTTGTAGTCCATTTTATAAAGTCTGTGCGGAACGTCACCAAAAATTAAAACCTCTATAACTCTCTCTCACTTTAAGTCCAAAAGTCGTGAAATTTCTACCAATCGGAGGTCTTCAAATTTCTTTCTGGGGAGAGAAATCTCGTTTCAAAATTCATTGGGGTGAGAGAGTTGTAGTCCGTTTTATAAAGAGTGTGTTAAATGTCACCAAAAATTAAAATCTCCATAACTCTCTTATTTTAATTGCAAAAGTGGTGAAATTTCTACAAATTGGAGGTCTTCAAATTCTATTTCAATCGAAAAAATCTCATTTAAAATTAGCGGGGGCGAGAGCGTTTTGGTCCATTTTATAAAGAGTGTGAAACGTCACCCAAAATTAAAACCTCCATAACTCTCGCATTTTAATTCCAAAAGTGGTGAAATTTCTACCAATCGGAGGTCTTCAAATTCTCTTTCGGGAGAGAGAAATCTCGTTTCAAAATTCATTGGGGTGAGTGAGTTGTAGTCCGTTTTATAAAGAGTTAAACGTCACCAAAATTAAAACCTCCATAAGTTTCGCATTTTAAGTGCAAAAGTGGTGAAATTTATTGCAATTGGAGGTCTTCAAATTCTCTTTCAATGGAAGAAATCTTGTTTAAGATTAGGTGGGCTGGGACTGTTTTGGCGCATTTTATAAAGAGTGCGAAACGTCACCCAAATTTAAAACCTCCATAACTCTAGCATTTTAAGTCCAAAAGTGGTGAAATTTCTACCAATCGGAGGTCCTAAGATTATATTTCAGGGAAAGAAATCTCATTTCAAAATTTATTGGGAAAGAACTCTCTCTCACTTTAAGTAAAAAAGGGGTGAAATTTCTACCAATCGGATGTCTTCAAATTCTCTTTCAACAGAAAAAATCTCAATTAAAAATTCGGTGGGATGAGGGACTTTTTGTCCATTTTATAAAGAGTGTGTGAAACATCACCCAAAATTAAAAGCACCATAACTCTCTCATTTTAAGTCCAAAAGTGTTGAAATTTCTACCAATCGGAGGTCCTAAGATTCTATTTCAGGGGAAAGAAATCTCATTTCAAAATTTGTTGGGATGAGCGAGTTATAGTCCATTTTATAAAGAGTGTGTGCCACGTCACCCAAAATTAAAACCTCTATAACTCTCTCTCTCACTTTATGTCCAAAAGTGGTTAAATTTCTACCAATCGGAGGTCTTCAAATTCTCTTTCAGGGGACAGAAATCACGTTTCAAAATTCATTGGGGTTAGAGAGTTGTAGTCTGTTTTATAAAGAGTGTGTTAAACGTCACCAAAAATTAAAACCTCCATAACTCTCTGATTTTAAGTGCAAAAGTGGTAAAATTTCTACCAATTGGAGGACTTCAAATTCTCTTTCAATGGAAAAAATCTCATTCAAGATTAGCGGGGGTGAGAGCGTTTCGGTCCATTTTATAAAAAGAACGAAACGTCACCCAAAATTAAAACCTCCATAAGTCTCTCATTTTAGCTTCAAAAGTGGTGAAATTTCTACCAATAGGAGGTCTTCAAATTCTCTTTTACCGGAAAAAAATCTCATTTAAAATTCGGTGGGATGACGGAGTTTTTGTCCATTTTATAAAGAGTGTGTGAAACGTCACTCAAAATTAAAACCTCAATAAGTCTCGCCTTTTAAGTCTAAAAGTTGTGAAATTTCTACCAATCGGTGGTCTTAAGATACCAATTCAGGGGAAGGAAATCTCATCCCAAAATTCATTGCGGTGAGAGAGTTGTAGTCCGGTTTATAAAGAGTGTGATAAACATCACCAAAAATTAAAACCTCCATAACTCTCTCATTTTAAGTGCAAAAGTGGTGAAATTTCTACCAATTGGAGGTCTTCAAATTCTCTTTCAGTGGAAAAATCTCATTTAAGATTAGGTGGGGGTGAGAGCGTTTTGGTCCATTTTTTAAAGTGTGCGAAACGTCACCCAAAATTAAAACCTCCATAACTCTCTAATTTTAAGTCCAAAAGTGGTGAAATTTCTACCAATCGGAGGTCCTAAGATTCTATTTCGGGGAAAGAAATCTCATTTCAAAATTTGTTGGGATGAGAGTTGTAGTCCATTTTATAAAGAGTGTGCGAAACGTCACCCAAAATTAAAACCACCATAACTCTCGCATTTTAAGTCCAAAAGTGGTGAAATTTCTACCAATCGGAGGTCCTAAGATTCTATTTCAGGGACAGAAATCTGATTTCAAAATTTGTTGGGATGAGAGTTGTAGTCCATTTTATAAAGTCTGTGCGGAACGTCACCAAAAATTAAAACCTCTATAACTCTCTCTCACTTTAAGTCCAAAAGTCGTGAAATTTCTACCAATCGGAGGTCTTCAAATTTCTTTCTGGGGAGAGAAATCTCGTTTCAAAATTCATTGGGGTGAGAGAGTTGTAGTCCGTTTTATAAAGAGTGTGTTAAATGTCACCAAAAATTAAAATCTCCATAACTCTCTTATTTTAATTGCAAAAGTGGTGAAATTTCTACAAATTGGAGGTCTTCAAATTCTATTTCAATCGAAAAAATCTCATTTAAAATTAGCGGGGGCGAGAGCGTTTTGGTCCATTTTATAAAGAGTGTGAAACGTCACCCAAAATTAAAACCTCCATAACTCTCGCATTTTAATTCCAAAAGTGGTGAAATTTCTACCAATCGGAGGTCTTCAAATTCTCTTTCGGGAGAGCGAAATCTCGTTTCAAAATTCATTGGGGTGAGTGAGTTGTAGTCCGTTTTATAAAGAGTTAAACGTCACCAAAATTAAAACCTCCATAAGTTTCGCATTTTAAGTGCAAAAGTGGTGAAATTTATTGCAATTGGAGGTCTTCAAATTCTCTTTCAATGGAAGAAATCTTGTTTAAGATTAGGTGGGCTGGGACTGTTTTGGCGCATTTTATAAAGAGTGCGAAACGTCACCCAAATTTAAAACCTCCATAACTCTAGCATTTTAAGTCCAAAAGTGGTGAAATTTCTACCAATCGGAGGTCCTAAGATTATATTTCAGGGAAAGAAATCTCATTTCAAAATTTATTGGGAAAGAACTCTCTCTCACTTTAAGTAAAAAAGGGGTGAAATTTCTACCAATCGGATGTCTTCAAATTCTCTTTCAACAGAAAAAATCTCAATTAAAAATTCGGTGGGATGAGGGACTTTTTGTCCATTTTATAAAGAGTGTGTGAAACATCACCCAAAATTAAAAGCACCATAACTCTCTCATTTTAAGTCCAAAAGTGTTGAAATTTCTACCAATCGGAGGTCCTAAGATTCTATTTCAGGGGAAAGAAATCTCATTTCAAAATTTGTTGGGATGAGCGAGTTATAGTCCATTTTATAAAGAGTGTGTGCCACGTCACCCAAAATTAAAACCTCTATAACTCTCTCTCTCACTTTATGTCCAAAAGTGGTTAAATTTCTACCAATCGGAGGTCTTCAAATTCTCTTTCAGGGGACAGAAATCACGTTTCAAAATTCATTGGGGTTAGAGAGTTGTAGTCTGTTTTATAAAGAGTGTGTTAAACGTCACCAAAAATTAAAACCTCCATAACTCTCTGATTTTAAGTGCAAAAGTGGTAAAATTTCTACCAATTGGAGGACTTCAAATTCTCTTTCAATGGAAAAAATCTCATTCAAGATTAGCGGGGGTGAGAGCGTTTCGGTCCATTTTATAAAAAGAGCGAAACGTCACCCAAAATTAAAACCTCCATAAGTCTCTCATTTTAGCTTCAAAAGTGGTGAAATTTCTACCAATAGGAGGTCTTCAAATTCTCTTTTACCGGAAAAAAATCTCATTTAAAATTCGGTGGGATGACGGAGTTTTTGTCCATTTTATAAAGAGTGTGTGAAACGTCACTCAAAATTAAAACCTCAATAAGTCTCGCCTTTTAAGTCTAAAAGTTGTGAAATTTCTACCAATCGGTGGTCTTAAGATACCAATTCAGGGGAAGGAAATCTCATCCCAAAATTCATTGCGGTGAGAGAGTTGTAGTCCGGTTTATAAAGAGTGTGATAAACATCACCAAAAATTAAAACCTCCATAACTCTCTCATTTTAAGTGCAAAAGTGGTGAAATTTCTACCAATTGGAGGTCTTCAAATTCTCTTTCAGTGGAAAAATCTCATTTAAGATTAGGTGGGGGTGAGAGCGTTTTGGTCCATTTTTTAAAGTGTGCGAAACGTCACCCAAAATTAAAACCTCCATAACTCTCTAATTTTAAGTCCAAAAGTGGTGAAATTTCTACCAATCGGAGGTCCTAAGATTCTATTTCGGGGAAAGAAATCTCATTTCAAAATTTGTTGGGATGAGAGTTGTAGTCCATTTTATAAAGAGTGTGCGAAACGTCACCCAAAATTAAAACCACCATAACTCTCGCATTTTAAGTCCAAAAGTGGTGAAATTTCTACCAATCGGAGGTCCTAAGATTCTATTTCAGGGACAGAAATCTGATTTCAAAATTTGTTGGGATGAGAGTTGTAGTCCATTTTATAAAGTCTGTGCGGAACGTCACCAAAAATTAAAACCTCTATAACTCTCTCTCACTTTAAGTCCAAAAGTCGTGAAATTTCTACCAATCGGAGGTCTTCAAATTTCTTTCTGGGGAGAGAAATCTCGTTTCAAAATTCATTGGGGTGAGAGAGTTGTAGTCCGTTTTATAAAGAGTGTGTTAAATGTCACCAAAAATTAAAATCTCCATAACTCTCTTATTTTAATTGCAAAAGTGGTGAAATTTCTACAAATTGGAGGTCTTCAAATTCTATTTCAATCGAAAAAATCTCATTTAAAATTAGCGGGGGCGAGAGCGTTTTGGTCCATTTTATAAAGAGTGTGAAACGTCACCCAAAATTAAAACCTCCATAACTCTCGCATTTTAATTCCAAAAGTGGTGAAATTTCTACCAATCGGAGGTCTTCAAATTCTCTTTCGGGAGAGAGAAATCTCGTTTCAAAATTCATTGGGGTGAGTGAGTTGTAGTCCGTTTTATAAAGAGTTAAACGTCACCAAAATTAAAACCTCCATAAGTTTCGCATTTTAAGTGCAAAAGTGGTGAAATTTATTGCAATTGGAGGTCTTCAAATTCTCTTTCAATGGAAGAAATCTTGTTTAAGATTAGGTGGGCTGGGACTGTTTTGGCGCATTTTATAAAGAGTGCGAAACGTCACCCAAATTTAAAACCTCCATAACTCTAGCATTTTAAGTCCAAAAGTGGTGAAATTTCTACCAATCGGAGGTCCTAAGATTATATTTCAGGGAAAGAAATCTCATTTCAAAATTTATTGGGAAAGAACTCTCTCTCACTTTAAGTAAAAAAGGGGTGAAATTTCTACCAATCGGATGTCTTCAAATTCTCTTTCAACAGAAAAAATCTCAATTAAAAATTCGGTGGGATGAGGGACTTTTTGTCCATTTTATAAAGAGTGTGTGAAACATCACCCAAAATTAAAAGCACCATAACTCTCTCATTTTAAGTCCAAAAGTGTTGAAATTTCTACCAATCGGAGGTCCTAAGATTCTATTTCAGGGGAAAGAAATCTCATTTCAAAATTTGTTGGGATGAGCGAGTTATAGTCCATTTTATAAAGAGTGTGTGCCACGTCACCCAAAATTAAAACCTCTATAACTCTCTCTCTCACTTTATGTCCAAAAGTGGTTAAATTTCTACCAATCGGAGGTCTTCAAATTCTCTTTCAGGGGACAGAAATCACGTTTCAAAATTCATTGGGGTTAGAGAGTTGTAGTCTGTTTTATAAAGAGTGTGTTAAACGTCACCAAAAATTAAAACCTCCATAACTCTCTGATTTTAAGTGCAAAAGTGGTAAAATTTCTACCAATTGGAGGACTTCAAATTCTCTTTCAATGGAAAAAATCTCATTCAAGATTAGCGGGGGTGAGAGCGTTTCGGTCCATTTTATAAAAAGAGCGAAACGTCACCCAAAATTAAAACCTCCATAAGTCTCTCATTTTAGCTTCAAAAGTGGTGAAATTTCTACCAATAGGAGGTCTTCAAATTCTCTTTTACCGGAAAAAAATCTCATTTAAAATTCGGTGGGATGACGGAGTTTTTGTCCATTTTATAAAGAGTGTGTGAAACGTCACTCAAAATTAAAACCTCAATAAGTCTCGCCTTTTAAGTCTAAAAGTGGTGAAATTTCTACCAATCGGTGGTCTTAAGATACCAATTCAGGGGAAGGAAATCTCATCCCAAAATTCATTGCGGTGAGAGAGTTGTAGTCCGGTTTATAAAGAGTGAGATAAACATCACCAAAAATTAAAACCTCCATAACTCTCTCATTTTAAGTGCAAAAGTGGTGAAATTTCTACCAATTGGAGGTCTTCAAATTCTCTTTCAGTGGAAAAAATCTCATTTAAGATTAGGTGGGGGTGAGAGCGTTTTGGTCCATTTTTTAAAGTGTGCGAAACGTCACCCAAAATTAAAACCTCCATAACTCTCTAATTTTAAGTCCAAAAGTGGTGAAATTTCTACCAATCGGAGGTCCTAAGATTCTATTTCGGGGAAAGAAATCTCATTTCAAAATTTGTTGGGATGAGAGTTGTAGTCCATTTTATAAAGAGTGTGCGAAACGTCACCCAAAATTAAAACCACCATAACTCTCGCATTTTAAGTCCAAAAGTGGTGAAATTTCTACCAATCGGAGGTCCTAAGATTCTATTTCAGGGACAGAAATCTGATTTCAAAATTTGTTGGGATGAGAGTTGTAGTCCATTTTATAAAGTCTGTGCGGAACGTCACCAAAAATTAAAACCTCTATAACTCTCTCTCACTTTAAGTCCAAAAGTCGTGAAATTTCTACCAATCGGAGGTCTTCAAATTTCTTTCTGGGGAGAGAAATCTCGTTTCAAAATTCATTGGGGTGAGAGAGTTGTAGTCCGTTTTATAAAGAGTGTGTTAAATGTCACCAAAAATTAAAATCTCCATAACTCTCTTATTTTAATTGCAAAAGTGGTGAAATTTCTACAAATTGGAGGTCTTCAAATTCTATTTCAATCGAAAAAATCTCATTTAAAATTAGCGGGGGCGAGAGCGTTTTGGTCCATTTTATAAAGAGTGTGAAACGTCACCCAAAATTAAAACCTCCATAACTCTCGCATTTTAATTCCAAAAGTGGTGAAATTTCTACCAATCGGAGGTCTTCAAATTCTCTTTCGGGAGAGAGAAATCTCGTTTCAAAATTCATTGGGGTGAGTGAGTTGTAGTCCGTTTTATAAAGAGTTAAACGTCACCAAAATTAAAACCTCCATAAGTTTCGCATTTTAAGTGCAAAAGTGGTGAAATTTATTGCAATTGGAGGTCTTCAAATTCTCTTTCAATGGAAGAAATCTTGTTTAAGATTAGGTGGGCTGGGACTGTTTTGGCGCATTTTATAAAGAGTGCGAAACGTCACCCAAATTTAAAACCTCCATAACTCTAGCATTTTAAGTCCAAAAGTGGTGAAATTTCTACCAATCGGAGGTCCTAAGATTATATTTCAGGGAAAGAAATCTCATTTCAAAATTTATTGGGAAAGAACTCTCTCTCACTTTAAGTAAAAAAGGGGTGAAATTTCTACCAATCGGATGTCTTCAAATTCTCTTTCAACAGAAAAAATCTCAATTAAAAATTCGGTGGGATGAGGGACTTTTTGTCCATTTTATAAAGAGTGTGTGAAACATCACCCAAAATTAAAAGCACCATAACTCTCTCATTTTAAGTCCAAAAGTGTTGAAATTTCTACCAATCGGAGGTCCTAAGATTCTATTTCAGGGGAAAGAAATCTCATTTCAAAATTTGTTGGGATGAGCGAGTTATAGTCCATTTTATAAAGAGTGTGTGCCACGTCACCCAAAATTAAAACCTCTATAACTCTCTCTCTCACTTTATGTCCAAAAGTGGTTAAATTTCTACCAATCGGAGGTCTTCAAATTCTCTTTCAGGGGACAGAAATCACGTTTCAAAATTCATTGGGGTTAGAGAGTTGTAGTCTGTTTTATAAAGAGTGTGTTAAACGTCACCAAAAATTAAAACCTCCATAACTCTCTGATTTTAAGTGCAAAAGTGGTAAAATTTCTACCAATTGGAGGACTTCAAATTCTCTTTCAATGGAAAAAATCTCATTCAAGATTAGCGGGGGTGAGAGCGTTTCGGTCCATTTTATAAAAAGAGCGAAACGTCACCCAAAATTAAAACCTCCATAAGTCTCTCATTTTAGCTTCAAAAGTGGTGAAATTTCTACCAATAGGAGGTCTTCAAATTCTCTTTTACCGGAAAAAAATCTCATTTAAAATTCGGTGGGATGACGGAGTTTTTGTCCATTTTATAAAGAGTGTGTGAAACGTCACTCAAAATTAAAACCTCAATAAGTCTCGCCTTTTAAGTCTAAAAGTGGTGAAATTTCTACCAATCGGTGGTCTTAAGATACCAATTCAGGGGAAGGAAATCTCATCCCAAAATTCATTGCGGTGAGAGAGTTGTAGTCCGGTTTATAAAGAGTGAGATAAACATCACCAAAAATTAAAACCTCCATAACTCTCTCATTTTAAGTGCAAAAGTGGTGAAATTTCTACCAATTGGAGGTCTTCAAATTCTCTTTCAGTGGAAAAAATCTCATTTAAGATTAGGTGGGGGTGAGAGCGTTTTGGTCCATTTTTTAAAGTGTGCGAAACGTCACCCAAAATTAAAACCTCCATAACTCTCTAATTTTAAGTCCAAAAGTGGTGAAATTTCTACCAATCGGAGGTCCTAAGATTCTATTTCGGGGAAAGAAATCTCATTTCAAAATTTGTTGGGATGAGAGTTGTAGTCCATTTTATAAAGAGTGTGCGAAACGTCACCCAAAATTAAAACCACCATAACTCTCGCATTTTAAGTCCAAAAGTGGTGAAATTTCTACCAATCGGAGGTCCTAAGATTCTATTTCAGGGACAGAAATCTGATTTCAAAATTTGTTGGGATGAGAGTTGTAGTCCATTTTATAAAGTCTGTGCGGAACGTCACCAAAAATTAAAACCTCTATAACTCTCTCTCACTTTAAGTCCAAAAGTCGTGAAATTTCTACCAATCGGAGGTCTTCAAATTTCTTTCTGGGGAGAGAAATCTCGTTTCAAAATTCATTGGGGTGAGAGAGTTGTAGTCCGTTTTATAAAGAGTGTGTTAAATGTCACCAAAAATTAAAATCTCCATAACTCTCTTATTTTAATTGCAAAAGTGGTGAAATTTCTACAAATTGGAGGTCTTCAAATTCTATTTCAATCGAAAAAATCTCATTTAAAATTAGCGGGGGCGAGAGCGTTTTGGTCCATTTTATAAAGAGTGTGAAACGTCACCCAAAATTAAAACCTCCATAACTCTCGCATTTTAATTCCAAAAGTGGTGAAATTTCTACCAATCGGAGGTCTTCAAATTCTCTTTCGGGAGAGAGAAATCTCGTTTCAAAATTCATTGGGGTGAGTGAGTTGTAGTCCGTTTTATAAAGAGTTAAACGTCACCAAAATTAAAACCTCCATAAGTTTCGCATTTTAAGTGCAAAAGTGGTGAAATTTATTGCAATTGGAGGTCTTCAAATTCTCTTTCAATGGAAGAAATCTTGTTTAAGATTAGGTGGGCTGGGACTGTTTTGGCGCATTTTATAAAGAGTGCGAAACGTCACCCAAATTTAAAACCTCCATAACTCTAGCATTTTAAGTCCAAAAGTGGTGAAATTTCTACCAATCGGAGGTCCTAAGATTATATTTCAGGGAAAGAAATCTCATTTCAAAATTTATTGGGAAAGAACTCTCTCTCACTTTAAGTAAAAAAGGGGTGAAATTTCTACCAATCGGATGTCTTCAAATTCTCTTTCAACAGAAAAAATCTCAATTAAAAATTCGGTGGGATGAGGGACTTTTTGTCCATTTTATAAAGAGTGTGTGAAACATCACCCAAAATTAAAAGCACCATAACTCTCTCATTTTAAGTCCAAAAGTGTTGAAATTTCTACCAATCGGAGGTCCTAAGATTCTATTTCAGGGGAAAGAAATCTCATTTCAAAATTTGTTGGGATGAGCGAGTTATAGTCCATTTTATAAAGAGTGTGTGCCACGTCACCCAAAATTAAAACCTCTATAACTCTCTCTCTCACTTTATGTCCAAAAGTGGTTAAATTTCTACCAATCGGAGGTCTTCAAATTCTCTTTCAGGGGACAGAAATCACGTTTCAAAATTCATTGGGGTTAGAGAGTTGTAGTCTGTTTTATAAAGAGTGTGTTAAACGTCACCAAAAATTAAAACCTCCATAACTCTCTGATTTTAAGTGCAAAAGTGGTAAAATTTCTACCAATTGGAGGACTTCAAATTCTCTTTCAATGGAAAAAATCTCATTCAAGATTAGCGGGGGTGAGAGCGTTTCGGTCCATTTTATAAAAAGAGCGAAACGTCACCCAAAATTAAAACCTCCATAAGTCTCTCATTTTAGCTTCAAAAGTGGTGAAATTTCTACCAATAGGAGGTCTTCAAATTCTCTTTTACCGGAAAAAAATCTCATTTAAAATTCGGTGGGATGACGGAGTTTTTGTCCATTTTATAAAGAGTGTGTGAAACGTCACTCAAAATTAAAACCTCAATAAGTCTCGCCTTTTAAGTCTAAAAGTTGTGAAATTTCTACCAATCGGTGGTCTTAAGATACCAATTCAGGGGAAGGAAATCTCATCCCAAAATTCATTGCGGTGAGAGAGTTGTAGTCCGGTTTATAAAGAGTGTGATAAACATCACCAAAAATTAAAACCTCCATAACTCTCTCATTTTAAGTGCAAAAGTGGTGAAATTTCTACCAATTGGAGGTCTTCAAATTCTCTTTCAGTGGAAAAATCTCATTTAAGATTAGGTGGGGGTGAGAGCGTTTTGGTCCATTTTTTAAAGTGTGCGAAACGTCACCCAAAATTAAAACCTCCATAACTCTCTAATTTTAAGTCCAAAAGTGGTGAAATTTCTACCAATCGGAGGTCCTAAGATTCTATTTCGGGGAAAGAAATCTCATTTCAAAATTTGTTGGGATGAGAGTTGTAGTCCATTTTATAAAGAGTGTGCGAAACGTCACCCAAAATTAAAACCACCATAACTCTCGCATTTTAAGTCCAAAAGTGGTGAAATTTCTACCAATCGGAGGTCCTAAGATTCTATTTCAGGGACAGAAATCTGATTTCAAAATTTGTTGGGATGAGAGTTGTAGTCCATTTTATAAAGTCTGTGCGGAACGTCACCAAAAATTAAAACCTCTATAACTCTCTCTCACTTTAAGTCCAAAAGTCGTGAAATTTCTACCAATCGGAGGTCTTCAAATTTCTTTCTGGGGAGAGAAATCTCGTTTCAAAATTCATTGGGGTGAGAGAGTTGTAGTCCGTTTTATAAAGAGTGTGTTAAATGTCACCAAAAATTAAAATCTCCATAACTCTCTTATTTTAATTGCAAAAGTGGTGAAATTTCTACAAATTGGAGGTCTTCAAATTCTATTTCAATCGAAAAAATCTCATTTAAAATTAGCGGGGGCGAGAGCGTTTTGGTCCATTTTATAAAGAGTGTGAAACGTCACCCAAAATTAAAACCTCCATAACTCTCGCATTTTAATTCCAAAAGTGGTGAAATTTCTACCAATCGGAGGTCTTCAAATTCTCTTTCGGGAGAGAGAAATCTCGTTTCAAAATTCATTGGGGTGAGTGAGTTGTAGTCCGTTTTATAAAGAGTTAAACGTCACCAAAATTAAAACCTCCATAAGTTTCGCATTTTAAGTGCAAAAGTGGTGAAATTTATTGCAATTGGAGGTCTTCAAATTCTCTTTCAATGGAAGAAATCTTGTTTAAGATTAGGTGGGCTGGGACTGTTTTGGCGCATTTTATAAAGAGTGCGAAACGTCACCCAAAATTAAAACCTCCATAACTCTAGCATTTTAAGTCCAAAAGTGGTGAAATTTCTACCAATCGGAGGTCCTAAGATTATATTTCAGGGAAAGAAATCTCATTTCAAAATTTATTGGGAAAGAACTCTCTCTCACTTTAAGTAAAAAAGGGGTGAAATTTCTACCAATCGGATGTCTTCAAATTCTCTTTCAACAGAAAAAATCTCGTTTAAAAATTCGGTGGGATGAGGGACTTTTTGTCCATTTTATAAAGAGTGTGTGAAACATCACCCAAAATTAAAAGCACCATAACTCTCTCATTTTAAGTCCAAAAGTGTTGAAATTTCTACCAATCGGAGGTCCTAAGATTCTATTTCAGGGGAAAGAAATCTCATTTCAAAATTTGTTGGGATGAGCGAGTTATAGTCCATTTTATAAAGAGTGTGTGCCACGTCACCCAAAATTAAAACCTCTATAACTCTCTCTCTCACTTTATGTCCAAAAGTGGTTAAATTTCTACCAATCGGAGGTCTTCAAATTCTCTTTCAGGGGACAGAAATCACGTTTCAAAATTCATTGGGGTTAGAGAGTTGTAGTCTGTTTTATAAAGAGTGTGTTAAACGTCACCAAAAATTAAAACCTCCATAACTCTCTGATTTTAAGTGCAAAAGTGGTAAAATTTCTACCAATTGGAGGACTTCAAATTCTCTTTCAATGGAAAAAATCTCATTCAAGATTAGCGGGGGTGAGAGCGTTTCGGTCCATTTTATAAAAAGAGCGAAACGTCACCCAAAATTAAAACCTCCATAAGTCTCTCATTTTAGCTTCAAAAGTGGTGAAATTTCTACCAATAGGAGGTCTTCAAATTCTCTTTTACCGGAAAAAAATCTCATTTAAAATTCGGTGGGATGACGGAGTTTTTGTCCATTTTATAAAGAGTGTGTGAAACGTCACTCAAAATTAAAACCTCAATAAGTCTCGCCTTTTAAGTCTAAAAGTTGTGAAATTTCTACCAATCGGTGGTCTTAAGATACCAATTCAGGGGAAGGAAATCTCATCCCAAAATTCATTGCGGTGAGAGAGTTGTAGTCCGGTTTATAAAGAGTGTGATAAACATCACCAAAAATTAAAACCTCCATAACTCTCTCATTTTAAGTGCAAAAGTGGTGAAATTTCTACCAATTGGAGGTCTTCAAATTCTCTTTCAGTGGAAAAATCTCATTTAAGATTAGGTGGGGGTGAGAGCGTTTTGGTCCATTTTTTAAAGTGTGCGAAACGTCACCCAAAATTAAAACCTCCATAACTCTCTAATTTTAAGTCCAAAAGTGGTGAAATTTCTACCAATCGGAGGTCCTAAGATTCTATTTCGGGGAAAGAAATCTCATTTCAAAATTTGTTGGGATGAGAGTTGTAGTCCATTTTATAAAGAGTGTGCGAAACGTCACCCAAAATTAAAACCACCATAACTCTCGCATTTTAAGTCCAAAAGTGGTGAAATTTCTACCAATCGGAGGTCCTAAGATTCTATTTCAGGGACAGAAATCTGATTTCAAAATTTGTTGGGATGAGAGTTGTAGTCCATTTTATAAAGTCTGTGCGGAACGTCACCAAAAATTAAAACCTCTATAACTCTCTCTCACTTTAAGTCCAAAAGTCGTGAAATTTCTACCAATCGGAGGTCTTCAAATTTCTTTCTGGGGAGAGAAATCTCGTTTCAAAATTCATTGGGGTGAGAGAGTTGTAGTCCGTTTTATAAAGAGTGTGTTAAATGTCACCAAAAATTAAAATCTCCATAACTCTCTTATTTTAATTGCAAAAGTGGTGAAATTTCTACAAATTGGAGGTCTTCAAATTCTATTTCAATCGAAAAAATCTCATTTAAAATTAGCGGGGGCGAGAGCGTTTTGGTCCATTTTATAAAGAGTGTGAAACGTCACCCAAAATTAAAACCTCCATAACTCTCGCATTTTAATTCCAAAAGTGGTGAAATTTCTACCAATCGGAGGTCTTCAAATTCTCTTTCGGGAGAGAGAAATCTCGTTTCAAAATTCATTGGGGTGAGTGAGTTGTAGTCCGTTTTATAAAGAGTTAAACGTCACCAAAATTAAAACCTCCATAAGTTTCGCATTTTAAGTGCAAAAGTGGTGAAATTTATTGCAATTGGAGGTCTTCAAATTCTCTTTCAATGGAAGAAATCTTGTTTAAGATTAGGTGGGCTGGGACTGTTTTGGCGCATTTTATAAAGAGTGCGAAACGTCACCCAAAATTAAAACCTCCATAACTCTAGCATTTTAAGTCCAAAAGTGGTGAAATTTCTACCAATCGGAGGTCCTAAGATTATATTTCAGGGAAAGAAATCTCATTTCAAAATTTATTGGGAAAGAACTCTCTCTCACTTTAAGTAAAAAAGGGGTGAAATTTCTACCAATCGGATGTCTTCAAATTCTCTTTCAACAGAAAAAATCTCGTTTAAAAATTCCGTGGGATGAGGGACTTTTTGTCCATTTTATAAAGAGTGTGTGAAACATCACCCAAAATTAAAAGCACCATAACTCTCTCATTTTAAGTCCAAAAGTGTTGAAATTTCTACCAATCGGAGGTCCTAAGATTCTATTTCAGGGGAAAGAAATCTCATTTCAAAATTTGTTGGGATGAGCGAGTTATAGTCCATTTTATAAAGAGTGTGTGCCACGTCACCCAAAATTAAAACCTCTATAACTCTCTCTCTCACTTTATGTCCAAAAGTGGTTAAATTTCTACCAATCGGAGGTCTTCAAATTCTCTTTCAGGGGACAGAAATCACGTTTCAAAATTCATTGGGGTTAGAGAGTTGTAGTCTGTTTTATAAAGAGTGTGTTAAACGTCACCAAAAATTAAAACCTCCATAACTCTCTGATTTTAAGTGCAAAAGTGGTAAAATTTCTACCAATTGGAGGACTTCAAATTCTCTTTCAATGGAAAAAATCTCATTCAAGATTAGCGGGGGTGAGAGCGTTTCGGTCCATTTTATAAAAAGAGCGAAACGTCACCCAAAATTAAAACCTCCATAAGTCTCTCATTTTAGCTTCAAAAGTGGTGAAATTTCTACCAATAGGAGGTCTTCAAATTCTCTTTTACCGGAAAAAAATCTCATTTAAAATTCGGTGGGATGACGGAGTTTTTGTCCATTTTATAAAGAGTGTGTGAAACGTCACTCAAAATTAAAACCTCAATAAGTCTCGCCTTTTAAGTCTAAAAGTTGTGAAATTTCTACCAATCGGTGGTCTTAAGATACCAATTCAGGGGAAGGAAATCTCATCCCAAAATTCATTGCGGTGAGAGAGTTGTAGTCCGGTTTATAAAGAGTGTGATAAACATCACCAAAAATTAAAACCTCCATAACTCTCTCATTTTAAGTGCAAAAGTGGTGAAATTTCTACCAATTGGAGGTCTTCAAATTCTCTTTCAGTGGAAAAATCTCATTTAAGATTAGGTGGGGGTGAGAGCGTTTTGGTCCATTTTTTAAAGTGTGCGAAACGTCACCCAAAATTAAAACCTCCATAACTCTCTAATTTTAAGTCCAAAAGTGGTGAAATTTCTACCAATCGGAGGTCCTAAGATTCTATTTCGGGGAAAGAAATCTCATTTCAAAATTTGTTGGGATGAGAGTTGTAGTCCATTTTATAAAGAGTGTGCGAAACGTCACCCAAAATTAAAACCACCATAACTCTCGCATTTTAAGTCCAAAAGTGGTGAAATTTCTACCAATCGGAGGTCCTAAGATTCTATTTCAGGGACAGAAATCTGATTTCAAAATTTGTTGGGATGAGAGTTGTAGTCCATTTTATAAAGTCTGTGCGGAACGTCACCAAAAATTAAAACCTCTATAACTCTCTCTCACTTTAAGTCCAAAAGTCGTGAAATTTCTACCAATCGGAGGTCTTCAAATTTCTTTCTGGGGAGAGAAATCTCGTTTCAAAATTCATTGGGGTGAGAGAGTTGTAGTCCGTTTTATAAAGAGTGTGTTAAATGTCACCAAAAATTAAAATCTCCATAACTCTCTTATTTTAATTGCAAAAGTGGTGAAATTTCTACAAATTGGAGGTCTTCAAATTCTATTTCAATCGAAAAAATCTCATTTAAAATTAGCGGGGGCGAGAGCGTTTTGGTCCATTTTATAAAGAGTGTGAAACGTCACCCAAAATTAAAACCTCCATAACTCTCGCATTTTAATTCCAAAAGTGGTGAAATTTCTACCAATCGGAGGTCTTCAAATTCTCTTTCGGGAGAGAGAAATCTCGTTTCAAAATTCATTGGGGTGAGTGAGTTGTAGTCCGTTTTATAAAGAGTTAAACGTCACCAAAATTAAAACCTCCATAAGTTTCGCATTTTAAGTGCAAAAGTGGTGAAATTTATTGCAATTGGAGGTCTTCAAATTCTCTTTCAATGGAAGAAATCTTGTTTAAGATTAGGTGGGCTGGGACTGTTTTGGCGCATTTTATAAAGAGTGCGAAACGTCACCCAAATTTAAAACCTCCATAACTCTAGCATTTTAAGTCCAAAAGTGGTGAAATTTCTACCAATCGGAGGTCCTAAGATTATATTTCAGGGAAAGAAATCTCATTTCAAAATTTATTGGGAAAGAACTCTCTGTCACTTTAAGTAAAAAAGGGGTGAAATTTCTACCAATCGGATGTCTTCAAATTCTCTTTCAACAGAAAAAATCTCAATTAAAAATTCGGTGGGATGAGGGACTTTTTGTCCATTTTATAAAGAGTGTGTGAAACATCACCCAAAATTAAAAGCACCATAACTCTCTCATTTTAAGTCCAAAAGTGTTGAAATTTCTACCAATCGGAGGTCCTAAGATTCTATTTCAGGGGAAAGAAATCTCATTTCAAAATTTGTTGGGATGAGCGAGTTGTAGTCCATTTTATAAAGAGTGTGTGCCACGTCACCCAAAATTAAAACCTCTATAACTCTCTCTCTCACTTTATGTCCAAAAGTGGTTAAATTTCTACCAATCGGAGGTCTTCAAATTCTCTTTCAGGGGACAGAAATCACGTTTCAAAATTCATTGGGGTTAGAGAGTTGTAGTCTGTTTTATAAAGAGTGTGTTAAACGTCACCAAAAATTAAAACCTCCATAACTCTCTGATTTTAAGTGCAAAAGTGGTAAAATTTCTACCAATTGGAGGACTTCAAATTCTCTTTCAATGGAAAAAATCTCATTCAAGATTAGCGGGGGTGAGAGCGTTTCGGTCCATTTTATAAAAAGAGCGAAACGTCACCCAAAATTAAAACCTCCATAAGTCTCTCATTTTAGCTTCAAAAGTGGTGAAATTTCTACCAATAGGAGGTCTTCAAATTCTCTTTTACCGGAAAAAAATCTCATTTAAAATTCGGTGGGATGACGGAGTTTTTGTCCATTTTATAAAGAGTGTGTGAAACGTCACTCAAAATTAAAACCTCAATAAGTCTCGCCTTTTAAGTCTAAAAGTTGTGAAATTTCTACCAATCGGTGGTCTTAAGATACCAATTCAGGGGAAGGAAATCTCATCCCAAAATTCATTGCGGTGAGAGAGTTGTAGTCCGGTTTATAAAGAGTGTGATAAACATCACCAAAAATTAAAACCTCCATAACTCTCTCATTTTAAGTGCAAAAGTGGTGAAATTTCTACCAATTGGAGGTCTTCAAATTCTCTTTCAGTGGAAAAATCTCATTTAAGATTAGGTGGGGGTGAGAGCGTTTTGGTCCATTTTTTAAAGTGTGCGAAACGTCACCCAAAATTAAAACCTCCATAACTCTCTAATTTTAAGTCCAAAAGTGGTGAAATTTCTACCAATCGGAGGTCCTAAGATTCTATTTCGGGGAAAGAAATCTCATTTCAAAATTTGTTGGGATGAGAGTTGTAGTCCATTTTATAAAGAGTGTGCGAAACGTCACCCAAAATTAAAACCACCATAACTCTCGCATTTTAAGTCCAAAAGTGGTGAAATTTCTACCAATCGGAGGTCCTAAGATTCTATTTCAGGGACAGAAATCTGATTTCAAAATTTGTTGGGATGAGAGTTGTAGTCCATTTTATAAAGTCTGTGCGGAACGTCACCAAAAATTAAAACCTCTATAACTCTCTCTCACTTTAAGTCCAAAAGTCGTGAAATTTCTACCAATCGGAGGTCTTCAAATTTCTTTCTGGGGAGAGAAATCTCGTTTCAAAATTCATTGGGGTGAGAGAGTTGTAGTCCGTTTTATAAAGAGTGTGTTAAATGTCACCAAAAATTAAAATCTCCATAACTCTCTTATTTTAATTGCAAAAGTGGTGAAATTTCTACAAATTGGAGGTCTTCAAATTCTATTTCAATCGAAAAAATCTCATTTAAAATTAGCGGGGGCGAGAGCGTTTTGGTCCATTTTATAAAGAGTGTGAAACGTCACCCAAAATTAAAACCTCCATAACTCTCGCATTTTAATTCCAAAAGTGGTGAAATTTCTACCAATCGGAGGTCTTCAAATTCTCTTTCGGGAGAGAGAAATCTCGTTTCAAAATTCATTGGGGTGAGTGAGTTGTAGTCCGTTTTATAAAGAGTTAAACGTCACCAAAATTAAAACCTCCATAAGTTTCGCATTTTAAGTGCAAAAGTGGTGAAATTTATTGCAATTGGAGGTCTTCAAATTCTCTTTCAATGGAAGAAATCTTGTTTAAGATTAGGTGGGCTGGGACTGTTTTGGCGCATTTTATAAAGAGTGCGAAACGTCACCCAAATTTAAAACCTCCATAACTCTAGCATTTTAAGTCCAAAAGTGGTGAAATTTCTACCAATCGGAGGTCCTAAGATTATATTTCAGGGAAAGAAATCTCATTTCAAAATTTATTGGGAAAGAACTCTCTGTCACTTTAAGTAAAAAAGGGGTGAAATTTCTACCAATCGGATGTCTTCAAATTCTCTTTCAACAGAAAAAATCTCAATTAAAAATTCGGTGGGATGAGGGACTTTTTGTCCATTTTATAAAGAGTGTGTGAAACATCACCCAAAATTAAAAGCACCATAACTCTCTCATTTTAAGTCCAAAAGTGTTGAAATTTCTACCAATCGGAGGTCCTAAGATTCTATTTCAGGGGAAAGAAATCTCATTTCAAAATTTGTTGGGATGAGCGAGTTGTAGTCCATTTTATAAAGAGTGTGTGCCACGTCACCCAAAATTAAAACCTCTATAACTCTCTCTCTCACTTTATGTCCAAAAGTGGTTAAATTTCTACCAATCGGAGGTCTTCAAATTCTCTTTCAGGGGACAGAAATCACGTTTCAAAATTCATTGGGGTTAGAGAGTTGTAGTCTGTTTTATAAAGAGTGTGTTAAACGTCACCAAAAATTAAAACCTCCATAACTCTCTGATTTTAAGTGCAAAAGTGGTAAAATTTCTACCAATTGGAGGACTTCAAATTCTCTTTCAATGGAAAAAATCTCATTCAAGATTAGCGGGGGTGAGAGCGTTTCGGTCCATTTTATAAAAAGAGCGAAACGTCACCCAAAATTAAAACCTCCATAAGTCTCTCATTTTAGCTTCAAAAGTGGTGAAATTTCTACCAATAGGAGGTCTTCAAATTCTCTTTTACCGGAAAAAAATCTCATTTAAAATTCGGTGGGATGACGGAGTTTTTGTCCATTTTATAAAGAGTGTGTGAAACGTCACTCAAAATTAAAACCTCAATAAGTCTCGCCTTTTAAGTCTAAAAGTTGTGAAATTTCTACCAATCGGTGGTCTTAAGATACCAATTCAGGGGAAGGAAATCTCATCCCAAAATTCATTGCGGTGAGAGAGTTGTAGTCCGGTTTATAAAGAGTGTGATAAACATCACCAAAAATTAAAACCTCCATAACTCTCTCATTTTAAGTGCCAAAGTGGTGAAATTTCTACCAATTGGAGGTCTTCAAATTCTCTTTCAGTGGAAAAATCTCATTTAAGATTAGGTGGGGGTGAGAGCGTTTTGGTCCATTTTTTAAAGTGTGCGAAACGTCACCCAAAATTAAAACCTCCATAACTCTCTAATTTTAAGTCCAAAAGTGGTGAAATTTCTACCAATCGGAGGTCCTAAGATTCTATTTCGGGGAAAGAAATCTCATTTCAAAATTTGTTGGGATGAGAGTTGTAGTCCATTTTATAAAGAGTGTGCGAAACGTCACCCAAAATTAAAACCACCATAACTCTCGCATTTTAAGTCCAAAAGTGGTGAAATTTCTACCAATCGGAGGTCCTAAGATTCTATTTCAGGGACAGAAATCTGATTTCAAAATTTGTTGGGATGAGAGTTGTAGTCCATTTTATAAAGTCTGTGCGGAACGTCACCAAAAATTAAAACCTCTATAACTCTCTCTCACTTTAAGTCCAAAAGTCGTGAAATTTCTACCAATCGGAGGTCTTCAAATTTCTTTCTGGGGAGAGAAATCTCGTTTCAAAATTCATTGGGGTGAGAGAGTTGTAGTCCGTTTTATAAAGAGTGTGTTAAATGTCACCAAAAATTAAAATCTCCATAACTCTCTTATTTTAATTGCAAAAGTGGTGAAATTTCTACAAATTGGAGGTCTTCAAATTCTATTTCAATCGAAAAAATCTCATTTAAAATTAGCGGGGGCGAGAGCGTTTTGGTCCATTTTATAAAGAGTGTGAAACGTCACCCAAAATTAAAACCTCCATAACTCTCGCATTTTAATTCCAAAAGTGGTGAAATTTCTACCAATCGGAGGTCTTCAAATTCTCTTTCGGGAGAGAGAAATCTCGTTTCAAAATTCATTGGGGTGAGTGAGTTGTAGTCCGTTTTATAAAGAGTTAAACGTCACCAAAATTAAAACCTCCATAAGTTTCGCATTTTAAGTGCAAAAGTGGTGAAATTTATTGCAATTGGAGGTCTTCAAATTCTCTTTCAATGGAAGAAATCTTGTTTAAGATTAGGTGGGCTGGGACTGTTTTGGCGCATTTTATAAAGAGTGCGAAACGTCACCCAAATTTAAAACCTCCATAACTCTAGCATTTTAAGTCCAAAAGTGGTGAAATTTCTACCAATCGGAGGTCCTAAGATTATATTTCAGGGAAAGAAATCTCATTTCAAAATTTATTGGGAAAGAACTCTCTCTCACTTTAAGTAAAAAAGGGGTGAAATTTCTACCAATCGGATGTCTTCAAATTCTCTTTCAACAGAAAAAATCTCAATTAAAAATTCGGTGGGATGAGGGACTTTTTGTCCATTTTATAAAGAGTGTGTGAAACATCACCCAAAATTAAAAGCACCATAACTCTCTCATTTTAAGTCCAAAAGTGTTGAAATTTCTACCAATCGGAGGTCCTAAGATTCTATTTCAGGGGAAAGAAATCTCATTTCAAAATTTGTTGGGATGAGCGAGTTGTAGTCCATTTTATAAAGAGTGTGTGCCACGTCACCCAAAATTAAAACCTCTATAACTCTCTCTCTCACTTTATGTCCAAAAGTGGTTAAATTTCTACCAATCGGAGGTCTTCAAATTCTCTTTCAGGGGACAGAAATCACGTTTCAAAATTCATTGGGGTTAGAGAGTTGTAGTCTGTTTTATAAAGAGTGTGTTAAACGTCACCAAAAATTAAAACCTCCATAACTCTCTGATTTTAAGTGCAAAAGTGGTAAAATTTCTACCAATTGGAGGACTTCAAATTCTCTTTCAATGGAAAAAATCTCATTCAAGATTAGCGGGGGTGAGAGCGTTTCGGTCCATTTTATAAAAAGAGCGAAACGTCACCCAAAATTAAAACCTCCATAAGTCTCTCATTTTAGCTTCAAAAGTGGTGAAATTTCTACCAATAGGAGGTCTTCAAATTCTCTTTTACCGGAAAAAAATCTCATTTAAAATTCGGTGGGATGACGGAGTTTTTGTCCATTTTATAAAGAGTGTGTGAAACGTCACTCAAAATTAAAACCTCAATAAGTCTCGCCTTTTAAGTCTAAAAGTTGTGAAATTTCTACCAATCGGTGGTCTTAAGATACCAATTCAGGGGAAGGAAATCTCATCCCAAAATTCATTGCGGTGAGAGAGTTGTAGTCCGGTTTATAAAGAGTGTGATAAACATCACCAAAAATTAAAACCTCCATAACTCTCTCATTTTAAGTGCAAAAGTGGTGAAATTTCTACCAATTGGAGGTCTTCAAATTCTCTTTCAGTGGAAAAATCTCATTTAAGATTAGGTGGGGGTGAGAGCGTTTTGGTCCATTTTTTAAAGTGTGCGAAACGTCACCCAAAATTAAAACCTCCATAACTCTCTAATTTTAAGTCCAAAAGTGGTGAAATTTCTACCAATCGGAGGTCCTAAGATTCTATTTCGGGGAAAGAAATCTCATTTCAAAATTTGTTGGGATGAGAGTTGTAGTCCATTTTATAAAGAGTGTGCGAAACGTCACCCAAAATTAAAACCACCATAACTCTCGCATTTTAAGTCCAAAAGTGGTGAAATTTCTACCAATCGGAGGTCCTAAGATTCTATTTCAGGGACAGAAATCTGATTTCAAAATTTGTTGGGATGAGAGTTGTAGTCCATTTTATAAAGTCTGTGCGGAACGTCACCAAAAATTAAAACCTCTATAACTCTCTCTCACTTTAAGTCCAAAAGTCGTGAAATTTCTACCAATCGGAGGTCTTCAAATTTCTTTCTGGGGAGAGAAATCTCGTTTCAAAATTCATTGGGGTGAGAGAGTTGTAGTCCGTTTTATAAAGAGTGTGTTAAATGTCACCAAAAATTAAAATCTCCATAACTCTCTTATTTTAATTGCAAAAGTGGTGAAATTTCTACAAATTGGAGGTCTTCAAATTCTATTTCAATCGAAAAAATCTCATTTAAAATTAGCGGGGGCGAGAGCGTTTTGGTCCATTTTATAAAGAGTGTGAAACGTCACCCAAAATTAAAACCTCCATAACTCTCGCATTTTAATTCCAAAAGTGGTGAAATTTCTACCAATCGGAGGTCTTCAAATTCTCTTTCGGGAGAGAGAAATCTCGTTTCAAAATTCATTGGGGTGAGTGAGTTGTAGTCCGTTTTATAAAGAGTTAAACGTCACCAAAATTAAAACCTCCATAAGTTTCGCATTTTAAGTGCAAAAGTGGTGAAATTTATTGCAATTGGAGGTCTTCAAATTCTCTTTCAATGGAAGAAATCTTGTTTAAGATTAGGTGGGCTGGGACTGTTTTGGCGCATTTTATAAAGAGTGCGAAACGTCACCCAAATTTAAAACCTCCATAACTCTAGCATTTTAAGTCCAAAAGTGGTGAAATTTCTACCAATCGGAGGTCCTAAGATTATATTTCAGGGAAAGAAATCTCATTTCAAAATTTATTGGGAAAGAACTCTCTGTCACTTTAAGTAAAAAAGGGGTGAAATTTCTACCAATCGGATGTCTTCAAATTCTCTTTCAACAGAAAAAATCTCAATTAAAAATTCGGTGGGATGAGGGACTTTTTGTCCATTTTATAAAGAGTGTGTGAAACATCACCCAAAATTAAAAGCACCATAACTCTCTCATTTTAAGTCCAAAAGTGTTGAAATTTCTACCAATCGGAGGTCCTAAGATTCTATTTCAGGGGAAAGAAATCTCATTTCAAAATTTGTTGGGATGAGCGAGTTGTAGTCCATTTTATAAAGAGTGTGTGCCACGTCACCCAAAATTAAAACCTCTATAACTCTCTCTCTCACTTTATGTCCAAAAGTGGTTAAATTTCTACCAATCGGAGGTCTTCAAATTCTCTTTCAGGGGACAGAAATCACGTTTCAAAATTCATTGGGGTTAGAGAGTTGTAGTCTGTTTTATAAAGAGTGTGTTAAACGTCACCAAAAATTAAAACCTCCATAACTCTCTGATTTTAAGTGCAAAAGTGGTAAAATTTCTACCAATTGGAGGACTTCAAATTCTCTTTCAATGGAAAAAATCTCATTCAAGATTAGCGGGGGTGAGAGCGTTTCGGTCCATTTTATAAAAAGAGCGAAACGTCACCCAAAATTAAAACCTCCATAAGTCTCTCATTTTAGCTTCAAAAGTGGTGAAATTTCTACCAATAGGAGGTCTTCAAATTCTCTTTTACCGGAAAAAAATCTCATTTAAAATTCGGTGGGATGACGGAGTTTTTGTCCATTTTATAAAGAGTGTGTGAAACGTCACTCAAAATTAAAACCTCAATAAGTCTCGCCTTTTAAGTCTAAAAGTTGTGAAATTTCTACCAATCGGTGGTCTTAAGATACCAATTCAGGGGAAGGAAATCTCATCCCAAAATTCATTGCGGTGAGAGAGTTGTAGTCCGGTTTATAAAGAGTGTGATAAACATCACCAAAAATTAAAACCTCCATAACTCTCTCATTTTAAGTGCAAAAGTGGTGAAATTTCTACCAATTGGAGGTCTTCAAATTCTCTTTCAGTGGAAAAATCTCATTTAAGATTAGGTGGGGGTGAGAGCGTTTTGGTCCATTTTTTAAAGTGTGCGAAACGTCACCCAAAATTAAAACCTCCATAACTCTCTAATTTTAAGTCCAAAAGTGGTGAAATTTCTACCAATCGGAGGTCCTAAGATTCTATTTCGGGGAAAGAAATCTCATTTCAAAATTTGTTGGGATGAGAGTTGTAGTCCATTTTATAAAGAGTGTGCGAAACGTCACCCAAAATTAAAACCACCATAACTCTCGCATTTTAAGTCCAAAAGTGGTGAAATTTCTACCAATCGGAGGTCCTAAGATTCTATTTCAGGGACAGAAATCTGATTTCAAAATTTGTTGGGATGAGAGTTGTAGTCCATTTTATAAAGTCTGTGCGGAACGTCACCAAAAATTAAAACCTCTATAACTCTCTCTCACTTTAAGTCCAAAAGTCGTGAAATTTCTACCAATCGGAGGTCTTCAAATTTCTTTCTGGGGAGAGAAATCTCGTTTCAAAATTCATTGGGGTGAGAGAGTTGTAGTCCGTTTTATAAAGAGTGTGTTAAATGTCACCAAAAATTAAAATCTCCATAACTCTCTTATTTTAATTGCAAAAGTGGTGAAATTTCTACAAATTGGAGGTCTTCAAATTCTATTTCAATCGAAAAAATCTCATTTAAAATTAGCGGGGGCGAGAGCGTTTTGGTCCATTTTATAAAGAGTGTGAAACGTCACCCAAAATTAAAACCTCCATAACTCTCGCATTTTAATTCCAAAAGTGGTGAAATTTCTACCAATCGGAGGTCTTCAAATTCTCTTTCGGGAGAGAGAAATCTCGTTTCAAAATTCATTGGGGTGAGTGAGTTGTAGTCCGTTTTATAAAGAGTTAAACGTCACCAAAATTAAAACCTCCATAAGTTTCGCATTTTAAGTGCAAAAGTGGTGAAATTTATTGCAATTGGAGGTCTTCAAATTCTCTTTCAATGGAAGAAATCTTGTTTAAGATTAGGTGGGCTGGGACTGTTTTGGCGCATTTTATAAAGAGTGCGAAACGTCACCCAAAATTAAAACCTCCATAACTCTAGCATTTTAAGTCCAAAAGTGGTGAAATTTCTACCAATCGGAGGTCCTAAGATTATATTTCAGGGAAAGAAATCTCATTTCAAAATTTATTGGGAAAGAACTCTCTCTCACTTTAAGTAAAAAAGGGGTGAAATTTCTACCAATCGGATGTCTTCAAATTCTCTTTCAACAGAAAAAATCTCGTTTAAAAATTCCGTGGGATGAGGGACTTTTTGTCCATTTTATAAAGAGTGTGTGAAACATCACCCAAAATTAAAAGCACCATAACTCTCTCATTTTAAGTCCAAAAGTGTTGAAATTTCTACCAATCGGAGGTCCTAAGATTCTATTTCAGGGGAAAGAAATCTCATTTCAAAATTTGTTGGGATGAGCGAGTTATAGTCCATTTTATAAAGAGTGTGTGCCACGTCACCCAAAATTAAAACCTCTATAACTCTCTCTCTCACTTTATGTCCAAAAGTGGTTAAATTTCTACCAATCGGAGGTCTTCAAATTCTCTTTCAGGGGACAGAAATCACGTTTCAAAATTCATTGGGGTTAGAGAGTTGTAGTCTGTTTTATAAAGAGTGTGTTAAACGTCACCAAAAATTAAAACCTCCATAACTCTCTGATTTTAAGTGCAAAAGTGGTAAAATTTCTACCAATTGGAGGACTTCAAATTCTCTTTCAATGGAAAAAATCTCATTCAAGATTAGCGGGGGTGAGAGCGTTTCGGTCCATTTTATAAAAAGAGCGAAACGTCACCCAAAATTAAAACCTCCATAAGTCTCTCATTTTAGCTTCAAAAGTGGTGAAATTTCTACCAATAGGAGGTCTTCAAATTCTCTTTTACCGGAAAAAAAATCTCATTTAAAATTCGGTGGGATGACGGAGTTTTTGTCCATTTTATAAAGAGTGTGTGAAACGTCACTCAAAATTAAAACCTCAATAAGTCTCGCCTTTTAAGTCTAAAAGTGGTGAAATTTCTACCAATCGGTGGTCTTAAGATACCAATTCAGGGGAAGGAAATCTCATCCCAAAATTCATTGCGGTGAGAGAGTTGTAGTCCGGTTTATAAAGAGTGAGATAAACATCACCAAAAATTAAAACCTCCATAACTCTCTCATTTTAAGTGCAAAAGTGGTGAAATTTCTACCAATTGGAGGTCTTCAAATTCTCTTTCAGTGGAAAAAATCTCATTTAAGATTAGGTGGGGGTGAGAGCGTTTTGGTCCATTTTTTAAAGTGTGCGAAACGTCACCCAAAATTAAAACCTCCATAACTCTCTAATTTTAAGTCCAAAAGTGGTGAAATTTCTACCAATCGGAGGTCCTAAGATTCTATTTCGGGGAAAGAAATCTCATTTCAAAATTTGTTGGGATGAGAGTTGTAGTCCATTTTATAAAGAGTGTGCGAAACGTCACCCAAAATTAAAACCACCATAACTCTCGCATTTTAAGTCCAAAAGTGGTGAAATTTCTACCAATCGGAGGTCCTAAGATTCTATTTCAGGGACAGAAATCTGATTTCAAAATTTGTTGGGATGAGAGTTGTAGTCCATTTTATAAAGTCTGTGCGGAACGTCACCAAAAATTAAAACCTCTATAACTCTCTCTCACTTTAAGTCCAAAAGTCGTGAAATTTCTACCAATCGGAGGTCTTCAAATTTCTTTCTGGGGAGAGAAATCTCGTTTCAAAATTCATTGGGGTGAGAGAGTTGTAGTCCGTTTTATAAAGAGTGTGTTAAATGTCACCAAAAATTAAAATCTCCATAACTCTCTTATTTTAATTGCAAAAGTGGTGAAATTTCTACAAATTGGAGGTCTTCAAATTCTATTTCAATCGAAAAAATCTCATTTAAAATTAGCGGGGGCGAGAGCGTTTTGGTCCATTTTATAAAGAGTGTGAAACGTCACCCAAAATTAAAACCTCCATAACTCTCGCATTTTAATTCCAAAAGTGGTGAAATTTCTACCAATCGGAGGTCTTCAAATTCTCTTTCGGGAGAGAGAAATCTCGTTTCAAAATTCATTGGGGTGAGTGAGTTGTAGTCCGTTTTATAAAGAGTTAAACGTCACCAAAATTAAAACCTCCATAAGTTTCGCATTTTAAGTGCAAAAGTGGTGAAATTTATTGCAATTGGAGGTCTTCAAATTCTCTTTCAATGGAAGAAATCTTGTTTAAGATTAGGTGGGCTGGGACTGTTTTGGCGCATTTTATAAAGAGTGCGAAACGTCACCCAAATTTAAAACCTCCATAACTCTAGCATTTTAAGTCCAAAAGTGGTGAAATTTCTACCAATCGGAGGTCCTAAGATTATATTTCAGGGAAAGAAATCTCATTTCAAAATTTATTGGGAAAGAACTCTCTCTCACTTTAAGTAAAAAAGGGGTGAAATTTCTACCAATCGGATGTCTTCAAATTCTCTTTCAACAGAAAAAATCTCAATTAAAAATTCGGTGGGATGAGGGACTTTTTGTCCATTTTATAAAGAGTGTGTGAAACATCACCCAAAATTAAAAGCACCATAACTCTCTCATTTTAAGTCCAAAAGTGTTGAAATTTCTACCAATCGGAGGTCCTAAGATTCTATTTCAGGGGAAAGAAATCTCATTTCAAAATTTGTTGGGATGAGCGAGTTATAGTCCATTTTATAAAGAGTGTGTGCCACGTCACCCAAAATTAAAACCTCTATAACTCTCTCTCTCACTTTATGTCCAAAAGTGGTTAAATTTCTACCAATCGGAGGTCTTCAAATTCTCTTTCAGGGGACAGAAATCACGTTTCAAAATTCATTGGGGTTAGAGAGTTGTAGTCTGTTTTATAAAGAGTGTGTTAAACGTCACCAAAAATTAAAACCTCCATAACTCTCTGATTTTAAGTGCAAAAGTGGTAAAATTTCTACCAATTGGAGGACTTCAAATTCTCTTTCAATGGAAAAAATCTCATTCAAGATTAGCGGGGGTGAGAGCGTTTCGGTCCATTTTATAAAAAGAGCGAAACGTCACCCAAAATTAAAACCTCCATAAGTCTCTCATTTTAGCTTCAAAAGTGGTGAAATTTCTACCAATAGGAGGTCTTCAAATTCTCTTTTACCGGAAAAAAATCTCATTTAAAATTCGGTGGGATGACGGAGTTTTTGTCCATTTTATAAAGAGTGTGTGAAACGTCACTCAAAATTAAAACCTCAATAAGTCTCGCCTTTTAAGTCTAAAAGTTGTGAAATTTCTACCAATCGGTGGTCTTAAGATACCAATTCAGGGGAAGGAAATCTCATCCCAAAATTCATTGCGGTGAGAGAGTTGTAGTCCGGTTTATAAAGAGTGTGATAAACATCACCAAAATTTAAAACCTCCATAACTCTCTCATTTTAAGTGCCAAAGTGGTGAAATTTCTACCAATTGGAGGTCTTCAAATTCTCTTTCAGTGGAAAAATCTCATTTAAGATTAGGTGGGGGTGAGAGCGTTTTGGTCCATTTTTTAAAGTGTGCGAAACGTCACCCAAAATTAAAACCTCCATAACTCTCTAATTTTAAGTCCAAAAGTGGTGAAATTTCTACCAATCGGAGGTCCTAAGATTCTATTTCGGGGAAAGAAATCTCATTTCAAAATTTGTTGGGATGAGAGTTGTAGTCCATTTTATAAAGAGTGTGCGAAACGTCACCCAAAATTAAAACCACCATAACTCTCGCATTTTAAGTCCAAAAGTGGTGAAATTTCTACCAATCGGAGGTCCTAAGATTCTATTTCAGGGACAGAAATCTGATTTCAAAATTTGTTGGGATGAGAGTTGTAGTCCATTTTATAAAGTCTGTGCGGAACGTCACCAAAAATTAAAACCTCTATAACTCTCTCTCACTTTAAGTCCAAAAGTCGTGAAATTTCTACCAATCGGAGGTCTTCAAATTTCTTTCTGGGGAGAGAAATCTCGTTTCAAAATTCATTGGGGTGAGAGAGTTGTAGTCCGTTTTATAAAGAGTGTGTTAAATGTCACCAAAAATTAAAATCTCCATAACTCTCTTATTTTAATTGCAAAAGTGGTGAAATTTCTACAAATTGGAGGTCTTCAAATTCTATTTCAATCGAAAAAATCTCATTTAAAATTAGCGGGGGCGAGAGCGTTTTGGTCCATTTTATAAAGAGTGTGAAACGTCACCCAAAATTAAAACCTCCATAACTCTCGCATTTTAATTCCAAAAGTGGTGAAATTTCTACCAATCGGAGGTCTTCAAATTCTCTTTCGGGAGAGAGAAATCTCGTTTCAAAATTCATTGGGGTGAGTGAGTTGTAGTCCGTTTTATAAAGAGTTAAACGTCACCAAAATTAAAACCTCCATAAGTTTCGCATTTTAAGTGCAAAAGTGGTGAAATTTATTGCAATTGGAGGTCTTCAAATTCTCTTTCAATGGAAGAAATCTTGTTTAAGATTAGGTGGGCTGGGACTGTTTTGGCGCATTTTATAAAGAGTGCGAAACGTCACCCAAATTTAAAACCTCCATAACTCTAGCATTTTAAGTCCAAAAGTGGTGAAATTTCTACCAATCGGAGGTCCTAAGATTATATTTCAGGGAAAGAAATCTCATTTCAAAATTTATTGGGAAAGAACTCTCTGTCACTTTAAGTAAAAAAGGGGTGAAATTTCTACCAATCGGATGTCTTCAAATTCTCTTTCAACAGAAAAAATCTCAATTAAAAATTCGGTGGGATGAGGGACTTTTTGTCCATTTTATAAAGAGTGTGTGAAACATCACCCAAAATTAAAAGCACCATAACTCTCTCATTTTAAGTCCAAAAGTTTTGAAATTTCTACCAATCGGAGGTCCTAAGATTCTATTTCAGGGGAAAGAAATCTCATTTCAAAATTTGTTGGGATGAGCGAGTTGTAGTCCATTTTATAAAGAGTGTGTGCCACGTCACCCAAAATTAAAACCTCTATAACTCTCTCTCTCACTTTATGTCCAAAAGTGGTTAAATTTCTACCAATCGGAGGTCTTCAAATTCTCTTTCAGGGGACAGAAATCACGTTTCAAAATTCATTGGGGTTAGAGAGTTGTAGTCTGTTTTATAAAGAGTGTGTTAAACGTCACCAAAAATTAAAACCTCCATAACTCTCTGATTTTAAGTGCAAAAGTGGTAAAATTTCTACCAATTGGAGGACTTCAAATTCTCTTTCAATGGAAAAAATCTCATTCAAGATTAGCGGGGGTGAGAGCGTTTCGGTCCATTTTATAAAAAGAGCGAAACGTCACCCAAAATTAAAACCTCCATAAGTCTCTCATTTTAGCTTCAAAAGTGGTGAAATTTCTACCAATAGGAGGTCTTCAAATTCTCTTTTACCGGAAAAAAATCTCATTTAAAATTCGGTGGGATGACGGAGTTTTTGTCCATTTTATAAAGAGTGTGTGAAACGTCACTCAAAATTAAAACCTCAATAAGTCTCGCCTTTTAAGTCTAAAAGTTGTGAAATTTCTACCAATCGGTGGTCTTAAGATACCAATTCAGGGGAAGGAAATCTCATCCCAAAATTCATTGCGGTGAGAGAGTTGTAGTCCGGTTTATAAAGAGTGTGATAAACATCACCAAAATTTAAAACCTCCATAACTCTCTCATTTTAAGTGCCAAAGTGGTGAAATTTCTACCAATTGGAGGTCTTCAAATTCTCTTTCAGTGGAAAAATCTCATTTAAGATTAGGTGGGGGTGAGAGCGTTTTGGTCCATTTTTTAAAGTGTGCGAAACGTCACCCAAAATTAAAACCTCCATAACTCTCTAATTTTAAGTCCAAAAGTGGTGAAATTTCTACCAATCGGAGGTCCTAAGATTCTATTTCGGGGAAAGAAATCTCATTTCAAAATTTGTTGGGATGAGAGTTGTAGTCCATTTTATAAAGAGTGTGCGAAACGTCACCCAAAATTAAAACCACCATAACTCTCGCATTTTAAGTCCAAAAGTGGTGAAATTTCTACCAATCGGAGGTCCTAAGATTCTATTTCAGGGACAGAAATCTGATTTCAAAATTTGTTGGGATGAGAGTTGTAGTCCATTTTATAAAGTCTGTGCGGAACGTCACCAAAAATTAAAACCTCTATAACTCTCTCTCACTTTAAGTCCAAAAGTCGTGAAATTTCTACCAATCGGAGGTCTTCAAATTTCTTTCTGGGGAGAGAAATCTCGTTTCAAAATTCATTGGGGTGAGAGAGTTGTAGTCCGTTTTATAAAGAGTGTGTTAAATGTCACCAAAAATTAAAATCTCCATAACTCTCTTATTTTAATTGCAAAAGTGGTGAAATTTCTACAAATTGGAGGTCTTCAAATTCTATTTCAATCGAAAAAATCTCATTTAAAATTAGCGGGGGCGAGAGCGTTTTGGTCCATTTTATAAAGAGTGTGAAACGTCACCCAAAATTAAAACCTCCATAACTCTCGCATTTTAATTCCAAAAGTGGTGAAATTTCTACCAATCGGAGGTCTTCAAATTCTCTTTCGGGAGAGAGAAATCTCGTTTCAAAATTCATTGGGGTGAGTGAGTTGTAGTCCGTTTTATAAAGAGTTAAACGTCACCAAAATTAAAACCTCCATAAGTTTCGCATTTTAAGTGCAAAAGTGGTGAAATTTATTGCAATTGGAGGTCTTCAAATTCTCTTTCAATGGAAGAAATCTTGTTTAAGATTAGGTGGGCTGGGACTGTTTTGGCGCATTTTATAAAGAGTGCGAAACGTCACCCAAATTTAAAACCTCCATAACTCTAGCATTTTAAGTCCAAAAGTGGTGAAATTTCTACCAATCGGAGGTCCTAAGATTATATTTCAGGGAAAGAAATCTCATTTCAAAATTTATTGGGAAAGAACTCTCTGTCACTTTAAGTAAAAAAGGGGTGAAATTTCTACCAATCGGATGTCTTCAAATTCTCTTTCAACAGAAAAAATCTCAATTAAAAATTCGGTGGGATGAGGGACTTTTTGTCCATTTTATAAAGAGTGTGTGAAACATCACCCAAAATTAAAAGCACCATAACTCTCTCATTTTAAGTCCAAAAGTGTTGAAATTTCTACCAATCGGAGGTCCTAAGATTCTATTTCAGGGGAAAGAAATCTCATTTCAAAATTTGTTGGGATGAGCGAGTTGTAGTCCATTTTATAAAGAGTGTGTGCCACGTCACCCAAAATTAAAACCTCTATAACTCTCTCTCTCACTTTATGTCCAAAAGTGGTTAAATTTCTACCAATCGGAGGTCTTCAAATTCTCTTTCAGGGGACAGAAATCACGTTTCAAAATTCATTGGGGTTAGAGAGTTGTAGTCTGTTTTATAAAGAGTGTGTTAAACGTCACCAAAAATTAAAACCTCCATAACTCTCTGATTTTAAGTGCAAAAGTGGTAAAATTTCTACCAATTGGAGGACTTCAAATTCTCTTTCAATGGAAAAAATCTCATTCAAGATTAGCGGGGGTGAGAGCGTTTCGGTCCATTTTATAAAAAGAGCGAAACGTCACCCAAAATTAAAACCTCCATAAGTCTCTCATTTTAGCTTCAAAAGTGGTGAAATTTCTACCAATAGGAGGTCTTCAAATTCTCTTTTACCGGAAAAAAATCTCATTTAAAATTCGGTGGGATGACGGAGTTTTTGTCCATTTTATAAAGAGTGTGTGAAACGTCACTCAAAATTAAAACCTCAATAAGTCTCGCCTTTTAAGTCTAAAAGTTGTGAAATTTCTACCAATCGGTGGTCTTAAGATACCAATTCAGGGGAAGGAAATCTCATCCCAAAATTCATTGCGGTGAGAGAGTTGTAGTCCGGTTTATAAAGAGTGTGATAAACATCACCAAAAATTAAAACCTCCATAACTCTCTCATTTTAAGTGCAAAAGTGGTGAAATTTCTACCAATTGGAGGTCTTCAAATTCTCTTTCAGTGGAAAAAATCTCATTTAAGATTAGGTGGGGGTGAGAGCGTTTTGGTCCATTTTTTAAAGTGTGCGAAACGTCACCCAAAATTAAAACCTCCATAACTCTCTAATTTTAAGTCCAAAAGTGGTGAAATTTCTACCAATCGGAGGTCCTAAGATTCTATTTCGGGGAAAGAAATCTCATTTCAAAATTTGTTGGGATGAGAGTTGTAGTCCATTTTATAAAGAGTGTGCGAAACGTCACCCAAAATTAAAACCACCATAACTCTCGCATTTTAAGTCCAAAAGTGGTGAAATTTCTACCAATCGGAGGTCTTAAGATTCTATTTCAGGGACAGAAATCTGATTTCAAAATTTGTTGGGATGAGAGTTGTAGTCCATTTTATAAAGTCTGTGCGGAACGTCACCAGAAATTAAAACCTCTATAACTCTCTCTCACTTTAAGTCCAAAAGTCGTGAAATTTCTACCAATCGGAGGTCTTCAAATTTCTTTCTGGGGAGAGAAATCTCGTTTCAAAATTCATTGGGGTGAGAGAGTTGTAGTCCGTTTTATAAAGAGTGTGTTAAATGTCACCAAAAATTAAAATCTCCGTAACTCTCTTATTTTAATTGCAAAAGTGGTGAAATTTCTACAAATTGGAGGTCTTCAAATTCTATTTCAATCGAAAAAATCTCATTTAAAATTAGCGGGGGCGAGAGCGTTTTGGTCCATTTTATAAAGAGTGTGAAACGTCACCCAAAATTAAAACCTCCATAACTCTCGCATTTTAATTCCAAAAGTGGTGAAATTTCTACCAATCGGAGGTCTTCAAATTCTCTTTCGGGAGAGAGAAATCTCGTTTCAAAATTCATTGGGGTGAGTGAGTTGTAGTCCGTTTTATAAAGAGTTAAACGTCACGAAAATTAAAACCTCCATAAGTTTCGCATTTTAAGTGCAAAAGTGGTGAAATTTATTGCAATTGGAGGTCTTCAAATTCTCTTTCAATGGAAGAAATCTTGTTTAAGATTAGGTGGGCTGGGACTGTTTTGGCGCATTTTATAAAGAGTGCGAAACGTCACCCAAATTTAAAACCTCCATAACTCTAGCATTTTAAGTCCAAAAGTGGTGAAATTTCTACCAATCGGAGGTCCTAAGATTATATTTCAGGGAAAGAAATCTCATTTCAAAATTTATTGGGAAAGAACTCTCTCTCACTTTAAGTAAAAAAGGGGTGAAATTTCTACCAATCGGATGTCTTCAAATTCTCTTTCAACAGAAAAAATCTCAATTAAAAATTCGGTGGGATGAGGGACTTTTTGTCCATTTTATAAAGAGTGTGTGAAACATCACCCAAAATTAAAAGCACCATAACTCTCTCATTTTAAGTCCAAAAGTGTTGAAATTTCTACCAATCGGAGGTCCTAAGATTCTATTTCAGGGGAAAGAAATCTCATTTCAAAATTTGTTGGGATGAGCGAGTTGTAGTCCATTTTATAAAGAGTGTGTGCCACGTCACCCAAAATTAAAACCTCTATAACTCTCTCTCTCACTTTATGTCCAAAAGTGGTTAAATTTCTACCAATCGGAGGTCTTCAAATTCTCTTTCAGGGGACAGAAATCACGTTTCAAAATTCATTGGGGTTAGAGAGTTGTAGTCTGTTTTATAAAGAGTGTGTTAAACGTCACCAAAAATTAAAACCTCCATAACTCTCTGATTTTAAGTGCAAAAGTGGTAAAATTTCTACCAATTGGAGGACTTCAAATTCTCTTTCAATGGAAAAAATCTCATTCAAGATTAGCGGGGGTGAGAGCGTTTCGGTCCATTTTATAAAAAGAGCGAAACGTCACCCAAAATTAAAACCTCCATAAGTCTCTCATTTTAGCTTCAAAAGTGGTGAAATTTCTACCAATAGGAGGTCTTCAAATTCTCTTTTACCGGAAAAAAATCTCATTTAAAATTCGGCGGGATGACGGAGTTTTTGTCCATTTTATAAAGAGTGTGTGAAACGTCACTCAAAATTAAAACCTCAATAAGTCTCGCCTTTTAAGTCTAAAAGTTGTGAAATTTCTACCAATCGGTGGTCTTAAGATACCAATTCAGGGGAAGGAAATCTCATCCCAAAATTCATTGCGGTGAGAGAGTTGTAGTCCGGTTTATAAAGAGTGTGATAAACATCACCAAAAATTAAAACCTCCATAACTCTCTCATTTTAAGTGCAAAAGTGGTGAAATTTCTACCAATTGGAGGTCTTCAAATTCTCTTTCAGTGGAAAAAATCTCATTTAAGATTAGGTGGGGGTGAGAGCGTTTTGGTCCATTTTTTAAAGTGTGCGAAACGTCACCCAAAATTAAAACCTCCATAACTCTCTAATTTTAAGTCCAAAAGTGGTGAAATTTCTACCAATCGGAGGTCCTAAGATTCTATTTCGGGGAAAGAAATCTCATTTCAAAATTTGTTGGGATGAGAGTTGTAGTCCATTTTATAAAGAGTGTGCGAAACGTCACCCAAAATTAAAACCACCATAACTCTCGCATTTTAAGTCCAAAAGTGGTGAAATTTCTACCAATCAGAGGTCCTAAGATTCTATTTCAGGGACAGAAATCTGATTTCAAAATTTGTTGGGATGAGAGTTGTAGTCCATTTTATAAAGTCTGTGCGGAACGTCACCAGAAATTAAAACCTCTATAACTCTCTCTCACTTTAAGTCCAAAAGTCGTGAAATTTCTACCAATCGGAGGTCTTCAAATTTCTTTCTGGGGAGAGAAATCTCGTTTCAAAATTCATTGGGGTGAGAGAGTTGTAGTCCGTTTTATAAAGAGTGTGTTAAATGTCACCAAAAATTAAAATCTCCGTAACTCTCTTATTTTAATTGCAAAAGTGGTGAAATTTCTACAAATTGGAGGTCTTCAAATTCTATTTCAATCGAAAAAATCTCATTTAAAATTAGCGGGGGCGAGAGCGTTTTGGTCCATTTTATAAAGAGTGTGAAACGTCACCCAAAATTAAAACCTCCATAACTCTCGCATTTTAATTCCAAAAGTGGTGAAATTTCTACCAATCGGAGGTCTTCAAATTCTCTTTCGGGAGAGAGAAATCTCGTTTCAAAATTCATTGGGGTGAGTGAGTTGTAGTCCGTTTTATAAAGAGTTAAACGTCACGAAAATTAAAACCTCCATAAGTTTCGCATTTTAAGTGCAAAAGTGGTGAAATTTATTGCAATTGGAGGTCTTCAAATTCTCTTTCAATGGAAGAAATCTTGTTTAAGATTAGGTGGGCTGGGACTGTTTTGGCGCATTTTATAAAGAGTGCGAAACGTCACCCAAATTTAAAACCTCCATAACTCTAGCATTTTAAGTCCAAAAGTGGTGAAATTTCTACCAATCGGAGGTCCTAAGATTATATTTCAGGGAAAGAAATCTCATTTCAAAATTTATTGGGAAAGAACTCTCTCTCACTTTAAGTAAAAAAGGGGTGAAATTTCTACCAATCGGATGTCTTCAAATTCTCTTTCAACAGAAAAAATCTCAATTAAAAATTCGGTGGGATGAGGGACTTTTTGTCCATTTTATAAAGAGTGTGTGAAACATCACCCAAAATTAAAAGCACCATAACTCTCTCATTTTAAGTCCAAAAGTGTTGAAATTTCTACCAATCGGAGGTCCTAAGATTCTATTTCAGGGGAAAGAAATCTCATTTCAAAATTTGTTGGGATGAGCGAGTTGTAGTCCATTTTATAAAGAGTGTGTGCCACGTCACCCAAAATTAAAACCTCTATAACTCTCTCTCTCACTTTATGTCCAAAAGTGGTTAAATTTCTACCAATCGGAGGTCTTCAAATTCTCTTTCAGGGGACAGAAATCACGTTTCAAAATTCATTGGGGTTAGAGAGTTGTAGTCTGTTTTATAAAGAGTGTGTTAAACGTCACCAAAAATTAAAACCTCCATAACTCTCTGATTTTAAGTGCAAAAGTGGTAAAATTTCTACCAATTGGAGGACTTCAAATTCTCTTTCAATGGAAAAAATCTCATTCAAGATTAGCGGGGGTGAGAGCGTTTCGGTCCATTTTATAAAAAGAGCGAAACGTCACCCAAAATTAAAACCTCCATAAGTCTCTCATTTTAGCTTCAAAAGTGGTGAAATTTCTACCAATAGGAGGTCTTCAAATTCTCTTTTACCGGAAAAAAATCTCATTTAAAATTCGGCGGGATGACGGAGTTTTTGTCCATTTTATAAAGAGTGTGTGAAACGTCACTCAAAATTAAAACCTCAATAAGTCTCGCCTTTTAAGTCTAAAAGTTGTGAAATTTCTACCAATCGGTGGTCTTAAGATACCAATTCAGGGGAAGGAAATCTCATCCCAAAATTCATTGCGGTGAGAGAGTTGTAGTCCGGTTTATAAAGAGTGTGATAAACATCACCAAAAATTAAAACCTCCATAACTCTCTCATTTTAAGTGCAAAAGTGGTGAAATTTCTACCAATTGGAGGTCTTCAAATTCTCTTTCAGTGGAAAAAATCTCATTTAAGATTAGGTGGGGGTGAGAGCGTTTTGGTCCATTTTTTAAAGTGTGCGAAACGTCACCCAAAATTAAAACCTCCATAACTCTCTAATTTTAAGTCCAAAAGTGGTGAAATTTCTACCAATCGGAGGTCCTAAGATTCTATTTCGGGGAAAGAAATCTCATTTCAAAATTTGTTGGGATGAGAGTTGTAGTCCATTTTATAAAGAGTGTGCGAAACGTCACCCAAAATTAAAACCACCATAACTCTCGCATTTTAAGTCCAAAAGTGGTGAAATTTCTACCAATCAGAGGTCCTAAGATTCTATTTCAGGGACAGAAATCTGATTTCAAAATTTGTTGGGATGAGAGTTGTAGTCCATTTTATAAAGTCTGTGCGGAACGTCACCAGAAATTAAAACCTCTATAACTCTCTCTCACTTTAAGTCCAAAAGTCGTGAAATTTCTACCAATCGGAGGTCTTCAAATTTCTTTCTGGGGAGAGAAATCTCGTTTCAAAATTCATTGGGGTGAGAGAGTTGTAGTCCGTTTTATAAAGAGTGTGTTAAATGTCACCAAAAATTAAAATCTCCGTAACTCTCTTATTTTAATTGCAAAAGTGGTGAAATTTCTACAAATTGGAGGTCTTCAAATTCTATTTCAATCGAAAAAATCTCATTTAAAATTAGCGGGGGCGAGAGCGTTTTGGTCCATTTTATAAAGAGTGTGAAACGTCACCCAAAATTAAAACCTCCATAACTCTCGCATTTTAATTCCAAAAGTGGTGAAATTTCTACCAATCGGAGGTCTTCAAATTCTCTTTCGGGAGAGAGAAATCTCGTTTCAAAATTCATTGGGGTGAGTGAGTTGTAGTCCGTTTTATAAAGAGTTAAACGTCACCAAAATTAAAACCTCCATAAGTTTCGCATTTTAAGTGCAAAAGTGGTGAAATTTATTGCAATTGGAGGTCTTCAAATTCTCTTTCAATGGAAGAAATCTTGTTTAAGATTAGGTGGGCTGGGACTGTTTTGGCGCATTTTATAAAGAGTGCGAAACGTCACCCAAATTTAAAACCTCCATAACTCTAGCATTTTAAGTCCAAAAGTGGTGAAATTTCTACCAATCGGAGGTCCTAAGATTATATTTCAGGGAAAGAAATCTCATTTCAAAATTTATTGGGAAAGAACTCTCTCTCACTTTAAGTAAAAAAGGGGTGAAATTTCTACCAATCGGATGTCTTCAAATTCTCTTTCAACAGAAAAAATCTCAATTAAAAATTCGGTGGGATGAGGGACTTTTTGTCCATTTTATAAAGAGTGTGTGAAACATCACCCAAAATTAAAAGCACCATAACTCTCTCATTTTAAGTCCAAAAGTGTTGAAATTTCTACCAATCGGAGGTCCTAAGATTCTATTTCAGGGGAAAGAAATCTCATTTCAAAATTTGTTGGGATGAGCGAGTTGTAGTCCATTTTATAAAGAGTGTGTGCCACGTCACCCAAAATTAAAACCTCTATAACTCTCTCTCTCACTTTATGTCCAAAAGTGGTTAAATTTCTACCAATCGGAGGTCTTCAAATTCTCTTTCAGGGGACAGAAATCACGTTTCAAAATTCATTGGGGTTAGAGAGTTGTAGTCTGTTTTATAAAGAGTGTGTTAAACGTCACCAAAAATTAAAACCTCCATAACTCTCTGATTTTAAGTGCAAAAGTGGTAAAATTTCTACCAATTGGAGGACTTCAAATTCTCTTTCAATGGAAAAAATCTCATTCAAGATTAGCGGGGGTGAGAGCGTTTCGGTCCATTTTATAAAAAGAGCGAAACGTCACCCAAAATTAAAACCTCCATAAGTCTCTCATTTTAGCTTCAAAAGTGGTGAAATTTCTACCAATAGGAGGTCTTCAAATTCTCTTTTACCGGAAAAAAATCTCATTTAAAATTCGGCGGGATGACGGAGTTTTTGTCCATTTTATAAAGAGTGTGTGAAACGTCACTCAAAATTAAAACCTCAATAAGTCTCGCCTTTTAAGTCTAAAAGTTGTGAAATTTCTACCAATCGGTGGTCTTAAGATACCAATTCAGGGGAAGGAAATCTCATCCCAAAATTCATTGCGGTGAGAGAGTTGTAGTCCGGTTTATAAAGAGTGTGATAAACATCACCAAAAATTAAAACCTCCATAACTCTCTCATTTTAAGTGCAAAAGTGGTGAAATTTCTACCAATTGGAGGTCTTCAAATTCTCTTTCAGTGGAAAAAATCTCATTTAAGATTAGGTGGGGGTGAGAGCGTTTTGGTCCATTTTTTAAAGTGTGCGAAACGTCACCCAAAATTAAAACCTCCATAACTCTCTAATTTTAAGTCCAAAAGTGGTGAAATTTCTACCAATCGGAGGTCCTAAGATTCTATTTCGGGGAAAGAAATCTCATTTCAAAATTTGTTGGGATGAGAGTTGTAGTCCATTTTATAAAGAGTGTGCGAAACGTCACCCAAAATTAAAACCACCATAACTCTCGCATTTTAAGTCCAAAAGTGGTGAAATTTCTACCAATCAGAGGTCCTAAGATTCTATTTCAGGGACAGAAATCTGATTTCAAAATTTGTTGGGATGAGAGTTGTAGTCCATTTTATAAAGTCTGTGCGGAACGTCACCAGAAATTAAAACCTCTATAACTCTCTCTCACTTTAAGTCCAAAAGTCGTGAAATTTCTACCAATCGGAGGTCTTCAAATTTCTTTCTGGGGAGAGAAATCTCGTTTCAAAATTCATTGGGGTGAGAGAGTTGTAGTCCGTTTTATAAAGAGTGTGTTAAATGTCACCAAAAATTAAAATCTCCGTAACTCTCTTATTTTAATTGCAAAAGTGGTGAAATTTCTACAAATTGGAGGTCTTCAAATTCTATTTCAATCGAAAAAATCTCATTTAAAATTAGCGGGGGCGAGAGCGTTTTGGTCCATTTTATAAAGAGTGTGAAACGTCACCCAAAATTAAAACCTCCATAACTCTCGCATTTTAATTCCAAAAGTGGTGAAATTTCTACCAATCGGAGGTCTTCAAATTCTCTTTCGGGAGAGAGAAATCTCGTTTCAAAATTCATTGGGGTGAGTGAGTTGTAGTCCGTTTTATAAAGAGTTAAACGTCACGAAAATTAAAACCTCCATAAGTTTCGCATTTTAAGTGCAAAAGTGGTGAAATTTATTGCAATTGGAGGTCTTCAAATTCTCTTTCAATGGAAGAAATCTTGTTTAAGATTAGGTGGGCTGGGACTGTTTTGGCGCATTTTATAAAGAGTGTGAAACGTCACCCAAATTTAAAACCTCCATAACTCTAGCATTTTAAGTCCAAAAGTGGTGAAATTTCTACCAATCGGAGGTCCTAAGATTATATTTCAGGGAAAGAAATCTCATTTCAAAATTTATTGGGAAAGAACTCTCTCTCACTTTAAGTAAAAAAGGGGTGAAATTTCTACCAATCGGATGTCTTCAAATTCTCTTTCAACAGAAAAAATCTCAATTAAAAATTCGGTGGGATGAGGGACTTTTTGTCCATTTTATAAAGAGTGTGTGAAACATCACCCAAAATTAAAAGCACCATAACTCTCTCATTTTAAGTCCAAAAGTGTTGAAATTTCTACCAATCGGAGGTCCTAAGATTCTATTTCAGGGGAAAGAAATCTCATTTCAAAATTTGTTGGGATGAGCGAGTTGTAGTCCATTTTATAAAGAGTGTGTGCCACGTCACCCAAAATTAAAACCTCTATAACTCTCTCTCTCACTTTATGTCCAAAAGTGGTTAAATTTCTACCAATCGGAGGTCTTCAAATTCTCTTTCAGGGGACAGAAATCACGTTTCAAAATTAATTGGGGTTAGAGAGTTGTAGTCTGTTTTATAAAGAGTGTGTTAAACGTCACCAAAAATTAAAACCTCCATAACTCTCTGATTTTAAGTGCAAAAGTGGTAAAATTTCTACCAATTGGAGGACTTCAAATTCTCTTTCAATGGAAAAAATCTCATTCAAGATTAGCGGGGGTGAGAGCGTTTCGGTCCATTTTATAAAAAGAGCGAAACGTCACCCAAAATTAAAACCTCCATAAGTCTCTCATTTTAGCTTCAAAAGTGGTGAAATTTCTACCAATAGGAGGTCTTCAAATTCTCTTTTACCGGAAAAAAATCTCATTTAAAATTCGGCGGGATGACGGAGTTTTTGTCCATTTTATAAAGAGTGTGTGAAACGTCACTCAAAATTAAAACCTCAATAAGTCTCGCCTTTTAAGTCTAAAAGTTGTGAAATTTCTACCAATCGGTGGTCTTAAGATACCAATTCAGGGGAAGGAAATCTCATCCCAAAATTCATTGCGGTGAGAGAGTTGTAGTCCGGTTTATAAAGAGTGTGATAAACATCACCAAAAATTAAAACCTCCATAACTCTCTCATTTTAAGTGCAAAAGTGGTGAAATTTCTACCAATTGGAGGTCTTCAAATTCTCTTTCAGTGGAAAAAATCTCATTTAAGATTAGGTGGGGGTGAGAGCGTTTTGGTCCATTTTTTAAAGTGTGCGAAACGTCACCCAAAATTAAAACCTCCATAACTCTCTAATTTTAAGTCCAAAAGTGGTGAAATTTCTACCAATCGGAGGTCCTAAGATTCTATTTCGGGGAAAGAAATCTCATTTCAAAATTTGTTGGGATGAGAGTTGTAGTCCATTTTATAAAGAGTGTGCGAAACGTCACCCAAAATTAAAACCACCATAACTCTCGCATTTTAAGTCCAAAAGTGGTGAAATTTCTACCAATCAGAGGTCCTAAGATTCTATTTCAGGGACAGAAATCTGATTTCAAAATTTGTTGGGATGAGAGTTGTAGTCAATTTTATAAAGTCTGTGCGGAACGTCACCACAAATTAAAACCTCTATAACTCTCTCTCACTTTAAGTCCAAAAGTCGTGAAATTTCTACCAATCGGAGGTCTTCAAATTTCTTTCTGGGGAGAGAAATCTCGTTTCAAAATTCATTGGGGTGAGAGAGTTGTAGTCCGTTTTATAAAGAGTGTGTTAAATGTCACAAAAAATTAAAATCTCCATAACTCTCTTATTTTAATTGCAAAAGTGGTGAAATTTCTACAAATTGGAGGTCTTCAAATTCTATTTCAATCGAAAAAATCTCATTTAAAATTAGCGGGGGCGAGAGCGTTTTGGTCCATTTTATAAAGAGTGTGAAACGTCACCCAAAATTAAAACCTCCATAACTCTCGCATTTTAATTCCAAAAGTGGTGAAATTTCTACCAATCGGAGGTCTTCAAATTCTCTTTCGGGAGAGAGAAATCTCGTTTCAAAATTCATTGGGGTGAGTGAGTTGTAGTCCGTTTTATAAAGAGTTAAACGTCACGAAAATTAAAACCTCCATAAGTTTCGCATTTTAAGTGCAAAAGTGGTGAAATTTATTGCAATTGGAGGTCTTCAAATTCTCTTTCAATGGAAGAAATCTTGTTTAAGATTAGGTGGGCTGGGACTGTTTTGGCGCATTTTATAAAGAGTGCGAAACGTCACCCAAATTTAAAACCTCCATAACTCTAGCATTTTAAGTCCAAAAGTGGTGAAATTTCTACCAATCGGAGGTCCTAAGATTATATTTCAGGGAAAGAAATCTCATTTCAAAATTTATTGGGAAAGAACTCTCTCTCACTTTAAGTAAAAAAGGGGTGAAATTTCTACCAATCGGATGTCTTCAAATTCTCTTTCAACAGAAAAAATCTCAATTAAAAATTCCGTGGGATGAGGGACTTTTTGTCCATTTTATAAAGAGTGTGTGAAACATCACCCAAAATTAAAAGCACCATAACTCTCTCATTTTAAGTCCAAAAGTGTTGAAATTTCTACCAATCGGAGGTCCTAAGATTCTATTTCAGGGGAAAGAAATCTCATTTCAAAATTTGTTGGGATGAGCGAGTTATAGTCCATTTTATAAAGAGTGTGTGCCACGTCACCCAAAATTAAAACCTCTATAACTCTCTCTCTCACTTTATGTCCAAAAGTGGTTAAATTTCTACCAATCGGAGGTCTTCAAATTCTCTTTCAGGGGACAGAAATCACGTTTCAAAATTCATTGGGGTTAGAGAGTTGTAGTCTGTTTTATAAAGAGTGTGTTAAACGTCACCAAAAATTAAAACCTCCATAACTCTCTGATTTTAAGTGCAAAAGTGGTAAAATTTCTACCAATTGGAGGACTTCAAATTCTCTTTCAATGGAAAAAATCTCATTCAAGATTAGCGGGGGTGAGAGCGTTTCGGTCCATTTTATAAAAAGAGCGAAACGTCACCCAAAATTAAAACCTCCATAAGTCTCTCATTTTAGCTTCAAAAGTGGTGAAATTTCTACCAATAGGAGGTCTTCAAATTCTCTTTTACCGGAAAAAAATCTCATTTAAAATTCGGTGGGATGACGGAGTTTTTGTCCATTTTATAAAGAGTGTGTGAAACGTCACTCAAAATTAAAACCTCAATAAGTCTCGCCTTTTAAGTCTAAAAGTTGTGAAATTTCTACCAATCGGTGGTCTTAAGATACCAATTCAGGGGAAGGAAATCTCATCCCAAAATTCATTGCGGTGAGAGAGTTGTAGTCCGGTTTATAAAGAGTGTGATAAACATCACCAAAAATTAAAACCTCCATAACTCTCTCATTTTAAGTGCAAAAGTGGTGAAATTTCTACCAATTGGAGGTCTTCAAATTCTCTTTCAGTGGAAAAAATCTCATTTAAGATTAGGTGGGGGTGAGAGCGTTTTGGTCCATTTTTTAAAGTGTGCGAAACGTCACCCAAAATTAAAACCTCCATAACTCTCTAATTTTAAGTCCAAAAGTGGTGAAATTTCTACCAATCGGAGGTCCTAAGATTCTATTTCGGGGAAAGAAATCTCATTTCAAAATTTGTTGGGATGAGAGTTGTAGTCCATTTTATAAAGAGTGTGCGAAACGTCACCCAAAATTAAAACCACCATAACTCTCGCATTTTAAGTCCAAAAGTGGTGAAATTTCTACCAATCGGAGGTCTTAAGATTCTATTTCAGGGACAGAAATCTGATTTCAAAATTTGTTGGGATGAGAGTTGTAGTCCATTTTATAAAGTCTGTGCGGAACGTCACCAAAAATTAAAACCTCTATAACTCTCTCTCACTTTAAGTCCAAAAGTCGTGAAATTTCTACCAATCGGAGGTCTTCAAATTTCTTTCTGGGGAGAGAAATCTCGTTTCAAAATTCATTGGGGTGAGAGAGTTGTAGTCCGTTTTATAAAGAGTGTGTTAAATGTCACCAAAAATTAAAATCTCCATAACTCTCTTATTTTAATTGCAAAAGTGGTGAAATTTTTACAAATTGGAGGTCTTCAAATTCTATTTCAATCGAAAAAATCTCATTTAAAATTAGCGGGGGCGAGAGCGTTTTGGTCCATTTTATAAAGAGTGTGAAACGTCACCCAAAATTAAAACCTCCATAACTCTCGCATTTTAATTCCAAAAGTGGTGAAATTTCTACCAATCGGAGGTCTTCAAATTCTCTTTCGGGAGAGAGAAATCTCGTTTCAAAATTCATTGGGGTGAGTGAGTTGTAGTCCGTTTTATAAAGAGTTAAACGTCACGAAAATTAAAACCTCCATAAGTTTCGCATTTTAAGTGCAAAAGTGGTGAAATTTATTGCAATTGGAGGTCTTCAAATTCTCTTTCAATGGAAGAAATCTTGTTTAAGATTAGGTGGGCTGGGACTGTTTTGGCGCATTTTATAAAGAGTGCGAAACGTCACCCAAATTTAAAACCTCCATAACTCTAGCATTTTAAGTCCAAAAGTGGTGAAATTTCTACCAATCGGAGGTCCTAAGATTATATTTCAGGGAAAGAAATCTCATTTCAAAATTTATTGGGAAAGAACTCTCTCTCACTTTAAGTAAAAAAGGGGTGAAATTTCTACCAATCGGATGTCTTCAAATTCTCTTTCAACAGAAAAAATCTCATTTAAAAATTCGGTGGGATGAGGGACTTTTTGTCCATTTTATAAAGAGTGTGTGAAACATCACCCAAAATTAAAAGCACCATAACTCTCTCATTTTAAGTCCAAAAGTGTTGAAATTTCTACCAATCGGAGGTCCTAAGATTCTATTTCAGGGGAAAGAAATCTCATTTCAAAATTTGTTGGGATGAGCGAGTTATAGTCCATTTTATAAAGAGTGTGTGCCACGTCACCCAAAATTAAAACCTCCATATATCTCTCATTTTAGCTTCAAAAGTGGTGAAATTTCTACCAATAGGAGGTCTTCAAATTCTCTTTTACCGGAAAAAAATCTCATTTAAAATTCGGTGGGATGACGGAGTTTTTGTCCATTTTATAAAGAGTGTGTGAAACGTCACTCAAAATTAAAACCTCAATAAGTCTCGCCTTTTAAGTCTAAAAGTTGTGAAATTTCTACCAATCGGTGGTCTTAAGATACCAATTCAGGGGAAGGAAATCTCATCCCAAAATTCATTGCGGTGAGAGAGTTGTAGTCCGGTTTATAAAGAGTGTGATAAACATCACCAAAAATTAAAACCTCCATAACTCTCTCAATTTAAGTGCAAAAGTGGTGAAATTTCTACCAATTGGAGGTCTTCAAATTCTCTTTCAGTGGAAAAAATCTCATTTAAGATTAGGTGGGGTGAGAGCGTTTTGGTCCATTTTTTAAAGTGTGCGAAACGTCACCCAAAATTAAAACCTCCATAACTCTCTAATTTTAAGTCCAAAAGTGGTGAAATTTCTACCAATCGGAGGTCCTAAGATTCTATTTCGGGGAAAGAAATCTCATTTCAAAATTTGTTAGGATGAGAGTTGTAGTCCATTTTATAAAGAGTGTGCGAAACGTCACCCAAAATTAAAACCACCATAACTCTCGCATTTTAAGTCCAAAAGTGGTGAAATTTCTACCAATCGGAGGTCCTAGATTCTATTTCAGGGACAGAAATCTGATTTCAAAATTTGTTGGGATGAGAGTTGTAGTCCATTTTATAAAGTCTGTGCGGAACGTCACCAAAAATTAAAACCTCTATAACTCTCTCTCACTTTAAGTCCAAAAGTCGTGAAATTTCTACCAATCGGAGGTCTTCAAATTTCTTTCTGGGGAGAGAAATCTCGTTTCAAAATTCATTAGGGTGAGAGAGTTGTAGTCCGTTTTATAAAGAGTGTGTTAAATGTCACCAAAAATTAAAATCTCCATAACTCTCTCATTTTAATTGCAAAAGTGGTGAAATTTCTACAAATTGGAGGTCTTCAAATTCTATTTCAATCGAAAAAATCTCATTTAAAATTAGCGGGGGCGAGAGCGTTTTGGTCCATTTTATAAAGAGTGTGAAACGTCACCCAAAATTAAAACCTCCATAACTCTCGCATTTTAATTCCAAAAGTGGTGAAATTTCTACCAATCGGAGGTCTTCAAATTCTCTTTCGGGAGAGAGAAATCTCGTTTCAAAATTCATTGGGGTGAGTGAGTTGTAGTCCGTTTTATAAAGAGTTAAACGTCACCAAAATTAAAACCTCCATAAGTTTCGCATTTTAAGTGCAAAAGTGGTGAAATTTATTGCAATTGGAGGTCTTCAAATTCTCTTTCAATGGAAGAAATCTTGTTTAAGATTAGGTGGGCTGGGACTGTTTTGGCGCATTTTATAAAGAGTGCGAAACGTCACCCAAATTTAAAACCTCCATAACTCTAGCATTTTAAGTCCAAAAGTGGTGAAATTTCTACCAATCGGAGGTCCTAAGATTATATTTCAGGGAAAGAAATCTCATTTCAAAATTTATTGGGAAAGAACTCTCTCTCACTTTAAGTAAAAAAGGGGTGAAATTTCTACCAATCGGATGTCTTCAAATTCTCTTTCAACAGAAAAAATCTCATTTAAAAATTCGGTGGGATGAGGGACTTTTTGTCCATTTTATAAAGAGTGTGTGAAACATCACCCAAAATTAAAAGCACCATAACTCTCTCATTTTAAGTCCAAAAGTGTTGAAATTTCTACCAATCGGAGGTCCTAAGATTCTATTTCAGGGGAAAGAAATCTCATTTCAAAATTTGTTGGGATGAGCGAGTTATAGTCCATTTTATAAAGAGTGTGTGCCACGTCACCCAAAATTAAAACCTCCATATATCTCTCATTTTAGCTTCAAAAGTGGTGAAATTTCTACCAATAGGAGGTCTTCAAATTCTCTTTTACCGGAAAAAAATCTCATTTAAAATTCGGTGGGATGACGGAGTTTTTGTCCATTTTATAAAGAGTGTGTGAAACGTCACTCAAAATTAAAACCTCAATAAGTCTCGCCTTTTAAGTCTAAAAGTTGTGAAATTTCTACCAATCGGTGGTCTTAAGATACCAATTCAGGGGAAGGAAATCTCATCCCAAAATTCATTGCGGTGAGAGAGTTGTAGTCCGGTTTATAAAGAGTGTGATAAACATCACCCAAAATTAAAACCTCCATAACTCTCTCATTTTAAGTGCAAAAGTGGTGAAATTTCTACCAATCGGAGGTCCTAAGATTCTATTTCGGGGAAAGAAATCTCATTTCAAAATTTGTTGGGATGAGAGTTGTAGTCCATTTTATAAAGAGTGTGCGAAACGTCACCCAAAATTAAAACCACCATAACTCTCGCATTTTAAGTCCAAAAGTGGTGAAATTTCTACCAATCGGAGGTCCTAAGATTCTATTTCAGGGACAGAAATCTGATTTCAAAATTTGTTGGGATGAGAGTTGTAGTCCATTTTATAAAGTCTGTGCGGAACGTCACCAGAAATTAAAACCTCTATAACTCTCTCTCACTTTAAGTCCAAAAGTCGTGAAATTTCTACCAATCGGAGGTCTTCAAATTTCTTTCTGGGGAGAGAAATCTCGTTTCAAAATTCATTGGGGTGAGAGGGTTGTAGTCCGTTTTATAAAGAGTGTGTTAAATGTCACCAAAAATTAAAATCTCCATAACTCTCTCATTTTAATTGCAAAAGTGGTGAAATTTCTACAAATTGGAGGTCTTCAAATTCTATTTCAATCGAAAAAACCTCATTTAAAATTAGCGGGGGCGAGAGCGTTTTGGTCCATTTTATAAAGAGTGTGAAACGTCACCCAAAATTAAAACCTCCATAACTCTCGCATTTGAATTCCAAAAGTGGTGAAATTTCTACCAATCGGAGGTCTTCAAATTCTCTTTCGGGAGAGAGAAATCTCGTTTCAAAATTCATTGGGGTGAGTGAGTTGTAGTCCGTTTTATAAAGAGTTAAACGTCACCAAAATTAAAACCTCCATAAGTTTCGCATTTTAAGTGCAAAAGTGGTGAAATTTATTGCAATTGGAGGTCTTCAAATTCTCTTTCAATGGAAGAAATCTTGTTTAAGATTAGGTGGGCTGGGACTGTTTTGGCGCATTTTATAAAGAGTCGGAAACGTCACCCAAAATTAAAACCTCCATAACTCTAGCATTTTAAGTCCAAAAGGGGTGAAATTTCTACCAATCGGAGGTCCTAAGATTATATTTCAGGGAAAGAAATCTCATTTCAAAATTTATTGGGAAAGAACTCTCTCTCACTTTAAGTAAAAAAGGGGTGAAATTTCTACTAATCGGATGTCTTCAAATTCTCTTTCAACAGAAAAAATCTCAATTAAAAATTCGGTGGGATGAGGGACTTTTTGTCCATTTTATAAAGAGTGTGTGAAACATCACCCAAAATTAAAAGCACCATAACTCTCTCATTTTAAGTCCAAAAGTGTTGAAATTTCTACCAATCGGAGGTCCTAAGATTCTATTTCAGGGGAAAGAAATCTCATTTCAAAATTTGTTGGGATGAGCGAGTTATAGTCCATTTTATAAAGAGTGTGTGCCACGTCACCCAAAATTAAAACCTCTATAACTCTCTCTCTCACTTTATGTCCAAAAGTAGTTAAATTTCTACCAATCGGAGGTCTTCAAATTCTCTTTCAGGGGACAGAAATCACGTTTCAAAATTCATTGGGGTTAGAGAGTTGTAGTCTGTTTTATAAAGAGTGTGTTAAACGTCACCAAAAATTAAAACCTCCATAACTCTCTGATTTTAAGTGCAAAAGTGGTAAAATTTCTACCAATTGGAGGACTTCAAATTCTCTTTCAATGGAAAAAGTCTCATTCAAGATTAGCGGGGGTGAGAGCGTTTCGGTCCATTTTATAAAAAGAGCGAAACGTCACCCAAAATTAAAACCTCCATAAGTCTCTCATTTCAGCTTCAAAAGTGGTGAAATTTCTACCAATAGGAGGTCTTCAAATTCTCTTTTACCGGAAAAAAATCTCATTTAAAATTCGGTGGGATGACGGAGTTTTTGTCCATTTTATAAAGAGTGTGTGAAACGTCACTCAAAATTAAAACCTCAATAAGTCTCGCCTTTTAAGTCTAAAAGTGGTGAAATTTCTACCAATCGGTGGTCTTAAGATACCAATTCAGGGGAAGGAAATCTCATCCCAAAATTCATTGCGGTGAGAGAGTTGTAGTCCGGTTTATAAAGAGTGTGATAAACATCACCAAAAATTAAAACCTCCATAACTCTCTCATTTTAAGTGCAAAAGTGGTGAAATTTCTACCAATTGGAGGTCTTCAAATTCTCTTTCAGTGGAAAAAATCTCATTTAAGATTAGGTGGGGTGAGAGCGTTTTGGTCCATTTTTTAAAGTGTGCGAAACGTCACCCAAAATTAAAACCTCCATAACTCTCTAATTTTAAGTCCAAAAGTGGTGAAATTTCTACCAATCGGAGGTCATAAGATTCTATTTCGGGGAAAGAAATCTCATTTCAAAATTTGTTGGGATGAGAGTTGTAGTCCATTTTATAAAGAGTGTGCGAAACGTCACCCAAAATTAAAACCACCATAACTCTCGCATTTTAAGTCCAAAAGTGGTGAAATTTCTACCAATCGGAGGTCCTAAGATTCTATTTCAGGGACAGAAATCTGATTTCAAAATTTGTTGGGATGAGAGTTGTAGTCCATTTTATAAAGTCTGTGCGGAACGTCACCAGAAATTAAAACCTCTATAACTCTCTCTCACTTTAAGTCCAAAAGTCGTGAAATTTCTACCAATCGGAGGTCTTCAAATTTCTTTCTGGGGAGAGAAATCTCGTTTCAAAATTCATTGGGGTGAGAGGGTTGTAGTCCGTTTTATAAAGAGTGTGTTAAATGTCACCAAAAATTAAAATCTCCATAACTCTCTCATTTTAATTGCAAAAGTGGTGAAATTTCTACAAATTGGAGGTCTTCAAATTCTATTTCAATCGAAAAAACCTCATTTAAAATTAGCGGGGGCGAGAGCGTTTTGGTCCATTTTATAAAGAGTGTGAAACGTCACCCAAAATTAAAACCTCCATAACTCTCGCATTTGAATTCCAAAAGTGGTGAAATTTCTACCAATCGGAGGTCTTCAAATTCTCTTTCGGGAGAGAGAAATCTCGTTTCAAAATTCATTGGGGTGAGTGAGTTGTAGTCCGTTTTATAAAGAGTTAAACGTCACCAAAATTAAAACCTCCATAAGTTTCGCATTTTAAGTGCAAAAGTGGTGAAATTTATTGCAATTGGAGGTCTTCAAATTCTCTTTCAATGGAAGAAATCTTGTTTAAGATTAGGTGGGCTGGGACTGTTTTGGCGCATTTTATAAAGAGTCGGAAACGTCACCCAAAATTAAAACCTCCATAACTCTAGCATTTTAAGTCCAAAAGGGGTGAAATTTCTACCAATCGGAGGTCCTAAGATTATATTTCAGGGAAAGAAATCTCATTTCAAAATTTATTGGGAAAGAACTCTCTCTCACTTTAAGTAAAAAAGGGGTGAAATTTCTACTAATCGGATGTCTTCAAATTCTCTTTCAACAGAAAAAATCTCAATTAAAAATTCGGTGGGATGAGGGACTTTTTGTCCATTTTATAAAGAGTGTGTGAAACATCACCCAAAATTAAAAGCACCATAACTCTCTCATTTTAAGTCCAAAAGTGTTGAAATTTCTACCAATCGGAGGTCCTAAGATTCTATTTCAGGGGAAAGAAATCTCATTTCAAAATTTGTTGGGATGAGCGAGTTATAGTCCATTTTATAAAGAGTGTGTGCCACGTCACCCAAAATTAAAACCTCTATAACTCTCTCTCTCACTTTATGTCCAAAAGTGGTTAAATTTCTACCAATCGGAGGTCTTCAAATTCTCTTTCAGGGGACAGAAATCACGTTTCAAAATTCATTGGGGTTAGAGAGTTGTAGTCTGTTTTATAAAGAGTGTGTTAAACGTCACCAAAAATTAAAACCTCCATAACTCTCTGATTTTAAGTGCAAAAGTGGTAAAATTTCTACCAATTGGAGGACTTCAAATTCTCTTTCAATGGAAAAAGTCTCATTCAAGATTAGCGGGGGTGAGAGCGTTTCGGTCCATTTTATAAAAAGAGCGAAACGTCACCCAAAATTAAAACCTCCATAAGTCTCTCATTTCAGCTTCAAAAGTGGTGAAATTTCTACCAATAGGAGGTCTTCAAATTCTCTTTTACCGGAAAAAAATCTCATTTAAAATTCGGTGGGATGACGGAGTTTTTGTCCATTTTATAAAGAGTGTGTGAAACGTCACTCAAAATTAAAACCTCAATAAGTCTCGCCTTTTAAGTCTAAAAGTGGTGAAATTTCTACCAATCGGTGGTCTTAAGATACCAATTCAGGGGAAGGAAATCTCATCCCAAAATTCATTGCGGTGAGAGAGTTGTAGTCCGGTTTATAAAGAGTGTGATAAACATCACCAAAAATTAAAACCTCCATAACTCTCTCATTTTAAGTGCAAAAGTGGTGAAATTTCTACCAATTGGAGGTCTTCAAATTCTCTTTCAGTGGAAAAAATCTCATTTAAGATTAGGTGGGGTGAGAGCGTTTTGGTCCATTTTTTAAAGTGTGCGAAACGTCACCCAAAATTAAAACCTCCATAACTCTCTAATTTTAAGTCCAAAAGTGGTGAAATTTCTACCAATCGGAGGTCATAAGATTCTATTTCGGGGAAAGAAATCTCATTTCAAAATTTGTTGGGATGAGAGTTGTAGTCCATTTTATAAAGAGTGTGCGAAACGTCACCCAAAATTAAAACCACCATAACTCTCGCATTTTAAGTCCAAAAGTGGTGAAATTTCTACCAATCGGAGGTCCTAAGATTCTATTTCAGGGACAGAAATCTGATTTCAAAATTTGTTGGGATGAGAGTTGTAGTCCATTTTATAAAGTCTGTGCGGAACGTCACCAGAAATTAAAACCTCTATAACTCTCTCTCACTTTAAGTCCAAAAGTCGTGAAATTTCTACCAATCGGAGGTCTTCAAATTTCTTTCTGGGGAGAGAAATCTCGTTTCAAAATTCATTGGGGTGAGAGGGTTGTAGTCCGTTTTATAAAGAGTGTGTTAAATGTCACCAAAAATTAAAATCTCCATAACTCTCTCATTTTAATTGCAAAAGTGGTGAAATTTCTACAAATTGGAGGTCTTCAAATTCTATTTCAATCGAAAAAACCTCATTTAAAATTAGCGGGGGCGAGAGCGTTTTGGTCCATTTTATAAAGAGTGTGAAACGTCACCCAAAATTAAAACCTCCATAACTCTCGCATTTGAATTCCAAAAGTGGTGAAATTTCTACCAATCGGAGGTCTTCAAATTCTCTTTCGGGAGAGAGAAATCTCGTTTCAAAATTCATTGGGGTGAGTGAGTTGTAGTCCGTTTTATAAAGAGTTAAACGTCACCAAAATTAAAACCTCCATAAGTTTCGCATTTTAAGTGCAAAAGTGGTGAAATTTATTGCAATTGGAGGTCTTCAAATTCTCTTTCAATGGAAGAAATCTTGTTTAAGATTAGGTGGGCTGGGACTGTTTTGGCGCATTTTATAAAGAGTCGGAAACGTCACCCAAAATTAAAACCTCCATAACTCTAGCATTTTAAGTCCAAAAGGGGTGAAATTTCTACCAATCGGAGGTCCTAAGATTATATTTCAGGGAAAGAAATCTCATTTCAAAATTTATTGGGAAAGAACTCTCTCTCACTTTAAGTAAAAAAGGGGTGAAATTTCTACTAATCGGATGTCTTCAAATTCTCTTTCAACAGAAAAAATCTCAATTAAAAATTCGGTGGGATGAGGGACTTTTTGTCCATTTTATAAAGAGTGTGTGAAACATCACCCAAAATTAAAAGCACCATAACTCTCTCATTTTAAGTCCAAAAGTGTTGAAATTTCTACCAATCGGAGGTCCTAAGATTCTATTTCAGGGGAAAGAAATCTCATTTCAAAATTTGTTGGGATGAGCGAGTTATAGTCCATTTTATAAAGAGTGTGTGCCACGTCACCCAAAATTAAAACCTCTATAACTCTCTCTCTCACTTTATGTCCAAAAGTGGTTAAATTTCTACCAATCGGAGGTCTTCAAATTCTCTTTCAGGGGACAGAAATCACGTTTCAAAATTCATTGGGGTTAGAGAGTTGTAGTCTGTTTTATAAAGAGTGTGTTAAACGTCACCAAAAATTAAAACCTCCATAACTCTCTGATTTTAAGTGCAAAAGTGGTAAAATTTCTACCAATTGGAGGACTTCAAATTCTCTTTCAATGGAAAAAGTCTCATTCAAGATTAGCGGGGGTGAGAGCGTTTCGGTCCATTTTATAAAAAGAGCGAAACGTCACCCAAAATTAAAACCTCCATAAGTCTCTCATTTCAGCTTCAAAAGTGGTGAAATTTCTACCAATAGGAGGTCTTCAAATTCTCTTTTACCGGAAAAAAATCTCATTTAAAATTCGGTGGGATGACGGAGTTTTTGTCCATTTTATAAAGAGTGTGTGAAACGTCACTCAAAATTAAAACCTCAATAAGTCTCGCCTTTTAAGTCTAAAAGTGGTGAAATTTCTACCAATCGGTGGTCTTAAGATACCAATTCAGGGGAAGGAAATCTCATCCCAAAATTCATTGCGGTGAGAGAGTTGTAGTCCGGTTTATAAAGAGTGTGATAAACATCACCAAAAATTAAAACCTCCATAACTCTCTCATTTTAAGTGCAAAAGTGGTGAAATTTCTACCAATTGGAGGTCTTCAAATTCTCTTTCAGTGGAAAAAATCTCATTTAAGATTAGGTGGGGTGAGAGCGTTTTGGTCCATTTTTTTAAAGTGTGCGAAACGTCACCCAAAATTAAAACCTCCATAACTCTCTAATTTTAAGTCCAAAAGTGGTGAAATTTCTACCAATCGGAGGTCATAAGATTCTATTTCGGGGAAAGAAATCTCATTTCAAAATTTGTTGGGATGAGAGTTGTAGTCCATTTTATAAAGAGTGTGCGAAACGTCACCCAAAATTAAAACCACCATAACTCTCGCATTTTAAGTCCAAAAGTGGTGAAATTTCTACCAATCGGAGGTCCTAAGATTCTATTTCAGGGACAGAAATCTGATTTCAAAATTTGTTGGGATGAGAGTTGTAGTCCATTTTATAAAGTCTGTGCGGAACGTCACCAGAAATTAAAACCTCTATAACTCTCTCTCACTTTAAGTCCAAAAGTCGTGAAATTTCTACCAATCGGAGGTCTTCAAATTTCTTTCTGGGGAGAGAAATCTCGTTTCAAAATTCATTGGGGTGAGAGGGTTGTAGTCCGTTTTATAAAGAGTGTGTTAAATGTCACCAAAAATTAAAATCTCCATAACTCTCTCATTTTAATTGCAAAAGTGGTGAAATTTCTACAAATTGGAGGTCTTCAAATTCTATTTCAATCGAAAAAACCTCATTTAAAATTAGCGGGGGCGAGAGCGTTTTGGTCCATTTTATAAAGAGTGTGAAACGTCACCCAAAATTAAAACCTCCATAACTCTCGCATTTGAATTCCAAAAGTGGTGAAATTTCTACCAATCGGAGGTCTTCAAATTCTCTTTCGGGAGAGAGAAATCTCGTTTCAAAATTCATTGGGGTGAGTGAGTTGTAGTCCGTTTTATAAAGAGTTAAACGTCACCAAAATTAAAACCTCCATAAGTTTCGCATTTTAAGTGCAAAAGTGGTGAAATTTATTGCAATTGGAGGTCTTCAAATTCTCTTTCAATGGAAGAAATCTTGTTTAAGATTAGGTGGGCTGGGACTGTTTTGGCGCATTTTATAAAGAGTCGGAAACGTCACCCAAAATTAAAACCTCCATAACTCTAGCATTTTAAGTCCAAAAGGGGTGAAATTTCTACCAATCGGAGGTCCTAAGATTATATTTCAGGGAAAGAAATCTCATTTCAAAATTTATTGGGAAAGAACTCTCTCTCACTTTAAGTAAAAAAGGGGTGAAATTTCTACTAATCGGATGTCTTCAAATTCTCTTTCAACAGAAAAAATCTCAATTAAAAATTCGGTGGGATGAGGGACTTTTTGTCCATTTTATAAAGAGTGTGTGAAACATCACCCAAAATTAAAAGCACCATAACTCTCTCATTTTAAGTCCAAAAGTGTTGAAATTTCTACCAATCGGAGGTCCTAAGATTCTATTTCAGGGGAAAGAAATCTCATTTCAAAATTTGTTGGGATGAGCGAGTTATAGTCCATTTTATAAAGAGTGTGTGCCACGTCACCCAAAATTAAAACCTCTATAACTCTCTCTCTCACTTTATGTCCAAAAGTGGTTAAATTTCTACCAATCGGAGGTCTTCAAATTCTCTTTCAGGGGACAGAAATCACGTTTCAAAATTCATTGGGGTTAGAGAGTTGTAGTCTGTTTTATAAAGAGTGTGTTAAACGTCACCAAAAATTAAAACCTCCATAACTCTCTGATTTTAAGTGCAAAAGTGGTAAAATTTCTACCAATTGGAGGACTTCAAATTCTCTTTCAATGGAAAAAGTCTCATTCAAGATTAGCGGGGGTGAGAGCGTTTCGGTCCATTTTATAAAAAGAGCGAAACGTCACCCAAAATTAAAACCTCCATAAGTCTCTCATTTCAGCTTCAAAAGTGGTGAAATTTCTACCAATAGGAGGTCTTCAAATTCTCTTTTACCGGAAAAAAATCTCATTTAAAATTCGGTGGGATGACGGAGTTTTTGTCCATTTTATAAAGAGTGTGTGAAACGTCACTCAAAATTAAAACCTCAATAAGTCTCGCCTTTTAAGTCTAAAAGTGGTGAAATTTCTACCAATCGGTAGTCTTAAGATACCAATTCAGGGGAAGGAAATCTCATCCCAAAATTCATTGCGGTGAGAGAGTTGTAGTCCGGTTTATAAAGAGTGTGATAAACATCACCAAAAATTAAAACCTCCATAACTCTCTCATTTTAAGTGCAAAAGTGGTGAAATTTCTACCAATTGGAGGTCTTCAAATTCTCTTTCAGTGGAAAAAATCTCATTTAAGATTAGGTGGGGTGAGAGCGTTTTGGTCCATTTTTTTAAAGTGTGCGAAACGTCACCCAAAATTAAAACCTCCATAACTCTCTAATTTTAAGTCCAAAAGTGGTGAAATTTCTACCAATCGGAGGTCATAAGATTCTATTTCGGGGAAAGAAATCTCATTTCAAAATTTGTTGGGATGAGAGTTGTAGTCCATTTTATAAAGAGTGTGCGAAACGTCACCCAAAATTAAAACCACCATAACTCTCGCATTTTAAGTCCAAAAGTGGTGAAATTTCTACCAATCGGAGGTCCTAAGATTCTATTTCAGGGACAGAAATCTGATTTCAAAATTTGTTGGGATGAGAGTTGTAGTCCATTTTATAAAGTCTGTGCGGAACGTCACCAGAAATTAAAACCTCTATAACTCTCTCTCACTTTAAGTCCAAAAGTCGTGAAATTTCTACCAATCGGAGGTCTTCAAATTTCTTTCTGGGGAGAGAAATCTCGTTTCAAAATTCATTGGGGTGAGAGGGTTGTAGTCCGTTTTATAAAGAGTGTGTTAAATGTCACCAAAAATTAAAATCTCCATAACTCTCTCATTTTAATTGCAAAAGTGGTGAAATTTCTACAAATTGGAGGTCTTCAAATTCTATTTCAATCGAAAAAACCTCATTTAAAATTAGCGGGGGCGAGAGCGTTTTGGTCCATTTTATAAAGAGTGTGAAACGTCACCCAAAATTAAAACCTCCATAACTCTCGCATTTGAATTCCAAAAGTGGTGAAATTTCTACCAATCGGAGGTCTTCAAATTCTCTTTCGGGAGAGAGAAATCTCGTTTCAAAATTCATTGGGGTGAGTGAGTTGTAGTCCGTTTTATAAAGAGTTAAACGTCACCAAAATTAAAACCTCCATAAGTTTCGCATTTTAAGTGCAAAAGTGGTGAAATTTATTGCAATTGGAGGTCTTCAAATTCTCTTTCAATGGAAGAAATCTTGTTTAAGATTAGGTGGGCTGGGACTGTTTTGGCGCATTTTATAAAGAGTCGGAAACGTCACCCAAAATTAAAACCTCCATAACTCTAGCATTTTAAGTCCAAAAGGGGTGAAATTTCTACCAATCGGAGGTCCTAAGATTATATTTCAGGGAAAGAAATCTCATTTCAAAATTTATTGGGAAAGAACTCTCTCTCACTTTAAGTAAAAAAGGGGTGAAATTTCTACTAATCGGATGTCTTCAAATTCTCTTTCAACAGAAAAAATCTCAATTAAAAATTCGGTGGGATGAGGGACTTTTTGTCCATTTTATAAAGAGTGTGTGAAACATCACCCAAAATTAAAAGCACCATAACTCTCTCATTTTAAGTCCAAAAGTGTTGAAATTTCTACCAATCGGAGGTCCTAAGATTCTATTTCAGGGGAAAGAAATCTCATTTCAAAATTTGTTGGGATGAGCGAGTTATAGTCCATTTTATAAAGAGTGTGTGCCACGTCACCCAAAATTAAAACCTCTATAACTCTCTCTCTCACTTTATGTCCAAAAGTGGTTAAATTTCTACCAATCGGAGGTCTTCAAATTCTCTTTCAGGGGACAGAAATCACGTTTCAAAATTCATTGGGGTTAGAGAGTTGTAGTCTGTTTTATAAAGAGTGTGTTAAACGTCACCAAAAATTAAAACCTCCATAACTCTCTGATTTTAAGTGCAAAAGTGGTAAAATTTCTACCAATTGGAGGACTTCAAATTCTCTTTCAATGGAAAAAGTCTCATTCAAGATTAGCGGGGGTGAGAGCGTTTCGGTCCATTTTATAAAAAGAGCGAAACGTCACCCAAAATTAAAACCTCCATAAGTCTCTCATTTCAGCTTCAAAAGTGGTGAAATTTCTACCAATAGGAGGTCTTCAAATTCTCTTTTACCGGAAAAAAATCTCATTTAAAATTCGGTGGGATGACGGAGTTTTTGTCCATTTTATAAAGAGTGTGTGAAACGTCACTCAAAATTAAAACCTCAATAAGTCTCGCCTTTTAAGTCTAAAAGTGGTGAAATTTCTACCAATCGGTGGTCTTAAGATACCAATTCAGGGGAAGGAAATCTCATCCCAAAATTCATTGCGGTGAGAGAGTTGTAGTCCGGTTTATAAAGAGTGTGATAAACATCACCAAAAATTAAAACCTCCATAACTCTCTCATTTTAAGTGCAAAAGTGGTGAAATTTCTACCAATTGGAGGTCTTCAAATTCTCTTTCAGTGGAAAAAATCTCATTTAAGATTAGGTGGGGTGAGAGCGTTTTGGTCCATTTTTTTAAAGTGTGCGAAACGTCACCCAAAATTAAAACCTCCATAACTCTCTAATTTTAAGTCCAAAAGTGGTGAAATTTCTACCAATCGGAGGTCATAAGATTCTATTTCGGGGAAAGAAATCTCATTTCAAAATTTGTTGGGATGAGAGTTGTAGTCCATTTTATAAAGAGTGTGCGAAACGTCACCCAAAATTAAAACCACCATAACTCTCGCATTTTAAGTCCAAAAGTGGTGAAATTTCTACCAATCGGAGGTCCTAAGATTCTATTTCAGGGACAGAAATCTGATTTCAAAATTTGTTGGGATGAGAGTTGTAGTCCATTTTATAAAGTCTGTGCGGAACGTCACCAGAAATTAAAACCTCTATAACTCTCTCTCACTTTAAGTCCAAAAGTCGTGAAATTTCTACCAATCGGAGGTCTTCAAATTTCTTTCTGGGGAGAGAAATCTCGTTTCAAAATTCATTGGGGTGAGAGGGTTGTAGTCCGTTTTATAAAGAGTGTGTTAAATGTCACCAAAAATTAAAATCTCCATAACTCTCTCATTTTAATTGCAAAAGTGGTGAAATTTCTACAAATTGGAGGTCTTCAAATTCTATTTCAATCGAAAAAACCTCATTTAAAATTAGCGGGGGCGAGAGCGTTTTGGTCCATTTTATAAAGAGTGTGAAACGTCACCCAAAATTAAAACCTCCATAACTCTCGCATTTGAATTCCAAAAGTGGTGAAATTTCTACCAATCGGAGGTCTTCAAATTCTCTTTCGGGAGAGAGAAATCTCGTTTCAAAATTCATTGGGGTGAGTGAGTTGTAGTCCGTTTTATAAAGAGTTAAACGTCACCAAAATTAAAACCTCCATAAGTTTCGCATTTTAAGTGCAAAAGTGGTGAAATTTATTGCAATTGGAGGTCTTCAAATTCTCTTTCAATGGAAGAAATCTTGTTTAAGATTAGGTGGGCTGGGACTGTTTTGGCGCATTTTATAAAGAGTCGGAAACGTCACCCAAAATTAAAACCTCCATAACTCTAGCATTTTAAGTCCAAAAGGGGTGAAATTTCTACCAATCGGAGGTCCTAAGATTATATTTCAGGGAAAGAAATCTCATTTCAAAATTTATTGGGAAAGAACTCTCTCTCACTTTAAGTAAAAAAGGGGTGAAATTTCTACTAATCGGATGTCTTCAAATTCTCTTTCAACAGAAAAAATCTCAATTAAAAATTCGGTGGGATGAGGGACTTTTTGTCCATTTTATAAAGAGTGTGTGAAACATCACCCAAAATTAAAAGCACCATAACTCTCTCATTTTAAGTCCAAAAGTGTTGAAATTTCTACCAATCGGAGGTCCTAAGATTCTATTTCAGGGGAAAGAAATCTCATTTCAAAATTTGTTGGGATGAGCGAGTTATAGTCCATTTTATAAAGAGTGTGTGCCACGTCACCCAAAATTAAAACCTCTATAACTCTCTCTCTCACTTTATGTCCAAAAGTGGTTAAATTTCTACCAATCGGAGGTCTTCAAATTCTCTTTCAGGGGACAGAAATCACGTTTCAAAATTCATTGGGGTTAGAGAGTTGTAGTCTGTTTTATAAAGAGTGTGTTAAACGTCACCAAAAATTAAAACCTCCATAACTCTCTGATTTTAAGTGCAAAAGTGGTAAAATTTCTACCAATTGGAGGACTTCAAATTCTCTTTCAATGGAAAAAGTCTCATTCAAGATTAGCGGGGGTGAGAGCGTTTCGGTCCATTTTATAAAAAGAGCGAAACGTCACCCAAAATTAAAACCTCCATAAGTCTCTCATTTCAGCTTCAAAAGTGGTGAAATTTCTACCAATAGGAGGTCTTCAAATTCTCTTTTACCGGAAAAAAATCTCATTTAAAATTCGGTGGGATGACGGAGTTTTTGTCCATTTTATAAAGAGTGTGTGAAACGTCACTCAAAATTAAAACCTCAATAAGTCTCGCCTTTTAAGTCTAAAAGTGGTGAAATTTCTACCAATCGGTAGTCTTAAGATACCAATTCAGGGGAAGGAAATCTCATCCCAAAATTCATTGCGGTGAGAGAGTTGTAGTCCGGTTTATAAAGAGTGTGATAAACATCACCAAAAATTAAAACCTCCATAACTCTCTCATTTTAAGTGCAAAAGTGGTGAAATTTCTACCAATTGGAGGTCTTCAAATTCTCTTTCAGTGGAAAAAATCTCATTTAAGATTAGGTGGGGTGAGAGCGTTTTGGTCCATTTTTTTAAAGTGTGCGAAACGTCACCCAAAATTAAAACCTCCATAACTCTCTAATTTTAAGTCCAAAAGTGGTGAAATTTCTACCAATCGGAGGTCATAAGATTCTATTTCGGGGAAAGAAATCTCATTTCAAAATTTGTTGGGATGAGAGTTGTAGTCCATTTTATAAAGAGTGTGCGAAACGTCACCCAAAATTAAAACCACCATAACTCTCGCATTTTAAGTCCAAAAGTGGTGAAATTTCTACCAATCGGAGGTCCTAAGATTCTATTTCAGGGACAGAAATCTGATTTCAAAATTTGTTGGGATGAGAGTTGTAGTCCATTTTATAAAGTCTGTGCGGAACGTCACCAGAAATTAAAACCTCTATAACTCTCTCTCACTTTAAGTCCAAAAGTCGTGAAATTTCTACCAATCGGAGGTCTTCAAATTTCTTTCTGGGGAGAGAAATCTCGTTTCAAAATTCATTGGGGTGAGAGGGTTGTAGTCCGTTTTATAAAGAGTGTGTTAAATGTCACCAAAAATTAAAATCTCCATAACTCTCTCATTTTAATTGCAAAAGTGGTGAAATTTCTACAAATTGGAGGTCTTCAAATTCTATTTCAATCGAAAAAACCTCATTTAAAATTAGCGGGGGCGAGAGCGTTTTGGTCCATTTTATAAAGAGTGTGAAACGTCACCCAAAATTAAAACCTCCATAACTCTCGCATTTGAATTCCAAAAGTGGTGAAATTTCTACCAATCGGAGGTCTTCAAATTCTCTTTCGGGAGAGAGAAATCTCGTTTCAAAATTCATTGGGGTGAGTGAGTTGTAGTCCGTTTTATAAAGAGTTAAACGTCACCAAAATTAAAACCTCCATAAGTTTCGCATTTTAAGTGCAAAAGTGGTGAAATTTATTGCAATTGGAGGTCTTCAAATTCTCTTTCAATGGAAGAAATCTTGTTTAAGATTAGGTGGGCTGGGACTGTTTTGGCGCATTTTATAAAGAGTCGGAAACGTCACCCAAAATTAAAACCTCCATAACTCTAGCATTTTAAGTCCAAAAGGGGTGAAATTTCTACCAATCGGAGGTCCTAAGATTATATTTCAGGGAAAGAAATCTCATTTCAAAATTTATTGGGAAAGAACTCTCTCTCACTTTAAGTAAAAAAGGGGTGAAATTTCTACTAATCGGATGTCTTCAAATTCTCTTTCAACAGAAAAAATCTCAATTAAAAATTCGGTGGGATGAGGGACTTTTTGTCCATTTTATAAAGAGTGTGTGAAACATCACCCAAAATTAAAAGCACCATAACTCTCTCATTTTAAGTCCAAAAGTGTTGAAATTTCTACCAATCGGAGGTCCTAAGATTCTATTTCAGGGGAAAGAAATCTCATTTCAAAATTTGTTGGGATGAGCGAGTTATAGTCCATTTTATAAAGAGTGTGTGCCACGTCACCCAAAATTAAAACCTCTATAACTCTCTCTCTCACTTTATGTCCAAAAGTGGTTAAATTTCTACCAATCGGAGGTCTTCAAATTCTCTTTCAGGGGACAGAAATCACGTTTCAAAATTCATTGGGGTTAGAGAGTTGTAGTCTGTTTTATAAAGAGTGTGTTAAACGTCACCAAAAATTAAAACCTCCATAACTCTCTGATTTTAAGTGCAAAAGTGGTAAAATTTCTACCAATTGGAGGACTTCAAATTCTCTTTCAATGGAAAAAGTCTCATTCAAGATTAGCGGGGGTGAGAGCGTTTCGGTCCATTTTATAAAAAGAGCGAAACGTCACCCAAAATTAAAACCTCCATAAGTCTCTCATTTCAGCTTCAAAAGTGGTGAAATTTCTACCAATAGGAGGTCTTCAAATTCTCTTTTACCGGAAAAAAATCTCATTTAAAATTCGGTGGGATGACGGAGTTTTTGTCCATTTTATAAAGAGTGTGTGAAACGTCACTCAAAATTAAAACCTCAATAAGTCTCGCCTTTTAAGTCTAAAAGTGGTGAAATTTCTACCAATCGGTGGTCTTAAGATACCAATTCAGGGGAAGGAAATCTCATCCCAAAATTCATTGCGGTGAGAGAGTTGTAGTCCGGTTTATAAAGAGTGTGATAAACATCACCAAAAATTAAAACCTCCATAACTCTCTCATTTTAAGTGCAAAAGTGGTGAAATTTCTACCAATTGGAGGTCTTCAAATTCTCTTTCAGTGGAAAAAATCTCATTTAAGATTAGGTGGGGTGAGAGCGTTTTGGTCCATTTTTTTAAAGTGTGCGAAACGTCACCCAAAATTAAAACCTCCATAACTCTCTAATTTTAAGTCCAAAAGTGGTGAAATTTCTACCAATCGGAGGTCATAAGATTCTATTTCGGGGAAAGAAATCTCATTTCAAAATTTGTTGGGATGAGAGTTGTAGTCCATTTTATAAAGAGTGTGCGAAACGTCACCCAAAATTAAAACCACCATAACTCTCGCATTTTAAGTCCAAAAGTGGTGAAATTTCTACCAATCGGAGGTCCTAAGATTCTATTTCAGGGACAGAAATCTGATTTCAAAATTTGTTGGGATGAGAGTTGTAGTCCATTTTATAAAGTCTGTGCGGAACGTCACCAGAAATTAAAACCTCTATAACTCTCTCTCACTTTAAGTCCAAAAGTCGTGAAATTTCTACCAATCGGAGGTCTTCAAATTTCTTTCTGGGGAGAGAAATCTCGTTTCAAAATTCATTGGGGTGAGAGGGTTGTAGTCCGTTTTATAAAGAGTGTGTTAAATGTCACCAAAAATTAAAATCTCCATAACTCTCTCATTTTAATTGCAAAAGTGGTGAAATTTCTACAAATTGGAGGTCTTCAAATTCTATTTCAATCGAAAAAACCTCATTTAAAATTAGCGGGGGCGAGAGCGTTTTGGTCCATTTTATAAAGAGTGTGAAACGTCACCCAAAATTAAAACCTCCATAACTCTCGCATTTGAATTCCAAAAGTGGTGAAATTTCTACCAATCGGAGGTCTTCAAATTCTCTTTCGGGAGAGAGAAATCTCGTTTCAAAATTCATTGGGGTGAGTGAGTTGTAGTCCGTTTTATAAAGAGTTAAACGTCACCAAAATTAAAACCTCCATAAGTTTCGCATTTTAAGTGCAAAAGTGGTGAAATTTATTGCAATTGGAGGTCTTCAAATTCTCTTTCAATGGAAGAAATCTTGTTTAAGATTAGGTGGGCTGGGACTGTTTTGGCGCATTTTATAAAGAGTCGGAAACGTCACCCAAAATTAAAACCTCCATAACTCTAGCATTTTAAGTCCAAAAGGGGTGAAATTTCTACCAATCGGAGGTCCTAAGATTATATTTCAGGGAAAGAAATCTCATTTCAAAATTTATTGGGAAAGAACTCTCTCTCACTTTAAGTAAAAAAGGGGTGAAATTTCTACTAATCGGATGTCTTCAAATTCTCTTTCAACAGAAAAAATCTCAATTAAAAATTCGGTGGGATGAGGGACTTTTTGTCCATTTTATAAAGAGTGTGTGAAACATCACCCAAAATTAAAAGCACCATAACTCTCTCATTTTAAGTCCAAAAGTGTTGAAATTTCTACCAATCGGAGGTCCTAAGATTCTATTTCAGGGGAAAGAAATCTCATTTCAAAATTTGTTGGGATGAGCGAGTTATAGTCCATTTTATAAAGAGTGTGTGCCACGTCACCCAAAATTAAAACCTCTATAACTCTCTCTCTCACTTTATGTCCAAAAGTGGTTAAATTTCTACCAATCGGAGGTCTTCAAATTCTCTTTCAGGGGACAGAAATCACGTTTCAAAATTCATTGGGGTTAGAGAGTTGTAGTCTGTTTTATAAAGAGTGTGTTAAACGTCACCAAAAATTAAAACCTCCATAACTCTCTGATTTTAAGTGCAAAAGTGGTAAAATTTCTACCAATTGGAGGACTTCAAATTCTCTTTCAATGGAAAAAGTCTCATTCAAGATTAGCGGGGGTGAGAGCGTTTCGGTCCATTTTATAAAAAGAGCGAAACGTCACCCAAAATTAAAACCTCCATAAGTCTCTCATTTCAGCTTCAAAAGTGGTGAAATTTCTACCAATAGGAGGTCTTCAAATTCTCTTTTACCGGAAAAAAATCTCATTTAAAATTCGGTGGGATGACGGAGTTTTTGTCCATTTTATAAAGAGTGTGTGAAACGTCACTCAAAATTAAAACCTCAATAAGTCTCGCCTTTTAAGTCTAAAAGTGGTGAAATTTCTACCAATCGGTGGTCTTAAGATACCAATTCAGGGGAAGGAAATCTCATCCCAAAATTCATTGCGGTGAGAGAGTTGTAGTCCGGTTTATAAAGAGTGTGATAAACATCACCAAAAATTAAAACCTCCATAACTCTCTCATTTTAAGTGCAAAAGTGGTGAAATTTCTACCAATTGGAGGTCTTCAAATTCTCTTTCAGTGGAAAAAATCTCATTTAAGATTAGGTGGGGTGAGAGCGTTTTGGTCCATTTTTTTAAAGTGTGCGAAACGTCACCCAAAATTAAAACCTCCATAACTCTCTAATTTTAAGTCCAAAAGTGGTGAAATTTCTACCAATCGGAGGTCATAAGATTCTATTTCGGGGAAAGAAATCTCATTTCAAAATTTGTTGGGATGAGAGTTGTAGTCCATTTTATAAAGAGTGTGCGAAACGTCACCCAAAATTAAAACCACCATAACTCTCGCATTTTAAGTCCAAAAGTGGTGAAATTTCTACCAATCGGAGGTCCTAAGATTCTATTTCAGGGACAGAAATCTGATTTCAAAATTTGTTGGGATGAGAGTTGTAGTCCATTTTATAAAGTCTGTGCGGAACGTCACCAGAAATTAAAACCTCTATAACTCTCTCTCACTTTAAGTCCAAAAGTCGTGAAATTTCTACCAATCGGAGGTCTTCAAATTTCTTTCTGGGGAGAGAAATCTCGTTTCAAAATTCATTGGGGTGAGAGGGTTGTAGTCCGTTTTATAAAGAGTGTGTTAAATGTCACCAAAAATTAAAATCTCCATAACTCTCTCATTTTAATTGCAAAAGTGGTGAAATTTCTACAAATTGGAGGTCTTCAAATTCTATTTCAATCGAAAAAACCTCATTTAAAATTAGCGGGGGCGAGAGCGTTTTGGTCCATTTTATAAAGAGTGTGAAACGTCACCCAAAATTAAAACCTCCATAACTCTCGCATTTGAATTCCAAAAGTGGTGAAATTTCTACCAATCGGAGGTCTTCAAATTCTCTTTCGGGAGAGAGAAATCTCGTTTCAAAATTCATTGGGGTGAGTGAGTTGTAGTCCGTTTTATAAAGAGTTAAACGTCACCAAAATTAAAACCTCCATAAGTTTCGCATTTTAAGTGCAAAAGTGGTGAAATTTATTGCAATTGGAGGTCTTCAAATTCTCTTTCAATGGAAGAAATCTTGTTTAAGATTAGGTGGGCTGGGACTGTTTTGGCGCATTTTATAAAGAGTCGGAAACGTCACCCAAAATTAAAACCTCCATAACTCTAGCATTTTAAGTCCAAAAGGGGTGAAATTTCTACCAATCGGAGGTCCTAAGATTATATTTCAGGGAAAGAAATCTCATTTCAAAATTTATTGGGAAAGAACTCTCTAACACTTTAAGTAAAAAAGGGGTGAAATTTCTACTAATCGGATGTCTTCAAATTCTCTTTCAACAGAAAAAATCTCAATTAAAAATTCGGTGGGATGAGGGACTTTTTGTCCATTTTATAAAGAGTGTGTGAAACATCACCCAAAATTAAAAGCACCATAACTCTCTCATTTTAAGTCCAAAAGTGTTGAAATTTCTACCAATCGGAGGTCCTAAGATTCTATTTCAGGGGAAAGAAATCTCATTTCAAAATTTGTTGGGATGAGCGAGTTATAGTCCATTTTATAAAGAGTGTGTGCCACGTCACCCAAAATTAAAACCTCTATAACTCTCTCTCTCACTTTATGTCCAAAAGTGGTTAAATTTCTACCAATCGGAGGTCTTCAAATTCTCTTTCAGGGGACAGAAATCACGTTTCAAAATTCATTGGGGTTAGAGAGTTGTAGTCTGTTTTATAAAGAGTGTGTTAAACGTCACCAAAAATTAAAACCTCCATAACTCTCTGATTTTAAGTGCAAAAGTGGTAAAATTTCTACCAATTGGAGGACTTCAAATTCTCTTTCAATGGAAAAAGTCTCATTCAAGATTAGCGGGGGTGAGAGCGTTTCGGTCCATTTTATAAAAAGAGCGAAACGTCACCCAAAATTAAAACCTCCATAAGTCTCTCATTTCAGCTTCAAAAGTGGTGAAATTTCTACCAATAGGAGGTCTTCAAATTCTCTTTTACCGGAAAAAAATCTCATTTAAAATTCGGTGGGATGACGGAGTTTTTGTCCATTTTATAAAGAGTGTGTGAAACGTCACTCAAAATTAAAACCTCAATAAGTCTCGCCTTTTAAGTCTAAAAGTGGTGAAATTTCTACCAATCGGTGGTCTTAAGATACCAATTCAGGGGAAGGAAATCTCATCCCAAAATTCATTGCGGTGAGAGAGTTGTAGTCCGGTTTATAAAGAGTGTGATAAACATCACCAAAAATTAAAACCTCCATAACTCTCTCATTTTAAGTGCAAAAGTGGTGAAATTTCTACCAATTGGAGGTCTTCAAATTCTCTTTCAGTGGAAAAAATCTCATTTAAGATTAGGTGGGGTGAGAGCGTTTTGGTCCATTTTTTTAAAGTGTGCGAAACGTCACCCAAAATTAAAACCTCCATAACTCTCTAATTTTAAGTCCAAAAGTGGTGAAATTTCTACCAATCGGAGGTCATAAGATTCTATTTCGGGGAAAGAAATCTCATTTCAAAATTTGTTGGGATGAGAGTTGTAGTCCATTTTATAAAGAGTGTGCGAAACGTCACCCAAAATTAAAACCACCATAACTCTCGCATTTTAAGTCCAAAAGTGGTGAAATTTCTACCAATCGGAGGTCCTAAGATTCTATTTCAGGGACAGAAATCTGATTTCAAAATTTGTTGGGATGAGAGTTGTAGTCCATTTTATAAAGTCTGTGCGGAACGTCACCAGAAATTAAAACCTCTATAACTCTCTCTCACTTTAAGTCCAAAAGTCGTGAAATTTCTACCAATCGGAGGTCTTCAAATTTCTTTCTGGGGAGAGAAATCTCGTTTCAAAATTCATTGGGGTGAGAGGGTCGTAGTCCGTTTTATAAAGAGTGTGTTAAATGTCACCAAAAATTAAAATCTCCATAACTCTCTCATTTTAATTGCAAAAGTGGTGAAATTTCTACAAATTGGAGGTCTTCAAATTCTATTTCAATCGAAAAAACCTCATTTAAAATTAGCGGGGGCGAGAGCGTTTTGGTCCATTTTATAAAGAGTGTGAAACGTCACCCAAAATTAAAACCTCCATAACTCTCGCATTTGAATTCCAAAAGTGGTGAAATTTCTACCAATCGGAGGTCTTCAAATTCTCTTTCGGGAGAGAGAAATCTCGTTTCAAAATTCATTGGGGTGAGTGAGTTGTAGTCCGTTTTATAAAGAGTTAAACGTCACCAAAATTAAAACCTCCATAAGTTTCGCATTTTAAGTGCAAAAGTGGTGAAATTTATTGCAATTGGAGGTCTTCAAATTCTCTTTCAATGGAAGAAATCTTGTTTAAGATTAGGTGGGCTGGGACTGTTTTGGCGCATTTTATAAAGAGTCGGAAACGTCACCCAAAATTAAAACCTCCATAACTCTAGCATTTTAAGTCCAAAAGGGGTGAAATTTCTACCAATCGGAGGTCCTAAGATTATATTTCAGGGAAAGAAATCTCATTTCAAAATTTATTGGGAAAGAACTCTCTCTCACTTTAAGTAAAAAAGGGGTGAAATTTCTACTAATCGGATGTCTTCAAATTCTCTTTCAACAGAAAAAATCTCAATTAAAAATTCGGTGGGATGAGGGACTTTTTGTCCATTTTATAAAGAGTGTGTGAAACATCACCCAAAATTAAAAGCACCATAACTCTCTCATTTTAAGTCCAAAAGTGTTGAAATTTCTACCAATCGGAGGTCCTAAGATTCTATTTCAGGGGAAAGAAATCTCATTTCAAAATTTGTTGGGATGAGCGAGTTATAGTCCATTTTATAAAGAGTGTGTGCCACGTCACCCAAAATTAAAACCTCTATAACTCTCTCTCTCACTTTATGTCCAAAAGTGGTTAAATTTCTACCAATCGGAGGTCTTCAAATTCTCTTTCAGGGGACAGAAATCACGTTTCAAAATTCATTGGGGTTAGAGAGTTGTAGTCTGTTTTATAAAGAGTGTGTTAAACGTCACCAAAAATTAAAACCTCCATAACTCTCTGATTTTAAGTGCAAAAGTGGTAAAATTTCTACCAATTGGAGGACTTCAAATTCTCTTTCAATGGAAAAAGTCTCATTCAAGATTAGCGGGGGTGAGAGCGTTTCGGTCCATTTTATAAAAAGAGCGAAACGTCACCCAAAATTAAAACCTCCATAAGTCTCTCATTTCAGCTTCAAAAGTGGTGAAATTTCTACCAATAGGAGGTCTTCAAATTCTCTTTTACCGGAAAAAAATCTCATTTAAAATTCGGTGGGATGACGGAGTTTTTGTCCATTTTATAAAGAGTGTGTGAAACGTCACTCAAAATTAAAACCTCAATAAGTCTCGCCTTTTAAGTCTAAAAGTGGTGAAATTTCTACCAATCGGTGGTCTTAAGATACCAATTCAGGGGAAGGAAATCTCATCCCAAAATTCATTGCGGTGAGAGAGTTGTAGTCCGGTTTATAAAGAGTGTGATAAACATCACCAAAAATTAAAACCTCCATAACTCTCTCATTTTAAGTGCAAAAGTGGTGAAATTTCTACCAATTGGAGGTCTTCAAATTCTCTTTCAGTGGAAAAAATCTCATTTAAGATTAGGTGGGGTGAGAGCGTTTTGGTCCATTTTTTTAAAGTGTGCGAAACGTCACCCAAAATTAAAACCTCCATAACTCTCTAATTTTAAGTCCAAAAGTGGTGAAATTTCTACCAATCGGAGGTCATAAGATTCTATTTCGGGGAAAGAAATCTCATTTCAAAATTTGTTGGGATGAGAGTTGTAGTCCATTTTATAAAGAGTGTGCGAAACGTCACCCAAAATTAAAACCACCATAACTCTCGCATTTTAAGTCCAAAAGTGGTGAAATTTCTACCAATCGGAGGTCCTAAGATTCTATTTCAGGGACAGAAATCTGATTTCAAAATTTGTTGGGATGAGAGTTGTAGTCCATTTTATAAAGTCTGTGCGGAACGTCACCAGAAATTAAAACCTCTATAACTCTCTCTCACTTTAAGTCCAAAAGTCGTGAAATTTCTACCAATCGGAGGTCTTCAAATTTCTTTCTGGGGAGAGAAATCTCGTTTCAAAATTCATTGGGGTGAGAGGGTTGTAGTCCGTTTTATAAAGAGTGTGTTAAATGTCACCAAAAATTAAAATCTCCATAACTCTCTCATTTTAATTGCAAAAGTGGTGAAATTTCTACAAATTGGAGGTCTTCAAATTCTATTTCAATCGAAAAAACCTCATTTAAAATTAGCGGGGGCGAGAGCGTTTTGGTCCATTTTATAAAGAGTGTGAAACGTCACCCAAAATTAAAACCTCCATAACTCTCGCATTTGAATTCCAAAAGTGGTGAAATTTCTACCAATCGGAGGTCTTCAAATTCTCTTTCGGGAGAGAGAAATCTCGTTTCAAAATTCATTGGGGTGAGTGAGTTGTAGTCCGTTTTATAAAGAGTTAAACGTCACCAAAATTAAAACCTCCATAAGTTTCGCATTTTAAGTGCAAAAGTGGTGAAATTTATTGCAATTGGAGGTCTTCAAATTCTCTTTCAATGGAAGAAATCTTGTTTAAGATTAGGTGGGCTGGGACTGTTTTGGCGCATTTTATAAAGAGTCGGAAACGTCACCCAAAATTAAAACCTCCATAACTCTAGCATTTTAAGTCCAAAAGGGGTGAAATTTCTACCAATCGGAGGTCCTAAGATTATATTTCAGGGAAAGAAATCTCATTTCAAAATTTATTGGGAAAGAACTCTCTAACACTTTAAGTAAAAAAGGGGTGAAATTTCTACTAATCGGATGTCTTCAAATTCTCTTTCAACAGAAAAAATCTCAATTAAAAATTCGGTGGGATGAGGGACTTTTTGTCCATTTTATAAAGAGTGTGTGAAACATCACCCAAAATTAAAAGCACCATAACTCTCTCATTTTAAGTCCAAAAGTGTTGAAATTTCTACCAATCGGAGGTCCTAAGATTCTATTTCAGGGGAAAGAAATCTCATTTCAAAATTTGTTGGGATGAGCGAGTTATAGTCCATTTTATAAAGAGTGTGTGCCACGTCACCCAAAATTAAAACCTCTATAACTCTCTCTCTCACTTTATGTCCAAAAGTGGTTAAATTTCTACCAATCGGAGGTCTTCAAATTCTCTTTCAGGGGACAGAAATCACGTTTCAAAATTCATTGGGGTTAGAGAGTTGTAGTCTGTTTTATAAAGAGTGTGTTAAACGTCACCAAAAATTAAAACCTCCATAACTCTCTGATTTTAAGTGCAAAAGTGGTAAAATTTCTACCAATTGGAGGACTTCAAATTCTCTTTCAATGGAAAAAGTCTCATTCAAGATTAGCGGGGGTGAGAGCGTTTCGGTCCATTTTATAAAAAGAGCGAAACGTCACCCAAAATTAAAACCTCCATAAGTCTCTCATTTCAGCTTCAAAAGTGGTGAAATTTCTACCAATAGGAGGTCTTCAAATTCTCTTTTACCGGAAAAAAATCTCATTTAAAATTCGGTGGGATGACGGAGTTTTTGTCCATTTTATAAAGAGTGTGTGAAACGTCACTCAAAATTAAAACCTCAATAAGTCTCGCCTTTTAAGTCTAAAAGTGGTGAAATTTCTACCAATCGGTGGTCTTAAGATACCAATTCAGGGGAAGGAAATCTCATCCCAAAATTCATTGCGGTGAGAGAGTTGTAGTCCGGTTTATAAAGAGTGTGATAAACATCACCAAAAATTAAAACCTCCATAACTCTCTCATTTTAAGTGCAAAAGTGGTGAAATTTCTACCAATTGGAGGTCTTCAAATTCTCTTTCAGTGGAAAAAATCTCATTTAAGATTAGGTGGGGTGAGAGCGTTTTGGTCCATTTTTTTAAAGTGTGCGAAACGTCACCCAAAATTAAAACCTCCATAACTCTCTAATTTTAAGTCCAAAAGTGGTGAAATTTCTACCAATCGGAGGTCATAAGATTCTATTTCGGGGAAAGAAATCTCATTTCAAAATTTGTTGGGATGAGAGTTGTAGTCCATTTTATAAAGAGTGTGCGAAACGTCACCCAAAATTAAAACCACCATAACTCTCGCATTTTAAGTCCAAAAGTGGTGAAATTTCTACCAATCGGAGGTCCTAAGATTCTATTTCAGGGACAGAAATCTGATTTCAAAATTTGTTGGGATGAGAGTTGTAGTCCATTTTATAAAGTCTGTGCGGAACGTCACCAGAAATTAAAACCTCTATAACTCTCTCTCACTTTAAGTCCAAAAGTCGTGAAATTTCTACCAATCGGAGGTCTTCAAATTTCTTTCTGGGGAGAGAAATCTCGTTTCAAAATTCATTGGGGTGAGAGGGTTGTAGTCCGTTTTATAAAGAGTGTGTTAAATGTCACCAAAAATTAAAATCTCCATAACTCTCTCATTTTAATTGCAAAAGTGGTGAAATTTCTACAAATTGGAGGTCTTCAAATTCTATTTCAATCGAAAAAACCTCATTTAAAATTAGCGGGGGCGAGAGCGTTTTGGTCCATTTTATAAAGAGTGTGAAACGTCACCCAAAATTAAAACCTCCATAACTCTCGCATTTGAATTCCAAAAGTGGTGAAATTTCTACCAATCGGAGGTCTTCAAATTCTCTTTCGGGAGAGAGAAATCTCGTTTCAAAATTCATTGGGGTGAGTGAGTTGTAGTCCGTTTTATAAAGAGTTAAACGTCACCAAAATTAAAACCTCCATAAGTTTCGCATTTTAAGTGCAAAAGTGGTGAAATTTATTGCAATTGGAGGTCTTCAAATTCTCTTTCAATGGAAGAAATCTTGTTTAAGATTAGGTGGGCTGGGACTGTTTTGGCGCATTTTATAAAGAGTCGGAAACGTCACCCAAAATTAAAACCTCCATAACTCTAGCATTTTAAGTCCAAAAGGGGTGAAATTTCTACCAATCGGAGGTCCTAAGATTATATTTCAGGGAAAGAAATCTCATTTCAAAATTTATTGGGAAAGAACTCTCTAACACTTTAAGTAAAAAAGGGGTGAAATTTCTACTAATCGGATGTCTTCAAATTCTCTTTCAACAGAAAAAATCTCAATTAAAAATTCGGTGGGATGAGGGACTTTTTGTCCATTTTATAAAGAGTGTGTGAAACATCACCCAAAATTAAAAGCACCATAACTCTCTCATTTTAAGTCCAAAAGTGTTGAAATTTCTACCAATCGGAGGTCCTAAGATTCTATTTCAGGGGAAAGAAATCTCATTTCAAAATTTGTTGGGATGAGCGAGTTATAGTCCATTTTATAAAGAGTGTGTGCCACGTCACCCAAAATTAAAACCTCTATAACTCTCTCTCTCACTTTATGTCCAAAAGTGGTTAAATTTCTACCAATCGGAGGTCTTCAAATTCTCTTTCAGGGGACAGAAATCACGTTTCAAAATTCATTGGGGTTAGAGAGTTGTAGTCTGTTTTATAAAGAGTGTGTTAAACGTCACCAAAAATTAAAACCTCCATAACTCTCTGATTTTAAGTGCAAAAGTGGTAAAATTTCTACCAATTGGAGGACTTCAAATTCTCTTTCAATGGAAAAAGTCTCATTCAAGATTAGCGGGGGTGAGAGCGTTTCGGTCCATTTTATAAAAAGAGCGAAACGTCACCCAAAATTAAAACCTCCATAAGTCTCTCATTTCAGCTTCAAAAGTGGTGAAATTTCTACCAATAGGAGGTCTTCAAATTCTCTTTTACCGGAAAAAAATCTCATTTAAAATTCGGTGGGATGACGGAGTTTTTGTCCATTTTATAAAGAGTGTGTGAAACGTCACTCAAAATTAAAACCTCAATAAGTCTCGCCTTTTAAGTCTAAAAGTGGTGAAATTTCTACCAATCGGTGGTCTTAAGATACCAATTCAGGGGAAGGAAATCTCATCCCAAAATTCATTGCGGTGAGAGAGTTGTAGTCCGGTTTATAAAGAGTGTGATAAACATCACCAAAAATTAAAACCTCCATAACTCTCTCATTTTAAGTGCAAAAGTGGTGAAATTTCTACCAATTGGAGGTCTTCAAATTCTCTTTCAGTGGAAAAAATCTCATTTAAGATTAGGTGGGGTGAGAGCGTTTTGGTCCATTTTTTTAAAGTGTGCGAAACGTCACCCAAAATTAAAACCTCCATAACTCTCTAATTTTAAGTCCAAAAGTGGTGAAATTTCTACCAATCGGAGGTCATAAGATTCTATTTCGGGGAAAGAAATCTCATTTCAAAATTTGTTGGGATGAGAGTTGTAGTCCATTTTATAAAGAGTGTGCGAAACGTCACCCAAAATTAAAACCACCATAACTCTCGCATTTTAAGTCCAAAAGTGGTGAAATTTCTACCAATCGGAGGTCCTAAGATTCTATTTCAGGGACAGAAATCTGATTTCAAAATTTGTTGGGATGAGAGTTGTAGTCCATTTTATAAAGTCTGTGCGGAACGTCACCAGAAATTAAAACCTCTATAACTCTCTCTCACTTTAAGTCCAAAAGTCGTGAAATTTCTACCAATCGGAGGTCTTCAAATTTCTTTCTGGGGAGAGAAATCTCGTTTCAAAATTCATTGGGGTGAGAGGGTTGTAGTCCGTTTTATAAAGAGTGTGTTAAATGTCACCAAAAATTAAAATCTCCATAACTCTCTCATTTTAATTGCAAAAGTGGCGAAATTTCTACAAATTGGAGGTCTTCAAATTCTATTTCAATCGAAAAAACCTCATTTAAAATTAGCGGGGGCGAGAGCGTTTTGGTCCATTTTATAAAGAGTGTGAAACGTCACCCAAAATTAAAACCTCCATAACTCTCGCATTTGAATTCCAAAAGTGGTGAAATTTCTACCAATCGGAGGTCTTCAAATTCTCTTTCGGGAGAGAGAAATCTCGTTTCAAAATTCATTGGGGTGAGTGAGTTGTAGTCCGTTTTATAAAGAGTTAAACGTCACCAAAATTAAAACCTCCATAAGTTTCGCATTTTAAGTGCAAAAGTGGTGAAATTTATTGCAATTGGAGGTCTTCAAATTCTCTTTCAATGGAAGAAATCTTGTTTAAGATTAGGTGGGCTGGGACTGTTTTGGCGCATTTTATAAAGAGTCGGAAACGTCACCCAAAATTAAAACCTCCATAACTCTAGCATTTTAAGTCCAAAAGGGGTGAAATTTCTACCAATCGGAGGTCCTAAGATTATATTTCAGGGAAAGAAATCTCATTTCAAAATTTATTGGGAAAGAACTCTCTCTCACTTTAAGTAAAAAAGGGGTGAAATTTCTACTAATCGGATGTCTTCAAATTCTCTTTCAACAGAAAAAATCTCAATTAAAAATTCGGTGGGATGAGGGACTTTTTGTCCATTTTATAAAGAGTGTGTGAAACATCACCCAAAATTAAAAGCACCATAACTCTCTCATTTTAAGTCCAAAAGTGTTGAAATTTCTACCAATCGGAGGTCCTAAGATTCTATTTCAGGGGAAAGAAATCTCATTTCAAAATTTGTTGGGATGAGCGAGTTATAGTCCATTTTATAAAGAGTGTGTGCCACGTCACCCAAAATTAAAACCTCTATAACTCTCTCTCTCACTTTATGTCCAAAAGTGGTTAAATTTCTACCAATCGGAGGTCTTCAAATTCTCTTTCAGGGGACAGAAATCACGTTTCAAAATTCATTGGGGTTAGAGAGTTGTAGTCTGTTTTATAAAGAGTGTGTTAAACGTCACCAAAAATTAAAACCTCCATAACTCTCTGATTTTAAGTGCAAAAGTGGTAAAATTTCTACCAATTGGAGGACTTCAAATTCTCTTTCAATGGAAAAAGTCTCATTCAAGATTAGCGGGGGTGAGAGCGTTTCGGTCCATTTTATAAAAAGAGCGAAACGTCACCCAAAATTAAAACCTCCATAAGTCTCTCATTTCAGCTTCAAAAGTGGTGAAATTTCTACCAATAGGAGGTCTTCAAATTCTCTTTTACCGGAAAAAAATCTCATTTAAAATTCGGTGGGATGACGGAGTTTTTGTCCATTTTATAAAGAGTGTGTGAAACGTCACTCAAAATTAAAACCTCAATAAGTCTCGCCTTTTAAGTCTAAAAGTGGTGAAATTTCTACCAATCGGTGGTCTTAAGATACCAATTCAGGGGAAGGAAATCTCATCCCAAAATTCATTGCGGTGAGAGAGTTGTAGTCCGGTTTATAAAGAGTGTGATAAACATCACCAAAAATTAAAACCTCCATAACTCTCTCATTTTAAGTGCAAAAGTGGTGAAATTTCTACCAATTGGAGGTCTTCAAATTCTCTTTCAGTGGAAAAAATCTCATTTAAGATTAGGTGGGGTGAGAGCGTTTTGGTCCATTTTTTTAAAGTGTGCGAAACGTCACCCAAAATTAAAACCTCCATAACTCTCTAATTTTAAGTCCAAAAGTGGTGAAATTTCTACCAATCGGAGGTCATAAGATTCTATTTCGGGGAAAGAAATCTCATTTCAAAATTTGTTGGGATGAGAGTTGTAGTCCATTTTATAAAGAGTGTGCGAAACGTCACCCAAAATTAAAACCACCATAACTCTCGCATTTTAAGTCCAAAAGTGGTGAAATTTCTACCAATCGGAGGTCCTAAGATTCTATTTCAGGGACAGAAATCTGATTTCAAAATTTGTTGGGATGAGAGTTGTAGTCCATTTTATAAAGTCTGTGCGGAACGTCACCAGAAATTAAAACCTCTATAACTCTCTCTCACTTTAAGTCCAAAAGTCGTGAAATTTCTACCAATCGGAGGTCTTCAAATTTCTTTCTGGGGAGAGAAATCTCGTTTCAAAATTCATTGGGGTGAGAGGGTTGTAGTCCGTTTTATAAAGAGTGTGTTAAATGTCACCAAAAATTAAAATCTCCATAACTCTCTCATTTTAATTGCAAAAGTGGCGAAATTTCTACAAATTGGAGGTCTTCAAATTCTATTTCAATCGAAAAAACCTCATTTAAAATTAGCGGGGGCGAGAGCGTTTTGGTCCATTTTATAAAGAGTGTGAAACGTCACCCAAAATTAAAACCTCCATAACTCTCGCATTTGAATTCCAAAAGTGGTGAAATTTCTACCAATCGGAGGTCTTCAAATTCTCTTTCGGGAGAGAGAAATCTCGTTTCAAAATTCATTGGGGTGAGTGAGTTGTAGTCCGTTTTATAAAGAGTTAAACGTCACCAAAATTAAAACCTCCATAAGTTTCGCATTTTAAGTGCAAAAGTGGTGAAATTTATTGCAATTGGAGGTCTTCAAATTCTCTTTCAATGGAAGAAATCTTGTTTAAGATTAGGTGGGCTGGGACTGTTTTGGCGCATTTTATAAAGAGTCGGAAACGTCACCCAAAATTAAAACCTCCATAACTCTAGCATTTTAAGTCCAAAAGGGGTGAAATTTCTACCAATCGGAGGTCCTAAGATTATATTTCAGGGAAAGAAATCTCATTTCAAAATTTATTGGGAAAGAACTCTCTCTCACTTTAAGTAAAAAAGGGGTGAAATTTCTACTAATCGGATGTCTTCAAATTCTCTTTCAACAGAAAAAATCTCAATTAAAAATTCGGTGGGATGAGGGACTTTTTGTCCATTTTATAAAGAGTGTGTGAAACATCACCCAAAATTAAAAGCACCATAACTCTCTCATTTTAAGTCCAAAAGTGTTGAAATTTCTACCAATCAGAGGTCCTAAGATTCTATTTCAGGGGAAAGAAATCTCATTTCAAAATTTGTTGGGATGAGCGAGTTATAGTCCATTTTATAAAGAGTGTGTGCCACGTCACCCAAAATTAAAACCTCTATAACTCTCTCTCTCACTTTATGTCCAAAAGTGGTTAAATTTCTACCAATCGGAGGTCTTCAAATTCTCTTTCAGGGGACAGAAATCACGTTTCAAAATTCATTGGGGTTAGAGAGTTGTAGTCTGTTTTATAAAGAGTGTGTTAAACGTCACCAAAAATTAAAACCTCCATAACTCTCTGATTTTAAGTGCAAAAGTGGTAAAATTTCTACCAATTGGAGGACTTCAAATTCTCTTTCAATGGAAAAAGTCTCATTCAAGATTAGCGGGGGTGAGAGCGTTTCGGTCCATTTTATAAAAAGAGCGAAACGTCACCCAAAATTAAAACCTCCATAAGTCTCTCATTTCAGCTTCAAAAGTGGTGAAATTTCTACCAATAGGAGGTCTTCAAATTCTCTTTTACCGGAAAAAAATCTCATTTAAAATTCGGTGGGATGACGGAGTTTTTGTCCATTTTATAAAGAGTGTGTGAAACGTCACTCAAAATTAAAACCTCAATAAGTCTCGCCTTTTAAGTCTAAAAGTGGTGAAATTTCTACCAATCGGTGGTCTTAAGATACCAATTCAGGGGAAGGAAATCTCATCCCAAAATTCATTGCGGTGAGAGAGTTGTAGTCCGGTTTATAAAGAGTGTGATAAACATCACCAAAAATTAAAACCTCCATAACTCTCTCATTTTAAGTGCAAAAGTGGTGAAATTTCTACCAATTGGAGGTCTTCAAATTCTCTTTCAGTGGAAAAAATCTCATTTAAGATTAGGTGGGGTGAGAGCGTTTTGGTCCATTTTTTTAAAGTGTGCGAAACGTCACCCAAAATTAAAACCTCCATAACTCTCTAATTTTAAGTCCAAAAGTGGTGAAATTTCTACCAATCGGAGGTCATAAGATTCTATTTCGGGGAAAGAAATCTCATTTCAAAATTTGTTGGGATGAGAGTTGTAGTCCATTTTATAAAGAGTGTGCGAAACGTCACCCAAAATTAAAACCACCATAACTCTCGCATTTTAAGTCCAAAAGTGGTGAAATTTCTACCAATCGGAGGTCCTAAGATTCTATTTCAGGGACAGAAATCTGATTTCAAAATTTGTTGGGATGAGAGTTGTAGTCCATTTTATAAAGTCTGTGCGGAACGTCACCAGAAATTAAAACCTCTATAACTCTCTCTCACTTTAAGTCCAAAAGTCGTGAAATTTCTACCAATCGGAGGTCTTCAAATTTCTTTCTGGGGAGAGAAATCTCGTTTCAAAATTCATTGGGGTGAGAGGGTTGTAGTCCGTTTTATAAAGAGTGTGTTAAATGTCACCAAAAATTAAAATCTCCATAACTCTCTCATTTTAATTGCAAAAGTGGCGAAATTTCTACAAATTGGAGGTCTTCAAATTCTATTTCAATCGAAAAAACCTCATTTAAAATTAGCGGGGGCGAGAGCGTTTTGGTCCATTTTATAAAGAGTGTGAAACGTCACCCAAAATTAAAACCTCCATAACTCTCGCATTTGAATTCCAAAAGTGGTGAAATTTCTACCAATCGGAGGTCTTCAAATTCTCTTTCGGGAGAGAGAAATCTCGTTTCAAAATTCATTGGGGTGAGTGAGTTGTAGTCCGTTTTATAAAGAGTTAAACGTCACCAAAATTAAAACCTCCATAAGTTTCGCATTTTAAGTGCAAAAGTGGTGAAATTTATTGCAATTGGAGGTCTTCAAATTCTCTTTCAATGGAAGAAATCTTGTTTAAGATTAGGTGGGCTGGGACTGTTTTGGCGCATTTTATAAAGAGTCGGAAACGTCACCCAAAATTAAAACCTCCATAACTCTAGCATTTTAAGTCCAAAAGGGGTGAAATTTCTACCAATCGGAGGTCCTAAGATTATATTTCAGGGAAAGAAATCTCATTTCAAAATTTATTGGGAAAGAACTCTCTCTCACTTTAAGTAAAAAAGGGGTGAAATTTCTACTAATCGGATGTCTTCAAATTCTCTTTCAACAGAAAAAATCTCAATTAAAAATTCGGTGGGATGAGGGACTTTTTGTCCATTTTATAAAGAGTGTGTGAAACATCACCCAAAATTAAAAGCACCATAACTCTCTCATTTTAAGTCCAAAAGTGTTGAAATTTCTACCAATCGGAGGTCCTAAGATTCTATTTCAGGGGAAAGAAATCTCATTTCAAAATTTGTTGGGATGAGCGAGTTATAGTCCATTTTATAAAGAGTGTGTGCCACGTCACCCAAAATTAAAACCTCTATAACTCTCTCTCTCACTTTATGTCCAAAAGTGGTTAAATTTCTACCAATCGGAGGTCTTCAAATTCTCTTTCAGGGGACAGAAATCACGTTTCAAAATTCATTGGGGTTAGAGAGTTGTAGTCTGTTTTATAAAGAGTGTGTTAAACGTCACCAAAAATTAAAACCTCCATAACTCTCTGATTTTAAGTGCAAAAGTGGTAAAATTTCTACCAATTGGAGGACTTCAAATTCTCTTTCAATGGAAAAAGTCTCATTCAAGATTAGCGGGGGTGAGAGCGTTTCGGTCCATTTTATAAAAAGAGCGAAACGTCACCCAAAATTAAAACCTCCATAAGTCTCTCATTTCAGCTTCAAAAGTGGTGAAATTTCTACCAATAGGAGGTCTTCAAATTCTCTTTTACCGGAAAAAAATCTCATTTAAAATTCGGTGGGATGACGGAGTTTTTGTCCATTTTATAAAGAGTGTGTGAAACGTCACTCAAAATTAAAACCTCAATAAGTCTCGCCTTTTAAGTCTAAAAGTGGTGAAATTTCTACCAATCGGTGGTCTTAAGATACCAATTCAGGGGAAGGAAATCTCATCCCAAAATTCATTGCGGTGAGAGAGTTGTAGTCCGGTTTATAAAGAGTGTGATAAACATCACCAAAAATTAAAACCTCCATAACTCTCTCATTTTAAGTGCAAAAGTGGTGAAATTTCTACCAATTGGAGGTCTTCAAATTCTCTTTCAGTGGAAAAAATCTCATTTAAGATTAGGTGGGGTGAGAGCGTTTTGGTCCATTTTTTTAAAGTGTGCGAAACGTCACCCAAAATTAAAACCTCCATAACTCTCTAATTTTAAGTCCAAAAGTGGTGAAATTTCTACCAATCGGAGGTCATAAGATTCTATTTCGGGGAAAGAAATCTCATTTCAAAATTTGTTGGGATGAGAGTTGTAGTCCATTTTATAAAGAGTGTGCGAAACGTCACCCAAAATTAAAACCACCATAACTCTCGCATTTTAAGTCCAAAAGTGGTGAAATTTCTACCAATCGGAGGTCCTAAGATTCTATTTCAGGGACAGAAATCTGATTTCAAAATTTGTTGGGATGAGAGTTGTAGTCCATTTTATAAAGTCTGTGCGGAACGTCACCAGAAATTAAAACCTCTATAACTCTCTCTCACTTTAAGTCCAAAAGTCGTGAAATTTCTACCAATCGGAGGTCTTCAAATTTCTTTCTGGGGAGAGAAATCTCGTTTCAAAATTCATTGGGGTGAGAGGGTTGTAGTCCGTTTTATAAAGAGTGTGTTAAATGTCACCAAAAATTAAAATCTCCATAACTCTCTCATTTTAATTGCAAAAGTGGCGAAATTTCTACAAATTGGAGGTCTTCAAATTCTATTTCAATCGAAAAAACCTCATTTAAAATTAGCGGGGGCGAGAGCGTTTTGGTCCATTTTATAAAGAGTGTGAAACGTCACCCAAAATTAAAACCTCCATAACTCTCGCATTTGAATTCCAAAAGTGGTGAAATTTCTACCAATCGGAGGTCTTCAAATTCTCTTTCGGGAGAGAGAAATCTCGTTTCAAAATTCATTGGGGTGAGTGAGTTGTAGTCCGTTTTATAAAGAGTTAAACGTCACCAAAATTAAAACCTCCATAAGTTTCGCATTTTAAGTGCAAAAGTGGTGAAATTTATTGCAATTGGAGGTCTTCAAATTCTCTTTCAATGGAAGAAATCTTGTTTAAGATTAGGTGGGCTGGGACTGTTTTGGCGCATTTTATAAAGAGTCGGAAACGTCACCCAAAATTAAAACCTCCATAACTCTAGCATTTTAAGTCCAAAAGGGGTGAAATTTCTACCAATCGGAGGTCCTAAGATTATATTTCAGGGAAAGAAATCTCATTTCAAAATTTATTGGGAAAGAACTCTCTCTCACTTTAAGTAAAAAAGGGGTGAAATTTCTACTAATCGGATGTCTTCAAATTCTCTTTCAACAGAAAAAATCTCAATTAAAAATTCGGTGGGATGAGGGACTTTTTGTCCATTTTATAAAGAGTGTGTGAAACATCACCCAAAATTAAAAGCACCATAACTCTCTCATTTTAAGTCCAAAAGTGTTGAAATTTCTACCAATCGGAGGTCCTAAGATTCTATTTCAGGGGAAAGAAATCTCATTTCAAAATTTGTTGGGATGAGCGAGTTATAGTCCATTTTATAAAGAGTGTGTGCCACGTCACCCAAAATTAAAACCTCTATAACTCTCTCTCTCACTTTATGTCCAAAAGTGGTTAAATTTCTACCAATCGGAGGTCTTCAAATTCTCTTTCAGGGGACAGAAATCACGTTTCAAAATTCATTGGGGTTAGAGAGTTGTAGTCTGTTTTATAAAGAGTGTGTTAAACGTCACCAAAAATTAAAACCTCCATAACTCTCTGATTTTAAGTGCAAAAGTGGTAAAATTTCTACCAATTGGAGGACTTCAAATTCTCTTTCAATGGAAAAAGTCTCATTCAAGATTAGCGGGGGTGAGAGCGTTTCGGTCCATTTTATAAAAAGAGCGAAACGTCACCCAAAATTAAAACCTCCATAAGTCTCTCATTTCAGCTTCAAAAGTGGTGAAATTTCTACCAATAGGAGGTCTTCAAATTCTCTTTTACCGGAAAAAAATCTCATTTAAAATTCGGTGGGATGACGGAGTTTTTGTCCATTTTATAAAGAGTGTGTGAAACGTCACTCAAAATTAAAACCTCAATAAGTCTCGCCTTTTAAGTCTAAAAGTGGTGAAATTTCTACCAATCGGTGGTCTTAAGATACCAATTCAGGGGAAGGAAATCTCATCCCAAAATTCATTGCGGTGAGAGAGTTGTAGTCCGGTTTATAAAGAGTGTGATAAACATCACCAAAAATTAAAACCTCCATAACTCTCTCATTTTAAGTGCAAAAGTGGTGAAATTTCTACCAATTGGAGGTCTTCAAATTCTCTTTCAGTGGAAAAAATCTCATTTAAGATTAGGTGGGGTGAGAGCGTTTTGGTCCATTTTTTAAAGTGTGCGAAACGTCACCCAAAATTAAAACCTCCATAACTCTCTAATTTTAAGTCCAAAAGTGGTGAAATTTCTACCAATCGGAGGTCATAAGATTCTATTTCGGGGAAAGAAATCTCATTTCAAAATTTGTTGGGATGAGAGTTGTAGTCCATTTTATAAAGAGTGTGCGAAACGTCACCCAAAATTAAAACCACCATAACTCTCGCATTTTAAGTCCAAAAGTGGTGAAATTTCTACCAATCGGAGGTCCTAAGATTCTATTTCAGGGACAGAAATCTGATTTCAAAATTTGTTGGGATGAGAGTTGTAGTCCATTTTATAAAGTCTGTGCGGAACGTCACCAGAAATTAAAACCTCTATAACTCTCTCTCACTTTAAGTCCAAAAGTCGTGAAATTTCTACCAATCGGAGGTCTTCAAATTTCTTTCTGGGGAGAGAAATCTCGTTTCAAAATTCATTGGGGTGAGAGGGTTGTAGTCCGTTTTATAAAGAGTGTGTTAAATGTCACCAAAAATTAAAATCTCCATAACTCTCTCATTTTAATTGCAAAAGTGGCGAAATTTCTACAAATTGGAGGTCTTCAAATTCTATTTCAATCGAAAAAACCTCATTTAAAATTAGCGGGGGCGAGAGCGTTTTGGTCCATTTTATAAAGAGTGTGAAACGTCACCCAAAATTAAAACCTCCATAACTCTCGCATTTGAATTCCAAAAGTGGTGAAATTTCTACCAATCGGAGGTCTTCAAATTCTCTTTCGGGAGAGAGAAATCTCGTTTCAAAATTCATTGGGGTGAGTGAGTTGTAGTCCGTTTTATAAAGAGTTAAACGTCACCAAAATTAAAACCTCCATAAGTTTCGCATTTTAAGTGCAAAAGTGGTGAAATTTATTGCAATTGGAGGTCTTCAAATTCTCTTTCAATGGAAGAAATCTTGTTTAAGATTAGGTGGGCTGGGACTGTTTTGGCGCATTTTATAAAGAGTCGGAAACGTCACCCAAAATTAAAACCTCCATAACTCTAGCATTTTAAGTCCAAAAGGGGTGAAATTTCTACCAATCGGAGGTCCTAAGATTATATTTCAGGGAAAGAAATCTCATTTCAAAATTTATTGGGAAAGAACTCTCTAACACTTTAAGTAAAAAAGGGGTGAAATTTCTACTAATCGGATGTCTTCAAATTCTCTTTCAACAGAAAAAATCTCAATTAAAAATTCGGTGGGATGAGGGACTTTTTGTCCATTTTATAAAGAGTGTGTGAAACATCACCCAAAATTAAAAGCACCATAACTCTCTCATTTTAAGTCCAAAAGTGTTGAAATTTCTACCAATCGGAGGTCCTAAGATTCTATTTCAGGGGAAAGAAATCTCATTTCAAAATTTGTTGGGATGAGCGAGTTATAGTCCATTTTATAAAGAGTGTGTGCCACGTCACCCAAAATTAAAACCTCTATAACTCTCTCTCTCACTTTATGTCCAAAAGTGGTTAAATTTCTACCAATCGGAGGTCTTCAAATTCTCTTTCAGGGGACAGAAATCACGTTTCAAAATTCATTGGGGTTAGAGAGTTGTAGTCTGTTTTATAAAGAGTGTGTTAAACGTCACCAAAAATTAAAACCTCCATAACTCTCTGATTTTAAGTGCAAAAGTGGTAAAATTTCTACCAATTGGAGGACTTCAAATTCTCTTTCAATGGAAAAAGTCTCATTCAAGATTAGCGGGGGTGAGAGCGTTTCGGTCCATTTTATAAAAAGAGCGAAACGTCACCCAAAATTAAAACCTCCATAAGTCTCTCATTTCAGCTTCAAAAGTGGTGAAATTTCTACCAATAGGAGGTCTTCAAATTCTCTTTTACCGGAAAAAAATCTCATTTAAAATTCGGTGGGATGACGGAGTTTTTGTCCATTTTATAAAGAGTGTGTGAAACGTCACTCAAAATTAAAACCTCAATAAGTCTCGCCTTTTAAGTCTAAAAGTGGTGAAATTTCTACCAATCGGTGGTCTTAAGATACCAATTCAGGGGAAGGAAATCTCATCCCAAAATTCATTGCGGTGAGAGAGTTGTAGTCCGGTTTATAAAGAGTGTGATAAACATCACCAAAAATTAAAACCTCCATAACTCTCTCATTTTAAGTGCAAAAGTGGTGAAATTTCTACCAATTGGAGGTCTTCAAATTCTCTTTCAGTGGAAAAAATCTCATTTAAGATTAGGTGGGGTGAGAGCGTTTTGGTCCATTTTTTAAAGTGTGCGAAACGTCACCCAAAATTAAAACCTCCATAACTCTCTAATTTTAAGTCCAAAAGTGGTGAAATTTCTACCAATCGGAGGTCATAAGATTCTATTTCGGGGAAAGAAATCTCATTTCAAAATTTGTTGGGATGAGAGTTGTAGTCCATTTTATAAAGAGTGTGCGAAACGTCACCCAAAATTAAAACCACCATAACTCTCGCATTTTAAGTCCAAAAGTGGTGAAATTTCTACCAATCGGAGGTCCTAAGATTCTATTTCAGGGACAGAAATCTGATTTCAAAATTTGTTGGGATGAGAGTTGTAGTCCATTTTATAAAGTCTGTGCGGAACGTCACCAGAAATTAAAACCTCTATAACTCTCTCTCACTTTAAGTCCAAAAGTCGTGAAATTTCTACCAATCGGAGGTCTTCAAATTTCTTTCTGGGGAGAGAAATCTCGTTTCAAAATTCATTGGGGTGAGAGGGTTGTAGTCCGTTTTATAAAGAGTGTGTTAAATGTCACCAAAAATTAAAATCTCCATAACTCTCTCATTTTAATTGCAAAAGTGGCGAAATTTCTACAAATTGGAGGTCTTCAAATTCTATTTCAATCGAAAAAACCTCATTTAAAATTAGCGGGGGCGAGAGCGTTTTGGTCCATTTTATAAAGAGTGTGAAACGTCACCCAAAATTAAAACCTCCATAACTCTCGCATTTGAATTCCAAAAGTGGTGAAATTTCTACCAATCGGAGGTCTTCAAATTCTCTTTCGGGAGAGAGAAATCTCGTTTCAAAATTCATTGGGGTGAGTGAGTTGTAGTCCGTTTTATAAAGAGTTAAACGTCACCAAAATTAAAACCTCCATAAGTTTCGCATTTTAAGTGCAAAAGTGGTGAAATTTATTGCAATTGGAGGTCTTCAAATTCTCTTTCAATGGAAGAAATCTTGTTTAAGATTAGGTGGGCTGGGACTGTTTTGGCGCATTTTATAAAGAGTCGGAAACGTCACCCAAAATTAAAACCTCCATAACTCTAGCATTTTAAGTCCAAAAGGGGTGAAATTTCTACCAATCGGAGGTCCTAAGATTATATTTCAGGGAAAGAAATCTCATTTCAAAATTTATTGGGAAAGAACTCTCTCTCACTTTAAGTAAAAAAGGGGTGAAATTTCTACTAATCGGATGTCTTCAAATTCTCTTTCAACAGAAAAAATCTCAATTAAAAATTCGGTGGGATGAGGGACTTTTTGTCCATTTTATAAAGAGTGTGTGAAACATCACCCAAAATTAAAAGCACCATAACTCTCTCATTTTAAGTCCAAAAGTGTTGAAATTTCTACCAATCGGAGGTCCTAAGATTCTATTTCAGGGGAAAGAAATCTCATTTCAAAATTTGTTGGGATGAGCGAGTTATAGTCCATTTTATAAAGAGTGTGTGCCACGTCACCCAAAATTAAAACCTCTATAACTCTCTCTCTCACTTTATGTCCAAAAGTGGTTAAATTTCTACCAATCAGAGGTCTTCAAATTCTCTTTCAGGGGACAGAAATCACGTTTCAAAATTCATTGGGGTTAGAGAGTTGTAGTCTGTTTTATAAAGAGTGTGTTAAACGTCACCAAAAATTAAAACCTCCATAACTCTCTGATTTTAAGTGCAAAAGTGGTAAAATTTCTACCAATTGGAGGACTTCAAATTCTCTTTCAATGGAAAAAGTCTCATTCAAGATTAGCGGGGGTGAGAGCGTTTCGGTCCATTTTATAAAAAGAGCGAAACGTCACCCAAAATTAAAACCTCCATAAGTCTCTCATTTCAGCTTCAAAAGTGGTGAAATTTCTACCAATAGGAGGTCTTCAAATTCTCTTTTACCGGAAAAAAATCTCATTTAAAATTCGGTGGGATGACGGAGTTTTTGTCCATTTTATAAAGAGTGTGTGAAACGTCACTCAAAATTAAAACCTCAATAAGTCTCGCCTTTTAAGTCTAAAAGTGGTGAAATTTCTACCAATCGGTGGTCTTAAGATACCAATTCAGGGGAAGGAAATCTCATCCCAAAATTCATTGCGGTGAGAGAGTTGTAGTCCGGTTTATAAAGAGTGTGATAAACATCACCAAAAATTAAAACCTCCATAACTCTCTCATTTTAAGTGCAAAAGTGGTGAAATTTCTACCAATTGGAGGTCTTCAAATTCTCTTTCAGTGGAAAAAATCTCATTTAAGATTAGGTGGGGTGAGAGCGTTTTGGTCCATTTTTTTAAAGTGTGCGAAACGTCACCCAAAATTAAAACCTCCATAACTCTCTAATTTTAAGTCCAAAAGTGGTGAAATTTCTACCAATCGGAGGTCATAAGATTCTATTTCGGGGAAAGAAATCTCATTTCAAAATTTGTTGGGATGAGAGTTGTAGTCCATTTTATAAAGAGTGTGCGAAACGTCACCCAAAATTAAAACCACCATAACTCTCGCATTTTAAGTCCAAAAGTGGTGAAATTTCTACCAATCGGAGGTCCTAAGATTCTATTTCAGGGACAGAAATCTGATTTCAAAATTTGTTGGGATGAGAGTTGTAGTCCATTTTATAAAGTCTGTGCGGAACGTCACCAGAAATTAAAACCTCTATAACTCTCTCTCACTTTAAGTCCAAAAGTCGTGAAATTTCTACCAATCGGAGGTCTTCAAATTTCTTTCTGGGGAGAGAAATCTCGTTTCAAAATTCATTGGGGTGAGAGGGTTGTAGTCCGTTTTATAAAGAGTGTGTTAAATGTCACCAAAAATTAAAATCTCCATAACTCTCTCATTTTAATTGCAAAAGTGGCGAAATTTCTACAAATTGGAGGTCTTCAAATTCTATTTCAATCGAAAAAACCTCATTTAAAATTAGCGGGGGCGAGAGCGTTTTGGTCCATTTTATAAAGAGTGTGAAACGTCACCCAAAATTAAAACCTCCATAACTCTCGCATTTGAATTCCAAAAGTGGTGAAATTTCTACCAATCGGAGGTCTTCAAATTCTCTTTCGGGAGAGAGAAATCTCGTTTCAAAATTCATTGGGGTGAGTGAGTTGTAGTCCGTTTTATAAAGAGTTAAACGTCACCAAAATTAAAACCTCCATAAGTTTCGCATTTTAAGTGCAAAAGTGGTGAAATTTATTGCAATTGGAGGTCTTCAAATTCTCTTTCAATGGAAGAAATCTTGTTTAAGATTAGGTGGGCTGGGACTGTTTTGGCGCATTTTATAAAGAGTCGGAAACGTCACCCAAAATTAAAACCTCCATAACTCTAGCATTTTAAGTCCAAAAGGGGTGAAATTTCTACCAATCGGAGGTCCTAAGATTATATTTCAGGGAAAGAAATCTCATTTCAAAATTTATTGGGAAAGAACTCTCTCTCACTTTAAGTAAAAAAGGGGTGAAATTTCTACTAATCGGATGTCTTCAAATTCTCTTTCAACAGAAAAAATCTCAATTAAAAATTCGGTGGGATGAGGGACTTTTTGTCCATTTTATAAAGAGTGTGTGAAACATCACCCAAAATTAAAAGCACCATAACTCTCTCATTTTAAGTCCAAAAGTGTTGAAATTTCTACCAATCGGAGGTCCTAAGATTCTATTTCAGGGGAAAGAAATCTCATTTCAAAATTTGTTGGGATGAGCGAGTTATAGTCCATTTTATAAAGAGTGTGTGCCACGTCACCCAAAATTAAAACCTCTATAACTCTCTCTCTCACTTTATGTCCAAAAGTGGTTAAATTTCTACCAATCGGAGGTCTTCAAATTCTCTTTCAGGGGACAGAAATCACGTTTCAAAATTCATTGGGGTTAGAGAGTTGTAGTCTGTTTTATAAAGAGTGTGTTAAACGTCACCAAAAATTAAAACCTCCATAACTCTCTGATTTTAAGTGCAAAAGTGGTAAAATTTCTACCAATTGGAGGACTTCAAATTCTCTTTCAATGGAAAAAGTCTCATTCAAGATTAGCGGGGGTGAGAGCGTTTCGGTCCATTTTATAAAAAGAGCGAAACGTCACCCAAAATTAAAACCTCCATAAGTCTCTCATTTCAGCTTCAAAAGTGGTGAAATTTCTACCAATAGGAGGTCTTCAAATTCTCTTTTACCGGAAAAAAATCTCATTTAAAATTCGGTGGGATGACGGAGTTTTTGTCCATTTTATAAAGAGTGTGTGAAACGTCACTCAAAATTAAAACCTCAATAAGTCTCGCCTTTTAAGTCTAAAAGTGGTGAAATTTCTACCAATCGGTGGTCTTAAGATACCAATTCAGGGGAAGGAAATCTCATCCCAAAATTCATTGCGGTGAGAGAGTTGTAGTCCGGTTTATAAAGAGTGTGATAAACATCACCAAAAATTAAAACCTCCATAACTCTCTCATTTTAAGTGCAAAAGTGGTGAAATTTCTACCAATTGGAGGTCTTCAAATTCTCTTTCAGTGGAAAAAATCTCATTTAAGATTAGGTGGGGTGAGAGCGTTTTGGTCCATTTTTTTAAAGTGTGCGAAACGTCACCCAAAATTAAAACCTCCATAACTCTCTAATTTTAAGTCCAAAAGTGGTGAAATTTCTACCAATCGGAGGTCATAAGATTCTATTTCGGGGAAAGAAATCTCATTTCAAAATTTGTTGGGATGAGAGTTGTAGTCCATTTTATAAAGAGTGTGCGAAACGTCACCCAAAATTAAAACCACCATAACTCTCGCATTTTAAGTCCAAAAGTGGTGAAATTTCTACCAATCGGAGGTCCTAAGATTCTATTTCAGGGACAGAAATCTGATTTCAAAATTTGTTGGGATGAGAGTTGTAGTCCATTTTATAAAGTCTGTGCGGAACGTCACCAGAAATTAAAACCTCTATAACTCTCTCTCACTTTAAGTCCAAAAGTCGTGAAATTTCTACCAATCGGAGGTCTTCAAATTTCTTTCTGGGGAGAGAAATCTCGTTTCAAAATTCATTGGGGTGAGAGGGTTGTAGTCCGTTTTATAAAGAGTGTGTTAAATGTCACCAAAAATTAAAATCTCCATAACTCTCTCATTTTAATTGCAAAAGTGGCGAAATTTCTACAAATTGGAGGTCTTCAAATTCTATTTCAATCGAAAAAACCTCATTTAAAATTAGCGGGGGCGAGAGCGTTTTGGTCCATTTTATAAAGAGTGTGAAACGTCACCCAAAATTAAAACCTCCATAACTCTCGCATTTGAATTCCAAAAGTGGTGAAATTTCTACCAATCGGAGGTCTTCAAATTCTCTTTCGGGAGAGAGAAATCTCGTTTCAAAATTCATTGGGGTGAGTGAGTTGTAGTCCGTTTTATAAAGAGTTAAACGTCACCAAAATTAAAACCTCCATAAGTTTCGCATTTTAAGTGCAAAAGTGGTGAAATTTATTGCAATTGGAGGTCTTCAAATTCTCTTTCAATGGAAGAAATCTTGTTTAAGATTAGGTGGGCTGGGACTGTTTTGGCGCATTTTATAAAGAGTCGGAAACGTCACCCAAAATTAAAACCTCCATAACTCTAGCATTTTAAGTCCAAAAGGGGTGAAATTTCTACCAATCGGAGGTCCTAAGATTATATTTCAGGGAAAGAAATCTCATTTCAAAATTTATTGGGAAAGAACTCTCTCTCACTTTAAGTAAAAAAGGGGTGAAATTTCTACTAATCGGATGTCTTCAAATTCTCTTTCAACAGAAAAAATCTCAATTAAAAATTCGGTGGGATGAGGGACTTTTTGTCCATTTTATAAAGAGTGTGTGAAACATCACCCAAAATTAAAAGCACCATAACTCTCTCATTTTAAGTCCAAAAGTGTTGAAATTTCTACCAATCGGAGGTCCTAAGATTCTATTTCAGGGGAAAGAAATCTCATTTCAAAATTTGTTGGGATGAGCGAGTTATAGTCCATTTTATAAAGAGTGTGTGCCACGTCACCCAAAATTAAAACCTCTATAACTCTCTCTCTCACTTTATGTCCAAAAGTGGTTAAATTTCTACCAATCGGAGGTCTTCAAATTCTCTTTCAGGGGACAGAAATCACGTTTCAAAATTCATTGGGGTTAGAGAGTTGTAGTCTGTTTTATAAAGAGTGTGTTAAACGTCACCAAAAATTAAAACCTCCATAACTCTCTGATTTTAAGTGCAAAAGTGGTAAAATTTCTACCAATTGGAGGACTTCAAATTCTCTTTCAATGGAAAAAGTCTCATTCAAGATTAGCGGGGGTGAGAGCGTTTCGGTCCATTTTATAAAAAGAGCGAAACGTCACCCAAAATTAAAACCTCCATAAGTCTCTCATTTCAGCTTCAAAAGTGGTGAAATTTCTACCAATAGGAGGTCTTCAAATTCTCTTTTACCGGAAAAAAATCTCATTTAAAATTCGGTGGGATGACGGAGTTTTTGTCCATTTTATAAAGAGTGTGTGAAACGTCACTCAAAATTAAAACCTCAATAAGTCTCGCCTTTTAAGTCTAAAAGTGGTGAAATTTCTACCAATCGGTGGTCTTAAGATACCAATTCAGGGGAAGGAAATCTCATCCCAAAATTCATTGCGGTGAGAGAGTTGTAGTCCGGTTTATAAAGAGTGTGATAAACATCACCAAAAATTAAAACCTCCATAACTCTCTCATTTTAAGTGCAAAAGTGGTGAAATTTCTACCAATTGGAGGTCTTCAAATTCTCTTTCAGTGGAAAAAATCTCATTTAAGATTAGGTGGGGTGAGAGCGTTTTGGTCCATTTTTTAAAGTGTGCGAAACGTCACCCAAAATTAAAACCTCCATAACTCTCTAATTTTAAGTCCAAAAGTGGTGAAATTTCTACCAATCGGAGGTCATAAGATTCTATTTCGGGGAAAGAAATCTCATTTCAAAATTTGTTGGGATGAGAGTTGTAGTCCATTTTATAAAGAGTGTGCGAAACGTCACCCAAAATTAAAACCACCATAACTCTCGCATTTTAAGTCCAAAAGTGGTGAAATTTCTACCAATCGGAGGTCCTAAGATTCTATTTCAGGGACAGAAATCTGATTTCAAAATTTGTTGGGATGAGAGTTGTAGTCCATTTTATAAAGTCTGTGCGGAACGTCACCAGAAATTAAAACCTCTATAACTCTCTCTCACTTTAAGTCCAAAAGTCGTGAAATTTCTACCAATCGGAGGTCTTCAAATTTCTTTCTGGGGAGAGAAATCTCGTTTCAAAATTCATTGGGGTGAGAGGGTTGTAGTCCGTTTTATAAAGAGTGTGTTAAATGTCACCAAAAATTAAAATCTCCATAACTCTCTCATTTTAATTGCAAAAGTGGCGAAATTTCTACAAATTGGAGGTCTTCAAATTCTATTTCAATCGAAAAAACCTCATTTAAAATTAGCGGGGGCGAGAGCGTTTTGGTCCATTTTATAAAGAGTGTGAAACGTCACCCAAAATTAAAACCTCCATAACTCTCGCATTTGAATTCCAAAAGTGGTGAAATTTCTACCAATCGGAGGTCTTCAAATTCTCTTTCGGGAGAGAGAAATCTCGTTTCAAAATTCATTGGGGTGAGTGAGTTGTAGTCCGTTTTATAAAGAGTTAAACGTCACCAAAATTAAAACCTCCATAAGTTTCGCATTTTAAGTGCAAAAGTGGTGAAATTTATTGCAATTGGAGGTCTTCAAATTCTCTTTCAATGGAAGAAATCTTGTTTAAGATTAGGTGGGCTGGGACTGTTTTGGCGCATTTTATAAAGAGTCGGAAACGTCACCCAAAATTAAAACCTCCATAACTCTAGCATTTTAAGTCCAAAAGGGGTGAAATTTCTACCAATCGGAGGTCCTAAGATTATATTTCAGGGAAAGAAATCTCATTTCAAAATTTATTGGGAAAGAACTCTCTCTCACTTTAAGTAAAAAAGGGGTGAAATTTCTACTAATCGGATGTCTTCAAATTCTCTTTCAACAGAAAAAATCTCAATTAAAAATTCGGTGGGATGAGGGACTTTTTGTCCATTTTATAAAGAGTGTGTGAAACATCACCCAAAATTAAAAGCACCATAACTCTCTCATTTTAAGTCCAAAAGTGTTGAAATTTCTACCAATCGGAGGTCCTAAGATTCTATTTCAGGGGAAAGAAATCTCATTTCAAAATTTGTTGGGATGAGCGAGTTATAGTCCATTTTATAAAGAGTGTGTGCCACGTCACCCAAAATTAAAACCTCTATAACTCTCTCTCTCACTTTATGTCCAAAAGTGGTTAAATTTCTACCAATCGGAGGTCTTCAAATTCTCTTTCAGGGGACAGAAATCACGTTTCAAAATTCATTGGGGTTAGAGAGTTGTAGTCTGTTTTATAAAGAGTGTGTTAAACGTCACCAAAAATTAAAACCTCCATAACTCTCTGATTTTAAGTGCAAAAGTGGTAAAATTTCTACCAATTGGAGGACTTCAAATTCTCTTTCAATGGAAAAAGTCTCATTCAAGATTAGCGGGGGTGAGAGCGTTTCGGTCCATTTTATAAAAAGAGCGAAACGTCACCCAAAATTAAAACCTCCATAAGTCTCTCATTTCAGCTTCAAAAGTGGTGAAATTTCTACCAATAGGAGGTCTTCAAATTCTCTTTTACCGGAAAAAAATCTCATTTAAAATTCGGTGGGATGACGGAGTTTTTGTCCATTTTATAAAGAGTGTGTGAAACGTCACTCAAAATTAAAACCTCAATAAGTCTCGCCTTTTAAGTCTAAAAGTGGTGAAATTTCTACCAATCGGTGGTCTTAAGATACCAATTCAGGGGAAGGAAATCTCATCCCAAAATTCATTGCGGTGAGAGAGTTGTAGTCCGGTTTATAAAGAGTGTGATAAACATCACCAAAAATTAAAACCTCCATAACTCTCTCATTTTAAGTGCAAAAGTGGTGAAATTTCTACCAATTGGAGGTCTTCAAATTCTCTTTCAGTGGAAAAAATCTCATTTAAGATTAGGTGGGGTGAGAGCGTTTTGGTCCATTTTTTAAAGTGTGCGAAACGTCACCCAAAATTAAAACCTCCATAACTCTCTAATTTTAAGTCCAAAAGTGGTGAAATTTCTACCAATCGGAGGTCATAAGATTCTATTTCGGGGAAAGAAATCTCATTTCAAAATTTGTTGGGATGAGAGTTGTAGTCCATTTTATAAAGAGTGTGCGAAACGTCACCCAAAATTAAAACCACCATAACTCTCGCATTTTAAGTCCAAAAGTGGTGAAATTTCTACCAATCGGAGGTCCTAAGATTCTATTTCAGGGACAGAAATCTGATTTCAAAATTTGTTGGGATGAGAGTTGTAGTCCATTTTATAAAGTCTGTGCGGAACGTCACCAGAAATTAAAACCTCTATAACTCTCTCTCACTTTAAGTCCAAAAGTCGTGAAATTTCTACCAATCGGAGGTCTTCAAATTTCTTTCTGGGGAGAGAAATCTCGTTTCAAAATTCATTGGGGTGAGAGGGTTGTAGTCCGTTTTATAAAGAGTGTGTTAAATGTCACCAAAAATTAAAATCTCCATAACTCTCTCATTTTAATTGCAAAAGTGGCGAAATTTCTACAAATTGGAGGTCTTCAAATTCTATTTCAATCGAAAAAACCTCATTTAAAATTAGCGGGGGCGAGAGCGTTTTGGTCCATTTTATAAAGAGTGTGAAACGTCACCCAAAATTAAAACCTCCATAACTCTCGCATTTGAATTCCAAAAGTGGTGAAATTTCTACCAATCGGAGGTCTTCAAATTCTCTTTCGGGAGAGAGAAATCTCGTTTCAAAATTCATTGGGGTGAGTGAGTTGTAGTCCGTTTTATAAAGAGTTAAACGTCACCAAAATTAAAACCTCCATAAGTTTCGCATTTTAAGTGCAAAAGTGGTGAAATTTATTGCAATTGGAGGTCTTCAAATTCTCTTTCAATGGAAGAAATCTTGTTTAAGATTAGGTGGGCTGGGACTGTTTTGGCGCATTTTATAAAGAGTCCGAAACGTCACCCAAAATTAAAACCTCCATAACTCTAGCATTTTAAGTCCAAAAGGGGTGAAATTTCTACCAATCGGAGGTCCTAAGATTATATTTCAGGGAAAGAAATCTCATTTCAAAATTTATTGGGAAAGAACTCTCTCTCACTTTAAGTAAAAAAGGGGTGAAATTTCTACCAATCGGATGTCTTCAAATTCTCTTTCAACAGAAAAAATCTCAATTAAAAATTCGGTGGGATGAGGGACTTTTTGTCCATTTTATAAAGAGTGTGTGAAACATCACCCAAAATTAAAAGCACCATAACTCTCTCATTTTAAGTCCAAAAGTGTTGAAATTTCTACCAATCGGAGGTCCTAAGATTCTATTTCAGGGGAAAGAAATCTCATTTCAAAATTTGTTGGGATGAGCGAGTTATAGTCCATTTTATAAAGAGTGTGTGCCACGTCACCCAAAATTAAAACCTCTATAACTCTCTCTCTCACTTTATGTCCAAAAGTGGTTAAATTTCTACCAATCGGAGGTCTTCAAATTCTCTTTCAGGGGACAGAAATCACGTTTCAAAATTCATTGGGGTTAGAGAGTTGTAGTCTGTTTTATAAAGAGTGTGTTAAACGTCACCAAAAATTAAAACCTCCATAACTCTCTGATTTTAAGTGCAAAAGTGGTAAAATTTCTACCAATTGGAGGACTTCAAATTCTCTTTCAATGGAAAAAGTCTCATTCAAGATTAGCGGGGGTGAGAGCGTTTCGGTCCATTTTATAAAAAGAGCGAAACGTCACCCAAAATTAAAACCTCCATAAGTCTCTCATTTCAGCTTCAAAAGTGGTGAAATTTCTACCAATAGGAGGTCTTCAAATTCTCTTTTACCGGAAAAAAATCTCATTTAAAATTCGGTGGGATGACGGAGTTTTTGTCCATTTTATAAAGAGTGTGTGAAACGTCACTCAAAATTAAAACCTCAATAAGTCTCGCCTTTTAAGTCTAAAAGTGGTGAAATTTCTACCAATCGGTGGTCTTAAGATACCAATTCAGGGGAAGGAAATCTCATCCCAAAATTCATTGCGGTGAGAGAGTTGTAGTCCGGTTTATAAAGAGTGTGATAAACATCACCAAAAATTAAAACCTCCATAACTCTCTCATTTTAAGTGCAAAAGTGGTGAAATTTCTACCAATTGGAGGTCTTCAAATTCTCTTTCAGTGGAAAAAATCTCATTTAAGATTAGGTGGGGTGAGAGCGTTTTGGTCCATTTTTTAAAGTGTGCGAAACGTCACCCAAAATTAAAACCTCCATAACTCTCTAATTTTAAGTCCAAAAGTGGTGAAATTTCTACCAATCGGAGGTCATAAGATTCTATTTCGGGGAAAGAAATCTCATTTCAAAATTTGTTGGGATGAGAGTTGTAGTCCATTTTATAAAGAGTGTGCGAAACGTCACCCAAAATTAAAACCACCATAACTCTCGCATTTTAAGTCCAAAAGTGGTGAAATTTCTACCAATCGGAGGTCCTAAGATTCTATTTCAGGGACAGAAATTTGATTTCAAAATTTGTTGGGATGAGAGTTGTAGTCCATTTTATAAAGTCTGTGCGGAACGTCACCAGAAATTAAAACCTCTATAACTCTCTCTCACTTTAAGTCCAAAAGTCGTGAAATTTCTACCAATCGGAGGTCTTCAAATTTCTTTCTGGGGAGAGAAATCTCGTTTCAAAATTCATTGGGGTGAGAGGGTTGTAGTCCGTTTTATAAAGAGTGTGTTAAATGTCACCAAAAATTAAAATCTCCATAACTCTCTCATTTTAATTGCAAAAGTGGCGAAATTTCTACAAATTGGAGGTCTTCAAATTCTATTTCAATCGAAAAAACCTCATTTAAAATTAGCGGGGGCGAGAGCGTTTTGGTCCATTTTATAAAGAGTGTGAAACGTCACCCAAAATTAAAACCTCCATAACTCTCGCATTTGAATTCCAAAAGTGGTGAAATTTCTACCAATCGGAGGTCTTCAAATTCTCTTTCGGGAGAGAGAAATCTCGTTTCAAAATTCATTGGGGTGAGTGAGTTGTAGTCCGTTTTATAAAGAGTTAAACGTCACCAAAATTAAAACCTCCATAAGTTTCGCATTTTAAGTGCAAAAGTGGTGAAATTTATTGCAATTGGAGGTCTTCAAATTCTCTTTCAATGGAAGAAATCTTGTTTAAGATTAGGTGGGCTGGGACTGTTTTGGCGCATTTTATAAAGAGTCCGAAACGTCACCCAAAATTAAAACCTCCATAACTCTAGCATTTTAAGTCCAAAAGGGGTGAAATTTCTACCAATCGGAGGTCCTAAGATTATATTTCAGGGAAAGAAATCTCATTTCAAAATTTATTGGGAAAGAACTCTCTCTCACTTTAAGTAAAAAAGGGGTGAAATTTCTACCAATCGGATGTCTTCAAATTCTCTTTCAACAGAAAAAATCTCAATTAAAAATTCGGTGGGATGAGGGACTTTTTGTCCATTTTATAAAGAGTGTGTGAAACATCACCCAAAATTAAAAGCACCATAACTCTCTCATTTTAAGTCCAAAAGTGTTGAAATTTCTACCAATCGGAGGTCCTAAGATTCTATTTCAGGGGAAAGAAATCTCATTTCAAAATTTGTTGGGATGAGCGAGTTATAGTCCATTTTATAAAGAGTGTGTGCCACGTCACCCAAAATTAAAACCTCTATAACTCTCTCTCTCACTTTATGTCCAAAAGTGGTTAAATTTCTACCAATCGGAGGTCTTCAAATTCTCTTTCAGGGGACAGAAATCACGTTTCAAAATTCATTGGGGTTAGAGAGTTGTAGTCTGTTTTATAAAGAGTGTGTTAAACGTCACCAAAAATTAAAACCTCCATAACTCTCTGATTTTAAGTGCAAAAGTGGTAAAATTTCTACCAATTGGAGGACTTCAAATTCTCTTTCAATGGAAAAAGTCTCATTCAAGATTAGCGGGGGTGAGAGCGTTTCGGTCCATTTTATAAAAAGAGCGAAACGTCACCCAAAATTAAAACCTCCATAAGTCTCTCATTTCAGCTTCAAAAGTGGTGAAATTTCTACCAATAGGAGGTCTTCAAATTCTCTTTTACCGG